>NC_088845.1:10555896-12955896 GCF_904066995.2 Poecilia reticulata
TCGGCTACCTGTAACCGAACCAACTGACCATTTTTTTTTTTGTCAGTTGACGTTAGGTAGATGTGACTGAACGTCGTCGCGTGCAGCAGCGGTCAGGTAAACCGTCACCGACCGTTGCTGCCGTTGGAAGAAAGCAGGAAACGGCAAAATGCAGAAGAGTTTTTTTCTTTTTACCTCAGTAACCAATGCTGTAACAGACCACTTCCGGACAGACGTCTTTTACAAGTTCACCCTCTCCTCTTTTAGTGTCCATCAGCGTCTTTAGTCTCTGCTGATGCTGAATCGAGGCAAAGAGACAACCGCATCCCCTTCTCCTCCTTTGCGCTCGTTCTTCCTCTTCGACTCCTGAAGGTGTTCGTCCGTGAGGCGGCGATGTTACTCAGATTCTGACCTTGAGGGGAACCAGCCCAGCTGTCACAACGCATTTTTACTGCGCATCACAGGTATTCAAACTTTCAGGTAATATCCGTGTAAGCGGCATCTTCACTGTTTTTCAATATAGGACACTTTGGTTGTCACCGGGGCAGCTGAGCTGAGAGGGAAACACATAGGATGAACGCTGCTCTGGTTACAGGATCTTATGTAGTGACTCGTCGTGTCTCCCTTGATATTATAGCTTCATACAACCTTCAAAACGCACACCCTTTCGCGGAGGTTTTACTGGATGGGAGGAGGACAGAGAGGGTTGAAATAAAAGGGAGGGAGGAGGGGGCGCTCCACTGTAGTGACACCTACAGGCAGGGAGGGAGCTTCCTTATTTGAAAAAAATGTTCTAAGTTACTATAGGTTTGTAAAGAAAATACAACATTTGGAATATCAGACAGTTTATTTAAGTAAATTGATTCAAAAAGTAAAGCGTATGTCTTAATTCCTTGCACTCAGATTGATATAAGACTAACATTAAACATTTCAATATAGACATATTCCAATACAACCTCCATAATCAGGGTAAAGATTTCTGACTTGAAAGTTGTCCAGCTGACACCCTCTACAAAAAGGGCAATGAGAAAAAGCAATGAAAGGTCATTGCTAAATAATTCTGTTGCTCAGATATTGATATTTGCAAATATATTAACATAATTTTTAGTGAAATGAAAAAGTGTGGCAGAAGAAGGTACACAACAAACAGGGTTAACTCCAGCCTTGAATTTGGGGAGATTCACAAGATGTGAACTGCAGCTGAAGTCAGTGTTTCCACAACCCCACATATTGCCAAATTCAGGACATGGATGGGGTGATCAATATGAACATCCAATTTGATCACAGTATTTTATTGAATTTATTCTGATATTACATTGATGCTAAAAAAAAAACTATTTACTACTTCTTAACTGTCTTTTGACAGCATGTCACTGC
The DNA here is from genome assembly GCF_904066995.2 of Poecilia reticulata. Classification (NCBI taxonomy): domain Eukaryota; kingdom Metazoa; phylum Chordata; class Actinopteri; order Cyprinodontiformes; family Poeciliidae; genus Poecilia; species Poecilia reticulata. The sequence goes on from NC_088845.1 coordinate 10,557,253, forward strand.
TGTCAAAGTCCCACATACACAGCTCTTTAAACCATGAATGGACTGAATTTATATGCCGCTTTCCTATTCTAACTGACAACTTAAAGTGCCAGCATTTTACACTACAGCAACATTCACCCAATAGTACTCACAAACATTTATCTACCAATATGCATACAGGTACTGGGGATTAAGTATCTTGCCCAGTGGCACCTTGACATGTGACAGGAGAAAACCTGAATCAAATCCACAACTTTTCGATTACAAGATGACTACTCTTTCCACAAAACAATAGTGGTTAGAAAACATCTATTTTGAAATAGGCTTCTTCAAAGATTCCAGTAATATAGTTACAACTACGTACATTCCTTGTTTTAAACCATCCATGAAACAGACACAATGGCAGATGCCGAGAGGAAAAAAGGCTCTTTTGCGATTTAAGTTTTGTATTTTTGTATTTCCTTTTGAAACCAAGTTTCCAAATTGTGGAGAGAGGGGTGAGCGGGACAAAATCCAAGTTGCTTGAAATCCAGTGCAGCGTTTTCATAGTTACTAGTGACTTTATGACATCTGCTACAGGAAGTCCAGAGTCAGCACAGCTGTCAAACAGGAAGTTGTTTGAGCACTTCCCTCCTGACACGTGATATTAGATGCTGATTTTTCATCTGTCGACAATGTCAAAAATAGTTACTAATACCGTCATAATGACTTTGCATGATATCCCAGCAAACTGGCCTGACCTAAACCCTTTAGAGAATTTGTAAGGTATTGTTAAGAAGATGAGAGTCAGAAAACCAAACAATGCTGATGAGATGAAAGCCAATGTAAAAGCAAGCTGAGCTTTTCTAACACCTCATAAGAGTCTCAGACTGATCGCCAATATGCCACACCACAGGATGATGATGCTGTAATTCCTGCAGAAAGAGCTCTGACGAAGTATCGATTGCATGTACTGCTGCATAGCGTGTGGACCAACATTTCACAATTAAAACTATTTTCTTATTTGTTAAATGAATGTAGGTACATTTTCTGATAAATTAACTTTGCGTTTCGTTATCTGTAAGCCATAATGAATGAATAAAATGAAGAGGAATAAGCATTTGTAATATATTTGTGTGCATCAAATGAATCTATATATGACTTTCACTGTTTTAAAGTCCAGTAGAATTTCCAAAATGAATTACATTTTCTGTAATATCCACCATTTTTGAGATCTGTATTTCTTCCCCACCTTGGTCTCTTAATTTTCAAAGTTGGGGACAGGACCCCACAGATCAACAAATGTGGGGTTTTAAGAAATTTTCAGAAATTAAGCTGAATTGGTAGTAATAATAATTAAGAATCTGTATCGTTTAAATAACAGAAGACATAAAATCAACAAAATCTTGGATGATGATTCTGCTTTTGTTATTTCTTTGCTTGGGTCCCTTCCTCTGTTATTTTGTGTCAGAAGCTAAAAATGTTAGGAACTTCTGCTCTTGGTGACCACATGTCCTTTTCTGAAACTGAAATGCATTCTTCCCCTGCCCTTTGTCCCACAGGCTGAGATAATGTCCCACATTGTGACTGGCTCACATTATCAGTAGTCCTTGCTTCATATGCCATAGGCAGGAATGAAAACGGGGAATACAGGAGATTTGTTTCCATCTAGTTAGTCCTCTTAACCCTTTTGCAATCTTTTTTTTTTTTTGCTTGCTCCATGCTCTATAGGAAAATGTGGAGAACCTAAAAAGCAGGTTCCTGTCATTTAAATTGCTATAAAGAAGAGATAAATCTGTTACATCAAAAAAAATAAACCCTGAAGAGACTGTATTTAAATAAATGATCTCTGCTTGACTGGATTTTTTACATAAAGAATATTTTTTATACATGTATAACAACAAGTATGTCCTGCATACATATAGAATAGTGATTACATTATATTTTAGAGTACTTGGAATCAGGTCTTCTACATGTTTCTAAATGAGGAATCGTGGAAATTTTCCAATTCCAAGCTCGGATAGATGGAGGTCCCTGAGCAGGCATGAGTTCAAATTTAACATGGTCACAGCACATGTAAAACATTGTGAAAGTCGCTGGAATAAGCTATTTATTTGCACTTCTGATCACATTGTACCAGTGGCACAAATGTACTGTGCAACCTTTTTTTTGAAAAATAAACCGCAAATATTTTATAGCTTGGCACTGACAAAGATATGTGCATTGCTCTTAAGAGGATTAGACAATTATTTAACTACCAACCAGGGCATTACATACAACCAGAGATAGAAAAAAACTCAAAAACAGCATGAATTAAAAGAAACATTGTTATAGAGACGGAATTTTAAAAATATTAAATTAGTTTCTTTTTTCTGTCTCTTTTAGTCCATGTGTCTTCGGTCAAGAGTTGGAACACCACATGCCCCAGTTGATGTCGGACTAACTCCCAGGTCGCCCACCATATAGTGCTGTACCAGGGCCCCACAGGGAACTGTGCTGGTACAGTACCATTCCTCTTCATACTAACTGCAGTTTTCTCCGCTGCCATTTTCATAAGTTATCTGATGACTCTGCCATAGTCGGCCTCATTATAGGCAAGGATGACTCAGAGTCCAGACAGTGGACTCAGGACTTTGTAGACTGATACCAGTGGGCTTCCTAATCAATGCTGCTAAAAATAGGGAGGTGGTGGTGGATTTCCTCAGGCACAGACCCACCAAAATGACACCAGTGAACATCCAGGGAGCAGTGAAGTCTAAAATAGTGACGTTGACAGGAAGTGGTTAGATAAGCTCATCATGAAGGCCAGCTCTGTTCCAAGATTTCCTCTCTACCCATTGCAGGTACTGGAGACAGAACGCCTCTAGCTAAGATAACATCACTGGTGAAGAATGACACCCACTCCATTCATGAAGTTGTTGCTGAACTGGAGAGCTCCGTCAGTTACAGACTGCTGCATCTTCGGTGAAAGGAGTGTTATCGTACCTCGTGCCCAGTAGCTGTTAGACTTTATAACGATAACTGCTCCTATCAAATTTAATAGGTGTTTATATTTCTGTTGTTTGCACAGTTTTTTTATTGTCACGTATTGTATATAGACTTTTGCTTTTAATGCACAGATACATATAAACATTGCGCGTTTCTTAAATAATCCTACTCAGTTGCACATTTTTTTGGATCAAAGTATGCTTTTTGAAAACATATTTTATGTTGTAATTCAACCTTTACTGTAAAGTGTGTTATTCTTAATTATGTTTTTATAAATTTTATATTTTCATCTTTGTGTGAATCTAAATGTTTTGATTACCTGCCTCTTTCAATCTGGTTTTCGTAGGTTGCATTCCACAGAAACAGCATTATTATAAGTTTTTAGTGATGTGTTGACGGCAGCTGATTCTGGAAGCTACTCTGTGTTTGTTAACTGGACCTGACTTCAGCTTTTGACACTGTGGATCACACTGTTCTTATCAAGAGATTAAGAGATCTTTTTGGTATTTCTGGCACTGTTTTAAACTGGTTTAACTCTTATTTATCTGATAGGTCTTTCACTGTTTTTATGAACAATGTTCACTCTGATGTTGCTCAGTTGTCATATGGGGTACCCCAAGGTTTAGTTTTGGGCCCACTCCTCTTTTTATTGTACTTACGCCCACTGGGCTTTATTTTAAATCGCTACAGTAACGTCTCATTCCATGTTTATGCTGACAATATTCAACTATATTCTTCATTTCGATCTTCTGAATTTTATAAACTGACTGAACACAGTAAGCTTGGCTTAATGACAACTACCTGCAGTTAAATGCAGGCAAGACTGAGACGCTTATCATAGCTCCTGATGATAAAATCACGGAAATCAGGAAGCATCTTGGGTTTTTAAACCCTTTGAATAAAAATAGCCTCAGAAATTGGGGTGTTCTTTTCGACAGTTCTCTGTCATTGGACAATCATTGCAAATTGTTAGTTCGCAACTGTTTTTACCATTTAAGGAATATTTCGAAGTTGTGAGCTATTTTATCACAGAAGGAATTAGAAATGATTGTCCATGCTTTTATTTCTTCTCGTTTAGACTATTGTAACGGCCTTTTAGTGGGGATAAGTAAATCCTTCATGGCTTGCCTTCAGTCTGTGCAAAACGCTGCTGCCAGGCTTTTAACTAGAACCCACAGAACAGATCACATAACTCCTGTTCTGGCCCCTCTGGCTCCCGGTGTATTTTAGGACTCATTTTAAACTTTTGGTTTTAACTTTTAAGGCACTTCATGGTGAGGCTCCCAAATATATATTGGACCTTTTGAAGCCTCTCTGTCCGTCTAGGACTCTGAGGTCTTCTAATCAGATGCTGCTGTTGGTTCCCAGAACTCATTTTTAAACATGTGGTGACAGAGCATTTCAGGAGGTGGCCGCGAGGCTCTGGAACGCTCTGCCTCTATCAATGCGCTGCTCCGAGTCAACGGACGCATTTAAAAAAAGTCTCAAGACTTATCTCTTTAGACTGGCTTTCGGTTAATTTTGTTCATTGATTTCAGATTTTTTATTATTGATGTGTTTCCTTTTTTGTAAAGCACTTTGTGATTTTTATGTCTGTGAAAGGTGCTATGTAAATAAAGTTTACTTACTTACTTACTTGCACTTTGTTGCACCTGAATTTGCCCACTTAGGGAAAATGTATAATAAAATATAATATTTTTACTCTATTATTTCTGTTCTTTTATTCTATGTATAAAAATGTGGGGACATTTAAAAATTCTTGTACACAGGTTTATTGTTGCAGTCACTGTATGTGACCTGGTATTCTCATAAAAGCTATATTTTAACCATTCATGAATGATTAAAATATAGTTCAGTTAACTCAAAGTGGCTTAACTGAACTATATCTTAACCATTCATCCAATTAGCCACCTACTGTGAGATGAATGGTTAAAACATAGTTCAGTTAACTCTAATCACTTTGATACAGCAATAGTGATCTGGACATGACCTATTTACTGCTTAATGATTCAGTAACTAAGGATTATGAGTTAAATATTTTTTTGCAAAGCATCACTCAGGTCTGTTTACAAGTATAAAAATTGTCTTTCTGGCATCAAACCTTTCTACCACAGATAGCTTTAGAAACGCATCAAAGTTCACAAATGAAGGTCAGTGAGTAATTTTTTTGTGAGGGATTTTTGTGTTTATGGGAGTGGCCTCAGAAGCATAATGCAAGTTCAACAAAGTGACTCACTGCAGTAAATTTCCAAGTATAACTTTAAAGGTTTGGCAACGTGTAATTCCCCTAATTGCAAACACAATGAGGCTTTTGCTGTACAAGGGTTGCTTTGCCTTTAGTGACTCTGCAGGTTTAACGGCAGAAATTGAGATAGAATCAAATCATTGGTAGCCAATATTAACAACTTCAAAATGATTAAGAAGAACCATATATACTTGTAAACACTATACCTTTGTTTTAGCTTTGTTGTACCTAACACGGCTGCTTTCTGGACGTTAAGAAAATACATTGGTTAGGTAATTTGTTTTTTAAACACAAACCTACAGAGAAGACAAATGAGGCAATGTCTAGCCTATCAGAATTATTAAGGGAGTAAGGTTAATAATGTACAGTCAAAGCTGGTGTGTAACATTCACTTACCAGAGCCTAATCTTAGGCGACAAAGTGGCTGAGCTGTTAGTCATTTGTGTCTGACGATCCTTATCACTGTTTATGACTGGAAGGTTCAATTTTGTGTTATTTTACAGCTGTCTGTTGTAGGGATTGTTGCTCACTGTTTTTGCCTATAAAGCAATTAAAATTGCATCAAGAAATTTGACAAAAACATATTAAAAATGGGAAATGCATGCCTATATACAGAACAATTACAACCCAAGTCATTAAACAGAAGAAAATGTATAGTGAAATCAATACCCACAATGATTTGAGATGATGGAAAAGCAGCAGCTTCCTAAATATGCAGAATTACTTCCGCATATTTCTGTTTTTAAACAGACATAGACAAGAACATTTTCAGACACGTTTCCTCTTTGATTAATCTCTGTTGTAGCTACTAATATCAGTCTGCATGCTATAGCAGGGATGACTCTAGAAAATGTTTTGTTCAATGTGTCCTTTATATGTCCTACTTCGACAAGTCTTGAAGGGCATGAATCCTCAGTTCACATCTACCCTCTTCAACTGAGTTGTGGCTCACTGCTTAAATCTAAAAACAGCTGCAGGTCCTTGGTGAAAATAAAAAGAGGCATGATTATGTGAGGCAAATTACTTAGAAGGGTAGAATTAAAGACAAAGTGCTCTATCGAATTTATACTGAAGCTACTTATACCAAATGCAAAGCGAGTTTCAAGGCAACATGAACTCAAAGACTTTTGAGTGCAAATGCTGCCAAGCCCACAAGGGCCACCGATTCAGATCTGATCAAAGATAAATTATAGCCTGCAAAAATAAAACTATAGCCCCAAGAATAAAGAACGCTCGATTCATTTCAGATCAAACAAAGCAGTTTTACTGAACCTTGCTCAGACTCCAAAACTTGTTTTGATTTGTTTGTCAGAGCCTTTTTAAATTTTGCTTTAGCTAAAGAAACCACAGCCTCTGTCTTATAAAGTCCAAATATCCAGCTTTTCTATTGTGAGCTTGTGTTTTCTGCATTTCTCTGGATTGCATTACTGTCGCTCTCACCCAGTAAACATCTCGATGTGAACTGAAACAATGCGAAATTTTGGCTGCAAGTTTTACGGTTTCCTCTGGAATTTAGAACAAAGGACCTTAAAGCTTGTTTTGTTACCACATGATTTGCTTATTTTGTTTGCGGATGAAAACAATAAATGGTTGGAGAATATTCTAATGCTAAATTGGGCTTTTACAGCTTCACATTTCGAGTCAGTGCCCACCAAAAGCTAAATAAGATCAATCAGTGTGACACCTTAGAGAAAGGTTTATTAGCTAGCAGTGTTCTTCGTTTCCTTCCTGAGAAACTGTCTGGATCACTTAAGGAGTCCTGGCTCACCGCTAAATGGCTTTTCATTAGCAGCTTGCTGCAGGCCCAGCGCTGTCACCTCATGGATCTGTGATTATGAGCCAGCAGGGATCTGGGATGAGACTCGGCGAAAAAACAAGCAGTGACGTGATATAATCTCTGCAAATTATGACAAGCTCTGACACCACGTCTGTCAGTGGGGACAGAAGCAAAATATTTTGACGCCCTTAATTGCCCTTCCTGGGTACAGGTGGTCATTTGAGGGTTTTCTGGACTAGCAGTCATCTCCGACGCAGAGCAGCAGCATCTGGATAATATCCATCTTTTCCTCTGTTTGCCTGCATTCTCTCAGAGGGATCATTCGTTGTTAGTCCTTCTGCTATTATAAATACCACTGATCTCACTAATGCCAAATCAGATTATAGTTAATTCATTTAATATGGCTCATGCACGGCAGAGGCTTTCCTGGAGGATCATTTTCATCGTCTTACATACGGTGAGACCATGTACTTATGCTTTTGGTCATATGGTCATGACACACTCCGGGTCAGACAGTGATGTGAATCCTCTAATGTCTCTGATTTAATTTGCTGTCTGCACAGAATCCGCTTCATCTGAGTAACCCGAATGATCTCATCAGGCAGCGAACATGGAGCTTTCATACTAGTCATTTTCTTCAATAAACATTCATTTACATGTAATACAATAATATATAATACATCTTGAAGCTGTACACATGGGTTCTGTCGCATAGTGGCTCTATAAAGTGTTATGTTTTGTGTGATGTAAAGAAACGAAAAAGTAGTAATTTCACAGCTCAATTAGGAGGAAAGCATGTTGAGCTGAGGCATCTTGAAAATGATTAAAAACACATCATACTTGGTTTCATATGCAGCTTTAAACAGACATCATGGATATAACTAATTCTGCTTAAATTTGTGCATTTAGTAGTTATACTATTAAAGAATTTCAGTACTGAAAATTGATTGAAAATCTTATCTCAATGAAAGTCTGCTCTGCAAAGAGTCTGCTTGACCCAATTGGAAAAGTATTTTGTGAAATATCTGGATTAGGAAAAGAAGTTGTGACAAATCAGGAAATGTTGCAAACTAACAAGGATTTGTGAAACCTAGCAAATTAGCATTGTTTCTGCAAGTCAACACCCCTCTAAGATTCATAATTATTGCTTCATTTTCCCTCCTAGCACCATTTTTTAATCCTACTTAATTCATAGTTTTGACATAAAATATTATGAAAAAATAAAATGAAACAGAAAAGCTATTATTACATGAGTCAGCAGCTCCTCCTATTGTCAACCACATGATTAGCCCCGGGGAAGGCTGCGAGTGTAAGCTTCTGCCTGAAGAGGGCGCCAGAGCTTTAGAAAATGACTCAGCAAATCAAACCGTTTACAAATCTTCCAAGAAAATATGACGTGTTGTAATTGAATTTTAATCATTATGACTCGTTAATCTGCTGGCATAAAACAAAAACCAAACAAGCAAATATGCCCAGTCAGATAAAAGAGCAAAGCAACACAACGTACAAATCTCTTGAAAATGGACTGACTCTGGCAAAAATAAACAATATCAACCATGTAATGCTTACATATTTTGGAATAAAAATGCACCAAACCCAAAGTAAAACATCACTTTGATTTCCTCCAAAGCACATTGTTTTAATGAAACTGTTTTTTTTTGTCCTTCAGACGTTGCTCGTTGCTGCCAGATCAATATTTCAAAGCTGTCGCTTTTGTGTTCCAGAGAAACCTTTTGCCTTCAAGGTGCAGCCTAACTTTTACCTCATTATGATGAAAGGTGCGCTCGGCGGTTATTCTTCACGGGTCACATCTGGAACCAGAATAGTTGAGGGTGAAAGAGGAACACATTAACTTCAAAGCTAACATTAAAAAAAAATGCTTGGAAGTAAGTGCACAGGGCGTTCATCAAGCATTTTTGGTGAATAGGAAGGAAAACAGTGCACAGTTTTCTAACTTTTACTGAATATAAATTTCAGTATGTACAGTATATAGAGTACTTATGTCAAGACATATTCATGGGTTAGATTGGCATTGACCTACACCTGTTTGGAAGTTTTTTATTTTTTAAAACTAAAAACTCTTCTTTCCACCATTTACGTCCTACTTTGCATTGATGAAATTATGCTTGTGGTTGATTCATGGCAAAATATGGAAAAGAGTTCAAGTAATTTTAACACTTTTGCAAAATTAAATAAATATATGACTTAATTCAGTCATATAAAAAGGAGATAAGAGCGATTCCTCGACTAAGGCCAGTTGTGATCTGCCTATAAGCAAAATTATAAACACAGATAATAAAAGATTAAAAATGCATCACCCAATCTCTGTTATAGAAACCGTATACAAAGACTGAGCAGTAGTAGCTGCTCCCCTGACACTTCGCATGTCTTGACTCCTCTCTCAAAAGGCACGACTATTACATCACTCACAGGCATGTTGCTTTTAAATGTTTCCTGACTCATCCTCTACTCATTCACTCACTATATGAACATAAATCAAGCACAAATTGGATGTAGCCAAACCAAAAGATGTTGTTGCAGCATGTCCCGGAAGATGGAAACTGTGTATCTGACAATCACAGTTTTATACATAATTCACTGTAAGGCCTTCCACTTCCATGTATTATTAAATCCAGTAACCACTCATTTTGACTTGGTGCTAATTTCACTGTGCAACTCTGTCTGCACAATGGAAACTGTTGCATTGTTGCACTTATTACAGCTAATAAAAAGATGATACTTGAAATTAGAATACTATATCAGAAATGTGGGTTTATATGTGCTTAAAGGTTATGTTTGAAATATGGGTTCTTGGCTTTTGCACTGTAACCATATGGTTTCTAGGTTACTCTTAAATAAACTGTTTTGTTAAACATGTCGCCGCAGAGCAGTCTTTAATCAAGTCGTATTGGTGTCAGCTTCAGTCCTATATCAGCTGTTATATTCCCCTGTTCATGATGACGAGTCATTTCTGAGGTCCTGTGTTTCTAAGCCTTCGAGTGAAACCACATGAGATGGACACAGTGATTGTCGAGTCAATAAAAGGAGAAAACCGCTGCAGAGTAGGAACCACAACTCCATCTTCACTTCTCTGTTTAAGCAGCGATGACAAAAATATAAAGTCCTCTCAGTTATGCAGGAAATGATTTCTTCATCTGAAGGGAGCTGTGGGAGCCACTGGAGCATGCTTAGCCTGACTTATACAGTTCTACAACATGATGACTTCTTTCATGAGGAGGAGAGAATGTGAAAAAGTGTAACCCCGTCTCTGAACATGTATGGCGTTCAAACAGAAGCAGGAAGAGCGAGCAGGTCCAGCCTAGGACCAGCCACATCCTTCCTGGCTTTCTCTGCTTCTGAATTATGCTTCCTGTGCAACTTTTCCATCTATGCTGCTGCAGAGCATTTAAACCTGTTGTATTTAAAAGACAGAGAGCAGTAAAAAAAAATAATACTGGAATAATAGGGGTGTGAACATTTGCACACACATTTGAATTTTTCAGAGCTTTAGAGATTCTTGAAGTAGTCACATTTAAATATAGATTAGATTAGATTAGATTAGATTAGATTAGATTAGATTAGATTAGATTAGATTAGATTAGATTAGATTAGATTAGATTAGATTAGATTAGATTAGATCAAATTCAAAGTTTAGTAACTCTTAAGTGGAGAATGCTAATAAATATTTGTTGAAAACTCAAGCTGGATCTGTTTATCATCTATGCATATCAATAACAACAAATTGTGTTGAAAGCCTTGCAATCGAGTCACTAACTAAATGTTGCCACCGCAGGAGATAGCGGCTGTGTTTCAAATGAATGATTGCATCTTAGTCCTTGAACCATCGCCTCCAAGTTTCGTCACAGCAGGCATGCTCTCCATGAACGTAACATTATTAAATGTGGGAAAAGTCTTCACATTCTTTACTTTCAGCACATTTTTTTGAGAATTCTGTTTCCCGTTTCAGGAAGACAATCTTCAGAGCCTTTCAAATGCATTGACAGGTGTGGATATCAATTTTCAAGAGTTCCCTTATAATCTTAAATCGATTTACATTCAGACTTTGTGTGAGGCCATTTTATGTATTTTAAGGATTTTTATCCTGTTAGCTGGCCAGTCTCAAGATTTTCCTACTTAACAGATATTCTTCAAGACTGCCTGCTATCTAACTTTATCCATCTTCACCTCAACTCAGTCCAGCCCGCCTGTTTGTGCTGAAGAAAGCATTTTGCTGGTCTTCTTTAAAGAACAATGAAGTAAGTAAGATTCTCCCACCGAACTGTGGATCTCTGTTGCTCATTCATCCTTTATTTTCCTGGCTGCTTACATAGCCTCATCTTGGCCACTTTGAAGTTGTTCCAAGTTCGTTTTTATCTTTTTATTTTCAGATGTTGGATCAAGTTTACAACCTTTTAGATATTGTTTTATGCGGTTTTAAATTTACTTGCCTACCTGCTGTTTTTCTTAGTAATCTTAATGCTGATTATTTCACAAATAAATTCTTCAAAGAGTAACTGTATTTATACTGAAATAAACTTACACACCGCAAAATACTAGATACCAGGGCATCTAAATACAAATGCGCACCACATGTTTCAGATTACTGTATGGAAAGATTTAAAAATGCATCTTTCTAGTTTCTTTCATTAGTGTGAAAAGTTAGTTTACAAAGTATAAACTGAAGGGGTTCAAGTAAAAGTGCACTGGTGTTCAGTCGCAGTTTTCAGATTTTCATTTTTAGAGCAATTTCAAACCCATGCAGATTCTTTTAATGTTCTTGTCACTCTAGCTCATAACATCCCAATAGAATTCACAAAAGTTTTTGGTTGCAACATAAGAAAAAATGTGGAAAAAATTTCCATCCATCCATCCATTTTCTTTACACCCTTGTCCCTTAGTGGGGTCGGGAGGGTTGCTGGTGCCTATTTCCAGCTAACGTTCCGGGCGAGAGGCGGGGTACACCCTGGACAGGTCGCCAGGCTGTCACAGTGGAAAAAATGTAAGATATGGAAATAGTTTAAAAAGACCCTGTGTCAAACAAACTATATTAAGTTTTAAATCCTTGTTTTTCATAAATGGAGAGAAATGTGTCTGTGAAACAAGATGGACATTTTTACATGTGCTTGTAGTCGTAAAAAGATGGGTGTGCTTACTTTGGTGTTTGTCTTGCAGCCCATGAGTGCACACATCAGTATTTGCCCATGCGTGTGCGCTCACCCCCGCTGCCCTCGAGCAGCACAGAGAATGTCAAGAGTTTGTAAAGGCTGTGGAGGCAGCTCCTGTGTGGGGAGAATGACTCAGCGCCGACCATGATGAGAAAAGACAGCTTTGCAGTAGCAGAGCACACTGCACCATCAGACCAGAGCTGGATTTGAATATTGCATTAGAGAAGTGGAGCTTTCTTGTGCAAAACACCCTGAAGGATCCATGGAGCTCCAGCTCATCTCTGGCTCCTCTTGCTGAATGAAGTCAGCCACAGTCCGATGATGTATGTCTGTGGAAATGCGATGACATATTAGGTAGGTGCTGCTGCTGTGAAGAACGGAGAGTTAGATAAACTGAACTTCTGTTTTTTTGCCTGTGTAAGCAGTGGCTCACCACAGAGCAGCACGACGAAGCAAGCCCAAAACCACAAAACCCAGTGAATAAAGAGGAGAGATGGGCAGGGAGTAGTGTTCAGATCTGCATATTAAAATCAATGAGATGTTAGGAATTCCTGGAGGAACGAAAGCATACATTAGTGTTATTTGGACCCATAATAAAGTAAACGAAGATCAAAATGCAAACAATACACCTGATGAAATGTATTTGCTTTTTTCTGTTTTTTTTGTTTTTTTTCCTTTGGCAAACAAAATGTTTTAGCGAATAAAGATAACCTGGGTAAATGCAGAAAGCATTATCAACTAATAATTTAAGTTAAAAAGTGGGAGTTGATATTAAAACCAACAGTACCATGTTGTAACAATATAACCATCTTGCGTCTTTAATCATAAATGAATGGTGATTAACTGCATTTCTTTTGGTTCAACCAGCCACACTTGAGCACGATTACTGCCCGGACTGTAGAATCAAGAAATCACTTAAATTTAACCTGTTTGACAACATGAAGTAGGTGAAAAGACTTAATAAAGCAACACATCATACTGAAATATTCAAGAACAGATGAGTTACAATGTACTTTAACATCTATCAGTCTGTAAAGGATTCCAAAGTCTTTCTGAAGCTTTAGGACTCTGGCCAATCGCAGTGAGAGTCATTATCTAAAAATGGAGAAAACATGGAACAGGAGTTAAACTTCCCAGGAGTAAACAGTCTATCAAAATTACTTCAAGAAAGCATCGACAGCTCATCCAGGAGGTTCCAAAAGAAACCAGAATAACATCTAAATCTGTAGCAGGCAAAGGTGGAACAATAATTAATCAGTATGAGAGGCTGTTGCACATAAGGCCGGGTTGGTTGAAAACAACCTTTTATTTAATTCACTCAGGTTATTTTTTGACAGAATATGAAAGTAGTTTGAAGATCTCAAGCATGTAAGTGTGACAAAAAAAAAGCAAAAAAAAGAAGAGCCCTCACAGTCGCAAATTTTTTTTTTCTTTTTATAGTAAGGGAGAGAAGAATAGACAGCAGGGTCAAACACATTTTGGCCTCAGGCTCATCCAGTTTCCCTGCTAATCATCATCTAACAAATGAACACAAAACACTCGACCAAAGCTCAACCTGCTGCACCTTTGAACATTAACCACATCAGGGTTAGTCACACACACACGACAAACATTTGGAAAAGGAAACACTTTGCTGAATATTCATTTGAGTCACAATGCCAACTGGAAAGCCAAGCGTGTGAGCAGGCACAATAGACATCAGCCCTGCCCACAGATGGATTCCGGATAAAGATGTCATACACTCAAGTGTGTGTGGAAAACGACGTGACAGGAACTTTGAGTGAAAATGTTGCCTAAAGGATAGGAAAGAAAATAATGTTTTTTTCTTTCTTTTTATTGGAGTGGTCCCTACTGAGTCATCCTGCGCAAGAACGCACACCTTTCATGCCTCAGGCACAGTCAAGGTGTAGTTGTGTAACCCTTCCGATATAACGATATGACGTCACTAAGAACGCTCATGTCTTACTTACTGCCTTTGGAAAAATAAACCAGGTCTAACCAGATGTGTTGAGTGTCTGCTGCAACACAGAAACCCTTCTCTTGTCTAGGCCACAGCATCTGTGTCTGAACACAAGGGCAGGCACTCAAAGAATGAGCCATTGTCCTCTGTCTCTTGGTCAAAGCGACAGCAACAACAAAGGAGGATGGCAGGAAAACAACAACTGCACTGTTTTTGGAGGAGATTGTGGTGATGCTCTATGTCAGTGATCACAGACATGTCATGCTGCTCATCGGGGGACATTAAACCGCAGACCCTAATTCTGAAGACAATACAAGGATCTTGTGATGTGGTGCATCCGCATGTGTTTGCTCTTTGGTGGGTAGAAGAAGTCATTTTTGTTGTTCTCACATATATTTTTTTTTATATGAAAAGGCATTTGCACTTAATATGGGCCATATTATAATAAAAAAGAAGCATTAAAGCAACTTAATGAGCTAATTTTGGGTTAGATAAATCCAAAGCACATTGCTGGCCCTTTATTTCTGTAGAGCAAAACTCAGCGAGTCTGCACTTTGAGATTATTTCATGCTGCACATGGTAGGATTTTCTTGCGTGGTCATGTTGTGATTTGAATGCCAGAATGTGTAATTTATTAACATGCTCTAACATACAGTATGACAGAATAAAACATTTGATGTTTTCAGATTTTACTTCTTGTATACATTGCCAAAAATGATTCATGTCCCTGGCAGACTTAGGTTTAAACTAATCATTCAGTTTGACCAAAATGTATATATTTTTTTCAATTATTATTCGATGATATCAACATGTCCTTCCATTGGAGTTCATAGGATTAAAGGAATGCAGAGAAGAGTTTAATTAGTCTTCTTTTCTATGCATGCCAGATTTATATTATTTTTATCTTTGCACTAAGAAAACTTCAAACAGTGAGACCATTTTTCTTAATATTAAAAACAATTTATGGTTCATCCCCTCTGATTTATGAAACTCAACTTAACGTTAAGCATGTGGGAGAATTTTACCCTCATTTGGTTGCTTTATGTAGTGCTGCAATTTGAGCAACTCCCATCCAAAGTATGGGTAGTGTATAGTGATGTTAAATTTTATAATGAGCGACAAACTACGCCAAAGGAGTGTTTGCTTGCCTGGAATGATTTTCCACTTAAATGCTTGACTCATGGTGATAAATGTGGTCATACAAGCAGTGAGTCAAGTGCCAGAGAGATGATGTTTAACACTATAAAGATAAGATAAAAACTTTATCAGAGCAATTCAGAAAACCACTTTAGATATGCTTAATCGATTTAAAACAGCTTTGCAAAGGGATGAATGTCAAGTTGAAGATAAAAAAAAATGAAGAAAAATGAAATGTATGAAGAAAACAATAAAGCCTCCTGGTCAAGAGAATCATCACTTATGAAATCTGAAGACGACCAGAGTCTCGTTCACATTGGGAAGCACTGAGTTGCACTGAGCAATCCATCATTCACTTGCATTTATCCTGTTTGTTTCCAACTTGCAAATACTTCACATTCAGAAAATAGACACTGATTCAAACAAAATCTAACAAAAGTGAAAAAAACAAAAGCATTCAATACACAAACCTTTATTTGCTCATATGTTTTATGTCAAATTAATGAACAAGGTGGTCAGGCAACAGAAACACCTTTATCTCATTTCATTCCTCTACTTCTCTTTTTGTTGTGTTTTTCTGTTTCTTGGATTTTTTTTGAACCTCTTGCTGAAACAGCTGCTGTCCATTGGGTTGGATTCCCACTCATGCAATCTGTGTGTGGACTGAGTGATAATGTCTGAAGAGGTGGGGATGGCTGGAGAGACATAAATGCCTCTCCGTAACACAAGTAATTTTATTGCAGGTTTCCTTTTTTTTTTCTTCTTTTTTTTCTTTTTTTTTTTATCTTTTGAAGTAAATATGCTATTGTCTTACAGGAATCCACGTCCAGTCTTATTTGTCAGAGTTCTAGTTATTTTATACATCTGAAATTTTGATTTGACTCAAGATATAAGCAAATTTGGGTGAGAAGCAATTTTACACAGCCATTTTATTGTGATCAGTATATATTTGACTGGGTTGAATGGTGTGTTCTAAAATCTTTACTGTTTTTAAAAGTGGCAGAAAACCATACTGATGTGTGAATGTGTTAATACTCCAAGGATACAGCAAGTCATGGATTTCTAGTTAAAACAAATAGTAATCCATGACTAAAAATTACGTATCTATATCATATTTTGTAACAACTATTGCTTGACATTTTAAATTTTATTATAAGAAAAAGTCCAACTTCCTAAGATTTTGATTCACCAACTGCAATGAAATACATTCATTTCTAAGGACTTTACTTATTTTTACCAGGGTTCCGTAAATGTAGAGCAATTTGGCTGTGAGCGTTTGGCTGTCCCGAGAAGTGGAGGATTGACTTGTCAAGTTGGTAAATAAAAACAGGTTCTTAATGGAAACTTCTGGTGCGTTCTGGATTTTGTCGTTCAGTCACTGAAAACGAGGCTGTCTCATTTTGGAGTGATGGGACAAAAGTGGAGACAGTCCCTCTCCTTCCTGTTTATAGTCTCGCTGCTGCTAATGCTTTGTCTCAGGAGACGCCACTCAAACCCCCAACTGATAAAAGCAGCACCAGAAGGGTTAAGAATAACAAATAGGACAAACTGATTAGAAAATAGAGTGGAGATCTCCCACAACTAATCTCTTATTAGAGATATCAGAGGAGTAATCTTGTAATGTAATCTGGAAACACGGTGCTACTTGTGTTCTGGAAACTATTCACTGTGGCGGGCCAGTTTTATACAATGTAATGTATTTCTGTTATACATTAGTGAAAGCCAAATAAAAAAATTGTTGGAGATAAATGAGATTACATGCCGCAGAAAACCAAAGTCACAGGATAAAAAAAAGAAAGTGAATTTTTGAAGAAAAAAATAGAAATATGTTTGGAAAAAAAACCTTAGATATTACTTTATTATTTAGTTTAAGCATATATTTAGCAGATTACATGACAGAAATTAGAGGCCGGCCTTTTTATTGTTACACTATCTCTTTTTCTTAATCATCTTGGAGTCTGAATGCTGCTGGACTGACTGAAACAGTAAAAAAAAAACCCAGATCTGTCTTAATTCTTGCTGACTACCACATTTCAGCTGTGCAACAGTACGCAGTGGAGACCACACTCTGTGATGCTTCATGCATTTTCAATGAGAGACAGAACCAGACTCCAGGCAGCCCAGTCAAGCATGCACACTCTGCGTCCACGAAGCCATGTAGCATAGAGTCAGACAGAACGAGGTCTGGCGCTGGACTGCTGAAGTAAACCATGGATTTCCTTGTAAAAAATGTTGACTTAAAGATGAGTCACATCAGATACCCGTCTGTGGTTGTAAATATGCAGACATGCACACACATGCACACACATGCGTATCATCAATCCAGTGAGGGGGGTACACCGTCACAGATGTTGTCAGATATCATACTGAACATGAAGCATAGTTGATTGCCTTCTGATGTCAGCAGTTAATCCGTTTCTGCAGAGCACTTTAGAAATCCTGTAGATTTGTATACTGTTAAGGTTTATGCATATTTATTTGTAGTATAAACAGGATGTTTTTGACCAACGTTGTCAGAAATAGATTAATGATGAAAAAGAGCTGTCAGTTTGAGTCATAATGCAGTACGGGTCATTTAAGTTGAAGCTCTTAGAGAATGGCAGAAAACATTGACCCAATCAGCCTTGTGACCTTTTTGTAGACAACATGTTAGTGGGAGGTCTGAGCCAATGGGGAGAAAAACAGGGTCAAGCTTCATTTCACATTGTTTTGAGGGCAAAAAGGTCTCATGTCACCATCCAAGGGCCTTCTTTTTGGCTTCCAACAAGATGAGAAGCTTTCTTGATAAATGATCAGGATTTACAGCTGGGCTCCTTGTAAAGGAAGTGTGTGGTTGTGAATTTTAACCACAGGACTCTGTGGTTTTCTTTAATCCTCCTTGTTGAATCAGTCTCGCAAAACTGTATTCAAGTTTAAACAGTCGAGACCCAAGATGTCACTCACAGATAAAAAAGAGAGTTGTTTAGGATGTCCAGAAAAGTCCAGGAACAACCTGGACTTTTTCCAAGTTGTTTCTGGAACAACCTTGTCATTTTTCTGAAAGATGACAAGTGTTGTATCATCGTTCATAAGCTGGAAGATGACAAAACACCAGTGTCAGCATTCACAGAGATGTGATTTCATATCTACATGAACTGAGACATTGTCAACAAAGAAAGAGGCTCTTGCTTCAAAACTGAACCTCTTTCAAGATCAAATTGTACATTTGGCCATATGAGTCAAATGCTGACAGGAAAAAAGTTTTATGGTCAGAATCAAAAAAAGATCAAACTCTTGCCACAAAGACAAAAAGAATGTTTGAAGGTGTCAAAATGAGGCTTTCAAACTTATTAAAAAAACATTGCCAGCAACATGGTTATGGTCTATTTTGCTGCCAGTGGTTCTGTTGCATATAACGCAAAGTGGGTGGAATAGTGAAGGAGGATTACCTCCACATTATTGAACTTTCAACAGCATAAGCATCCCAAACACCCTTCTGAATGAAATGTCTTGTGAAAAAAAAAAGTCTCTAATTTACGGTAAAATACTGGCGGCTGTGGATGCCAAAATTTTGCGACATAAATACGGTAAAATCCATACAAATACGGATTTGCTTCAGAGAAATACTACTCACGAAGTGAACTGATAACAAGTGCCAGCTGCTACTTGCATCTGAAGTCTTAAGTTGGATTTCAGAAATAGCATGAAATTCAGCTCAACGATTTTCTAGTTACAAATTAGAAAACTAATAAGATTTACCAGTTGTATTAAATGACTAGGCAGTGTTAAAATGTGACACAAGGGACTCGTCCTGTTTAGATTGTGAGTAAGATGGTATTTTCACACTCAAACCTAACACATGTTGTCCACATGTTTCGAGAAGTGTGTCACTAAAGGCCCACGTTGATAAATCACTGCAGAGACTCAGGAGAGAAGAAGGTTATGAATAATTGTCGCATGTTTGCAAATGAGCATATCCCACATTTTTCCCCACTTGGAGAACAGAGAACATGAGCTGCACATGCGAAATGTGAGCTCAACGACCGAGCGGATTCGTTCACATGACTGCAGGTTTTTAAAGACTGAAGAAGACATGCAGCTGTGCAACTTTAATGTTGATATCTGATAATTAAGTCATGATTTCTGACTTTAAAATTCCCTTTAATATCTACATTTTGCTGTAACTGTTGGGGAAGATTTCCACTCTACAGGAGACAGTCACAGTACGCCAGGTTGCACCCTGTGTTTTTTTTTAAGGTTTATCACTCCCCCTAAGCATTGTTGAAACTTCCTCTGTACGTCAACAACTGGGCACCAGGCAGTGGTCCTCTTAATGGGCTCATAAAGGGTGTGAGCGTGTCAGATCCTGGCGTCAAAAGCAGTTGTGTCCAGTTTAACGCAGGCCTCTTGATTTAATGGCTGTGTGACATTAGGCATGGTAGTACCCCGAGGTTATCTGTGTCTGGAGCCAGACTTGGAATCTGCCCATCAGTCCCTGTTTACCCTGTTCTTTGGTCTCACTCCTTAGTTGCTCACAATGTGGGCCAGTCCTCTCTTTCTGCACCCTTAGGGAAGCTTGAGCTGGTTCTCAAGCTGTTGATTAGGGGTGCTGGAGATTCCTGCAAGAAATTCAGCAGATCAAAGAGCTAAAAACAGGGCCAACCCAATCAAAGTAGAATTTAGAGTAATTCTCCAAATTTTCATTTAGATTTCAGAGAATGTGATTTTGATTAAGGTCGATGGTACTGGGAAAAACCTCTCGCTTCAAAACGGCGAGTTAATAGTATGGACCACCTTTGTGACTGACAACCACAAAGCATTGAAGGGCTCACTGCGTGCCAGCATCAGGATCACATTTACCAAATAAACAGAATCAGAAATCTGTGAGCATAATGAACTCCTGCGAGGGTCCACACACACACACACACACACGCACACACACAATCTCCAAATTCCCAGATGGGGCACATAATGAAAAACTCTCCTCTCCAGACCCAGATGCTTAAATTGAACAAGTTAACATGAAACATTTGTTAGGGTGGGGGCTTGTCTTTTAAAAAAGACTGTAAATTTATTTGCCCGGGGCCACAAGCTCATTAGCAGCAGACATTCTCTCAGAGGGATTAACATCACATAAAGCTGAAAATTTGGATTGTGTGTTTGATAAATGGTTGTTATTTAAAATCAGGCTCAACGAATTAAAGGAGAATTACATGTAAGAGCACATGTACTCAAATTTGCAGCTTTTTCTTTTCAATAAAAATAGAGAAGAATGAAAGAAAAACGTGAAAAATGGGCAGCCGAGAATGCAACCAAAGTGTTTCTCAGCAAAAACAATAAAGTTATGTTTGGAATGCCAAACTCGTGCTTTAGTGTTCGGTACAATGGCCACCCAAGATTTAAAAAAAAAGTGATTGCTAATCACTTTAGAAACTGGAGATTTGAAGGATCATGTATTGATTGGGGAGGAGTCAGTCAGCAGAAAGATTGTCAACATAAGCTTGGAGACCTAACAGACCAGCACAGCACAGAGAGATTTAAAAGCAGCGTTGAATGAGCTTTAGCGACAAAACTGTATGAAATAATATTCTGTCTGCATTCAGGCTACATTGCTGCTGCAGTTTTGAAGATCACCCAAGCCTCATTATGCTTGTGTGATCTTCTTTCTCCAAACAAATATGTTGCCAAATATTTTATCATGAATCCATACAGTGATTATGCAAGTCTCACTTTCCGTCAGTATTTAACAACACTGTGGAAAAGCAGCTGTCAAAAGATTATTCGGATGTCAGTGTGTACACTGGTTAGGATTCTCAGAAAAAACTAAATAATTTCGACCAAATGCTACATAGTTTTGGGTTGGAAATAAATATAACATAATGATATACAATCAGACAGCAGCTGCAGCTGAACACCTTCACTTGGCTCAGTCCCATTGAAAAAAAACAAAAACTAACTGCAGCAGCTAATTTTCATTGATGATAACCATGTAGGAGGAACATTTGAAGGCAGGACATTGAGTTATTTTCTAAAGAGACCCGTGTTGGCAAATGTTTTGGATTGAAATAGATGCATTATCCCTTAAGTACGATCAAGCAGTCAATTCTTTGCTCAAGCTAACCGTAGTAACTGTATTGTCTCCAGTGGCGGCTGGCCAGTAGGGGGCGCTTGGGCGCCGCCCCCTTTAAATTGTTTAGATAATAAATAATTTAATTCTTAACTGCAAAATACTTAGAAATGTATTTATTCATACTGTATGTCCAATAGACATGTTAGAATGTATTAAAATAGTAAATACATAATTCTATTTAATTGCTCACATTGTGCACACTTCCTATGTGCAGGGCGCCGTTCTAATGAGTGTGTATGTAGGCGCATCAACTTTTGGCAAGCAGGTGATCTGAGGCTGACTTTTAATTGGTTATTTAAGGTTTTCCACAGGGCGCAGCGCTCTGCGTCCCGGACACACCCATTCTGTTGTGCCATTACTGGTAGAGTGTCAGTACTGGCTAATTTTTTAAAAAACATTGTGTGATTGGACAATCCCCGATTCGACTCATTAGCGCAGCTGCAGTTCGTTAGGTCGATTCACGTTTACGTTTGCAAAGTGGAGTAGTTTCAAAATGAGAGAAAACTCTGTTTTGTCTTTACAAAAAAATGCTTTTACAAAGCGTTCACTTGAAGAAAAAAACAGGATAAAGGAGCTTGGACCGGATCGTCCCAATTTACAAATTCAGCAGCAGGCAAGTGATCGTGGACGATCTTGCACGCGGGCTTTTTCCAGCTCTTCTTATGACAAGCGGAGTTGGCTAGCTGGATGTGATGTCGGACACTGAGTGTAGAAGACCATGAAAGGATTGCTGCAGAGGTGAGTTGTTGTGGAAAATCACTGTTACACTGGTTTATAGTAGTGTTATTTAATATATTAGGAAGATGTGCGTTGTAGTTAGAAATACCTTTAGTTGTGTCTATGCTGTGTAGGTATGTTGATGTAATGTTTGTCAGCAAGATATTTTATTATTTAAGTTGTACTGAAGTTTATGGGTAATGGGGAATAAAACATTTGGTTACTGAATTTTGTATAATCTTGTCCCACAAAAATGCTGTAACACATTTCATAACACAGCCTTAAAAAATGGCAGCAAATGTTATTAAAATCAGTAAGTTTATAAATAAAATGTGTTCCTTCTTTCTATGACTTAATAGAAAGGACAAAATAACATTTCATATTTAGAATGAAAAATGTGATTATAAAATCATAATCTTCATGTTTGTCCTTCTCTCTTAAGGTCTGTGATATCATACTGGGACACACCAGGGAGCGCTTTTCTTTCACAAACCACCTTGTTAGTGCCACACTGCTGCAGGGGGACAGATTTGAACAATACAACACAGCATTTCCTGAAGATGCACTGAGCAACACCTTAAAAGCCTATCCAGTGCTCAATCGAGGTAAACTGAAGACAGAGCTTACTCTCATCTACAGCAAGGAAGAGTTCAAAGCCTGTTGTGGTGCTGTGGGCCTACTCCAGCTGTTTATGGAAAACAATCTAGAAGAAGTCTTTTCAGAAACTGTCACGCTCTTGAAGATCCTCATCACCACACCCATGACCACAGCAGAAGCTGAAAGGTACTTTTCAACTCTGAAAAGAATCAAGACTTTTCTGAGAAACTCAATGATTCAGGACAGGCTGAATGCATTGGCCATGTTGTCAATGGAGAAAAGACTGGTCACAGAGATGACTGACTTTAACAAGAATGTAATTGAGAAATTTGCAAGGCAGAAGGAAAGGAGGGCAAAATTCATGTTCAAATAGTGCTATTTTTTAAGATTTGTTTTGTTTGTTTGTTTGTGTGCGCCCACCTCAGTTTTTTTAGCACCAGCCGCCACTGATTGTCTCATTCTTTGGCTTTAAACTGCTCACAGCCTTGGATCCAATGTTGTAATTATTCCCTAATAATAATCATCAAAATTATCCTAGCAGAGAAACTTTTCTAGTGTTGATATTTGTGACAATAGTGCTCACTCCCTTCTTAAGCCAACAAAAAGCAGCCACACCTCCATCCAATGTATTACATTCAGAAAAGTATTTTAGTTCAAGAAAAGTTACAAACACTTGCACTTCATCCATTTATGGCACTAAATAATTATTTTTGAAAGGTTGACTAAAATGTCTCTGTCAGGTAAATGTAACTAGAGAAAAGTTGGTTGTGATTTATTACATTCTTTCAAGATTTGAAGGTTTTCAAATCCAAGTTTTTATTACTTGTGGTTTTATGGCGATTTGGACTAGTTGTGTTACCACCAGGGACTTGGGACAGATGCTGCTTCCCTGTTACTACCATCATCCAACAGGCAAAGACCAGTTTGGCACCTGGGTGTGAAGCATTTGGCCTATGGACAAGCTCCTGTGCTCCAGCGCTCATAAAATGGAGCTACGTGTGGTAAACACATGGCTGATCCAAACGGTTGCAAAATCTTATTCATTAAAGTTTTAACCTCTTTCAACAGCGCCACATGTTTCAAATTATGTCATAAAGCTTACTTTCTATCTTGTACTCCAAAAAGAAAAAAAAAACATTGCTCTGCTCTGAATTATCAGTTTGAGTTTAAATCAAGCACATGAAACGTCTTTGTGTGCGAGCCTGATCGGTAACAAACGAGACAGCAGTGAACCCGTGCCACATCACCACAGTTCATGTCCCTACAAGGTGCATCCACTTAGCTCCTTGTTTTGGGACAAGATAGGTGTTGGCAGCCTGCAGGTGCTCACATCCGACCACCTTACTGTTCAAAAAGCAGCGCCCTTGTTTGAATAAGGTAAGAGTGAAGCCCCACATGTCCTCACAGGCTGAACCCTCACATGCTCAAATACCTGTGTTTCCTGTTGAGGGATAAGCACAAAGGAAAGGTCAGACGACTACCCCTGAGGGGACAAAGGGATCCGATGATGAGACCTCTGTCTTCCTGCTGAGCAAACCAGAAAACTGTGGTGAGAGGAACAACATCCTCGTTTACTCCACCCGCAACTGAATAACAATAGGAAGTGTTATTGGACTGTATTTTACCTTAAATAAGACCTTGTCTTCGTTTGTGAGGTTATGTTGGGAATTAATTCAATCTGCAAGGCATTTGTTTAAGGTAACCCATGAATATGGTGTAGCTCAGAGATAGAACAGGAGGCTGAATGACTGCCATGCAAGAAATAACCCCAGTCTTTCCAGCATTTATTTTAATAACAAGCCTCAAAATGTTGCTTTGGCTCATTAATGTTGAAATCTTTGGGCTGAACTGACCTCTCGGTTTTCATGACCGCATTCTCCTCAAAGTGCCAGCTTATTCTCCAGTGAGACCTTTCAGCACCAGGGAGGATTTTTAGATGTTCTGCCAGAGGTTATGAATTTCCAAGCCAGTTATGACTACCTCGAGAATGTGCCACTGTCATTACACAAATCTTGGTCTTAAATAATGTGAAATGCTGCTCACATTGTAATTGTAAAAAACACTTTGTGGCTGTCCTCTCAAGCAAACATGCCCTGCAGAGACATGCCAGCAGATGGCTGAGATCTATGTCCCTGGATTTCACATCCTGCCAGGATTTAGGTTTCATCCATCAGACCAGTGGCATGTTGAAGCTTAATCACAACAAAACTTCATGTTCATCCAAACAACTGGGCAGAGTCAGAAATTTCAACATGCGCAAGACTTCATGAACGTCTTCTTTTCTTTCTTCCTCTCAGAGAAAGCCTGTGACCATTAAAGCAAAAACAAAGCCAGGGTGCTGGGTTCCTCCAGCAGATGTAAACCCCAAACAAAGGCTGTTGTATCTGACAGGAGAGTGGTGGGGAGAGGGTTGGAGGTCAGCACAAAGGGCAAAGCAAACAGCCCAGGACACAGCAGCGTGAGGATGCTGAGGTCAACGGTTCGGCCTTCAGCCACGAAATGTGAGAAGAAATCCAAAGATGACAGGAAACGACGACCACGTAGGACCTTAGGTAAATATTTATTAGTTCAGTTGAGATAACTCTGAGAAAATAATAAGGCCCCTATCTTAGACAAAATTGGAAGCTTTTCCATAGGTGAAAAGGTTACAGGCTTTATTTAATGTAGAGTAATAAACTGGACAGTATCTATCAGTTCTTCACAAGCTTACTTGATTAGAAAAATATACGGAGCTAATAGCAGGGCAGTTGTTAGCATCGTTTTTTGCAGCTATAAAGTTTTGGGTTTGAATCCGGGCCTTAAGATTTCTGCACTCAGTTTCCCCATGTATGCATTCTCTCTGAGAACCTCTCAAACAACACCTGGATGCAAATTTCAATAAACTTTGATCTTTTCAGACCTATGATGAAAAATACTGATTGAGGGAGTTTGAATAAATATTATTTTGAGGCATGTGACGTTCAGCAGTAATCAGTGGTGTCATATGGAAGTAGAATATTGTCTATAGACTTTCCACAGACATTTTGCTGAGTTTTCTGGAAATAAGCTGAAGATGATAAAACATGCTCTGTCTTGGTATGAGTCTATGTTTCTGCAGATTATTGTATAAGACATACAATATGTTAAAAATTCCAAAGGCTATCAATATAATGTATTATGTCTATAAGAGTGATGAAATGCAACCATAAATTTCCCATTGATTTCTTAAAAGAACAGTCAGTCACTCCAGTGATTTAACAACGCAGAGCGCAGAGATTGATCTGTTTTTGAAAAGTAAACTATATTTGAAACATCAAGGACACAAACACCTCACAAAAACCATCAAAGATGGGTGAGCAGCTCAAAACTTCAATAAGAAAAAACGTTATGTAATAACAATTTCCCAGTTCTCAGAAATTTCGAAAGTATATTTAAAAGTAAATTATAAGGTTACATAATGCAACAGGTTTCAAGTTGTAAAGACAATAAACGTTGTCAGCGCGGAGAGGCTGGGAACAATTTTCTACAAACTGGAGACCATTGCGAAGAAAAAATAAAAAAGGTTCAAATAAATAAACAATAAGCTCACTGCAAGATGTTAACAATGTGTTTATCTCTGCCTGATTGCAAAATATGTTTGCGACACCTATATTTAGGAAAATCCCAAAACACGAATAAGGTTGAAGAAATGATTCATACCCAGGAAAACAGACTCCTTACATAATCAAATCCAGGCAAAGCGAACAACCGCTTTATCAAATTTGAACCAAGAGGACCTAAACCCCCCTCGCTATTGAACTTACTTACCTAAAGACAAAGTGCAGCTCCATCAGAGGGCACTTCAGATGATTACCTATGTGCCTCCAAATAGGCACCACATGGCTCACAAAGCCCGCTCATCAGGCGAGGCCATGCCAGCAAATGGTCCAAGGTGGGATGGGGCAGGAAGTTGGCCCGAGAGGGGTTTCCTCCCTTTGAAGTGCCAGTAATCCAAAAGCCTGTGTGAGGTGTGTGTATGTGTGTGTGCATTTGTGCTGCTCTCATTGTGAAGACTGATTTGAATTTCTCCTTCTTTTGAATCTGTTATATCCTTTAAAGTCCTTTTGAAGTGTATTTGGTTATTCATGTACTTAAGGAGCGTTCGTTCTCATGAAGAGAAACTATTGTGAGAAGGAAAAACATTCAGACATCCTTACATTTAATACCTTCTTGACTTTCCGTGGTATCAGGTTTTGTTGTGTACAAAACCTTCGATAAAAACTATTTTATGTAATATAACAGACACTCCACTGAGGCTCCCAGTTATTGTTATATGTACAATATACTTATTAATTTTAAGATAATATACAGTACTGGATTACATAATCTAATACTGTCATAGGTTGCAAGATCATGTTCTTCGTGGCTTTACAATTGTAGCTATCATCTTCGGTTCTGCCCCTGTCGAGGATGAACTCCACCCGGCTATTGATGAATTTGTTATGAATGTATTGTTTTTTTGTTTGTTTGTTTTTTTCAGAGATATCTTGGATATCTTTCCGCACAGCAAAGTTGTATGCAGAGAAGCCATACATGAGCTGCAAAGAATGTTGTTCATTCTGGTTTTATATTGCCTGTGGCTAAGTGTGTCTGATGGAGTTTTCATGTCTTTCTTGATTATTTTTGGCTTTTTCTTTTTTTTACAAGATTATGTAAATGGCTCGTGTTATGCATTCACTCACTGAGCAACATTTCTCTATTGGGACAATAAACTATGCGTCATATCATTTAGGTGTTTTCTGGCACCAAGATGTTCGCAGGAGATCCTTTAAATCCAGTATATCTATGGACCAGACTTGTTTGTGCATCACTTTCTGGCTGATCTACAACTTAGAAGCCTCATATGCAACAACCTGTGATCCACGTTTTATTCTGAGATATTTCTATCAGAACAAGCATTACTTTCTTGAGCAACAGCAGCTTACCTTTTGGATCAGAACTTGTTTGAATTAGCCTTGGTGACCCATGACCCTGTCTCTTGTTTAGGACTGCTCTTCTCCTGGACCATTTTTTGGTGAATATCGACCACTGCAGACTGAGAACACCCTACAAGTAGTTTGGATTTCTTCTAGACCTTATGTCATCAATTCGGAGGAGAAAGATTTTTGTCCTTGCTGCCAAATATATCCAATCTACTAATAGGATAAATTATTAGAAGATAAGCAGTGATTCATTTCGCTTATCCGTGGTCATAATGTTAGTTTTCATTTGCACTATGACAAAAACTCCTCATGTTGTTTTTGAGCCTTCGGTTTTGCTGTCCCAACTCTGGATTAATAGTAACCTGCATTGGAAAAATGGATTGAAAGAATACAATTTTTAGCAATATTCTAGGTTCTAACTGATGATACTTTTGTATTATTACATACATATATGCAAACAGAAAGATTGCATTAAAAATCTCAGGCTTTCAGATACTCAGATCCCTGCAGATCAATGGTAAGAAAGTCATTTATTTTCAGTGATATCCAACTGTTTCTACCAAAGTCAGGATTAAACCCAACAGTATTTTGTGAACATGCCACTTAATTTAAAAGGCAACACACCGTACTGAATATAACCCTGTCGTCTCTGTCATCTTCTTGTACGTGATGTTTCATGGGTTTTGCAAGATTATCACCTTGAGTTAACAGGGTCTTAAATAGCTGACTGGCACCAGGAATTGGGTGAGGAATTAGACACCTGTTCCGTCAACCCAACCATAGCCTCATTGTTGCAAATGTGGTGGAATGAAGGTTGGGCCTTACAGGGGGTAGAGATGGCGTCAAACAAGCTAGTAGCTGCGGTCCACTTCTCACAGCAGGAAACGTGGCTTCCTTGTGTCAGGACTGGGAGGGCAGAGGTGAATAAATAAAGAGCAGATGTGGCAGAGGACGACCATGGCTCCAGCCTGCGGCGGCCCTCAATGCAGCGTTACGTCCTGCTCAGACGTCACGCTGCAGAAGCTGGGATTACTATTGTGGGAAATAACATTTTTCTGCAGGTAGGGACTGGATTTCTTTTGTTCGCTCTTTTAAGCCTTCGTTGAGTTTGTACTTTCAAGATTTACATTTTTAAATCATCTCCATCTAGCAATATAACCTTATAGTTGTGCTGGAAGCATCCAGCTCCTTTCTACTGTAGAAAATATGGAGCCAGAGTTCAGGTTGCGCTTGATTTATGAACAATACGACTCATGTAGGCCGGAGCACTTGGAGTCTGTTTATACTCTCTATAACATATTTTCAGTGGCTCTCTTGCACCGTGCTTTCTCACCAGTTCCTCTGGGCTGTCAGAAGCGATGAGCAACCGAATGAGAAACAGGTGTGCCTGCTCCTTTATCTCGCCCTCCCTCTCTTTCCTCTGGCCTAGCTGAGCCACAAAGTTTTGTTTTGACAAAGATGGCAGAGGTGGGAGTGTGAACAGAGAGAAACAAGCGTAGGAAAGTGAAAGAGCAACAAAAGATAAGCCCACATTTATTCACAGTAACCCAACAAAAACAGCCATAAGGAGATGTGAAAGGTCAAGTGCCACAAAAACCATGACGTAATAAATGTATAGTAAAGCTGACAAATGGTGTGAAGAGGGTTTTTTCATGCTCTATGGACCTTTGATTGTTTGTTTGAATCATGGATTCCAGTCAAGCCTGCTAAGTGCTGATGGTGATGCTTTGAAAGCTAAAAATCAATGAATGGAATGAGTGAAGTGGCCAGTTTAAGGTCTTTCACTCAATATTTAAAGTGCAACAATTAGCATGACTCTTCAGAGATTGGTTAATTAAACTGCAGCTTATAGAATTAAAGGAAAAAAACATTATGCAAGTTGAGCAATTGTGTTGGCCATTTGATGAGATTATGATGAAACTATATCCAACTTCCACAGGCATCCTGGAGTGTGTCCAGTACACCTAAATAAAGACAACTGAATGTGCGCCTCTGATCTTTACAGCATCTGAAGATCAGCAATGTTTTAATTTATAGTTGCAGATTTCCACATTTTTAAGGTTGTAAGGCTTGATAATTGCACAATTTTTATTTTAAAAGTAATACTGTTGGGTGATAACATTACTTCTTTTAGTTTCTTTTGTTATCGAATGGAGGTTGGTTTTCATTAAAACAACATCAGCTGATCAAAATGAGATCTAATGAGAACTGTAGTGAATGTTCAGGCACCATGCTGGAAGTTGCAGTTTAAAAAGTCACATCAACAATGTTCATTCTAGAACTGGTTTGACCTCCATGAGAGTCCTGCAATCGACTTCCCAACACTCATTTAATTTCCCCTGAAATCAGCCAAAGTCTGATTCATGCTTCCCCCCTTTACCATCTATCACTTCACACACAAGTAGGAAAATATTCTCCCCAAATTTAGCCAACTCAGTAAAAGCAGAGACCTTCTGACTTTGATGACTTATGTTTTTGATGATTTCCTGGAAAATGCAGACTATGCTGCTTCATCTGAGCTTTAGTGAAATATTTTATTCTCTGTAAACTAAGTTCATGAAAAAACCTCAAACTTGACAACCTAAGATTCTATGAAAAGCCTTAAAACTGATAATAATCCTTTTATTGATTGTGCATGCGGCAATGCTTTTGGCAAATAATCATTGTAGAAGTGAAGAGGGTCCAGTTTTCAATATTGGTCTTGCTGCAAGCTTTGCTTTATTGTAGCTATCATAACAGACGTTTCTCAAGCAATCTGTGTGGTTTTTAACATGCCTCAATTAAAAATAAGAAAACTGTGCCATGCATTTTCCTTCAGTTCCTCTTTGTCTGCTTTCTCTGGTATATCTTTCTGTGGTGCAGATGTAGAAACTATTCAGAGGCTGACATTTCTGCAGTTCTGGAAACATTTGGGTGTGGTTTCTTCACTGAAGGAACAGTTTGTTGAGTAGAGAAATTTTTGCAAAAAAAAAAAAAATCACTTTAAAGTTTTTCTTTTTTTTAATTCAAACTTTCATGTGGCTTATCTTTGCTGGAAGATTTACAACGACTGCTTACTGTTTTGTTTCCAGAAATCAAAATTTGCTTCAAATGTCTGGATCCAACTGCGGGATCCTGACTGATTAGCAAAATGACTCAAGCTCGGTCAGGTTGGAAAGAGAGGCTCTGTGAGCATCAATTTTCAAATGTTTGACTGAAACATTGCTCACTCAACAGCTCGATGGAGCACAACTGTATTTTCCAAATAATTCACTAAAGGCAGAAAACATTTTCTGGAATTGGACAAATTTGTGTCTATTTAATATATTTTTTTATCTATATATGTTGTGTAAGCATACATCTCTGCTGCCACCAACTGTTTTGGAGGGGAACTGCTTGTTCTGCCCCACCCCTGTCTCCGCCCCATGTTTCACAGTAGCGATGCTGTAATCAGAATGATGTAGCTTTAATCCTATAGATATATAGAGGTGAACTTATGCTTTTTTTTTTTTTTGTTCGTTTTTCTTTTCTTTTTTTCCCCCCAGCTATGATTTTCTTCTTGTTCTTTTGAAAGATTCGTTCACCTTGATTAAAACATGCAGTTTTTGAACTCTGGCATTCAGAAATGTAAGAATAACATGGTGAAAATATGTCTCTGAAAAATGAACACCCACAGTTTTTGTCTTTATCAGGTTAAATAAACCTAATTATTGGTGTTAATGTTTTACGGCAACTTCCTCCTACCTGCCCGCCCTCCCTCCTCCTCCTCCTCGGAGCGGGATGGTCGGAGTCGGGACTCCCTCTCCGCTGCCTCAGTGTGCTACAGATGCAGCAGCGGAGCGGAGCGGAGCGGAGCGCCACGCTCAACATCTGACATTACACACGGATCTCTCTACACGTTTACTGGATTTGGGAATCAAACAAAGTGGATGACCTGGGTATATAAGGTGAGTGCTGGCAGGTCCGTGTGCTGTTCTTGTTAAACTTGACGCGGGTAGGTTTGAATCGGGGCTCATTTTGGGAGATATTTTGATTGGGAAGTTCGGGAAAGCGATCACATGGTGGGATGAATTGATCCATGATCGGTAAATCTGGGTCATAAATTTTCTTTCTTTTTTTTCTTTTTTTTTTTAAACTCTTTGCTTGTTCTGGTTTGTGATTTTTACACTGTATTTTCGTCAGAAATATAATTAATGATATGAACTCTATATGCTGATGGCACAGCGACCTCACTGCTGGAGCTCATTTAAGTGTTAATAAATTATAAGAATTTTTTTATTTTACTTGTTTTCCTTCTTTAAAGAACGTTTGTCTTTGCATGAGTTATCTGACATCTTTATGGCTTGTGCCTGTAAAGCAACGAACAAACCATAAAGTCATACAGTTCGTGTCCTGTAAAGTCATTTCTCCCGGTCAGGATGACTGTGATTGGTTCCTGGCTGTGCATGTTGTCCATAAACACAAGAGCAACTCTTCGACTTGAGCCAAACAGATTTTTTTTCTGAAAAATTGACATGTGCATCAATGTGTCTTGTGCAGTGTAAACCAATCCACAGACCTTGACGCCCAGTTTAGCTGGCTGGTATGGAGAGAATGGGGTAGCTGACTGACCCCTGCGCTCTCATTAGGGCAAATACGGATGACATGAGGCAGTAGGTTCACAGCTTTGTAGGTTTGACCTGAAATATATCCATCTGTTTTCCAAACCTCCACTGTGTGTATCTGCTGACTTTACTACTTTATTTTAGCTCTTTACTTGCGTTCATGCAAATAAAGAACTAAATAATGCATGCTGTTTCCCAAACAGAAGACTAGAAGCTTAAGTTTTAAACAACCGAAGGAAATTACGTATGGTTGTTATGCAATCTACCCGCTTCAAAGTGAACAGATTCTCCTCCTAGGACAGACCCATGTGGCCTCAGGGGTCCTCTGTGTGACCCATCTCAACCCGTCGTATGCAGACTTTATTTTGAATGAGTGTCAAGAGTTGGTTTGAGTGGGATCAGGAGCATAAACAACTTAGAGGCCAGACTAAACAAACCACACGTGTCTCTACATAGATTTATCCCGACTTTAACAGGTGAGCACGTGTCGTTTTGATCGACTACGTAATTCTGTTTGATGCAGATCATCTGCTGGGAGTGCTTTATTCTCGCTTTCCTGAGGGAGAGATGATCTTTTAGTTGTGCTGAGAGACACTTCTGTGGTAAAAATAAAGACTGACGCAGCAATAATCTCTCCACAAGGTTCTCACAGCAGCTGCTCAAGAGCTTTTGAACACATCAAGGGATTTTTCTCAGCAGATGAGTTAACCTACTTTTTTTGACAACTTTTAAGACTCAAGTGACAGCTTTAAATGTAAATTCTGTTATTTTCTTTTCAGGTTTATCAGTTTTCAGGCTCTTGTTAGGGTGATTCGTCTGGAGACAGATTTATTTTGATCTCTTTGCTCTTAACTTTAACTCCATAAATTTAACTGACATTACAGTGCCTTGCAGAAACATGCATACCATTTTTGTCCTGTTATAACCACAATAATCACTGTATTTTATTGGTATTTCATGTATTAGACCATCACAAAGTATTATTGCAAAGTGGAAGTAATTTATGATTTTTTTTTTACAAGACAAAATCTAAAAAGTGTGGCTTGCATTTGTGTCCTCTAGGCAGTAGTTTGTTGAACCGTTTGCTGATGTTAAATTTGCTAGCTCTTCACTGTATGAGTCCACCAGTTTTGCACATCTAGTGACTTTTTACTCATTGCTTTTGTAAAATTTTAGCCTGGACTTTGACTAGGCTATTTTAACACATGAATAATCTTTTATTTAAACCAGGTGTTTGCAACTTTTACAATCCAAAGAGCCCTTTCTATCGTCAGTCCACCTAAATAAAACTTGTTTTGAGTTACCAATTTTGTGGAAAAAAAGACAGCTTATAACTTTTGATAAATACCAACTATGGGAAACATATTTTAAACAAATTAACAAAGCTTCGAGGCAGATACATTTTCCGGTCGAGTGTATTTTTATTTGGTCTGATTTCAGGGGGGCAACTACAAGTGGATGCCACACGTTTCAGAACAAGACACTTTTTTCTCCACCCTCTTTTAACAATTTTTCACGAGTTTGTGTGCATCTCATCAAATACCAATTAAAGACAGTAAGGTTTGAGGTTGAGAATTTGAAAAAAGTTGAACAAATATTAATGCAAGGAACTGAAAAATTATATGTGGAAAAACAAATAATAAGCAGTGAAGCATAAATCCCTCATGTTACTGGTTTTGAAGCAGTAATATGTCTGATTCCTGCAGAGAAACAACACATCTTCTATCTCCCTGGGGGAGAGGCCAAATGCAGAGAGCCGTTCGCTGCAGTTTTCATCTGAGTCGTTGATGGGAGTCCTAACATCGTTATCATGGCTAAATAAAATGCTATTTATGCCTTTTTGCTTGGTTTACAGCACCAGAGGGGGCGTTGATGATGATGTTAGGGATGCATGACAGTACTAAGAAAAACCTGCAGAAACATGTTGATTTTATGACCCTTTGCACCGTGCATTTGCTTGCTTTGCTTACCCAGCCTTTTGTATCTTAATAATCAGAAAAAAGCTAATAAATAAACTTGTCAAAGACCTCACGATCTACTGCTTGCAAAGGAATGCCCCAATTTAAATCATTTTTATTCAATTTTACCTTTTTTTTGTCTTTTTTGTGCTGTTGAGTAAGTTTTTAATCTGATTTGTTTGAACCACATCAATGCCTGCTGCAAAGAGCAAGCAGAAACCACAGAACATTGTCTGGTTTTAGTTTACAGATGGTCACTCATGTGCTTTTTATCAGTTAAGTGTCAGTCAGCTTCACCACAGCAGCTATTAAGATTTTGTATGTGCCTTCCTGAACAGCACAGCCATTTGAACACTGCTCTTTAACGGAAACATTAAACATTCGCTTTGTTAGCCCCTCGGTTGTCGAGTGGCTACATGTAAAGATCTCCAAGTTACGGTGGGAAGCTTGAGTTTCTAATTAAAGGGGGAAAATGTACACTGCTAATGACATCATCTTCCCTCTGGGTATACAGAGTGTGTGTGTGCGTGCGTGCGTGTGTGTGTGTGTGTGTGTGTGTGTGTGTGTGTGTGTGTGTGTGTGTGTGTGTGTGTGTGTGTGTGTGTGTGTGTGTGTGCGTGCGTGCGTGTGTGTGCATTTCAGATGAGCAGCTGGTTTGAGACACTTGACATTCAGTGCAGTGTAAAACTTCAAACACTTACAGAAAAAAAACAAACCCACCAGTCATATAATTTGAGTTTACAGCTTCTTGTCGCCCATTGCGCTAAAAGTTTGTGGGAACTTTCTAACAACTTTAAGGAGGGGGGCTCTATTGGAAAAAGAGCAAGAAATTATTAAAACTTGAGCTCCACAGTTACAGTCTGCATCCATGCATTTAGGCAGACACTATATGTTAAAGTAATAGCCACTGTCACGAAGGACAGCTGGTTGCACGCTCCAGCAAGACCTGCCATCTATTTCATAAGCTGACATTTCTTCTATTTTGTAAACATCGGGGTGTGGAATCTTCTTCACTCAAGTAACAATTTGAAGAGCAAAGTTTTTTTTTCTTCTTCTTCCCCCTCAAAAGTTATTAAAATACTTTTTGAATATAAAGTGGCTTCGTCTTTGTTGGAAGATTTACCATTACTGCTTGCTAGTTTGCTTCCAGAAGCTAAAATTTGGTTTAAATGTTTGAACCTAACTTCGGGAATCTGATTGATTTTATTGCACAATTTCAGGAAAATATGCAGATGCGATAATACTCCTGGAAATAGCCGTGACGATGTGAAAAAATATGATTATTCCTCTGCCCTCCATGAGCTTTAACATCATTTGTTGGCTTTGAAGGAAGATACAGTCCCTATAGTTGGCCAAACATTTCATCATGGATGCATTACACTTGAAATGTAGCATCCTGTCTAATAATGAATCTATTTTGTGTTGATTTGGATATTGCACACAGTGACATTGTGATAATAATTGCAATTTAATATAATGTTCATCTCTACTTATCAAAATCCATCTCCCCTCCTTTATTCTTTATGAAATAGCTCAAACTCAGTCAAGTTTGATGGAGAGCCTCTTGAAAGGTAATTTTCGATTCTTGCTGCTACTGAACTGGTTTGGACTTTGACTAGACCATTCTAACGTGTATCAATGAGAGGCAGTATCCTGCAGCATTTAGTCATTTGCAGTCTTTAACAGGTTCTTGTTTTTAGGTCCATCTAGCTTTTTTCCAACTCAAATGACTTTGTTTTCTCTTCTGATGGTAGCAGTATGGTGACATGTGAACGTTCAAGGTGATGTGCAAAAAAACTGGGATATATCTTGGCTGTCTTTCTCGCGTCTTCCTCATAAAATCCAGATTCAGAGTTGCTGAGTGCCTGGCTAATAGCCAACCTGAGCTGTGGCTCTCTGGAGTTCCTCCAAAATTACCATGGTTACTTGGCTGGTTCATTGTATTATCTTGTAAATATTTTAGACGCTAAGTCCAGCTGCTATTATTGCATTAGTTCCATTCCCTCATGGGCTCATGACTCAATCCATAATTCATTGTAGTCAAGAAAATCATGAAACATGATCTGACAGATCTCCATCTCCTGACAGCCTCCATGTGAGTGGCTGACAGCTGTGAGAGCAGCCCTTCTCGCCGCTGCTCTCACATCTTTGTAATTGTTCACAGCCTGACCGGCCACCTCTGCTGCTCTGCCACGTCCCATCAATCCCAGCCGTGGCATGCTGTGTCCATTCATCCGTGAGGAAGATGGCACCGAGCTGGACATCCTCTTCCACGCAGGATGAGCCCGTGGATGCAGCTTCACTGATTTATCCACGTGTTTTTGGATTCTGGCAGAAGCAAAAGGAGGAAAAGGGGACGAATGGAGGGTTCTCTTTCGGCTGCACTTGGGTGCAGTTTGAGGCAAAGCAGGTCGGCTGATCGGTAATGAGAGAAGACAGCTGGCTGGTTCAGTGGAGGCTAACGGCTAAACGTAAATGGCAGCAAGGAAGAGGAGGAGAGCTCGGTTTAGGGTCTTTCTGAAGGAGTTTCTGGATGTGTTTATTTGGTTACCATTGAAGATTTTTTGAAGTGGTTAGGGTTGTTTTAGAAAGATAAAGTTTGGGACAATAAAAAGAAACATAAGTGTAGATTTTTTTATTTCATTTTGAAGAGTCTTACTTTGTATATTTTTTACTACCTCTATCTTATTATCTTTGAATATTTATTGATTTACTGCAATGCAAATAATCAAGAATAACTCTAAAGCTTATAGAAGGCAATTTCTATATGTTTATGCATCATTTCCTGCATAAAGAAGGCTGATTTTAACCTAAATGATGATCAATGTTGAGACTTTTATGCAGTGTTGGTGTCTAAGCCGATGTTTCTCAAACTTCTGGCCCTCAAAATAACTTGAGCATAGATATAAAGCCTTAACTTGGATGAACTATACAAACATTGCTGATAAACTCTTTAAAAACAGTGTATCGATGACACAAACATCCACAATAGTCATTGTGACTTTTGAATAATCCTTCGTCCTGTACAAGCCTGTGGCGACAGTGGAGCAGAAAAACTTCCTTTTATCCTTTTTAGAAAAAAAAAAAAAAAACTTCCATCAGAACCAGGCTCAATTGGAGCAGCAAACAGTCTAAGACAGGAACGGGCAGATACGGAGGCATTTGGCCATTTGGCATTTTCTATGGGAAGAAAAAGAGAACAGAAGGATGTGACGATATCAAATACTAATTTGTAAGAAATATTGTAAATGCTAGTACCAATAATTTTAAGACTATTTTAAGACTTCAATAGTTTCTTCTGAATGAACGATTGACCTAGAGTTGGAGTTTTATGATCCCACCTCCTGCTGTGCACACCAGCAGTCTAAACTAACTCACAACAACCGAGACGGTAAATGATAAAACTAAATTTGGGAAACATAATAATGTCAGCCACAAATATATGCTTTAATCATTTGAGTAAGTTTACTCTTTTCTAACATTTTTAGCTATCTTTTAGAGCCCCTGGAACTTGATGTTTATGTCCTGTAGTGAACTTAATGTGCTGCAGTAAATGTCTCATCCTGTACGTGACTGTTAGTTTGTTTTATTTTCAAGATGATTCCTCAGCAGTGTTCAGGAGACAGAACATTCCTGTAAAATGTGAATAGTCATGGTTTTGTTTACTTAAACTTTCAGCTGTGTCAGTTGAATTAAGTCAAACAGTACCCGTTCACTGCTGATGCAGCAGATCAGCTGCATTAGTCTTTTCTCTTTTATGCTTTTAATAATTAATAACCAAGCTCAACCGGTGGATCATAATTATTTAGCTATGATTATTTCATGTCTCGGAGAATCATTAAAAATGTAAAAGCCAGGCTTAAAAGACTATAAATATGCCACACACACACACACACACACAAAAATCCACTGCACTTTTTAAAAAGCATGGCTTTTTACTGACAAATCTTGATTGACTAAATGCAACTTTGCGCCTCCAACTAAGTATATTTGGGAAACTTTTTCATGTAAAAAGAAAAGTGGAACATTTTATGAACTCTGAAGTCAAGCCTTTTAGAACTGCTCTGTTGAGTGGATGCTGAATCAATGCTGACACATTCAAAGTGGTGGAGTGTTGTTCCACAGAGGGAGGGGCTGGACGGGCTTCAGCAGGGTAGTCACAGAGTTTGGAGACACAACTGGAGCAGCTTTATCCCCCAAGTTTCTATCACAAACACTCACAAGTCAGTGCTAAACTTTTTACCAACTGCAACACTGACGCGTGTTCAGAATAATGCGCCAAAAGTAGTGTAGGTTTCCTTTTGGCGTGTTTGCCTGAATGAGACGTTTTCTGCTATTACTCGCTCTGATAGAGAGGAACAGGTGTATGCGTTAGCACCGCTGACTACATTCTGTTGCTGCTTTCTGCGAGCGGGCGTCCTGCTTTAGCATCCTTTGGGACTCTGTTGAGTCTGACGCGAGTGGAAAAGGTGTGAAAAATGTTCTGAATGTGTGAAATAAAACATCTGGCTGCATGCCAGACAGCGCCGTC
This sequence comes from Poecilia reticulata, assembly GCF_904066995.2. Taxonomy (NCBI): domain Eukaryota; kingdom Metazoa; phylum Chordata; class Actinopteri; order Cyprinodontiformes; family Poeciliidae; genus Poecilia; species Poecilia reticulata. The sequence continues at coordinate 10,595,918 of NC_088845.1, forward strand.
TCTCTCAAGGACTCACACCAGCAGACCTTAATGAGTGTGTGTGTGAGAACAGAGCTTCATAATTTAAGACTCTGGCAGATTGAGGGATGTGCCTGGATGTATCCCTCTCCACTGCTCTCTATAAACAACCTCAGGACAGTGAATTCACGGTCGCACATAGACACACACACCAACTGTGATCACTGTGGCTTTTATTGTTGGTCACATAAGCCAGGCTGGCATGCTGGGGGAGCGAAGGGGGGAGCACGGGAGGGGGTGGGGGGGTAGCCGTGGTCGTAATTTCCAAAACAATGCTGTCTAGAGCTGCTGCGCCTGCTTGATGTGAGTCAGATTTGGATGTGCTGTGTACAAACTTAGCTCCGCCTCGCTGCACTTTGTTCCCCTCTTACCACACAGTCTCTTCCCACACACAAGTGTCACGAACACAATTCTCCATAGCCAAAGACTGGGAGCGTGCCACACTTTTAAGTTTTGCCTGAGCCCACACACTCAATTATTTAGTTAACCTCATGTGGACATGAGAAGAGAGCTCCATGCAGAAGGAACACCAAATTTCTTACAATGGCCTGTGCGGGCAAAGCTCTAAAAGTAGCAACTTATGGACTTGTCTTTCACTAGTCGCATATTAATGATCTATTGACATATTTTCTGAATGTATCTGTTTGATTTTGCATGAAGTTTTTATTCAGTCTTGAAAAGTATCAAGTACAGGTTCCATGTCTGGATGTGTATTGAAGAAAACAGATTCCATATTTAAAACATAAACTCTGTAAAACGGTTGGGAATTCAAAATAAACTTTTGTGCTTCACAGATTTAGTAGTGCAGCAAAAATATTTGCTTAAATCTGGAAACCTCATTGTTAAAATTATGGAATTCAGACATGTTTTACATTCGCTTCCCTCAAGTTTAATTATGCAACAATTTTTTAAATAGTTTAGTATCTAGGGCTGCGCAGTGGTGCAGTTGGTAGAGCTGTTGCCTTGCAGCAAGAAGGTTCTGGGTTCAATTCCTGGCCTGGGTCTTTCTGCATGGAGTTTGCATGTTCTCCCTGTGCATGCGTGGGTTTTCTCCGGATACTCCGGTTTCCTCCCACAGTCCAAAAACATGACTGTCAGGTTAATTGGCCTCTCCAAATTGTGGCTAGGTGTGAGTGTGTGTGTGCATGATTGTTTGTCCTGTTTGTCTCTGTGTTGCCCTGTGACAGACTGGCAACCTGTCCAGGGTGACCCCGCCTCTCGCCCGGCACACTAGCTGGAGATAGGCACCAGCAACCCTCCCGACCCCATTAAGGGACAAGGGTGTAAAGAAAATGGATGGAGGGAGTTTAGTATCTATATGCATTTAAAATCATTATTCTGGTTCAATATTTACATTTCAGATGAGGTTTTGCTTGACTGAAAGCACTGAGCTTTTGCCGCAGTCTTTAATTATGTAAAAGAGAATGCTGTGCAGTCGTCCTTTTTAAAGACACTTGCCAGGCCTAAATAGTCCTTTTGTATTAGATAAGCCATGTTAGCAGTCATAAATCTTTGTACAAAACTAAGTATTCTACTTTCATAATCTGTTGAATTGCCCAAGCATTTAGTTGTTCACTCATTTTTAGTGAGGTCAGCACAGAATTGTAAAGATATTGAGGCTGACAGAACTGCTTACATGCAGATCTTCGAGGAGAGATAAACTGGTCGCTTGCTTCAACTTTGGAACCACATATGTTAATTACGTCATTTTCAATTTCATTTGCATCAACTTATAATGCCATGCCGTTACGTAAAAGTGGCATTAAGCTGGTCGTTAATGTGGAAACATTGGCGTGCAAAGCTTGAACGCTGTGACTTTTCTTCTAAAAAGCTTTCGGTGGAAAAACAAACACTGACTAATAAAACTTTATCCGCCAGGACAGGAGTGTTCAGTAATTGACAGTAACGCCACCCTTCCTAAGCCTTGAAGTAAGGACAAACTTGGCCTGGCAATAAAAGCAAGAATAAACATGGACACTTTATCAAAAAGCTTATCAGAATAAGCAGTGGTGTGGTGCTACGGCATCAGTAAGGTTAGCTGTAAAGCTTAAGGTTGATGACATCTGAAGTCGAATATTTTAGTAGATATTACACCAATAGCTTAGTGGACTGCAGCTGCAGAACAGGATACAAAGTATTTCTTTTATTTATTGTGCTAACTTTTAAAAGCTAAGTGGTTTTTTGCATGAACCGAAACATTGTTATTCTTTTTATTTTTTCTGCGGTTATAAGTAGAAAATATGGATTTGTTCACTGTGTCATCTTTATCCAGCTCAGATTTGGCTATCCATGCTGTCACCAAGTCACAGCAGAAATGTTTGTTCCACTGAAACCTCAGCTGTCACAATGATAATATAATCTGAATGACAAAAGAGCAGCCGCAGTGAGTTAAGAGCCCATCTTGTCGATTTTACGGTTTCAGAAGGAGGTCTATTCAGATCGGGGGTCTGTTAAGTCCTCCCAGGTGGCCCTCCTGCTGCTCCACATGAGTGTGGAGCCGAAGACCCAGTGGCTAATGGAGCCTTTGTGTCTGAGGGGAGAGAGTAGCTTATGTACCCCCATGGCTCCATCTCTTTAGCTTTAATTGTCACCATGTTGTCCTTTTCACTACCTGACTAATGAGGCAGAGAAGCCAGATCACTTCACTCTGAACATGGAGGGCGACCGTTGTTCTTGGTCATTAATAATGGAGAAAAAGGCGACCACGTCTCTGTTAGGGGAGCAGAGGATGACACCGTCTCTTTTTCCTCAACGTACTCCTTTGCAGATTTTCTTAAGCTCAGTGTCTTTATTCCATTATGTGAGTGGGGAATGTTTGCCAGAGTCAAAAGGCAATCAGGACGTTGCCAAAGATTTTGAAACTCAAAAGCTTGAAACTTTTATTGGGAAGTTTCTGGGAATTACTTGGGAATTAAGGACAATTCGAACGAATCGCTCCATATCCCAACATTCTGGTTTCCCACAAGAAGACACAAAAAGACATCCATAAACATCTTAAAACAACAGATTTCAACAGATTTATATGTGAGATTAACTTTACCAGGTTTTTATTTTACTCGTTCACAGATTAAGACATTTTGTTGGTGGATACTAAAAGACCCGTACACTATTTTACATGAAAAGATTCCATTCCCTACTCCTAAAGAAAGTCTAATTCAACAAGAAAATCAAAATACTACCTCTTCTTGGGCCTCTGCAACATCCTCCATGTTCACTTCCTCCACCTCCCACTCTGGTGGCCAATTTCTCATTTCACATTTGTCAGCCTATTGTGAACCTTTGTGTGTGTATGCGTGTGTGTGTGTGTGTGTGTGTGTGTGTGTGCGTGTGTGTGTGTGTGTGTGTGTGTGCGTGCGTGTGTGTGTGTGTGTGTATTCCCAAATTTTCTCACAAATTTATGTCGATTCAGATGGAAAGTTTTGAATTTACCAACCTGGCAGAGGAACTCGACCTTTTTCTCAAAGGTCAAATGTCTTTCCTCTGGGAATGCCTAGCAAGCTTATTTACAGGTTCTCCTCTCGTAAAACAAACACTTCCTGGATTTTCCTGTGTTTGTCTAATTTTTCGCAAGAAATGATCTGCCTGCTTATACCTGGCAGCATAACTCACGGCAGAATCTAAACACAGCCCGTGTGCTTCCTCTTGGGTCAAATCTACGTGGCACAAACAATGCAGCTGATAAAACTGAAAGGCCACGCTCCCTTCCTTTTACACGTCTCTGTTGGAGCCGTCTGGGTTCCTTGATGTGGGATGACAAAAAACATCTGTTTCTTCTTAAGCTGCGCTGGAGGTAGGTATAAGCCTTCCCTGGGGACTGGGCCAAAACAGAGAGGACAAGAAGGGAGGAAAGAAAGACGGAGATGGACAGTGCAGTTTAACTAGCGGAAAAAGGTTGTAAGTTCAACAGATTGTTGCTGGAGATTCAGGGGTTTGTTAGTTTGGAGATGACTTTAGGTTCGGAGACCTTATTTATCAAATAATTACCATTGTTGTACAGTAGAAATCACCAAATACTTTCTTGTAGGACTGTCAGTTTACGTCCAGTTCTAGAATAAACTCCAGCGAAGAACAGAACAGAACAAGCTGCTGAGAGATGCTTTTGTCTTTTAGCTGACCAATGTACACCAAATTTGATCAATTTAGGAATTTCTTTGTTTGTCCTGAAATACTGTCTTATTGTCTGGCAAACAGTATAATTTCTTGTATTTTTATACATTTAACTAACATGATGGGAAAGTATCTTTGTGACCTGCATCTGGTAAATCTACTGAAACGTGAATTTAAAAGTGATCATTGAGCTTAAAATAGGAGTGTGCACAATAATAACTTTGGGAAGGATTATTTAGAGTGTTATATTTGTTGTTTATTATTTCAAGTTATCTGAAATGCACAATGGATGCCAGTGGGATATTCAACCTGTTCAATGGAATCTGACTGCAACATATTTTCACAACCAACACAGATCACAATGAAATGCAGAATTCATAATTTTTTCATGATGTATGTTTATTTTCATTTATTTTTTTACTACTAAGATTATTTAAAGTTTAATGGATGTCACTCTTTAGTGTTCAGATGCAACGACTACTGTCACCAGCAACCATTAAAATAGTAACAGAGATGCTACTGTTCTGTCCCCTGTGACAGATTGTACAATTTATTAAAGCAATAGAATCACATAATTGGAAAGAAAGTCTTAAAAGAGGGCAAGGAGACTTACAAAAACCGCTTCAAACTAGAGACACTGGTGATAGCAACAGCAGTGCAGGATTTTATTTTGGTATCAGATACTGTTCTCTATTTGTTGTTGCTCATTTTTGGTAGAGAAAGTCCTAAATCGACACTCAGTGGGTTTGTCGCACTGTAGGAGAATAGATCAATGGCAGGTTTGCAAGTTTAGTTAGTTAGAAGCACACATATTAAGGAATGAAGAATCCTTCAAGACTTTTACTAAGAGTTGTCTTTCATTTTAAAGGGATAACAGACTTATGCTCTTGTTCAGGACTGTTTCTGAAATATTCTCCTCCCTGCAGTTCATCCATATGCAAACTTTGTTCATTTGTTGATCTTCTTTCTTTTTTGTTTTTTAAAATAGAGAGAGTATTTGCATTTTGTTGATCACACTATGGCCCTAACGACCTCCTGACTCATCAGGAAGTAGGTTGCTAAAAAAAAAAAAAAAGTGAGCATATCCAGAGTTTAAACAGATGTAGCCCCGATACATAAAACACTTTTAACACAATACATGTTGGGACAAAAGCTTTTCGAGATTTACTTCAGATACAGGGAGTAACGGTAAAAGGAGCCAGACAGGGAAACAGATTCAGAGAGAGGTCAGGCATGTGTTTACAAGAAGCAAGGGAAATGAGAGGGTAGAGACGGTAGGAGAGTGCAGGGAAAAGAAGCTGGGGTGGTATTACGAAGGAAAAGATGGGGGCGGTGTTCACTGTAGAGATGAGAGTAGAAGGAAAGGGTTCAGAGGTTAATGACAACCTACAGCGGGAGACAAAGGAGGTCATGAAGCACAAGAGAAATTCAAAAGCAGTCTCACGCTTTTCACAAGCTTTCAGATCACAAGAGAATGGGCTGGGTACTAATTTGGCTCATTACGGTCAATGGAGCTAATGGGGCCCCATTGTTCTCCATTTGTGTGTGTGTGTGCGTGCGTGTACTGAGTGTTTTGTTTGCAGCATTTAATCAGTATTTTCTGGAAACATCTGTCTGTTAACGTGTACGTTAATTAACAGTTTTCAGTAAGAGTTAAATGTGTGATTAGAAAGTTAGCACTTTCAACAAGCGACGGCATCTAAATGTGATGGATTCCCTTAACGCCCTTCATGTCAGCTTCAGTGATTGTCATTTGCATTACAAATACAGCAAAGATATTCATTGGAATTGGTGCAAGTACTGATCTAACCAGAAATGTTGAAGCTTTTTCATTTTAGGTGGCAGATATTATCCTCATTCAGTTGAATTAAGCAATACAGTCACATTACCACTGACCTGGCAGGACGTTTAAGGTTCTCTGTTATCTAAAGGTTATTTTGAAATGATCACTGAATGATTTATTTATGTTTGCTACTTTCAGTGTTTATAAGTTGTATGTGTTTACATTTTTAGTCCTTTACAATAAAGTTGGCAACACAATTTAAGACTCTGCTCAAATTTGTGTTTTGATGCCATCAGAGGAAAATCAGTCGTGGCGTTGTATCTTTAGCCTCAGATGAGGAACAGAATGTTCCAAGGGAAAATCCGTTCATCAATACCCCCATCACCCAAAACTTGAACTGTAACCCCAGTTCCACTTCCTCCCCGTTTTCCACTCATTTTTCTTGCCTCATGCCAAGCCCTGTCTCCTTTTTTACCTCCACACCTGTCGTGAGAAATTTCTCCCGGAACTCTGCCTAAACAATGGCTGGCTTTCCCGAGATCCAACATCTGGAAAAGCTAACCAGCATGCCAGGGCCCCCCATTCCTCAGGTAATTTACAGTGGCATGCCATTTGACAAGCTCTGCAAGGGGCGTGGAGGCTGAACGGAGTAGATTATGGTGAAACCTAAGCTCTTCTTCTAAAGTTTCAGCAGCACTTATTATTTAGTGGTAGCTGAAGAGTAGTTATACACTAAACAGTTAGATATAACTAGGTTTTCATAAGAAAGGGTGACTATTTCAGCAGGCTGGTTATATTTTAATTTTTAGTTTTTTTATATATATGAACAAAATAATAGAAATTCAGCACTGATATGGAAGGTCTGGTAGCTGTGGTGCAATTACCTGTGCTTTGTTTTCAATTGGTGGTAAATATAAAACAGTTTGAAATAGTTTCTGTCTTAAGTATGCAGATGCAACTCAATTATTCTGAAAATAAAGGCTGCAGTTTCTCCAGGCAGCTTTGATTGATTTAAATGTGTTTTGCATAATATGCACGACTCATGCATCATTGAGCACATGCTGCATTTCTTCAAAAGCCAGTGATGTTCTACTTTAAGAGGAATCAGCTAAAGTTGGTGTCAGCCTGTCAAAGCTACGCAGCAATCAAACATATGAAATCTAACCCAGCGATCTGATTGGTGGGTGTTTCATTGATCATTAAAGGTTTTTTGTTTTTTCTTCTTTTGGTTGCAACAACATATAAGAAGAAACTATCCCACTTCAGACATAAATTGATTCAGATTTAATCCTTTGAGTAAAAGGTATTCAGTCAGGAAGCACAAATGCTGAATTACACAAGAAAACGCAGAAAAACACTTTACAGGCCTGATGTGCAAAGCTTTGTTGGTACAATACTTTATGACATGATATGGTTCTGTTTTTTTTGAAGTGGCAGCTCTGTGCTTCTTCAGTTTGACACATATCTTGATACCGAAGAAATTCAGACTTTGAGATGGGGATGTTGTCAACAGGAGTTCCACGCTTTCCTGTCGGATGTGTCATGTAGATTATTATAACAATGAAATATAAATCATTTTCCTTGCTGTTTTTGTTTCATTTGTTGGGAAGGAAAAACTAAAATAGCTGCTGATAACATTTGAAGCTGACCTAAGGAAATTTAAACCCAACAATAACGGCCTTCCCGCTGTCTTGTGGAAAACAATGAGCACTTTCCTCCCTATTTGGACCATAAACCACTTGTGAATTTGGGGTTCTGGTTTCCAGACACTACCACTTATAAAATGGTCTTTTTGCCTTGAGCTGACACACACACACACACACACACAACTCAGGTGAAAAACTAGAGCAGACATGCAAATACCCATAGCTGCATGCACATCCAGACATACACGCACATGTACACAGACACATGATAACCGTGCTTGAGTGTTTTCTAGCTAAATATACTCCTTCTGCAGAGTCCAGCCTGTTATAAGCATGTGCAACCTGCTTTTTACCCTCTCAAATGCAGAAGCAGCATGAACTTGATGTAAAATGCCATAGTGCAAAATGTGGTAACTTTTACTGAAACAGCATAGTCTGTTTGTTTTAGTGTCCCATTTAACTTTTGCAATAACTGGTTAAAATGAAGAGCGTTCACTATGAAACAGTTGGTACTTTGGAGGTACATAGCTTCATTTAGAAGCATTTAGTGGCTTTGAATTACAGCAGTCTGACTATAGTTTTCTGATCTGATTTTTAAGACATCAGTTACGCTGGCTTGTTTCAAAATGTAATATGTTGTTTGGAAATATCTCTACTTGTAAAGTTTATTTTAGTCTATTAACTGTAGCAAGCAGCTGAATTGGTGCCAAAACAGATTGTCTCAGTACTAAAGATAAAAATAGCTAAAACAAATGACTCCTCAGAATAAGAAAAAGTCTGGCTCTCTTCCTGTGCAAAAAAAAAAAAAAAAAAGAGAAAAGATAGAAGCAGACATGCCATCATCCCTTCTGGACAACAGAGTCCGTATACGGTTTATTTTCAGTCACAATTCATCCTGCGTTGAGGGAGACTTGCAAGGACATTTTAGATTTTATTTATATACAAGCCCAATAGTAATTAAAGGCTCAATTATGTCAGCTTCATATCTCTGCCTGCTGCAGTCATGCAGCTCCTTCTGGTTTTAAATGGGTACAGTGTGAGCAGAGCTAAAGGGACCGCTGTCTTTGCAGCCATCTGGTCTCCGCTGCCTGCCCTGGAGAGCAGCACATCAAACTAAAACCACTCTTTCTCTCTCCCCGTCTCTCCCAGGGGTCTCCACAGCTGAGGTTAGGACGAGGACGCGATCCACTTCTTCTCCACCTGCCCATCATCGGACTGAGTGCCTTGGTGCCGGCCACCCACAGGTCGTCTCATCCGGGACGGGTGCCAAAACAATAAGTCTTGACCTGCCGCCCCTGAGAAGACCTGCGCTAAACAAATATTTGAGGCCATTATATCTCATTTCACCGGGCAGCCGCCACCAAGAAGATCAACAGTGAAGGGTGCAGTTAAGAGACGAAACGAGAGAAGCGAAAAGAGGGGGAGGAAGAAGTAACCCTTCCAAAGTGCACCCCTGCCTATTTCTGCCACGCTGTGGGCAGGGAGCATCTTATTTGGGAGCTCTGCTGGCTGACAAAAAAAGCACTTCCCCGTTGCCTGCCTGGTCAGATGCCTGGGTAAATACAAGATAGAGATATCAATTAGTTTGAGTTCTTCCACCGCCCAACAAAGAGACTGTGAGCTATCTATAGAAAACATAGCAACAAACTTGGACTTTGCGGTCACTTGAATTACCACTTCTTCATAACCCTTTCAGAAAGTTTCGAGAGCTGTGAGAAACAGGAATGAGAGTCGCTGCTATTTTTTACTTTTAGAAACTTCTCCAAAGCCAACAGCGGCTCACTGTGGGGACCGGAAGCTCGGAGTCAGTTTAGAAGCTGCAGTTTTGATGTCTTTCCCAGCTCAGTAAGGTAACATGAAACCCCTCACTCCAATTGGGTCCCCCTCTCCTCTGAGGCTGCTCAACAAGGGTCCAGATTACCTGCGCAGGCAGATTGATGGTGGGGGTCACGGCCGTTCGGTCAGTGCTGTGGAGAGGCTTGAGGCTGACAAAGCCAAATACGTCAAGAGTCAGCAGGTGATCAACACCAAACAAGAACCTGTGCTTGTGCCCTGTGCCACGCCACCACCGCAGCCTCGGAGAGCCATCTCTGTCCCTGGCAGCTTGACCCCTCGTTCTTCCCCACGGCGGTCATCCAATACCCCCTTCTCCACTCTCTCTGGCTCCTTCACCTCAAAAGACGAAAATGAAAATGATGATGCTAGAAAGGAGAACAGACGGACTTCTATTGACATCAAAACACACAACAGGAGCAACGTGAGCAAAGTTTTGCCTCCAAGCCCCAGGACGCCTGGAATCAACGGCCTGGTAGCGCCACACAGTGCCCCAGTTCTCAGAAGGAGTACAGGCAAGCGCATGCTGAGGCCAGACTCCCTGTTAATATACAGGCAGAAGAAAGAGTGCAAAAGCCCTAACAGCTCCACACTGGGAGAGAACAATAACATGGAGTTGAAGGGATATAGTTTTGTACGCCGCCTCTTCCAGGGTTCAATGAGAGAAAAGAGCGGCGGAGGAGAAAGAGTTCAGAAGATGGTGATAGGTGACGAGAAAGCACCTTCACGGGACGGGGACTCTAGAATGTCTTGGACCAATGACAAAGATGTCACAGATGGAGGACCAATGAGTCGAAGGTCAAGCAAGACGGACCAAGAACGCACCCCAGAGTCTATCCAAAGTCCAGGTTTTAACTGCACGTTAGAAAACACAAAGAATGGTTTCATTAATGACGCCACCGACCAAATAGACATTAGGCACGATGATGAGAGTGATCCATGGAAGCGTGCCTCCCCGATGCCACAGAGAAGGCGGTTTGGAGAGCTGCAGCGCTCCAAGTCCGACCTGCGGTTGCGCTGTTCGGTAGCTTTGTCGGAGCAGGAGCATTTCTTTGACTTCTGTGGACTGGACATGGACATGATAGAGCGTCTGGGCCGGGAGAACTTCCTCTCTTACGCCAGCTCAATAGACACGCTTTCCTTGGCTCTGCGGAGCGTAGGAGGGGACGGCTGTGGCGGCTCAGAGCCCAGCGAGTTTTCCCGCCACTCAGGAGATGGACTGTTTCAGGAAGAACTGGCAGAGCAGCTTCCCACTGGCGTGTCCATCATCGAGAGAAATGCCCGCGTCATTAAGTGGCTGTATGGGTGCAAGAATGCAGCTCAGGAAGGGCCCAAAGAGTCAACTGTATAGTATGAGGATTGAAGATTTGCAGTTGGAACCAGAAGTTTGCATACACTGTACACAGTCTTTATATTTCCCCGACATTTGATTTGTATTCTCCCAATAGCTTGCTGGTCGTTTGGCCCATTCCTCCTGACAGAACTGGTGTCACTGGGTCGTTTTTGTTGGCTGCCTTGCTTGCATCAATCCTAATTAACATAAAACTGGAAAAGTTTTGTATGATTACATGTCAAACAGTGAAGATAAACATAAAATATCTCTTTATACAGTGTATCAAAACATCTGGTTTCAACTGTATGTGCCCTGGAATGCTAGACGTTTCTTTTTACATAAACTGTAAGCCAGTGTTTAAGTGCATTCCAATTAAACCAATTAGTAAATTCAACAGATGAAGGGTCTAGTTTTGCTCAATAGTCCATAAACCAGAGGTAAAGGGACAGAGCGTAACAGTTTTCGATTTGAACAGTTTTCAGGCATTAAAACAGGATCCATACAGCAGAGGATTAGATTAACATTGAGTTGACAGATAACTTTTCCAACACCAAATGCTAATGTGTTTCTTGTATTATGTGTATATGTATTGTTTTAAGTTGTGTGGTAAATACTAAAGGACCAGCTACCGGTTCTTTAGTATTTACCACACAACTTAAGTAGTTCTTTAGTATTTTACTCATTAACACTAACAAGAGCTTCTGTATAATTATTGCAAGCTTAAAACTTAGCACGTAGTTGATGATTAGCTCAAAGGTTGATGCATTTAACAGGTCTTATGTCTGGAATTTGTTGGATTTTTACATGTTTCTTAGAAGATTTTGAAATACACGTCTGTTCAAATGAAGTTCCTAGAGCTTCATAATGCAAAACTACAGCCATCATGTATCTGCTTTGTATTTTCATTTAACTAAAATCAGTATTACTGGCATTCCATGGCACATAATTATCTTTAGATCCTTTACTGTAGAACAGCTGATAGTTTCATCTTGTCAGATTAAATGTTGTATTTATAGAACCTAGCGACTATTTGTATGAGTGTGAACTGTCCTTACTCTCCAAGTGTAGCTTGATAGCATCAGTGGGTGAGTGATGTTGACATTATCCTTTACATTTCAAGTTTCTTTTCAGTATTTTTTTTATTTTATTTTGGCAGAACTGGATTCTGAGCAGACTTGAATTCCCCATGAAACCCCTCAAAAGGCACATAGATGTTTGAAACATGCTTAAAGGTTGTTACTCTTGACAGTAATGCTCCCTCGTACTGAGTAATTTAAAAACCACTAAGCTATGTTTTTCTTTGTAAACAGGGATTGTGTGAGTGAAGTGAACTGTGTACCTCATTTGAATCTGAGTTTGTTTCTTTTTCCTTCTTTTTTCTCTTACAATTTTAGTCCTTGAACGCAGGCGTTGGAATAAACTCGTGAGACGCTCCTGTGGGGTGTGTGATTGCACTGAACTGAACAGACAGAGGAAATTAGAGAGTGTAAAAATCAGCAGGATGTTTAACACTGAGCTGGATTCGGAAGAACATCCGCATCAAGAACAACTTTAAACAATATTTGGCCAGATTCATTTTTTAATTTTTTTACTTCACTTCTTTGAACTGCTTACATAGGTCAAGAAAATTATTTAAAGTTGAGGTCATTGCATTTCATTTCACACCGGTCTAGTGACTATTGTGTAAGTTTCTGATTCACAAACCACGACACACATGGAAAACCTGGGTTAATATCCCATCCTGTAAGGACTTTGAACTGGAATCCTTCAAACTAATATGTTCAACTCTGTTTGAAAAGAGGCAGAAGTTGTTAAATGTTGTAGGGAGTCACTTTCACCATCTGCTAGTTTACAGATGTTTAACCCATGCAGCTGGTCCATGAAAGCATGCAGGGGAGGATGAACCAACTTTCCTCCCACTGATAAGCACAGATCCTACCTCACTCCATCCATTTCTCACTGCTTCACACTTTATCTCCCTGAAAGGTCATTCCCATTTCTTGCCCTGGAGGATGCCACTGCAATCTGTTAAAGCATGTGGAGGTTAGCCTGCGAGGACTCGTGTGCTGAGCGCTAACCAAAAATGATGGGCTTAGTTTATTTATACATGTCATAAATTAAAACTTGCAGCCTTGATGTTTTTCTGTATTTGTCACAAGCACGACACACTTCTGAAACGGCTTTTACATAGACTTATTTTTTATTGCATGTGTACAAAGTGGCTCTAAAATTTGGTGTATATGAGAGAGATTTGTTTTTTTATTCCAAAAAGGTTTTGTGTATGATGTACACAGCTAATAAAAGCAGAAAAGTGAAACCAAGTGTGTTGTCTTTCACCGTTGTCACTTACATTTATTTCACAGGCGTTATAGAGCAAAATCCACACTATGAAACTTTAAGCTTTATGGTTTCACGTGGGCATTACATCTAAAAACAATAATATTGTGTGAAATGCAGTATTTCTTACCCATCACCTCAGACAGTGAAACTCATATTCTATGTCAGTGGTGCACAAAGTCAAGAGGAGATCAAACTAAGTATTTAGTTCATAGCAGCCTGACATATGTGCTTAAAACATCCGACTTTTATTGGACTAATGTGATATTCTGATTTTTTGAGACAATGAATTTTGAGTTTTCTTAGCATAAACATGATAATTGTCAAAATTGTAAAACTAAAAGCTTGAAATATTTTAGTCTGTTTGTAATGAATTTGTATCAAATGACTTTCACTTTCTGGATGACTGGCAAGAAATCTAGCACTTTTACACAATCTTAAAATTTTTTGTGAAATATCAGTACATGCTAATTTGTACGTCACATGTTATCAAAAAAGTTTTGCATATCATACATATAAACTTTCACATCTAGTTAATCACACTGGCACAATTATTGACATGCACATGTTATCTCAGCGCAGTCTTGCGTAACATCGTCTCTCACCCTTGACTCTTTCCCAAGCCTTCAAATCGCTTCATAAAATTTTATTTTTCACATTATCTCACCAGGCTGGGCGCTAATCCGTTTAGCATTCCCTGCATAGCACGGTGTTTGGAGAGCTGCAGCAGGTTGAGCTGGAAGACAAGGAGTCCTCTGTGTGGCCTGATGCTACATCTGGGAGCAAACCCTCCACCCTGTCTGCAGCCTCCTCCTGACACTCTTTGTCCCCTCTCTGAGTCAGCCGTTGTTTTCAGACATTCCAGCTCAATGTGGCCGGCTAGAAATCTTAGGAGGTATATCTGATCGTCCCTTTTGTTTCGTTTTGACTTTGAGATCTAAAAATGAAAAGTGAAACATTAGCAAGTGGATCCTGTTGCCTGTAAAGTGTATTTATACAGCTCTTAAAGAGAGAAAAAGAAATGTTGTTCTTACAATAAATGTATATTGTTGCAATGAGATAATACATTGTACAAACTTTTGTTTTGAGCAACATTTTTACATTAAAATATGATACGTTTTTTTTTTTGTTAGAATATAATATTTGGTTACCTGCCTCCTAATGTAAAAAAAAATTACATTCTAAAATCAAAGTACATTATTATAACAAGATCTTTTTGATGCTAGCACAATAAATGATCATGTTTATACAATATAAATATTGTACTGTAAGAACATAGCAGTTTTTGTTATAATTAGTCACATTTTTTTATTTATTTATTTTTGCATTAATTTCTATTTTATACTGAATAAGGCACAACTATCCCTAAAGGTTTATTCAAAGCAGGCTAAAAACAGGGAATGTTATTAAAAAAACATTGACCCTTTTTTAATTTTAGATTTGCAGTAATTAATAATTTACCAGTTCCTTTGCCAGTTCAATTTACTTTGCCTGGTAACTTAAAATATTTGTATGTTTTGCTCATGGTAAGTTGGTAAAACAAGAAAAAAAAAAAAAAAAAGCAATTTTGCATTCAAACAAAAATAATTTTTTACTTTCAAGAACGTTACACACCTCTGGTCTTGTAGCGGTCAAGCTTTTCAATTCTTCACAAAATGGAAATAGAATAACACCTTTTATTAATCTGACAACCAAAGAAGCAGTATTAATAATTCAAAATACTAATAATATGTAGCCTTTAGCAGAACAGCTCAGAGGAGAGACTTGATCACATTCTGAAACTTTTCATTAAACGACACACAAAGTAGTTCAAGGACATCTCATAGCACCACTTCAGGCTGCTGGCTGTACAATCCCTTGCAAGTTTGTAATAACTACAATAACTTCACATTTAACCATGAACACAGTGTTTCCTTTGTGTTGCATTGTCTTCCCACACACAGAATAAAGCCAAATCCCTCCTGTGTGGCTGAGTCTCAGTCACTTACTCTGACCGGAGGGCCTGCTGTGACATCCTGTTTTGGGTTCACGGGACAAGCTTTAAGCATATGGTCGTGTTTTGAGCTGGGCCTCCTCTCCCTCTGTCTGCACTGGAAATAAACAGATAACAGCTGGCAGGGAGCTACTCGGGTCTGACTGCTACACAGCCGACGTGGTTTTACATCAGTCTGGTGCTGAGCAAGCAAAGTTTTCGTGGGGAGTGGGAAGGGTGTACCTGTTTATGACTCAGAGTGTTTGCAAGTAGGAAAAAAAATGGTCTGGTCATTTGAAAAGAGGATGATAAACCAGCGGGAGTCTGAGCTTTGAAGCCGCAGATGCTTTTTTTTTTGTAGTTGTTTTTCCTCTCACACCAGCTTTGACTCTGCACTTTTGTTCACCAAAAAAGTTTTCACCCTCTTCTAATTTGTTACACAATCATTTTAGTCAATTTTCTTTACAGCAGTTTGACACTTGTGCTAACGTTTTAAGTCCCCAAAAATCAAAAATCAAAGGGCTCAGATCGAATCAGATCGTGTGTGTGTGTGTGTGTGTGTGTGTGTGTGTGTGTGTGTGTGTGTGTGTGTGTGTGTGTGTGTGTGTGTGTGTGCGTGTGTGTGTGTGTGTCTGAGGGACTTCCTGTTGCGATGACATTTGTAGCTTTGATTTTTTTTTTTCCTCTGTGCCCTGAGCAGCAGTAATGTGTGTCAGAGTTAGCATGGGTTGTGAAGTGTGTCAAATCTGACCTAGTTCTTCTGCATCGGCAGCTGCAGCAGACTGCCCATGTGAGAGAGGAGCTTGGTTCATGACTCAGGGACTCAAACATGAAACATCCAGACAGAACTATTCATTAACGAGTGCAAATTTAATGAAAGATGTTCTCAAAACATCTAAAATGTACACCTAGATGAGACTGTCTGTTGCAGCAGGAGTGGTTTTGTGCACTGATGAGTCAAAATCTCTAAATCGAGCTTCAATCAGCGTAGTAACTTAGTCATAACTAGAGATTGTATGAAAAGAGAAAACTTTACAGAGAAATCTTTTCAGTGAGGAGGATTTTAATTCCAGATGTGAATGGTTGTTGTTCAGCTTGTCCACTTATATCTGAATCAGCTTGAGCACATGTTGATGTACGGTCTGAACAGGCCCAACGGCTAAATGAAAGATTTAATTTGGTGATTATATATGGGCATTAAGGTGTTTCAAATTCCCAAGCTGGACGTCCTTTGTAATATTTTAGATAGACTTTATGAAAAAAAAAATCTGCAAGATTTTTTGCAAATAATTAGGAAATACGTTCCGCAAGAAAATCCGTAAACGGACGCCTTCAACCTTTGACCTAATCTCGAATACTAAACCGTGACAAGGCGAATTGGGATTGTGACACTGTTTAAAACAAACTCAAATATTTTCCTCACTGAAATGAAGTTGCTTAGATTCCATATCCATAAATTTGTGCCGCCTAAACCACTAATCCATGGATATGGAGAAACAGTGAGAGGTGAAAGAAAAAGGATTAGAAAACATATGTTTATAGGCAACTGCTTCTGTGTAACAGATTTTAGGGCTTAATATGATCTCAAAACGTAGAAATAAGTGGATGTTCTTTCTAAATAAATGTCAAAACATGGAGCAGGAAATTATGAATAACAGCTCCTCAGGCACTGAAACCAAACAGTTTGAGTTAATCCAGATATAGTTTCTAAACTGAAATGTTTTTTGACTGACTAAGATAAAATCTTTAAGACGAAGTTTAGGAATGACAGAAATGATCAAAATATATTAGCTAACTCTGCTACTCGATTTTGGTTTAAGTGGTGGTTTATATCCAGGAATGCAGTGAAAATATCCACTGCACTGTATCTGGTTTTTGTCCTGACACACAACAGAGAGATTCAAAAGGCTGTTTTTAACTTTCAGTATCATGCCTCAGAGCTCAGGATGTCTACTTCTCCTCCAAACTGTCAAAGTTTCAAAATTTTGAGAAGCCGCTGGGTAACTTCTGTAACAAGACCCTCTCTTGAGCTGAAGGTATCTACAGTGGGTCATAAATCAGAGTCCTTTTCATTCCCCTCTCTGATGCGTGACCCCTGCTTCCCGGGGGGTCAGGGAGAAGAGAGGAGTCTGTGCCTCATGGGAAACCTGAGCAGAGTCTCCTCAAATAACAGAGTGACGTCAGAAAGGACCGCCTGAAGGCCTTCGACCCACCTGAAACATAAATGAAGGGGAGGAAGATGCTTTATGTGCTCTAGTGAGGCAAAAAAAAAACATTTGTTGACCTTCACTATTGTAAAAGAACAACATCTTCCCATTGAAAAGGATATTGACTTCCTTTTACTTTGTTTTCATTTCCTGTTACTTGATCTGGGTGTTGTTTAGTTTAGATTCTTTCAACTTCTGTTCAGCTTTAAAAGTAAATCCTATATGCAGGGAATCAGTAAAACAGGAAAAACACAAAGGAAAAGGTGCATTTTTAAGTTTAGGAAAAAAAAAAGAACGATATCTTTGACGTACCAGAATGTGTTGGTATTTGTTCCACTAATAAGTATAAAGGGATTCTGAAGCACTTCCTAAAAATGGTTTGTCAGCTGATCACAAACTCAAACATCCTTGTGCACATCCAAGACTGATGCTTGTGACAGCAGAGAGGAAACTTTAATATCACACTACCTAAAAATTCAACAAAAGATTCCTGTGATTGAAACATTACAAAGCAACCTTTTCTTTTTTTCTTTTTTTTTTAAATGTGCAGTGTTACTAAGAGCACAGTTAGTTTGTAGTCAATGATAAGATAATATTTACTATGAACAAATCCTGTTACATGTGGCATTCCAGTTTGAAGTTTGCACAAGAAATGATGTAAAAATTAACTTATGTCCCCTCCAAAATAATAATGCCAACCAGGAAAGTCAGGGACCAAAGAGCAAACATGGCTGCCTCTCATAAGAGGTGTTCACAGATGCAGTTGCAAAGTTCATCATTTGCACTACTGACCATTTTTATATCTAGGAATCAGTCTCATGCACAGTTTTATAAATCTCTTTAATTGCTACTAAAAGTTTTTTTTATGTGAACAAATCCTTTTGCAGAAACTTAAGAGAAGAGGTCCAGCAGAAAACATTTGTGATCACAGAATTGGACAAAAGGAGCAACAGCTAGACCGGGTGGTGTGTTTGATTACTGCTTTGCAAGTTGTTCTTTCTCAGCTGGAGATTATTTTAGTCTTGGTTTCAGCAACGTTTCTGTCTGTGTGGCAGGTCGCTGAAAATCTTAGAAGCTGCTGGTCTCTGCTACAGTCTGAATGCCTGGTTCTTTCTCTCTGTTAGACATGAAGGAAATAATGAGAAATTTGTAGCTGGAGGCAAAAATATAACTCAAAGTACTTAATACTGAGATACATTTGTACAAAGATGTACTGTATTGACTAATCAGGTGATTTATGAACATAATTTGTTGCACTGAGTTATATTTAAGGATATTAAAGTAAACAGGGCCTATTAAGATCAACACACGTTTTGCAATTTTGTAAAAGAAACAAAAACAAAACAAACACCTCAGAGCTATGTCTTGTTGCAGTCATGGCTAACTTCTGGCTGTTGGAGTTGGCCTTCTGCATTTTGAGAGCAGATGGCCATAAACACAAGAAGTAAACAGATTTAGAAAAAAAACCCATGAAAATAAATCAAAGATGAGCCAAATTATAACTTTCACCAGTTGGACGATGATGTTAGTGAACAGGGTGGCAAGGATGAGCAACGATCAGATCTAAATATGTTCTAGCCAGTAATTACGGCTGTAGAAATAAATTTAAAAAAAAGATTTGATTTGAAGTTCAAAATTCAGTTGTTTTCTCACAACTCCAGAGTGGTATTTATTTATTATTTTAAGCAGTGAATGCTATGAAACGTAAAGTGTTTAGAAGTTCAAGGCGACTCACAATAAAACACCATTTAGAAGCTGTGGCAGAAAGCTTAGTCTGCCATCTTCAACAAATAAATACATAGTTATGTGAAAAACTTATAAACCCCTATGAGAGCCTGAAGAAACAAGTCCAAAAGAAAACTTGAAATAAGCCATTTGACTGCGCAGAAAAGAATCTAAAAGCAGAGAACATTCAAAACAACATTCAACATACCCAGGTCTGCCTGTCCAAATAAATTTACACTGAAAACAGACCACAGGACACCAATAAAAACTTGTATGTGTCATCACACAGGCTCTTAAACTGTTGATATGTAAACACATTCCTCTAAAATCGGATGAGGCCACACACGTTTCATGGGAGGTGTGCTCTCTAATAAAAACATAAAGTCCAGATTAAAATTTTTCCAGAGAGACTAAGGAAAAAGCTTAGGACTTCTGAAAAGTTTGTCTTAAAAATGAATCATTTGGACATATTAATAACCAACGTTTTTGGCATAAACCAAATAAAAGACCCCAGGAAAAGAAACTCATGCAAACTTTGAAGCATAGAAGCTTAAAGTATCATAATTTGAGGATTCACTGCTGTACAAGTACCTGGCCAGTCCTCCATCGTACGATCCACCATGAACGCTGCTGTGAGAGTGCAAAGTATAAAATTCTTGGTATATTTTGTCTAACTAGTAATATATATATAATATATATAATATATATTATTATTTTTTTATTATTATAATTTTTATTATCCAATTATTTAGCTTTTACAGATGTAAAACATATACATTGATATATGAAAATCTGAACATTTACCAGAGTGTCTCATGTTTTTATATATATAACTTCATTCATTATGTTTGCACTTTTGAAATCTAATTGAGTATCATCGATCACCGTGACACCAGGCATTGTCTTCCTTTCTGAGTCAACCTTTAAGGCCACACTGTGGTGAGAAAACAGCCTCATCACACAGTCGAATCTATTCCTGGTCGTGTGGGAAGACGGGAACATCAGGTCGACAGCTGGCCCTCGCTCCTCGTCTGCATTTATAATAAAAGTCTTGCTCTCTTTGATATTTGATTCCCATGAGAACTCTGCTGATCATCTAAACTCCATCATGGACTCTTTATAGGCAACTTCGTCGCATCATCTTTCACTCTTAGCTGTTGTTTTTCCTCCCAAAGCATCTCCTGAGACTGCATGTTTCACAACATGACCCGGCTACAGCCAGTGACAGGATCTTCTCCTTTTAGGAGGCAGTTCTGGCTTTTTTCCATAGCTGGTTAAATTTGTCCGGGAAAATTTATTCACTTCAGAAGGAATGGGGAAAAAAAATAAAAAAATTGGACTAAGCTTCAAACAGCTTCCCTCAGCTGCCTCCAGTTTTACCTTGTGGATGTCTTAAGGGATATTCACCCAGCTTTAAAGGTTTCCTTCCAGCTAAAAGCAGAGACGGCAGAATTTCACAGTGTTTGAGAATGCTGCACTTTATACAGAGTGCATGCAGGCGGTATCAATATATTTCTCTTTTAGAGGTCAGTCCTGAAACTTTTTCATCATTATGGAAAATGTAAATTCAACTTTGGCTATATCATGCTGCAACACAATTATCTGGTTTTCATTGTTAACATTTGAAATATTTTATAGAGGATGTGAATAACCTTTTAACTGGTTTTCAAAAATGTTTTAGATCAAAGTCAATTTGGATGAACTTCTTGGATCCAAAACATTAAGAGTTGCAAAGTTAAGATTTTGTTTATTTTCTTTTTTTCTGATTTGTATTACAATGTAATTAATTATATGTTATAAAAATGTTTGTACAAAGAAAGATCAGATGATCACAGTATGGAAATAAACAGGAGATTTAATGCAGATACGTATGCATTATGCAGAACAGATTCATGCAATGTATTAATCACACCTTTTTATTTTCTGCTTCCCATGATGAAGAAATACTGCCAAAACGTTAACATCTCTCCCTGAGTACAACCCATAGTCCCACGTGTGCCATAGGCTGTTCACAGTGCTGGAACTGGAGAGATCGTTTTAAAGTGTTTTACAGCTTTGGTGTGATAAAAGCGCAAAATCAAAACCTTGTTCAAATCCTGAGAGAGTAAAGAGAAACTCCAGGTTTTCTGCTTCTCCACCGACTTGAAAAACTTCATGGCTTTGGGGTAGGAGTACATAAATTTTTAATATATAAAAAAAAAAAAATCAACCTACTTTGTATGATCCAATCGTATGCAATGTTACAGGAGGGATGTTCCTGCGATCCACAACAACTATGGATTCTAAATGAATACTCCTGTCACTGATTTGCTGCAGTTTGTTCTCAGACAAGTAGCTGCAGATGTCATTTCACCACGAAGCACTCTTGTAAATAAAGCAGAATAAACACAGTGGAGAGAAACTTGAATGTCAGATGAAACAGTCATAATCAGTTTTAAAGCCAGTGATGTTCTTGCAAAAACAAGAAGCGAAAGTTTTACATTGGGAAACAGCCATAGAGGGCTTATAGGCAGGACAATAGATCCCTTTTAATGTAACATTGCTTTATGTCCCTGATATGATACGTTTGAAATAAATAACATACAAAGACGCAGAAGCAGCTGGTCCATCATCTGTTGGCTGCAGATGCAGAGCGCCTGTTTGCTCCAACTTCAACCATCATCAAAGCAGACCAAAGCACTTGACCTCGCCCTGGTCTTCACCACAGCTCTGGGTTTGCTGTTCCCAATTTAACCCCAGTCTGGTCGCCAGGGCAGAGGAAGGCCCCTCAGCGTGGCGCCGTGCTGGGCAGGACCTCCCCAGAGGATTCCACTTTTGACAACCCTCCAAAACCACGGGAGATCCACACCTGATGTATCGTCCTCTGAAGGGATTTAATTGCAGGATCCTGTTCAGGAAAGCAGATGTCAGTCATGACCAAATTTGGAAGATTTTTTTTTCTCTCGGTTCCTCTAATGTCTTGTCTGTAATTAATGGTTACAGTTTTTTTTGTTGTTGTTTTTTTTTTATTATTATTATTATTTCATGAAAATAATCCTTACTGAAAATAATGTTAAATATCTACAACTCCTCTTTGACACAAAGATACGTTAACACTTCATATGTTAATTTTTAGTCATTGTAATAGGAGGAAAATTTAAAAAATGAAAATGTAATACCAATAAAGTCAAATAAAACTCACCTAACTAGTCAACAATTTAAAATATAAAAACAATTTTTATTTGAATCTTGAGCGACTTTTCAAGGTGTAAGTCCCAAAGGCTGATTATTACACGCAGAACTGCAGTTTGGAAACCAAATCCGTCATGTTATACGTTGACTTACTGAGGTATAATCATGTATAAGTCCTTTAATTACATCCTTTGGTTCGCTGCAAGGATCTTTCATGACTTGTCAACATTTTTGAGCTCAGGAATGTAGCCCTCAGATGCAAATCTAGCAGATTATCTGACCTGCATACCAATGGTGCCATAAACTGAAACACAGATATAAATATTAAGTCAGTTTCTGACTTTTGTGCATCCTTTTAATCATTCCCCTGTGATAGGACTCTGAAAAAACATAATAACGAACAAAACTCAAAGTTCCATCTTAGCACATCAGCTCATCTGATGTGTTAAACAATAATAAGAGATAAATCGATCTAAACTATCATTTTGTTTCCTTTGTGCTTTTCTTTTGGGTCTCTTATGTGTTTTTTGGAGCTGTGTTGTAGTCCAGGTGTGCGGGATCCAGGTGTCTAATTGGAAAACAGAGGATCACTCACTCAGGTCTAAAGAGGCTCTTACAGCACAGTTACTCACTCCATTGAAGGAAGCGTTCATGATCACTACAGGTGCTGAGTGAAAGGATTATCCCGGTTGTGATGTTTTATTCGGCACCAATGCTGCCCACAGACTGAAAACTGCAGAGATTAAAAGAAAAGATTTAAAAACTTTTGAAGAAAACTGAGCTTTAAGCTTCGCAGTTCCTTTCAGCAGTATTTGACCTTGACATTTTTCACATTTTGTCATGTTACAAACCCGTATTTCAATGTCTTTCATTGTGATTTTGCATGAGAGACCAAACAAAGAGTAATGTTGTAATAACTATGACAGTTCTTCCCCATTCAGCCTCGTCCAGTTTAGTGTCCATTTGCAGAAAATCCACAGTTCTCTTGATTTTTAGAATGACCTCAGTAGTCCGAAAAAATGTAAGTTTGTAGAAGTGCAAAATTGGTAGAGTTGTACCATTGGTGGGAGGGCTGATGACACTGGTGTACTTTTCAGGTTTGCGTTAATTATAAAAAGATGCATAATGTGAAATGGGCTGGTGACCTCTTGCCCAATGACAGATGGAGATAAGCATGAGCTCCCCATGACCCTGTAAGGACAAGGGTGTAGAGACAATTGTTGATTTGACTTGTTATGTTGCAGTGGCATCCATATGCCAATTAAATGTCAAAGGAAGCAGACAGGTTCTGTCATTTGTGAAAGACTTTTTACTTTAAATGCAATCTGTCTGTTAGGATTCTGTTCCAGAAACAACCACAACAACCTATATTACTGTGATTTTAAATTACTTAAGTGGCACAAGTTAAGAAAAATGGACCCAGAGCAAAGAAAATTGCACTGCTCTTCTTATAATTCCAACATGATGATGGTTGCTTTTGACTGACTGCATGGTTGTTGTTGTTTTTCTGTGAACACAGTCTTTGTAAATGCCACATTCTAACAACGGCTTTGTCCCACAACGGCTTTACCTCCTGACAGCCTCCATCAAGTGCCTTATCAAGGTCCTCCCTCCCTCCTCTGCAGCCAGACAGGCTGTGACACCACAGACTAACATGTCAGAAATAGAGACAGACAGGAAGAGAAAAGGGACTCAAAGAAGACACTTAGAGTGGGGGGATTTTTTTTAGAGGTCTGACTAGCAGATGGAGGGAAGAAGAGATCTTTAATGATGTCCTGATGAAAGGCTGGTTGGGGGGTTTTGGGGCCCTTTAAGGAGAAGAAGAGCAGGTTGTCAGGATATGTGTATGGGTTTGTATAACTGTGACTCAGTGTCTCTAAACTTGCACTGCTCTACCATGACAAGAAACAGAAGTAGTGAAATTTCCAGTTGTGCATCAGTGTGTGATTTCTGACTTGTTCATTCCGATAAGGGTCACCTTTCCCCTCAGGCTCGATTTCCTGGGCAAGGAAGCATGACCGGTTTGCCATGTGCATGAAGGCTGCTTCAGAAGTGGTGGGAAAACTGGAATTCATTTTTTTGTGATTTGTTTTTCAGTGGAGGGACTTAATTTAAAAATATTAAAGAAGCTCAATTTGAAACTATGGATAGAAAGAAAAAAGTTATTGTACATGCAGGTAGAGCTGTAGCTGAATGGCAGCATGGTATCATATAGGCACACACACATTTCTCTCCAGAATAATCTGACTGTATGACATTATAGGTATGCAATAAGAGAAAAACACCAATTTGTTTAAAGAACTGTCACATGCAACCTTGTGAAAGAAAATGTTACCAAGGTATCGATTCCTATATATTTTAAATGGAAGTACACCAATCGCTGCGACTGAGAATACTGCTCTGAAACTTTAGATGAAAATTATCGAACTAAATTCAAGACTGTTTCTGAGCTCCTTGATGTGAAATAAAAGTTGAATCCCCCATCAAGATGTACAACTAACAGATGAATCGTATATAAATTCACTTCAAAACTTAACATGATTGACATATGTAAAAAATAAATAATAATAATTTTCTGTGAAAGTAAAACTAAAATTGAGACAATCTAATGATAAAAACAATAACTTAATCTGTAGACCTTGGAGGACCCCAATGCAAGGGCAGGGTAGCTTGTGTGTTAAATTAAACTGTAATGATAAAGAAAAGTGAAAACACAAACTGACATTAAAGCATAACGTAACAAAAAAGAACAAAAAGCAGCAGAAATTGCAATCAGAATATCTGAAAAGAGATGTCTGTAAACCTGCAGCATATATACTGGTAGGTGTGACTGCTAGATGGAGATCAGGTGAACTAATTAGCTAATGAGTAAAAGCTGGGAAGGCAACCGGAAACTGAAAGGGGGAAATAACTGAGCAAAGAAAAGAAAACATTAGCTACAGGGTCTCATTTCATTGCTATAATCCTCAACTGTACCTTAAGTTGGGTAGCAAAGTGTCTGAGGCTCCATCACTTTTCTCTCTTTCCACACAGTCTACAAACAATTTAGAGTTAACAAATATGAAAGATTTCTTCACACTCTGGCTGTGGTCCAGACCAGTTTAAAAATATATCCTGTGAAATGTAACCGTGCAGTTATAAGTAAAAAAAAAACTTGTATAATTCATTTAATGCTTAACATTGTACACATTGGGAATAACATTTTTAGCACTTTTAGATACTTTTCTGACCAGACAACAAATACTGTACAGGTATCAAAGTCAGCAGTGAAGAGAAGAGTTTTTATTTGAATGAGTCAGAAAAATCCTGCTTTTCTTTATAGATTTGTTTGAATTCCCACCCTTTTATCGGGTAGTTCTCACACTTTGTGTGCATGCGTTTGTTTCTGTGTGTGTGGGGGGGGAGGGTGTGTGTTTGGGCTTAGAGGTTTTATCAGCAGGTTGGGAGCAAAGCCAAAGAACAACAACCCTAAACAGCTGAAGAAACAGTAACCTGAGCCTTTCAGATTTTGGGGGGAAGATGGAAGAATTACATTGGATCCCAGCAGCGAAAACAAGCAACAGCGTCAAAATTTTACAGGAACCAGCACAGCAACATGATGACCTGAAACTCCCTCATTTGCCCTCATGTTGATAAAGAAATCTGTCTCCAACAGGAATCAGAGTTCATATTTGCCAGTCTCAAGACTCCTGGTTGTAGGTGGTCGCCACCATGTGAAAACAGCAGCAGACTCAACCGATTCAAACATGAATAAAGTCAAAAACACACTCCTTTCAACAAAATTAATCGACTTGTGTTCACTAGACAATTGTTTACGCTCTGAGCTTTTAGTGGAATCAATGAGTGAAGAAAAATTCAAGCATTTACAGCAGATGTGGAGGCAGAGCTGCGGGTGGAGATCAGATTTCGCATCATACAGATAGCCGACAGGTCACCACTGTGTCTGTGTGTTTTAGTTATTTTCTGTGGATTGTGGTGTGACCACAGGGGCAGATTTGCAGGGATTAACCCTCTGCTGGGAAAAAGGAGCAAGTTTTCTTTTAAATTCTGCGAATGAGCCGGTAGATCACAGTAATGAAACATAATGTGTGAACTTCATGTGACACGGTGGATGGAGAATACACCTCTCTCCCAACCCATTTCTTCTGGAAACCATTGCAAAACTTTAAAAGCTACTTTAAAAATCTAAATCAGCGACAGGCTGTCTGTGCGCTGCCACTGGAATAATATTGTCCCTGTGTTGTCCTCACATTATCACCTGAGGATTATCGTGTGTTGCAGGTTGAAAGTGAGGGGTCAGGGATATCCAGGAGAGGGTCAGTCCCACTTCAGAAATCACATTGTCTACTTCTTATCTCTGCAGCTCAGATAAATGCTGCAAACTGCTTTTCTCGCATGTTTGTTTGGTTGACCTCCTGCTCCAGATGATAAAACTATCAGTTCAAAGCTATCTTTAAGTCTGGATTTTTTCTGAAGCATTTATGTGAACATATGTTTGTGATTTTAGAGTTATTGCTGTAAATAGAAAAAAATTAAAGGGTTGTATCATGTATTTTCCATTCTGTAGCTTTATGCCACTATCAGTTGTTACAAAAATTTTGTACTTAACTTAAAAGAAATTTGACGGTGCAATTTGCTGCCTTGAAATTGGGCCTCTGTCTCTTTAAGAAGCTCCTTCTCCTTCTGACACTTCTGCACTTCACAACGATACTTCTCATTATGCCATTTGCAACTATACTTAGGAGCAAATGCAAAGTATTTTGTATGTTTAGCTCAGCAGACATGAAGTTCCATCAGGTGTTTGCTAATTGCTGCTGCCGCTAGTCTGGTGGGACTGATTGGGGGAGGTGTAGGAATAGGTGCTCAGGTTTGCAGAAAATGGTTTTTAAAAAATTGAGACGCAGTTGTGTATACAAAAAATGTCTTGTTAATGTCAGTTAGAAAAGCAATGTTTGTCCCAATAACCACTCAGTACAACCAGGGCAAGCAGGAGACATCTGTGGTCAAAAATAAAGGAGATTTTTGGCACATTTTGGGTCCCTTAGTACCAATTGGGTACCAAAGTTTTACAGAGTTTTAAAAACAAACTAACTGGGCTTCCCAATCACTGAAATCAGTAAGAAACAATGCTGGAATGGATTTATCTGCTTTCTCTTTTACCCTATGTTTATTATTTTGTATAAGGCTGAAAAAACCTTTAATTTTCCCTCTGGTATGCGACGTGTTTCACCATCTTTATGTGCTTTTAGACTACACATAAAGAGCCCTAAAACACTCAGTGTTTTAGGGTTTTTCCCCAGACATGCTTCCTCCCTCTCGCCTGGAACAGGTGGGAAAGTTGCAGGTAGGTCACTATAATGAATCTCCCAACATAGTTTTTGTGAAAAGATTTCTGCTGCTGCAAGTTCTCTTCCAGATGCAACCGGTGCTCCAGTCTGTGAGTCACCATGTCTGTTGAGACGCCCACCGCAACGGTGTCACACCTGAGTGAAGCCAGACATGCCTGTGGGGCTCAGTGATGGAAGCAGCTTTGATTTTTACAGACATTTCCATAATTCTACCTATAAATCATCTCTCCGACTAACTTCTGGTCTCAAATTTTAGAGACAAAACAAGTCTGAGGACAGACAAAAGCAAGAATTGTTTGCATTTCTCACCTCATTAAATGCTTGACAAAAATGCCTTTTGTGAGATTTAAGAAGGCTGTATATACTGTTTCTGTGAAAAGGGAAATGTCTGTGCACAGAGAATAGACAGTAACAAAATAATAAAAAAATAAACTCTTTGGAGAGAAATTTGGGCTGTAACATATCTTTCTGACAGGACTGTAAAACTCAGAGTTAGAAACTTGGCCTGTCTACTGTATGTGTGTGTGCAAATAACTGAAATTTTGCATCATCTCAGTTGGATCTCAGTTTTCTCTGTTACATCATCCATCCATATACTATCTGCAAAAAAAACAAAGTTAAAACTTATTCTCAACCCTGTTATCCTCAAGTGAATTTAATATTAGGCTGTAAAGCAGCCTCTCTTTTATTTTCCTGCCTCTTCCTAATGTAGTGTACATTTCTAAAGCTATTTCTTTCATATTGAAATTAGACTTTGACATCCAGTTTTGAATGCAAAGGCTATGAATCGTTCAGTCAGGAAGACTGTCTGTAAATTTAGAAGTGTATTTGTTAAAATTTCTGACCCTTCTTCCAGAATAACATGTTGGAAGTGAAGGTTAACTCATCTCAAAAGTCCTCAGTCAGGTTGAAGTCAGGACTCTGATCAGTCCAGTTCTTCTCTACCAAGTCTTTATGGAGTTACTTTGTGCACTGATTCATTATTATGTTATAACAGGAACAGTTTGTTCATTGCAACTTAGGTGTTGAGCCCAACCCCTGAAAATTAGTCCCACACACTCTAACTCTTCATTGCCGCAAAGTTTACACTTTGCATCACATCTTAAGGCTTGGATGCAGCTGCTTAGACACTGAAACCCTTTCCAAAAAGCTTTCTATGCACAGATCTGGAGCTAATCTGGAGCCCACATGAGGCCTGAGGGCTGTCGCTGGTGACTGAAATCAATTATTTTGAGGCAACATAGTGGTATGTTAACAATAGATTTTTCAAATGCTAAATGAAAAAAGATAGAAGCAACTTCCACGAATATCTACGCCACACACCAAAACCCCAAAAGGTACAATTATGGAAATTATTTTTCACAAAGCAAATTAAATCAAAGCAGACATGTGCTGCAAAATTCCTCCTTGCATCATTTGTTTAGGTTAGATGGCGACCATGTCAGCGGCAAGGCTTGTTTTTATTAACGAACTCTGAAGTAACTTAACAATACATTATCCAGCAGCATAAATGATGTTAGCCAGTGCGTTGCCCATGTGCCACAGTTGCAGTGACCCAGTCAACTCTACCCTTCAAGTGGTGTTGCTCTTTCAAACAGTGGCTCCAGAGGCAGCAGGTGTGCTGAATTACAGAGCTCACTTTCCACATGAATGAGATGTGACTCACTAGTGGGGAATCCAAGGAGAAAACTGGGCAGGAAAAAACCCAAAAACAAAGACCAGACACAGAGCTCTGTGCACAATAACGACCAGAGGAATTCAGGTTTGGTAATTAGTAAAATGAAACCCAGTGTTCAGGCAGCGGAAAAACAAATCAACTGAGAAACACGCAACATTGAAAAACAGAAGCAAAAGAACAAGCAAAACAAGACAAACTTAATAAAACCTAAACTTGATCTGTATGTTTTTCAGTTTGATTCATTTTCACAATCTCCAAAACCCTTAGGAAACTATGAGTGGTGGAGCTGCTCTTGTTATTACTTTTCTGTTCTCTTTGCACTTTGATTTTGCTTCCTCCATTTCAAGCATACATTTTTGTTGACATTTTACACAAGTTCAACTTTCCATTCAGCCAATAAACAGTCAAACACATGCATTTCATCTGAATTTCAAATTGGGTGAAACAATATCTTTATTATTCAAATGAACTTAAAGTTGATAGAATAGCCAAGATGTTGTCTTGGATGCTGCTACTAATGAAGAGGATTTTTCATGTTTTAATTTTTTTCTATGTTGAACTTTTAAGATATTTTCAATTTACGCATAAATCTTGTGTACTAAGAAAAAAGATCTACTTTTTTGAAAAGATGCTCATGGATGGACAAATAGATATTTCTTTTTCAGGAAAAGAAGCATCAATGGAAGATCTACAACAATAAGCCCATCCATCCATCCATCCATCCATCCATCCATCCATCCATCCATCCATCCATCCATCCATCCATCCATCCATCCATCCATCCATCCATCCATCCATCCATCTATCTCACTGCTGACTTGTCCATGCTCTGCAAACCCCTTTTCTGCTTTTTGTCATATAACTGAAATATGCAGTTCAACACAATATTTAGGGGGAATTGATTCTCCTCTAACCTTATTATATAAGTACTTAATCAAAAAAAGTTCCAAATGCAGAACATGTTGCTTAGCTGAAAGCAGAGAAAGATCTGTTGTGATTCAAAGTGGGACTGACAACTGTAGGGAAGTGTGGATAGAGCTACTGCGGCTCAGTGAGTCTCACAGAATCCATGATGACAGCTTCAAATCTGACTGATGCTGGAAATGGATAAAAGACCAGCCTGGGCTTCTGGTGCATTTGCTGAAATTGTTTATCTTTTATTTTAAAAGGTGAGATATCAAACTCAAATGGAAACCTGGAGGTCCCAAAGAGGGAAAAGGAAGCTGTGTTTTATCTGAGTCAACACCTTACAGTTAGGCAGGAAATGGGGGTTAATAAAAACAGGAAATACAATACAAGGAAACAGGAAATGAGGGAAGCTATTTCTGACACACAATACAATCAGTTTCAAATAAAACTAAATACTTTAATATCTAAGGGAAATTAAGTACAATGGTTTGTATTAAAAGTTTATAGTAAAACTTACGTTTCTACGGGTGGTGGAGAAAAACGCAGCGAAAACGGAGAAGAGTTGATCAAGGCTTTTCCATTCAGAAGTGAATAGCGACACCTGCTGGTCAATGGTAGTAACTTTTCAACTGTGGAGTCTTTTTTTAATATTTGAGATCTGGGAAAATAACTGAAAAAAGAATTAGAACTATTTAAAATCTAATTTAAAAGAAAGTTAAACTGGAAAATAAAGCTGCAGAGATGCTGTAAAGTTTACAGGAATTTGTATTTAGGTACATTTGACTTAAATATTTTATAGAGTCAACGGATGGGGTGTAAGATATTCAGAATGATCAAACATCCAGCTGTCAGACGTTAGATTTCAAAAGTTTTATGTCAAGGATATGATGGGCACACTGTAGGTTTGCAAAGTGTTGCAAAGTTTATTTATATGTGCAAAGTTGATGAGACTTAATTGTGAATCTTCTATTTCACATTTATGCACCATTTTGCATTAGTCACAAAACATCCAAGTAACTTTTGCACCGTTGTTGTGCTTTAGAGATCTTTTTAAATGAGACCACAAAACTTTCAGGGAAAACGGTCTTTATTTTGTCATATCAGGACCAAAAACAAAAGAAACATACAAGTCAAAACCCAAAAGACACAAAAGGAAGAACATCAGCCAATTTCCCCCGTCAGAAACAAAACAATTCACACATTGCACATATCAGTCTCAGTCAAAGATTAGAAAATTCAAGTCATGGTTTCAGATTTTATGACCAAACACACATTTTAGTCTTTCATTTCACATCACAAAGGAAGAATGTCTTAGTAAGTGCTTGTCCATATAAAGGGTCTGAATTAAAGACCTTTTAGCTGTAATTTTCTCTGTGAACAGGTTAAGTGATCTGATCCTAGGCTAATCCAGCCAACGTTGCCTTTAATCTTTTAATCCAGTTTTCTCCTAAACTACGGATTAGGTTAGATTTGTTGAAAGGTAGATGGGCCCCTTTTGTCTTGTTTGAAGATCTGACCACACACAAACTCCATTTTAAAGTTTTCAAGTGTTACTGAAAACGGCAATAAACCGCCGTTTACCTCACATCATGGAAGGGTGCAAGCAGCATCTTACCAAGACAAGGAGAGAGGAATGCACACTTCACCTGCCCTATTACTGAGGCACAAATTCAATTGTTGCAAGATTAACATTTAGGCTTTTTTTTTTTATATATAAGTAGACTCAACATTTATTCTGCAAGTAGAAGTAATCCACAGTTTAATATTTAGTCCAGGATCAATGTTTATACACACCATGTCCCACCTTTCATGGTTCATTGATTGAAAACAAAAAAAAAAGTTTTAATGTCTTTTTACCGTCGAGACCTGAAAACAATCAAATGAGATTATAATGAAATAAAGTTAAACTAAATACGATTTGCTGTAACATTTTGTAAGAATGTTAGGAGACATCTTTGTAGCGATCAGTTGGTCTTATTCACCATGCCCTTGGTTTTCAGCTCTGCCAGCTTGCTGGTAACAAAGTTCCACTTAAAGGAGGCGTCCTCGCCGCTCCCTCCCAGCGTCACATATTTAGAGAAGCTGTTGTTGCTGCTGCTGCTTCCTGCTTCCGTCTCCTCAGCCGGGCCGACCTGCTGCTCCTCCCCTGCAGCCTGAGTCACT
This sequence comes from Poecilia reticulata, assembly GCF_904066995.2. Lineage (NCBI taxonomy): Eukaryota > Metazoa > Chordata > Actinopteri > Cyprinodontiformes > Poeciliidae > Poecilia > Poecilia reticulata. The sequence continues at coordinate 10,628,148 of NC_088845.1, forward strand.
CCTTCCTCACCTGACTCTGCCACGCCCTCGTCTGCTGCTGCAGCTGCAGCAGCAGCAGCTTCAGCCTGCTTCTTTGCAGCAAAGTTGGTTGCGAAACTATCCCAGAATCCACTGCGCCTGGTTGGTCGAGGAGGCTCTTCAGGTTTTGCTGCGAGAGGGCTGACAGTTCAGGAAAGTCATGGGTGTTATTGACCTCGTGCCTCAATAATGTATCAAATCCAATTTAGATTTTTTTAAGACAAAGGGCAGATATAATCAAAATTATTCAGTTTGGTGAGAAATGCTTAATCTTGAAGCAGACAAACTGAACTAGATATCTTTGGGATACAGATGAAGTTCTCTTGAGATTTTCTTTTAATGATAAAATTACTTTATTTTATTACCTAAAATAAAGGGCCTCAGAGAAACATTTTATACAAAAGGTCTTACAGACTTTACATTAATAAACTTAAACCAGTCGTGCAAAAAATAAAAAAAAACACCTGATTTTGACACCAATAAGCTGGAACGTAAATGTGCTCTGGACTCACTGGTCAGCGGCAGGCGGGCACTCTGTCTCCTCCAGAAGCTGGTGTTCATCCTCTTTGTTGAAAAGAGACGAAAACCTGTTCCAGCTTTTAGCGCTGGCCCCCTGCATCTGAAAAAGCAGACACGCAAAGGTCAAAGTTCATATGACTTCTGGTTTTCTAAAAAAAAACAAAACAAATACCCTATTGCTTAGAAACTCAAAAGAGGAGCTTTAATTGTATTCGCCGTCAATACAGGTATTGCACTGACTTGTCATTGTATGTTGACATTTATCGGTGCTCAGGTCAGCTGATGGCATACCTTTCTGGCCAGCTGAGACACGGCGTTGGGCCCTTCATCCTCCTGTATTGGACTCATGTCATGTTCTACCTCTGTGACCTGCAACACCATTGGACAAAATGAATGTTCAACTTCACCTTTCCACCTTCTAGTGTTCAATTAATGCCATAGACCAGAGTTTCTGTAAAGATACCGCCATCTAGTGTGCATTCTGAATACTGCAACCTGCAGAAATTGCGGTAAACTCTCATTAGAAGAGCTCATCAATTGTTGCCTTCCAAGAATATACATTGCATTGTGTGACACTTTGGGGATAAAAATACATTGTTTTCTTTTATCTATTGCTCTATTACCTTGCAAAATAATTTTAAAGTTGTTTAAATGTGACAAAAATAAGTTCTTAAGATCCAGAGAAACCTCTATTAGTTTATAAATTATGGACTTAATCTTATTAAACATGGGGAACTAATATTTAGTTTAATACTTTTACCTTTTTGTCTTTCTTTTGGTTTTGTTTTGTTTGTTTGTATTTCCTTCTAATTCACGCAAAGCACTCTGAACTGCCTTGTGGCTGAAAATGTGCCTTACCTTTCCTAAACTGACTTGCTAAGCAATAGGATCTAACTGTTAACTCTCTCCACACATGCAATGCATTATTTCGTCCTAACAGGAACTCTAGCATTTCAACGAGACCACAAGTTGAAGATGTCAGCTGATCCGATCTGAGTGTGCGCTGAAGAGTTGGCTATCTGTCTCATCCCCTGTCAGTCAGGCACTGGAAGGCCAACTAATCCGCCTGCTCAGCTCCAAACCGAGATCGAATTTCTCTGCTCTGCAGCGAACTGGGTCAGCACGGCACCGACTGCTCCAGCGGCAGCAATTCCAGCAAGAACTAAACCTGCTGCAGTTTGAAATAGAGAAGCATTTTGTTCTTCAAAATGTAAAAAAACTAAAGAGATTATCTTGAAAAAGTGCCAAAGATGCTTTGGAAATTTGATTGTTGTAGCTATTTTGCAAGAAGTAGTTTCCACAGTAAGGACAGCCTCAGAGTTTCGCTCCTGTAGATGAATTGATGGTAGTAGTAAAAAAAAAAAAATTCATTTCCTCAAATGTTTTTAGAGATAATTCTTTTTTTCTTGCTTAAGCTTATCTTGTTAGGTTTTTTTTCCTAGTTACAAAATATAAATCATATTCAACCCCAGTGGACAACTCAAAATGCAATGATGTTAAAATAAAATTAGTATTTCTAAACTAATATTTCCATGTCTGAAGTCTCAGACAATATTCAACACATGAATGAGTTAAAATGCACAAGATGAAGGACAAGACATGGTGACATCTTTCATCGAGTTTCTTTCACATAGAAAGGACATCATCCTGCAAGATATTACAAAAATAAAACAAGGGCCCGATCTCGGTGTCAATCATGTGAGATTTCTCAGATTTTATCATTTATCTCGTACGTGTGTGTAAATCCTTTACCTCCTCTGCAGTATCCTCCTCATACTCAGGATTCAGAGTCTTCATCACTTTGCCTTTATAAACCTTCCACATGGGATTCATGTTTGCACAAACTGATGCTCAACGCTCAGAGGAAACACCTGTGAAGACCTCTGCCGCTCCAAGTCGCCCACCCTCCACCGAGCTTCTGCTTCCAGCTTCAGGACGTCTCAGTTGGGCCTCAGCAGACCTGTTTCCATGTGGGAAAACGTTCAGCGGTCGGCAAACGCAGAAAACCTCTTCAGAATGAACGTTGGGAGTATTTTCATACTCTCCTTTTGATCAGATTTGGCCTATTTCTTCAGGACAAACAGGTTAGCGGCAGCTGCCGTTCCAACACGGCGTCTTGCACAGGTAAAACTTGGAAATCGTGTTGCTCGTGCATGAAGCCAAGCAACAAGTGTGAATGCACATGCACTGGCATTCGTCACAGCACATTATACCTGCCTTGGTTACTTGGAAACAGGTGTGGATTTCCTCATTTATATTTTAGAGGGTCTCTTTTTGCAGAACCAGAGCTGTATTGTCTGCCAACTTTGGTAGTACGGCTCCTGCACACACAAGAGCTAATTACAGACTTGGGTTTAGTAAAGACAACCTGAAATGTTCTTTTATTTCAATTTAATATGGATTCTTAACTTGTGTTGGACACAAACATAAAATCCTAGTTCTGTTTTTGCTAAATCTTTTAATGTTTAACTCGAGTCCGAGTTCTGTGTATTTATGGAAACTCACCTTCACGACGTGTTTCTGTTACATGGCCACTTCCTCATCATCCTTTTCACAGATGAGATTCAGGTGTGCAGTGAGTTGTTTTTTTTTTTCTCACTCTGACACCTGGCAACCTGAGATGGTTGTCTGCTGCTGTTAGATAAAGATGCATAAAGCTCAGATGAATGATTGTATTTCACCAGAACTAAGCAAAATTTTTGCTTCTTTTGACTCAATTCATCCTGATTAACGAAGATTTTTGTGTTAAACTTAAATGTTGTATTTATTGTGGTAAAAACTAATACATTAATCCTCCTGTTGCTTACCAAAAGAAAGGACTGGTTATAGTCTTGATTACGCAGCAAAGAAATGGCATCTAACTTGTGTTGCTGTCTTGTTCCTGATAACAGATTAGCAGGGATGAAGCTGTTAAGTCAAACAGATCCATCATTTGAAAATGAATAATACATTCAAGTGAGTAAACAACAACTACTTCAACACTCTAATATCTGTTGCTTCTTTGAAGGGAAGCCAGTTTGCTTGGGCTGCTCAGGTTTCACTCAGCAAATAAAGGTCACGCCCAATGATTTATCAGAGCCGACACACAGGACAGTGCAGAGTGGTTTGGTGGATGGCCTACTTATATTTTTAGGGGACTTAAAGTACCCTAAAAACACCAGCTCATAAAGTACTTATGGAAGTACTTGCATTCTTTAAAGTAAAAGAATAAACTAAAGTTTGCGATGTTCTGCACTTAATATGGGTTAAGAGGTACATTTAAAAATGTACCCGTTTCACAAGAAAGTTGTTCTTGATGGGTCATCATCAAAGTTTATCGGTTACTAAACAGCATGTTGACATTTTTATTGCCATAAGGCCCTCTTATGCTTTTCATGCTATAAAAGAACAATTTCATCAATAGTTACCGTTTCAACAGTACGTACTTCGACATCTGAACAGAAAGTGTTTTACATAAATAGTACAAAAAACTAGTTAACATGTCTGTTTTTGTAAATAAATGTTATTTTATATTTTCTTTCCACAGCTGTTTTCTAGATTAAACACTGAGACTCAGACGGCCACCAGATGGCTCCAGAGATTTTTGACACATTCACATTGGATTTGGTGACGTTGAAAGAGGAAGCATTACTATTTTTAAGGTGGGGTGGCGGGGTCATAATTTAAATACTTCACAAATCTTGTTGCCTTAGCTTAAAATTCAGCTTGGACATGCAGCTGCTAAAGTTTGACAACCAGTATTTACATAATCTAACTTTATTTCTTGAACACATTTATCACAAGTTGATCATCTTAACTCTGTAACCGTCTTATCATTTATTCTCTTTTTTTATTATTTTTATTGTCACGGTCAAGAAAATCTAGTATTGGACCTCAGGCCAAATATCTTTAGGAATACAAAAGCAGTATCTTTCTTGATGTTTTCTGTGAATGTATAAATAAGTTATTCTAATTCATCCATCCATCCATCCATTTTCTTTCACCCTTGTCCCTCAGTGAGGTCGGGAGGGGTGCTGGTGCCCATCTCCAGCTGATGTTCCAGGCGGGAGGTGGGGTCACCCTGGACAGGTCGCCAGTCTGTCGCAGGGCAACACAGAGACACACAGGACACACAACCATGCACACACACACTCACACCTAGGGGCAATTTGGAAAGGCCAATTAACCTGACAGTCATGTTTTTGGACTGTGGGAGGAAACTGGAGTACCCGGAGAAAACACATGCATGCACAGGGAGAACGTGCAAACTCCATGCAGAAAGACTGGGGCTGGGAATTGAACCCAGAACCTTTGTGCTGCAAGGCAACAGCTCTACCAACTGCGCCACTGTGCAGCCCCTTTTATAATTCATGTTTTAACTAAATGTTTTCCTTTTCAACAAGACGTGTTTCTGCAGAAGCTCCTCACAACAAACCTAATCAATAGTTCTTGACTTGGTTAAGTCTTGTCTTATTTTGAAACTGCAAACTTTTGGCAAGAAAGTTTGAATGACTTAAGAATGAGAACGACCTAATTCTACTTAAATCTAAACAAATACTATGCTATTTTTAAAGTAACATATTTTTGTAGATGCACTTTTTGTGTTTTCTGTAGGTAGTTGATTCTTTTACTGCAGACTTGTCATCACTGTTCTCTTTACCACCAGAGGGTGGCGACAGTAAAACACTCCCATCCTCTGGAGCATTACTCAAGAGATGTGGAACAAAATGTACAAAACACAGAGAACATTTTAACATACATCTGCATGCCACAGTATCACATGCACGACTCAAAATAATCAAATGTTATTAAAATTTATGTTATCCTTCCCAGATTAAATGCCATAAAATCTAAGGTTTGCATTTCACTTACAAGAGAAAGTAAAGTTCAAAGTTCAAAGTGGAAAACGGGACCAAAAACAAAACGTGACTAAAGTTAAACTTCAAGATGTATTTGATTAATTCATTTTTGCTAAACAAACCTCAAACCTTCAAAGCATTTGAGACGGACATTAAAGGAGGGCAGAACTTTCATTGTCGACAAATTCAATAGAGCAGCTGGAAATATGGCCAGAGGGCTAAACAGAAGTAAGAGTCAAACTGGTTCCTTCTGTTAAGTAACGTTCAGCAAACTAAATTATGACAACAAACTCAATGCATCAGATGGAAGAATTATCACCAAAATTCATGGAAATAAGGAAATTAAGAACCAAAGTATGGAGGAATTTTTCTGCCATAATCTAAGAGCACACATTTCAGTCCGAAAGCAGGATTCCATGGCAGAAAAATTCCTCTACACCATACCGAAGGCTATTCAAAGTATGATGAAGGCTTGTTTGAGTAACGATATATAATCATGTTTGCAAAATTTGCCAAAGAAATTAAGGAAACTTTGTCACAAAAGCATTTTTTTTAAATCATGCCCTGCATTTGTTTCTCAGAAACTAAAAGAATTTTGCTGTATGTCTACCAGCATCGCATATCAAGAGGCAAATCTTTTGATTTGCTATAAAATGTGAAAATCATGACTCATTTTTATTCTACTGTGCAACATACCATAATGCACTACTTTCAGCTGATCTGTTACATAAAATCTCAATAAAATACATCTCTGCGTGTTTGACTAAATATAAAAAAAAGGGCGGGGGAAAGGTTCAAAAGTACATAACACTCTGAAATGTAGCAAAGAGCATGAATCTGGAGTTAAAATAGTAGTTCCTCGTCCACTTTCCTGTCAATTAACTATCAAATAGGGGCTACTAGAGCCAAAAAAGTCTTAAAAAATTCTTCCTCGTAGTCAGTAGATGCTGTGTTGTCTTTCACCACTTATTAAATCTGAGAAAGAACTTAGGTATATTTATAAGGTCCTGTGTGTCAGGAGAAATTAGATTTGATGACAAGTCATAGACGCATTCTGAGCTGCAGAAATTTTGCCAGGCTTTCTACCATCACACACTGGTGATAAGAACATCTCACCCTCTGAGGTTTGTTCAACACTGAAAACTAATTTTCTATACATTTACATGTTTTGTTATAGTTGCTATAGTCTGGATATTTGTTTTCACTTTGCAGCCTCACAGATGCAGTCCTGCTTTGACCATTATTCTCTGTTTTACAGTACAAATCAACTTTACCTTTAACTTTGCAAACAGCTGTGCCTTAAAAATTGAAAATAATACACACCATAAAATGAAAATAATCATTCTGTATCTCATTTCTGTTAGGTGTATTATCACAACACACGACATGATAAATCTGTCCTCATCCATCCAAGCGCCCTGTTTGCAGGATTTTGTCACCTCCTCCCTCCAACTAGTATCCGCATAACTGCTTCCAAGAACTTGTTAACTTGGTCTACGTGTGAAGGGAGGGTTAAAACTTTCCCAGAGCTGATGTGTGGTCAGAATTACGCTCTGGATGTTCCACACCAAAATAGATGTGAATGTAAAGACACTCATTTGAGAACACGAAGACAGGATGAGACGTGTTTAATAGGTAAAGGGTGTGAAATGAACCCCGCTGCGTTTTGCTCCAGTATCTGGTGCCAGGTCCTGCATTAGAAATACCTGCATGATAAAAATATGATAGAGAAGGTCAAGGCCCTGACGATGCTAAATATCAGACTGAAATAAGTGTTTTTTTCTCTTTCAATCTGCAAGTGCTGATGACATTATTGATGCAGGGAAACCTAAGTAAGCAGATCAGCTGTTATAGCCAAGAGAATGGCTATAACAGCCATTTAGTATTACTACAAAAAAGAATCCCTTTTTTTTAAAAAGAATATAACACACCAGCGACTTCAAACGTCTTGTTTCCTTGTTTGAAGAGCAGTTCAGTGGGATCAAAATTATATTAAAAAAAAAAAAGCTGGAAGGAGAGCTAAAGGTATGGTAAAGGAATACTAGGAGAGGGATTTTTTTACCTTACAAAGTAGGACATTCAGAAGTGGTATTGATGTTGTGTAGCCAGTCTTCAAAACATTGTCAACCATGACCAGCTACTTTATGATGTATTTTTCTTTTTTAGATGACTTTAGGTTCAGTTAGACATATTTTCTTCAGTTGCAATTGGAGTCTTTACAGTTGCTAAGCTAAGCTAACTCTGTGCTATGACACATAAAATTAGCTCCGGTTTTTAAAAGTACTGAAGTTGATGTGGCTGAAAATAGAGTTTTGAAGGCATCAGTTAGATTAAACGTAATAAATTAATCAAACGGATAAATCATTTTCTCAACTCTGATTATCAGGAGCTACTGTTTTGCAACTTTCAGGTGAATTCTTGCTTCAACATACCTGAATGTAATTAGCTAATTACCAGGCCTCTGCAGAACTTGATGTCACACTGAGGAGATAATCGAGTCATTTTATTCAGGTGTGTTGGAGCAGGGATCCATCTAAAAGCTACAGGACTATTAACTCCAAAGCGCTGGAGTTGGAGGCCCTTGGACTGATTTAAAACAAATTCTCACCTACTTCATTTTCTGAGCACCCTTTGTCTTGTTTGGAGTAAAGGCCCGACAGGGTGTCAAAGGGGCGTGACATTGGCTGCTCTCTGCTTGTCAGTCCTTTCGATGGTTAACAAAGGAAGAAATCACCATGCAAGCCCACACTCCCACCTACGGCCGATTTAGAGCAACCAATTAACCTAACAAGCATGCTTTCTGGACTGTGGGAAAAAGAACGGAGGATACACAGAAAAAAACTGATACATGCATAAGGTTTTTAGCTGACATTACCTACTACTTTACGTTCAAATTTTCTAATAAGAGATGCAAAGGAATCATTTTCTGAAATTCTTAATAAAAACATTGATTAAAAGGTTGAAAGATTTACAATCAACCCAATTTGACTGTCGCATTTGGACTACGCCCCACTGGATACTGCAACCAATTTGCTAACCTCTTTACTGAGAAAGCTCTTTTCTAACAGGATATCAAATAAAGATTTGATATTCAACATCAAATTTCCTTAAGAAGGTTCTGTCTCTCATTGTATCAGATCTGATTTAAATGGTGAGCTCATCCCTCCCATCAGGCGTTTCCCCGCAAGCTTTAAAAACTGCAGCTGTCAAACCACTGCTAAAAATAAGAATAATCTGGAAAAACTTGCAGAAAACTACAGCAATGCTGAAACACTGATTTCCTTTAAATCAAGACTAAAAACCACCTGTTGAAATTCCTGTGATTAATAACTGCAACATATTAATTGCATTGTTTTTATAATGATTTCTGATGACATTTGAGAACTGAATGTGTGTTGCCTGTTTGTTTTGTCTTTTCACCATGTTGCTGAACTTACCTTGTTTTGCCTTGCCTTTACTGTGAAGTAAAGGGGGTCGACTTATTTGGGAGCAAAATGAGTGTACGTAGCTGAACATAAACAACATCGGTAGCGTACAGGCTACTTGTTAACAAGCTTAAGGTGCTGTATTGATATTAGCTAGTCATGTTCTAGTTAACTTTACCTGCATCCAACAGCTTTACTCAACTCAGTCAGCTAGTTTGGGGGGAAACTGTGAAAAGTTCTTTGCGTTTTGCTGGTTTGCTGCCATGATTCTAACACACATGCACAGCACTGCCGCACAGGTGTAAACCCAGCGCGAGCGTCGTAGCGCTCATGTTGCGTTTAAAGGCGGCTCGGAAAAGCAGGCTATCACATGTTAACGGATGAAACCGTTTTAACTGCTGATAAATGTGACAGAGGGCACAGATATGGGAAGTGTGGAAGCCCCTACTGTATCAAATTGACATAGGAATAACAGAGAGTTGGCCATTCTAAGGTAAAAACCCGGCGCATACAGCATTCATGGTTTTTTTTTTTTTTCATCCAGATGGCTTCCCGTGACCCCCCCCCCAACGGGGCGCGCACCACAGCTTGGGAACCTCTGGTCTAAGGTATAGCGAATTTCTAGTACCCTGAGAGACAAATAAATCTCGTAAGCAAAGGACTACAAACGCACATGTCCGCACACATGAGAATGACCACAAATCTGTTTTGGTGACATCTTGTTGCATAAACTCTTCTGCTTTTACATATTTTTCCATGTTCCCTCTTGTTTAATAAGGCTTCAGAGCTCTTGAGTTTCAGCACAGTCCTATGCCAATGTCATGCCAATGATTGAGTAACACATAAAGCATCTCCGCTTACCATTCAGAGCAGGATTTTACTGCTGTCACATTTCCATCATCAAACCGGCTTCTGGCTCCGGTTCTACAAAGGAACTCTCACAGTTATTAGAGCCAACTTCTTTTAATGACACGAAAGGGTAGAGAAATGCTATTGGATGGGGCAAGAACCGCAACATGACTGGATTGTACTTATAAAAACGCTTTTCAAAGTAAAGTCTTACTAGCCAACATCACCTATGAAGGACAGAGAGACAATAGTCTCTTTTTCTGTGCCTGTACATGGAACAACACTGGTACATTGTGCATAAGATAAGTAAACCTGTTTTCCACCGCAGTGGTTTGCTCTCATTTGTTTTCAGATCTACTTTTAGTCACAACAAGATCTTAGAATCATGTCTGTGTGCAAGAATAGTCTCCGTGTTGTGAAGTATTACTGGTAAGAGGAGGAACATTTGGCAATGTGACACAATTTGTTTATTTTAGTGAGAGGAATCAGCAGTCACAGGACTTGGCAAGTAAAGAGTTTGATTTTAACGGCTGAACACAAAAACAAAACAAAAAACACCATGAATGTTTTTTTTTAAATGCACCTGAGAGCTTGTGTGCTGACATGCATATGCATTTATTTGATTACAAGACTGCAAGATCACTATTGCTGGGTAGCAACAGTGCTTTCAAGTCCCAACCCCATCCTTTCATATTCTATGTGCAAAACATGTCTTTTCCTCCCGACTGCAAACCTGTTCAAACCGGCTACGTGGTTACATGCAGCGCAGCTGGAGGCGCTTCCCCAACCACAAGGCCTGCCATTTCGCTCAACAGGATTCTAAAGTTCAGAATCAAGAGAAAAGAAAACACATTCAGTCACACAGAAGATTTCTAATGAAGAAAAAAAAAACCTTGCTGCCTTGAAAGACTCAGAGTAACACCTGGATACTCTCATTCTGACACTGATCTATTGACAGTTAAAAAAAAAAAACTCAGGTGTTACACAACATAAAACAATTTGAGCATGCTCAGAAAAGACAGAAAGCTCTGGAGAAGAGCAACAGAGTTGGTGGAGATATGCGAGCATCTTCTTTGGTGTTTGGCTTGTTTACATTTGCACCAGTCACAAAATCACCAGCGTTAACCTTGATCCTAACCTTGTTGGTGTAGATCAGTGTTTCTCAACTACACTCATGATGGACCACTGCCCTGCATAGCTTATGTGTCTCTGTTCCAGAACAGCTGATTCAAATGATTAGATGACCACCTCTGCATGCCATCAAGTGTTGTAGAAGTCTGTTAATCACCCACTTATTCAAGTCAGGTGTGTGGCAGAAGAGAAACACCTAAAACATGCAGGGCAGCGGTCCTTGACGACCGGAACTGAGAACCACTGGTGTAGGATTGATTATGTTTGCTACTTCTGCTGCGAAATCGTCTGCTGCAGTAAAGCAGTGTATGCTGATGCTGAATCTTTTCTAGTGTAAATTTTTCTTTTTTTTTTGTCACCTAAAAATCACACGTACAAACATTCCCTGCGAAACTCAAATATGCCCGAACACACACACTTGTTGAAGAAGAAAAATCCTTACCCCAACTTCCTCTTGAGCTATGCTAAACACCAGGGTTGGCTTATGAAAAGGCATACAAGCCCGACTGAGAGCAAAGCCAGTGTGATTTCACATTTATGTCCTTTTATCAAATTAGAAGGGTGTGACTTCTCAGTGTTTCCATCCTTGACCGCGTTTTCAACCAACAACACAAATATGGCACTAGAAAACAGTCAAAAACACAACTATCAACCTTTAACAGATTTAAAACACCAGATCATTACTGTGATAAACTATATTTTTACCTCATGAACTTAATGAGTCAGATAAAATGCTGTAATTAGAAGCGACTTCTCAAGTTCAGCTTCCAAGTCTTTGAAATATGAATGGACTGGCATGTCAACATGAAAGCTGATCTTCCCTCATGACTTTATCTCTATTTGCTCTGAAAGAGTTCATTTGGACCAGAACTTACCAAAATAAGTCCTTATAACTGAATTTTGGGATTTTGTTTTTCTGTGTAAGTATGATTTACTTAACATGAGCTGCAGCCTCGTTCAACTGTAGTACTGAGGATTACGCCCTGACTTCTGAACTGACAGCTTCTCCTTTCAATGAGGAGCCAATTTTGTTCGGAAGCTATTTCACAAGACTGCAGTGGCAGTAAATTTTTCTAGTGCTGAGTGAACCCACCAGTTCTAACTGGACAAAGCCACTGAGTTTACGACCTACATTCATATGAATCCCCACGTGTCTCTGCTCTCCAGTATCTACGCACACCTGTCTTCAAATGTTTGATCCAAAATTAACCTACGCTGGCCTCATTTGCCTCTGTAAAAAAAAGCGATGGAGGCTGCTGCCAAGGAAAGATTAGATGCAGAGATTCAGAATGGGCCAAGAGATGACATGAAGGGATTAGAAACTGGGATCTATCATTCAGCTCAGGACATTCTCTATAGCAGCTTTGGGTGTGGAACTCCTGATTGACAACATGGTGTAGCTGGAACGTGATCAGGTGCTGCATGATGCAGCCGTGATAGAAAAGGAAATGGAGAAAAGGGTGTCGAAAGGGGAATTGGTAAACAGAGCAGAGCAACTGCTGTTGGGGTCTGATCAACATATGTGGCGCTATCCAGGCATGTGTTTAATGTAAGCCAAGTTAAAAGGACTGTTTTTGAATTTGAAGTGTACACTCAATACAGATTCCAGCATGCATGCTCACACAATAAAGCCAAAAAATGTGAAGGTATAAGCAGACGGAATGTAGAAAATGCAATATGTAGTATATAAAGGCAAAATATTAGCTCACCTTAAAATCACCCAGCCTATTTTAAAAGTTTAGGCAGACATGAAAATTTAGGTTGATGAACAGAGAAATGCACAAACATAACCGTTGGGTGTCTTATCTTCATAAAAAAAAACGTGGCTTTAAAAAAATAATACAAATTTAAACATATCTTTCAGGCGTTTATTGTGAAGACACTGTATTTGATGTAATACATAGAATAAACACAGTCCAATTGTTCACATTTTAATCTCACTATAAATCCATCCATCCATCCATCCATTTTCTTCCGCTTATCCGGGGTCGGGTCGCGGGGGCAGCAGCTTCAGAAGAGAGGCCCAGACTTCCCTCTCCCCAGCCACTTCTTCCAGCTCCTCTGGGGGAATCCCAAGGCTTCCCAGGCCAGCCGAGAGACATAGTCCCTCCAGCGTGTCCTGGGTCTTCCCCGAGGCCTCTTCCCGGTGGGACGTGCCCGGAACACCTCACCAGGGAGGCGTCCAGGAGGCATCCTGACCAGATGCCCGAGCCACCTCAACTGGCTCCTCTCGACGTGAAGGAGCAGCGGCTCTACTCTGAGTCCCTCCCGGATGACCGAGCTTCTCACCCTACCTCTAAGGGAGAGCCGAGCCACCCTGCGGAGGAAACCCATTTCGGCCGCTTGTATCCGTGATCTCGTTCTTTCGGTCATGACCCAAAGCTCATGACCATAGATGAGAGTAGATCGACCGGTAAATCGAGAGCTTCGCTTTTTGGCTCAGCTTCACCACGACGAACCGGTACAGCGCCCGCTTCACGGCAGACGCTGCCCCAATCCGCCTGTCGATCTCCCGCTCCCTCCTTCCCTCATTCGTAAACAAGATCCCCAGATACTTAAACTCCTCCACTTGAGGCAGGACGACCCCCATGACCCGGAGAAGGCACTCTACCCTCACTATAAATATAAATGTGAATTATGAGAATTATGTCACTGGATCTATAGATACATTATTTTTTGGGGGGATAGCACATTAAGTCCAAACAAGATAAGAAAGGTGATATTCATAAGAACTTACTAACTATAAGTTTGCTAACTTTAGGACTAAGTTAAAGACAAAGATAAGAAGCAACATGCAATCAAAAATTAAATAAACAGACACAATTCCAGAAGCCTTTGGTAAATATTTCTGCACATAAAAAGTAAAAAAAACTAACAGTTAAAAGTGGTAAACTGGTTACGGTTACTTTCAAATAATAATAATAAAAAAAACCTCAGCAAATGCTTTTTATGGTCTTAAGTGACATTTTATGCTACTTTTAATGACAGAAATAACTGTCAAGGGGCAGCATAGAAGAGAATACTAAGCATTTAAAAGGCAGGGAGAGAGTCTGTAATTCCTAAACCACTGCCTATTTTCAGCTCTGGCTCCCACAGCCGCTGGTGTTTTTAAAGCATTCCCCAGCAGTAGAGTCAGGAAATCAGAGTCTGTGCTTCGTTTGTGCAGCGGCTCATTGAAAGCAGTGCCCATCAAAACCATGAGGGGATTGAAACAACAATCTCAGGATGTGGATCTTAATTAACAAAGGGAACTGTCTGAATCAGAATGAATGCTTTCATAACTGGGGGTTAAACAATGAGGAAAAGCTTTTCTAGTTAGTGTTATTCTGTTTATAGAACATCTTAAAATGTCCATTTACTCAACCTAATACAATTCAGTAGGACAGTCTAAACATACAGACTGGAGACAATTAAAAAAATACTGGAGCAGAGAAATCTATGATTTTTGAATTTACAATTTTAATATGAAATGGTTAAACTTATTTACTGATAAAGTAAATGTTGAGAGGGGAAGGGCAACTGGGAAGTAGCTTTGTGCCAGCTAAAAAAGCAGAAATGATTTCAGGATGATGAAACTTAGCTTAAATAAACCATGAAACTAGCAAATAAAACAAAAAAAAATCAAAGCTATCATGAATTATCTTTATTTTTTTGCTGCACAAAATGATGAGTGGTCTGCAAGAACCATTGTTAAGATCTCCAAATATTTTGCTGAAATTGCTTGCTTGATTCCTTGATCTAAAGTCCCCAGCAACTGGTCCCCCACATTGGCATGAGATGCTGTTCCACAAAATCTGTTGTTTTTCACAGCAAATCCATTTTAAGTAATTGCGGCTGAAAATTTTAACCTCAAGTCTTACTCTGACAAAAGTATGATTCCAAGATAAATTCCCAGTAGTATTTAACAACTGCTACAAGTTTCTGTTTGTAACAGCAGGAAAGAAAATACATTTCCTAGCAGTTTTTTTTTCCCTACTTCCTTTATCATCGTTCTTATCAGTGCAGAGTTATGGCATGAACATGAAAACCTGTCATGCTTGTTTGTGAGTCTCATTGATTGATTTAAAACTTCTCATTGCAATGAATATTGGTTAAGTTTGCTTGAGTGACACATATACTAACATGATTGACAACCCTAACACCCTTGTCCCGAGTGATTGGTTTTGTCTAGTTAGCAAAAGGAACACTAGGAGAAGGCAGAGGATTTTTTTCACAGATTACCTGTTTTATACTATACTGTCATGACATAGTGACAGTTTCAACAAATATGTAAAAAATATACTTTTTTTAAAAGTTACGCACTGCAGCATTCATGTGTAGTTTGCCATATGTGGTCAGAATAACCTAGACTGTCGCTAATAGTAATGGAAATCTCCAGGAAACTTTTAAAATGAAAATTAGCTTCCATTGTTTGCTCTTATTTCAAGCCTGGTTATTGTCAATATCAATTATTAATTTCATTGAGGCTGGATGACATCATCTGGAAGTCATTAGCAGAAAAAAACAAACTCTGTTGGGGAAAAATGCTCTTAAATCAGAGATAAGCAGCTTTGTGCTTAATCCCAACAAAATGAAAGCCATAGGGAGAAAAAACAGATTAAGAGACAGAGAACGCAGCTACACATCACCGACAGAGCAGACTGATGAGCACAACTTTTATTTCTTTTTAATAAAAAGGCAATGTTTATAGTACAGAATATTTTCAATAAATCTATATTGTTTGATTGGCTTGGCTTCAGCAGACATAAACAGATGCTGCTGATTGTGCTGCAGGGCGGGACGGTCCAGGATCTCAGAGACACTGTGTTCTCTGCAGTCTGCACGTTTGACGGCAGCCACATCAGCGGCTCCCCATGTGGAAACTAACCCAGAGTGACCCACCCCCTCCATGCTGCCCCGCGCAGCCCCCCCCCCCGTCCGGCAACATGCTCAAACCTGGCACGTGCATGCTGCCGTCTCCTCAGCCCAACTGCAGTAGGGGGGGTTAAATGTGAGCTGATGTGTTCAAAGCACTTCTCAAAACAAATATGCGTTTATAAAAAGAAAATCAAAAGTACTGCTAATACAAAAAGTATTAAGAGTAAGAGAAACAATAATGGTTGCCCCTTCTCAAGTTCAAGGTTGGATTTTTCCAAAATCATCTTTAGATCAAGTTACTGCAATAAAACCAGAATTTATCTGCACTTTTTATATAAATGGTGCCAATAAATGGGTCTAGCTGCAGCAGATGTAAAGTCTTTATTTCATATGAGCAACAAATCAAAATTATTCAGTACCTCTTGATCTAAAAGTGCTTCAAATGCTTTACATTCATCATCTGGGTAAATATGTATCTGTTTAAAACAACCAACACAGATGGTACAAAGGCAAGCAACTCTCCCGTTGATAACTGTAAGCCCCATTTGTCAACATTTATGTTCGTCAAGGATCCTGATGTCGGCATTTGTTTATTTAAAGATAAAAAATTAGATCAGGAACAGCTTTACAGTCTGATTTATATCTTTCTCAGGGTTAAATGTGCCAAACTACTTACTCAAACCGTCTTCTTCCTCAAAACAAATTTAACAAACCTCTCACGCTGAGATTTTGGATATGTGCTGCAAACGCATATATGTTTTGCGAATTTTAACCTGTAATCTAAACACTGAATGCTAATCCCACCCACAATCCCCACCAATGACCTAATCCGCATCCTTTTGTCTCTCCGCCACAGAACCAGGCCGATTATCGTGACGCATCAGCGGTCAACCAATGGTCAATCTTCATTTGGGGTTGTGTCCTCATGCCATCATCACGTAGATGCCGAAGTGAGATTTTTACCCAGTGACATGCAAGACAGAGCGCGAATGGGGAGGAGCTAGTGGCGTGGGCAGAGGTTTCAAGAGGGTCACGTGGCACCCAACGAGAACTCAGACCGTCACAGGGCATCACATCAGCCTGGAGCAGCCATGCAAACACGGAACAACTCCACGCCCTGCAAAATAACTGGGAAAACAGAGTAGCTGTCGACCGTTTCTGTTGAATTTCGATGCTTTATGTCCATGTATTGGAGGTTGCATTAATATTCTGACAAAAAAATCTGTTTAAATGGCTTTTTCCCCATAACATACATCCTGAAAAGCATTTTACATCCTCCAAAATCACATGTTTGCAGGTAAATATAAATTAGGACTTGCATTTGCAAATGGGGCACCAGCAGGATAAGAAAAAAAATAAAATAAAATGCAGTCTCACTTAGGAGACATAACACGCGAGTCAGGCCAACCGCATCCTGTTGCGTGCGGATGACACCACAGATTCTCAGACGCAGGAAACAATGTCACGCTGCAGCTCAATGTGCCAACCTCGAGACTCTTCCAACGTTATCAAACGTCCGCTCAAAATCTCTTAAAATATTCACAGCTTTATTAAATCATTGCAAAAATAAAGTGATACATTCATTCATCAATAAAAATAAAAAAACTCGTAAAGATTGCAATGATTACGTTCCTACATGTACATGCATTTCACTAACATTTCACAATTGCACTAACATTTGTAGATCCTGCAAGAAAAAGCTCTCATCCACAGTCACACACAGAGAGGACTTGTGAATTGCTAAAACAATGAAAACACACATTAAACAGCGAGTACTTTGGAGTCCCTCTGCAGATTCCACTTCAGCATTTCAAAAGGTTTCGATAGTTTTGTGCAAATATTTACTGACAGACACAGCTGGCATGTAGACCGAAGGATCACAGATTCTGATCTGTTGTGAGGCTCTACAAAATTCTGGAGAAGGAACAAAAAAAAATAACAACAAAAAAAAGTCAAAATAATTAAAAGTAACATCTGATCCCCTTTTAGCCTTGTTCTGGGTCTGCCATCACTTCATCAGGAGGCACCACTCAGTCAGCCATCCCTTAAAAAGGAGAATTCAGAAAATATAACCCTTTTTGGACAAAATTTGTTTCACAGTGAAAGTTTTTCTCCTTTTTATAGCACTGATGGCATCCTGGAAGCACGCACCTTTGCAATGACTAATGCTCAGACCCGTTTGGCAGGGATCTGGTTTCCACACACTAAAACCAGTTCTCCCCATGACCCCAGATAAGGAAATCTCCCAAATTGTTGAAGGTCCTGGCACCAGAAAATGGGAATTATTTTTTTATGTGACCCTGAAAAGTTCTGCTGGTGATATGTGAAGGATCCCAGGAAGTCAGTGAAAGGGCGTGATCGACGACTAAGGTGAGAAAAGTGCTGTCCAGAGACACACCACCGTGTCTTTCTTCCTCCCTTTACCTCCGTTTCTTCCTCCGGTTCTCATTGGCTCATCTGTCATTTCCAGATTCTGGAACGACCGAGCCTCTTCAGGCTGCAGGCCGGACTTGGACCTTCTCTGTCATCTGTTTGGCACTGTAGTAGGACAGACTCAGACCCATGATGGCCAGCATCATGGCGATCTGGTTGACGGTGCGGTCATGCGGCTGCGTCTGGACCTCACCAGCGACCTGCCTCTGCAGAGACAGAAAAGGAAATGAGACCAAGGTTACTGGTTGGACACATGAACTTATAGGGTACTACACGTGCATCTCAAATTAAAATATCATTAGAATGTTAACTAAGTTGAAAAAGTTAAGCTCAAATTATATGAAAACAATTATTTTAAGCATTTTTCAGTATATGTTGAAAAATCGCTAATGAGAATTTTAAAAAGTCTGTTCTTAATGTAGAAATGTCAGCCTGCTGAAGATTATGTCCATGTCAAAACTTATTTAGCATCAATTGCTGCATCAGTGCAGCTCGACATGGAGGTGATGAGCCTGTGGTTCTGCTGAGGTGTTAAGGAAGCTCAGCTTGCACCAACAGCTGCCTTTAGCTGCTCTGGCTCTGATGTCTCATCTTTATCTTCAAATTAGATCAGGGCAGAGTAGAGGCCAAATAAATAACTATGCTATGGGCAATAAACCTGCTTTAGTTACCTTTGGCAGTAAGCCCAGGTGCCAATTTCTGCCAGGAAATTAAATCAGCATCTTCATAAATCTTTGACAGCCGAGGAATAAATATTTTCTGTTAGAAAACTAACTTGAACTTGGAAAAAGATCAAATAAAAACACACAATGGACTAACAGCAGAATGGATTCCTCCCCAAATTGTTACCGAGTATATTGCACTACATTAATTGCACTTTTTTCTTCCACATATCTTTCCATTAATATTCTTTGAAACATAACTCTAGACAGCCACCTGTTTTAGCCATGGCTTTTTGTGGGTTACCCTCCTTGTGGATGGTGTCAGTGAGTTTCTGCTGGACACCAGTTGAGTCATCGGTCTCCCCCATTATTGTGTTGGCCATATCACTAAATTAGTACACCAAAGAGCATATTATATATTCCCTTAATACTCTTAATTTCTTGAGATGTTAAATATTAGGACATCATAGCTTTTAGCAGAAATACACATTAATGCAACAGTCTAGATAGACATGATTCGCTTTTTGTCTGAAATTATAGAAATAACTTTTCAGCCTTATTCCATTTTTGAGATGCATCTGCATGTCCAGACGGGTTCTCTTCTGAAAAGCTTAAAAGACTAATATTAGAAATCTTCCCAATCTGCCCAAGCAGAAACAGCCATTAAAGATTTAGCATGATACTTTATTAAAGGGGAACAGTGTCCTGTGCACAGGGATGCCCTCTATTGTATTTTTTCTACAGGTGGAGCTCCACCCTTTTCTACATACAGATCAGGTATTTGAGCTGCCCACACTGTGAGATAACAGCTCATTTATGGAATGAGTAAATGATGATCAAAAAGATAAAGTGAGATCTATGTATTCAATAAGGCTGGCCTGCATTTTTCAGCAAAATTGTAAAAAAAAAAAAAAAAAAAAAAATCCCCACTGTTAGAATTGCTACATAAAGCATAATGTTTTTTTTCTTCTTTTTTTTGTCAATAACGTATTTCAGGACGACATAACTCTAGTCCTAAGTTCCAGTCATGCTAATGTTTTCTAGTAAAATTCATTTGAAAGAATATTGAACAATGCGCTCACTGAAGCATATAATTGTCTGAAATAATTAAACCAACAACCAGCCTGTACATTATAAATATTATCATAACCTCGCTACAGGGTCAGATATAAATTAAAAGCTAGTCACTTTCTTTTGTTTTCTTAAAGCCATCCAGAGACGCTCCTTGTTTGTGAATTAGTGAAAATGGACGAATTAGAATTAATGTACAATAGAGGAGACATATGCTGCCCCCCCCCCGCCCGCCTCCCCACAGAGGATTACAATGACAAAAGAAACAAAGGAGATGATAATCATAAGCTCCCCTAATTACATTGTGATGAAGAAACGTCCTATAGCCTCCTAAGGACCCGACCCTGACCACCTGCTGCTGCGCACTGAAGATTAGCTGGCTTAAAGGAGGCTATAACATTTTTCCCTTGATTACAAGAGAGACAAATTAGGCTTTTAAGAAATATTTCTGATTACAACAGACAAGAACAAAGGTGCATTGCATCACTCTTATTAAGGTAATCTTGTTTCAAAACTAAAGTTGGTCAGACTACAACTAACGCTTCTGATAAAAAGCCAGCACAAGAGCAGACAAGATCCAACTAATTAACCTGCTCATATCAGCTTGAGATAGCAAGAAGGTTCAATTCAATTTAACGTAACATTTAATGGGTGCTTATTCCACATTTTTATTCGAGCTTATGAGTCCAAAAAAATGATTGTGATGATCAATAAGCTGATTGTTAAATATTTTTTGTATTTTTGTCTTCATACAATGATGCAGTGAAAGCTCTGCATTTAGGCTCAACGTACACTGACTCATGCTTATATTCATATTGAATACCTGGAGGAGGCGGAAGTATCCAGGTGTAAGCCTGCCCAGTCTGATGATCATGTTTGCTGAAATGATGGATCAGTGAACCCCTGAGGTGGTTCAAGACCTGCAGGCAAAAAAAATGAAAAGTGTAAATGTAGGTTATGTATTTCACGTAAACAATACATACAAAGAAGTGAAACTAAGCTTTTGAAGTCAGATCAAAAATAGGAGGGTACTGCTTTGTGCTGGCTTGCAAATAAACTAAAACATGAGGAAGGAACATCCTTTGCCTGAAGCTGTGGCACAAAACTGCACACGTGTGCAGAACATGTGTGATCGAAAATATTATCTGGAACTATTTCCGGTTTGTCTATTTTGCCACAAGTTCTGTTCATTTCGCACGTTCAAAGTCGGGAAGCCCCCAAATCCGCCACCCTTTGCCCTCCCCTCAGTTCTGAGTTATTAAATCATCATGTTTGAACGAGATCTGGGTCAGAGCAACAGAGACTGTATTCATGCTGCGTCATGAACCGACACTGCAAAACTAAAGTCATTTCCATGTATAAAGATAAATGCAGTTATAACTTTAGTGATCACGTGGCTTTGCGTTACACAACTGGACAGCGAGATTCTAACTAGATGAAAGGAAGAAAGACAAAGGGATGGTTTTCAGTCCCACTGTGACAGAGGCGCAAAGTGTAAAACAATGTTTAAATGGGTTGATGGTAAAAACAGGAAACGGGATGAACTCATATCATATGATAAAAAAAAAAAAGAAAGAAAAAAAAAACCTGTCCAAGCATAATTATGTACAATGGCTTGTGAAAAAAGATGTTGGGCTTAACACTGAAAATTTATGTTAATCCTGGGATCCATGGAAAAAAAGGAAGCATAATCACCAAAGAGGATGCATAACACGTGAAGCAAGAATACGCCAACCTGTGGAGTTACACCCGTTATGGAAAAAAAAAAATAGTGATTCCAAGTTTTGTAAAGTTACTCCTCATGTCAAGAGCTGATTATGAAAACAGATGGACTTCTCACCGTCTGCAAAAAGGAAGAAAGGATCACTCCAGTCCCAACAGTGGGATCTTCTGCTTCCACAAACGGGGAAAAAAATGACAGAAGAAACTCCTAACAGATGCCAAACAGAGAAGAACCTGAACCAGAGAGAGAGCGTCTGCGCTGCGTTCCGCCTTTTTATACAGCCCAGCTCTTACCCAACCAGATCTTCAGGCTCGCCTGCGACACACGCCCACTTCAGCAACACATACACTCCGGTGTCCAAATTCATTACCCTCAGTGGGCCGCTTCCCAAATACACATGACTACTGCCTCCTTCCAAAAACAAAAAATGTCAGATATAATGTGCTCACTTGGGCAGAATAAGGGAAATAAACAACAAAATTAAGAGAAGAATTATTTGGGCTGGGATTTCAGCGTATTGAGTTATATAACCGGTATGATATGCACATTTAATCTCAGTTTGGGTCAGAAATCTAGTTGACCCCACAACTGTCGACAAGTGGGTAAAATATTGCTGAAAAACCATTTAAGCTTCTTAAAATTTACCAATAATGTTGTGTTTTTTGGGGGGGGTTTTTGTAAATTGCGTAGTTGATTATACAACTACATTTCACAAAGCTCTGCAGAGTCAAAACTGCACTTAATATCATGCAACCTGAGCTCCCTGCATGAGGTCCAGAAGGCATGAAAATGTTTCTGCAACCTGTGGATCTGAGGTCATGCAGCTAACACAAAACATCAGCTCACTTTCTAACAGCGAGAAGCTCTGTATGAAACTGTATAAGCTATCTCAAATCACACCTTACCCAAACACTACAAACGTTTTGTGAATAAACCGCACCAGCACCAATGATAGTGCAAGCATGTTAATGGAGCTCTGTGACAGAGAGTTTAAGTAATGCAACACCCAGCATGTCTTACAGCTACCTACACCTAATACTCCAACACCCACTTTACTGCAATTGTTAGCACAAAGCATTTAATCCCTTTTCAGCGACTGTATGCATTTTGGCATCTAGACGTGTTGATGATGGTTTGTAGATGTAACAACTGATTTAAAGTGGTGAACATGAGTGACTCTGAACTTGAAATGGTTGTTGGTATTTTAGAAATTGCTTATCTGCTGGGATTTTCAAACAACCGTCTCTCGAGTTCTCATAGAAGAGTTTTGAAAATTAACAGAGCACCTTTGGGATTTTGTGGAATGGGAGATTCAGGTGTAGACAAATCTGCAGATGCTGTGTTGTTAAGGTGAACCAAAATCTCTGAAGAATGTTTCCGACACCGTGAATCTACACCACAAAAAAAAAAATAAAAAAATAAGTTTGTTCTGATTAAGTAGGTTAAACCAAGATCTAACTAAGCGGAGTATCTTAAAAGAAGAATTAAAAATAAGACTTGTGTGGTTCAATATGAGAGCATGTGAAGAAAAAGGAGAAGATACAAAATCATCTTCCAGTCAACATTTTCTATGAGGAATGAAATGCTATGCTAACATGAGCATGTTTTGTTTTGACAGGACTTGTCGATAATTTGGCTGATAACATGTTTCTGTCTGGTTCAAGCTAAGTGAGCGTAAACAAAACTTACAGCAAAGAAACTTAAAGATTTGCTTCTAAAATCTTAAGAACAGCAGAAGTAACAAGACTGACAGAGAGCTGAAACAATCAAAAAGTCTTTTTCACTGTGAATGTCTTTCTAAAGATAATATAAAAAAGGATAGACAATTCCTAATTCTTTGGTTTAACAAAAAAAAAATCTTAAGATTAGGTTCTTAAAATGTTCTTGAATATCTCATCATTCCTAATCATGATCAAATGGAAGATATCGGGCAATAGTGAATAAGTATTCTTACACTAAAGTATCCACTGTGCTATGTATCTTGTTCTCTTAAAGGAGAAGCCTGCTAATTTTACTTGAGATTTCACTTGTATGTCAAATGTCTAGAAATAGTTTTACAGACACTAAATAAACACAACCGTGGTTTACATAGGGGACATTTTTAGATTTAGAGACATGTTTGTAAATGACCTCATTAAAAGTAAGTTCTGCAGTATGTGCACTTCAACACTTGAGATACTTTACTGAAACAAAAGTAACCCAAATAGCAAGAAGTTTGAGTTAAATTGGGAATTTTAAAAAAATGTAATGTTAACATCTGAAGCTAAGCAGTAAAGTTGCTAAATCAGGAAATACTAAAACACAATAGTGCCATGTTGCTGCGTTGGCAATAAAAATGAAATGTTCTTCCTGAGAAGCCAGAGGTTATTCCTCCAGATCACTAGTGCATGGATATTACTGCAATACTTTCCTATTGTACAATAATACACTTCTGACTTTGTGAAATCTTCCATTAATAGTAATGCATAGAAAAAAATCTTACTAAAATGTTGGTAACTTCAACTCAAAACTTACTTTATATTTTGTTTAAGAATGATCAAATTGTTTATAGAAGGTACCGTCATTACTGCCACATATGTGTCACTTTAACCTTTCTTTATGAGAACTAACTGAAGCAAACATATAAAACATGATTAATGTTTATGAATAAGTTGGGTGATAATTGTACAGGAAGTAGTACAGTCTGAAACCAAACTGGCCAGCCCCTTTAAATTAGCTGAGTAGATCAAATTCTTCAGATGTTTACGGCTGCTTTTCAAACACCCATTGACACTGTCAGGAATTTCGTGTAAGAGGCAAAGCTGAGTCAGTAATGGGGAGAGGTCAACATCATGTGTTGGAAAGAGTCCGAGTGAATCATCTGTGAACTATTCATGTTACGGTCAGGGATCGACATGAAAGCCGGACGGCGTTTTCCCATGCATGCATCACCTGTGGCCGTGCAAAAATCCTCAGCTGCCAGCGAGTCCAGCCACAGATCTGAGGGGAAGCTGGGAAAATTGGTTGTGGTTATGGTCAAAGCACACAAGAATATTTGATTCAGAAGTAAACAGATATGTTCACATTGTACTAAAAGCTTCCCAAGCCATTTTGGGATGAGCTTTTTAGCGTTTGTGGTTGTTAATATGCCTTGAAAGCTATAGGCGGCCATCTATCGGGCACATAAATATTTCCTTCGCCTTGGTACACGCTGTACTTTCCGCAAAACAACCAATGAAATTCCACCGTCAGCCCTTTCCTCCTATCTTGGTCCCGCCTTGTTGTGTCACTTTCAACCCCCTCCCCCCCCATCCCTCCCATCTCAACCCCCAGCTCCCTGTAGCGAGCAGCCATGTGAAAGATGGACCCATCTGCAACCGTAGCAGAACCATTGACCAACTAAAACAACCTCCTGCAGCACAAAGAGCCTCAGTGTAACATCAGCGCCGTTAATCTGCTTGCCTCGCCACAGGAGCAGCTCAGAGACTGGACATCCTCCACATCACTACAATGGCACGCCACTATTGTTGCCCTGGTGGCCGAGTCAATTAGTTAATGTGTGCAAGCTCTTGTGAAGTGATCCTGTGGTGACTAATAAACCCATCATACCTGTTCATGTTCATTTGAAAACCAAACTCATTAAATTCCAGCCACACCTTTAGAAACCCGAACACTTGGAAACAATGTGCTGTGAGACTAATACAAAGTCATTGGGACTGCAATAAACAGGTCATCCAATTGTATTCTAAAAAAATACTTTGGGATAAAAATGGAAAATAGTACCAAAAAAAAATGCACTCTGCTTATGCACTCTGCCTCTGCTCATGATCACAATTACATAATCACAAAAATAAATGTTAAAGTATTTCAGTTGCAGCAGAAATACTTTGGGGTAAACCAAGAGATCCAGCATAAACTGAGATTCTGGAGACGACGACACTATGAAAGTTTATTGGTTTGTAGAAATAAAGCTTTTCCCTGCATATTCCAGTCAAAGTCTGGGAATTTATCTCAATCAAACGACAAACATTTTATTTTGGTCCCTAACTGACGAAATACTGTGGCAGATTTAGGTCAGAACAGAGAGGAGCTGAGCCATGAGTTAAAGTGTTTTAAGCTACTCTAAAGTGACTCTCAAAGCTGACGCACACAAGTCTTAATCCACTTAAAGGGAGAATAGATGATCAAAGGTTTTAACCTTTGTAAATCCAGCCAGTGGTTCAATTTTAAGGAACATCTAAAGGAATTTTTTTTTTTGTTATAAACTGTCAGTTTAAATCAGCATTTAAAAAATGTCAACAAACCTAAATTATGTTTATGCATATGTCAGTTTGAACTCTAGGAAGCAAAACCTAAAAAAAAATTCCCCTACGGCTAGTTAGCCAGAGTGGAAAGGAACAAAGTGTACATTCCAAAGACATGCAATATGTATAAAAAAAAATCCTGCCATCAGAAAAGTTAAAACAGGAAAGATTTACTCAAATTATAGCAATTTATGACTAAAAACATCTTACCAAAAAAAGTTTGCTGACTTTTTTTAAAGTATGAAACGTTTTTGTTCTTCTACCTGTAAATTTCAGATTAGGATGCTTTTAATAGTTTTCTGACGATCTGGGTAAGAAAGACAGAAACAAAGCCTTTAGTGCACAACCCTTTTTTGGAAAACACTGAGCAAAACCAAATCATAAGTTTAACTTTGCTTCTTCAAATCAAACTTTTACCACCGTAAGAAAAAAAACATGTCATGTAGGGGTTTCTTTTTTCAAGCTATATTCTGCACTTTTGGAAATTTCCTCCCATTTAAATATCCATATCTGGAATGATTCCCACTGATGAACTCATCTTAGATTAAATTCACCTGAGCGCAACACTTTCCACTTAAAAAAACACACACGCACACACACACACACACACATTAAGATGCTGATTCCTTCTTATTAAAAAAGTCGCAAAAACAAATACAGCCGGGTTTATTCTGAAGCAAACGAACTGTGCTTAAAAAAGTCAGAGCGCGTTTAATAAAAGTTTGGGATGAAAAACAACAGAACTTTTTGGCGCAGCTAGAAAGCAGGACGCGGGAGTCCACTGAAGCTGTTTTAAACTTAGCGCTGCAGACTCCCGAAGACTCATCAGTCATGTCTCCGTCCTCCCCGTCCATCCTGTCCCGCTTACCTGCAGCTGTTCGGCCGGAGGCAGGGCGTGTGTGCAGGGGGACAGCTGTGGGCTCGGCCAGCCTGCGCTTAAATGGTACACAGTGTTCGCTTTGAAAAGATTTTATAGGAAGCTGGGTATGCATGTTGTGTGTGGCAGAAGTGAGAGGGGAGGGGCACTGCGAGCGCTCAGACATGCCTCTGTTCATGCGGACCCCCGCAGCACAGGAGAAATGGGCTCGTCCGCGTTTAATGTTGGCTCGCGCTACCTCCGTGTTGCGGAGGAACATTTTGTCTTTGTGTGAAATATTGTGGGAGAAATACGCGCACATGTGACATGTCCTCTAGGTAGCAGGCGCTCCGGGATGTGTTTGGGTTTAAATACGAAACGAGTGAACAAGGAGTGAAATGTGCGGACTCTTGTGTTTTCACACAGTAATGCAATTCTTACTTTATCTGGGTTTTAGCTTCTACTGTCGGTGCTAACTTTGGAAACTAAAAAGCACCAAGTTGAACCTTTTATTTTCTCAGAATGAATTTACCTGCAGCTAAAGCAAAGTGCCCTGAACTTGAATTTTACATTTTATTTTACTTGCAACTTCATTTAGTTCGTAGCTGCAAGACTTTTTAATTACAGTATGTCTGACCGTAATCTGCAAAATGGTCTTCCTATGAGACTGAAAAGAAATCTCATCTTCTTTGTAAAAATAGCTCAAACTCGGTCAGTTTAAAGTCCATCAACAGCGTTTAACAAATTTAATGAACGCTGGACTTTGACACATAAAAATGTTTTCATCTGAACCACTGTGTTACAGCTCTGTTTAAGATCATCGTGCTGGAAGGTGAACTTCAGATTTTCTTCCAGGATGACAATATTCAGCTTACTAGATTTTAAGATGGTAACGGTGTGTTCATGTTTGAACTTTGGGTGTTAGTTTTCTACCAGTCATTTTTGCATGCCAACATTTTTTATTTTTGTCTCATCTGACTAAACCTCCTTCTTCACAAGGTTGAAGTGCCCACTACGACACAATGAAATGAACTTTCTGTTACTTTCTCTTAAAGGTTTTCTTCGTCCCTCTTTTCAGTGAAGGTCAGATTTGTGAAGTATATGACTAGTTTCTTCCCCCTGGAGCTCTCCCAGATCTCTTCTGGGAGTTCATCTCTGTGTATGAAATGCACAGAAAACAGCAATAGGATGCACTATATGGACATTTACATAAAAACAAGAGTTCCCAAACATATATATCAGAATTCACACCATACATTTAATCAAAAGTGACAGCTTTGGTTTAAGTCTCCTAAAGGTAAGTTCCAAGACTAACAGGTCCTATGTATTCTTTTCCACTAAATAATCTGACACTACGCCTCTATTGTCCTTCAAACACGTAATTTAGCCCGCTTCAAAATCAGCAAATAACAGAAAATACTCAGTGAGCCACGTTTGAAAACTATATTTGCTTTAAGATATTTCAGCGAAGTGTTTGCAAACAACAAACGCGTCATTTTTGACCGACTTTTAAGCTTGGAGGAAGCCAGCAGAGGCATCCCGCTAAAGAAACAAAGAACATCTGCTTTATGTGGCAGCACACTGCCCCCTGCTGGTGACAAGCGACGAGAACAGGACTCAGGATTAGCAGACCACAAATCCAAATGTGAGGAAACATCTGGGAAGCTATTTTGATTTCTAATGTATGTTATCTGCATGTAAACACACAATCTGTATTTGACAGTAACAACTGTAACTTCACTTTAGGGAATAAAACACCACATTTTACCTCATCTATCAAAAGTGTTTACCTTCATTTAAAACATTATTACTATATATCAAAAATACATGTTAGCTCAAACCTAATTACTACCATTTTTTTTAGGTTTTAGATCCATCTATCCTTCTCTCTGTCCTGTTATCCTTGTAGGGTTGCGTCTACCTCCAGTAGTCTCAGGGTAGAGACATGTTATACTCTGGACAGGTTTCCAGGCGATCACAGACCAAGATACAGGTCAGACATCTATGGTTATACATTCATAGCTAATTACAATTTAAAAAACACCAAATAACATTAGTTATGTTAGTTCATCACAGGACATAAAAAAATATGGACTCGGGAATCTTGCAGAAAGATAGACGTGGATCCAAACCCAGAACGTTCTTGAGGTAAGACAATAATACAAACAGCGCAGCCACATCAAAGGTTTGATAGGGGAACTCGGGTAATCCACTTAAGTAGGAATGGATATATTTCTTCTGATGTTTGTTTCTGATTTTTACTATTTGGCTTTTTAAAATCAGGAATATAGGATTATTAGTTTTCAAGTGTCTGCAGTTAGTTTTCTTCCACATTTGGTCTAATTTCTTTAAACTTTCTCCATCAGTTCAGAATTTATTTTTATTTCATCATTAAAGTAAACACCAGTAATAGAAAAAAAAAATTCAGAATCAATTATTATAAATGATGGATACACTAAATGTTTGAAAACATGTTGTAAATTCCTGTTACATGCCTGGATAAAAATATCCAGTAACATATCTGTGGTTATAACCTCATAATAATGGCGGTATGTATACTGTCTCACTGCAATCTTGTGAAAACTGAATATAGTTTTAGTTGCACATCATTAAATGTAGTTCAGTTGTCTTTGTCAAGTCAATTCACCTAAAATGAATAAAGTCACATCTAAGAAAACCAAACAAACATTTTAAAGTTTTTTTATTCAAGAACATTTAGATCAACCACTGAAGTCAGAAAAAAAACCTTCCACTTCCCCTTACAGAAACATAAGTTAACAACTGTTTTTTCCCAATCTGAAGACCAGATTTACATGGTACATGTTTTGGGGATCTACCAAACGTTTGACCTAATACACTAAATTTATGTGGCATTATAACTGACTAGATCTTACGTTGACATACATCGCTTTAAATAATTTGGTAAGCAACTGTTTATTAGTCAAACATTAAAATACAGGGAGATGAAAGGCAAAGTTCCTATTCTCCTGTAAGTTTTACTACATTTTAGCTGCCTTATGTTTAAAATTAGATTCAAAACCCGACTTGAAAATATCTATCCATCAGCAGTTTCAAAAAAACAAAAACAGATT
The DNA here is from genome assembly GCF_904066995.2 of Poecilia reticulata. Classification (NCBI taxonomy): domain Eukaryota; kingdom Metazoa; phylum Chordata; class Actinopteri; order Cyprinodontiformes; family Poeciliidae; genus Poecilia; species Poecilia reticulata. The sequence continues at coordinate 10,657,905 of NC_088845.1, forward strand.
AGACAAACTAAAATGCCACGCCTACAAGATATGGACGGTAATCATTTTAAAGTTGATAAAAAAAAATAAAATGGATATGAATGTGAAAACAAAGTCTTGTTACATTGAGTGCAAGCCCAGAACAAACCTATAAATGACATATTTGTAATATAAAACTTGGTAAAAAATACTTATTTAAAACTGTACAATCACCAAGTACACAGAGTGAGCACATCTTCAACCATTATTTATTTGGTTTCGGTGGCTTCAGCCTTTGGCTCCTGAGGGGGAAAAAAAAGACAACAAGAATAAACAACTTTGTCCTACAGAACAATTAAACTCAAACTTCTGGGACAACAATAGAAATCAGTGTGTGAAACTGTTAATATCTTAAGAGCAAGTTAATTCAAAATAAATCTTGTGGTTCATGTTAATATCTTAACCAAAAATAACTGCATTTTATAAAGAATGTCTATCAATAATAAAATTTAGGGTAGGTATTTGTCAAAACAGAAACATACCTCAGCCTTGGTGTTCCCATTCTCAGCTGGCTTGGCCTTCTTTGCTTTTGGTGCCTTCTGCAAAACAAAGTAGTAAATTTACATTTACAGCAACTGTATAAAAAAACGACACTTTAAATTAATTGAATCAAAGACATTTTATTACTTTCTTCAATAAAACCATCTGCTATGAAATTAGTTACCTTTGGAGCAGCTTTTTTCTTAGTCTCCACGGGGGCTGCCTTCGGTTTCTGAATAAGAAAAAAATAATAATTATGACTGGAAAGAAAGGCAAACTAGTTTATACAGTGAGTCACCCTTCAGAAGGCTCCTATTATTCCATAAAAAAGCTTGTTACTATTTTGACATTACATAGAGGTGATTTTGTGCAAAAACTTTAAAAAGTAAGTGCAAGGGAAAAAAAAAAAAAAGCGGTACAACTGCTCTCCAAGATAAAATCTTACCAGTGCCAGTCGTGGGGAGGTTCTTCTTTGCTACAGACAAAAGATATATTTAAAGTTTAAATACATAAAGGAGTTTTAGTTCATTTAAATATGAAAACCAAAGAAAAGTCAAATAGTTTGTCAAAAAAGAAAACAATAAAACAAACTAAAATAAAGCATAAAGTAGAAAAGACAAACCTCAGGGGGAACGGTTTGCTATAAGAAAAAAAAAAAAAAGCGCAGTATTAACATTCATACAGCAAAATCATCTTTAAACTACATGAACTCCAGTTGTACATCAATTTTATTATCAGACAAAAAAAAAAAAAAAAAACACAATCAGAGGAAACTTAAATCAAAGTGCACACAGTTAACTTGTAACGAGCTGCTGAACTTGAAAGTCACAAAGGACTTCCCGCGCATTTTTGAATTCAAACTTGGGCTGTCCTGTCACCATGACAGCGCTTTGGCGCCCTGACAGCTTCCTTTGTTTTGTATCAGTGCGCGCCTACGGACAGCTGCAGGGGGAAACTGATAAGATTACTACTTTACTAATCTTCAGCTACACAAGAAATGCAAGGGAAAACGAATCTGCAAACCACAAATACAATTTAGATGTTTTTGTTTTTAACCGCGAATCTTAGTAGTTCTCATAAGTAGTTATTAACATGCTATGACGATTAAATTAAATATTTTTAAGAAAACCATAAAATTTTCCATAGTTCAGTTAAAAATAGCAAAGCTACGTCTTTACTTAGGTCAATATTTTGCTACACGTTCTTTAGAGATGAATTTGCGTAAATTACTAATACGCATTGTCTAATATAAAGGGCGCAATTGATGATTTGCATACAATGATGATCAAATTCAACTAACATGAACATTTACAACATTGTTGAATCTCTATGAAGAATAGGAGTGCAATTTAATCATTCCAACCAGATGAAAATTTATCATTTTCATTTACCCTCCCCCACTCCTTCCTCAAATTTGCAGGTTGCTAAAAGCATCTTAAAACTCAACCAACCACCCAAAATGTATATTTGCAAAAATATATATTGGCCGCTTGGATTCCTATTGTTGTGATTACGAAAGAATAGCGTAACTCGATGCATGAAAAGTTGGTCTTTGGGTGCAACCTGTCAATTTTTTTTTGCCCAGCCTACTGCCACAGAGAGGGAAAAAAGCAGACGATGACAGGATTTAATCAGCACAGCGCAATGTCAGAAGAGAATGTAGTCCGAGCCTGACTAAAAGTAAAATCAATTATATCTACGCCGTCTGAGGTTTTAAAACCAGTTGGTGAATATTTTAGGCATTTATCGACGACCAACACTTTAATTTTCGACGACTAAGACAACGCTTGAACAGGTCTCTGCTGCCCGTCCGCCATTGCTATAACGTTTGTTAGAGATGATGACGTTCCTCTGATGCAGAAAAAAATAAATGCAGCCCAACGTTAACCTCAAGACACCGTCACGAATCCTACAAGAAGACTCAAAAAAACTAAATACAATAAAAATAAAAATCCTACCTTTGCTTTTCCCATGGTATTGGCTGGAAGTCAAAAGAAAGCTGAAAAAATACAGCCGCAAAAACAAGCTTTTTTTCGAAGAGATGTCACACGTCGACCGTGCAGTCTCAGTGTAAAATGGCGAATGTATAATAGAAACGAATGTTTTTGTAGTTTATACAGTGAAATATAAGAACGAAACCGGTTTGAACCAGTTTTCTATTTCGACGTTTGTCATTGGACAGAAACGTGACACGTGGTTCCAGGGACCTCCCACTTGTTAAAGAGGCAGGAAGCGAACTGGTGAAAGTCTGACCTTCGCCTCACGGGGGCGCTGTGCCGGTGGTTTCGACTGAATTAGGGTCTTCTCGGAAAAAAATTTACGTAAAATGAAAATGGCGCTTACTACATGTTGCTGATGAATTACGGGTTTACAAATCCACTTATATTCGGCCTTTTATATTAAAACTTCATTATGTTATTGGGAACTTTTGACATAGACCAATACAAAGAAAAAAAAAAGGTTTTCAAAAATTTACAAAACTGAAAAGTGAGGCATGTAACCACCTTTCTGTGAATACAGCTGTTCTTCATTTGAGCTATGTCTCCTCTGGGCCCAGACACTGACATTTGTAAACATTTTTCTCTGTAAAATCTGTCGAACTACTCCATTGCAGCCCCTTCTGCTTCTTGTTGCCCTTTTTGTATGACAAACATCAGTTCCACTCTAGTCTTTCTAGCTTTCTTCTATATTACTAATACTTAAGCATCAATCATCTTTTAAGCAATTCTGGGAATCTTTCCCATCCCTGCTGAAAAAATTTATTCATACAGCATGTTGCTGCCACCACAGTTTTCCTGTGGATGTAGTATGTTCAAAGTGATGCACAGCATTTTTATAGCCAGATAAGTCACTAAATTTCAGTGTCATCTGACCAGATCAATTTCTTCCACATTTCTTAGTCGTGAACTGCAGGTTTGTGGAGGGCTCAACTCTGGAGGAGCTGCAGAGATCAACATTTGCAGTTGAATTTCCCTTTTAGATGTTGAAAGGCTGGATTATTGTTTCATAATATAATCCTGCTCTACACCTCTCCATAAGTTTAGACATGACTTGCATTTTCTTTTCTATCCACAAATATGCATTACTTTCTGTTGACAAATACATTAAAATGGTTGTAACTTGACAAAATGGGAAACAGTCCAAAGGGAATTAATACTTTTGGAAGGCATTGCAAGAGAGCATACTTCAACCTTGCTTCATTTATTCTTCTGAAATCTATAAAACAAATTGTAATAATATAATTATATGAAGCTGACAAAGAATGGAAAATGACTAAAATCCTAATATAAAATAATCAGTTTCTCGTATATAGTTCTCAATTTATTGTTTGAGAAAGCTGGTCAAAATATAGTTGTCTTTAAAAAAACACACTCGACAAACAACACTTTCAGCAACAAAAATACCGAAATGCATTAGGTGCTGGAGAGATCGTGGCTTTCACTCACCTTTGACTTTTCAATCAACGACATGCATTTCACAGACAGTTTGCACAACTATTTTACTACATCTTGACCAGACATTTCCGCATGTTAGATTTTTGCAAATCTACAATCATAAATATATAACCATTAGTCTACAGCCCCATAGGGGTAAACATTGTCCTCTTGTTTTATACAAATCAGCAACGACATAAAACCACCTCCAATCGCTGTTTGCGCTTCCTTGGTCCTCGGAAGTGATTTTGAGAAAACGACTGGAGGTGTTTTATTCCTACTACACCTGTAGATTAGTTCCTTAAAACTTTCCTAGGTCAGGACGGTTTCACTGCATAAGTTAGTAAAGAAAGTGTCTCTCTTGTGCTTCAGTGCTTGCAGGAAGTCCTGAACTCGTTCTTCCCGGGCGACAGTGTAGTGCTGCAGTGCCTCTTGTCTTCTTTGGGCATCGGCTGGCTTTCCGTTCCCCTGATGCTGCAGGTGTTCTGCTATGCAGGCACAATCTGCCTCCAGCTGCTGGAGGGCCTGTTCCTCTCGATGGAGCTCTCTGGCTTTCTGCAACGTATCAAAAACAAAATCCTGGATTTAGTAAAGACGTAGGATTTGCCTCAGTGATCAGGTCCAAATAATAATTTCAAACCGTCACGAGCCAAAGGTCATCATCTTTTACCTGCCTCTAGTATTATTGCAGTGCAGACAGTCTCCATGTACAAAATTAAATAGCTTGAAAATAAAACATCAAACGGGAGGGGTGATAATTTCCACTGCAAATAAGCAAGTTAAATAATTTTTTTCTGAAAAATATTCAGGAATTAGAAAGGTCTCAATATACATTTCAAGATAGTCTGATAACAGATTATCCTCCTATTTAGCACCACAAAGTTGTTTAAGTCGGTTTCATCACCTTTTTACAATGTAAAAAATGCAAATAGAACATTTCAACATTATATTTTATTATAAATTTAAGGTGCCTGTCATTTTGGTTATAATTTAGATGTGACAATGTGTTAGAAAATCGCAATTGTGTTTGCAAAGCCCCTTTTTAACGAGTCTAAGAATATACTGCATGATGGCATAAACATCTCTTGAAAATGAGACCTCAAGCCTTGAATATGTATAAATAAAGATCATAAAAGAATAATTAAAAGCACAGGGTCAGGTGTTAAATATATTAAAACAAGGTATTCAACACAAGAGTTAAACTTCCAGGTCAGATTGTTATTCCACCACAACAGATTTACAGAAAGAGAATTTACTAGGAACATCTAGCATTCAGTGTGACATTGCTCTCATATATATATATTCGAGTACATAAACTCATGAGTATTAGACAGCTGTTTTTATTTTAGACTAACTCTTTAACCACATTGCTGCATCCAGCCACAAGCTGACAGCAAAGATCATTCCATCCATCCAACAAAGTGGGGAGTCAGATGCAAATCCTGAATCCTGATGCTCTGGTGAGTATTTAAGTGAAAACCCAAAGCAGTAATGAAAGTGGTGAAAAGAACCATAAATGACCAACACCTAGAAATACGGCAAGTGGTTACCAAGGGGACTGAACACAAGCTGGAAGACGGCATTGATGAGAGACGAGTCAGTCTGACTTATTGAACTCTCCATCTGCTTAGGCACCAAGTGACGTGACAGGTATTGTTCCACCTCCACTATCTGACACTTGGCGATAGTACTTCATCAACATCACCCGGGGGAGACGGGTGTTAATATGCTTCAGAAATTCTGTAACAATACCAAAATGTCCCTGTTCTCTTGCTTCTCTTCGTGCAAACTCGTTTCAGAGCCACATTTCTCATCAAGTCAAAAACAAATTGTGTGCAACATGAGGAATTACCTGGATGGATTTATGATTTAACTGGTACTGTACTATAGCTTCACACAGGTTCCAGAAGGAGTATTCTGGCCACAGAACCGACTGAAACACTAGGCAGGAATGGGATGTCTGGAGAGAAGGGAAACATAAAAACAAAGGTAATTCATTTAAATTGTTCTCAGTTTCAAAAGTTATATTGTTTGGCGTTTGGTATGAAACCTAAGCTTGCTTGCAGCATTTAACTGAAATGAATACTTTCAATACAGCACTGAAAGCATTCACTGTTAAGTGGCAATCTAAAGATGTTGAATAATATTCCTTAAACTGCTTTCCTGGGTGATTTTCCTGGTAATATTTAAAGAGTAGTTAAAAAAAATCTGTTTCAGTTGAATGTGTTTTAAATGTTTCTAGCATTAAATAAGGCAATCAGTTTACATCTTCAGAAATAATAAAGCCTAAACCTCTTACATGGACATAGTAAATATTTTTAAAACATACAGCACCATTGCTGTATAGGTGCTGTATGGGTATGGATTTCACTAAGGGCTTTTGAAGATAATCTGAACTGCTCTATGTTTAGGGTGTAATGATTACAAAACAACTTAAATGACTGAAGAGATTTTAACTTATTGTGGATTTTCTCAAATCAATGCAGAATTATACATAGAAGCTCAAAATAACATCACTGTTCTTTATCACCATGTTAATACAAACCCTCTAATATTTATCACCTGAATAACACATTCTGAAGCCACCAACCAACAAAGCCCATTTAAAATGCGTTTAGACCAGATAATTTGCAATTGTTTATTGAACTATCCAATTGTGTCCAAGTTTTAGACATTGATTTAACTGTTATTATCAATTAAACTGTTATTCTCAATTAAAAGAAATTGACAAGAATCATTAGTAACAACTCAGGAACCACCAAGGTTCAATATCATAAACTACAAAAAGCTTCAAGTGTATCTGTACACCATGAGGCGTTTTTTATCATCTCCATGGAAAGAAATCGACTAAGAAGGAAGAGCCTTCTCCAAAAACAAAATCTTTATGTAGGACTGGAATTTTGCAGCTGGCCAGATGAACAAGCCAAATGTCTTCAAAACAAAGGTTTAATTTTAAGATGAGACAGAGATTTGGCTGTTTGCCCAAAATGACAAGAAATCTATTTGGAGGAGTCAAAGTAAGGCTTTAAGACCTGAGAACCTCCTACCAACTGTGAAGAAGGGGGGTGTTAGCATCATGCTACAGGGCTATTTTGCATAAAAAGAACCTGGACTACCATTAAATTGTTCAAGTTTGTCTCACAAAAATGTTCCCAAAATGTGTTTAAGAATGTATTTTTTAAAAAAGCTACAATTAGGTTTATGAAATATTCTTCTCAAAACAAATTAAAGTTTCTGGACGATGTTTAAAAGCTGGTCTTGTTACTGGAACCCAAACAAGAGTTTTTCCTGATGGCTACTAGAAGCTTTAGCTTGAGGTACAACTTACAGAAGGACTTTTAAGTAAATTTTAGTGGATGTTCTGCAATATCCATATAATAGACATTTCTAATTTTGATCATGGAGGTTAAAGAAAGTTTGCAATATTTTCAAATTTGTCTAATTCTAGTTTTTTTTTTATTCCTTGTAGCTGTATAACCACCCTAAAATGGTTCAAATATGTGTTTAAATCCAAATTAAAATAACTATGCCCACAATGACTTCTCACCAGCACCAAATGTTATACAAATGTTTTAATTTTAGCTCTTTAAATATAGTAGGTCTGATTCAGAACGCAACAGCCGCTTCATGTTGTATTTCGTTTGCCTGTGAAGACAGGTTTTCAGCTACAGAACCTGAAATACATGCCTAACTGCTGGTTACAACTTTCTCATTCAGCAGCACCCACAAACAGTACAGCTTTTTGTCAAGTTTGTAAATTACTTCATGTCATTTCAGGTGTCTTGCGTAATTTCTAAAAACCTATAGAATACTGATCACTTTTGTCCCATACCTGCCACAGGAGGAAGTCGCTGAGGCGCACCTCTCCTGAGGTGCGGATGAGCAAATCGGGATTGGGAGAGTTACTGCTGTACAGGCACTCGCTTAGCAACGCCTCCGAAACATCGCTGAGTATGACAGAAACAAAAGCAGCTTGTTAAAGCCACAGCTTCGTGGATTATCTTTCCAAATGCTATTAAACATGTAGTATTGACAAGACTAACCCACAAGTGTCTGGTGCATTGCTCACCTTGCTTTGATCAGGCCCTGCTCCACTCCCCAAGCCATTTCCCTGACCGCATTGGTGATTTCATATCTTGACGTATAGGCAAAGCACACGTTGAGAAAACATCTGGAAAACAAACATTTCATTTGTCTAAGTCATTTATAACATTTTAACAAAGTGTTATTTAATGATGAAGTAGAAATAGTTGAGGCATACTTATTGTGGTTCTTTGTCATTACCACAGCTTTGGCAATAACTTCTTGAAGGTCTAACGGCAGCATATTCAAGTCACCCAGCACCCGGATACAAACACCGTGTTTTTCCAGATTTTCCCTGGAAAACAAAAAGAGGCATTGAGAGGAGAGAAAAATACAAAGAAAAGGAAGCAAGAAGATTAACACAAAGAGCAGAAATGGCTGGCTGGATATCACACTCAGATGTCGCGTGGGAAAAGCTGGTTAATTTTGTGTAGGTATTTTTTTAAATGCTGATAAAATTATAATAAAAATGAGCAATGCCAGAGAAAGGGTACATCAGTATAATGTAAAAAAAATACATCAGATGTCTTAAAACTTTTCAACCTACAAGCCCCTCTAAATACACACCAGTCAGTCTAGGAAATATTCATCAATTTACAGTGCAAATAGTAGTTTGCACCAAAACACTTAGCAACATATTTTCAGTTCAAAGCATTAAATAATTATAATTAAAAAAATGAATAAAAATTTTTAATGGGTGTATTTCTACTTTTATTGTCATAAGACTGCAGTCAAAATATCAAATATTGTTTTTAATTTCTCCATTTGCTAATTGAGCTAATTTCTAAAATGATACTCGTGTTCTGCTGAACAAATTCAAAGATCTTTAAGAAAAACATCTAAGCTGATAAAAAAAATGAACAAATGAATACATTTAACAAGATTCATAGAAGTGAATAAAAAGGTCTGCTTTTTGAAAGAGTGAGAAATATGAAAAATTAACCATCTAAAGCAACTAATGGCCACCAAAATGGTCAAGCCCTTATTCTGGCATTTTGCAACAACGTGAGAGTCAATATCTGTGAATGGCAACAACAGCCCCCATGTTCAGGCAAGCAATATTTGTCTTGGTCATCCTGACATTAGTCCTCAGCTTATCAAACACCCACAGCAGGAGTGAGTTCTGGCTTCAGAGAAACACGTTTTTATCCAAATCCATTTCAGTGTTTAGAATTTCATTTAATTTAACCTGGTTCATTTTGGCTGAGAGCATTACAATACACACACAGCAGAAAAATCTTTGGTTGAAAAGACACACTACTGGTCTATGTGTATTTTGAGGAAGCTGTGAATCATATGATGTCCTAATGTCACTCTGTCACCAAACAGCACAGTGGAAATGTTTCGTTTTCATCTCACTGTTCTTCCAACAGCCTCTCGAACTTCTGTCTGGCCAGATCCAGCAGCCCATCCACCTCCTCTTTAGAGCGTTTGAAGTTCTCGATGCTGAAGGCGTACACTGTCACTTCTGGGATGTTGAGGTGTTTGCACCAACGTAAGGTCTGGTTCAGAAAATAACGGGCAAGGAGTAAAACTTGCATGAACAATTTAAATATGTGCTGACGCAATGTGTTTTCTGAAATAAACTACAAAAACCCACCTCTGCCAGCTTGTTGAATCCCTGCATATGGCCATCATGGCGTTCCAGCTTTTTCTTACGTGCAAAACGTCGATTACCATCCATAATGAAGGCCACATGTTTGGGCATTGGTCCTGCCTGGGGGAACACAACGAGGAGCAGTGGAATCATTTTAACGTTGCTATTTTAGTCACATTGCCGTAATAATTTGGCAAAAACATGAACTGACTGAACTGGAAGTTATTTTTCTTTGTTGACCCAAAAACATGAAACAAAAGTAAACTTTTAAATCCAATGATTTAAACTTTTAAATCATTGGTTCAATAAGAGTCCCTTCTTAGATATCCTAGAATCTAAAAAAAAAAAAAAAAAACTGTCCCAGAGATATTTAGACATTTGGATGAAACAATTCTTTGGATTTCAGTAATGGTCTGAGGTTGAGGGTCTGTTCTAACTATGACAGAAATATCTTTTTTTTTAAAACAGATATTGTGCAAAGATAGGACTTGCAGAATGTGTTACTGGAGCAAAGGCAAACTATACGAGCCTGCATAGTATTGCAATATGTGAAATGGCTAATGGGTTAAAAAAAGAAGAAATTAAGCAAATACAAACGTTTTTTATAAAGAAAAAGCAAAACTAAAAATGAATACATTTTAAAAAAGACATCTTCAATTCACGGCTGCACAGTGGCGCAGTTGGTAGAGCTGTTGCCTTGCAGCAAGAAGGTTCTGGGTTCGATTCCCGGCCCCGGTCTTTCTGCATTGAGTTTGCATGTTCTCCCTGTGCATGCGTGGGTTTTCTCCGGGTACTCCGGTTTCCTCCCACAGTCCAAAAACATGACCATCAGGTTAATTGGCCTCTCCAAATTGTCCCTAGGTGTGAGTGTGTGTGCATGGTTGTTTGTCCTGTACGTCTCTGTGTTGCCCTGCGACAGACTGGCGACCTGTCCAGGGTGAACCCGCCTCTCGCCCGGAATGTTAGCTGGAGATAGGCACCAGCAACCCTCCCGACCCCACTGAGGGACAAGGGTGTAAAGAAAATGGATGGATCTTCAATTCACCTTATTATTTTCTATTATTGAAATATATATTAATAGCATAGCACCACTCATGGTAGCAGCATGTTGGGGTAACTCTGCTATGTTAGTTTTGGTTTGTTCTTTTGTTGACTCAATTTTTTTCAATTTAGGCGTTGCATGTTTTTTACAATTATTCCCTTTGGTTTTGGATGCTGTGCAGCATGAAATATTCTTTTAATACTCTTTTATTTTTATCTCTAGACAGTTGTTATAATGGCAACAGGATATTCATTTTACAACTGATGCTGCTGATTGGCATAACACTTGAACTATGACCCCAAATTCCTAAAGAGTTATAATAGAGGCTTCTTGGATGTAGGACAGAACCAAAAAGCAGAGAGAAAAGGAGGAAAACGGGGGGGGGGGGGGAATATTTCAACCATACTCTTAGTAGTGATCAAAGTATTTAGAATTGTTGAATGAAATAGTTTGAAATCTTTCCTACATTATTTATGATGTGCCCTGGACATTACCAGGCTATTACTACAAGTGTTTTCATACTTCAGTCAGGGTTACACATATTTGCTGTTGCCATTTTATGGATCAGAGAGAGAACACCACAGCAACTAAAGGTTTAAATCACTGACTTTTCCTTGGACTGACAAAAGCATATTTTGTGTAAAAACAAACGTGTCATTGTAAAGAAACCAAAAGATGAAATTACATCTCTTCCCTAAGGCTGCGCTAGCAGTAGTCACGTTTCGCACATGTTTTATAACTTAAAATCAATCAAAGTGTGTCATATTCAAAAGAGGATTGCAAAATTAAAAATGTATGATTTTTTTTCCCATGAACTTTATTCAGTATTAATTCTGGAGTAAATATTGGACAGTTAGATCAATTATTTCTATTCTGGATTACCAAACTTGCATATGAATCATGACATTTCTAGCTCCAACAAAGTAAAACAACATAATGCAAGATAGTACTTATAAGTGTTTTCCAAAATTCATTAGGGATTATATATATCTTTAGGGATCCCTAAAGGGCTATGCAATCTCTTAGAACAAAGTAAGTAGGTCATGCTTTATTTTAAAAATGTAAAAACGAGAAATATGTGTTTGATTTACAATCACAGACTGAGCAGATGCACACATACTTACCATGAGGATATTAGCAGAAATCTTTTCAAGCAGATTTAATTCACCTTCTCGTATCCACGACATTTTTAGGTTTCAAACGATCTGAAAATGTAAATATAAAAACCTCTTTCACCAATTAATGAATCAACAAAATATAATCCGTTCAATCTGCTAAAAATACGTCACTGAGGAACCATATATAGGAACCAAATTTACTGTGATATTATATTACATATGCAGACACTGATTTGATTTCAGACCGTCAACTGCCAGCCAAGCTCCGGGGAGATGCAATGATTTGAGCTGCACAGGGACTAAAAAAAGCACAAATACAGACTATATCCTTCAGAAAGCACTCACCGTTAGTGGAGACACCTTCTTTCATTCAAACATCCGAAGCACAAGTTGTTCTTTTGCCAAAGCTGCGGCCGTTTCCTCACATTTCTCAGCTCAGCCTCCAACTCACAAGATCTTACGATGACGACCACTTCCGCACTGAAGTTCACTGACGACTTCCTGTCACGCGGTAGGAGATTTTCAGAATATGGGCATGAACCCAGTAAGAATGTGACTTTTATGGGGGTGAAAAAAGATAGAACAGTCGGAATAAAACATAATGAGCAAAAAAAACGACACGGGTGAAAATTGAGCTTGAAAATTTTTACTACCGTAAGATGAAAAAAGTTTTCCTTCAACTTAACGCTTCTTTTTAGGCACGATTTTTTAAATGTAACATTTAACAATATTAAATTATATAAAAGCGCAGGAATGTGAAATTTCACATTAACCACCCTCATTTGACAATATCAAGGTGGTTATTTTTGACTGGAACTTCCGGGTGTAGTCAGTGTTAAAGGGAGATAAATAAACAAAGATAAGGCAGAAATTTTGTCTGACAAAAGATACAATAAACACATTTGTTAAATGATTAGAGTTGCAAAAATAAACTATCCAAAGATTAAAAAGCAATAACTCGTTAATACGCATTTTTTTGTAATGTCTACATTAAATTGACTCAAATATATCACCATGTTAATGTTTGCTGTACATTGATTATGTGTAATTAAAATGTTGGGAGTTGTTTTCGTTAAAGTATTGACAATAGAGAAAATAACATAAAAAAGGACTTTCCCCTAATAAACTCTCACTTTTAGTTACCAGGCAGAGATTTGTGATTTTCACTTAAACAACACTTTATTAATTCTTGCAAGCAGACATATGAGATCAGCTCAGTGTCTGTTCAATCTACCTGTTGTTGCTAGACAGAGACCTTCTACCTACTTTTCTGAGTCTTATCACTAAGGCTTCTCAGAGGGAGTCTAAGAACTAACATTTCTAATACAGTTAATCAGTGTTGTAACTTTTAATTGGGCTGACCTAACTTTGAACGTAGAACAGTTCTCCATCCTTCCAAAAGATGAAAATACTATGGGTACTGGATGCAGTTCTATTGCACAGTGCTTTGTGGAATAAAACATCATCAATGATCTTGGTGATGTTACATAAAAATCGTTAGAAATGTTTGCCAGCACAGTTAACAAAATCAAGTCAGCACAATGAAGCTGATTTTTTGCACATATACAATAGTTGCTTTCTTTTGTCATGGAATTTGGTGGCAAATCCTCAGCTTCCTCAACTAATTTAGTTATGTCAACATCGTTAGCTGTCTTCATCCCCAGCTCCATCATCACTCATCCAGTATTTCTCAATCCTTTTTAAAAGAGAAACTTCTATGCACTATCACTGGCATCCTCATTTGACCTAAATAAACTCCACTTTGCTATCATCTACTGCACTGCAGGCTTAAAAAAAAATAACACTAGTAATTAAAAGACAGATGAACTAATCAGCATAAACTATTATGCTGATTAGTTGCAAAGATTGTAAGTAGCAATTAAGTAGCTACTGTAGAAATATTGGTAAAATGACAGCAATTGATGATAATAATATACAGATAAGTCACTGTAATTTTCTTCCCAGATAAAACCAAAACTTTAATACTTAAATTGTTTTATTACTCTTTTTATTATTTGATGTTATTACTTTTCTACGCGTGAAGATCTCATATTGTAGATAGGCATTTTCTGTCAGACTGACTGACCGCCAGCTGTTTTTGGTAAGCTTAAACTTGTTGGCCAGTAGGGGGCAGTTTACGCTGAACTCTATGACGTTGCTTGCAAACAAACGTTTTTGTCACAGATAGATGGTTGAATCATGAATAATTTCAAAGCTAAATATATTTAAATTTTACAATACACATTTTAAAATTTAGAAAACTTATATAAAGTTCTTGTATAAAGTAACAACATTATTTACAATTTCAAGTTGGGTTAATTTAATTTACATTGTTGTTTACATTGGTTTCATCTGACATACTTCAGACTAAACTGAAAACTAAAATGTGACTAACAGACATGTTTTATTTAGTGTGATTGACTGTTGCCATTTTGGCACAAATGCAAGCCTGTTTTTTATGCACATTTATACTGACTCTCTGCATTACAGTGACTCAAAATTGTCATGGCATCAAATTTTCACAGATCTTTCTCAGAATCATAACTCAGACATTTAGAAATGGATTGAGGTCTAAATCAAATAAGCAACTTTAAATTCTTCTAATGAGTGTTGTGAAGTTAATTTATAGTTCAAGACTATTTGCAGTATATTTTGCTTGAATGACAACAGATTTTTTTTTTTTGACATTTAAGGGTTTACTAAATATGTTAATTTTTTTGTTCACTAAAAAAGTCAAGCTAGATACAGAGTACAGGTCTTGAGCAGAATAGAAACCATTTACATTTACTTCAGTGGTTTAAAAAACATTTAGAAGTTTTATAATACTGTATTTTTTATTTTATAAATATGGTTATGATGTACTCCCACTTGAATGACATTTTAGTATTAGTTTGTTTCACAAGTTTTATGAGGAAAAAAAATATATTTGGAAAACTGTTTCTTTTTTAAAGTTTTGTAATCATATTCTTTACTTATATTAATTTAAAATGTCTATATTTTACAATTAGGGCGAAACAATTTACCCACAATAAAACCCATCAAAGTAAAAGTGAAAACTCTTTTCTACTAAATGGCAACTATCAAATTAAAATTTAAAACATAAAATAAGAGATTGTATAAATATTTAGGAGATGTTCAGTGCCTTAGAGATTTTTTTAATATTCACCCCTTGTCTTATGCTTTTCAATAACATTCTCTTTCTAATTTGAGGAGAATCTTATTTTGTCTTCATGCTGTATGGCTGCTACACAGGTGTCTTTACACAGTTCATTGAGAGGCAGGCACTGTACTCAGCTGATTTCCACTACACTTACTGTGAGACTTGGCTGGACCTCTGCTGAATTATGTCAGTTATTTTAAAGGGTGTGAATAATTATGGAATCATTTGAGTTATGCTATTTTTTTTTCTTATTCAATTGCCCTTATTATGTATAAATCAAGTCAGTAAATGAATTTACTTAAACACTGAAAAGTTTTTTTGTATCTTTTTTTCTGTCAAGAAAAGCTGATTTTTGTTGATCACGATGAATTTGTAAAAGCAATAAAGTGAAATTATTCATCCAAGGGGGTGAATAATTTCAAAATATTCATATATGTGCACGAAAGGCAACATATTATTTACTCAAGCTGCACTTATCTTCAAGGAACTTGAAAATAAGATAAAGTTGATCAATATACTCAAGATAAAGTTGTAACAGAAAAGTGAAAAAAGCAAAATTAACATAAAACATGAAAGACTATTCATACACTGGTGGTCTGGACAGATTTCTCATATATATATATATATATATATATATATATATATATATATATATATATATATATATATATATATATATATATATATATATAGTTTTGTATGCGTAATTTATATTATTATCCATCATAATGGTGGTAATTGGAATGATGGTGTTATTAAAGATTGTAGTTGGCATGGGAGTTTGAGAAATGCTGGTCTCAGTCTGACAGTGATTAGCATACCTGCAGTGCAGTTCCTCCTTCAGCCTCTGGGGTGTGACAGCAGGTTTATCATCAATTCGCTTGCACTTTTTTTAATGGCACTGAAGAAGTTTTGGATCTTTGGGGGCTGAGGGGCTTGGCCTTTTTGTTCCGCTGGAGAATCTTGCTCTAACAGCGAGAGGACGATAAATCACTGTGGTGTGGGTTCTTCGGCCGAATCACAGCACGGAGGGACTGACGAGGAACTGTGGAAGAAAAGCCGTTAGAAACAAGAAGTTATCTTCCTCCTGCTCCACGGTTAGCAGCAGCAGGTCCGGGGTTAACGGCCAAACCAGCATCTGCCAGCGGCTATCACCATTAGCCTTAAGTCCCGTGCGAATCTGGAGGGGGTTCCTCGTAAGGGGTAGGGGGCGGGGGTACACCGAGCAAGCAGAAGACTACACGCCGAGAGGAGGGGGCTGGAAGACTGAGACGCCTCCAGCCTGAAGGGGCCGGCGGTTTGGCCACAGCAGCCCCGGACTAGCTAGCTTGTACCTTCGCGGCTAAGTGAATGGGATGGAGCCGGGACCGTCTGGCGCTGGTAGGTGGAATTTTTACATTAACATTGAATACATTTTGACTGTTAGAGTAATAGCTGCAGATACACATTTCAGTTGGAAAAGCTGGGCGCCGCAGCCGACCCAGCTTTAGGGGGGGGGGGGATATACAAGGAGGCTTGGTGTGACAACCCCTCCATCGTTGCACCGTAGATTAGAGAGGAGACGCTGAGATCTATATATTGCAGCCTGGCAAGACAACATTTTCTGTGAATTTAGATTTTAATACAAGCGTTATCGAGTGCTGACAAAACACTGAGCCATGCACCGGGGGCATGGAGGTCGTGGGAAATCTGTGGTGAGGAGGAATGAGGTGAAGCCCGCCTTCAGCAGCAGCTGGCTGCTTCTTGCAGGCTTATCCACAACACAGCAGCCTACCCTTCTCACTACTTCTTCCTCACGTCCTAAGTGGCTTTCTTAAACGGTGTTCAAACACCAGCAACTCGTATGCAACATTATAGAGCAACTCTGGCCCACTATCTGCAGTAAAGGGTGAATTATTCATGAACGTATATCCCAAAATAATACACAATTGTGATATGTATATGCTGGAGTTGACATAGCATATTTCAGATTTGCAATCAGTGTTCATGTATAGTAGAAGTTGTCTTTATTTGGAGACATTTAAACATTGATTGTTTCCTATTAAACAGAAATAGGAAGAAGCTGACGTTCTGAATGCTTGTTTTATTATTGAAAATAGTTCACTCTGCACCCATCAATCCAATTTTAAATCTGCTGACTCCTTGGTCTGAGTTCGTAACTTATTTTATGACTTAGGCTTTACTGCTTATTCGGAATTGTCTTTAAATAACTTTAAACTAGCTTTATTTCTGCTTCCAGATCAAAGAAATAAAGAACACACAGTTGGTCCTTATAGCTAATTTAGCTTGTTTTAAATTTGATCTAATTTGTAGAATGGGGGAAGGGTCCCTAAGGCTCCCCATTTCATATTCTGCTTTTGTGTTTGAAGTGTGACAATTCAATTTGTCAGTCTTCCCAGATTAGTCAGACAAGTTTTTATCTGGCTCAAGAATGAACTGGTTTGCTCAAACTTGTCTTATACCGTTGATTCCTATTTGGACCGTGTTTTGCTCCCCAAGTTAATATTAAATGTAAAAGGTGAAAAAATTATGCTGCTGAAAATACCCCATTAATCCCATTTATCCCAACCTGTGTCAAATATATATATATATATATTACATAATGACTGTTGATGAGTTTATGGAGTGGTGATTGTGGGAATTTTAAATTTTGAAGCATTTAATGAATCGAGAAAAATCAGATTAGTTTTTTTTTTAATTTAGTGTTTAATCTGCTTATCGCTACTCAAGAAAAAATTGGTTCAAATCCCCTGCCGATTGAGGTACATTTTGAAAAGTACTACCCAGATTCTCTACATTTTCTTAAGATTTATTTGAATTTTAACTACATACAAATATATAAAAAAGTATTTAATTTAATAATTTTAAAAAATTATGTAAAGTTGTTCATAAATTCATTCAGTGTGAACAAAAACATTAGCAAGCTACTTCACCAAATGAGCGGCAAAGAACTAGAGGAAAGTTCAGAAATCCTCAGATACATGGCAGGATCTAGCTTGAAATTAGTGGTCCTAATGTGTCTCCGTCTTGCTGCTCATTACGTCATTGTAAAGGCAATAAGCGGCGAGCGTCTTCGTGTTGTGAGGCTCCAGTTTAAGTCTCGCCGCCCGGGAGAGACTGCTATTGTGTTGGGATATGTGAGAGCACTGGCTCCACTTCTCACCATCTGCCTTCACTGGCACGAGGGAGAAGTGTGCGTCTTTGTGCGCTTGGTGGGCAGTAATCACAACGCGCTTGCACATTTACACACATGTATCCTCTCCAGCTCTGAGTTTGCATGCTTCACCACATGTCTTAGATCTGTGTTTACTGCGTTTGTTCGACGTGTGATGCTACACACACACACACACACACACACACACACACACACACACACTCACTCACTGTAGGCAGAACATCCTTCTTCACATTAGAACTACTACTCTTCCTGACTCACGGCTTTGTGAACGAAACATTAAGTGGTATTTTTGAACCAAGCGTTTCTATAGCAGCTATTTTAAGTCGGGCTTTTCTAGTTTGGAATAGGCTAACGCAGAGGGACCAAAAAGGCCAAGGTCTTTTCTGTGTGATCACAGTGGCACCCTACCTCCTCCCACATCTTTTCCAGCAGCCTTGCACATGAACACACACAGGTCCCCTGATATCCATGACAATACTGTGTTGCTGTGGTGTCTCCATGGTGAGGCTGGGAATGTAGGAGAGGGGAGGGGGTGGGGGGGGGTCCTCCTGTGTGTGTGTGTGTGTGGGTGTGTGTGAGTGTGTTCATCGTAGCAAGCGCTCTCCCTCCATCGTGCTGCCCTGTATTTCTGTGTGTGAGATGGAGGAGCAGGGCAGCTGGGGTCTTTGTTGTGATGGAGGAGGGCTGCTCTCTGGGGACCCAGAGGTTACGGCAGTGGGCCCCTCTCAGGCAGGAGTCAGAGCTAACTTCACACCAAGAACCCAGTCTGGGACGCCCCCCTATATCCCCCACAAGCCCCCCTCCAAACCAAACCTTAACTCAAACCAACTTTCTCTCTTTAGGAGGTAAAACAAAGTGATGTGTTGAAAATTATAGAGTTTGACTTTATTATTTCCTGTTGTCCGAAAGGCTGCGTTTTTTGTTCTCTGTTCTCTATTTGTAAATGTATACAACTATTTTATATTTGGGTGATATCCTTAAAACATAAATTCAAACAAAAGTATAATTGAAAAACTGTTTCATCAAAATCTGAAACTTGTACTGTATAAATGTATTAAAATCAGTGTTTATTTTTGTTAATTTGGATGTTTATAGCGTAAAACTAATGAAAACCCAAAGTTGAACTTCTACAAAAAAGTCTAATAAAGCATAAAATCTATAATCTGCTGAAAGTGTACAGCATATGTTTTTGGTTGGGGCTCCTTTTACATGAAGTGCTACATAAGTGGAGGATGGCATGGCAGGTACAAGCTTTTAGTTCTGCTGAGATGTTGAAGAAACTCAGTGACTTTCAGTCTCTGTGTTGTTGACGTGTTGGTCAGATGAACTGGGTGCACAGTAACATAACTCATGAAACCAGATGCTGGTACTTTTGGCACCGTGGTCATGCTAGAAAATAAAATGGGCATCAACAAAAGTCATTACCGACTAGAAACATCACACTAGACCCCAGGCAGCCTTGATTCTCTGCTTCTTTACTCTTCCTCCACACTCTGTGACTTTGATTTTCAAATGAAGTGTACACTTATTTTTTTATTTTTTTTTCATCTGAAAAGATTACTTTGGATCATTGAACAGCTGTCCAGTTCTTTACTGTTTAGCTAATAAGATGCTTCTGATGTTATCTGGTTCAGAAACCCCATAACATTACAGTGGTGTGTGTTTCGAAACCCTGACTCCAGCTGGAGTCCACTCCACACTTTGTGAATTCCCCCCCCCCAACTTTTAAATGGTCTTCGCTTCACAATCCTGCTAATGCTGTAGTCCCTGTGGCTTGTGCACCTTTTTTGAACTACACTTTTTCCTTCCACTTAACCTTCCAATAATTTGCTAGGAATAGGATGCAGATGAAATGTTTAAAATTTCTGAGATGCAGGCTACAAGGATTTCAATTGCTTTAGCTAAGCCATGATCATCAAAATATCCAGAAATCAACTCTTTAGGTACAGGCTGGTGAATCTGGCTTTAACTGAGCTCCATAAATTTCACTTTTGCAATACTTTACAGAGAGGAAAAAAAAAAAGTATTCTCTAAACCAGAGTTATTCAACTCCCATCCTTAAGTAGTAGCTTTCTGTTTGATGTCTCCCTAGTTCAACATACCTTTTCTAAGTTGTTGAGTTGCACCTATATGTGTTCTTAGCTTTCTTTTGATGTGTTTTTTGTCATGCTACCGCTTCAATAATAAACCTTTATATATTAGAATTGTTGGTGTAATTCTTCTGTAAAAAAAATATTTTGCTAATCAATGTAATTTGTTTCCCTTCCCTCTATGTCTTTGCTTTTCTTTCCCTTTTTCTCTCCCTTGAATCTTTGTTTTGTCCTTTATGTGTTATCAAATCTTCCTTGTTCACCTCTTATGTTACAACTTGCCTCACTCTAACTTATCTGTGATGTAACTTTTTCTTTCACATTGTTTCTTGTCTCTCCTATCGTCCTTCTCCCTGCCTTCCTGTCCCGGCTGCTGGGACTCATGCCCACTAATCATTTCACTTTGGCCCCTGCCTACGCTTCCTTCCTGCCTTACACCTACTTTTGTGGTCCTGTTTGCTCTTTTCTCTCTTTTAACCGTTTTCGTTGCAACTTCCTCTCCTTTTCCGCTCACGGATTTGCTTTCCTCATTTATTTAATTAACTCCAATATTTTATTACTGTGAATTTCTACTTTTCCACGGTTTGTTTTCGTTTTTAACCTTCTTTCCATCTGTTTCCTCCTCTTGTGGATGCCTCCCTGTAATGTGTCTGTCCAGTGCCCTTGGGGGCCTTCCCCCCACCCCTGCAGCAGGTGTTTCATGCCCCCCGGCGGCCGGGCATGGGCACTGTGGGCAAGCCCATTAAACTGCTGGCCAACTACTTTGAAGTGGAAATCCCAAAGATGGATGTCTATCACTATGAGGTGGACATTAAGCCTGACAAGTGCCCACGGCGAGTCAACAGGTAATAGGACAACTAATGACTGTTGGTTACAAAGTATTTTTTCATGCAAGTTTTATAGCTTGCTTCTCAAGTCTTATGTCAAGAAGCAAACATTTGCTGTGATGTAATGCTTAAAACTGAATATTAGATACCTACCTGTGTTTCCAGTCTTTCAAAAAGCAGTGAATTATGCAGATTAAGCAAAGAAACTGTTAATTTATAAAAACTGAGGCAAAAAAAAGGTTCCTCACCATCCAGTTCTTTACCTTGTCTTTATTTATACAAATATATTAGCAGAGAAAACATAATGCATAATGTGAGGGAAAATCTATTCTACTAAATTCTAGAACTTTTATCAACTAGTCCATATTTAATCATATTCTGGATACCATGTTTTATAATGGAAGATTTTATGCTTTGAAATCAAAATTGGTGTCTTTGGGTTTGGCTTAATAAAAGAATAAAAATAATCTATTTCTGCCAGAGCTACTTTAATATTAAACTGCTGCTCCTGTGCTGCTGGGTCCAACCAGCTGGACTGGACGCTAGACTCAAAAATGGATCCAAACATATGGGATTGTTTCACTTTGGTTGGTGTTTGTTTTAACAGTTTTGTCATTTGTTATTAATCAAATACTGACTTTTAATATCTGAACTGGATGCAAGTAACTTGCTGCATTATTTATAGGCCTTAACATTATTACATTATTATTAGCCTTAGCAAATATTTTTTCAAAAATAAGATTTTATGTTGTAGACCAACAAAAAGTGCTCCAAAATTGTAAAGTAAACAGAAAATGAAACATTGAGAAAACAATCTTTTAATTGATAGTTAAATAAATACACTGAGGTTTATGGTCGTAATGTGATGAGATTTTTTTTCCAAGACACTGGAAAAAAACCTCCTACTTGCTAAGTTTAGCCTACTGTTTAGGGAATGGTTAGCAGAGTTTGTTTCTTATTTACTTCATAGGATTACTATAAAATCCTGTCACTGCTCCAGGTAGCTTTCATCAGCTGGCTCCACCTGAATGCAGAGTTTGCAAAGGTCTGAAAACAACCATAAAACCGAATCAATAAAGTAGATTTCCAGAGCAAATCACAACACAGCAGCAAAGTTTTTCAGGAACAAAATAACTTCACAGTAATGAGGGGTCGTAATCTGAGTCAAACATGGGCCAGAAACAAAATCAATAAAACCCAAAAGTCTTACAGATGTTCAGAAAGTAATGCGTATATCAAAATTATATGATTGACTGTCTCCATAATTGATGAAAGTACTTTGCTAAAAAACAAAATTAAGAATACTTTGCATACATGGATACCAAATGGTTTGTTTACAGGTATAAATTAGAAGTCGGTTAGAGTAAAATAACAACATGTGAAACATGAAACTTTAATCACTTTGCTGTATGGAATAAAAATAAATATTAAGGTTGTGAGAGTAAAGGGAACAAGAATCTCTCTGGAGAGTGAACTTAAAAAAACAAAACAAATGTGACATCTGCTTTTCATGGCAATTGGCAGCCTGGCATTACTTCATGTTTGATCTAAGACATTTCACTCGTCATAGAAAGATGTCTTTTTTTGTTCATGATCCTTTACTTTTGTGGCCACTCTGAAATTATATTATGCTTGTAACTAAGCTTGGTGGCTGTCGACACCATCCGATTGTCTGGCAAGCTTCCCAGTTGTCTCATGTGTCAGCGTTGGCTATTAGCAGAAATACAATAAACTTGTTTATTCAGTTTGGCGCTAACCCCAGAGTTGTGACGGAGACTCCGTCTCTGTGTTCTGATCATTGCCTCTGCTCTGGATAATTACTAATATCCATTTAGACTACCTTAGAGGAATGCCAGAGATAATGTTTTGCCTGTTTGACATCAGATGTATGTTTGCAAAAATGGAAAGTTATTTACTTTTACACTTTAAAGGATTTCAGTATCTTGTGCTTATTTAATGGAATAACAGATTCAGTATGAATGAATTGTGTAAATCTGCCAGCTGTAATATTTTTGCAGAGATTTAAACCGTTAATTAGGTTTTAAAGAAGAAATCATATTTGACACTTCAAAACCTTTAAATTTTGGTAGAATTATCCCTAGAAACTGCACATTCTATAAAATTCACTTCCAAATTTCCAAAGAACTTAGTTTAGTTTCTTTGGAAGATGAAACACAAAGGAACCAAGAAGGCATGCAAAGGTTGAGGCCTTTGACCTTTTCTTTTTAGGAATATCTCCTCGCCCCCCACTTCATAATGAAAACCAATGCATTGAACATTGCCCCCCCACTGCCACCTGCACTCTCTCACTCTTTGTCTTGCCGCTGCCCCCCCAATGATCACCATGTTGCACCCAACAGCTGTATCCTGTTTGATCAAAACCGTGATCACATTGTGAACCGTCTCTATTTGTGACAATGAAGCTTCCTGATGAGGTTGCTGGCACACTGGGATGATGTTATCATATTATTATGATATATAAATATATATATCATAAGATTATTATGTGTTCTGTTGCTTCTTAAGCTCATTCTATGATTCTTAATTCCTACAGAGAGGTGGTGGAGTACATGGTTCAACATTTCAAGCCTCAGCTCTTTGGTGACAGGAAGCCAGTGTATGATGGCAAGAAGAATATTTACACCGTCTTAGCACTTCCTATTGGGAGTGAAAAGGTAAGTTAAGTTTTGTTCTACCATGCCTTTACCATCAGCTTCTCAGGAATCCATTAAATTTATCTTTAATCTTGTTTGGATGGAATTTCAGGTGTTTAGCGCTGTCAAACATGCTTGTGTACAAGCTGCTCGATGTACTAAAGGCGGAGAAGCAACTTACTGTTACAGAAAAACTGTTTATCCACCAATATTGGGGGAGAGGAGGAGGAAATGGCAGCAGGATTGACAGCGCTAAGGACCTCCTCTTAACTCTGATTGGTTGTTTCTAGTTGGCACTGGGAGAAAGCAGAGTAGTCCAATTTTTTTTGTGTGTGTGTTCCATACCATAGTGTCAAGTTATATGCTGCAGCTTTAACTGTGATATTTTTTAAGGAATGAATCATGTTCCCCCCACCTTGTTGCCATTCCAGGTGGATTTTGAGGTAACTATTCCTGGTGAGGGGAAAGATCGAATCTTTAAGGTTTCCATCCGATGGTTGGCCAAAGTGTCATGGCGGCTGCTACAGGAAACTCTTGTCAGTGGTCGACTGCAAGTCCCCCTCGACTCAGTTCAAGCCTTGGATGTGGCTATGCGCCACTTGGCCTCTATGAGGTACGCCATAGCAAACCCTCTGTCTTCCAGTTGGGAGGAACAGATCCAAATATGCATGGGGTATCCGTCTGTTCAGTCAGATTGTCATTTAGAAATTCTTTTTGTATTTTTATGTTTTAGAAAGTACATGTGTAGTTTAACTAGTTGTAAATTTTACTGTAAATTGTACAGATTTTTTTTTATCCTTTTGATTTTGATGTCCTAAAGTACAGTTAAGATGTGTTCAAGCTCAGTGTGTGCACTTCTGTGGTAATCATGCTTTAGACCTGAATCAGAAAAACAGGATTGTTAGTCTTTGTCTTTTTGAAATTGCCTAACAAGTATTTAACAATTTCGATCAAGGAAATAGTTGACTTCAAGATGTAAACTGAGTAGAATGATTCAGTCAAAATTCAAATGAGAATCCGGGGTAAGTCTTAACCCTCTGATGCGTAACTGGGTCCTTTTTGACCCGGTGAGGTCATCTTGTTGCAATATCTTTGTAATAAAAAGTTTTAATCACTTCATATTCCAGGTATTCCTCAAGAAACATGTTACTGATATCATGCAATTAAAAATTTTTATTTACCTTATATACATTTTAATAAATGGCATGTTTTATGTTACTACTCCATTCTTCCGTGAGTGGGTCCAAAATGACCCGCATTCATTTCCTATGGAATTTAATGGGAATCTTTGTTTCTTACCAATTGTTACTGTCAGGAAAACATTTTTTTGTGAACCAAACACACTGAGACCTAAGTGTCACCCCTGAATAATATTATTTTACATAGCAAGAACTCTTACATATAAGTATTATCTTTATTTTTTATCTCACAAATGTGTTTGTGTGTGTTAATCATGAGTATTGTGACAGCGTTATTGTCTCAAATCAACATATTAGCCTTCTTCAAAATTAGCCAACACTAGTTATCTAACCAACTAGTAAACATTACCACCTATACTTTATTATGCATCTTTATTATTTGTGTGTGTGTCTCTGTGTGTGTGTGTGTGTCTGCATGTGTCTCTGTGTGTGTCTGACACCCTGGATGAGAACCAAGAGAGATGATGTGTTGAATGACATGCAAAACCTGTTTATCAATGTGTTCAAGGTTCTTTCTTTTAACATCTCAATAAATACAATAAAAATGTATAGCTATAGAAATAAATGCATAAATAAATGAGCCAGAAAAGTATACCGTGCCTACTTTGGGTTGGGGAGGATGTCCTTCCCCAAGTGGAGGAGTTCAAGTATCTCAGGATCTTGTTCACCAATGAGGGAAAAATGGAGCAGAAGATCGACAGGCGGATTGGTGCAGTGAAGCGGTGCTGTACCGATCTGTCGTGGTGAAGAGAGAGCTGAGCCAAAAAGCAAAGCTCTTGATTTACCGGTTGATCTAAGTTCCTACCCTCGTCTATGGTCATGAGTTTTCGATCATGACTGAAGAACGAGGTCACGGATACAAGTGGCCAAAATTAGTTTTCCCTGTAGGTTGTCTGGGCTCTCCCTTAGAGAAATGGTGAGAAGGTCAGATATCCAGGAGGGACTCAGAGAAGAGCCGTTGATCCTCCACGTCGAGAGGAGCCAGTTGAGGTGGCTCGGCATCTGGTCAGGATACCTCCTGAACGCCTCTCTAGTGAGGTGTTCCGGGCATGTCCCACCGGGAGAAGGCCTCGGGAAAGACCCAGGACACGCTGAGGAGCTTGCTCAGCTGGTCTGGGAATGCCATGGGATCCCCCAGAGGAGCTGGAACAAGTGGCTGGGGAGAGCGAACTCTGAGCCTCCTTACTTAGTCTGCCGACCCCAGACAAACAGACGATGGGTGGATGGATGGATGGATGGATGGATGGATGGATGGATGGATGGATGGATAAATCATACACATACACACACTCACATGCGTGATACACATAGCATAATAGAATAGAGACAGTAATGTTAGCTAGCTTGATTAGCAAGCTAGTTTCGGGAAACACGCTCTTTTGCATCCCCTCCCACACACACATAATGGATGTTAACATTGTCCATTATTGACATTTGATCATTGTTGTAAAATTGCTGCTGTCATTTTGTTTTAAAAATGTTCTACAAATTGTCAGAAATGTTCTACAAATTGTTCTAAAAAATTTAAAGTGAAAAATGAAAATATTTCAAACATGAAATAATTCTTGTGTGAAATAAAACACAGTAGAAAGTATTATACAAAACATTATTTTGAATCAAAATGAGAAAAGTAGTATAAAAACACATTGATTGGAACCCGGGTCAAAAAGGACCCAGTCACGGAAGACTGTATAGTCAGTCACTCACTCACTCACACATCAGAGGGTTAAGCTGATGTTTGGAGTTAATCTGACTGCGATTTAGCTGTTTAGCATAGAAGAATGGGCAGAAATTTCTCTATATGTGCAAAGCTAGAAGAGACATATGATATACTGAAAATACACATGCTCATTTTTTCTTAAAGTTGAATTAAAAAATTTTTCTAACATTGGTTAGAATGACCAACATTCTATTTGCTAAATACCAGAAAACTTAGTGAGAACATTTATCTGGTTTCATGCTATTTTGTGGTGGTCTGACCTCTCGGTGGTTGTAATGTTACAAAATGTGAACAAGTTAAAAAAAAAAAGCACAAGTACTTTTACAAGACACTGTAGTTAAGTTAGATGCAACAGATTTTGTGACAAAGATCGGTTCATGTTTGCTCCGTTTTTCTTTGGAAAGCCTTATCTCACTCTGAAGTAACCCCTTTCCTGGACATGAGCTCATGCTGTATTCTTGGACTAAATATGCACACTCATCATTTTCTCCTCCAACTAGGTACACTCCAGTGGGTCGGTCCTTCTTCTCCCCACCTGAAGGATACTACCACCCACTTGGTGGGGGCAGGGAGGTCTGGTTTGGCTTCCATCAGTCTGTGCGTCCCGCCATGTGGAAGATGATGCTTAACATTGATGGTGAGTCACTGACAACATTCGTGTGTGTGTGTTGCCATTAAGTGTTCTAAGTGGCTTTTATTAACACCGCCGTGACTAGTTGTTCTGTCACAGAAATGTAACATGCACTCTGAGAGAAAAACATTGAACAGTTCATAACATTATTTGTGAAGTCTACATTTCTTCTCTCTCGCTGTTTAAAAAAAATTGATTCAAAATACTTTAATAAAGGCCATTAAATGTTCCAGGTGGTATTTTATTTTTGTTGCTCTTTGTCTCCCTCTAGTGTCTGCCACGGCCTTCTACAAAGCCCAGCCTGTAATTGAGTTCATGTGTGAGGTTTTGGACATTCGCAACATCGATGAGCAGCCCAAGACCCTCACAGACTCACAGAGGGTTCGCTTCACAAAGGAAATTAAAGGTGAGAAAGAAAGAACCTCCAAAACATAATAGAAATCATAAAGGAATAAACTTTCTCACCTTTATTATTTCAAGACTACGTTTGATTGTAGAAAAACCTAGAGGCCATATTGTGTGGTTGGTAATATGTACTGCAAAAATTTTTATCTTTTTAGTTTTCTTTTCCTTCCTTCATTTAAGGTTCATAAACAGTCTTAAAGTCTGGAGAAATATAGAACGTGATTATAGCCATTTCTATGTTTAAATAATTATGAGAAACATTTTTTTTATTTCAAGGCTGCATCTCTCTTCCATTTTTCTTGAAGATAAAAATCTGACATTCTTAAAAAATTATCAGGTCAGACTAAAGTTTTATGATTTGCTCCTAACTGAAATTCTTGTTTTATTTTATATTCTATTCATGTCTTTTATATACTTTTATTAAAGGTCAAATTTATAATAAGGTGGTTTTATTTAGACATTCGTCTTTCTATACAATAAAATTTGAAATTTTAACTGAAAAAAATACTTTGGCTTTTATGTTTTAGTTTTTTTATGTTTATGGCTTAGCTATATTTAAATGACAAAAATCTTCTAAGAAATGTGAAACTTTGGGCTTGAAATAATGCGGTATGTATACTGTGTTATATTTTATTTCTTTTTATTCCCAGTTGTCTGATTGTGTCGGTGCTTCTCAAACTTTTTGATTGTAGGCCTGAAGGTCGAGGTGACACACTGTGGGCAAATGAAGAGAAAATATCGTGTATGCAATGTCACCAGACGTCCTGCCAGCCATCAAACGTAAATGCTCTTTAAACCCATTACTCCTGTAACCTCATTATCTTCTGTGCTCCCGGTGTTAACCACAACAAAGTAGATGGATCTGTTGTCTTTTAATGACTCCAACATCATCAGGTTATCTTGGTAATTAAATTGGCACAGAGCCACTTTGGAGTGTCATGATTTTGAAGTATATTTAGATTTATTATAAAGAATGATGGTGTTATAAAACTCTAAAGTTAAACTCAAAGTTCTACTTGGGAAATGGTATACCTGCTTAATAAGGGATTTACATGTTTGTTTGTTTTTTATTTAAAAGAAGAAAATTATTCTTTAAAATAAATAACATTTATTGACAAATTTTTGTCAATTTTCATCTAAACGGCTATAACAGATGCAAACAATTGAGAAAATGAGTTTTCAGATGCATTAATGTTTATAAAAAATTCCAAATGGATTTAAACGATTTCACACATTTTTTAATAGTAATTGTCAATACAGGTGCAATACTGATTCAAATCTTTTTACGTCTAGGTTTCCCCTTCAGCTTGAAAGTGGGCAGACGGTAGAATGTACAGTGGCCCAGTACTTCAAGCAGAAGTACAACTTGCAGCTTAAATACCCCCACCTACCTTGTTTACAAGTTGGGCAGGAGCAAAAACACACCTACCTGCCCCTGGAGGTAAATCTTTATGGAAATCTGACTGGTTGAAGGATATAATTATGATATTTTAGTACTTTTTGGAAATTATCAGCAAACTTTTAAGTTGTTTTACTGACTCTATATATTTGCTCTTTCTAGGTGTGTAACATTGTAGCGGGTCAGCGGTGCATTAAAAAGCTGACGGATAATCAGACCTCCACTATGATTAAAGCCACAGCTCGCTCTGCGCCTGACAGGCAGGAGGAGATCAGCAGGCTGGTGAGTTCTGGAGAACGCTTCGTGGAGGCCAATGCTTGTCAACTGAGATAATACGTCTCAGTGATTTGTGGTGCAGGCAGTGAAATATGATGCATGTCCTTCACTCTCCACAGATGAAGAATGCTAACTTCAACCTAGACCCATACATCCAGGAGTTTGGGATCAAGGTGAAGGACGACATGGCTGAAGTGACAGGCAGGGTGCTGCCAGCTCCCATTCTACAGTATGGCGGACGGGTAAACGCAGCCCATTTATCAGTAACCATGCAACCGTTTGGTGACGTTTTCCAAATGCAACAAACTAAATCCTGGTTGACTGCTGTTTTGTTTTCTTTTTTCTTTTCCACAGAACCGGGCTATCGCAACTCCCAACCAGGGAGTTTGGGACATGAGAGGGAAGCAGTTTTACAACGGCATTGAGATCAAAGTTTGGGCGATCGCCTGCTTTGCCCCACAGAAGCAGTGCAGAGAGGAGGTGCTCAAGTAAGTGCAGAGTTCCAGTGCGAAGTGAAATGAGTCATGGATATGTAGCTTTCCAAATTTTTGACAAGCAAAAGTCTGAAAATCACCTTGGATAAAAAAAAAAAAATCAATTTAGTTAGTAAATAAAGTCCAACCGTGTGTAGTTTAAACTCAGTATAAATAAAAATGTTTCTGTGAAGGCATCAGAAGCTAAGGAAGATAATAGCTGTTGAAAAGAAACTCTAAACTTTAGATCTTTGGCAAAAGACATCTCAGTCAAGGTAGCTGAAAATGAATGCATGTCACCCAGTTTTTACTTAATTGTAATATACTTATGGGCTGGTTCATGGAAAATAACATTATTTCTGTTGAAGCGTTACAAAATTTATACAAAAAAAGTGGGTGAATACCACTGTAAAGCACTGCTGCTGTACTCTGCCTTCACTGTTTTTATTTTGAATTTTTTCTTAACTGAACTTTGGATTTAACTCAGGAACTTCACAGACCAGCTGCGCAAGATCTCAAAGGATGCTGGGATGCCGATTCAGGGCCAGCCGTGTTTCTGTAAGTACGCCCAGGGAGCCGACAGCGTGGAACCCATGTTCAGACACCTGAAAAACACCTACTCTGGACTTCAGCTCATCATTGTCATCCTACCTGGGAAAACTCCCGTTTATGGTATGTCATTTCTGACAGGTTGTTTCTCTATTGCTGTGTTCTTTTTTTTTTAATTTTTTTTTTATGCTTGTGCACTCTGTTGTTGTGAAATCGTGTTCTCATTTTTACAAAGGCAAGTAATTTAGTAACCAAGAAAAGAGCCAGCTGCCTCCTGTTCAGCACCCACTCAGGACATTTGACTCATTATGACAGGCAAAAATAGAACAAAGGAGGTTCTGGAAAATGTTAGGAAATAAATTCACTGTTTTAATTTTCAAATTTTGCTTTTAAGAGCAAAAATTATGGGATGTTGTTCTAAACATGGACATATTTATTTACATATGGAGCAGCATATATATATATATATATATATATATATATATATATATATATATATGCTGCTCCATATGTAAATAAATAAATATATATATATATATATATATATATATCTTCAGAGAAGATATATATTTATATATCTTCTCTGAATTTTATTAATTTGCTTATAAATGATCTGCGAAACTCAGTTTTATTTTCCGCTTTAACCCCCTTTTTCCTGGGAAAGTCAACCTGGCTAACAGTAATGGAGGAAATACTTATGTCCCTTAATTTAAAGGAGCAGGGCAGCAGTTGCCAAAAGCACATCAAATTACTAAGTACATACATCAAAAGGATGTTCCCACATTCTTCAAGCACAACAATGACTTTCTAATGTTCAAACTCTTGTCTTCTCCAGCGGAGGTGAAGCGTGTGGGAGACACTCTGCTCGGCATGGCCACGCAGTGTGTCCAGGTGAAAAATGTTGTAAAAACATCGCCTCAGACTCTCTCCAACCTCTGCCTAAAGATCAACGTGAAGCTGGGAGGAATAAACAACATCCTGGTTCCTCACCAAAGGTGAGCTTCTGTTTGAGTGTGTTTTTATACGTTTACATTTGGTGCATTAGATGAATAAAACTGCTGTGAACAACTCATGTTTGTATTACTGCTGCCATAGTTTACACAGGACATTAGCTTACTTGGGGGATAGTCTGCCTCTTCTATCAAGAAAATAAAATCATTGTCTACATATTTTATGAAATGTAATGTTGATTTCTCTTTGTAAATCTTTTGAAAGTTGGATTTTTTTCTATTTTCTTGTATGAAATAACTCTAAAAAGCAAACCTGTCCTTCCTCGATTAGCAGTCGTAATTTGCATCCGATCTCTCATGTGCATCGGCAGGTCTGCTGTGTTTCAGCAGCCGGTTATCTTCCTGGGAGCAGATGTGACGCATCCTCCAGCTGGAGATGGCAAGAAGCCGTCTATTACTGCTGTAAGTCCCTGTATATTGGTTGGGATTTTTACATTTTCTCTAGAAAAAGAAGGAAAACCAAGCTCCCCATGAAATCTGCGAGCTAAACCCATCTTTGGGTGAACTTCACTGGTTAAGCTCTGGTAACTGGTGGGCTTGAGCCAGTATAACAACTATGCTTTACAGTCTCATGATATTGAAATCCAAATCTTAACAAAAATATATAACATAATAATGACTTTACCATTATAGAATAATGGTAAAGTCTAGTAACTTTACCATTATACCTACTGCTATTATGATAATATATTTATTACAGTTAACATAGGTTCATTTCTATTTTATAAGATAGACTTGCTCATTAATTGGCAGTAGGTTTTTGTTTTACAGGCAAAGTAAATATTAAGAGACTGCAGGTTAACATACATGCTGCACTTAGCTTTCCAGGTACAATAGATGGTGCTCCTTTGCGTTCCACACTATAACTGTCTGTCCAAATGAAAAAAAAATAATTATTTTAGCTAGCAGCAATGTATATTAACAGTTGGAGGAGGGCAGTGTTGTTTTATTTTGTTCCCTACAGCTGAAGAAAACTCTAGAATGTTATTTAAGAGACTTTAAATTGTAGAAATAGTATAATGAGAATCCATAATTTTTGATAACCTTGGGAGACCCCGATACAAGTAAGTGTCCAACATCTAAATTTATTATTACTACTTTTTACTTATTTTGAATTGTTTTAAGTTGGAAAATGATGTAATGCAAAAGAGACTTAATGCAGCCAACGATTTGAAAGATTTGTAGCATTGAATTAGTTTTATGTGCATTTTATAGCCACAGTTCCATAAATTTAGCTAATGTCACATTTAATGATTTCTAAATGTTTTCCAACACATTACAAAGTTCCTCCTTTGTCCTGTGTTGGCTTCAGTCATGCCAGAGTGATACTTTTATAGTCAAACAAAAGTAGGAAGGGCATGTAAATAATGCAAACGACTTAAGGATCTCTATGAAAACTCACACGATTGTGGTTGCTTGGTAACTGTGACACTAGATGGCTGTTTCGCTCTGTATCGCAGTTTGGAGCAGAACAGCTTTAAAAGGTAAAAACAGCAGCAGTACCTTTAGTCTTCCAACACAAAGAAAATATTTTTTCTTAGCTGTTGCATTGAAAACTTAATCATACAATTATGAAGGTCCCCTTTAGCTTATTTTAAAAAGAAAGGAAAAATTAAATCTTTTGATCTATGAAATGGTTAAACTTGCACTGGTTTTATTGTCCATGTCATGACAATCGTCTAAGATGAATCTGACTTTTTGTATAATCTTTGACAAAAGGAGGCAAAAAGTAGTAAGGGCGGAGCTGGGAAACAAATGGCTCATCATTGACTCACGTTCATAGGAAATGACGTCAACCCTTGTCCACACTTGACCTCATCTCAGCTGTGGTTGGCTGGGTTGTTGCCTAGCAATAATGACAAATGATTGAGTCACACAGACGGCACATTGGAGAGGTGAGTGGGTACGTCTGAGTGATCCGGCAAAAGGAGACAACTTGTAGAAAAGGATCATTATGATGTAAACACTGGACAATAGAAAATGACGTTTAATGCTGAGCTGCTTGCATATTCCAGGTGTGGCCTTTAGGGGAGGCTTATGTTCAGAAATACAACTGCAAATAGGAAGGAAAAATGACTCATTACAGCAGGACTGAAGCTGTGTGAATGCTTTCAATAAAGAGAAACTTGTTTTAAGAATTTTTCTGTATTGTCTAGAAATGCAGACAAATGCTTACATTCTCAAATAACTAAACATGTAATCCTTTTAAGAACATTTGAACACGTTATTCGATTAACATCATTTTCACTCTTCATATTCTCCTTAATAGATGAGATGCGGCTCATAACAGCTCATGCAGCTGTCTTCATTCCTCCTGCTGCTCCCTCTTCCAGGTGGTAGGCAGTATGGACGCCCATCCCAGCAGATACTGTGCCACGGTGCGTGTCCAGAGACCCCGGCAGGAAATCATTGAAGATTTGTCTTACATGGTGCGGGAGCTGCTCATCCAGTTCTACAAGTCGACGCGCTTCAAGCCCACCAGGATCATTTTCTACAGAGACGGGGTTCCGGAGGGACAGCTGCCACAGGTTAAAAAAACAGCTTGACATGAAGCCACTCTCTTTTGATTGACTTTATATAATTATTATTTCTTTTTTTTTTTCTTCGACTTTAGTCCTAATTAAGTACCTTCTGTTCAGATTCTTCACTATGAGCTCCTGGCCATCAGAGACGCATGCATAAAGCTGGAGAAGGATTACCAGCCTGGTATCACCTACATCGTGGTCCAGAAACGCCACCACACACGCCTCTTCTGTGCTGACAAATCTGAAAGAGTGAGCTCTTCATTCTCCAGGCAAAAAGTTTAATGTTTTATTTATTGTTTAGAAATCATTAATTACTGATTTCCTCCTCAGATTGGGAAGAGTGGCAATATACCTGCAGGGACTACAGTGGACACCAGCATCACTCATCCCTTTGAGTTCGATTTCTACCTGTGCAGCCACGCAGGCATACAGGTCAAGATTAGCAGAAATATTTTCTACCCGTTTTGACTTTCTCTGCTTCTTTGAACCCTTTTTGAATTTTCCAATTGTTTTTCTCTCTCATTTTTAAGCAACATAGATGTTCAGTTGATTTCCTGTTTCCTCTGTGTCACCAGGGCACCAGCCGGCCGTCTCATTACTACGTCTTATGGGACGACAATCGTTTCACGGCAGATGAGTTGCAGATTCTAACCTACCAGTTGTGCCACACGTACGTTCGTTGTACCCGTTCAGTCTCCATCCCTGCGCCGGCCTACTATGCCCGGCTTGTGGCCTTCCGTGCCCGCTATCATCTGGTGGACAAAGAACATGACAGGTTCGTGTGTAACACGAGCATTACATATTTCAGTTTGGGAAGACCAATGGGATATTTAAAGATATTTCCTTTGTCATATATGTACTATGTACAGTTCACCATCAAAAAGATATTTGGCATAATTTTTTGCTTATGATGGAAATCAAACTGGGGCATTATCTTGTTGCCTTTTTATTTTAATGAAAAGGCATCTTTAGTTTACTGAGGGCATCTCGGTAAACTACAATATCATTGAAAAGTAAACTTCAGTAATTTGTTTCAAAATGAAAAAAACTTATATAGTTTAAAAACAAATATTGTGTATTTCTGTTATTTTTATCATTATAGCTACCAACTAGTGTAAAGCATTTAGTTTCTTTGGACATTGGAAAATTTTATAAGACCAATTTGAAATAAAAATAAAATTTAATGCGGAAATGTCAACTTACTGCAAAGTATGTCAAATGTTAAATACATGCACTACTTGAGGAGGTTTTTGCATGACCTCATCGTTGTAGTGTAGCATGGAGGCCGTCAGCCTGTGGCCCTGCTGAGGTCCAGGTTACTTTTAATAGTTAATTTCAGCTCATCTGTTGTCTTTTTCTTTTTCTTCTTAATTAAACTAAATAGATTATCAGTGCTGTTCAATCATACACAATGTTATAATGACAATTAAACCAGTTCTTGGTATTCTTTGCAGTGTAGGCAAAATTAATTTAGAATCTCCGTAAAGCTTGGCAGAAGATGACAGCAACAAGTGTTTTTAAATCTCCTAGTAGACTTTGGGCTTGATTAAATACAGTGAACCAACATCAGATGACATAGTTCCCTAATTCATAACTCCCTCTCAAACATCACACTGGGTCTCAAACAACTTAGCTTCTCCACCCCTCTCGACACTGGAAACTTGATTTTCAAATTAAATGCAAATTTTACTTGCTTGTGCAGCCATTCCTACCAAATATTTCTCTACCACTAAGCTTTCAGTGATATGCCTGGAGATGCAGTGACCTTTTGTGGCTCACTCTGCCTGTGGCCGACTATTGGACATCTTTCAAATCAGTAGTAGTTGTAAGCTGAAAATAGCCATCCTGTTTCTGAAATAAAACTAATATTTTTTATTGGTCTCATGTAATCTTTTAATTTTCAGAGAATCTGAAGGTTGGCTTTTTATTA
Organism: Poecilia reticulata; assembly: GCF_904066995.2. Taxonomy (NCBI): domain Eukaryota; kingdom Metazoa; phylum Chordata; class Actinopteri; order Cyprinodontiformes; family Poeciliidae; genus Poecilia; species Poecilia reticulata. Next base: position 10,693,703 of record NC_088845.1, read on the forward strand.
GCTGGAAACCATAATGATTCAAATGAAAAGAAATAGATTCTTGGAAAATATCACACTTTTTTAATTGCATAGCAGAATCAACCTTTTTCTACTATTCTTTGAGGTACACATGTTGCTAGTTTGTTTGCTGCATCTTCTCTCCTTTTCTGTCTCCTTGCAGTGGGGAGGGCAGCCATGTATCGGGTCAGAGTAATGGCCGGGACCCCCAGGCGCTGGCTAAAGCTGTTCAGATTCACCATGACACTCTGAGGACCATGTACTTCGCCTGAGCTTCACCAGCCATCGCCACCATTGTTCCCTTCCGCCTCATTTTTACCTGAGCGGGCGGAAAACCCACTCCCACCTCATCCCCATCCCTTACTCCTGACAACTACCCACTACACACACTTCCACAGACCTGCCAGCCAGTCTTTTTCAATCCAAAAAAACACAATGTCCTCCTGTAATTACGGGCTGAGTCTGCAGCCTCATGCACTCGATAGGTTTTGAATATCATTTTGTTGTTTTTACGTTATCAGGACAGTTGCTTTTTTATGTTGACATTTTTTTTAAGTGAATATTATTATGTAATTGTATTGTACGCTACCTTCACACTCCTATCAATGTAAGTATGCAATAGAGATGGGAGGAAAAATAGGCTCTAGGAAGGGCAAAAAAAATGGTTAAACTTTTTTTTTTGTTTTTTTTTTAATCTACCGCCACAATGCTGCCTCTACCCATCCGAAAGATGGATGCCAGTGTTCCAAGCCCCTGAGAGTGGGGATCCTCCAGTTGGGCGGTACTGAGCATGCACACACACATATAATTTTTTAACTACTTCATGACTTGCATTCATGTTTTATATTTTTTTTCTTAAATGATGTTTATTGTTTAAAAAAAATGGCCTTGAAGAGTCTGAGGTATGGTACATTAGCACTTAGTGTTAGCATGTAGGTGCCACCAGTCCTGCACATAGAGTTTGGTAGTCATGCGAGACTAGCCCTCTGGTCTTTGTATTAGCACCGACAGAAGGAGCGGGTGTAGCGACTGTAGATGCAGGAGAGAGATGCTGCTGCACTCTCAGTCCTGATTGGCTAGTCCCTAGAGATTTAGCCTATAGACGCAAGCGTAGCGTAACACTAGAGGGACCATTTGCATAGAGTGTATCAAATATACTTGCACCCCATGCACCTAAACCAGCATTATTAACCAGCCAAAAGTGATGCCAACCAATGAAAAAGGGGCACTTAAACAGGAAGATAATATTTTACTTCTGCATTCAATGCTCTTTAAGGATTTATGAGGCACTTTTGTTTACTTACTGATTTTATTTTACAAAATGAACTTAGAAACTTGACAAACTACTTTAAACTTTCACTCCAACACTTGCATCGCTTTCAGAACAAAGGCAACATGCAAGGCCAACTATCCTTGCATGTTGAACTATCCTGGACATTTGAAAGCAGGCAAACAAAGTCTGTGATCACTCAAGTGCTGCAAAGCTGAACACGCCTTCAGCCAGGGGCCTTGCTCTGATCGTTCTGCACATCATCATTCCTACTTGTATCGGTGGCAGTGAAGCCACACAGTGCATTCTAACACTTTGGATCACAACATTCTTGTCATACCTGTACATACCTATCTTCCATCTGTCCTGCTCTTCCCACTGCAGGCATTTACATATCATTGCCTGGAAAACAAAAGCACACATATCTGAGCTCTTGGTTTCTGTCTCGGCCTGTAGAGAAAAAACTAAGCCAATGCACTTGTCTCATCTCCCATTCAGGCCAAACTATCACTGCATTGGCCTCTTCCGTCACTCCTTCCTTGCCAATTGTTTGGCGTTATAGACATTCAGCATCCTCTGCCCCAGTCCCCTAGTCTGTGTTTGCCAAATTTCTATTGGTGCTCTGTGTGCATGGGCGGCACAGACAGGGAATTGCTCATTGGACAGGGTGGGCCTCTATTACTACTACTTAATATGCCCTGCCTTTTACATCGTGTAGTTCTCTGGATTTATAGGGGGGGGGGAAATGCATGTAATTATTATTTTTTATTGACTGGATATTCTGAGCCACCTTACTTTGGTTTTCTTAGAGGTAGGAGCCTTGTGCTCGCCACTGCCTGTTGTTTTGCCTCGATTGTGTAATGGTTATAAAGACTGCTATTTTTTGTCATTATGAATATTGTGACTATTGTCAGTGTTTCCTCAAGAGGGCACTGTGGAAACGGTCTCAAAATTCCACCTCAGCTGCCCTTAAAACGCCTCAAATCTTGTCTGATGGTCAGAGCCCCCTTAACGTCGAAAGGGATTGTGAGAAAAGAGGTCAGACGAGTTTGATTTTAAAATCGTATTTATGAACTTGCGTAATCAGAATGCCTTTGTACGCCGTTTTACTGATCCTTCATTGTGTCCAAGGTGATTTGTATATATAAATATATAATATTTACATGTTATATTTTGGCCCAACACACGCGGGGCCTTTTCACTCTTGAGGCCAGTGTTTTACTGCTTGTTCTGTACTCGACAAATACCAGCCTGGGGATATTTCCCGGGCACCACTAAAACCAGATGCAGTTCTTCACTTGCCGAAGCCACAAAAGCACCTTGCAAAGGGGAGACACAAAAATTTGCAGTCACCCTAGAAATGTATCGTGGACACAGGAGAGTCCGTTCCTCTCCACACAGCCTCACGGTCTGTCAAAGCAATATTGAAGCCACTGATCAAGAACAGTCCTTCTCATAGCACTTCCCAATAGATATGAATGAAATGACATGGAAGCATATTATTTTGGCTCTGTGTGTGATAGTATTGGAACTCTGTTGGGGAGGGTTATTTTTTAATGAAAATAAAATTTGTTTTTTTAATGTTTTGTGATTGGATGTCTTTATTTTAATTTAGACTAAAAGGTAAATAGATTTCTTCATTTTGCTGGGAAAGTTTTAGTTTTGTTCTTATGTATTGCAGTTGTCATTATCACTCTTCTGGAGTGAGACTCAAATGTTTTCCTCAATTTCTCACTCTAGTCAGGTGAATCTCAATCCACTCTTTCACCCCCACACATTTCCCCCAATTTAATCCAAATTAAAACTCCTTGGTTTCAATGTTACAGCAAAAGAAGTCACTTGAGTTACACCTACATTTTCCTGGATGATTTTGTCTGACAGCTTACTGATTGGACATATATTTTATTTTAGTAATTCAGTTCAAAAATGGGACATTTATATTTTAAAGACTTGGCACACAAGCTGAAATATTTCTGGTGTTAATTTTTATGAATTATCGCTAATAATTCAGTCACTCAAAAAATTTTAATATTAGATGACAGTCATATTTAGAACAGAAATGTCAGCCAGTGTAAGGTTTGTTCATGTATGCACTGAAACATGGTTGGTGCTCCTCTTTGAATGAATTACTACATGCCCTTTATAATGAGAACGATTGCCAGAAAATTAAACATTTGTATTTTTGACAGTGTGGACAACTGCCACATTGTTCTGGAAAATAAAATCAGCATTTCCATAAAGTTTGTCAAGAGAGGGAAACGGCAAATGTATGTCCTAATACACAACTGTACTGACTGAACTTGATATCGCAGTAGACCAGCTTCAGTCAAATCTTTTCTATAGACTGGGAGTTTGATTTCCACTGACCAATAGTTTCTTTAATACTTGGTGCATGCAAATGATATGATTTTGTTGGTTGCCCATGTTATGGCCCAGTTAGTTTGGTGATTATTGAAGTACTGGCTCTATCCATGCTTTGTGAAGCTTCTTCAAATCTCTTAAATGGGCTTTGCTTCACAATCCTCTTAAACTTGCAGTTATTGCTTCTTGTGCACCTTTTTCAACCACATTTTTATCCTTTCCAATTAACCTTTCATTAATTTTATTGGATGCTGCATTCAGTGAACTAGCAGACCTTTCAATGGTGTATACATCCTTTGTGTAGAGGCATAAGGCGACATTCGCCTTAATTATATGCCTTAAAAAATAGTGTTTCCTATTTTAGAAATCCTTGTGAATCTCTTTCAGTCTTTTTGAATGGACTTTGCTTCACAATCCTCTCAAGGTTGTAGTGCCCTCCCTTTTCATTAGCTATAATTTTTTCTACTACATTTCCTATGAAAATGCTTGGATGGAAGAGTTTGTGTGGTTTATGTTGACTTTATTTAGTGGGTTTTCACTATGTGTAATAAAGCTATACATTTTGAGTTTTCCTTTTTAAATTGTGTTGGTAAAACGGAATTTAAACTCCGTATTCAAATGCACCTGTAATGTTCCACTGATTTATTCATAAACGTAGGATTACCTCTAGCTAAAGGCGGAGTTCTTGGTTCTGACGTCTGGCAACACTGAGCCCACCTCTTCCTGTCGGTGTCAGAAAGGCAACTTCACCATATTTAGCTGGCTTGCCGAAGCCCTGCAGAGTTGTTCTGTCAACCAGCCTGGAAATCCCGACACTTATCGGCGGATACACAGCGGGGTTGACAGCTTCGTTTCGACGCTTGGACACTTACTTCCAGACGACGACGACGTCTGCGGAAGACGGAGACTGGGAAAAGCGACCCGCCTGAAGCAGCTGTTTTTAACGCGATAAAAAGTGGCCGTCGTCTGTCAGAATTCCAACTATCAGTAGAGCTAGCTTGCCAGCTAACCACTTTAGCTGCTCCTACGACTCCTTGTCCCGTGGTTAAATATGTATGTCGTCCCTGGGGACGGCCATACATCGGTGGGGATTCAGTTGGACTCAATGACCCTGCTGTGATGATCTCCTGACAGCTCCTCTCGTCTGCTCCAGCCACTTTCCCCCAAAGCCTGGCTAGCAAGCTAACTTGGCTAACTAGCAGATTTTCATTCCCCACCACAGTAGCCACTATCCTTCGCCGTGGCAGTGAAATCCGATTTTAGCAGTCGGCGTGCGGAGAAGGTGGTTTGTGGAGCCAACGGAAAACCATAGCGAGGGTTGCCTTTTCAAAGTGGGAGTGAAAGAGGAGGATATCGGGGGTTAGGACACGCTGTTACTCAGCGGAGGAGGCAGAGGCGCTGCACTCCCGAAGGAGACACCGGACTTAACGGAGGAGTCCCGAACGTTTGACATCTGTGATCCGGGAAGCGAACCGGGCAGAGACCTCATGAATGGAAATCGGAACTACAGGTGATTAATCTTGCAGCATTTCTTTTCTTGGCTGTTTCGCAAGTAGGGGTGAGATGGAACATAGGTGTAATAGATCCGTTATACTCGATCGTAGGTTTTCGATCACTAGAATGACTCGCAGCACAGGATCATACATTGTGTAGAAGGAGTGGATGGACAAGATGTGTAATTTTGTTTCCTTTGGATCTCATGGGGAAATAATTTGGCTATTCTCAATTTCGTATTCCTTGGTGATACTGAGGAGGTGGTTCTGCTGATTTTCCATCATCAGGCAGGTCAGGTGTGGGCTTCAAACACAAGCCTGGTATTCCCCTGAAGCCTCGCATTGCTGGTCATCTCAGAACATGTGACTGTAGCTGAACTCTGTCAGGGACTGACCCCTCCAAACTGACCTCAACATATTTAGCAGCTGCCTTTCAGCTTAACATCTTTACTATGGTACATGTGTTTGGTGCTCAAAACTGTTTGGCAGCACAGTTAAACAATAATAAATGAATAAATAAAAAGAATGTAGTGACCAGACTCAGAATTTGAGGTTTTTGTAAAAGGGTTATAAAGAGGAGTGATAGGAAAATTAATATGTAAAATTTTTTTTATCTGAAATGACTGTAAAGTAACTTAAATGATATCAAGATCATGTACGTAGGTGAATAAATAAGACAAGTCTTTCTAAAGTTAATATTTTGGGTTAATTCTGGTCCGTCATATTGGAAAGCTGTGATCCAAAATCACAAAAAGTGCTTAATTTCAAAAAATGTTTGAGAAGTTGCCTTGAAATATTCGACTAATGACCTCAGGTCAATATTTTGCCCTATTTAGTTGTACAAATAAATGTGTGGGGGATTTCCAGTCCAGATGTTACTATTAATGCTATAGAAAATTGTCACATGCTCTGACTGGAAACAAATTGAATTCTTGCATTATTTCCAAAATAAATCCTTAAATGATATAAAATATATTTTTTTAAAATGTCATGATATTCGGACATTGTGTGGGAAATCAGTAAATTTTTGATGAAGAACATTAAGAGTATTTTGGTAATTCCTCCAACACAATTTTGCTGGACCAAAAAATTAACAATAACCACTGATTGTATCACAAACAGGAATTAATAATAATAACAACAACAATAATGAGTATAATAAATTATTTTATTCGTTTACTTTATAATCAGAAAATCTCTACTTATAAAATATTTTGTCCCAGAAACTGAAATAGATTTCTTCTAACTTTAAAAAAAAATCTATTTTAAAAAATGTCATTTTAGTTACCGTAATGTTTAATTTAGACTTTTACTCATCTTTGTCCAGACTTGGTGAGAACCAAACGGCGGCCACCTTGATCAAGGTGGCCGTTAAACAGTTTTGAACCACCTGGCTTTGTCTCCATTGTAGCGGAAGCTTTCCTCTTATGTGACCATAAACTGAATGCAAGGTTCTCTTGATTAGCCAGTGATATGTGATACTGGAGCTGGTCCGTTGCCCACTCCCGCCTCCTTCGAGAGGAGATCCCTCTCTGTTGCCTGTTCTCCTGTTAGCACCTCAGCCTCCTTCAGCTTCCCAGCATTAACAGCAACAGGGACTGCAAGGTGTTTTCCCACCAACATATGGTGACAGACGGATGCCTCAGACAAATGCAGAAGTGAATGAATGTTATCCAAATCCTAGAAACAACTCGGTGTCTCATATTGAAATTCTGTTACTTTTATCTAAGTTTTAACATTCTGACAGGCGCACTAAAAACCTTGCACAGTAGAATGCTTGAAAGCGATTACTGGGAAAAATTTAACCCAATATCCTAATAAACTCCTGGCTTGTTTACTGTAGTTTACCCCTCCAGCTCCTCAATCAGCACGGTTGTCATAAAAGCAGACCTGGAGAGCTGCCAGCAGTGGATGTGTTTGCTCAGGGCTCTGAGAACACAACACATGGAGTTTCACTGACTATACCACTATCCAACTTGACATTTAGTTAGTTAAACATTTCTGGTGTTTTCATTTTGAAATGCATTAATACAGACGCAAGTTTGAGTTGATGATATGCTGTGTGTGTTAGTTAATTGGTCATCTTGTGTTTCTGCATGCTGACCGTTGAGGTCTGATCTTGGGTGAATGTTTAAAAGGGGCGGCCTTCCACCGGTCAGTCTGTGGTCTGGAGAATGGTGTGAGGGAAATGCTTATTGATCACTTCGCCCATTTAGATGTGTCTCAATAGTACCAAGTATATTTACCATGGGGCCCATCGTTCCCAAGAGCTTGGCATGAGGGCTGTAAGAAGTAAATGCTTTTGAAGCGTAAAAAAAATGAAATTAATTTAACAACATTGATGTTAACACAGCACGTCAGGTTATTGTTAATTTTTTATTTTGCCATGGCATAAAACAAGCCCTGTCATATTAAGAAAAATGTGAAGGCCCATCCATTTTTGTTTTGTATTTTCTACAAACCTTCTAATTTGTATAATCCTCTTACTTGAAACAAGATGTGAAAGGGAAATACTTTAATCCTACTTTTGCTGTAACTAATTGACATTTGGCAACATTTCTGGTGGGGCTGTTTTAATATTTGTTCCAAGTTTGAAAGAAATTTCAGTTTCAGACGATCACAAAGAATATAATCTACAAAATTATACTACAGTAACTTGTCAAATTTCAACTTTAGTAACACATGAATGAATCCTGTTCAGAATGGAAATATTTTGGCATTGGTTTAAAGTAGGGAATCGGTAAGCAGTGTTTCCCAACTTTGGTCCTCAGGGACCAGTGTCCTGCATGTTTTAGGTGTTTTCCTGCTTCCACACACCTGGCTTCAATAAATGTGTGATTAATAGGCTCATGCGGACCAGGGTTGAGAACCACCAATAATGAATCTGTCTCACCCCCAACAAAATGCTTTTCCAGCCTTTACCATGATAATCGCATTTGGGGAGCAAAAAACAAAAAAGACAGCATTAGATGCTTTGATTTTATTCTTCTGCTTTGTTTGGAAGGACAGCTATTTCTTCCTGAAAAACAATGTGTGAAGCAAAGCTCTTAAATTTATGAAGTGGGGGGAAAACAAATTGTGACAAATAACCTTGATTTCATTTCTGACTAAATCAAGATTATTTGATTAGGATATTTAGCCCTTAATCTCAGATATGCAAAATTACAAAACAAAAAAACATTTTGACTCTCGTCTGGCAGAATAGTATTTAACCAAAGAAATGAATGTGATTTGTTCTTGATGTTTATCAGTCAAAAACTTCAAGAGGTAAGATATCTTGCCCAGAAATGATCTTCCATCTAAAGATTTCTGTCTCATTCTTCTGGCTGGTTGTTTTTGTACTGAACAGAATCCATTCGAAAGTCTTCAAAGTTAAGATGGAAACTATCTTGCTTCTGGTTTTAAACCTTGGATTACATGTTATGGTTCATTTACTGGAAAGACAATGAGATGGCTTTTCACAGCACAGCAGGCGGAAGTGGGGGGGGATCCCCACCTTCAACTATCCACCTGTCACATTTTACCCAGGTGGGATTTGAGTTGGCTAGAGATGAATCAGCTCAATATGAGCTAAAGCTTGAGGTGGTCTTTGTAGAAAACACAGAAGTGAAACATTTATTGGACGCCTAAAATAAGAAATCTGTTGGTGTTTTTAAGCATGCTCTCATTTTCCTGCAACTTTCTTTTCCTATTTTATAGCTGCCTTTGTTCAGTCCTCTCATTCCCGCTCTTTTTTTTTTCTTTTTTCTTTTTTTTTTTCACAGACGGTTCCGACCCCTCCACCCCCAGCCCAACTCCTCTTTCTCTTCCTTGGTTACTGCTTCTGTTTCCCTCTCTGTGCCCCAGTGGGAAACTCTGCCTTCCCTGTCATTCTCCTTGTAGGTCGATTCTCTGTGGATTTTGTACAGACAGTAGGGTCGGCTTTGAGGGAGGGCTTAGCACTTGATTTGCAGTCTCTCCTCATAATACTCAGTTCATTCAAGCTGCCTGTTGACAATGGTCTAACCCCCCCCACATCTGCGGTCCCAACCACCCATAAGGCTAACTATCGCCATATTGTTGTTGGTTTCTATGGAGAAAGCAGTTAAACCTTATAGTCTTTAAGGGGGGTGTTCATTGCTGTGCTAAACAAAAATGTATCATTGATAATAGGGACGTTGGATCTGACCAGTTTTTGTTAATAAGGGTAACTGCTGTTGGATTCGTTTGTTTTTCATTCAGATTATTAATGGTTTTGCATAAGATTAGTGCTTACTTAAATGCTTAATCTATTTTTTAAATATTTCTTTCATTATCCTTTTTATATAAAATTTAACTTAAAACATTACATTTTTGTATCACATTGCCAGCATAGCTTTTTTTTTTTTTCAAAATATTTACAAAAAATTAGATTAGCTTTATTACAAAATCTGTTTACATTTATATGAAAACAGAAAAGTAACAATTACTCATACTGTTTCTACACTAACAGAATGCATAGAAAAGTTATGGACAGGAAAATTGGACCTTGAAGTAAAAGCCTGCATTTTCTGCTTTGAGCCTCACTGAATGATAGAAATCACTCTGTTGGTCATTTGAATTTATTCAGTGCATCAGAAGTTAGTTAAAATGTTGATTAGTAGCCACATCTCTTAAATGTTAACTTGGGCTCCTTTGGCAATGTGTTAATGTATTCAGTGTGGTGTAAAGAGCGCAAATAAAAACTTAGAGGAAGTAAAGTTCATGCAGGTAAGAACATTTTTATTTTCAGATACAAAACCTGTTCAAAGTTAATAATTCAAAGAACGGCTCAGACTACTTGTTACTCCAAATGTAGTTTTCCCCCCCTCACCGTTACAAGAATCTTGCATTTTTAATGTGCTTCTTAAATGTTAAGATGATTAATATCATCTTAGCATCCACATGTTGACTAGGTTTAGAATTACTTTTATTAATCACAAAACCCTTTAATTGTGATACTGTTGCTAAATTATCAGTTATCTTGAAGTAACAGTTTCCTGTTGTTTACAATTTTCTGTCCACTTTCTTGGGGGCAAATCAGGCGTTACAGATGACAGGTTGAGCATCCACAGCTGCTATTGCCTTATAATCTGTCCAAATATATTACTGGCTGGCAGAGTACAAATGCATGGCCTTGAAATATGATATCCCATCAACTATTGCATCCTAGGAGTCCTCTGCGATTTAGATTTTGCAAATATTGATATTGACATTGTGATTGCAATTCAAAATATTAGGCAGCCCTTCTTTTAATACTATATTTTTGCCATTCATAATAGTTCTGTGATTGTTTAAAGCCATAATTGAATTATAGATTTAATTAATTTTCCTGTTTTAGTACCTATGTGTACTTTAATCACACGTAACTCAACATTATAAGTAAATGAGCCTGTGTCTGCTCAGCCTGTCAGGCTGGACCAGCAATGCAGAAGGCCTCATTTAGCCCACTGGTTATTGAAGGTCTCAAAATGGGTCTCAGATATTTGCCTTAATAAATATGAATAACAAAAATATTCCATTTAAGATGACAAACGAGGCTGTCATCTACAGCAGTTCCATTTCCTGGAGGACCAAATGTGTTTCATACTTCATCTATGGTTTGTAGCCAAACAAAATTATTCCAAGGGCCTCAATAGGCCCTGGGCCACACTTTTGACATCCCTCATCTAGGTTTTCTTTGTCAATCATCACCTACTACTGTCAAACTGCCATGAATTCCCTTTTGCGACCTACTCTGGTCTGGCATTAGGCTCACTAACTCCTCCCTCACACGCTTTCTGAAAATATTTGCGTAAGATGCTTGTTGTTTGCTCTTTTTTTAAGCCCAGGTTTTGCATTGAAGGTGGTGCAGAAGGGATTTCAACATATTTGCACATTGTTGTGACCGAGCATACCCTTGTCAACCTGTCGGTACGTGACGGCCGACTGGTGTTTATCCGTAGCCAAGAGTGGCAGTGACTCTCCTGGGTGCGAGATGCAGCACGCTGTCTCTGAGGTTGATGGAGTGAGCGGGAAGGAGGAGTAGCGATGTGTGGGACAGGCATCAGTCCTCCCAGAAGCTTTCAGTCTTTCTGTGAGCAAGCGCGTCTCTAGGTTCGGCCGGTTGTGACTGACGCCATTGTGCCTGGTTACTGAGCTCTCGTCCTGTTCCTAACGTTCAGGCCTCTCCGGATTAGAAGTACAACAGCTGTATTGTGTGCGTGTGTGTGTTGCGTTGTGGACTTGCGTGTTGGCGTCAGCAGTGTGAGAGTGGCCGTTTGTGTACGGGAGGGACGTGGCGGAGGGGGTTTGCAGTGAGTGGATGTCAGCCTGGCTTCTCACCATGCAGTTTCCTTGGCTCCCGGCCCACTGTTTACAGTGTGACTGTGTTGTGTTACAAGGCAACCGAGTGGAATGAGTTCACATTGCTGAGATGTTTCTGCAACATTTTTCAAGGAAAAATGCGTCTCGATTACTGCTGCACTATAAAGTTGAAAACTGAATTATTTCTGCCACATGCACACATGCGTGCAATTTTTAGTTTCCTTATTATGCTACATAATAATCATTTGATAAAACCTAAAGTGATTTTTTTTTTTTTGGTAGTGTTGAAAGTAACTTTTTTTTATTCAGTGCGTATTGACGTTTCTACTAAATAATTTATCCCATCAGGTTAGCTTTTGGTGTTAAGTGGGCACTTGTGTTGCAGCCAGACTCGGCTCATGTTGAACACAATTAGTTTGATGAGCGGTCTGATTGACTTGCACCAAAAAAAACAGAGGTTTGAGAAATGCATTGAGATTACATGTTGTGTATGAAAATACTGAGATTTTCTACATTAGAGATACTATTGAAGTGAATTCACACCTGCCTTATTAAACTTGCTTTAATAATACTCTAGTTTTTTTTTCCTAGAAAGTCCGGTTCATATGCAGACGTATACTCTAACGACAATGCAAACCAAAAAAGTGAACATTGGTCCAACTAAAAACTGTGGTCTCTGTTTGATTAAAGTGAACTCTAGTGTGGTTCGAATGCATACATGAATGTCAAGTAGACTGGTGTTCACTCCAAAACCAAGAAAGTAACAATTATTGCAAGGTATCTTGGATAATTTCAACCAAAACAAACACTTGAGTCTAGCGCTAGCAGGAGAAATGACTCTAGATCTTCTGCCAAAGACAAAAGAGAAGTCCTACAACCTGTGTTTACATTTTGTGGAGAAGGAAGTAGCTTTGTGTCGTCTTCAGAGGTTTTTGCGTTGTTTCTTTAGTGGTTCTTGGCGCAGCGCCATCACAGGCGAGGGGATGAACAAGTTAAAGGGTTTTGTTGGATGGACACGGTTCAGTGTGAAAACGAATTGCACCAGCTGAATATGTAACAAATGCTGCAACATTGGTCCGCAATGGAACCGAGGCTACCTGATTATCTGTTGTGAAATCTCCCTTAGAAGCTTTGGAATCAGTATAGTTGTAAGACCACAAAAAGATCGCATAATGCCAGCTGACTATATTAAACAGCAGAAAACTGCATCTTTGCAAGCTGATTGTGGTTAAATGTTCTCTCACTTTTGTGTTTGCATGTCTAAGGAAACGAAACCACACTGATGTATAGTAGGAAGATCTGATCTGCCTCGACCTATGCCTTTGTTTATGAAGGCGTATCCTTCCGGTAATTAACCAAAAGTTCATCCAAGTTTTCACTCTCGATTTCTAAAGCAGAAACATGGGGTGCAGCATTGTTAGGTAAACTTTTGATTTCTCTAAAGTCGTTCACGGAGATTATTAACAATCAGAAGGTGTAAAGGAGTGAATTTGTGGCTTTGTGCAGCATCTTGTGCACTAATGTTCCATCATATTGATCTTAATGAGATGCTACAGAAACAACCACAGTTTCTCTGGCTTTTTGAAGCACAGTGCAATGCAACACCTGTTGCTGCACACCGTCAGTCAACTGACTGCACTTTTCTGTTGCTTACAAGTAAGACAAATTTCCAGTTGCCAGAATCACATTGTTGAACACAGCTGGACTTGCATAAATTAACACTTTCATCAAAAGTGAACTCTCCTTTTTCCTGGGTTAGACATGATCCCTTCTTTCAGAGCAACTAGTCCTGCCGTTTATTTTACTTTTAGAAGATCACTTTGTTACGTCTCCCTGAAGAAGCGGTACATAGCGATCCCGTTATCGGCTTTGTTTTATTGAGTCATTACTGCCAGGTTCATAAATGGCTTCAATAAACATCTGTGACATGCTTGTTAAATTTTCAGGCTCTCAGCTTGTTGCCTCCCACGTGTGTATTATTAAGCAGTTCTGTGTGTTCACAGGTGAATGAGTGCTTTGACTAAAGTGGGTTTTCTCAAGCTCCTGGTATTTTGGAACAGTGTGAACTACTGTGCTGCGTGTTCTCTGTAGAGATTTGGGTTTTAAATAATAACCCCTCTACAGGATAGACGCTCGCTATATTTAGACAACAGCAATTCACAGGAAAAATATTTTCTTTCCAAGAAAAAAAAAAGAAAATAAATTACAACTAAATAAGTAAAGGTCAAATATTTATTTAATTTCTTTATTTATTTTAAAATTAGGTGTATTACACATGTGCATATTCTTTTTATTGTTTTCATTTTTAAAGTTTTACATATTTTTATTGTCTGTATGCTGTTGGGTGAAACAGGAGTCAAATTCCTTGGTGGTTGTTTCTTTGTTCACAAACCTGGCCAATAAAGCTGATTCTGATTATTAATCAAGAACACATGAAAATGCTTGACTACAATAGTAAGCGCTCTACTATAAATTGGGTTTCTTAGATCTAAAAGGGAAATAAGAATGACTAAAATGACAAAGCTGATATACAGAAAATGGGTGGAGGGTGCGAATTGGTTAAAGAGGTTTTGTTTTGAATCTGAGCATGTCACCTCAGCTTGTAGTAAGTTTCCATTTACAGAGGCACATTTTTGAACATCTAGTGAGTAATTCTGCAATGTAAAAAGGAGTTTGTTTAAAGCTGAAAATCATGTGGTTGAGTTTGTGTAAAATGCCCAAAAAAAGTACCACTCTGACTGTGTTGTTCTCTGTAAAAACAAAAACTGAATTTCCTGCAGTCTTGTTGTTTAATACCACTTCTATAAATTACTATATGTGTGGGTTTCAGACTGAAGACAAACCAACTTGCGGCAGTAGGAGGAGGTTTCTAAAGATTTAAGATGCTATCATTACTACTCGGGCTAATCTATTGATGAGTTCAAAAGCTGGGTGCTTTAGCGCATTTCTTCTTCTGTGGTGGTGGCCCTGTGACTCACACCGAGTAGAGGCCAGTTCCAAGACGCCAATAAAAACCACAGAACATCAACCCCGCCTCTTCTATAATCATGCCACTCCCAACTATCCTGGAAGAACATTTTTAGTGAGCTAGAAAATCAAGAGCAGCATCTTATTTCTATAAATATCTCTTAATAGATGCCTGTTTTCAGAGCTATTGTGTGGGCTCACTACACAAGTTTCACAAATTACCAAACAGTTAATTTGCACATAGTTGTAACAGAATTTCCAGCCTTCCCTCGTTTTTTTTTTTTTTTTTTTGCACATTTTATTCAAGTAATTCTAAGTCTTTACCCTTTCATCAACCTAGTCATTTTCCACAGGAAAAACAACAACAAAAAACGCGTCCCGACTGTAAATAAACAAGCTCACATTGTGTGATGTTACCTCACTTCAGGTTTCTTTTTTGTTGTGGGGAGATTTTCTATGAACTTCCCCCTGAGGGCAGCTTTCAACTGCAGCCTACACATGTGGGACCCGTGAGTCAAATCGGAGATGAATCACACGCTCAAACATGACTCTTATTTTTCAGTGACACATAACAGGCACCTTTTTTTGGTCAGGAGCGCTGAAGCTGTGGGGAAAGTTGAAATGAAAGCACCATGGGTTGATGGGGAGGGAGAGTAAACAAAGCAGCACCAGCCAGGCAAATAGGCGAGCCTTCAATGAGTTCCTGTATGAAGATGAATGTTTCATAACAATAGCAGAATGATACAATCGTTGGAGTAGTACAAACAGTACAGTAAGCTGTGATGTCAGCAAAAAGTTGGTGTTCTCGGCTTTGATGAGGCGTTGCAAGCCTCAGCAGAGCCTAAATAGCCTCAACAAGATTGTCGCGGATTAAAGTGGAAAATAACAGTTTAAGGATCAAAGTGACTCATGCTTCAGACATTCGCGTCTCTTTTTTTCTATCGCTCTAAAGGCAGCCATGTGTCACGTTTTTGTTTTTAGTCATTATGTGCTTGAATTTTGTTCTTTAGAGCTTAGAAGTTTGGAAACCCTTGACACACTTTGATCAGATATTTACCTCTTTGAGGCATATGCTTTCTGCCTGCATGGCAGTGAAATGGAATAGAATTGGTAGTCTAAAATGGCAGAGGGAAGAGCTCTTTGCAAACATTTTGATTGTGTCTCTTACTGCTGATTCACTCAATTCACATATTCAAATAAACCAAAGCTGAAAGTTGACAGGGTTTCCTTCAGGGTTGGTGTGCCTTGAAATGCCAGACATTCTCCGCTTTTTTTTGATCGTCAGCATTGATCATGTTTGATATTAAACTTGCAAAGATGCAGTTTTGTGGAGGGTGCAGTGTGTTTGTGGGTTTTTCATGATTAGAAATGTCAGCATGTGATGTGTCGGATTTGTTGGCATTTCCCCCATACACATGACCTTGTCGGGACATTTTCAGTATCTTTGCTTTGTTTAGTAATTACAGTGAGACAGTCATTCAGATTCAATTGAAATTCTAAAATACTTCATTTAATTTTAAAAAGGAAACGATTAAATCATCAGTAACCTCATTAATATGTAATTTCTTCCTACCAGTGCAGTATTTCTGTTTTTAATCATTAGGTGCACTATTGTTTTCTTTTAACTTTTCATCATTTTAAAGTGATTTTATTAATACACATTTATCTGATTATCAGCAAAAACAGTAGAATTGATTTAAATGAACATCTACACAGTCAAAGAAAATAACTAATACGCCTTAAAATTTTACACAGTTCACTAAAATCACAAACAGCAATTAATTGTTTTGTAATTTCTTTTGAAAGATTAACCAACACAAAGTACCTCATTAAAAGATGTAAGAAAAAAATATATTTTTACAAACAAAACCCTAAGAGTTATTATTGTCCAGTCAGCTTTAGTCTGATACCATTAGGTAAAATCCAGAGCAGCCCGTTGTATTCAGTCACCAAATTAGAAAATAGTCCACCGGTGTGTAATTTAATCTGAGTCTAAATACATATGTTTATATTTGTTTCTATATTAAGGCCTCAGTGGTTTGCTGGAAAACATTGTTGGGCAAACGGCTCATGAAGATCAACAACCACACCAGACAGTCTGGAATAAAGTTGTGAACAAGTATAAAGGAGCATCAGGTTATAAAAATAATATCCATAGTCAGTAGATGGATGGATCAACAGATGCACAATGCTGTTTGCTTCTCTTCATGAAGAACAGGGAGGATAGTCAGTTGATTTTTAGAAAAGCAATTCTGGAAGAAAATCTGTTGGAGGCTGCAAAAAAATAAAATAAATAAAAAACATAAAAATGAGGCAACAGTTCACCAGTTTCAATTAGTCAGATGGACCCCAAAAAACTTGGAGCTGTGATTGGACCAAAAGGTGATTCTACTATGAATTGACTGGATAAGGCCAAACCTGTCATTTTTTTATTTGTGAAATATTGTGAAAAGTATTTATCCTACTCTTTCTGCTAAACAGTCATGCACTTCTTTCTGTTGCTCTATCACACCAAATCCCTACAAAATCTATTCAAGTGTTTGTAGCAAGGGGTATGAGTACCTTTTGCGCTGTATGTAGTGTGCATTACAGAACTGTTGAAAAGTTATTATTGCTCAAGTTTTAGTATGTTTTATGAGTCACGTTTTTTTTTTATGTTTCTGGCCTGAGTGACTTGAATCTGATCCACACAAAGACTGTTTTTATTATATTCCTTATATTTTTGTTCTCCTCTCAGGAGCCGTTGGGCCCCAGGCCCTGTTCTCCATGCCTCGGCGGCCTGGCTATGGCACCATGGGGAAGCCAATCAAGCTGCTGGCCAACTGCTTCCAGGTGGAAATCCCAAAGATGGATGTCTACCTCTACGAGGTCGACATCAAGCCTGACAAGTGCCCACGTCGAGTGAACAGGTAAGATCTGGCTCTGCTAATGGAAATCACTTCCATCTGTTTAAAACAAGGCATTTTACTGCTATCTAATGCTGCACAGCTGGCAGTAAGTGGGTACATTTGTTTGTATTATCTAGTTAACATATAAATCTAGGTACTGGTGACCTCTTCCTGTCAGAAGCTCCTTTAGAAATGGAGTCCAACTCAAAATCACTTCCAGCTAAACAGATGTTCATGAACATGACTCACGTCATTGGTTGGTTCTTTCCTGAGTGATGAATATTAGAAACATCCACCACTGTCCCAGAGCCAGAAGGTTTTTCTTTTCTTCAATTCAGCTTTCAACTTGTCAACTACTCGTTTGACCCTCTGCCCTGCTAAAGGCGCCACAAGCCGGTTAAAATGTGTGACTACTAGACGCATGAGTAGCTTTTTCCAAAAGCCATCAATGCTCTGAGTCAGTGCACACCATGACACACACCACATCCTGCATTTTAAATTTGAAGTATTTTTATTATATATTTGTTGTAATGACTAAAGCGCCAATTAAAAAAAAACAAAAAAAAAAAAAACAAGGCGTCCTGACCTGGATTCAGCTAAGCAGAAATGGGTTAGTCTGCTTTTGGCAAAGTAGTGCCATGATTCATCAAGGGATTTAACCTTAACTGCTGCTGGGAGTAGCTTTTTTCTCAAGTACTCCGTTGACTCCACTTGTATTTGTGGGAAATGTGTCCTTGTGCTTCTCAGGGTTCCAGTTTTTAGTGAAGCAACAAACACTAAAGAAGAGATTGCTGAAATGACTAAAACTGTGAACCACATTGGTAAATCTGACAGGATAGCAGTGAACAATCATCTTTGAGGAAACCAAAAAAAGAAGAAAATGTTCTAATTGTTTGTGACAATCACTTCCAGGGAAATAAATTTAAACTGTTCCAAGACTTGGTTCTTTGTGAACCTTTGCAGATTTTCTAATGCAAAAATTTGTGCTTAAAGTTTTTCTTTCTTGATGGCGGAAGTTGGAGAGTAGCCAGGATGCAAATTGAAAGAGTAGTCCTGATGTTTTCACACATTAGCCGACTTCTTTAAAGATGATTGCAAACTTTTCAACTCAAAATGTTTTTATAATTTCTGTGAACCACAAGGTCCTTGTAATATCCTGACCGCTGTTATTTTTTTCATTGACTTACCTTCCACTAATCTGTTCTTATTGTTGAAATCTAGCTTACCTAAACTTTTTCCTGTCGGGCTTTAGTTCAGCCAGTGGTGGCATCCTTTTTCTCTTCACCAGACTTAAATATTTCCACCTTCCAAGTGGAGCACTAAGTCTAGATAAAAGAAAGCAGGTGTTCTCACGGTCGGTCTGTCACAGGCTCTCTGGAATATCCAGAACATATTACTGCTAATATTACTCTGTCCTCTTCTTCTTTGTCCTTTTGTCTTTCCCACATTAGTATTTTAATGTTGAGGCTGTTGGTTTTACTTAGCTTGTTCTGTTCTCCTCTTCATTTTCTCTGACATCTGCTCATTTTTTTTTTATTTTTTTTGCAGTAATGTTTTATTGCCTTGTTTATTTTGAGTTTTATGACTTAAAGGAGTTATTAAAAAAACAAATAAAAAATTGTTACTGAATCAATGTATTGAGTCGGGCTGAAGCGATAAGTCAGATTAATTATGATGAATTGAATATTTAAATAATCAGCTCTACAGTATAGTCAATGGGGAAAAAAGGCAAATTGCTGAGATATCTACATATCCTGAGCAGTAACAAAACTAAAACTTTGCCAAAAATACACAGTTCATGTTCATAAAATAAAAAAAACTTTTTTTGTCGGTAAATATGTTCTACCCAGAATTCAAGTGGAATAGTTGTAGCTAAGGGAATGCTGTCATTGCACTTTAGACAAAAATGTTTGTGCTTATTGAAAAAGGAATTGAAATGGTAGCATTTTTAACTTATTTCTAGTATTCTCCAAAATATGCGTAAATGGGTGAATAAAAAAAAATCTGCAGAATGTGCAATTTTTTTATCCAATTAATCATCGGAATAATTAATAGTTTAATCAATTACTAAAATAGTTGTTAGCTTCAGCGGTACATTGGTGCAAGTTGCACCTTCATTAGGCCTCTGTTTTGTAGAGAGTGTGATTCCCACACAGTGATTCATTTCAGAAAATACCACTAAACGGCAACAATGCCTGAAGAACTTGCAGGAACAAATGAAGGTTGTTATGTTTAAACTTGGATTTGCACGACACGCATCATATCTGCAGCAGCTTTAAATAATTGCATTTAAACCAATAGTTACTAATTTTAGATGCCACAGTAAACCTTAATACCACATATCACCCAACTTCAGTAGAAGATGGCCGGCTGTGGTCTGACCTTTAAATTATCAATACAAGAAGCAACTGGGGAGAAATAAATGCTGTAGTTTCTTATGTGCTTCTCAAAATTATACAGGGAGGTGGTCGATTCCATGGTGCAGCACTTCAAGGTCACAATTTTTGGAGATCGGAGGCCGGTCTATGATGGAAAGAAGAGCTTGTACACAGCCAACCCACTGCCTGTGGCACCGACGGGGGTGAGCCGAAATATAATCATACAAATGTTTAATGAATGATCGATTGAATATCTCCACCTTTTTTTGGTCTTTCTTGACTGTTTTGCTTCATCCCACAGGTGGACCTTGATGTCACCCTTCCAGGCGAGGGAGGCAAAGACCGTCCCTTTAAAGTTTCCATCAAGTTTGTGTCTCTGGTCAGTTGGCACATGCTGCACGAGGTGCTGACGGGCCGCAGTATGCCTGAACCGCTTGAACTGGACAAGCCCATCAGCACCAACCCTGTGCATGCTGTGGATGTAGTCCTGCGACACCTGCCCTCCATGAAGTGAGCTGCTACTGATTTTTTATTTTTTTTTGTTAAATATTATAATTTTTTTACCTGTATTTTTCTGGAAAGATCCATTTCCTCCATTGGCTTTTTTTCTAATTAAGGTTTTAATCTTCAATAACTTATAAGCAGTCTTAGATAATTAACTTTTATTGAAGAATTTACCCTCAAGGAACTAGAGCATCTATCCCGAGTTTTCTCCACTCAACTTCTTCTATCGCGACTTAAAATAGAAAATGTAATAAAACTTGTCCCCTTAGATATTCTCAGTAAATGTCATGTGTTTGTGTCGCCATAGTGGATCTAGTATCAGCACTCTGATCCAAACGGAAATCAAACACATCTTTTATGAATGCTCACAAAACAACATACTATCTTGCAGTCAATAGCTTTTTCCTGAGGCTCAGCACAAGACGGAGTTCTACACAATATTGCCAAAGCTGTAATAAAAAACCTCTTTCAAAGGGTTATTAAAAGGTTGTTTTTATCAGCACCTTTCATTTAGCTCTGCTCACAGGTGCTGGAGGCTGAAGGTATTACTTTGGCATCTCCACACACCATCAGTGCAGGAGTCACAGAATAAAATGTGGCCTACATGCAGTATTTAATGTGTCTTTTGTGCAAAGTAATGAGAGGTGGATGCGCTGAGGCTGTGTCATCAGTTTCTCATTTCACTGATGCTGTCTGAGATTATATTCAAGTTAAGGTGAATGTGACTCCGTAACAAAACATCCTGATGTACGCTCTCAAGTTAGGATGTAATTTTCCTGTTACCTCCTGATCGTATTTGTAGTCTGCTGATTTGTTCACTTTCTCGTCTGTGTTAAAATTCCTTCAACATTTTCTAAGCCGTCTTCAATCCTTTTGCTCTTCTCTAATAATTCTTCCCTCACTTCGTTCAGGTACACTCCAGTTGGCCGATCTTTCTTCTCAGCCCCAGAGGGCTATGACCATCCTCTGGGAGGAGGGAGGGAAGTTTGGTTTGGCTTTCACCAGTCTGTGCGCCCTGCCATGTGGAAGATGATGCTGAACATTGATGGTGAGAGACCACTTCTACTTTTCGTTTTGTTTACTTACCCAGACTTCATAAAACACATCCAAACTTATGTGAAGTCATGTAGATTTTTTTATTCCATTTCTTCTGTTATTGGGAATTGAGATTCTAATAAGCAAGATTACTTTCAAGCAACTTTTGCTATCCAATTTTTAATCACTTAATTGGAAAAATAGTCAACATCAACACAGTGTAGGTCTAATCTGTTGAGTCAAGCAGAAAGACCGGTCCTTTTTACATGTTGACAAAGTATTTATTTAGCTGCAGTTACATCTTTGCTACAAGTGATCAAACTTACACAGTACTTCTCAAATAGTGGCGAAGTGTTGGGGGAAGGAGTGCTAGAAGCAGGACTTTATAATGGGCGCTTTGCACCTACGGCGTTGACGTCACATCTCCAGGCGCTAATGCGGCTCACTTGTTTCCGCTTTGAGTTACCATGACTGCTAGAAAAGACTAAGTCGTATTTTAGATGCAAAAAAAGCAATACTATGAACATTGTTGTCTTCCTAATATAATGGGCTTTTAAGTTTTCATTAATTTCCAAGCGATCCTGAATTAAGAAGATGGTGACTTGATGGTGACACTACCAGTTAAAGCTAACGCTGCACAGCACAACACAAAGTTTGCAGCCTTCACTTCACTCCGGATCAGCCTAAAAATACCGGGGATACGGATGGTAAATAAAGGAGCCTCTCTGAGTTATTTCCATGGAATCACTTCTGTATTCAGCCTGAAAGAGCGAGTGTATGGGAACGAGAGAGCAGACCAGAGCCAGACAGCCGAGAAACAGATCCGCCTGTACATACTGCTGTAAACACCGTCCTATCTGAGCTCTTCACAAGAAACATGCAACAGTAATAAAACGAAATAACACGAAGACCTTAAGAGACAAGGACATATTTTTCTAAAAGCAGCAACTTTGAACCTGAACAGTCAGCTGAACCAGAACTCTGACACCAGAGCTGCGCTACTGTTAAGCTATGAGGCTTGTTGTGCTTCGTCAGGCTTCGGAAGCTAAAAGCCCGAACCGTAACCTCCCCCGTTAGTCTCTGACACCAACGACAACAAACACACATAATATGCTTGAAAATAAGATTAAAAAAACATTGTCCGTTAGAATGTTTAGATACTTAAATAGCACATTTTTACAAGAACAATATCCGAGAATATTGCCTACTAGCATAAGCTAAGGTTAATGTTAACCACAAAGTTTAAGTAAAACTCACCTTCGTATCAGTGAATGTATAACGAGGCGTACATCTTAAAACCTTTCTCCAGTTTACTTGTTGGGGCTTCGGATCGATGTACAAACCTTGGCCAAGCCCTGCAAGCACCTAGTGTAACATGATATTTTTATTGGATCGGAAACAATCGAGTCGCTTTTCCCCGAACGCGGAAGCTGAGGTGCAAAGAGTCCATTGTCTTTAGTCATGCTTAACTGATAAACAAGCCTCCGGCCACTAGGTGGCAGCAGTGTTCAAACTAATCAACAGGCTGCCTGTTCCAGCCAGTATAAGTAGCTACACAACCATGTTGTAAACAGAGCAGAGGAGAGAACAACGGAGCTAAGGATACAAGCGCGGATGTTTTGAAATGTATCTACTGTCATAGAGGAGAGATGGAGAAGGCTAAGAGAGTCTTATTTTCCAAATACAAGAATGCAGTCATATTACTACGAGAACGAAGTCGTATTAGCAGAATAGTTTAAATATTGGCTGAATAAAAACGTAATATTGCCGGAAGAAAGTCGTGAAATTAATAAAAGCTTCGATACGGTGGTAAGTGACGTGACCCGCACCGCAAGTCTGGACACGCCCTCGGCGACTGTCCCCCAGAAGCTCTATTACATTATGCCAGTCCTCACTGGCCTGTAGAAGTGACGACGTCTCCACGAGGAGGGCCTTCCTCCCAGGATAAATACCTGACGTCAAGCAAGCGATCTTCAGTCTAACACCTCTTATCGCTCCCAGAAGCAACTCTCAGACGGCTAGTACGGTAACTATTGAGCTAGCTTAACTGTTCACAGAGCGAGCTAACAACTCGGTCGCCGAACGCTTCTCAATAGCTGTGCTTGGTTGTTCTAAGTTCTTCTACCGCTGGTCTGTCACCGAACAGCATCAGCTGCAGTTAGTCACCAAACTAGTTGCGCCTTTTTGCTTTGATTTTAAACGAAGCTTATAGTCACAAAGCTTGGACCTGTACTCACCATGGACAGGACCGAACTACCGACTAGAACGGGGTGGGCAATCCTGGTCCTCGAGGGCTGGTGTCCTGCAACTCTTAGATGTCTCCCTGGTCCAATACACTTGAATCCATCAGCTGAATCACCTCCTAAGTGCAGTCAAGTTCTCCAAAGTCCTGCTAATGACCTCATTATTTGACTCGGGTGTGTTGAAGTAGAGATGCATCTAAAAGTTGCAGGAGTCCGGCCCTCGAGGCCTGGAGTTGCCCACACCTGGACTAGAACATGCACCTGGGGCAGATACCCATTCTGTCTGTGCTTTGTGTCTGGAGCCGTAACATGCCCAACACTGGTTAGCGTCACATAAACTGTCTGGAGCTCCTAGCCGTGACACTGGCTCTGAGGCATTTTCTGCCCTTTATCAGAGGGCACCTTGTTTTGGTCAGAACAGACAATACAACGGTGGTTGCATACCTCAACAGGCAGGGAGGCCTGTGCTCACATCATTTACACATGCTGACACACAGACTGATAGTCTGGACCAGCTCACTCAGCCACTTATTTGCCAGGGATGATGAACAGGGGTGCAGACCTGCTGTCCAGAGGCAGTCCCCGCTACAAGGAGCGGAGACTCCATAGCAGGGTTGTAACCCAAATATGGCAGAGGTAGATCGCTTTGCATCAGAGGAGGACGCTCAATGTCTGAGGTTTTTCTTCCTGATGCGCTAGCACACGAGTGGCCTCCGGTTCTCCTGTACGCTTTTCCACCGCTAGAACTGATTATTCCTACCCTCGCCAGGGTGCGAGAGAGGAAACATTCACTCATCCTGGTAGTTCCCCGCTGGCTGGGGAAGCACTGGTTAGCAGAGATTTTCCAGTTACTGCAGGGTGAGCCGTGGCTGCTCCCTCTCCGCAGCGATCTCCTAACACAGGCACGCGAAGAAATATTTCATCCTCATCTGGAACGCCTGGCTCTATTGGCCTGGCCTGTGAGAGGATAAATCTGGCAGCCAATGGGCTTCCTCAGAACGTCATTGACACAATTCAGAGCGCAAGAGCAGTCTCAACTCGTAGCGCATTTGAGGGAAAATGGCGTGCATTTGAGGGTTGGTACGCAAAAACCATGTTTAGCGCAATGCAGAGCCCTGTGTCAGTTATTCTGACATTTCTACAAGAGCTGCTGACTTGGCTTTTTCCACTGTCAAAGGATACTTGGCAGCTATTTCAGCCAACAGTGGGGCAACGTCCTCTGGTGTGCCAGTTCATGAAGGGTGCACGATGGCTCCGACTAATCTCCAAAAGCCTCACCCCTTCATGGGATTTACCGATGGTACTTGATGCCTTGTCACATGTACCTTTCAAACCTTTGGAGCAGGCTGAGCTTAAAGTGCTCTCATTTAAGACAACTTTGTTAGTCGCATTGGTTTTTGCCAAACGTGTGAACGACATTCAAGCTTTTTCAGTAAACCCCTCCTGCATGCGGTTTACTGAACGGAATCATAAGATTTTACTCAAACCCAATCAGGCTTGTATACCAAAGGTTTTTAACCCGGCCTTGCCATATCGCCCTTTGCAGTTGATGGCTTTTTGCCCTCCACCTTTCTCCTCTCAGGAGCATGAACGACTGCATACGCTCTGCCCTGTGCGAGCTCTGCGGATCAGCTGGTTTTCGCAAATCTGAGCAGCTGTTTGTGTCATGGGTTTCACCACATAAAGGGAAGCCCCTAACAAAGCAGCGCCTTTCCCATTGGAACGTTGGAGCTATTGCTATTCCCTATCAGAGCAAAGGCCTTACAACCCCTGTGGGTCTACGAGTTCATTCCATGGCCTCATCCTGGGCACTGTTTCAGGGTATACCTTTGGAGGACATATGTGATGCTGCCAGCTGGGCAACTCCTCACACTTTCACTAGGTTCTATAAACTGGATGTCACGGCACCAACTCTGGCTCACACAGTCTTGGGCGTGGGATGCATACTTGGATAACTGCAGGATGCATCTTTTGGTCTTCGAGTTAGCTTATCTGGCAATACGGGAGTCACCATATTCCATAGTGAGATACCGAAACGAATGTTGAAAGAGAACTTTAGGTTAAGGAATTAACCCTGGTTCTCTGAAACATGAGTGAGGTATCTCACCAGATCACCCTTCTTGCCTGGAGCGAGGAAGAGGTGTGCTTAAAAGACCGAAGATTGCTTACGTGACGTCAGGCATTTATACTGAGAGGAAAGAGGAGGAAAAAATGTGATCTGTAGGGGGAGCCTGACAGAAAATAATTGAGAAACACTGCACTAAGAAAATGCTGTTACTGCATTTTAGGCAATAAAATGCATTCAATTCATAAAAAAAAAAAAAAAGTGAATTATTTTATGTATTTTTAATATTGTATAAAATAATTTTAAGTGGTTAAATGAAAAATCTGCAGAAAATGCCAATGTTTGTATCAAATTAAAAACATTGGTAATAAAATAATCATTTACTAAAACAATTGTTTGCTGGATCCCCTCTTTGCCCTAAGGCCTATTTATAAGCACAATTCTTAAGTAATTTCATAAAATGGAGAGAAATTTGCTCGTATTGTTAATAGTAATAGGCATCAGAAAATATTGTAATTTTTGTTTTAGCAAAGCATACTTAACTTGGGTGTGACATCGTTCCAGCACCCAAAGTCTAACTTTCCAAAAAATGCAGCTTGAACTCTTATTCTTCTTTCTCTGTATTTATACTGTTTGATGCTTGCAGTATTAGTACCTCCTAGATTTGCACAATTCCCATAGAGTTTTTAGTTAACACCTGAACAAAGCCTTTTATCATTAAAGAAATACAATATCCTAAGGAATCAAACTTTAGTTCCAGCTTTCTTTGTTTAGCTTTTAATCTCAGAAATTTACGTGTCGGGTTAAAGACTTTGCTGGGGCCAAAGAACCAGTTACTTTAGGGAATTAAGTTAGTTTTATGGAGACTCTGAAAGTGCTAAATTTAAAATGTGGTTTTTGCACCTGCTGCTTTGGTCAGAGAGCTCGGAAAAGGAACAGTGGTTTTGCCGTGACAGTTGATGGAAACCGAGGAAAGCCTGTGTATGAATGTGTCGGCGTTCGCTTCAGTTGCTGAGACTTGTGGGTGGTCGTGGGTTGTTAGAGTCTAGCTATGTGCGGCATTTCCTTAGCACAGCTTTTGTATCGCTGTGAATGCCTAAAACCCCTGGTTGAGTTTAGGTCTTTGCCTCTTATCGCCAAATCCCCTCTTTGCCCTATTTTTGGACTCTGACAACATTTATAAACAGCTGCCTGACCCGACTTGTCTAATTTCCATCTGCAACAAGAACTTTGTCTGCAAATCATTCAGTATTGCAATATGTACTGGAAATATCGTTTGACAAGTGGGTAATTTTTCCTTTTCATCTCTTTACCAAATCTGCCCTCCTACACACTCTGTCATGAAAAGCCCATATATTGGATAGGTGTAGCTGCAGTGAGTTAGGTTAGATCATTCGTCATAACTGCTCAAGTAAAAGGTTATTGCATGGGAGGTCAGTTGCAGTGTTGTCACCTCCTATTTTTGAAAATCGGAGGTTTGGTACATTGATTGTATTCTTTTTGGATTATAACATTTGTATCATTTTTAGAAAAGCTATTTATGCATTTTATTTTACATCAAAACCCACCCTATTGTATTTTGCATTTAGTCTTTGTTTTCCTCCCTGAGCTTTGTTCAAACCTTAACGAGGCAATTGTGAAAATTGTGTATTTGTAAATATTAAGCATACAGTAGAAGTTATCATGAAATATTTCTGTATAAATCTTCATTCAGGAACTTTTATTATGTGTCTGTTGCAAATGATTTGATATCTATTTATCACCTCCTGATTTAGCTTGTTAGCCTATGACTCAAAACCAAGTCATCATGAACATATGGTCCTGCAGAACCATGTAGTTGGAGTTGTCATGCCAACAAGAGATGCACCAATTAAAACATGGCAAACTACCGATCTGTTTTTTTTTCTTTCTTATTTTTTAGCTTTAACTTGCCAATATAATTTTCATGCGGCTCCAATTTTCCTTCAAAACCTTGATTTAAATACAGCTTGAGACTGTGAGACTGTTTTTCTTGCCTTTCTGCCTCAACACATCATTAATTATTTGCACTTGGAGCAAAAGCAATGTTACTGTGTATGTGTGTGTGCCTGGCTACAGGATTTTACACTGTTTGAGCAGGATTGTACACTGTTTTTAAAACAAGGACAAAAGGTAGACATTTCAATGTGGCTATTAGGACTGTAAGCATGGCTAGCGTTTCTAAAACAGGTATTTGTGTTTTTTCTAGAGATTGCAGGACTTCATGTCTGAGATTTCAAAAACAGCAACATTTCAGTATCTCTTATCAAATGGAAGACTTGCTGTCTCTCTCGCAGCATCAACTCCCTGTAAACTCATCATAGGAACTAGTTTTCCTTTAAATAGCTTTTTGCATCACTGTTATTTGTCAATTTAAAGCACATCACTGATACTGTGACAGTCAGAAATGTTAAATGCATTAGGTTTTCACAATTTTCTTTTCAGATATAGTTTATACTGTCCTAACTAGTAAGCATGTCACAACAAATCATTTAATTGCATGATAAATTAAAATGAGCTAGATGATCACAAAAGTTTTACCTGTTTTTCCTGCATCAATCTAATGTTTAATGTTTTCTGAAGGGAACAGACTTCATAATCGTTTTTGTTATATTTGGTTATTCCAATTTAATTTTTTGTTTTTGGTTGTTTAGTTAGTTTTTTTTGGTTATTTAACATGTCTTCTAATTCCAATGTAAGCTGTTCTTTGTAAATTAAAGTTTATTGATCTTTGAGAGGGCAAACCTGCATTATTATTCCCTTAACATGATCATATTTAAAAATAGTCTCAAAACAACATTCTCACTATCTGCTGTAACTTTTGGGAGAATTTATCATGCAGCAAAGTTTTTAATTGTGACAAATCTATTAAATAACCAATAATTGCTCTTTCTTTGTCTTTCAGTCTCTGCCACCGCCTTTTACAAAGCCCAGCCAGTTATCCAGTTCATGTGCGAAGTGCTGGATATCCACAACATAGATGAGCAGCCTCGCCCCCTCACAGACTCTCACAGGGTCAAATTCACCAAAGAAATCAAAGGTGATGCAGGGGATTTGAGATCTTCCTCCACGTCATAAATCAAGTTTTAACTCAGTTTGAAGCGTGTGTGTTTGCTTGGCGAGAGATTGAGCAAGATTAGCTTTAGCACGTGACACAGCCGTTCACACAGGAGCATTTGTGTTTAATTGACACATTGGTGATGTCCCCCAGGTTTGAAGGTGGAAGTGACACACTGTGGAACGATGCGGAGGAAGTACCGTGTTTGCAACGTGACCCGTCGTCCTGCCAGCCATCAAACGTGAGTCAGTGTGTTGGCATGCAGTAGGGCTTGAGAAGAGGAGGGGAGGACAGGGGACAGGGCTCAAACTGGGAAGTCATCATCAGCTCACCAAACACTGCCGATAGGAGCAGACTCCTTTGATTGTTTCTTTTATTATTTTATTTATGGCTGAACAGTCTGTCAACACCCAACTGTGATTTCTATTGGCTAAAAACATAAAAATGGATCAGCAAACGCTTAAACTGAGGAGTCATAATTCATTGTTTTGCTACCATTGCTATAACATAATCTATGAGTTTGTATAATTTGAAGTTTCTAAATGGAATTGAGAGTTTCCACTCATGGATGGCACCGTGTGAAAATGGATCGGTGATTTATACTGATATGAGTGTTTTACTTCCTTAGGTTCCCTCTGCAGTTGGAGAACGGTCAGACAGTAGAACGCACAGTAGCCCAGTACTTCAGGGAGAAGTACAATCTGCAGCTCAAGTACCCGCATCTGCCCTGTCTGCAGGTGGGCCAGGAGCAAAAGCACACCTACCTGCCCCTGGAGGTAAGAGAAAACCAGCTTTTTTTCATTCAATCAAATCTGTGTCACCTGCATTAAAAAAATAAATTGAGCAGCTGTAAAAATTTGTTGGATAAAAAAAGTCCTTTACTGGCTAAATATAGAGAAATAAACTTAGCTTATTTTGTTTTCTGTCAGGTGTGTAACATTGTAGCGGGTCAGCGGTGCATCAAGAAGCTGACTGATAATCAGACCTCCACTATGATTAAAGCCACAGCTCGCTCTGCACCCGACAGGCAGGAGGAGATCAGCAGGCTGGTGAGTTCTGGAGAACCGTTCATAAACTACTGCAGCAGACCATTTCTGGAATGAGAATTTTTAAATATAAAATATATATATATATAAAAAATCTATTTGCTCCAAAATACAATTCACAGCATTTAAATTTAATGGAGCTAAATGTAGATGCGCATAGTCACGATGATGCAGCAATCACTTGGCCAGAGACCGTAATCAGCCAATTTCTATTCATAAAATGACAAAAAAGAGCATGAAAAAACAGAACCTTCTGCAATGTATTTTTGTTGTTGTTTTGAATGTGGTAAAAATATGATGGTGCATAGAATGGGAATAATCCTTTACTTGATTAATTTTATATTTAATTCAAACTGTTGATTTTAACAAATAAAAAAACTGCAGAAATTTGTTTTCTCTTTCATATGTTTTAGTCTTTAAGAAATAAAAGAGGAATCTGCCAACATCTGAATCTTCAAGAAAAATTGACAATTGGTATTGGTCATTAAAAGCCTAATTTATATCAGTTGATTTGGCTTTTTATGGCTGCAGGGCTATAATGCAGACTAAATGATCTGTGCTCATTTAATTTTAATTCAGCAAATAAATAAAACAAAAACTGACTACAGGAAACATTTGATAAAGGCACAAGTCTGACTACCAAAGAAAGTGATGGAATTATAAAATGATCTTAATTTTTTACTAATGTTTACATCCATAATCTCAGATTGTTTTTTTTGCCAAGTTTTAGTTATGACAAGGAGGGATTATTCTGTGCAGGAACTAAACTAGTGGTAGTTCTTAGCTTTGATGCATATAAATAATACAAAAAAAAAGTTTTCTTTCTGTTATTTGTTCGCAGATCTTTGGTTAGAAGAAATTAAAGGAAAATTGGCAGCTTCTAATTATTGGACGATTGATTAGCGTGACATTAAATCAAATAGAATACAAAGCCTCTGTCACTGTGCGCCGTATGAAAAGATTTTATAGAGAAGATTTATGAAATGTTTGACGGTAATTAGACGAAGTTGTCAGCATGTTTTCCCTCTGCAGTAAGTCTAGTTCTTACTGCAGAGTTCTACTAGTTCTACTATAGAATATTTGAACAGAAGCTAATTAACGTAAGGTCCACATCTTCGGCTCCATAATACTCTCTGCCCATCTCTGTGGTAAATTACTGGTTTTATAATCACCTCACTCTCCCTTGTTCTCATTTTGTGTTATTACTGGAGGCATGTCTCTGTGCTTCTCCGCCACATTTGGCAATTACAGCACAGATCTGCCCAAGGTCAGAAAAATGCCCCAGCCTAAATGGCTTTAATGTGAATCTGCAACTGTCTCAACAACATGTTGTTCATAAGAGAGGCTGAAAAACTGCACTGATTGCCCAAGGCTTCCACCAGATTAGCAATACGCATTGTAAATGCGCCGTTACCTTATTACACTCCCCAGCTGTTCTCTGAAAATAAAAATAGCTGGGTTAGAGCGGAGGAGATCGCTTCAAACAGGACGACGTGTTTTCATGCTCTACTGACTGAAACTTACAGGATGAAAAAGAAATTCAGTCTGATAAGGCATGTCTGTGAGAACCGCATAATGAATCCGATAGGAGATGAAGATATAATCGTAAAGACGCCTGACATTTTTCACAACAATAGTGAAAATGGTTAAATGGAGTTCTCTTTCCGTCAGTCTCCAGGTGTTTTTATGCAGTGATTAGCTGCCCAGCATCAACCTTGCTTACCATTAATCCCTCGCCTCCCTTCTCCTGCAGGTGCGAAGTGCCAACTACGAGGCGGACCCGTTTGTGCAGGAGTTCCAGTTCAAAGTGCGCGACGAGATGGCTCATGTGACGGGGCGAGTGCTACCCGCCCCCATGCTGCAGTACGGCGGCAGGGTGAGCACTGAGCACTTTATGGTACCCTTCTTTTAAATCACGCCCATTCTCTCTGTTTGTCTGACACGCTCTGCCCCTCTGTCTCTGTGGGGAACTAATCACTGGCTTCTGTTTGTATTTGATGTCCTGTTTTATTTTATTTCTTTTTTTTTTTGCCCTGGTTGAGTCTCAGTAGTGTAACCTTTAATCAATTTATATAATTAAAAAAATAAGTTATTCTCGATCCAAAGTATTCCTTAAAGACTTAAATTATGAAACTAAGCATCAGAAAAATTGTTTTGGATTCCCAAATTATGTTTGACTGGTGTATTTCCCACCATCTTAGTATTAATGGTTGTCTGCATAGATGACATGCAAAATATTTATTTATTTAGTTAGGATAAACTGAAAAGGCAGCCTATTGAGACTGAACTATGTTTTGGATTAACATTTGTTTATCCTACTGGAGGAAACGCACCTTTTTTTTATTAATTCAAATCTGTCACGCACACCCAAAATTTGCTTCTCAGACACTATATTGCGTCACACTAGCAATATACCAACATTTAGAGTTCTTTGCAATAAGCTATTATGACATTTGGATTTAAAATCTTATTTTAGAATCTCTTAATGATTTTATTTATTATTTAATTCATGTTTGTCAAGTTACAGTGACAAATTTATCTTGTTTTCTGGGATTTTATGTTGTAGACCAACACAAATCAAATGTGAAGTGGGAAAAAAAATTAAACAGTTTTCAAAATCTAAAAAGTTTCCAGTCATAAAATCCCCAAGAATAGAAGTTTGCTGTTGTAACGAGACACAATGTGGCAAAGTTAAAGCTGTTAGACAACTTTTACCAGCTGCTGCTTGTCTCAGTGTGATCTCCAGTGAATAAGTGATGTAGTTGGTTGGTGCATGAGTTTTGTTATTTATTTTATTATTTTTTTTTTCTAGTGTTGTCACTTTTGTTTGTCTGTTCAAGTGAGTCTTCTGAACATTTTTTGATCGCTTAATCTTCAGTCCATGTGTTGAGTGTGTGATGTGGTTCCAGAACCGCACGGTAGCCACGCCCAGCCACGGGGTTTGGGACATGAGGGGGAAGCAGTTCCACACTGGAGTGGAGATAAAGATGTGGGCCATCGCCTGCTTCGCCACACAAAGACAGTGCCGGGAAGAAATTCTCAAGTAAGGCTGCTTCCTCAGTCTGATATCTAAGGAAGAAAAGTGCATCACTTTAGACACCACAGGAGTAGATGTTACTTTTTTTTTTTTTTTGGCCTTGATTATCTGATTTTTATTTAATTTTTTCTTTTAGATGAATATTTCTCAGTGGTTTTTGAATCATTCAATCTTGCTTGCAGGGGTTTCACGGACCAGCTACGTAAAATCTCCAAGGATGCTGGGATGCCCATCCAAGGCCAGCCGTGCTTCTGTAAGTACGCCCAGGGGGCCGACAGCGTGGAGCCGATGTTCAGACACCTGAAGAACACCTACGCTGGGCTGCAGCTCATTATTGTCATCCTGCCTGGAAAGACTCCGGTCTATGGTTAGAAAACTACTCAAATATAAGTATTTTTTAAATTTAAAATGCAACTAGCTCACAGGTGGTTGTAGTTAGAAAATATAGTTGAATACTTTTATGAGATAAACCAGCAACAAAAACTGTACAATATCCTTCAAAGTGCTGCTTTTTTTTTGTTTGTTCAATCATCCAAAGCTGAAGTGAAGCGAGTGGGAGACACCCTCCTGGGCATGGCGACTCAATGTGTTCAGGTGAAGAATGTAGTGAAGACGTCGCCTCAGACTCTCTCCAACCTCTGCCTGAAGATCAACGTGAAGCTGGGAGGAATAAACAACATCCTGGTTCCTCATCAACGGTTGGACATGACGAATTTTCACACCCTTTCTTCACAGTTTGTTTAAAATATCTGATTAATCTGACCATCGTGTTGTTTTTATTTTCAGGCCATCAGTGTTTCAGCAGCCAGTTATCTTCTTGGGGGCAGACGTTACACATCCGCCAGCTGGTGATGGGAAGAAGCCTTCGATTGCAGCGGTTAGTTTCATGTCGATTTGGACATTTTCCTTGATCTCTATCTTTTTTTTTTTCCTTCCTGTGATTCATCATTACTACTCCTCCCTCAAATGTTCCTTCACAGGTGGTTGGCAGTATGGACGCCCACCCCAGCAGGTACTGTGCCACGGTGCGTGTCCAGAGACCCCGGCAGGAGGTCATTCAGGATCTGGCCTCCATGGTGCGGGAGCTGCTCATCCAGTTCTACAAGTCGACCCGCTACAAGCCCACCAGGATCATTTTCTACAGGGACGGGGTTTCAGAAGGCCAGTTCAGACAGGTGCGCTCCCTCTGACAAACTTTATTTTGTCAAACTGTTTTTAATTTTACTTGGATGGAAAAAAAATCTGTTGCTCCAGGCTTTTGGATTTATCCCGGGATAATCTGGAGTAGCTGAAAGAGGATTTTCCTGGTTTGTTTTTGCCTTTAATCTTGCTGATTATGAATTAAGACCCAAATTTAAAAAACTGTTTAGTAGCTTTTTCCTATTGTAAATTTTTTATAACATATTTGTACATTGGAACATTCTAATCTTGGCTATTTTGTTTGTTTGTTTTAGAACATGTATTGTTAAACAAGCCAATTTCTGTTTTATATAATGTTAATTGCTAATATTACCAACAGTCACATAGAAAGTTTAACATTTTGAACTTTTCATGTGACAAAATTTTAAATCTAAAAACATTGAACTCGAATTAAATGTTTTCTAGTAAGTTATCCATTTTTGGATAACATGGCTGTTAAGTGACTATGGAAGCTGCATGTACCAAAAAATAAATAAATAAAAATGTGAGAACTTCCTTATATAAAATGTGTTGAGATTATTGCAGTTGCTTTACCAGACCTTTGCATTTTTAAATATCCCACTGATCGCATCACTGTGTGGAGGCAACAGCTGCTAGTCGTGCTTTGCTGATCAGTGCTGCAGCTGCTGCAGCCTTGAGATTAGTTTATACTTGGCTTGCCTGTAATATTGTTGGCTGTTTGCTCTGTTGGAACCAAAACTCACAATAAAGACTAATAGCGACCCATAGTGTTGCATTTCTATCATCTGCGGGAAACATTTGATGCACATTGAGGATTGATCTTGATTTGAGCTTAATTTTGTGATTTGAAAGTATTTCCTCTTACTCAAGTCATTAAGAAGGATGCCTCTCATTCATCAGGTGCTGTACTATGAGCTGCTGGCCATCCGGGAGGCCTGCATTAGCCTGGAGAAGGAGTACCAGCCAGGCATCACCTACATTGTTGTGCAAAAACGCCACCATACTCGCCTCTTCTGTGCCGACCGCAACGAGAGAGTAAGTCCTTACCTAAAACTATTATCATATTAAGTCCTTTTACTTATTTGCTCCCACAGCAGCGATGATAAGTCAGAAGCATTGTATTTACCAGGTTATTCTTTTTCAATGTTGAGTCTAGGAAGTGCAATCTCTGCAGGACAGAGAAAGAAGAGTATCTATGTAATTTAACATGGAAACAAACCTCAACCTCATTGGTTCTTGATGCGTTTTAACTTTTAGGAGGTAATTCTGGTTTACTCTGTTAATTAGGAAGGTGAGGGTAAGTACTGAAAACATGCTCCTTTATTTGTCTTTTTTTAAATGACTGGATTATTAACCCTCCTGACCTGAGTAATTGCGTTCGATTAAAGCATTAGGGCCTTCACCAATCGCTCTGGAGTAGTACTCAAGGTCTCCTGACTGAGCTGAAGCCAGTAATAACCTTATTTTCTCCACAGACTCTCATACAGAGCATTAGGCTCTCAAGGGCACTGGGATTTTAATTGGTTGTTTTTGTTGTCTGCCTTTGTTGCTCCATGAACTGTTCCTGTTTTTAACTTTTACTATGTGAAATACTTCAGCGTATTGAGTGCCTGTTAGATGTGCTGTTGATTTTTGTTTAGTTCTTCTCCTAATAGTAAAATCCTAAGCATAGAATAACTGAGTGATTAAATCCTTTGCTAGGTTGGACGCAGTGGAAACATTCCTGCTGGTACTACTGTGGATACAGACATCACACATCCCTACGAGTTTGATTTTTACCTCTGCAGTCACGCTGGAATCCAGGTTAGTGCAGTTTTTGCACTCATTTCTCATTATCTGCAGAATCAATTCAAACGCTCTGATTAAAAATCACATTGCTTTTATTTTTTGATCTGATGATGTAGATAAAATGACTCTGATCTATTGACCATTTTTTGATTAACTGATTAATTATTGAACAGCCAAAAGTACCTTAATATAAAGAGTTTTTGTTTTGTAGAACTTGAAACATGTGAAACTTAAACTGTGCTACTTGTTGAGTTCCGGGTAGAACATATTTACAGACATGTGAATATTTTTTGTACAATTTCACCTTAATTGCTGTTCTCAGTGTGTTGTTTTTTCAGCAAATGACCTTTTTTTGAGTCTGTATACTCCAGTTAACGATTAATCAATATTCAGTATCAACAATCAATAATATTAATCCAATACTACTTTTAAAAATCATAGCTAAACCTTGGTTGTCTTCATAATGCAGATGTTTAACCTTCTGTCTTCGTAATCTACTAAAATCACAACCGCAGAGTTCTAATCTTACCAATATTTGAGTGAAAATCTTTCCAATTCTTTTTCTAGTTTTTTTTTTTTTGTGGTCAAAAGCTAGTAATTACAAAGCTCTACCATTTAATTGTCCCCTCTCAGGGCACCAGCCGACCCTCCCACTACCATGTACTGTGGGATGACAATTGTTTTACTGCTGACGAGTTCCAGCTGCTCACCTACCAGTTGTGCCACACCTACGTGCGCTGTACCCGATCAGTCTCCATCCCTGCACCCGCCTATTACGCCCACCTGGTGGCCTTCCGCGCCCGCTACCATTTGGTGGACAAAGAGCATGACAGGTAAGACGAGCAAGCAACCTCAAAAAAAAAAAAAAAAAAAAAAAGTTTTTTTGCCCCATATTCAGACATACGTTTGCAGACAAACACAGTTAGTTTGTTCTTTTCTCCTCAGTGCCGAAGGCAGCCATGTATCGGGTCAGAGTAACGGTCGCGACCCCCAGGCGCTGGCCAAAGCTGTTCAGATTCATCACGACACCCTGAGGACCATGTACTTCGCCTGAGCAAACATCCCTCCCCAAACCATGATCACCTTTATCACACAAACACAAAAACAACCACGCACGCCTGGTTTGTCAGTCGAGGAGTCCTCATAGGTGCATGCCCAGCCCCCCCGCCCCCAACATGCCGAGTCAATGCGGACCTGACACTGTGCAGAAGAGGGAGGAGGGAGGGGAGGAGGTACCCCTACACTGGACTAAGGATTCAAACGCTGCTTTAAAGACAAACAAGACAGAAACTATTATGCAATATTAAACCAGCCAACTAGTTTATTCCCACCCTTTTCAGGCCCCTCCTATCTTTTCTTTCCTTGTTTGTGACCTTGTGGGTGTTTTTGTTTCTTTTCTTCTCCCCTCCTTCGGCACAGACCTTCCTACTGGTCTCATCCTGCACCATCTCTAGTACCTCAAGTCAGTTTGAGCAGCAGCACTTTTACATTCTTTCAATTTTACTGTAGTTTGTCGATACTCCCCGAGCTTTGAAACGAGAGGGATGATTATTCGGAGTGTACCTTTATGGACCACAGGTCCGTCACATTGCCACTTTCCCCCCCTTTTTTTTCACTTTTCCCCAGTGTGTTACTTTAATGAAGACAAATGTTTTTTGAGCACACTGCCATCTGTTGGCGACGAGGTATAAATGCCCTCTATAAAAGTCACAACGAGAAGTCTTGATTTATGATTTATTGTAACGGTCAGTTGTCAAGTTTGAACTGGGGCAGTTTGTATTGGCTGATCTAAAGGAAGAAATGCTGAATTGCAGCCATGTATCTTTTAAGTATAACACTGTTTTTAATCCAGTCATTTCATCTGCATACAGCGGAAAACTATTGGTTTGTCCTTTTTAATGAATTATGTAAGTGTTGTTCGCCTTCTTAGCAATCATCGTGCATTCGTTTTCCTCAGTGCTTTATCTTGCATTTTCTCTGTTCAAGATGGTGGATAATTTGATTGTGACAATGGTTTCCTCTAGTGCAATAATCAGCTAAACGAAGGGAAGAGGATTTTAGGGGATTTAAATGACTCATGAATTTAATATTTCAATGAAAAGTTTGCCCACTTTTAACTCATTTATTTTGTTGCTCCTCTGAATTAAAGAGGCAGTAATTATTATTATTTTTATTTGAGTCACCTGTTGCTGTTGGGTAAAAAAATGGTGCAACCACAGTTACGGTGATTATTGTTTCAACTTGAACTGAAGGAACTTATGCACCAAGTATAATTGGTTTTAAAACTCCCAATCGTGATTGTGTTTGAGATTTTTTCTTCTTTCAAAGATTCTCAACAAATGGCAGCAAAGTGGAGCGTAAAGGCCATATAGAAGAAGTATTTAAGTGCCTGGCAGAAGCGTTTAATTAAAAAAAAAACTGTAAGAATCTCATTTCAATCAGTTGAAGAGGTCACAAGCGGAAACTTTCACCTGATGCCTGTCATTTTTGTCCACAGCCATCTGACTTGTCTATACATCTCATTTAAAACGACTATAGATCAAAATATTTATTCCCTTTTTTTTGTTTCTTTCGTTAGCTGTTAGCTTTCCTTAGTATTCAAAAGACATGAATCCAGCTGCTGCAGTGGGCTTTTAAAATAATGGACTGGATTTATGGGCATGGAGTTAAACTTGTGATGAAACAAGAGACTTTCAGGAAACTTTTTTTTTTTTTTTGGAAGACGTCAGCCAGGTGTAATTCCTGCCCATCTAACTGACCCTGAATAGGAAGTGGCCTCAAAACGGAGCAGAGGAGTTATGCGGGGGATTTGCAGCTATTTGGTCACCGAAGACTTTTTCACACATCAGATGTGCCTTATTGGTGCAAACAACGTCTCCAATATGGCAGCATTAGTGTTGTCATCCCATTTTAAATGTGTAGTCTGTGGCTCCCTCTGTTGCTGCCTCAGAGGCATTTCAGCAGTGAAAAAAACCCCACCGTACGCTTCTGGGCTTGGGTTGATGATTGTGATTTTCCTTGGAAGTGTTTACAGTGCGGTCCCCCACGTTACTCCTCCTCTCCATTGAAGACCTGAAGCTTGTTCAGGAACATGTTTTTAAAAAGTTATCTGCACTAAAAGAAGCATGTGTTTCTAAATGTAACACGGGCACGGTGCTACTCTAAGAGTTTGAATCTGAGCCTCTGTGCATGAGACTCTAAATAAGCAGGTTAGGGTGAGAAAAAAAAAAACCTCAGAATGGAAGGACAGGATAAGGTGCTTTTGCTATGGTTGATGCAAAGAGTAGATTTACAAATAATTTAAGGTTAGATTTTTGGGGTTTGAGATCTTGTGAACGGTACAACGGCAGACGTTCCTTTGAACAGTGAGGTATAATGTAGAGTCCTGCCTCCGCTGTCGCAGCCTTGCAGTCTGGAGGCCAGTGTGTTTCGAGCCTTCATTATTTCACTAGTACCTTTCTAAAAAGCCAGATTATGAAATATATTTGTACATTTTAAGTTCTGTAATGCACACCACTTATTTTTGCTAACAAAAAAGATGTAGTCTAATTATTAATCTTAGTAATTAATGTATCATAAGTAAAGGTTAAAAAGATATAACAAAGTTGAATTATTGCAGCTGACTGTTGACTCGTTCCTGTGTCGGTGTGTAGACGTTTAGTACCTGTATGACCAGCGGTGGGGTTGTTGGACCTAGTGACGTGTTTGGACTGTTATCGGTAGGAATGTGGACTTCAGCCACCGCTTTCTTTGATGTTTGGATAAAAGAAAAGAAAAAAAGCTTGCAAGATGCTTAATGCTCCTCTATTTTTTTTTTCTCTCACAGCTGGAAAAGTAAATGAAATGATGTTCGCATGCTCTGAGCAGATTTTATTTCAGGACAGAAGAGTCAGTAGTTTGCTGTTGATACCTTTGAATGTGTTGACTGCTCCTTGTAAAGACGGGGTAGAGCAGTTTTTGTGATCCATTTCAAATCCACATGATCAAGGAAGTAACTTGACAATTGAGCCGTAGTTCTCAGTTCCTTTGAGTTAAATCCTCTAAGGATTTGCGTCGCACTGCAACCCCTGTTCCAGAAACTGGCCTCAAGCCCCTTCCATGACCAGAGCGTCGGCCTACCGGAAAATCAGTGTGACAAAGCCTGTAATCTCATTTTTTACACCTAAATAAAGGTTCTCTTTTATGCCAGAGGACTACATTCAGTGGCCGTACAATCCCCCCACTCGGGAAATGAAAGGTTGAAACCGAAGGGCAATTTAGTGGGCTTTCCGGAGATTTCAAGTGTGCGTGTTTTTGGAAGGACTTGTAAATGATCAGTGAAAGCTTTATGCGGTATGTTATGTTGGAAGTTGAACAAATGAGTGCATGGCAGAAGAAGGAGGATTGTATCTCCATAGGCTGAAACGCATGTTGAGGGCAGTTGAACACATGTTTACATGGCGGATGTGTTTGCCTCTCTTATGTTTTTAATGCCATCAGCTGCTCCTTGCAAATATAACCAGAACATTTCAGGCCTGCCGATGTAAACGCTCAATTGTATTCTTTTTTTTTTTTTTTTTTCTGAAACCATTTCCTTTTTACTCTTTTTTTTTTTTTAACTTTTTTTTATGTTATTTGATTTGAAATAGTTTGGTGCGCAGAATAAAGAATTAAACACCTAATTCTCTTGGATTTCTCTGTAGAAGATAAGGTTTTCCATTTTTTGTATCGTAGAAGTAGCTACATTTAACCGTTTTGTAGTGATTGATAGGTCCACCTGGTTCGCTATGCTTGTTTCAGGGAGGTAGCAAAGGAGTGAGAAGAAGTCCACTGAAAGTGCCTTTCCTCTCGATGGTGCTGTTATGTGAAAATGTAAAACTGAACTTATAAAGTCTCCTCAGTGGTGGCCACTTTACTACTCTCTAAGTGTTTGTTGGCAATCCAAACAGGAAGTCAATGTACCGAGACAGTGAGTTTGTAGAAAAGGAAAATATAATGCCAAGTAGATCTTTGTAGGATGTTCGGTGTCTTGGACCAGAGGTTCGTTGGGACAGTGGGATGTGGTTCAGGGTCGGTTTGCGTGGATCGAGCATGGGTGGCGACGGGGATCGTTTCTTTGATGCTGATCACGAGCGATGAACTTAGCACAGCACTTTAGAGACTGCCACTCTCACTCAGACATATGGCCAAGAGGTTTCAGTCCCCATTCCTCCAGTTTTCCTTCCGGCTTGGAGAAGATCCAACCCGTCGCTCGGTTATTTAAAGTGTGCCTCGTTTTCTCGTGGCTTCGTTTGGCTCGGTTGAGTCTGCCTTCTCTCTTGTGTCCGTTTCCTCTCAGAAACTGCCACTCGATGCATCGCTATAGCCACAGCTGGGCATCAATTAACAGTTTGTTGGGGCCTAAAATGTTGAAGCAAAGGTATTTTACTAATTTTGCACTGACAAACATCATGTTCTCAAATGGTTTCTCTCCAACTGAAGAAAGCAAGACGAATACGATCGCAATATGCTTGAATAAGCAGGGAAAAAATAGTCAAGTGTCCTTTTAGCCAACCGTGAGAAAAGCAGGTTCTGTGTCAGTATTGAGATTTTACACTTGATGCCCAGCCCTAGTAGCAGCAGCAACAACCTGTGGCATTTTTTTTTCATTACGATGCAACACCCTGCCTGTGAGTGTCGTCTCTGATAGAGGGAATGTGTGCCCAGCGCAGTCCTCCTCGTCTCAAGCCACTATGGCAACAACTAAGAACCGAGGGATGTCTCTTTCCGAAGGGGTGGGAGGGGACAGGGGGGGGGGGGGCGAATCTTTTTATTACAAGAAATCTCAAAACACTGCACCTCATTTACCTTGGTATGCTGCATATGTTATACTACATGAAAGAAAACTGCAAATGGCTTTTATTACGACATATAATGCTTGAGTAATGCCTGATTGCGATATTCTTATACAGTAACTGTTTTAGTCAGAATAATTATAACTGTAAAAAAAATATTAAAAACAAAATATTCTGTTTTGTCTTAACACTCATTCGATTAAAAAAAAGATTGTTCTTGAGCCGACTTTTGTTGTCCTATTTAAATGTGTTGTTCTTTCAATATATATATATATATATAAATATATACATATATGAAGTATATATGCGGAATATTTTATGGTGTATTTATTGAGAGCGGCTGGAGTCTCCGCATCGTTTTCGCAGTGTGGTGGGGGGGCGGAGCTAAGAGGAAGATGCCCTTTTTTTTTTCTTTAAGCCCCTCCCCTTAAATGTCGATGCCTTATTCTCTTAGACAAGCAAGCACAACAATTTGTCAGGGGGTACGAGGTTAAGGAAAGATTTGCCTTGTTACAGCCGTGCGTCGGGCTCACTCTTCTAGTTATTCATTATCTTCCGCTTTGACTTTTTTTTTTTTGTTTTTACCACCTGCGAGGGCGATTTCCCCCTCCCCCACATATAGCTAATCTCTGACGAAGGGAACCATTTCTCAACCACACTGACCAGAGTGTCAAAAAGCTGACTTTTATTTTCATCCCAAGCTGCTAATT
Organism: Poecilia reticulata; assembly: GCF_904066995.2. Taxonomy (NCBI): domain Eukaryota; kingdom Metazoa; phylum Chordata; class Actinopteri; order Cyprinodontiformes; family Poeciliidae; genus Poecilia; species Poecilia reticulata. The sequence continues at coordinate 10,735,838 of NC_088845.1, forward strand.
GGTACGTTAGCCATGTATGGGACGAGTGGAGTGGGAGTTTGGAAGGAAAGTTATCTGAAAGGCAATATTTTTGGGGTCATGTTGAATTTTTTTATTTTTACTTTTTTCTTTTAAGTAGGCTTAGCTTCTGTTCTCTTAAAATGGTCTCCTTTCTGGTGCCAGAATATTTTACAGCAGGAACAGGTCTCATTCCACAAGAGAAGACATGCCTGAGCCTTAAATGCATTCTTGCAGAGTTGACCTTGCAAAGCCTTTTCCTGGGCTGCCTACCAAGTAATCTAGCCTGCGTACTTGATCTGTCATGACTTCCGAACCGGTGTCCTCATCTCTGCTCACTTCACACAGAAACCACTAACATGCTTATTTTTTTTTTTTTCTTTGGAGAACTCTGAAGTGTAAGCTTTTTACATAATGCTTTTGGCAGAATAGAAACCAAGTCTGGGTCAAACGGCATTTGGAAACCCTTCTTGGCATTTGTTTCCACCTGATGAGCAGCACTGTCTGCTTCAGGATAATAATGTAATCATTTAATTTGATTTTTTTTCTTTTTTTACAACCAATTATTGTCTCATCACTGATGGCAAATCCAAAGAACAGTATTTTCAGATACAGTTTGACCTTGGCCTTATGAGAACCATGAGGTTCCCTCAGCCTACTGGATTACAGAGACCTGTGCCTGTACTATAAACCAAGGATGAATTGTGTTGTGATGAACTGATTTTTTTTTTTATTGGTTACTCCTGAGCCTGCAGGAGGATCCGAGACATGGACCTTTTCAAGTTTTGTCGAACATATTCCAAAGCAAATAGGCCCTTTTAGTCCTTTAAACCAAATTATTTTTAGTATAATAAATGTTTACCAGAATGTTTACTCCCTCAGCCCACATTTCACCTTTTTCTTTTCTTTCTTTTTTTTGTTTTGCATTTTGCATTCCAGCAGATTTCAAACCAAATATTGCAGATGAGATTAGGCTCCTGATGCCGTTTACCTTTTACACACTTGATGGTTTGATGAAAGATGAATAACAGTGGCCAAGGATTTGGAAAAAAAAAAAAAAAAAACATTGTATACTCTGATTGCTTGAATATCCTTATTTTTGTCTTCACTGTAGCAAATTAGAGATCCTGGGCTCTGATACTTCTGAGTGAGGCACCAGCAAACGGACGTACATGTTGAGCAGTCACAAAAAAAAAAAACGGTCGATTCATGTCTCAGTATTTTTGCAAAGGCTCTGTTGTACCAACAGCTCTATTCCTTTAAGTTTTAAATGTCTTTCTTTTGTAACCCTCATATAGTTTGTTGGCCTTTTTAGTGTTGCTTTGCTTCAGTTTGAAGTGTATCTTTGACTAATACTTGCAATAAAATGCTTTGCTTAACTTCAGTTGTCATTGTTGGATGTTTTTTAGACTGAGGCTAGAATTATTTTTAAATGATTAAGAATTAAAGTACTAATTAATGTCATTAAACAAATTAAAATAAGAATTTAGGCAACTGTTTTGACAAAGTAACTCCAAGAAGCATAAATGTGTTAAAAACACAATCATAATTAAATGGATGTAATAAGTTTAATCTCTGGCAGAACAACCACCCGACCTAAATGGAAAGAACATTTACATTCTGCAGACTTGGCATATTTTCCATGTACAGGATGAGAAAGGTTCTGCTTGGACCATTTTTTTTCACAAGATGCGAAATGTAATGTTAGTGGTCTAATGGGCCAAAAAATCTTCATAAATCTTTTATATCCGACTGAGGAAAAACTGATAATCACCTAATAGACATTGTTCTTTTTTTTGTTTTAAATAGTGCTTTTGACTACTAATTCAAAGCATACAAAAGCTGACAACTGGATCCTGTCAGAAAACGTCCATTCAAGAATAATGGAGCAAATATGATTTTCTTGGAACAACATTACTGAAATGGATCCAAACACGATCTGATTATGGTTAGAAAAGTCAGATTTCTAACGGCTTCCATTCACTGTCGCTATACACAGCTACTGCACAATTCACTACCATCAAGTGTACAGTTGAAATTATGTCTACACGTTTCTTTGATATAATTTTTTTTGTCACAAATTCACATGCTCGCTGTGGCATATTGTAGCAAGCAAGAGAGCAATTTTAGATCCTGGGGTCTGTTGGGGCTCCAAGCTATTCTCTCTCTGACAACATTTATTATGTCCTTCTCTGCAGCCGAGCAAATCGGCACATAAATCTTCATCGTATTCACAGTCAAACTTGAGCAATTACTGCTTTGTTTTTGGATGGGAATTGTATGCTTTTAAAATGTTAATTTCAAACAAGCTATTAATTTTGAAACTGAGCTAGAGGCCCTAGCACAACTGTAAATGAAAAGATGTGTAAAAAAAAAAAGAAAAAAAACCACATGCAACATGGCGTATACACCATGATCAGGATCCCTTAACACCATGAGCTGGCATTTTGATCCACTGCTGCAATATTTACTGGTGTCTCTCATTGATTACATGAAAAGAAGCGAGAATGGGTAGGATTGTTCACGTTAATCTTACTTAAACCCCACAGCTGCAGGTAGCTGCACTCCTCCCACCCCTGGTTTCTGTGCAGATGTGCATAAAAACTGACATTGAGGCACATCCCTCCTTCCTCTGACATTGATTATGTTGTTGTTGGCAGCACATAGGTCACATAGGTTTAGATCACACACAATTCCCCATGCAGCAAACCTGAGTGTAGGGTATTAGCAAGACAAAGCAGTTGAAAACACCTGTGTGCCGATTTAAAAATGCTTGAAATTTGTTTTTCTTTTATACTTTGACGTGTGTTTTTCAAAGGTGCAGTTAGCTTAGTCGCAAAAAGATTATATAGGTTTAAACGAGATCTGCCGTACGGTCATTGGGTACAACCATCCACCCATAGTCTTAACCCATTTATCAGTCTATTAAAGGGCAACACAGAGACAAACAGCCATGCACACATGTACACTCATAAGGGCAATTTTAGTTCGACCAAGTTAACTAATAATTATCTTTTTGAACTGTGGGAGGAAGCAGGAGTACCTGGAGAGAACCCATTCATATAAACTTTTTGAAGAAATGACCTAGGCCCAACTTTTGAAATACATTTGTTTTATTTGAATCTCTACTCTTGTTTAATTGCAGGCTTTTACCTAACTTTTATTTTATCATAATTACATTAAATTAGATCAAATTATTGGTTTTGAGATTTCTTTTTTTTTTTTTTTTTTTTACTAAAAAGCCAATTTTGCTAAACGCATTTTCTGCACCAACTTTTACAGGCTCATTAAATTTGTAAAAATGCGAATAAATTCAGACATGATGAACCCACTGTTCATCATGTCTGATGCAGTTTCGCAGCGCAGCCTCTGGGTGACGCCAAAACGGGCAATGTTCATTTATACATTTATATTTATGATTGCACACGTATATAGATTTATATTTTTTCATTTATATTTCTAGTTAGCTTGTATGGTGTTTCTTCATTATTCTGTTTTTTACTATGTTTTTTTATTTTATTTCTCTTACTTGTATTTTGTACTACCCACCTTCTACCATGAAGCTTCATTTTCACACTTTTGGGACTAATAAACGATTATGTTAGCTTTTCTTACGCGTAGAAACAGAATGTTTTATAGGGGTACCCAAGCCCAGTTCTCTAAAGTGACTGTACTGTAACTTTTAGGGCATGCAACGCTCTGAGAATGGCTTGTTGCCATGTTGCCGCAGAGCTGAATAACATGCTGAGGTGGAAATTCAGCATTAAGATTTAGCACTTGGTCACCCTGACTTCCTTTGGAGTTGCTGTGGGCCTGCACACATTTCAACCATCAGTACATTACTGATAAAGCTAATATTTTTGCATACAAAAGGTTATAAATAACTTTTTTGTGTATCTCTTGTACTTGGAACCCCTGGACTTCTTGAATAGTTCTCTTTGGACAAGCGGGTCTAAATTTGAAATATTTGATCACCAACACTGCAACAGACTGGCGACCTGTCCAGGGTGACCCTGCCTCTCGCCCGGAACGTTAGCTGGAGATTGGCACCAGCAACCCTACCGACCCCACTGAGGGACAAGGGTGTAAGAAGATGGATGGATGGATGGATGATCACATAAGACATTTTAAATTTGAAGCACAACTGGACCCTGAAACATAACATTATCTCAGAACATATAACTAAATGTTCTGAGATAATTCTAAGCACCAGTGATTGGCTTAGAATTAAGAAATGGAAACTTGTGGGTGCAAACAAAGGACATACTTTGATCTGAGATAATGTGGGGTGAATTTAAACAAACTGAACATGCAAGACCCCCAGCAAGCACCTCATAGTTGCAAAGTGATGGGTGGGACCTCAAGAAGATGTCAGAGAACTACAAGAAGTACCTCACTGAATTTACTTCAACCAACGAGACAAAACCTATTAGGTATAAAGTTTTACCAGCTAAATTTTATGTTGTGTAGCACACATAATCAAGCTTTTATTTTGTTTCCCCTTTCCTCGTGGATCAGTATAATGTTCGCTCATTTGAAGCTAAATAAAACTGCTTCCACAGATTTATTTTAGAAAACCCAGAAATCTGGGGAGCCATTTGGCTTCCAGCAGCATGATGAGAGAACAATAACCAACTGACAAGACAGCAGTGCTGAGCTTCAGCGTCATTAAAAATGTGGCAAAGTAGGTTTTCTAATACCAGATGCTCCGTAGGGTGGGACTGAACAGTGATTATGTTCTCACTCTGGCTGTCAGTCTCTGCATGCCAAGATGTTACATCCATTTGACAAAAATGATGGTGTTTGCTTCTTTGCTTTGTTTAAATAAGATTGAAACGTGAGCAACCAGATGTCCCACTATAAGACCAAATACTCTTGTCACAGCTTCATCCACAGAAAAACAAAAATAGATATTAAACTAGATTTGTTCATTTAATGAATCCTTATTTTGCACGATTACCCTCTCATCAGTGATATGGTCATGTTTAGTGAAATAGCAACCGGACCTTTTATTAGGTCAACACACATAAACGTGTCAGCTTTGCAGATTTTGGTGTGTTGTTATCATTATTAAAAAGCCCACCATGCCTTTATTGACTAAATTATTTTGCAAACAGTGGTAGATCTTGCATAAACAGTGCCCTAGGCAAGTTCCTCATTGTGGTTTGAAATGAAAAGAAAAAAAAAACTCCTTGACTTTTACAATTTTATCATAACTATTACAGAATGAAAAATGGGCTTTTGAAGAAACAGCCTGACTAATCTTTGAAATGAAGTTTTTACACTTGCATGAATCAAAATCACATTTAATGGCAAAAAAAAGAAGCAACAAGCTCAAAATGTATTTTCTTTTGGTTTTTCAAAAACCACAGACCATTTGAAACTCTCAAACTGTGTTTTGAAGAATTAAAAAACATTGTCTTTTGAAGGAGGGTTCATTGCTCTAATGTGTTCCTAAATATTTGTTTCCCATTTAAATATATTGTCAAATTCAGTGTCATGACTGTTCAGTGTAAAGAAATGATGTTTAATTTGTGAGTTATACAATCTGTAAATCCTGGCTTGTCTAAATCCGTGGTCCTCAAAGTGTAATCCAAGTGGTACTTGGCAAACTCTGAGTTTGACAACTCATTCCACCGACATCTCGTTCCAATCCTGCAGTTCCACTTCTCGCCAGAAGAGGGAACAGTTCACCGACAGAACTGGGTGAGAAGCTTGATCAGCTGACACCAGCTGGAGAGCTGAGATGCTTGTGACTTACCTCATGTGAACTCATGCACAGCAGGATGTAAAAGCGTGCTACCTGAAATTACACACTTAGATTGAGGTCTAAGCTGAGATACTTAACAAATACCTAACAACTGGTTTGGTATTAGGAATAATTAACCATATGTGTAACTTTTAGGTATTCTTTTGATGGTTTAAATGAGCAGTCTGAAAAACATTCCTTTGACTTTGGAGCCCCTTCACAGCTTCTGTCAGGACTGTGGATGATATAGAGAGGACATTACTTAAATCTCCTGCTGCACACCTCCTGTCTCCTGTCCTGTAAAATGACAAATCATCTTGTTGCAGATGTAATTATCAGATGTCAGGCTGTGGTAGAAAGTCTTCCAGCTGCATAAGAAATACTCAGATACAACTTGGTACCTGCTGGCTGCTGTCAGACAGAAACATTGACTTAATGTTACTTTATCAATTTTGTTGGCATGCCTTGGGATTCACAGACTGTCTAAGTCTTTTTTTGTTGTTGTTGCTCTGATTACCTCAAAATCTACTGTACAAGACCTTTACAAAAATTCATTTGTTTTCTCTGTAGATATCTGTAAGTGTTTCAAGCCAACAAGGAGACAGACTTTTCTGACTTTTTTTCTATAATTCATTGTGCTTTCTTAAGGGTCTTCTGACTGATTTTTTTCCACTTTTCTGTCCAGTGCTCGTGCCTAGCCGTTGCTGCAGTGAAAATAAATGAAAGCAGATCAGCGTCTGAAACAGAAAGAAGGGTCAAATCTAAAAACAATGTTATTTTTGCCACACAAAATCCTTAAAGGAACAATACAACCAGATGTCACCTGCGTGAATGTGATCAACAGTACTAAATGTGAATTTAAGATCTGACTGAGTTGTCCAGTCATCAAAAAGTCACTTGACATTAAACACAGGCCAATTTTAGTAGATGCAGAGAAGAAGTATAAATTCAAGCAGCTACTTTTCCTAATTCCATCATTTTTAAATGCATGGTTGTAGAGATGTAGGACTATCCCCTGTTGGTTGTGATGGTTGTAAGCCGGGTGTCTTCTGTATGGATTCAATCAGAAAAAGAGAGATTTCAAATATCAACAATGTGAGTATGTTTAAATTAGTCTTATTGGTGCTCTGTTTGTTGTTGTTTTTTTTTACTCAAACTGTGTTAACTTTTTTTTATTTGTAATGAAACCAAATGGATACTGACTGTGATTTTGTTTCAAGCTGCAAAGTAACTAAATGCCCAAAGGTATACGGTTGGTTTTTAAAGTAGTCTGTTGTCTGTTGACACAATAATGGTTCATCTCTTGAGTTCAAGTTTTTTGTTTATGTCTGAATGCTTTACAGAACTATTTTTAAGAAACGTAGTTAAAGAATGTTTCTTATAAACTAATCAGTAACTGGACTGAATAAGTGATTTGAGGGGAAAGCATCCAAAATCGAAAGAAAATCTTGGAAACCCTCAATAAACCTGAAGAAATGTCACAAAAGACCACTTCAAAAGAATTCAGAGATTCTTAGGAGATCACTGGAGAAAAAAAAGGAATAAAGAGATAACTCAAGACTTTACTAGGTCCTGTTTAAATTACATTATTATTTGCTAATTTAGTAGCTCATTGAAGAACTTTACTACATGACATTTAAATTACTAAAACACAGAATCTTACCCATTTATTAACAGCACTAGTAAAGATGCATAAAAAGCCTTTAAATAAATTCCTCATCTATTGCAGAAGCATAGCAATGCACTAAAAATTAAAAAATTTAAAAATAAATAATGATAATAAATCAATCACTACCTTAAAAATGAAAGGTTCTCAACAAATGATCAGTGCCATAATGTTCTGTTTTATTACATGAAACACAATATTTTTCAAACATTCAATAAAACCAAGGCTATTTTCCAACAAACATAAGTGATCTGCAGCCTTTTCTGCCTTTGTTACGTTTTTTTAAAACGTGTATAGTACTTTCTTATTTAATAGTGTCCAGGAACTGTTAATGAGGCTATTTTTGATCCATGACTTCCTGCTTCCCCTAAGTTATGAAAATAATGGGATTTCTCTTAGATACTTCTCAGAATCATAAAACAAGGGAGAATGCCATTCAAGTAGCAGATAGTGTAAAAAAAATGACTCTCACTGTCTTAGTTAGCATGTCCAAACAGTTTTATCCTCTCTGCTTAACATTACCAACTCAGGTGTTATATTCCTTCAGTGTTTGTTTTTGTGTTTTGATCATTTTTGATTTTCTTTTAAATTATTGCTTAAAAGATCTTTTGATGTACAATTAACTTCTCTGTGCTATTTAATGTTTGAAAGGTGTTGCCATGCTATTTCTAGTGTAGTTTCCATTTTTTGTGTGCATCCTGTTCTTTGTGTATTTAGATTTATTTCTCTTTGTTTGGTGTTAATTCCCTCCCCCCCCTGTAGTTTATTTGTGTCCAGTTCAGCTTCCTTTGTGTTAATTATTCATGTTCCCTCAGTGTTGCTCTCCTCACCTGCATTCAGTGTCATTCTCCTTTCTTCCCACAGTATATAAATCACTGGTTGTAACAGGTTTTTTTTCTGTTATTCCTCCCCATGGCCCACTTTATGACATCAGGTGCCCTCAAAGCAACATAGACTACGTGAGAAAGAAAGAAGGTGTCAAGGATCAACGAAAGGTCCAAGAGAGGTGACGGCAACTCTGCAAACGGTACATATGAAGGTGGAAGACTAAATCAAGCCTGGAAATAATTGTTTGAGTTTCTCTGAGGAGCTTAGAAGTCACATATCCTGCAGCTTCAGAGATATGTTATCCTCAAACTTCAATGATCTGTCAACATGATGCCGGCAGAGAATATTTACTGGAACAGCACGTAAATATGCATACAGATTACATGCAGGTTATAGACCACACACACACACACACACACACACACACACACACACACACACACACACACACACACACACACACACACACCCACACGCCCACACACACACACACACACACACACACACACACACACACACACACACACACACACACACGCACACACACGCACACACACACACACACACCTATACGGGTTTAAGTGTATTAATGGGACAATTTTTTTCAAACCAGTTTTTTGCAACACTAAACGGACACCCCTTTCCACTTATACTAGAAAGACGTAGTAAGTTGTCAAAAATCTTGTTGAGCTACATAACAGATCTCACTTAAAAATTTAGATACACACATCAGAACTCAAAATACAAGAACCTGACGAAATGCTGTATTAAAAGGACAAACTATAATGAGGTGCTTGGCACATGGCACCAACAGTAATTGTCAGGGCCAATTGTATTTATCAGGACCACAGCATACACATACAAAAAATATACAATTTATGTGCATTAAGAAGTCCAAATATGGAAATATGGACTATAACTAGTCCATATTTCTGTGGAGTGCATCTGTCATCCCATGAGATGTCTGAATCATCTACGGAATCAGGAACATACTCCTCTTTTGATGATGTCACCTCACTTGAACTTTGTTCTGGACAGACCTGTTGATTAAAAACAGATTTTGTGTACATTGAAAGCATTTCAGCAAGAATATTTCTGCTAAAAGCTTACCACTTGAAGTTCAGTGATGTCCTTATTTTATTTACGATAACACTTTTTGTGCCAGGACTGGTTGCAAACTAGACAGAGAAAAATAAGAATTGACAAAGGGAGGTAGCATGGTGAATATTGAAAAAGTCATTGCCACACTAGAACTCAATTTCAACATACAGCACAGCTACACATGGAACACTTTTTTAGAAGTGTTCCTGTGGGACCTCTCCTCGGGCTGACACCTTATCGTGGTGGAGGGGTTTGAGTGTCCCAATGATCCTAGGAGCTATGCTGTCTGGGGCTTTATGCCCCTTTTAGGGTCACCCAAGGCAGACAGGTCCTAGGTGAGGAACCAGACAAAGCACAGCCTGAAGACCCCTTATGATGCACAACAACCTTTGCACAACAACCTTTCTCAAAGCACACCTTTGAGAAAGCACACCTTCTCAAAGGTATGCTTTGAGAAGGTGTTCTTCCCATACTCTTCTCAAAGAAGCACAAAGGTGTGCTTCTCTGTATCAGGAAGTCTGATGTATCTCCAGGTATTTGTTTGAGCCACTCTTCTAGTTTAGGGGTCATTACTCTGAGGGTTTCAGTGACCACAGGCACTACTATTGCCTTCACCTTCCACATTATTTGTAACCACCCAAGACCCATACTCTTGCATGGCATGCATTACTAATTCATCTTTGACATTTGGGCTGATTGGGACCTAATGATTCCAAAAACAAAGAATTATCTTTTTACATGATATGTGGACATCTTTTTTCTCAGAAAACCATGTTTAGCACCATGGTAAATCTATATAGTTGCTAACTTTTATAAACACTGAACATCTTGAGTCTAACCTGTAATGTGTTATAATCTTTCACCACCTCCAAGTCATAAATTAATGGCCAAACGTGTGGACACCAGACCCCATCTAGAGCAAAATTTAGTATTGTGGACTAGACAGCCCAAAATAAGTCATCCACTTATGTGGACAAATTTTTTCTCAGGTTCTAGAACCTTTCTGTCCATTGGAGCATTATTTGCTCTCTGTTGTAAAATATCCTGTTGCTATGGTTATGCATCAAAACAAAATAGCAAAGTATGAAAAATATTTCCAAAAATCAGTCCAAATACCTGGTATCCAAAACAAGAAGCAACTTTTGTCCAAACAAAAGCTATTTTTCCTCCAGAAAGGTGGGAATGAAAGTTTAAAAAGTAAAAATCTCAATGAAACAACAGAGCTATTCCAATGTGCTACAACCTTGAGCAGCACAAATTTTCCATGCATCATAAGCAGCTTTTGTATTCTTATATCAGTGGACTGAATTTTTCTGTCTTATTATGCCAGCAGGGTATATGATAACTGTCAATGCATAGCTGTTGATTGTCTGGACCTTGCAAAAGTAACCATAGCCGTAGAACTTTTCCATATTTTGTCACAACTGCAAATATATTTTCACAGAATTTTATGGGAAAGACAAACACAAAGTGGTATACAGTTGTAAAGTAGAAACAAAACTATACATGATTCAAAACATTTTTTACAAATTAAAGCTAAAAAGTGAGGCATGCAAAAGTGTTCAGCCCCCTTTCCCTGAATGCAACCAATTGCCTTCAGAAGTTGCCTGATGACTGGTCATGGTAAACAAATTCAATTCCTCTATGACTGCTTCAAAAGTTGGCTAAGAGAATATTGGGGAACAAACAACATCATGAAGTCCACAGAACACACCAGACAGATCAGGGATAAAGTTGTGGAGAAGCTTAAAGCAGGCACAGAGTATTGTTCCATGAATCATCTGGAAATGGAAAGAGCATGGCACAGCTGTGAACCTACCAAGAAAAGGCCATCCACCTAAACTTACAGGCTGAACAAGAATAGCACTGATCAGAGATATAGCCAAGAGGTTCATGATGGCTCTGGATGAAATGCAGAGATATCTGTTCACAGTATAACTATTAGTCATGCACGGCAAAAATGTGGTTTTATGGAAGAGTGGCAATAGAGAAGCCATTGTATAAAGAAAACTAAAAGAAGTCCCATTTGCAGTTTGCCAGAAGCCATATTGGGATACAGCAAAAACGATAAGACAAGACCCAAATTGAACGTTTCGGCAAAAATGCAAAGCGCAATTTGTGGTGGAGAACAAACACTGTGCATCACTCTGAACACACCTTCCCCACTGACAAACATGGTGGTGGCAGCGTCATGCTCTGAGGGTGCTTCTTTTCTTCAGGGACAGGGAAGATTGTTAGAGTTGATTGTAAGATGGATTGAGCCAAATACAGGGTAATCTTGGAAGAAAACCTGAACACTCCGGAACCTGGAGTCTGCAAAAGACTTGAGGCTGGGGCAGAGGTTCACCTTCCAGCAGGGCAACGACCCTAAACATAAAGTCAGATCTACAATGGAATGGTTTAAATCAAAACATATTTATGTGTTAGAATGGCAAAGTCAAAGTCTAGACATAAACTCAGTGGAGAATCTTTGGCAAGATCTGAAAACTGCTGTCAAGTCCATTTTATTTGTATAGCACATTTCAGCTGCAAGGCAGTTCAAAGTGCTTTACATCAAAGAAGTAAAAAGTCATAAAAATAACATACATTCACCTTAAAAAAGAAAAACAAAGAAATTAAATTCAAAGTAAAATCAAAATTAAAATCATATACACAAAACATTTTGATACATGTACCATTGATTAAGATTCAGAAACAACTGTAAATTAGTATGTTTTTAGCCTTGACTTAAAGGAATTCAGCTGTGTTGGAGTTTTCTGGAAGTTTATTCAAGATTTGTGGTGCATTGAAGCTAAATTCTGCTTCAAAACGCTTGGTTCTGGTTCTGGGGATGCAGAGCAGACCAGAATCAACAAAATGTTAGAAGTGGAGCGCAAAAATAGTTTGGTAAAAAATGTCTCTCTTATGGTTTATATTTATTTTAATCCATGCACTTATTCCACACATCTATTACTCATAATATTTTAAATAAATAACATTTGATCAAAATATATATTAATTTCAGTATATTTTTAGGTGCTACATACATTCCAAGGTTGGACAAAAGGTTGGGAATAGGCATCCAACTAACCTTCATAAAATATTCAGTCTTATAGCACAGAGTAATCATTTTGCCAAATCATCCCCAGTGTAAGAGTTGGCAATTTACACACAATTCATGTGTGTAAACAGCGACACGTGAATTATACAGACACTGTAGTAATTAGCAGGACCTTTATATTTTGAGATAAATTAAAAGTTTTGGATTTGAATTAACTGAGCAGACATGACACCTTGTCATGAAACACTTAGCAGGCCATCAATGAACCTCCAAAATGTCTCAAAGAGTCTGCAAAGGTTAAGACATTCTTGACACAAATTAGAAAATGAGTGAAATATTCAGTCACAGTTCTCTCTAATCACACCAGACCAGTCATTCACCTTTTGTCAGGCCTTTAACATCACTTTTGTATGGACACGGTTCTGGGGAACAAATCCAGCAGCAAATAACTGGAGTCACAGTTGAAGATATTTAAAAATCAGCGAACCAGTCCTCATGACATAAACAGAAATTTGAATGTCTGAGTACATGTGCATCTGCGAGATAACAGAAAGCTGTCAGCATGCAGTCCTGTTTTATTAATGCATTGATGCATCTGTTCCTTGTTGCTATTCAGAAATTCCTCACAACCCAGTCAGGGCCCTGAGCCTGGCAATGCCTCTCTGATTAATCTGATTACTGACAAAATTATGTGATGAAAACTCTATTGATTAGGATCATAATGAGAAGAAACTTTGATTGTTTCTTCTGTTTTTAGACCTGAGCAGCAGAAGTGCTGCAAAGCCCTATTGTAATCGCTGGATTTGTTGTCATTCTGTAACCAAAAACGAAAATTTAGGACCTAAACATGTGTGAAAACTGAACAAACTTGGCCCAAAATTGTGAAAACAAATGTTTTTAATGAAATCAAAAAGGGGGACAGCAAAACGGCAAAACAGCTCCCCCTAAACTGGAATAGGCTAAGAGATCTTGTACAAAGATATATTCCTGTCAAGCCAAAGAAAGTACTGGAAGACGGCCAATTTGGGTTTTGATGTTAACTCACCTTGAACTTTAACAAACTCTTCATAAGGTTTTTGAGATATTGATTTCAAATTTGGTCATTAATCAGTTGGTATTGTCATCAAAAATTGTTTTAATATTTTAAATGTTTCTATTTCCAGTTTCACTTCACTGCGCAATATATATTTTCTATTCACTGTAATTGTTTTATTCTTTTTATATAATAATTATTTTTATTTAAAATGTCCAGAATTGTCTTTTTTCATGTTCAATGCAAAACACTTCGTTTTACTCCCTTCTGTATGGCTCTCCAAATAAAGATTAAGTCATTTTTAGCGAGGATCATTTTTCATGCGTCTTTAAAGAGAAATTCATTTCACAAAGAGAATGAATCCAAACCCTTATTCCCTTCACAGTGACAGCTTTATGACTAAAAACTTGCAAACATAATTACTTTCCTGTCAGCTGAAGTGCTGATTAGACACCGTTATCCTTCTTCACAAGTAGCAATGATGAACAGTTTATACTGTATATCCTACAAAACTCAGCATGTTAGCATCATTAAACTCATGTTGCATGATGTTATTGTCTGTGGCTGTTGAAGATTTCACGGGAAACTGCTAAAACATACACAAGTTTTATTGCCATTAAAAAAATGCCATTAAAAAGAAGCTGAAACAGTTTATTCTTCAAAATGATTTGCATTGTCCCAATATAATTTATTTTTTTTCTCCTTCAAAACTTTTCAATTCATCTTCAGGAAAATGAGACAAACAAATCTAAATACGTATTAATCACATTTCTATTTTCAGTGTGCTGACAGAAAGTTTGGGAGTAAACAGGAGCACAATATAGCAATTTGTCATCTTCTAACTAGCTCTATGGTAAAACATGCTGTGGCTCTGTACTGATTTCTTACTCTGTGGTGTGACTGTCTGTGACATTAGCTCAATGTCTGCAGATAAAAATATTTCGCTAGGCTCTACAGTCTCCAGGGGAAACATGTCTGGTCTTTAAAGCTGCCAAATATGGTTCCTATTTCTGCAATAGGCAGACTTTATTGTCATTTATACATTTATAATACACATATTGAGTGAAATTTTGTTTCAAGACTCAATTAAAATAAATTAAAAAACTAATAACCAATAAAGGAAGAGAATGAAAAAGTTTTTTTATTTTTTTTATTTTTATATAAAACATCTTTGTACATCTCCAGCTTGGGTTATGCAACCAACTTTTCGGTTCACCTCCACCTGATAGGTGAGCTTTTCCTGCATCTCCATCTGTAGCCTGCTGGGAAGCGAAAGGAAGGCAAAGAAACAAACAAAAAAAATATAACACAACCAGAAATGGGAAAATAGATATGTAGCAGACTGGAATTTAACAAAAATCCAAAGTGTGCATTAAAGAAACAATTTGCTTCTAAAATGTTTCATTTGCAAACTTTTCCAATGTATGTCCCGTTTCTTTGACTGGAAATTATTGCAGATAGGAAGCAGACTCACATTCTGAAGCTGAGATTTGTATTAACACACATTTTCTTCTGTTTTTCAGAATATTTCATCACTGTCTGCTCAGCACTAGGATACGCCCTCAGGGACCTGAAGATCTTATCTATCACATCAGTTTAAAGTTTGGTAATATTATAGAGATTTTACTGAAAATGCAGCAACTTCCCTGTTAAATTATAAAACATCTTTTCATAAAACATAACTCGGCTTTGGAAAACTCCCAAAACTTTGATGACGGCTGTTTTTGTTCCACTTTCCTCTCACGCCCAAGAAAGCGTGTCCTGCACTTGACCTGTCTGGTTCTTCTTCCTTCATGTGGCTTGTCGGAGCTCATCAGAAACAATGCTGGAGGTTAAAAGGTTTAAGTGCAATGAGTGCACTGTCAAAATAAGGTAGAGCACTATAATTTGTCCAGTCTTATTTTTGGACACAACTCTGTCATTTCTGGATCTACACCAAGAACGCTTTGTTCAGTGTGTGGAGCAAAAACAAAAACTGACAGAAAATAAAATGAAAACTGAATTCACAGCGTGATCACTAAATATTGAGCCGCAGCCAATGGCGGGTTGGACGCAAAAAATAAACTCAGGACTCCTGCCATAAAGTTTGAAAATAACTTTCACCACAAACTTTTTCTGCATGGAAGTCTGTCACAACTCCTATAAAGCACTTCTAATTTGTATATTCATTTACAGACTACAAAATACCCTACAAAATAGCCCTTCACTGCAAAAACATAATATCTTACCAGGTACTTTTGATCTAGTACCTTATTGTGGTGGAGGGCTTTGAGTGTCCCAATGATCCTAGGAGCTATGCTGTCTGGGGCTTCATACCTCTTGTAGGGTCACCCAAGGCAGACAGGTCCTAGCTGAGGAACCAGACAAAGCGCAACCTGAAGACCCCTATGATGAGTCACAACTTTGGATCTGGCGTTCCCTCGCCTGGACGCGGGTCACCGGGGCCCCACTCTGGAGCCAGACCTGGAGGTGGGGCAAGATGGCGAGTGCCTGGAATCCGGGCTTTTACCCACGGAACACGGCCGGGCTCAGCCCGAAGAAGAGACGTGGGTCCCCTTTCCCATGGGCTCACCACCTGTGGGAGGGGCCAAAGGGGTCGGGTGCATTGCGTTACGGGTGGCAGCCGAGAGAGGGGACCCTGGCGGTCTGATCCTCGGCTGCAGAAGCTGGTTCTTGGGACGTGGAACGTCACCTCTCTGGTGGGGAAGGAACCGGAGCTAGTGTTCAAGGCTCAGAGGTTCCGGCTGGAAATAGTCGGCCTCACCTCAACGCATGGCTCTGGTTCTGGAACCAGTCTCCTTGAGAGGGGCTGGACGTACTTCCACTCTGGAGTTGCCCACGGTGAGAGGCGCCGGGCAGGAGTGGGCATACTTGTTGTCCCCCATCTTGGCGCCTGTACGTTGGGGTTCACCCCGGTGAACGAGAGGGTAGCCTCCCTCCGCCTACAGGTGGGGGGATGGGTTCTGACTGTTGTTTGTGCTTACGGGCCGAACGACAGTTCAGATTACCCACCCTTCTTGGAGTCCTTAGAGGGGTACTGGAGAGTGCCCCTTCTGGGGACTCCCTTGTTCTACTGGGGGATTTCAATGCTCACGTGGGCAATGACAGTGAGACCTGGAGGGGCGTGGTTGGGAGGAACGCCCCCCCGATCTGAACTCGAGTGGTGTTCTGTTGTTGGACTTCTGTGCTCGTCCCGCATTGTCCATCACGAACACCATGTTCAAGCATAAGGGCGTCCGCGGCATGTGGCTCGGGTGGTCGCTGAGGCAAAAACTCGGGCGTGGGAGGAGTTTGGAGAGGTCATGGAGAAAGAGTTCCATACGGCTTTGAGACGATTCTGGTCCACCATCCGGCATCTCAGAAGGGGGAAGCAGTGCAGCACCAAAACTGTTTATAGTGGGGATGGTGAGTCTGGTCCGCATTGCCAGCAGTAAGTCGGGCTCGTTTCCGGTGAGAGTTGGACTCCGCCAAGGCTGCCCTTTGTCATCGATTCTGTTCATTACTTTCATGGACAGAATTTCTAGGAGCAGCCGAGGTGTTGAGGGGATCCGTTTTGGTGGCCTTAGGATCGCATCTCTGCTTTTTGCGGATGATGTGGTCCTGTTGGCTTCATCGGAACGTGATCTGCAGCTCTCACTGGAGCGGTTCGCAGCCGAGTGTGAAGCATCCGGGATGAGGCTCAGTGCCTCCAAATCCGAGGCCATGGTCTTGAGCCGGAAAAGAGTAGAGTGCCTTCTCCGGGTCATGGGGGTCGTCCTGCTTCAAGTGGAGGAGTTTAAGTATCTGGGGATCTTGTTTACGAATTAGGGAAGAAGGGAGCGGGAGATCGACAGGCAGATTGGGGCAGCGTCTGCCGTGAAGCGGGCGTTGTACCGGTCCATCATGGTGAAGAGAGAGCTGAGCCAAAAAGCGAAGCTCTCGATTTACCGGTCGATCTACGTTCCCACCCTCATCTATTGTCATGAGCTTTGGGTCATGACCGATAGAACGAGATCATGGATACAAGCGGCCGAAATGGGTTTCCTCCGCAGGGTGGCTGGGCTCTCCCTTAGAGATAGGGTGAGAAGCTCGGTCATCCGGGAGGGACTCAGAGTAGAGCCGCTGCTCCTCCACGTTGAGAGGAGCCAGTTGAGGTGGCTCGGGCATCTGGTCAGGATGCCTCCTGGACGCCTCCCTGGTGAGGTGTTCCGGGCACGTCCCACCAGGAGGAGGCCTTGCGGAAGACCCAGGACACGCTGGAGGGACTATGTCTCTCGGCTGGCCTGTGAACGCTTTGGGATTCTCCCGGAGGAGCTGGAAGAAGTGGCTGGGGAGAGGGAAGTATGGGGTTCCCTTCTGAAGCTGCTGCCCCCGCGACCCGACCCCGGATAAGCGGCAGAAAATGGATGGATGGATGGATATTATTTCACTTTTGATAGAACATTTTTCCTTCTTATAAATGTAAAAATCTAACATTAGAACAAGTACTTTCTCAGCAATATTAATAAATTTTTAAAACAACTCCTGAAAAGTTTCTTGTAAGTTAGCTTTGTCTTATTTCAAGTGTACTAAGATATATGGACTAGAAAATAAAACAAAAATATTTGGTAAGATTTTATGTTTTCTCAGTTTTGAACTTTTTCACATTTTTTTTTACATTTATTGCATTTATTATGTATTTAAGTTATACGTGCCATCACAAAGAGATATTTTTTTTATTATTTAAAGGTGCATTGTGTTCCCTGTAGTTTGAACTTGGCTTACAGCAGATAAATCCTCATTTATTCCAAATGAAGCTTTGGCGCAAATTCTATCTGGAAGACTCTAGCCTCATCTGCCTCATCAATCAGCGCCTCCCTCTCATCAGCCTTGATCTATCAGCGCTGGATCAAGTCACGTCATGGCCAATCATTGATCAAGCTCCAGTTGATAAGGACTTTCTTCCATGGCCTCCTCCGCTTACCAGCTGCGATCAACCCACCTCCGCCCCATCTCCACCTTCAGTTCCCGGCTCTTCAGGCCACATCCTTCTTCGACCGCTGCCACCAGTACAGGCCTGGGGGGATTACATTCCTATGGAGTATCAGGAATGTTTATCGAGCTTATTGAAGTTCCAGCTCAACGTCCTTGGCCGGGGCTTGAATGCTAATGAACTTTAATGTTTACTTGTCATTAAACTATTTTACTCGCTTTCTTTCTCTGCCTGAGTTTCTCCAGATTTAATACGGATTTCCTTGTAGAGCTTTTGTGGCATTTCTCCTTTTGAATCTTCAAGGCAGGGACAGCTGAGGTGTTGGCAAACTGAGGGTGCAGCCCCCCCCCCTTGCTTCAACAAGAAATTGTATCAGAAACTTATGTTGACTGAGTCATGATTGATTTAATTAAGTCTGAATAGAGATAATGCTTTACATACTCAGCTTATGAACATATCAGGGATCAGTTTTTTATGGTTGCTCGTGAAAACAGTGTCCAACCCAGCCCCTGATGTGGAATATAAAATGTAAAACAGATCAAAAAACTAAATCAAGCATGGATGCTTTAAAAGTGAGGTCAGTGGTGCAGTGGTAGATGGTGACCCCAAATTAACATTTGTTAAGATTTCTAAAAATGTTCCATTTTGAAATTTTCACACTTTTCCAGACTCAGATATCAACATTTTTTGAAATTATAAAAAAGAAAAGAAAAGAAACAAACAAACAAAAAACATTTGAGATGTTTGAGGACAAAACATTTACCTCAGATTCCACAAATCTTAAACAACACAACACATGTTGGAGTCCTAGTAAAGGGCTATTTTACAGCTTTTTTAGGCATCTAGTCTTAACATTTTAAATCTGTAACACACACACACGCACGCACACACACGCACACACGTAGACACACACACGCAGACACACAGTTTCTTTGAAGCAATTTGTGATCCTTTACTCTGATCCTTTGTGTCGATTTGCTTTGATTTTGAATCTCTTCCTGCCCCTCTGCCCTGTGCTGTGGACAATTTATTCTAAAAAGCACTTCATTTTACAAAATACATTTTCATCTCTTAGAAAACGCAATAAGCGTTTAAATGTAACTACTTTTTCATAGTTATCTAGACTTAAAAAAAGATCAAATCAATTTCCCGACTTCTCCAGACTTTGCATAAATGTGTAGGAACCCGACCTAGAGCTGAATCTGCTTTTAATCAAGTCTTTTTCAATTGCTTTTGCTGCTTAGCTCTAAATGTGTGTGCATGTAAGCTGAATAGTGAACCCTGGAAATGAAAGCAAATGAGAGGAAATCTCACGTAAGCACATATGAATATCCAAGCATCCCATTCTTTCAGACTTAAATTTTCGTTAAACTTCATGTAATACATTTTTATGCAATTTACTGACAACAAAACATAATCAAATTAAACATCGCTTAAACAAAAAACATTTTCAGGCAGAGCAGGAGGCTCTTTGAGCCGAATATCCACGTGTAGGTATTTTCTATATTTGTCTGGAAGCAGTTCACTCTCCACATTGTTTCCGTGCATCGTGAGGTCATACTGCTCACAGGACAGGAAGTTTCCACCCTGGTTGTGCGGCCCCGTCCACTGTTCTCCTCTGAGACTTTTTAGCAACAGCTCTGATCTTTTTTAGATTGTGTCGTCTGTGTGTTCGTACAACCTCTCTCCCATGTTATTCTCCCTGCGCCTCCTGGAAAAAAAAAAAAAGTGTTCAATTTAGATCAAACAGCAGTGACAAACTGTGAACAGACTCAAGTAAAAAATGACAATTGTTTTGTCAGCAGATGCAACCTGGCCTGTCATGTTGCATAGCGTGTGGGAGGATGCCATGTCGTATTTTTCTGTTTCACTCTGCCCGTGCTATTATTGTTTTTTTTTTCTCTCTCTCTCGCAGCATTGGGTTTATCTTCAGAGCGTAGCCTGAAACAAGATTTGTGTCTGACATAATGTTTATGTTTGGTACTGTACCTCCACAAGAGAAACGCCAGCACTCCTCCACACACCATCAGCAGGAGGACAAGACAAACCACAGCCGCCGTCGTCCCTCTGCCCTCGCTTTCACAAGGTGCTATGAGCCACAGGAAGAAAGAAAAAAAAAAAACAACACAATGAAAAGGGAAAGCAAAACAAGACATCTGACATGTCTCCTCTAAAACACATGAAAGGTTCACTGTAACAAGTCTGTAGACTTCGGGAAAACAGAAGAAGATAACAGAAAGTGCCCAGACAGCCTTTGGATCATCATGCTCTTTGGAAGACAATTGCATTTGTCTCGCCTGTTTAGCGGCTTTGCAAGAGGCAGCAGCTCAAGCAGCGACAGTGATTTATTGATCACACTGTGGAAAATCCTTTATCAGAAAAACAGCACAGGAGATACAATATGCGAGAACAAAGTGCAGCCAGGATGCTCAGACAGACACGAGGTAGGGAGTCTGATGTCGGAAAATCCATGAACGAAAAAAGAGAGGCCGACTTTAAACAAGACAACAAAACACATTTATATTCGCTGTGATCTTCCTGTTTAGGTAGCAAAAGTAAAAGTAACACTTTGTAAAGCAATTTCTTTACACATCTTGTGTCACAGAAAAGTATTCATATGATTTCAGGCTTTTTACATTTGGTCTCTTTACGGCCACCAGGTGGTATTTTATGTGCCAGAACAACACAAAATGTTATTTATTGTGAAAAATACAGAAATTGACATATATAGATTTCGAAATGTAATAAAACAATGAATAAATAAGGCCAGTGAGGCGTGTATTTGTATTCAGTATCTGCGAATCAACACTGTATATTGCTGTAATTTCAGCTGCATAGTGAGAATATCTCACTTTGCACAAATACATCATATTCAGTAAATTAGAATAAAGCTCCCACTGAGTCTCGTTTGTTAGATTAAAAGTGCCTTTTCAAAAATAACAACCGTTTCAGCAGGTACTAAACATACCTTTCATTGAGCTCAACTTTATTCTTTGAAAAATATAATTTTACTGGTCTGATATGAGATTGTTGGAGATTTATAATTTCAAATTTGTTTTCAATAGCTGTAAGTAGAAAATCATTATGATTAATAGAAATAAAGGTGTTACAAGATCAGTCGGTGTATAATTTATCTATACGATACCTTTCACATAACGGTGGAGCTACAGAAGTAAATGGATTTCACAAAAACATTTTAATTTATCAAATGGCTATATAGAGAATGATATTTTTGTCCATTCTTTGAGAGATTTAACCTTTTTTATGTGCATCACTTACTGTCTTGTTGTTGCGCAACATCTCCCCCCCCTTCTCTCTCTCGCTCTACTTCCCCTTCTCAGAGGAGGGAGATGTGCAGCCAGCTCTCCATCTAACGGGTGAATTGAGTTTTCTAAATCTGCCTGGATTTACTCTGTCCAGAACTGAAGTAAACTCTGTTTAAGCTGGCGTCGAGAAAGACTAGCCTGGTTTCTGATTACCTCTCCCTCCAGATGTCCCACCCTTCTTCACCCTGTGAATTAGCCAGATTGAGCAGTCTGCAATCAACTAGTTTCACAGAGCACACCTGTTAACGGTCGCTCTTTCTCTTTATTACAACTCGCACTTGTTAGTGAACCAGGTTGGTTTTAGTGACTCGTGCGAGTCCCAAGGGTGTTTTAGTTTTGGCTAAAAGCAACCTATAAAACATTTTCCACTTTTTCCTCCCAGAATCAAACTTCATAGCTATTTTATGACCATCAAAGAACTTTAAGGTGACTCATTAATTGAATGTCCACAACATCTTTTAGATTTTCTTAATGCTAATTATTTTATTAGTAAGGCAACTTTGCAAGGGTCAGTACAGCTTAATTCAGTAGCAGAAATAATCAAATAAGTAAAATCAATAATCTAGCCTATCCTTCCCTATTGCTGACACTGTGAACTAAAAAAGGGAAACTTTGAGAGAGACGGACAGAGTTTGGCATTTTGAACCCCAGAACTGGCCTGATGATGAAGAAGGTGTTGCAGTAGCAGGAGGTTCCCAGTACAGGAAGAGGTACTGACTTAGAGCGGCAGGTCTCGGGCCTCAGGGTGACTTCCTCATGTGCGTAGCGGTCCTCAGCTTCTTGTCTTGCAGCTCTGTAGCTCCCTTCTCCTCGTCTCACGATCTTTCTGGTCCCACGGAAGGAACACACCAGTTCTTCTTCTTTGCCTTTGTTCTTTGTCTTTATCTTTGTCTTTTTCTTCATCTTTGCCTTGGTCTTTGTCTTTGGGGTCTGAACCCAGCTGATGAGAGAAGTGCAATTTGAAGCCACATGTAGCGGGGCTAACGGGTTGGTCCCCATGTGCAGAACAGTCTACGGCTCTGTGGCCCCAGCTCTTTTTCAGCTGCAGAGTTCTTTGTCCATCTCCGTCTTGGCTCGAAGCTGCCTGAAGGATCCAACCAAAGATTCCTCTTTTGCACCCACCTTATAAAGGGTTTATCCACCCTTTTGGTGTGTTTACATTGGCTAGCTTTGTTGCTGTGCCTGTCTCATTGGCTGACTGCTTGGACAGATGATCTCATATCCATCACCTTGGAGACCTTATGACCTGATCTCTGTTCTAATGACCCAGAGTTGCTCAACAGTTCCTCCTACATCTGTTGCCTGTCCAACCTTTTCTTAGGAAAGTCAAAGTTTAGCAATAAGGCCTTGGTTACCTCTGCTCTCCTATCAGTTCCTCTTTCCCCCTGACCTTTCCTCTACCATCTACCTCCAACACAACATCAGTGACCTTTAATTACAGTTACAACATTTTACACCATTTCAAGTTCAATGTCAGAATCACATTTACAACCTTTTAGTTTCTCTGGTTTAGCATTCATTTATAATATTATAACCATTACTTATTAGTTACTCTTATTATAATCATAATGTGAGTTATTACCAGTGGTGGAGAAAGTACTCAAAAAATTTACTTAAGTAAAAGTACAAATACACAGTCAAAAATGTACTTAAGTAAAAGTCAAAGTACCACATTAACATTTTACTTAAGTAAAAGTAAAAAAGTCCTGGTTTTTAAAAATACTTAAGTATTAAAAGTAAAAGTACTCGCTGAATGCATTACCTAATCGCTAATATCATTAAGTGAACCGATCGTATTTAATTTTAATACATCAGAAATGTGCCATTTTAATTAACACTACCACAGATTAAACATGTTCTTATTGTGTTTATTCTCTGTAACAGTTTAGACTTAGATATGTGATTCTATGAATCATAATTTCAGGGATGGAAACATTTTGTCTCCTGTCCTAACATAGCATGAACTTCATTAGTCACATTTATTTAGAAAGAAATCTAACTGAAAGGGGATGTAAAGAAGGTGCGGGCGGGGTGGAGGACATGCAACCAAGGAGCCATGTAGCAGAGTTGTAGTCAAGACCACCGAACCCGAGACCAAGACCAGCGCCCCGCGCTAAATGACACAATAACATTAAGTTTACCTATCAAAATTGGTTTTCAGATTGATCTGAAAGATCCACATTCCCATAAAAACACCTAGATATTAAATACTTAGAGCTGAAATATATTTAACCAGTATCAATTAAAACTCACTTCATTCTGTTTTGCTTTCATCGCTGTGCTACAATCCGCAGAGGTCTCCTGCTATTCCTAGAAAAATAACGCCCTGGGTGGTTGCCCATATTGCATATGTCAGAAACCACAACTGAAACATCGCAATTAACGGTAAATAACGTTCAACTATGAACACTGTCCAACGGCGCAACAAGTAACTAAGCAGAATGAGCACCGTGACTGTTCTCACCCTCCCTCCCACTGTGATGTTTGCCACCATGACAGGAGATGAAATCAATCAATGAGCAATGAGCATGCTCTGTGTTCATACGTTCAACTTTTACTTATTCAGCGATTAAATGAAATATATATATATATATATATATATATATATATATATATATATATATATATATATATATATATATATATATATATATAGCTACCGCAGTGTACACAAGAACAAAGAACGGCTCTCAGTGAGGCTTCAGTCCTTGGGACTTAGTAAAGATCCGTCCAGAAGAATCGGATCGTTCCTGAATGAACGATCCGATTCTTGCAGACTTTGGTCACAGCGTTGTCCCATATTTGCACACCTCAGTCAAAACCTCCACACAATAATTCAGCGCATGAGTGACAACTTTTTTTCATCAGATGCAACATGTGTCTCAGTACAGCTAGCTTTGCTAGCACAGATCTTACCTTTCTTTAAGCTTTCCTTCCAAGTGACGCTAAAAGTTGGACGAAGTCCTCACCGTCTGTGAAAGCGAAGCGCTGCTAATTTTACATGTCGCCATATCAATTTATGCAGCGCTATTATATTATAGACAAACATCTCCTCCCGCTCAGAGGAAACCACTGCGCATGTCTGGAGCTCCGAGTGCGAGTAAAGGTGGAGCCGATGGGTGACAACAGACACTAAGTCACGTTATTGCTCGGATTTTACGGCGCCACCTTAAATCCCTGAACTTCACATTTTAACGGAAGAAAAGAGCAACGCGACTTGGATGTAACGAGTAACGCGACAGTTTTGTAGAAATGTAGTGAAGTAGAAAGTACAGATACTTACTGTAAAATGTAGTGGAGTAAAAGTAGAAAGTACCCATTATTAAATCTACTTAAGTAAAGTACAGATACACGAAAACTGTACTTAAGTACAGTAACGAAGTACTTGTACTTCGTTACTTCCCACCACTGGTTATTACAGACATTTCTGAAAAGAAACCAAGAACAATCCATTATTCTAATTATTTGATACCAAGTTACAGTTACTTGTTTCACCTTTAAGTACTTCCACAAGTGTAAGAGTAAGTTTAAATATTCTTATAATCAAACCAACATCAACCACTGGTTAAACCAATATTAAACATTGGTTTAATCATAACTTATTATTATTAATTTAAGTATTTTACTCTGGGTTTTATCCAATTACTCAAAATGTTTAGATTTTATTCTTTAAACCTTTAATGCTTTAAAATAAGGAATGGTCTGAACTATTTTTATACCCATGCAAGCTGGAAACTTCCTCTTTATTAAGGAAACCTGCTCTTTCTGTTCCATGACTCTCTTTCTGCCTGACTATGATATTTTTATGATTAAATAGAAAAAGTAGAATTAAAGCTAAGTTTGCAGGACACAATAACAATACACACAACCAGATTCATTTTATTACTGTCTGACTCTACTGTTCGGTCTTGATGTCACCTGTGTAATTCATTTTAAAGGTAACTTTATTCATTGTTATTATCTCCAGCATGGGGAAGTGGGATGAGCTCGACTTTTATCGACACTAATTGTGTGTGGTTACATAATAAATGTGAGGATAAGAATCTAATAAAAAAAAAATGCTTCACTTATATTAATTTAACAGGAATTTTTAAGCGTATCAAAAACTTCTTAAAGTTTAAAATTTAATTTCTTAAAGTGATTAAAGAGGAACGCATTCTCATACCTGCAGCGTATGTGCCAGAGCTGTATCCCAACTTGTTGCCAACCATGCAGGTGAAGTGACCACAAAGGGGAGTCATGGTTACAATCAGCATGTGTCCATCCTTGGAGACTTTTCCCACCTGCTGGGTGACGGCAGCTCTCTCGTGCAGCCAGCTAAAGCTGGGGTCTGTCCCCCACGCCTCGCGGCAAACCAGCAAGGAGTAAGACACGTTGATGCTGACGGAGACATGATGAACTGCCTCTGCACAGACACGGAAACTGTGATGAGGTCAAAAAATGATGACAGGCAAGTAGGTAAAACTGAGAGATAGATGGAAACGGGAGGTACGAACTGCTCTGCTTTGGGTTTCTATCTGCTATAGAGCAGGAATAATGGTGTGAGCTGTCAAAGAGAGTCCAAGACAAAGAACCTTGAGAGACATTTAATGCTGTCAGGAGAGACTGGCTCAGGTTCAAAGCCAATAATGAGATCAGAGAGGGAGGTATTAAGTCTGAAAATGGGATGAAGGGAAAACTGAAAGCTGGAAAGTTACAGCGAGAGAGGAGTCATCTGGAAAGACAAACAAAAAGGAGAAACAGGAGAACAAAGCCTCTGAGAAATTTAATTTCAAGTGTTACATTTTTAAATGAGACATTCAACTTTCAGAAGAACACAACTAATTCTGGTTTGAAGTTAAAGGAAATTCACAGCACTATCGAGTCCGCCGAATGCAAAACCAGAAAGTCCAAATTATCACTTCAACCACTTTTATGCAAAAACACAAGTAACTGTTGCACTTTAATGGCTTCAACATCTGCTGACCTTTCTGAAGACAGTGAAAATGTGATGCACTCCCATAAAAGACTGCAGCCACTGACTGTGCAAAATGAAGTAATCTACATGCTTTAAATGGCAAATAACGAATAGAGCAGAACATAAAATTTAGGACAATGACATTTTCTTTCAGTTTTGTCAGAAAGATTAATTGTATTTAATAGCCAGGGTTGCATTCATGTGAAAACTTTATTTGAAGCTTATTTGAATTTGCTGGTGAAAATCATCACTCGTTTGTTTCACATTTAGAGAATAAATGCGCTTTGACATGTGAAAAAATCTTTTAGGCGTGGTAACAAGTAAATAAATGTGGAACAAGTTTCCACAATTTTTGAACATGTTATCGTTTAGAAGCATGTAAAACACATGGGAATGTTAGAGTTACATAAAATAAGTGGGAAAATGTTCCACATGTGGAAAGTTTTCTTTCATTCACATGTGGATTGCTGTCTTCACTACGATACGTGTGGCCTTATGTGAATTGTATGTATTTAGTTAAATATGGGATGCAAATCTATAATAATTTTTTAAATACACACCACATTGTCACTTTCTAAATGCCGCGCATCACACTGTACCGTAATCCCTGACGATACAGCGTCCGGTGGTATTGGCTCCTGAGCGATCCGTCACAGTCACAGAGTACTCTCCCCTGTCGTCTGTGCTGTATCTGTTCATCTCAAGTGTCGTCTCCTGCTGCTTCAAACTCACTTGCACATCTGGATTTCCACCAGAACACTTTGGGCTTTTGGCAGGACACGTAGCCAGCGTCACTTTGGTCCGATCATGTCCGGTTTCAGGCTCCCGTGTCCATGTTATCGTGGAGATCTCTTCCCTGAGATTCTTCTCAATCCGAGCTGTGAGAACCAGCTTGGAGCCTGGGATTACGTGGACAGGCTGCTCATTCAGGATGTGAACTGACATACACCAAAATCCACCTGGCACTGAGGACAAGAGGTGGGGGAAAAGTTGTTACTGAAAGCTCTTTTTTTTTTGGTTTGTTTTTCTCATTACATGGAGAATAACGTTCACAAAAAAAAAAAACATACTATGATGCAGTGAATCGATCTTTATGCTGGAAATATGCATGGATGCAAGGCATATACTGTCTGTCACATAATGTCAGGCGATGATTTATGGTGCATGTCATCCATGTGCAATCTGATAGCCATCAGCATCCTGATGTCTGTGTCAAATCCTGTTAAGGCTGCATGCATGCACTACAAGAGCTATTAATCATTTGTCTTAACCTGATCACCAGACTGTGGAGGACATGTAAATAACAGAACTGAGGTTACTAACGCAAGAGGCAGCTAACAAGAAGTCTTGCGTTTACGTAAGAGTGCAGAATCTAAAGATTTTCCGCTTCTGTTTTCTTTGATGACGACAAAAGTATTCTGCTGCCTCGTCCTGAAGAGAGACTTTCAAAAAGTACCTTAGAGTCCCTCGTTAAGTTCAATCAAAAATAATGAGGATGATTATTAGGACAAAAACAGTCTTACACAACAGAAGAAGTGGCAAAACGTTCCAGTGTTGGAGACACTGCGGATCCATAACACCTGCTGGTGCTGAAAGAAAGCAGAGAGAGAGAGAGAAGGGAATTTGTCCAAAACCTCAACAGCAGTAGCAGTAGCTCACCATTTCCTCTATACTCAGGCAGCGGGGGAGCCAAAACAGCAAAAATAATAACATCACCTCCAGAGAAAATATATAAACAATTAAGGCAGTGTTCTCCACCATAACAAGTGGAATACAAATGCTCAGTACATCCTTCTTTTTCTTCCCTGAATTTCTTTTTTTTTTGTGTGTGTGTGTGTGTGTGTGAAGAATCCAAAGAAGTGCAGCACAAAAATTAGGAGCTGGAACAAAACAGAGACCATTCTGCTGCCAAAAACTTTCATTTAAAATGGAAAGTGAAAAAACAAAAACATGAAGCCCTGAGCAACCAAAACCCAGGGAGGGAAAACACTGATAACGGCTCAGGAACACAACCTGCATCCCATTAAATACATTCAGGAATTTTCTCCTGTCATTTACAGAGAATTTAACCCGACAAAACCGGCAAGCGAAGGAGGATTCACCTTACCAATGGAAAGATGAGGCGAACAGGACCGCGGAGGTTTTCACTCTGTGTTCTCGGAGTGTTTAAGAGGAGCACGGTTCAGACTGAAAATAGATTTATGGCCCCGAATGAAGCACCTCCAGAGAGCTTTCGGTTACATAAAAGGAGATGATTTCTCTCAAAAACAGAGAAAAAGAAACGTTTGCGACCTTCCTCGTGTCTTTGCTGGCTTGCTTGCTGTCCAGTCAGTGTGTGTGTTTTGCAGCCGTCTCTGGTTTTCAAACCTGCTTCCTTCCTCTTTACACCCCACCCCAGTGTTTCTGTATATCCAGTCCTTCCTGCTTTTTCTTTGTAGTTTTCATAAGCAAACTTTCAACAGTAAAAAAAAAATAAAAATATTCCCCCTTCCACGCCCTCTCCTACTCTCTCTGACCTGTGACCACAGCTCTGCTCCCCAACATTCAGTCCTTCAACAATGCAGCATGTTCGGCTCCGGACATTCATGAAACTTGTGTTGTAATGTTTGTAAACAGAGATAAAATGTGAAAGTATGCTTTGGATGAGGAAAAGACAAAGTGATCTTTGTACTCTGGACCTCTTATTCTTCACAAAACGTTGCAAACACAGTACATTGTGTTGGCTTTATATTGTAAAGCGGAAGCCACAGAGGACATGATTTATTCTATTCTTATTTCTTCCAATCATTGTTACTGAAAAATATCTTCAGGCGTGTAAAGGGAAATGCCTACAGTTTTGTTCTCTGGGAAACGTTTAGGGGAATCACACAAAAACTGACATTTGATTTCATCTTATTGCAACACTTAACCTGTGCAACCAAACTAGCTTGTTTACCCAGCTACGCATACATTTTACACATCCGAAAAAAGCATAAAGTATTCAGAGATTAATGCAACTGCTCCTCTCCATAGGAGGCACAACCTGCAGCTTAGATAAAAAATGATGTAAAAGTGATCAGAAATCCCTCAGTATTTTACATATGATTTATGTATAATCAGAAATCACAGCTGTGGCTCCCACAGAGCTCTTTGTCCACAGAGGAGTGTAGTTAGCAGGAATTATCCAGTGGGTGGCACTAATCTAACAGATAAAGGACATAATCTCTCTTGGCCTTCATACAAGCAGATATCACAAATATGAAAAGAGAATCCAAATGCTAATTAAGCAATGTTCAATTTTTGGTTCACACAAACACATCATGGTACAAGAGAGTGTGTTCTGCTCCCACTGCACTTCCAAGTAACAGTTGTGCAGATAGATAAACTCTTAAGACAATTGACAGGCATATGTCACTTTAATTGATGTTGCTTTCAGTGCCAAACAAGTGAAACTACAAAGATGAAAAACGTGATTTAGAATACAACAGTAGTCAAATCATACAAATACTAAGGGCACAAATACTTAATGTGTCTCAGATGTAATAAAATAACACAAAATACTTAAAAGCAGTGCTTTCTGTAAACAAATAGGGTGAAGAATGATTAAATGAACACTGATATACTGCCTGTGTCAGCCATTACACATGTGTTTCTGAACTTATTATACTGTTCAATAACAAACTTAACATGAAAACACCACCACCTGCTGGCTGGGAAGAATTACTGCCAGCACAGAGTGGGAAAGATCAACACAAATATAGAAATAAGAAGTAGAAATGTTATCATAAATATAGATTCTGGATTCCTGAAGCTGTCAGAGGTCTGAAGTTAGTAGTCGTGAGTACTGTGCACCAAGTGGGAGGCACCGTCAAAATTTCTTTAGCCTTATTAACAGAAATCTCTATTTTCACTTCCTTCCTCTCGAAGCGAAAAAGAGAATATCCCTGAGGAAACACCAGTCCAGTTCCAGTTTGAACCAGTATATTTTCAAACTGGTAGTGAAATCCTAATTATAGTGCTAACTGTAATTGGAGTCTCTACTGTGACACATAGAAACCAAGAATGAGTCATCCTAGGAGTTTGGCCTGGAGGATTTTCAGCCATTTGGAAGAATTTCAGGGTTACTGCCACCCAGCTTCGAATCAGAGATGCTCAGCCCTGAGATGCAGGGACCTACTACGTGGAAGTGGTCAGCGCCGCTATCTCTGGCCTGACCTAAAGCTCCAGATCAATACAACTGAAGAGCTTTGACGAGAGATAAAGTGCAGTTCTAGAACAGCTTTGTTTAGTATTAGCTTAGGAACCTTGAGTAACATCTTCCTTGTTTTTATCAATCTGTCTTTTATTCTTGTTAATGCTACTTTAGTTTTTACAACTCATGTAAAGAACAAATGTTAGAAATGAGCTTTGTAAAAAACGACTTGTGTGAGAGCAAGAGAAAGCAAAAGTGGTTTGCACAACATCAGAAAAACATGTGATTATGAGTTTTCCTGAATAATGCAGTGTCAAAAATTAACCGAAATTGTCCAATGTTCTTTATTTTCCAAAATTAGTGCCCTGAACATTTTCTCTGAGCATCTCCACCACTAGAGACATACATCTGGAGTTGGTATTGAGGGCAGTTAGCATCCATCCAACTTACCAGATGTATTCTTGGCACACGTTGTGTGAGTGCAGGGTACCTGCATCAAATCAATCCACTGCATTGAAATATTGCAAATACTGATAATGGGATGACAATGGCAACTTGATTTTTTATGCAGCTATACAAGGAAGCAATCATTTTTAAAAGGAATATGGAAGAGCAAAGAGAGAAAGGATTTGTTGAGTGCTGGCCACATGCTGGCCTAGTTTCTCGCTCGTTTCCATGTTATAATTGAGATTTTTTCTGAGGAATACTAGAGCCGGAGTTCACACAGGGTGAGGATGTGCAGTAAAGACCAAAAAACATTTGCCAGCTCTGTGTCCTTACTCGACCATGAACTAGTTTTCTTGAATGATATGAAAAATACCTCGCATGTATGGATACACTGCATGTGGCCACTTCTGTCAAGTAATGTCAGTGGATGATTTATGGTGCATGTCAGCCATGCGCAAAGTGATAGCCATCGGCTCACATCAGCATCCTGAAGTTGGTGTCAAAAGTATGCTAAGCTTGTGTGGATGGACCAAGAGGGCTATTAATCATTTGTCTTAACTCAATCGGTGAACTATGGAGAAAGTGTAAATAATGCAAGAGTGATTATTAATGCAGGAGGCAGTTTACCAAGTGTCATGTTGGTCTCAAGTTTCTTAACCCACATGCGAGAACACAATCAGGAGAGACAAGTAAATGAACAATAAGTTTATTGAATCCAGGGGAAAGTGGAATGGGAATGAGTTCTGGAACAGATGACCGGATCGTCTGACTGTCAACAGATTAGCGTGAGCGGTTGAGAGTTTTTTCCAGGAGGTAACAGACAAGGTCTTACTTGGAGTGGATGAGTGTGGTTGCTAGCAGAGCGCTGGATAAGAGGGCTTCGTTGGAGGGCGGACAGGTTTGTATATAGCGGAATGAGCGGAGTCCGACTAGGTCCAGTTGAAACGAATCTCCAGATGGGTTCGGGCAGGTATAACCTGTGGTGTCACGAAGGGGAGTCCACTGGAGACGGACCGACGACGGGGGCGAAGGCGAGCACACGAGGAATGGCGTCCAGCTGGTACAACCAATGGCGTCGTGGGGAGACACTCGAGGGAGGAAACTCACAAACAGCGGGTGGCTTCAGCTCACTCAGAAATCCCGGGGCAGACGGCAAACTCGGGGAACAGCGAGGAGACAGCGGGTTCACCTGGCGTGGAAAACAACAAGGAATTAGCTCGAAGGAAAACACAGAGGGCCTTTCTCTGGCACGAATGTTACCAAGGTAAGCCAACACTCAGGTGATGAGAAGTCGTTCAGCCGCTGCTATATACACCCAGACCGCGCCTTCCAAACAAGCTGCAGGTGCGTCTACGGGGTCGGGACGCATCTCTCCAGGGGCTCTGTAACCTGGCGGCATCTGGTGGATGCCACGGGAAGTAGCAGGTGCTGCAGGAAAATAAACTCAAACCAAAAAACAAAAAGGGAAAAGAAACAAAAAACAAAACAGAAAAAACACAGACCCTCACACCAAGAGTCTGAAACATCACTGAAACTTACAAAACTATTTAGTAAGAGAATGTAAAAGAAAGTCTTACATTACATCTTACAATGGCATCAGCGATATCAGAGAAAGCACACAACAAAATAAAGCAAAACTTATGGCTAACTAGACATGAGGTTTTGTTGCTGGGTCAACTAGTCTGTACAGATTTTCTACAACGGTAAAAGTTACAATAGGTTTCAAATGAGAAGGTGGGAAAGGTCCAGTCAAACATTTAAATACAAACATTAAATAATAAAAATTAATCAAGTTAATGAATGTAACGATTTGAGAGATAATACACACACCTGTTTTTTCTAATCTAGAATTGGTCATTCTTAATTACAAGCATGCTTTATTTCACTTCATGTTTGAGTGGTTGGTTTGGCAGTCAGTCAGAGAATAAGAAACAACAAAGCACACTCAAAGTTTGAAGCAGAAAGTTTTTATTTATTCATTTATTTTTATAAAAACACATGCATCTTGTTTTCTAATTATGTAAAAAGTATGAGACATTCAGCTTTGTGGACACTTTCTACGAGACTGGATTTAGCTTTTCTGAAACAGCATCACAGGTTGTCTCTTACAATATAAACCTGGTTACTAAAAATACCATGGCTCAAATCTGGATGATCAGTCAGAAATAAAACCGTCTGAAAACCGTCAACACTCGATTAAAGCAGAAATCATTTTGATGTAACTTAAAATTCAACAGGTAAGATTTCCAGATATTTCTCGTTTGTTACCTGATCATTGACACATTTGAATCAAGAGAAGAAAGGTTTTTCTTAAATAATAAAAACAAATTCACATTGAAACCCCATGGAAAATGATTTGAAAATCGTTTTGATAGCTAATAAAACTTAAACGCACCGTCTGTTAACTGCATGGGTTTCCCAGGAACGCTTTCACTTTCAGTTACGTAAATGTGTCCTGGTCCTTTAAGACACAGGTGTGACTCGGCGGTGACAGGTGAAGCAGACACAGGAAGTTGTCACATTAGGAAGCAAGCAATACATTTGAAGCCGCATCGGTGTAAAAACAACATGAGGAAAGGACGAAAGCATTTTGGTAAGAGTTATACAGCCATTTATAGGCTCGTCTAAATTTTAAAGACGCTGTTTGTGTTGTGTTGAAAACAAAGCAGAATTTGTGAATACATTAGATTTCTCCAATTGTATTTTGTTTTCAAATGACTGCTAAACCTTTAAAAACGCAAACGTTTGCATTTAAAGTAGTTTTGTTTGTTATTTGACCACAGACTGGCCTGACTGACGAAATGAAACGCTGGCTCTCCATCAGTCTGTCTCTGGCAGGTAAAAATCATTTGCTGCATCGGTTTTTTTCTCTTCTTCCTGTTGTATCCATCGAAGTCTCTGAGTAGTTTCGGTAGAGTGTTTACAGTGGAAAAAAAATAAAATAAAAATACACTGAACAAGTGAGGGTTGGACCGCTGAAATATTCCAGACACGTAAATAAAACAGTCGCGGTTCTCGCTCCCAAACCTGCGCGGCTACATTCTTATCTGTGAACCAACCAGTGATGGACGTGATGCCTTTAGGGGGTCAATTACTGGCTCTAAAATCAAATTTCAACGTAGAAATATGTCATCATCGATTTGCAGGGAAACAATTGGTAATTTAAGATGTACAGACATTTTAAAACACAGTAATTACTACTTGTTCTTGGTAAGTTGCCTAGGACAATTAATCATATATAGGAAGTGTTCTTTATGACACTTCTCTTGACTTTCCCCAACTTTCACAATGATTGACTCTCCTAGGTATTCCCTGGCAATGATGTACTAAAAGCTTTAAACTAATTAAATATTTTATTGCAGTAGTGTAAATTATTACTATGGAAAGTTTGATATAAAACAAACTTTTATTCTAACTTACAGTTTTTTATTGGGAGAAAAATATCCCACATTAAGGCATATTTGTTTAAACAAAATCACACCGCAATCGTTTCACTTTTAGATAAGTTGTATTTCTTAAGGCTGAAGCACACTTGGAGAAGGACCTTTTAACTATTTTCTTTTTTTGGCACAATCGCTCGAGATCA
The DNA here is from genome assembly GCF_904066995.2 of Poecilia reticulata. Taxonomy (NCBI): domain Eukaryota; kingdom Metazoa; phylum Chordata; class Actinopteri; order Cyprinodontiformes; family Poeciliidae; genus Poecilia; species Poecilia reticulata. The sequence continues at coordinate 10,770,690 of NC_088845.1, forward strand.
GGGGTCTCTTATACTCTCTACTCTTCATCTCACATTGTTGGTCTGCTGCATAAATGAGATTTTGTACTTTATGTTTGTGATGGTAGACATGTCTTTGTTCTATTTGGAGAACACTTTAGTCAAATAGGGGTACTCCAGTCCTTGACACCTACGGGCCTGCAACTTTGATGTTGGTCTGATTGATATTATTTCTTATAAAAATCGACACCTAATTGCCCCACTTCAAGAGCGTGTTCTCTTGTCAAAGGCTCGGTCAAATGGTGGATAGTCGCGCTGGGATGAAAATCAACACCTCTAAACCTCAAACCATGGTCTTGAGTAGAAAAAGGGTAGAGTACTTTCTCTGAGTTGAGAATGAGGATCCTACCCCACGTGGAGGAGTTTATCATAGGGTCTTGTGAATGAATGAGCGGAAAAATACTGCAGGAGGTCGATAAGTGGATTGGTAGGCCATCTGCAGGAGAACTGAATGGAGAAACCCCCAATAAAAAAACAAAGTGATGTTAAATTAAAAGAGAAAAAGAGCTAACTACTTTTCAGCTACATCTCTAAGCCCTGTAAGCTAAAATTGTGCCACCTTAAGTGTCTGTTTAGTTATAAATAATTATTCAACATGAGAAATGGGTGTTAAGAAATAATTAAAGTTTACATAATTATGCTAAAACACTTGCTACGTGCATGAAATCATTCTTTCTCCCTAATGTGTAAAACAAATGGGACCCTTTGACTGTTTTGTGCATTAAATTAAATCCAAACTCATCTTAAGAAAATTAATTGTATTGAAATTTTTAGACAAGTGGTGCAATAGTACGGATTAGGGAAACGATTGGGAGAAATTATTAGGAGGAAAATAAGCTGGCTTTTTTTTGTTCCGCCAAAGTAGTGGTAGTATATTTTAACTGCTGTGTTTTATGTTTGTGAACCAAGAAAATGCAAAACAAACAAAAAAAAAGTATATCAACAAATATCACCTTTTAAGTGTCTGCAGTAAGATGAGCAAAGAAAATTATCTCTAGGAATGTAAATTATATTTTAATTTGTTCATTAGCTAAGGGATGTTGTTCATGCATGACAGATAATAATTGAAGTAATCATTAGCAACATTTTCAAATGATTAAATACACAGTTGGCTGTTGTCTAAAGATCCCACGAAACAGCCATCCAAGCAGAAATGTCTACACAGTTGAATTTTCCTTCTAAATCTCTGCTGTGCCTCTGACACGTGGTTTTCTGGATGAATCAGAGATATAAACCTTTGGACAAACACAAAAACAATTGTTCAAGCTGAAGAGATCGATGGTCGGGATAAAATTTCTTTCTCTTTGGATCAACACAGAAAAACCTTAAGCTCAGCAACAACATATCACATTGGTTCTTTCTGTGATATAAAGTCTGCTTTATTTTAATCAACAGCAGTTGACAACCTGGCCTACAACCCAAGGGTTACATTTCAAGTTAGATTGAAAATGAACATATACACTTTTTTCCTTAATTTTACCCAACTATTAATTAGCCTTCTGGTATTTGTGAAAAGATTTCCCTTGAACGCAGCAATAAACTGCGACATCACTCATGGGTGTTGTTCTCATGACTCATTAGACTTTGAAAATGCAACAAAAGGTTGAAGCATTTAACCCTTTTGTTTATAACTCTTAAGTCAAGTAACTGAGGTTTGCTGTATTTTCTTTTCTCCTTCTGTAAAGGTTGTGCAATAAAAGTCCAGTGAGACCGGTCATGTAGTGGACAGAGGTCTATTAGATGGTTTTATGTGCCAGCAAAATGGCACCACTGGTTCAGGTGACTCTTTCCAGCCTGAACATGCGATACCGTACAACAATAAATCTTTAAGAAACATAAAATGTATTCAGTTTATTGTTTCACAGAACATAATCCCCTAAACATTGACAAACTGTTTAAAGTACCTCGCAAAAGGATTCACATCTCTTAAACCTTTTCACATTTTTACTTGCATATATTTACTGAGATTGTATGTAGTGGAGCAACAGAAAGAAGTACATCATTTCAATTTAAAGAAAAAGGAAAGATGGTTTTTAACTAAAACTGAAATGTAAACCATGACATGCCTTTGATTTTCCCTGAGTCTGTTCTCTGCTGCTACTGCGGGAAGACGGGTTTGGATGCGTCTCTCTACCACCTTTGCACTTCAAGTGACTGAAAAATAGGTCAATCTCAGACAGACTGAATAGAAGAGAAGTTTTTCAGTCTTGCCAAAGATTGTGACACAGCTTAGTTCTGGCTGCATATTTAGTCTCTTTGTTCTAGAAGGTGAACTTCTGGCCAAGCCTCAAGTCTTTTCCAGCGTTTCAACAGGCTTTCTACCTGGATTACCCTGCATTTAGCTCAGTCCATTCACTCAGCCGCGCTGAAGAAAAGCATACCAACAGCATGATGCTGTTTCATATCGTATTTTAGGATTAAAGACCGGAAGACTCTGTTTACTAATTGGGTGACTTCTGTTTACTAAATGGTTGCATTGGAGTGGTATCAAAGGGGCATAAAAAGTATTGTGCACTTCACAGGTTATGCTTTGTTCCTTTTCTCTCCACTAAAAAATAATGTATTACTTTGTACTGACATATTAATTTAATTTTCTGTGAAATACAGACAGGTTTGTTGATGTATCATTACTTTTGTAACATGGTTGCACCAGTTGCTGTGCTCTTCTCTGGGGTTTTTCCTCTCTGCATGAATTGGCAAACTGAGTTTGTACCGAAGCTCATTTCAGGTTGTAGAGGCCTGTTTATTTTTTTTTGTCTGTCACAACTCTTATGCAAGTAAAGTTTGTTTCATCTCTATTTGGCATCAACATGTGGTGAAAGTCATTTTCAAGCTTTGGCAGAATTTTCAGGCTTATTTTTTGCATCAAATCCCACATTGGCTGTGGCTCAAAATACTGTGATCACACTGTGAATTCAACTTGGTACATTTACTTTGCGGGAGTTGTCTTTGAAAGTTTTAGCTTTTGATCCACATACAAAACACTTGACAGTGCACTCATTGCACTCAAGCCCTTTAACCTCCAGTATTGTTACTGAAGTGCTCTACCGAGCAACATAATGTAAGTGGAACCAAATGGGTGGCAATGTTGCGGTCTGCGTGATTTGCAGTGCTACTACTTCTCCACACATTGCATGACGCACATAGAACCTTTTTGTCACAAGCTTACAGTGTCCTCAACATGGCTTGTGGTAAGGAAATGGATCTGGTTCTAGCTTTCTTTCAACATGTTTGTGGTTGAAGCATGATTTCTTCATTCGCATCTTAATTCTGCTATTAAATATGGAGAAGGGCAACGTATTATGTTTAAAAAGCGATTATTTGCGACATAGGTGACAATTCTAATATCTATCCGTTTTCTTGCCAAGGAGGATAGAAACATATGGTTCTCAGATTAAGGTATAAGTCTAAAAATAGAAGCTAGTTGTTTAGCTGTGAATCACAATCCAGACAAACAAGATGGTCAAAGAATGAGGAAGGAAAGATGGCACACCTATGTGTCTACAGCTTTCACAACTCAAACTGACTCTTCAGCATAGTAAAAAGATATGTTCAAGTTGTATTAGAAATTTAAAAATATATTTTTATGCAATACGTAATCCAAAATTTAAAGCATAATCTTACTGCTTTTATTTAAAACAGAAAAGCAACAATATTCCTGCTTCTGCACACCGTCTTAATACAATTATGTTTTCTGTAATATCAATTTGCTATGTTGATTTTGAGGAATAGATTTAATAAAAATATAAACACTTCAGTAGTAGCTTACCTTTTTATATCTATATCTTACCTTAGCAACTACCTTTTAGACTCCTATTCTTTCAAACCAGAAAAGGAATAAGACCAGAGGATATTTACTTATTCTTATCTAGCAACCCTGAATAGGAGTATCTAGTTTATTTACTTTGGATAAACATTATTAGCTTTTTCTTCTTTTGCGCTTTCCTTTGATTTGTTATTTTGTTTGTATTTCCTTTTAATTCCTGTAAAGCACTTTGTATTGCCTTGTTGCTGAAAATGTGCTATGTAAATAAAATTACCTTTACGTTTACCTTTTTGCTCTTCTCCTTTTAAAGACTAACACAGGCCACCAAGCTGTTATTAGATGGTTAATTAGCTGACGATCTGCATTGTAGCTACTCTGCAGTAAGCTGCTAGTTTTTTGACAGCTTAATAAATAAAGCATGCTGTGCTTCCTGTGAGAGGAATGTTTTGCTGCTTTCTCAGTCAGCTAACCAACAGTGAGCAACTCAAGGTGGGATAAGGGGCAGTGCTGCATCACGCCTCAAACAGCCAGAGAAAACTCTGGAGGATGTGACACTTTCTCCTGCATTTCATTGAGAGGACTTTAAAACCACAGGAGTGTTATGACAACATTTTATTTATACCTCAAATGGAGCCAGACCTACTGCTTGTGAAGATGAGTAAAAAGCTTTAAAAGCAATATTTTGTCGTTTCAGAAGGATAATCAGTCGGTATTCTTTAAATCCCCACTGAATAAGGTATCAATTTTGCTCGTCTAACAGACCACTTCCAAAATTATAGGTACCTTAGGCAATTATTGTTAACTTAAATGGAACTGGAGCATTTGTTTAAAAATGCATTATTGATTTTTATGTTTAACTCTAGGAATGTAAGTATTTGTTAGTAACCACTTTTTATGTGTTGTAAATATAACATTATACAGGGGGCCATTTTCTTAGCTACTCTTCAAAATTGAAAGAACAAGAAAAGATTACATTTGCATTTTATAGCTCTCAATATGTTAATTGAGCAGGTTAGAAAAATTAAAAACCATGACAAGCAAGGTTGGACAAGCATTGAAGCTCACCTCGCCACCATGGACAGCTGCGAAGACTGAAGAAGAGGAAAAATCTCAGAAGTTTACTATTGAAACTGATACCAATTACACTGAACTAAAAGATTTTTAGTGCAGACTATGCAACCACAGTAAAAACTGTACATTTATATGTTTAATCACCAAGGGAAGAAAATAAATGTCATTCACTCTTTCACCACGTTAGAAGTCATTTAATTACAAATAGAACTTTAATGGTGAAACGGTTTATATGTTTCCTAAAGCATGCAAAAGATGGGTTTTGGTACCTTTTAATAGGTCATTTTAAAGGCTGAGTAACTTTTATGTATCCATCAGTTTGTACGTCATACGGTAATACTTCTGATGTAGCTCCACCTGGTGGTGGTTTTATTATCTACCCAAACAAAAGTCGATACCAGATCTTTTGTACTTTGCATAATTTTTTTAATGTTACTCCTTTATTTTTCTTTTAGTTCTCCTTTCTGCCAAAGTCCTGGCACAGAACCCAGTGCCAATCAACTTCATCCCAGCCCTGGTGCAGGTCCAAACAGGCAGTGAGATCGTGTTCACAGTGAAGGTTGACGCTGCTGTCTTCTCCATGTCATGGGCGTACCAAACCGGAGCTACTCTGGCTTTGTGGACCCAATCTGGCACTTCTGACAACAGCGTGCCTCAGTTCCTAGGCAGACTCTCCATCAGTACCACCCAACTTCGAATCAGAGCTGCTCAGCTGAACGACGCAGGGTTCTACACAGTGGAGGTGGTGCCCACCTCTTCCACAAACCTGGTGAAAAACTCCCAATCCGTGGAGCTGAAGGTGTTTGGTAAGAAATGAAGAAGTGGGTCGGAACAAAAATAAAGAAGGGGTGGTGTATGTGAGACAGTGTATGAGGGAGCAAAGAGAGAAGATGGAGACTTTGAGGGGGTGTGAATTAATCTGGGAGGTATAATGAAATTAGTGACCCACAGACAGTCAGGTAAGAGTATTGAAAAAGGAGGAGGGGAGGAAGCGATTGGCTACAGGCTTTATGCCAATTAAAACCCATTTGATATGCAGAACCCATGCTCTTAAATGTCTAATGTCATCTAAAAGCAGTGCTGCACATAGACAGTAGATATGTATTTGCATTCATTTATATTCAGCACTGTAATGGAGCCTGAACAGCTGAGTGTCTCTTTATTTCCACCCCACACTGAAAGGATGACACACAGTCTCACTCTCCCCTCTCGGCAATACTAGGATGGACGGGTGACCGTATTATCTGAAGCACTAAGGTCACGTTTTTCCATACCAGTCCTTGAGCTGGACTCTGAACATCCTGCTTGCTCACTTGATGCTCTTTGGAATCAGAGGCTGCTTAAATCCTTAAATATGAAATGCTCCTGCTGAGTCACACTTATGCGGATGCTCTGAGAAAGTAATTAGGGCTGTTTAGTACTGGCTCTAATGTTTTTGTTTGTTTGCTGTTGCTGCCGCGGTTCCTCTACTCTCGGTGCTCTGTCCTCTATCCATACGCCCCCTCTTGTCCCCGTCCAATTATTTAACTTAGGCAGACTGCCAGGAGGCATCTTGGCTACCACCCGCATCGTTTGCCCTCTTATTCACCATCTGTGCTTCTAGCTAAATGCTGTCCCTTCTCAGCCCTTTCTTGCTTTGATTACAACAAATTATCCTCTGCAGAAACGGCAAACTGCTCCCTATTGTTCCATAGCTCCAACTTTTGTAGTGTGCTCTCAGGCTGCAAATCTGCGTTTACTGTTCTGTTTTGTTGAGCTCTAGGTAAAATGTTTGTATTCTGTTTGCAGACCCGGTAGCTGGGGTAAGTCTGACTGTCCCTTCAGCGGCAGTGGAGGAGAAAAACGTGTCCCTGAGTTGCACGTGGACCGGTGGGACTGAAGTTACGGCCCAGTGGAAGAAAGATGGCAAAGCCATCACACCCGATTCCAGAATCACCATCTCCGGTGGCTTTTTAGTAATCAACCCAGCCAGACGTGATGATGCCGGGGAGTACTCTTGCACCGCCAGCAACAATGTCAGCGCCCAGACTTCCACAAAGAGCCTCACTGTCTACTGTGAGTTTACACTGACCAAGACAAGAGGCGGCTAATCTGCTGTGACCACAACAAATGGCAGAGGCTTATCTCCCTATCCACATTGCACTGCACGCTGCGTGCTGAATTACGCCCGGATTGCACAAGACATCCTTCCAGAAGCTCACAGTGTTGCTTCTGGCTTTGTCCTGATCACATCATTAATTCTGATACGATCCTCTTGCAGCAGAATATCTCACTGCCATTCTTATGCAATGCATCATTGTCCTTTTAGATCAGAAAAATGGTCCCTTTAACTAATAGAAAAAAAAAGGAAAAGGCTCAAAACATTTCGGGTCTGGTAGATGGAAGGCAAATAAAAATTGAGTGTCTTTATTTTACCCTGCGGTGCAAAAACAAAAAAATAATCCTTGAGAGGAATTGGTTGCAGCGAAAATATGTGATTTAACTGATCACTGAACCTTTTGCTTTCCTGCTGCCTGATTATAGCTTATAAATCTTGAAGTGCAACTAATGATCATTTTCAACCTCAATTCATTTCTTGTTTTATTTTTTTTAAATAATTGGTCAGTCTATAATTTAACAGCGAAATTGTGAAAAATGTCTTTTACCAGGTTGATGACGCCTTAGAAATCGCTTTCAGGCCAACATGATTTGCAGTGGTGCCGTCATATTTTACATGGACAGAAAGTGGTCAGTTGTTTTGTAATTCAAAGGCACATTGCAACCTTTAGTGACTATGAGGTTTATAAACACATTTGAGAGGCAGATCTCATGTCATCTGTGGATTCTGATTTTAGTTCTGCTTTAGGTTGTTGTACATGAATAAAACACACAGCGTGGAAGAAGGTGGTTTGGTCAACCAAAATGAACCTTTTACGTGCAAGGTGGTACATGCAGTGAGAATTGAGCATTGCTCATAATACTACATGCACAATAAAACATAATTTCTTGTAGCTAAGTGCAGTTCAATCCTGGAGGAAAGCCTGTTAGCGGGTACACATAGCTTCAGATTTGAGTGCAAGTTCACCTTCCATCACAAAAACAACCATAAACATAAAGTTAAATGCAGTGATTTAGAGCAAAGTATTTTTTATGGATATTATATGCTTTTATATATATTTTCAGTTTCATTTCATTTCACAATGCACCAGTTTCTATCACAGAAGATCCCAAGATAATGTGTTAAAGTTTGTGGTTCTGTTGTGATAAGGAGCGGAAAAGGTTTAAAGTGTGCTTACCATGTAGGCCACTGCTGAATTCACCAAATGAAAACATGAGAAATGTAAACATGCAAATAGTTTTCTTTGTAAAATATTCTTTAAGGAAATAAACTCCCAGGCTTACTGATAACAGTCTTGTCTAATACATGTTTTAGTACAAGAAAATAGTTCTTCTTGCTAGATAGATGTGACTTTTGTAACATATTTTGACATACTCTGGTCCTACTGTTGGTTAGACCTACCTCTTGGCTAACATTCACCCTGCATTGTGCAAAATTTATTTGTTATGCTCAGTTTGTAGACTACACATCAAGTTGAAGTATCTTTGGGAGATCTGAAACAAAAGGAAGTGAATGCCTTCAGAAAGATTTAAACACCTGTTTTTGCTTTGAAATTGTGGACAGCTGCTCACAGACTTATAATGAAAAATACTTTTCTTTCAAGATGAATCTGAGGCATGTCAGACAGTGGAAAATATGACAGGATTTGAACAATTTTTGAACACACAACACACATAGGACCTGACTTTTTTTTAGCAACAAAAAAACCCAAATAGCGTCTTCTGTCTTGGTTCCTTTCCAATATGAAGTTTTTTTTAATTTTTATGGAAATGTTCACCTTAAATCCCACAGAAAATACAGTTTTTAAATTCTGAAACAAAACACAGAGCGACCGTCTCTCGCTCATTAGCTGAGAAAGATCAAAGAGGGTTAACTGCAGTGATTAAGACTAATGAGGTAACTAAAGGCCTTAACTTACACAGCAATTCCCCCTTCAGCAGAACATGTCATTTGTCAATCACCGCTTTTTAAAGCATCACTTGGTCTTTGAATTATGTCATGTTTGGTAATAAATGTTTTGTGATCATAACCGGCCAGATGGACCCGACACCCCTGTCCTGACTGTCGACTCCCCAAAAAAATGCGTCGGTGGAGGGGACGTGTTGGTGGGCCAGGCGGTGCGTCTCACCTGCACGTCTACCTCGCTGCCCTCTGCCACGTTCTCATGGCAACGTGACGGACAGCCCGTCTCATCCGGGGCTCAAGACAGCGGGGTGCTCAGTCTCCAGACCTTCTCGACTAATGAGAGCGGCCGGTACGTGTGCACGGCCACAAACGGCGTCACCAGGGGCACGTCGACACAGAGCTACAACTTGGCAGTTGTGGGTGAGTTATGGTGAATGTTTGCCTCTGTGACCGATGATGGTCTCGGTTGGTTTTAGGAGTTGCTGCTGTATCCGTCTTTGCGACAGGAGAGGGACAGGGAGCATCCTGGGAGATTGATCTAGTGAGATTGTGGTCAAAGTCGTTCAGTGACTCAGCTCTCTCCTTTTGGGCCTTTTCTACTGTCGCTTCCTTCCTGTAGTTACTTCCTCATCCCTTTGTTCTTTCTTCCTTCCATCCTCTCTCTTGTCTGTCTGAGCTCCAGAATCATTACCTTTATTAATACACCCTCTACGACTCCCTTCTCTCTGTTTCAGATGTTTGTTTTGATGGAGGGGAAGTTGCAGGGATTGTGATCGGCGCTTTCCTGGGCCTCCTAATCATTGTGCTTCTTATTTTGTTCCTCGTTGTTTTTGTGCGAAGGAGAAGAGGTAAGTCTGAGGTCAAACAGGCGTCGTAATTTTTTTTATGCTCATTTCTAATGTGACAGTAATTTTCTTGCCCTGAGATGTCAATTTATTCTTTTGTTATTACAGAACGGGAACAACGAAGAAATGCTGTGTTTGCTCCGAAGACAGATCCAATTCAAAGACCTCTTGTAAGCCACCACAAAGTTTACACATGATTCACTATTGATTTTGTCTTTATTCTGTCGTTACGATGCCGCTGAAGGCCCCTTCACAAATAGACCCTATCTTTCTTTTGCTCTCTCTTCCATGCCCTCATTTATCACCTGCTCACTTCAAGCCTCCAGATCCTCAAACTAATGGTGTATGGAATTTGGACCAAGGTCTCCAGCCTCCGCTCCATCAGACGAACAGGCAAGCAAGCCAACCTGAGCGCTTAATCACCAACAACCTTGAAACCCAGGCAAGCCCACAGGCGCAGACTCTGAACAGGCAGCGTGACTTTGACGTTCAGCAAAATGATAGCCTCACTCGCACAAACCAACTTCCGCAAAATCTTACCTCATACCCAAACGATGGCTTTGACAATCCAGCTTTCACACACATGGATTCTCAGAATGTAAACGCGGCTTCGAACATGCAGCAGCAACAGCAGCAGCAAAATCCAAACGTTCTGATTCAGGCTATACCTGGGCAGGGTGGCAATCAGCCTCCAGCAGTTCAAGTCAGCCTCAATACACAGCCGAACTCTAATAATCCAAACAACAATGCTCACATACCCACTATTAATGTCAACCTCAACTCTTATCCAGGCAATGGCCAACAGGCTCTGCAAGAAAGTTCTTCTCCTCCAAGTAATCAAGGCTTTAATGGTGTTCCACAAATACAAAACAACTTCAGAGACATGAGGCGGTTAGATGCTGCAACTCAAGGAGGACGATCCTATCCAAGTAACCACAGACTAAATGGTCATGTTAATCCAGCTTTTCAAGATGAAGCTGGATTTATTCCAACTGGATACACACATTTTAATAACAATCTGACTTCCCAGCGAAATGAAAACACACAGACCTATCAGCAGGAGCCAGAGCCTCATAGAAGGCCAGACAGAGAGTCAAGACAACACGAGTCAACACCGAGGTCCAGGCAGAGACAGACCCCATGGGACCTTCTCAGAGGAACGCCAGCATACCCCAGCGGAACGCCCCAAAGAGCACAAATGCAAGCTGAAGCTGATTCAGATTACAGTGCAGAGTACACCGTCCGTCCTCCCGTACGAGAGGGACGGACACTAAACAGACTGCCGCCTCAGAGCCAAGCCGATACGCGGCGTAGAACTCCTCCGAGGCGCGATCCACCCTCAGAGGACAGTCGAACACAGACCTATCATGCTGCTGATCATCCTCCAAATGCTAATAATGTTACGCTCCCCGAGCGCTCACACCACACACAGAGAAACCCCCGTGCAGACAGGGAAAGGTCTCCGCGAGACATCAGAGGTAGCCAGACTGCCCTCAGGCAGGAAACTACTCACAGCAATAACCCCCAGGCATCGCCTCTCATGAGCCAGCAGGCCTCTGCAGGCCACGCTGTTGTGTTGCAAGGACCCGCCGCACAACAGGGACTTGCTCCATCGCAGGGCACAGATACGAGAGCTTTGGCTGATCCTAATCACCTTCAGCAGCCCCACACAGCACAACAAAACATAGCTGCTGCAGCCCAAACACGGCGAGGTCAGACACAGCCTGTTACGCCTGGTGCCATCCAGCCGCGTCAGGGGGGTGCCGATCCAGTCCCAGTGCCTCCTGCCCAGCACAATCCCAGTAACCTAACCCAGGCTGCAGTGAGAACCCACACTGAGAGGGCTCAAGTATTTAAAAATCGGAGAGAGCAAACTCAGGCGGCCCTGATCCACTCTGGCACAGTGCAGACTCAAGCGCCTGCTGCTGGAGGTCAACAGCCACCTCCGCCTCCTCCTCCTATCCCTCTGGCACAGTTTCAAGCCCTTCCCAAGACACACACCCAACACAAATCCCCAACAAGGATTCCACAGCCCCTCAGACAGAACGTGCCAGCAGCTCAGCGGCAGCACGGTGCGCCTCGCCACACCACCACGATGCCTCGCAACCATCACCATCACCATCATCCTGGCCACGCGCAGGCAGGCGCACACCGGCACGGCCATGTGCACGCTCACGACCACAGGCGCCCCGCCAATGTCGCTGCGTGGCAGGTGAGTATCCATAAAGATGGCAGGCAGCAGATGCCATATGGTTAATGATCGTATTATTTTCTCCAGCATGTGGTCCTCTCTCAGATGTGCACCTATAGCAAATGCTTGCTGTGTTTGTGAGTTATTATTAGCTCATTTTCATTCTTCCCAGCAGTTTGTGTTTTTCTCTATTCTGTTTATCTTTTTCTGCATATATGAAATCATCTGTTAGCTTGCAGTGCTTTGCAAAAGTATAAATCTTTTACATGTCAATTTTGTCACATTCTAATCACAAAATTCAGTTTATTGTATATGTACAATAAACTGCAGTAGATCAATACAGTGTAGCTACAGTTGTAAACTAGAAACAAAAACTTGTGATTTTGTTAATATTTTACAAATGAAAGGTTTGGCATGTACCCATTTGGGCTATGTCTCAGCCAGCTTTGCACTTTAAGAGACAAAACATTTTACCTCTTCTCCTTTGCAAAATAACTTTTGTTCACACAAACGGATGCTCTGTCAGATATGACTGAGATCTATGTGTGAACAAAATGTTCTTGCCACTGATTTTCAATAGTACTTAGATCTGGACTTTGACTAGACCCTTCCAACAAATGAGTATGCTTTGATCTAATCTGCTGGGAGCTGAATCTCTTCCCCAGTTTCATCTTGTGCAGACTCTCACTAAGTTTCGTTTATGTTTATTTTCTGATTTATTTGTTTTTTCTGAAAAAGAAAAAAAAAATCTTCCACGTTTGCTGTTTCCGCTGCAAGATTTGTGGCTAGCTTTAAACAGGACTTCTTGTGGTTTGATTTGAACAGTAGCGTTTTCCAGCCACTTTTTCCATAGAAGTCAGTTTTGTGGACTGTAAAAAAACATAATAAATTCTTACACCTAAGCTGTGGATCTTCGTGGTTCATCCAGAGTCACCATGCACATATTGGCTGATAATTACTGCATTGGTTGCATTGTATTTTTTTAAAGGTACTAAAGGTGGCACTACACTTTTCAGAATTTTATTTGTAAAACATCTTGACATGAAACATGAATTTTTTTCTCTTATTTATGCTCTGCTCAATAAAACACACTGAAATGTTTGGTTGTAATGTGACAAAATGTACAAAAATACAGTAGAATACAGTATGAATACTTTTGCAGGGCCCTATATGTCTTTTCAGTATCGTCTTCACACCTACAAAACTGTCCTTACTCCTTTGTGTTTGTGAGACTAGTTTATCATAGTAGCTGTGTGACTGCTGCTTCCTCTGCATGACATGTTGCCAATGAGGGCCTTGTTGTGTCTTTCCAGCAACAAGCCCACAGAGGAAGACCAAGATGATGACAGATGTCAGCAGACGAGGCTCTACAACTATCCCGCATGCGCTGTCACAAACAAACAGCTGACAGACGTGATCTAATATTCCGCCAAGCAGGACCGACTCCGCAGAGTCTGCTTTCCAAAAAGGCTGTCATTCTCTGAAAGCCGGTGCAACCTCTGCGAAAGGAGTGAACACACCACCCATGGGGATATTAAGCTTTCAGTATTTCCTTTAAAAGAAATGTGCAACCTTTGAGAATTTACGAAATCAGATTATCTGAACGATGCTTAAGTTCCAACTAAAAAGCGGCACTAACAGGGCAGCTCACTGTTCCACGGACCCGGATGTTTTGTTTCTGGTTTGACTCTCAACTTGCTGCTCGTATATCAAAATTTGCCCAGAGTCTGCTCAAAGAAAAGTTTAATGATCAATGGCTCCTGACCATGTTCGCATCCTACCATCCATTCATCAACACAACTAAATAACACACCTGTGATAAATTGCACGAGAAGCACTTGCATGAATATCTGTGAACACCTGAGCTAGCAGTGACAGACGATAAATGGAAAAGGGACCCCGGTGGAAGACGGACTCGGCTGCCGGTAGTGGTGACAGTTATGAAAGAAGAAATTAGCAGTAGGGGTGGTCTTGACTCGCACTGAGCTATTTATTTTGTGCCTTCTGTTAGCGGATGCCTCTTCTGACACTTCTCAATTAAGAGGATTCGCCTCACTGGTGCTCGGAAATAACGCTCAGCTTCACAAGAAGGGGGATCCCGTGAACGGATGGGCGCTTATTAATTAAATGCTTTTATGTGACTTAAATGGCTCGGAAAATAATCGCACTGAACCATGAATGGGGTCAGCACAAAGACCTGAAACTGTCCTGCGTTTCTGCTGGAAAAAGCAGAGTTGTCATTTTACTGGGTCATGTACATATTTTTCTTTTACTGTTTATGTATTTATTGATTTATAATGGCTATATTTTCTAAGCTAAATGGTGTCTTTGTAGATTGGCAATTTGGAATAATACCACCTTCCACAGCAGAAGAATTATAAACTGCGGTGTGCATGTCTAAAGCTGCAGCTCCAGTTTATTTGCAGAAAGTACTCAAATGTGTTGTTTTGCTCTTGAGGAAGTGAGCTCTCTCAAGTAGTCAGGAGCAGTCAGTGTTTTACTTGCTGTTGACGGCTGTCTGAATTGTCTCAGACTGGCATTAATTTTCAGAAGAGACTCAATCACACAGCTAATCACAGTAGGCCACAAATTAAAGAGGATCTTAAACAAATTGTATAGCAGTGATGGTGAATGCTATGCTCACTTTCATCACCTTTGTTAGTAATTCTCTATTAGATCCAAGGTGTGGATTAAGACCCCTAGGAAGCTGTATGGCTACGTTTTTTGTGACATATTTTTAAAACCAGCCCCATATGTGGGTTCAAAGCTTGCAAAACTGTAGTGTATGTCATGTGCATTGCTTTAATGATCTAACAACTCTGGGTTGCCTCTACAAAACATTTCTAACGTTAGCAATGAGAGTCAAAGTGGAAGAGAGACTGTGTTAGCTGCTGCTTCCTGTCAGTGTCTGTCCTGGGGAAAGCAGCTGAAATACTAGTTATTCAATATTTCGACATTCAAAGCAGGTTTATGAAGCTGAAGAACACGTTTTTCTATATTTTTCCCACTTGTAGAGTCTTCAAGAAGAAGTAAGATAGAGTAAAAATGCTATCACAAGCTAATCACTTCAGCAAACTAAGCCACATGAGCCAAATATGTCTGCAGAAACAAAATGGTATTCTGCAGAAACCACAAGTTTGACTAAATGTGTCATAGTCAAACAAATGTTTGTTGCCTTATTGTAAACACCACTGATGAGTGAGTTAAGTGGGACATGCACAATACTTATGCGGACCCTATAATACTGATGAAATTTAACATTCTGTTTTACTGCACTATGGATCTACTGAGCTTCCAAGCATAAACATGGCACAAATTTTAATGGATTATTTGGTTGGAACTGTTCAGAAAAAAAATAATTTTCCTAAATACCTCATGTCTGGATCAGGAACAAAACCTAATGCAAGATGACTGTTTACAAAAAAAAAGTATGTGCTTATTTACACCAACTCTGTATTTGGCCAGAGAAGCTGCATGATAAAAATGTAATTGGATGGATTTTAAAATCGCATGGTTTTGTAACACCAGTGTTAAATAGAGAATTATTAACAGACTGCAGACTGACATGCAACAATGTAAATACCTTCTGCTATTTACATAGTGAAGATAATGTAGAAGTTTATAAAATAGTGCAGATGAATAAGATGTGCTATTGAGCTGGCTGAGCTTTTCAGTGCAGGTAAAATGGTGGCTGCTCATGATTACTACTTAATTTTTCACTACTTTAAAAAAGGTTTTACCCCTACTGTATCTCAGTTAGACTAGATTTACAGATCACAAGACCAAAAAACACAAGGCCAAAGGTGTCTTATATTTTTCGAAATAATTTTTCACTGGCTTTGCAAAAGATGTGAGTAAAAATTAGCCCAAAGGACGTTAATATCTTAATTTTAAAGAAACATCACTAATATGCCAGGTATTCACTTAATCACTGCCTTATAATGTATGATTAGCCTCATAAATGATACTCATAACCAGATCATACAGTTTGTAATGCCACAGTTGCCTTATTTTTTAATTTTTTGTGGGGGGGTTGTACATTGCTTTGGGTTTTTGAGATATCTGTTTTTAATAAAGATTTTTGTTACTGGTGTCTCCATATAGGTGCTATGGATTTCAAGGAATTACTGTCATCACAGTGGAGTCTCTCATCTCTCCTATTCACAAGAGATTTGCACTTGCAAAAATATTTTATTTAGCTCTTTCCAAAGGGAATTCAACCTGCCAAACATGATATTCTTTTCATTTTCTGCACAAAAAAAACATAAAATAAAATCTCCTCAAGCATGCAGACAAGAAGTCAGTCCACAAACCACCTATTTATTCTGAAGCTCCTCTGAATCACAGAGCTGTCTGCAGCCAGAGTGTATTTCTGCTCACTGTGTGTTCATAGTGATAATTATTCATGGTGCTTGTGTACACAGAGCGCTTGTTCAGATGAATCTTCCTCCTTCGTCTCGTCGTGGAGGTGCAGAGCGTGCGTTTGAATCACGGCTCCATCCGTCTCCCAATCCCCGGCTCCCACTTTTACGTCACCTCTGATGAAAAGTCCTGCTGCTCACTATCGGAGACACTTCACGGTATACTAGCACTGTAATGAGTGAAGATGGAGTGCGTTTGAGTACCTGCACTAGAATAGCTTGGAGCGTTGCCTGCCGGTTCCAGACGAAAGCGGTGATTTATGAAAAGTTTGCTGCAGTTTTACAAATGAAGCCCTTTGTATAATATCCTGTGCTGACTGTCTTTGGAGTGAAGGCTGTTGTTTATGGCCTAAACAATTCAAATGAAATTGCAAGACATTTTGTTGTGAAAAACAACACGGTAAACCTCAGAACCTTATGTGTCGACCTTCTCTGGGGCAATTTGCATGCAAATTTGCTCATGTTGCCCCAGTGCACTGATTTGCTGTGATTTACTCTGACAGCCACAAGTATAGTAAATGTTTACGGATCCCTCTGGAGATAGAAATTAAAGGGAAACATAACTCAAGTACTGTGTAGCAAAATAGGGCTTTTTTTTTGTATCAATGGATTCTGTTTTTTTGTGTGCGTCAAGTGGCAAACATTCGCTACTCAAGTGTGAATAACACCAATGCTGAAGGACCTCAAAAGACAGCAGTGAAAATATTTTAATACTGCGAGACGTCTGCTAAAACCCTCAACTAAAATTAATTTTAAATCACCTCAGCTCTACAGGAGAACACATGTATAAAAATCGGAAGCGATTTTGTAGCTTGGAAACGGTGTAGAAGCAAGAATAAAGCCAACATTGAATTAATTCTCATTTATAATTCAACGCCATGAATTGGCAAAACCAAGATATCTATTTGTGTCAGTGATTGTGGGAATTTTCTTCAACATATGAAATGTTTTTTTTTTTATATATTCTTTTTTTATTATTAAAGAAATGCAATATTTATATATACTGCATATTTGGTTGTCACTCTGTTGCTCTTGTTCAGTTGCATATTGACACAAGCAGCAAATCAGCCAGTCATATCACATCGACTCAAAACAGTCGGGTGTCTAAATGCGATGGAGACGAGTTGCTGAAGTTCAAACTGAGCATCAGAATGAGGAAGAAAGGGGATTTAAGTGACTTTTAACATTGTTGCCAGACAGGCTGGTCGGAGTATTTCAGCAACTGCTGAGCTTGTGGGATTTACACGCACATCCATCTCTGAGGTTCACAGAAAAAAAAGTGCAATGTCTTAAAGATGCCAGAGAAGAATGGTGAGACTGGTTTGAGTTAATAAAAAGGCTGCAGTATCTGGAAAGAAAGCACTACTTCTGGGTTTGCACTATTTTACCTTTTTTTTTTTATTCACAACTGTCATAATTCTTTGCACCACAGATTAAACGTGTTGGAATCATTTCCGCAAAAGATTTTCATCCATATTGACATGATAGCATCACACAGTTTCAGTAGGTTTCTCAGCTGCTCTTCCTTGATGCAAATCTCTGATTGTGCTTTTTTTTTTTTTGCTTTAATCTCCAACCAGTCTGTGCATTCTCCCCTGACGGCTAAAAAAAGCATTTTGTGTCGCTCGCAGACTATTTCCTCCTGTTTGAATGTTCTCATTTAATTCAAGAGATGGTTGCAGGTTGGAGTCGGCCAACAGCGACGCCACTTTCGAAGGCAACTACATCCTCTGTCTTTAACATACTATTTTTTGTGTCTAAAATGTATCTAAAAACAATTAAGTTTTTTGTATGCCCCATTTTTTAGGGAGACAAAATGTCATATTCTACTAGAAAACAAACTTCAGTCATAATTTTGATATATAGTAAAAGAGTAGGATAAAATAGCCCTCATAAGCTCGTGTCTTACTGGAATATTTTTTAAGATAACTTAATTTTTGATTTACCTTTGAGAAAAGTCAAGAAAACCAAAGGAAGCCATCACCACTGGAGCTGCTCCATTTATTCTTCCATTTTGGTTGGCCTTTGGCCAGAAAGATAAGTCTGTGCTGCTTATAGGCTATAAATTGTTCTGTATGAAAGTCTCCACAGTGAAACTACACCCTGAAAGTGAAACAGTGACAGTTTAGGTCTCTTCACCCACCAGGGGGAGCTGTGAGAAAGTTGTCTTGACACCCATTGAGTTTCATTTAGTTCCTTATTTATCAGCATCTGGAGGCCTTGGCCATCTGTTCAACACTAAAGGTGTGCGCTGCAAGCCATAGGCAAAGTTATTTTTATCAGCAGACTGATAAAAAAAATAGAAAAAAAATTATAAAGAAAAAAGCAAGGGGAAAGAAGTGCAACAACAAAACCCTCAGTTGTCACAGGCTTGTTTAAAGGTGAACTGCTGCCTTCAGGGGAACAAATAAACCACAGTTCCTTCAAAGAGTTTTGTTTTCTATCATAATCTTTTGTTGGATCAACTGAGCGCATCGTGTTCTGTTTAATATTTTTAGCATGTTTCACTTTAGATGCAGGCAGACCGTTTTATTCCTTCTCTGCAGTAAAATAAGTCAGAAAAAAAAACGAGTCCTTGTGGGATTTTTAGTGTTTTAAACTCTTTTCAGCTTTGATGAATTCTTATTTCTGCCTTGTGACGTTTTTAAAGATCTCTGAGAAGATGAAATTTAGAACTAGAAGTAGGCAATCATTTTATTTCATGTTAAATGTGCTTGACCTTGAGGCTGTCTACCACAGTGCAAAATGAATCTGCACTTACCCATCACCCCCCCACCCCCACTTCACAAGCTTCTGAAATCCTCTTCTACTAAGTATGTCAGAGAGGCCGAGTATTGTCGTCTAGAACTGAAACCGCAGAGGAGGAGAGTGCAGAAGAAACTCAGGGGGCTGAAAAAAAAAAGCTGATTCTTCGAAGTGAGGGTGAAATGTGTATTTGCAGCAGAAACTCAATACCAGGAAAACAAACAAAAAAAAAAAAAACTTGAGCTGACGCGTGACTCACTAAAAATATATGTGAGCCCAGAATAGCAATGCATGCGGTCTCAGAACGGTGTGCATTTAGTGAAGTGATAGAACATTAGGCGCATGCTGAGTGGACTTATGCTGCTTCTGCTCTGTTTTTAGAAGGGAATTTTATGCCTTTTAGTCAACTCTCTCTCCACTAACTTCTAAGTTGTCATGACTTACAAAAGAAATCACTCAGCGTCCAGTAAATGGAATACAGAAAACGAAACTGATGAATGATGCATTGTCATGAGTTTTTAATTTGGGTCACAGCTGATTTTATCCACCAGCCACACTGACCACATTTCACTTTTATAGCCAAAAAATAAATAAATAATAATAATGATTAAAAAAAAAATCAGAATTTAGCTCCATGAGGCTTTGCCATAACTCTGACCAATTTCTCTCTTCCTGCATATACAGTCTTCCTCACTGCATAATGTTGCCACTGCCATGTTTCACAGTAGGGATATTATGTTCAAGGTGATTCTCAGTGTTATTTTCTGTGTGTGCCACAGTGTTTTGCATGTATTTTTTCTCTTCCTACCTTAGAACTTTCTTCCACATGGTTATTTTATGTTCAAATCACTGAAGATACTGCTGTGAAGTCCGGACCTTGGACCTCACAGCAGCTCATTTTTCAGATATTGTACCTTAAAAAAAAAAAAAAGAAAATCCTTTGTTTTTTTTTCTTACCATTTTACAGTTGTGTGGTACTTTGTGTTGGCCTATCAAACAAAATCCCAATGAAATAGAAGCAGTATGCATACTTTTGCAAGGCACTACATCTGAAAGCTGAGCACAGCCCTCATAAGTATTCAATGCATAACACTACATAGAGTTTAAATATACAACCTAACCTGGAGTAGCAACAAGCGATGATCAATGCAGTACAGTGAACATATGAAAGCTGCTTGAACGAGTTTTTCCTTCTTCACTTTGTTTGAGCTGTTTCCCATCTCGTGCTCATTATTATGGGAGGAGAGGATGAAGAAGATAGAGCTCAGAGAGTTAAGGCCAGCTCTGCTCCTGTGACAGCCGGGTGGAGGTAAGGTGCAGAATATTATAGAGGAAGACTGATTAAACAAGCAAACAACCCTCTGTCCTCCAGCACTTTTACACCTGCAGCTAAAAAAAAAAAAAAAAAGAAAAAAAAAGTTAAATAAACATAATCATAGGGCTGGCAGAGGAGCTGTAAATACCCCGCGGGAAAGGTGGTTTACTCATTTATTGGCTATATTTTCATGCCTCCAACTGGATTGCTTTCTCCTCTTCCCTCATTTATGAGGGATTCATATGTTTATACTGCAAAGCAGGGCAAACGACCAAAACATGTCAAAAATATCTAAAAATCACAAATCATGACATATAGTAGTGGGCTGTCATTTCTTTTGCCACAGAAATCTGTATTCTTACTGTTTTCTGGTCTGTGGTACAGAATATTAAACATTTAGATACATTTACTGTGAAATAAATTTAGCTGGAAAAAACCCCCAATAAAAACAATATATATATATATATATATATAAAAAAAAAAAAATTCCCTTCTCACCCTCCGCGGGTGGTCTATTTCATCCTCTGAGCTCGGGTCCTCTACCAGAGGCCTGGGAGCTTGAGGGTTCTGCACAGTATCTTGGCTGTGCCTAGAACTGCACATTTCTGGACTGAGATGTCTGATGTTGTTCCTGGGATCTGTTTGAGCCACTGCTCCAGTTTGGGGGTGACTGCCCCGAGGGCCCCGATGACCACAGGCACCACTGTGGTCTTCACCTTCCAGGTCTTTTCCAGTTCCTCCCTGAGGCCCTGGTATTTCTCAAATTTCTCATGCTCCTTTTTCCTGATGTTGTAGTCACTTGGTATTGCTACATCCACCACAACGGCTTTCCTCTGTTCTTTATCCACCACCACAATGTCCGGTTGGTTCGCCATTACCATCTATTTATATATATATAAATAGATGGTAATGGCCATTATATATATATATATATATATATATATATATATATATATATATATATATATATATATGAAACCTGTATATCTGCTTTGCTAGAAACTACGAGCAAGCATTTCAGCACAGTCACTCAATGAGCACAGGTGAAGCTGTGAAAGAGTAAAATCAAATCCCTTTTTTAATCTCCTTAGCAGACTGATTGCATAAAGTAATTAGCAACAATTGCCTCCAAAGAAAAGTGAACACCTGCCATCACTTTGCATTGAAATGGCCTCGCAAGGAAGGAAGCTACTGGTAAGAATAATGATTGTTTTTCTTCATCATCAAGAACTTCAAGGTGAAATGAGTTGGAGTGAGGAAGATGTTAATATAACGCCAAAACCACAGCGAGTTGTCTGCTCTTGAGGACCAATGTAGAGCTTGTGCAACAAAGGCCGCGAATTGTTGTGGGCCAATCTGCATGCATGCTGGTGGAAATGGTATTTAGTAATGGCCATGTGAGAATAAGGACAGCAAAAATCCCAACTTATCTTAAAGGAAAACACTGGGGATAGACTGATATGTTACTGGGAATGCACTGCAGCAGAGGACTCGTTTTATTTAGCGAAACCAATTCTGAATGGTTGGGAGGCCTGGAAAATAATTTGTCCAGATAAGGAAAGGTAAGCTGTGCTATCAGTGAAGGATCCTAAAACAATTCCTGTTTGGAGTTGCTTCTTTTCTATGGTAAACAAAACTGCCATAAATAAAGATCAGAATCAGAACATTCAGGCCCAGAAATCCAGTCCCAGTTTGGTGAATATCTGTGTGTATCTTCCATGATGAAGCATTGTGTCCAGTAGAGATTGTTGACATGAGTAATGGGGCTTTTGACTACAGGGCAATAAAACTTGGGGATGTGCTACAACGCAAATAAAAAAGAAATGTTCCTTTTGTTGCATCCTAAATAAGTGTTGCATCTCCAGACATAGGCACAGGATGAACTCTGTGGTGTGTGCAACAATGTAAAAACAACAACAAGCCATTACAGAAGATTGTAGGAAACTGATTACGGTGTAGTTGTCTAATTTGGATGGTATTAGCGATACGTTGTATGCTTTTAGCCCACTAAACTGAAATAAATATTAAATTAATGTTTTCTCAAGTAAGAGAAAAACTCAGTTCTTTAAAGGGTTAAAATCCACACTTGACTAAAGGCCATGACAATTAAAATGAATAAATTAGATTCCTTACAATTCCAAAATAGTCTCATATACATAGTCGCTTCTGAAAGGAAAAACAGAAAACCAAGTTTTATAAAAAAAATAAATAAAAAAAAGAAGGAAAATATAAAGTAAAATGAAGCATGGTGCACCACATTTTGTGAGAAACCAGTGCAATTACACCACACGAAGATTTATTAGGACTTTATCCTGTTTTTTTAAGCCTTAGCATTTCTTCAGCATATCTATAATCAAAGAAATTGAAAAAAAAAAAATCTATAAATGCCGAGGCCACAAACAACATTTGCGTCACTGCCACAACTGCAGATGTATTAAACAGGATGCGTTTTATAGCTGCACTTACTCACATTCCGCTCACATCCTGCTCTGAAAGAAGTGTTTGTGGAAAACTGTTTTTAGACATGCTCTTTTTACAGATGTTTCCTGTTTATTGCACTGATTGCACTCTGGTGTGAACTCCAACATTCACTTTTAATGTAACCCTTCTTTTTGCACACAGAGATCCTAGCCTAATTTTAAAGTTGTCATATCCTGGAGGTTTTTGCATTACAGTTTTTCTGTTTGAGTTTTCACTTTCTTGCTCACCTGTGATCAGCCTGAGTTTTTGTTTGTACTTTTGACCAGTCTATTTTTATATATATTTTTTTTATTTCTTCAGCTTAGTTTTTTTTAAATTTGTGGTTATATTCATGTACCACTATGCTCTCTTACCCCCAGCCTGACTGCCTGGTCCTCTCTCTCACCTGAACCCTGTTACCATTCAGCCACCTGTTCTTTGTCAGTAATCACTCTCTTCTGTTTCTAACTCTGTAGGATATTTCCATCGCATCCTGTCTGTCTGCTTTGGTCTCTTGCTGGTTCCTTTTCACAGGTTTATCATTTAAACACCATGACAAAAGGTTTCATTCAACTTGTGACTGCTGTAAAATTAAGTTTAATTTTATCTTTTACACTCAAAGTAACAAACAAAATGGGCTTTAAATTAATAAAGTTTTTAACTGTAAGGTCAAATCTGTTTCAAATGACAGTTTTTAAAAATTATTTTCATTGATTTATGCATGTCACTGAACAGTGTGGGGATCGTTTGCCTGGGTTATAAGATTATTCTAACATAGTCCCACCATGTCAGATTTCTTCAGCTTTTGCTCATTTGCCACACTTACATGCTTCACGCTAAATAATTACAAAGATAACCTGAGTAAATACTGAATGCAGCTTTCGAAGTCTTTCATGTTAAGCAAAAAAGCGATGCAGAACAACCTGGCCCAAAATGAAAAAGCAATTTCCCCTTTCATAACAAGGCCATTTCTAGAGCTTTGGGACTCCATCGAACCACAGTGAGAACCATTATCCACAAAAGGGTAAAACATGGAAAACATGAACCTTCCCTGGAGTGGCTGGTCTACCAAAATTACAAGCCTGCATCAATGATTAACCCAGGATGTCAAAAAAAAAAAAAGAACCCAGAACAACATCCAAAGCCCTGCAGCAGTCACTTTCCTCAGTAATCATCAGTCATCATCAGTGTTAAGAAAGAGATTGGGCAAAAACTGAAATTAATGAGGGAGTTCGAAGCTGAAAACCAACACTGGCCAGCTCATATTTGCCAAAAAAAACATTTTAATGATTCTTCAGGTCTTTGGGGAAAATATTCTGTGGATTAATGAGGAAACAAAAAAAGAACATCATGTTAGTGTAATGGTCTCGGGTTGCTTGGCTTCTGTATAAGTGGTAGGTCCATGAGGTTTGTGAGAATTTGTGGTTTTTCGACCAGTTAATCATGAAGGACAATGTCTCTGTGACCTTTTATCTGACACACGCTTGAGTTATGTAGCAGATCAATTAACCAAAGTAAATAAGCAAACCCACCTCTAAGTGGCTGGAAAAAGGGTCGAAGGGTCAAAGGCATAACCTTAAACAGGCCATTCATCCACAGAAAACCCTCTAGTCTTGCTGATAAAACAATTCTGCAAAAAAGTGTGTGCCACAATACGTTGATGGGGATTTAAGACTTATTTCCAGTTGTTACTTGACTGTACTACAGGCCACCAAGGGTGGTACAAAAGTTTAGGGGCAACCTAATGTGAAATCAAATTGGTTGCAATAGCTTTTTCCTTCAATAAATGAATCCATCATTTGAAAAATGGAGTTCTAAAATTGTCTGATTGCCTGAAATCTGCACAATAAGGCCATGCAGCATGTTTTACCTGCTCTATGACTGTATTCCATCAAATGATATCGGCAATAATTTTATCTGTGTTAAACCTTCTACAAATTAGTCACAGAGGATAAACTCATCCCAAATACGTTCATTATCAACCGAAAGTCCTCTTATCTGCTCATGCTGTGTGATAAACAGCAATTATAAGTGTTTGAATGCTTCTTGCTAATGCTGAAAAGAAAATACGGGTTTTTATCTTAGATAAAATCACATGGTCAAATACTGACAGCCCGAAAGACTGCACAAAGACATAATAATAATTTTCTGATTGATTTCCGAGGGATATACACTCAAATTTAATTTGAGCTGTTTTCTAACCAGAAAAGTCCTTTTAATGAAGCAGAAAACATTTTAGCTTTTCATACACTCACAGATAATTAGCTGCAATTTGAAAAAGTCTAACTTTGAGAAATTATTCATTTATGTTCTCACCAATAAAAACATCCATCAAACAAGACCCTGCTTTCATTATCTTCCCACTGAGTCCTTCTTGGAAATTACTTTGGTTTCTGATGGACCTTTGTAATTAATTCTGGCATTTAAAATAAAGAACCTGGACAGAAAGTAAATGGTAACGAAAAACAGCATTTGTTACAGACCTTGAGAGTAGCAACCTGTTCCTGCTTATTTTTGCTGAGGTTCATATTATATCTTTGCCTTTAAAATGCCACCGCGCTGCCATGTGACCCCACATAAGGCAGGACTTTGAGGGAGTTAAATGTGACATTTGAAAAAAAAAAAAAAAACTATTAGGCATGGTTCAATTTTATAAAAAAAAAAAAATCCACTATCATGTATTTTCCAATGGCCTTTGATAAGGACAATGTTTTCTAAAAGGTTTGTTGGACTTTGTAGAGAGTGACATTTTGCTGACCTAAAAAGTGCAGCTTGTTCCATCTGTCATCACAGAAAGAGCTGAGTCAGCGCTTCAAAACATTTTGCCAAAAAAACATTTGAATGATTCTTCAGGAATAAGCCTGTACCATAACAAAATGTGAAAGTGAAGTGCTGTGAATACTTTACTGATGCGCTGAAGAAATAGTAATAACTTATTCTTTTATTTATCTGTAAACTCAGCAGCAGCAAGGTCTTATAAATGTACACTAGAATCACAATGACATTTTTATTTGACAAGTGACAACAATTTAGAATAACCAGAGTTTTATGTCCAGATTCTTTTATTTGGGAGATATACATGCTCCCTCCAATCAAAATTCAGATTTTTTTGGGGGGATGGGAAAGACATCTAAAAAAAAAAAGAAATTGAGTGCCTTTGTATTCACCACTCTTGACTCTGTTACATCTAAATAAAATACAGTGCAACTAAGAGTTTTCACATTTAACATATATATCACATATTCTGTGAGGGAAGTTCTGCAGAAAACAGTGAACAAGCAAGCAAGAATGAGGACGGTACAAAAAAAAAACACTGCAGTTTTCTTTACATTGCCATAATATGCTATTTGTGTGTAAAATTTTGAAGAAAGATATTAATTTAATACAATGTGCAATAACCCCGTACTATAACAAAATGTGGTGGTGAAGTGACCGATGCACTGTTCACTTCTCAATGTAACGTAAACATACAGCCACAAATGCCAGGCTTTACATACTCAAAGCATTTTCATATGTTAGAATAGTCAGGTCAAATGCCAGACTTAAATTTAATTAACAATCTGTGGCAAGACTTCAAAATTGACATTCACCGACGCCCTCCATCAAATCTGATTGAGGTTGAACATATTATGCTGTGTGGACAAAGGTCACAATAACTACTCTATATACATTTTGTTAAGCAGATATATTTTTGCTCCAGTTCATAAATCTGTCTCAATCCATACGATGAGCAGAATTTCCTCTCAGAATATTTAACTTCCACACCTTCTCAGCCATTAACTTTTTAATCATATTTTTAAGATTAATGGCAACAGTCAGCTCAAATTGACATACGCATAGAAAACAAATCCCCAACAAAACCATCTTTGTGGACACTGAGTTGTTTTCATGCAGAAAGCTGCTGTGTTCAAAATTAAGTTGCTTTGAAATTATTTTTCAACAATTCATTTTACCTTCAATATACAAAGCAAACCTGATTTCCAAAGCACTTTCTCGTAGGAGCATGTGAGAAATGCTGTTCAAAATAAAACAACAGCAAAATTATATATCTTTATATATATTTTTTAATATATGTATATGTTGTTATGTTTTTGCAAAATGTCCATAGACATATGTGGAGGGCCTACAGCATCATGATAAAACACTAAGATCATATTGTTATTATTATTATACCTAAATCAAATTATATAATCATATATCAAATAAATGTAATTGCTGTTATGAAGGTATACTCACATGCATATAGTAGTTTTAATTTGAAAGGTTTTCCAAAATAACACCACTAATAAGTTCATTTTCATATTTTTAACTTTCTTTAATAAGAATTTTAAAATATCCTTTTATGAAAAGAAATCAAACATTCATTAGTTTTACAGCTACAACTGTGGGTCCATCAGTGACCCAACTGCCCATAAAAATGTTCCAAACACATGTCAAATGTTCCCCACAGCCATCATTACACTTTCATCTCACCTTAATTTGAGTACAGAGCAACCTCCTTTGTATTAAACTGTAAATTACAGAGTTGTAATTTGCTCATCTTTTTCACACTCTGATTAGAGGAGTTGTGAATTTCAAGTTGGACTGACCTCGAAGAATGAGTGCGATTTCTCCGTCTTGTGCCTCTGGTTCAAAAGGAGGCTGCTTTTATCTCACCAAACACCCGTTGCTTGATGAAATCAATGATTTAGCTCCTTTTTTGTCTCCATAATTAGATGCATTTTAAGAGCAAAGCTTTTTGATCTTTCTAGACATTTTTCATCTTCAGGAGGTGATATCATTCATTTTTTAGACAAACTCTGCTGAGCTGAGAGCTTAATGGCCTCTCCTCGGCCTGGTTGTGGAGCAGTTCATTTAATTCAGGTAAAACATCTAACATATAGGACATTGGGACTGAAGAAACTGAGTTGCCCATGCCTGATTCAATTAAATTCAAATTTAATTAATGCTTTGTTTTTTCCTCATGGAAATTAAATGAGATCTTAACTCACATCATCCAAAGAGTCTTCAAAGAGTCGTTATGGATGGTGATGCAGAAACGATCTGTGGTAGCAGTCAGCCTCGCAACAAATCTGATGAGGCTTCTGACTGAAGGCTGTTGCTGTTTGACCGTCTCATGGCAGTCATGACATGCTAACAGACAATATTTTGCAGTAACATGTACTGGATGATGCCAAGCACTGCTAATCCAGATCATTTGCTTTTGCTGCACCTTTTTGAATATGTCTGGACAGAGAGACGGTGGTGTCAGGGACAGGATTCTTGCCCAGTATTGGATCAATGAAAGCAATGGTTTGAACTTCCTCCTACTCTCTCAGCTCTTTAGTCCTGCTCTGCATCTGTGAAGCTTTCTTTTCAACTCCTCTGTCATATGTGGCTGCAGTTCTACTATTATTTGAGCTTTTGAGATGCTAATCAGCTGCTGCCAGTTGTAAAAACAATGTCTTGCTGCCATGGTTACACATCATAACAACTGTCAGATAATAGAAAAAGGTATTTGTAAGAATTTACAACAGAAGGAATAGTTGAATTTAAGTCCATCAAAAAGTCACTTTCAGCCATTTTGTCATGCAAATCTCAATATGTTGTATGTGGCCTTTTTTTTTTGACAGCCAAACACAAGGTATTGATAATGAAATAGAAGAATGCATGTTTTTTTTTTGTTTCTTTACATATAAGATAAGAAAAGGTGTGGCATGTTTTTGCTTTCAGCCAACTTGAATTAATACCTCCAGATGTCTCTACAGGTTTGGCACAGGATAATTGTATCCCCATTCAATGAAAAAAAAAAAAAAAAATCCTAAGTTCCAACAGATATAAATTAATTAGTAATTAATCTCAAAACACTTTACAAAACAAACTGATTTACATTTTACACGTAAATACTGATCAGTCCAATGCAATAACGTCGACAAATTCAAACGTGCTCATAGTTATCATTCAGACAAGTTTGGATTATTATATGGTGAGAAAAAAACCCCCTCTGATTTGATTGAATCGTTGACTTTGGAGTAATTTTTCTGCATGGATGATGGTGACAGTAGAAAGACACGACTCCCTACAGATCAGACTGAGAGTAGACCATCTACTAACATTCCTCTTTGCAAAGCAGTTTTACCGTAGATTTTCAACAAGATCTAGACCAGTGTTTCTCAACCCTGGTCCTCACTGCCCCCCTGTCCTGCATGTTTTAGGTGTTTCCCTTCTGCCACACACCTGAATTGCATCTCTGGGTGATTAACAGGCCTCTGCAGTACTTGATGGTCATGCAATCATTTGAATCAGATGTTCTGGAATAGAGGCACATCTAAAACATGCAGAGCAGGGGGGCGGTGAGGACCAGGTTTGAGAAACACTGATCTAGACTTTGACTGGGCCATGTAAACACATGAACATGCTATGTATTGTAGCTCTGGCTGCATGTTTCGGGTTGTTGCCCTTCTGGAAAATGAACCTCCATCCCAGTGTCAAGTTCTTTGAAACCTCTAGACGGGTTTCTTCCTGGATCGCCCTTTGTTTATGTCTATCCCATGAACTCTGAGCCATTTTCCTGTCACTGCTTGTGACCACAGCATCTTCTTCGTTCCGTTTCCTCCAATCTATAAACTAAAATGTTTAATTTTCTTTTTCCTTCCAAAAATGTATTGCCGTTTCCACTCTTTTACAAGAGGCAACATCTGTGCAGTTTTCATCCAATAGTTCTGTCCACAGATTCTCCCACCTAAACTGAAATGCTGCAGCTCCTCCTGCTTCTCTGATTAGCATTCTCAGACAAGTCTTTGAGTCTTGATAGGTTTTCATACTCCTTCCATTTTCACATGATTGATTACGCAGGGCTCTTTGAGCCTGGGACATTGTTCTATAATCTATTTCCTCTTTAACATTTCTCTCCAAGCTTAGCCCCGACCAGCTGTGTCCGTTGGTCTACAGGATTTCTCTGATAAGCTTCTGAGGTCTTCACATTAGTGGATGTAATGTAACGCAATGAGAACAATTTTAAATCTTTTTGCTATAGATGAGTATTTCTAAGTTTCTGGGTCATTGTGAACTGTGTATGTTTTGAAAGGATATTTTCTTTCAAGACTCAAACCAAACTACCATCCCCCCCCAAAAAAACAAAACAAAACAAAAACAAATAGGTTAGCCTGTGTTAGTCCTGATGGTGTACTTTCAGAAACACGCATGATCAAATAAACCCACATCTGCACCCATTGTACCTTTGTGTGGCTTACGCTTTGTTCTCTTTCCTCAAACTGTCATAGTTTCTGTGTTCACAAGAGAACATAATTACTGCAATAGTGTTTGCACATATCTGGCATTTCAAAATGAGTCTGTTGGAGAATTTCCTTTTGGTGTTTCTGTATAAAAGGTATTGATCTGATCATTATGAATGCGATTACTTGAAATGGGAGGGGAGCCAAGGTCTGAAAATCAATTTTGTCTCTGTGGCCCTTAAGTGTTTTCTATTTTTACGCCCAGTTTTCTCCCCTGTCCTGTTTCTTGGACTCGGGTCATTCTAGATAAGGCTGCCAGCGGAATGCGGAGGATTATCTTTTTAACATGGCAAGCTTTATTTCATTAATGTGTCACTGGGAATGGAATCAGCCCAAGCCATGTTGGCCACAAAATCACTCTTCAAATAGCAACACGGTAGCTTAGCTCCGACTGAACTCTTCTGTTGGGTTGAGAGAATTATGTTGTCATTCTCTTCCCTCCACCACAAACATAAGGGAGCTTATAGGTTCATGCTCTGGGTATTAACAGAGGGATTAGTGAAGCAAGCTTCTGGGATGCTCCAGTCTGTGATGCACAGAGCAGCAAGCTCTTAATTGTTGAGATATCTCCTTGATGTAACACAATGAAGTTTTTATTTCAAACGCCCCGGAACAAGATGGCAGCAGATTTTAGATGCATTCTTGCTTTCTGTGGGAGACCCAACATGATGTGTGGGGAGGAAGTGTCTTCCTTCAGACAGCGATTATTCCTCTATAATCTGAACCGCAACTCCGTGCGACGATAAGAAGCTGTGAATTCTGCGAGATGTGGGTCAGATAAACTGTGAAGCCGGACGAATTAACATCATGACGTAGCAATAGACTTAATTAAAACACTTCATAGATGAAGACAGAACAACTACAATGAGCAGGAGACAGTTTGAGGTGCGATCCCCTTGTGGTGGGTGAAGGATGTGACACGTTAAGTCAACAAAAAGAGTGTTTCTTCAAGCAAACAAATATTGTTAAAGCTAACATGAAACAATAACAGAGTCCATCGTCAGTAGCAGAAGATCAGATTGCAAAGGTTTGGCCTCTACCCATCCCGTATTGCACCCGCCATCTTTGACCCTGATGTGGTGGTTGTTACATTGTACTTTCTGATTTACAAGCTGGTATCTCTGAGCATCTAGCAGTTCAGTTTCTCACCGAAACTCTTCCTGCACGCATTGTTCATTGATAGTGCCTTGACAGAGGAGAGAGTTGCTAATAGCATGTACATCTGTGCAGCTGCAACAGTGCTGATGATAGAAAGCAGACTTGTTCCTCTTCTCTTCACCTCATAAAGTGTGCATTTCCAATTTTGATTCACAAAACCACAGAGCAGTTTTCTTTTCCGCTCCCAGGCAACTTTAAAAAGCTCTGACAAAGTGAAGACTTCAGTCAGGACTGAGGAATATTTTTGCTTTTATTTGCATTCTAGACGTGTAGAATAAAGCATCACCAGTGAACGCAGGAGCTAAATTAGGTCGTCAGCTCTAGTTATATTTTTAAAGGTACAGATACATAAGACGGCTGTATAACAATAAGAAACATTAATGAAGCAAAATCCAGCTGTACCTTTTCGATTCCCTTCTGACCTACGTTAAATATGAAATGCAATAACAGAAAAAAACAAATCTTCTTCGCTGACTTTTCATTTATTTTCTTAATCTAAAAACTATTTTTAAGCTAAGAGCATTTTTATTTTCACATTTCACAAATGGAAAGATTTGAGATTTGAATCACGTTGGCTCCTTACCACCGTAACTTTCAACAAAAATAAATGGAAATCTGATCAGAGCATCTTTACAGCGTCAGCCGAGCTGAGTGAGGCACGTAAGAAAATGTTTCACGTTGCATGTGCTGGTGGTTACCTCAGCAGAGAATTTCTTCTAACTTTATTTCCTTCTCCTTTCTCCGAAGAGCTCAGGAAGCTTAGAGTTTTTTTTAATTTTATTTTATTCTTACTATTTACAGTAAATGAAGAAGTTAAAGCACACACAGTATTTCCCACTTTATCCCACCGCGCAATCATCTCCAAACCCTTCTAGTTGCTTCTCAAACAGATGCTGATAACGCAGCAGAGCCACTCTCGTCTATACAGCAGCATGTTTGTGCTCTTCAACAACACAAGCCCTCTCACTCTCTGCTCTTAGCAGCCATGGCAATTGGACTCGAAACTGGCCTTTTCTATTGGGCGCAGAGAAATAGATGCAGGATCTATTTTTTAGCTGCTGTAGATTTTATTAAATATTTGGTAACACTTTATTTGAAGGGGTGTGCATAAGACTGACATGACACTGTCATAAACGTGACATAACATCTGTCATGAACATAAAGAAGTCTTTATGAATGTTTATGACAGTTGTCATGAAGTGTCATTTGGTAAATAATGACACTTTTAATGCAAAGTTGCTCTAAAAGTTGTATTAAAAGTCCATTAAAAATGACAACTTTGCATGATTTTGTAAATTATGACAATTTAATGCAAAGTTGGCATTTTTAATGTACATTCGATGCAACTTTTAGAGCAACGTTGCATTAAAAGTGTCATTAAAATATAATCTCTAAACAGCCACATTTGTTTTGAGAAAATAAAGTAGGAATTTTCAAAATAAACGTTTTGGACAAAACCAAAAACACATGCAGTCTTTTTTATTAATTATTTTAATGCGAGTATCTTGTGGTTTTCATCAATACAGTCACACACCATTACTTTCTACCCATTGCTTTTGTAATGCATGATTGTATTGGTGCTGCTCCAGTGACCACACAGAGTGCTGCTCTGATGACTCTTTTCTGTGAACCTCAGCAACACTTTTGAACCATGTCCTTGTTCTATTTTCTACGCTCTGTCACAAATATCATTTCATTGCATCAGCTACGACCAGCTATGTTGTGGACGCCTCGGGTTTTTGATGCTGCTGTCCATAGCCTGTGTTCAACCGAACCAGATCTAATGGAAAAGTGTTTATTTTTCTTAGACAGTCGTCTGCAGCAGCTGGCTGGATGCTAAATCTTTAATATTGTACAGGTATGAGTAAATAAAAACGCCTGTGACATGGTTTGGCCTTTTTATTTACAGAGGTTGTGTTCGTTTGTGTCTTGTTACAAGCACAAATTTCGATGGGATTTTATGTCATAGACCAACACAAAATAGTGCGTATTTGTGAAGTGGGATGAACTCATGCCAACTCCGTATAGCTGCAGAGACTCACCACAGATCAGATGGGACAATTTGTTAACACAAGAATTTATTTCTCACTTTACAAATCTGGCATTTATGTTCAGAATGACAAAAAGCAAGCAGTTGTAAAAAAAATAAAAATAAAATAAACATAAGAAACCTTGTTTAAGGTCTGAGGGGAACATGGCAAGCATGTGGAACAATGACACTTTGTGACAAAAGTTTACATTTTGGTCTACGTGCAAAAAGCTGCAGGGAGGAAAGTTACCATTGCATCTGACCGTTAACACCCCATCTACACTGTGAAACAAAGCAGCGTCATGAGGAGAGGCCACTTTTTTTTTAGCACAGACAGGAAGAATGACCCAGTCTAAGTACAAATCACCATCCAGTTGAGCACCTTTGGCAGCTCTTAAAAATTGATGTTAATATACAGTTTTTATTCAATCTGACTGAAACTGAGCAAACTAGCAGCTAACGGGCAAATGGTTCAAACTCAACAACCTTTACTAGAATCATGCACTTCTTCATGTTGGCTCAAGGTGTAAAGTCCCAATATCAAACACTGAAATGTATGACATTTATGTAACAAAGTGTGAAAATGAGAAGGAGTATGATGCACTATTTCTGATGCAGCTACTGCACTATTAAACACCCATGACCTCTTTAAATAGTGTCAATGTTCTGATTTTGAAACTGTGGTGACAAGTGAAGACCTGGAACTACCACAATAAAGATCTGAGTCAACAGTCAACTTTTTAATTTTTTTACAGAGGCCATCTAGAACAACAGAGCTAGAAGTTACTCTTTTATAACATGACTTTTTCTTTAGGTTTTAATGCTGAAAGTTTTGAATTTCATCCTCACTTCTAAAATTTGCAAAAGAAAAGACAGGGACAGATGTCCAACTTGTCATTCTGTAACATACAGTAGGTGTTACGTATGGATACATAAGAAAAAGCACAATGCAGCACAGTTCTTGCTATTGCCTCACAGACCACACGTGTGTCATCATGAATTGTTTTCATAATGCTCTATTAATTTGGTTTCCACAGATTATACCTCAGACTGTTGCACAGTGGAAAATTACATTTGTATCTCGGAAATTTGTATAGTCTTCTAAACCTGTCAGGTAGAGAGCAGGTCAAAACTGTGGCTTTCACTCACATTCAGGCTGACAGAGTCCATTTAAACACAAGCTTTAATAAGCAGATTTTAAAGTAACTATAAGAAGTCAAATGTATCATGCCAGGTGGCAAAAAGTTTGCTATATAAGGAATCTCAGCTGAATGTATTGGGTCACCGATTTTAGGGCAAATCAAATACAGAGCATCCATGTGGTGACGGCAGAAAGAAAAAAAACATCCATTTTAATATGAAAAAGCCTCCAGCAAAAATATTTATGTTTTTAACCACGCAACATTGCGTTTCCATCTTAATTTGCAATTGCTTTCTCAAACCACACCTGCAGATGAAAATAACGGCTGAGTCTGCTGTGCGTCACCATAAGCGCTTTGTAACACTATAAATACACCTTTAAAAACTTTCTCCCATGCAAACACACACACACACAAGCATACACACCCCTACACACACCCCCCTCCCCCCCCACACACATGCTAGATGGGAAGAATAATAGTGGAGACTAGTTTTTGTCAATGTGATTAGTTGGCCATAGTAAACAAAAAGTGAATCTGAATTCTTCTGGTCAGACAGACATCTTCCCTCATGAATCCAACTCATATGGACTTCAATCTGACAAAGATTAGACAGAGGTAGAGGTCCAGCTACAAGAGTTTCAGCCTCATGTACTGGATCAGAAAATTACAGAAAATGTACCAGCCATGATGGATTCCAACCGTCAGCTGAGGCTGAATTCAATGATGACTGGGACAGTGATTGGCTCCTGAGCTTACACTCCTATTTTCAGTCCTGTTTAAGGTTTGGCATTTGACAGATTTTCACATATTTAACTGCGAACAATTGTAAATGTTGTATTCTGCCAGCTTTACTATATGTGCCCAGCCAGTTCAGCAGTCATAAAAAGGATATACAAATCCAACATAATATACATTAATCCTCTTGGAATGTGCGTAAACAGAGCTGAGACTTAATCGCGTGATTTGTGCATAACAAAACTGGGTGCTGTGTTTCAAATATTCCCTTGTTCACTCGCTGCAACGAAGCTCACTCCTTGTTTCAATTAGTAGCAAAACCTTTGAATCATGTTTAACAGCTGCAGACACGATGGGGCTGACTGGATGAAATACACGCCTCATCCAGCTGTCTGTTTGCCCATGATTCTCGGTAGTTATCGTTGATGATGCAGCAGTTACAGGAGTTTGATTGATTTTAAAGCCTACTGTGACGTCTGACTTTCCATAAATTGCTGTTAATGAAAACCTGTTGAGCCCAAGATCAACTCTTTGCAGCAGTTATTTAGGAGTAAGCTTTAAACATTTTTAACCTCACTTACCAACTGACTCAACTTTTGTATATTGAGAAAGGAAACTAGGGTTTTCATAAAACCTTATTTTTCACAGCACCCTATGCTTTAAAGAGCTTAGATAAGTTCAGGTAAACATATAATTCCTGGTGTCTTATGAAGATCATCACACTTTTTCCTTCATTTAACAACTGACCAACATAATTCTTCAAGTTGGAGTCTGATGACTTCATTCTTTCACCCAGGTGTGTTGAAGCAGAGACACATCTAGAAGTTGCAGGAGACTGACCTTTGAAGACTGGATTTGAAGACCCCTTTATCTGGACTTTACACATAGACTCTCAATTTATTTTTATTTTTTTGTTTTTTTCACTCACATTTTAACCCCACAGACGAAAATTTAGAATTTGACCTTTCAAATACAGTGTTGTAACCCATCACAGATTAAAAAAAAAAAAAAAAAAATCCTCTTCTAATTTTTTCTGTTTATACACATTCAGATGCTGAAGATCAAACACATTTGAATATCAAAGACAACCTGAGAAAATACAAAATGCGGCTTTCTCTTGATCACTTGACTAAAAAAATGATTCAAGCTACTTGAACAATAATTTTCCACTCGTCTGATTAATTAAATATCAACCTATTGACCGTGTGATGCTTATAGTGGCTCACATGATGTGATCTGGATGAGTTGTGGATAGACTTTTGGAGTATTTGGCTGGCCAGCCACTCCTGGCCTGGTTTCTCAATGCTCCATCTTGTCCGTTTGTGGATTAACTGTGTTTTCCCACTGAGGTTCATTGAAGCACCAAAACCTTAGAAATTACAATTTTTTTAAATTATCAATGTGACAAAAAAGAAGCAGAACACAAAATAACTCTGTAGGGGGCGAATAATTTTTATAAAAAATTTTTTTTAACAATGCTCTTTGTATATAATATTCAAATTATTGGGTACATTTAAATTGGTTCATACACTACAAAATGATGGATTTAAACTTTATTGCACATAATGAACTAAATATTTCCACAGTAGCGATCATTTTAATTAAAAAATAATGTTCTGACTCAGACGGCATTTAAAAAGATAAGAAAATGTTAAAGTGCAAAGCGACACCCTGTATGCAAATCCTTTCTGATTTGTGCTTCTGCCTCGTGCCGAGAGCTCAAATTGTTTCTACTTTCTCAAGCAGTCTTGTAAGACGATGATGAAATACCGCACAGCATCACAACTGAGACGCTGCTGGTCAGACGATGTCTCTAAAATTCTCTGATGTCACTCTGTAAAAACACGTCTTACAGTGTTACAAAGACGCTTGCATAATCTACCATGTCCAGGATTGTGCGAGGAATGCTAAAACTGAGACATAAACACAGTTTCTGTTTTTGTGGGGTTTTTTTTTAACTCTGTTTTTACAGAGTTTTTTTTACTCTGTAAAAAAACAGCATAAAGAGGGTTTAAGAAAAAAAAAAAAAAGATCAATAGCTGCACCTGGAAGTGAGTGACAAAGCTAAAAAGGATTATTAGATAGGTCTGGCAAAACACCTGAAACTCGCCCTCACAAGTCAAGTGTTTAAAGAATTACTTTAAGTGAAACCAACTCAGTGATTGCATACATTTAGCAACATCAAAAGGACTCCATACTCCTTTGAGTCATAATAACTTCAAAAGCCTGCGTAGGTGACTTTGTAAAAATTAACCAGGGCTATCTTCGCTTCCTCTATCACCTACTCAAGACAAATCTGACCTGCTGGCTCCAATTTTAAATACATTCACAGACAGTCTATGATTTCTGACATGACTGAGAGTTATTCGAGAATAGATTATTAACCATTCCTCTAAATGTAAGCTTAAGTTCACGTTAATTTGGTTTATTTACTTTTCTTTTTATCACACGACATTACAAGCCTCTATTTGACACGTGTTGTTGCAGGGAGGGACATCTCTTTTACAGATCACCTCATTCACCTGCGTCACGTGACAACATGAACTACTAGACACGATTTAACTGTCTGGAATAAAAAAGGACTGCAGAGACTGTCTGTGACTGTCATAGAGGGGAAAAGGCCAGTTGTTACCAGGGAAACTATGTTTGGCGAATGTGGGGGATAAACTGTGGCGGTGTCTCACTAATAATAATTTCTATTATCAGTGCTGAATGTTTAGATTATCATGTAAATAAGGGGTTGTGCCAGACGGAGGCAGATTGGATTTGAAGGCTGGTGAATGGAAAATATCAAACAGAACAGCTGAGTGTGTCTGCAGTGGAGGTAAGCCCCTGTTACCTGTGTTATTTCTTTAGAATTGAAAGCTTGTGGAGATAGAACACGTAAACTGTGAGGGGGGAGAAAAAACCCATCGCATAAAGAGGAAGTCTTCTTCAGGTTACTTTAGTTAGTGTTACTTCTTTTGTTTCGTCACAAGTCTAGGAAGGAAGTAAACAGTACTTCCTCTTGCTGCCCTACTAAATAAGAGGTGAGATTCAGCTGCTCAAGTAAACATTTGAAACGATACAACCATTTACAGAAGAGGTAAGAAATATATAGTTTTTATTTTAAAACGTTTTTGTAATTTTTTTATTTCTTTTAGGAGTATAGAAATCAGTGCTTGATTTTCTTTAGAATCAAGTATTTCTACAGATTTTTGCTGATATTTAAAAAATCTACAGCGTCATTTGAACTCATTTACTGCAGTCCATGTCTCAGGTTATCTGCACTTGTTGACTTAATTTTTAACTTAGGCTCTTAGTTGGATAAATAATTATTTCTATGATCAAATTTAGGCACAAAACCTTCCTTTTCAGATTAATTTGGTTTTATTTATTTAACCAGACTGACTTAAACGGTGTTCATAATTTATTTGAAGGTTTTTACATTTTAAGAGACATTTTTCTTTCAAACAACATTGCTCAAAAGAAAAATGCTTCCCAAACTAAAATTAGCTTAACAACAGTGGGGTGGTGGTTCATATATTAATTGGGAGTACAGTGATCCACGTACCGATGCCTCCTGTAGGTCACACAAGGAACACATCGTGTCACAGCAAAAAATGTGTGTCAAGTATTATTTGACCTAATTGTGAAGGCAATGAGTATGACCGTGACTTTGTTGAACTAAAACACATTCATGCTTAATTTTTTACAAATAATTAGAAAATAATAAAACTTCTGATTTCACTGACCTTTAGGGTTGTTGTAATTTAATTTCTTAAAAGATTTACGAACTAGTCCACCTATGAAAAAAAAAAGCAAGATAAAAACTTACCTTATTATTGAGACATGTTGAACTGAAATTTAAGTGTCAAAATTTAGTGGAAAAATTAGCTTAAAATCGCCACTGGTTTTAGCTGTCGTACAGTCCCTGTAGTAAAACACGATCCAAATAATAATGATTTAGGTTTATCCCCGTCTACAAAATGTCCCAGAACTGCAATCAGTTCTGATTTATTATTAAAAGTGTCATAATAGTAATACAAAGGAATATGGATTTGGTTTTTCTCTGTGTGTTTTTGCCTAAAAGTAAACATATAATCCTCATTATAGCTGAATAAAAGCAAAGCAGTAAAGGACTTGTATGGTGAAGTACTTTGTCGAACAGATGATTAATCACTTTCTACTCTCTTATCTCTTATCATCAGAACTCAGACCTCAAGGAAAAGATGAGCGTCAGGTTACTGATGAAGACAGTGAAGCCGTCTTGTCCTGTCGCGTTGTTTCCAGGCCACTGACCGAATAAAAAGCCGTTGTGTTCTTTGCTTTGGACTGCCTGACAGATCAAACATTCCTGTGCAGTGGCCCATTTGTCCTCAGAGTCAGAGTCAAGGATATAATGTGACACATCTCAATCCCTGACACTTGTGCGAGAATAAATCTGAAGACAACATGCAGGAGTGCCACACTGGGCTGTGTCTGTCTGTCTACATCATCACCTTTGTGCTGGGCTTCCCCACCAATGTCCTGGCCTTCTACACCTTTTGGAAGAAAGTGAAGCAAAAGCCCACACCTATCGACATCCTTCTGCTCAACCTGACCATCTCTGACCTCCTCTTCCTCCTGTTTTTGCCTTTCAAGATGCAGGAAGCCGTGGACGACCAGAAGTGGAACCTGCCCTATGCCCTCTGCCCACTGTCTGGCTTTGTTTTCTACATGACCATTTACAGCAGCACTTTCTTCCTCACTGCCGTCAGTGTGGAGCGGTACTTGGGCGTCGCTTTCCCAATCAAGCACACCCTGAAGCGTCGACCCATTTATGCTGTCGCCGCCAGCATCTTCTTCTGGATCTTCTGCTTCCTCCACCTGAGCATTGTATTCATAGTGCCATTTATTGGACAAGAAGGTGGAGAAAATTCCACCTTCACCATCCCTGAAATCAGGAAGGATGTGTGTTATGAAAATTTTACTGATGCCCAACTGAAGGTCCTCCTGCCTGTGCGTTTGGAGCTCTGCATAGTGCTTTTCTGCATCCCCTTCCTCATTTCCAGCTACTGCTACATCAACTTCATCAGGATTCTGTCCAAGCTGCACCACATCGACCGCCGCCGCCGCCTGCGGGCCATCGGCATGGCACTGGGGACACTAGTCGTCTTCGCCTTGTGCTTCGGCCCCTACAACGTCTCACACATTGTGGGCTTCGTCATGGAGAAGAGTCCCGATTGGAGAGACAAAGCATTGCTGTGCAGCACCTTCAACGCCTGTCTGGACCCTTTTATTTTCTACTTCTCCTCCTCTGCTGTGAGAGGAACTGTCGACAAATTGAAGCAAGGGGTTAAAAGTCGCCTCTGCAGGTGCATGTCCTGTCACATGCTCCAGGACTTGTGTGGGGGAGCTAACAAGACTGAGAAAGATAAGGAACACAAACAACAGGAGATCAATGCTATCACAACTGACAGGAAGAGGACTGGGAGCAGCAGCCTCAACTAATTTTTTCATCTCTGCAAGCAGGAAATTAATACCGCGTTTATGTTTTTACCCGTGTGAAATGACTTGGCTGTGTATACTGTGGCGGGATTTGTTTGACTCACTGATGAACTTGCGATGTGAGGCGCCCTTTTGTTTGCCTGAGCAAGCCGCAGCAATTTTTAAAGGCAGCGTAGTGTGTAAAGCTGCAGAGACAGGCCTGCTTTGAACTGTCACATGAAATAAAAAAAGCATTTCTTGCATTAAGTAGCGGGGTTTCATAATAACACCCATAATGCAATGGGGTGTTGTGCAGACGTGGCACAGGGATTGCGCAGCACTAAGCAATAGCTTCAACTGTTACTTCCTTGCGATAAGATATGGGCTTGTTGTTTTTTTTTGATTGCTTACTTCCATTTGTAGTCAATAGAGAGATATTGTCACTTTGGGCTCATTGTATTTCAGACTTTGGTGATGTTTTTATGTGGATTATACATTATATTTTTACAGTGTACTTCAAACATAAACATTATTTTTCATACATGAATCATATAAAAAGAATTTTAAGTAATTATGACTCAGAGTGTTTTGTAAAAAGATCAGTCGTGTAAAGCTGATGCGTACGCATGAGAGAGAGAGCGAGAGAAAACCAAACTTGATGAGAAGAGGAAGAGGACAGGTTTCTGTATAAACAGAATTTCCATTTATGAATCACACAATGATTTGTTTGAGTAATTAATAACCATTCAGTAAACAGGAGGAAGAAAGAAAGCCACTGTGTGTGCATGAGGAAGTACACATAACGAGTGATTTGGTTTGAAAGAAGCAAAAGCATGACAGCTGATTGTACCCACTGCATCTCCATCAGATCAGCCACGTCACATAAAATTGTGTATTTTTCTATTTATAAACTTAGAGAAAACAATGATTAATGCGAACACCCAAAACTCTTATAAGTTGATAAAACAGCCTGTGTTTGACGTCACTAATCTGCTTCTAGACGGTTCTCCATATTGTGTTCACATTCTCTGGCACTAGTTCTTCTGTTTTTTGTGGTCAGAGTCATATTTATAGATCACACAACATGTGAATCAACAGATCCACCACATGTTCCAAATAGAAACAATTCTCTGACATAAGCAAAATGTTGGCATAGGCAGTAATCCTGTTTGGTGAGGATTAGAACAGTATGGAGGTTGAGCTAATCACTATATCTGCTTGACAGGTGGATGACGAAATTGTGCATTTTGACTCATAAATGCTGCAGAATGACTAACATGGGCAGAATACCAGCCACTAAAGCAAGGGAAAATAATCTCAAACTTCACTAACTAGCATTAGTATAGTATATAGTGAGAGAGTTGTGACACGAAGTGTAAGAAATTGATATAAAATATGACAATTGTGAATCTTTGTAGGTGGGCCCCATGTGGGGGAAAGGAGGGCTGATATATGTGTCCCATATGGGTTTGTCCGCGGGTTCCACGATGGCCCCACATGGGTTTGCCCATGTAGGGCCACAGCCTACATGGGCCTTACATGGGCCCTACATGGACAAACCCATGTGGTCCCACCACCATGTAGGGCCCATGTGGGCTGTGGCCCTACATGGGCAAACCCATGTCGAGCCATCGTGGAACCCGCGGACAAACCCATGTGGGACCCATCTGATCTTCCCTCCTTTCCCCACATGGGGCCCACCTAGGCTTATTATGAGCATGTTGCTCTGTTAATTTGGGACTGTTCTTAGGCTAAAACAATCATAATACAAACAAGTGCAATAATTTTTTTATGCACTTTTTCAATTATTGTTTTTTCTTGCAAAAATATTTT
The DNA here is from genome assembly GCF_904066995.2 of Poecilia reticulata. NCBI lineage: Eukaryota > Metazoa > Chordata > Actinopteri > Cyprinodontiformes > Poeciliidae > Poecilia > Poecilia reticulata. Next base: position 10,813,144 of record NC_088845.1, read on the forward strand.
AAGTAATGGTCATGAAATCTTTGGATGTTATAAAAATGGCCCCACAAGTCTTTTTCAATTTAATCAGATTTGCAATTCTCCGTAGAGATTTTCACTTCACTTCTATGGGTAAATAAAGTGATTGACCAATCACTAGATTGACCCATAATTGCAGTTATGGCTGCAGTTATGGCAGTCATAGCTGCCATATTTAGCTTTTATGGCTGCCAAATAAATCCAAAAACAAACTTTGAACTTCACCCAATCTCCATCATTTACGAGAAGTTTATAAAACGTAGCACTGTTATGTTAAAACCCACTTAAATAAATAGATGGATGAATTTATTTAATTCTACAGGGAAAGTTTGGAGCCTGTCTTGATGAGAGAGTTTTTAAAAGTCATTGTAGATTTTGTTTTTTATTTTAATAATCATTCCGTTGGGAAGGGTGATTACACCTGTAACAGAACAGAACTAGGGATGAATCTTGTTTCTCCTGTGATGGATCTCAGCTTGAATTTGCATCAACTTGTTTGTCAAAGGTTGGTTTGCTGAGAAAAAGCACCCAGAATGCCAGCAGCCCCTTTGTTCATTCCACCTCCTATTTGAATATGTAGTTCCTGAAAGACAGTCATTGGTTTTCCCATCAGTGTTGACTTTTTCCTAACCCTGGGTGATAAGTGAGTGATAAGGCAATAAGAAAAACACCCCTGGGAGATGATGTCACTACAAGCATGTGCGTCTGTGTTTGCCAAAGGCAGAGAAACACTGTCCTCACATGACCGTCATCATCTGTCCCTGTATCCGGACATCATTGACTCCTGTGAAAAACAACGCTGAGCCAATTAAACGACATTCTTTAAAAGCTTTCTAGGATTCTTCGTAATTTCCAGTAAACATCTCAGCCATCAGAGGAAGCACAATTTTACAGTCCAATGTGCAGCCAACTAATTTGGTGTGGCATCTGGAATCTAGAACAAGAAAACTACAGCATTGATTTGTCTGTTTTATCGATTTATTGAGACTGATACAAAAATCTAAACGTGGCTAAACTGGATTAGGTGCAGAAATGTTCCTCTCCTCGCTGGAAGTTTTAAGCACTGACTGAGAAAAATCATTAACTTGCCCAGCTATGTTGTATTTCAGGCAACCCGATGCCTCTGACTAATCAGTCTGTGAATAGATCAAGCAGCTTTAGTGAAGTCTTGTCACCCAGACACTCTGCTTCAGCGCAGAATGAGTTGATTTGTAGAGTGGGCAATTGCTTTTTTATGGGACCATTAAAAGTCCAGCTTATTGACTGGCTGTTTAAAGTGAACTGAAGTGATCTGATGGTTAAATGAAATAGGAACTCACACCTGATTTATCAGGTTTTGAGAAGTGTGACACAGTACTAAATACCTGCATCAATAAATACAATGTCACCAAAAAAGATATACATTATATTGATTTATTACACACAGAGTGATGTATTTAAATGATGAATTATGTCTTTTTCTAATTTAAATCCATAACACAACAAGATCAATTAAAAAAAATAGTTTTACACAAAAATATTGACCTACTTTTGAAATGTACATTCATGTACTGTACGGCATGCATGCCACACTTGGTCTGGACTCTTTTTACAGTAATCAATGAATGTGGAGTGGAGTTGGTTTGTGGTTCCACTGAGGTGTTGAAAAAGTCCGGGTTGATTTAACGGCTTCCCAAATCATGAGCATGGAAACATCACACTGGACATGAACCAACTTCAATTTTGTGCTTATCCACTCTTTTTCCATACTTTAATTTAGATTTTTATTTTTATTTGCAGGAATTTGGACGAAAGAGAAACAGTTAAGTCCTGATTCTCCTTGGAGCAGATAAAATGTTTCTGATGTTATTTCCTTCCACTCAGATTCTCATTAGCATTCTTGGACACGGTGCTCTGTAATCAGCCCCCATCTTTAGCAAATAAATTATATAAACCAGAGCATTGAGTTAGATCAGTAATATCAAGAAATTAAATGGGAATATATTTTGTAAAAACAAACAAACAAACAAACAAACATGCAGACATCAATGCACGAAGAGCACCAAACAGCAGAAGCACTGAGCTCCTGCTGTAATAACAAATAAGCTTCTTAGTTTCTTAGAAGCTAAACTTTGTGTGAAATAAATAACAGTGCTTTTTGCCGGGACTTGCAACATGCAATATCAAAAAACTTGAACTATTTAAAAATATTCAGCAAAGAAAAAAAAATTCTGTTTTATGGGTTTTATGAAGTCTAAACAAATCTATTCTGTACTTTGTTTTTGCTGTAACCATGTTAAGTGATGTACAGGCAACGTTTATTGCAGAGAAATGGGCTTCTGGTTTGCAGTCGTGATTCATGCAGGTGGCAGCTTTCCTAACAAGCAGCAGATATCATAATATTTAGTGCAATCTGTCATATTAAAATGAAAAAAAAAATACATGATGTGTTACATAAATTGTTGGTGGGAGTAGCATATATAATTCTCTGTAATGTTATGCTACTTACTAATTTTAATTGAAAGAAATTGCCTAATTTAAAAAAGCACCTGAGTAAAAATAATCCAACAACAAACAACAAATTTCTAGCTCATTTTCCAGCAATACTTACCCTGTGTGTAGGAAGCAGTCAAAGCAAAGTTCATAGTAAGATGTTACTTCACCCATGTGAACGCTAACCCTGCTTTCAGGGATTGCTTTCTGGGAAGGATAATACAACTGAACAGCTACACTTTCAGACGTGGGTTGTCTGTCACCACAAAGCACTTTGACTGGCGTGAAGGGATGGAGTTCACCAACAAGCCTGAAGACAGCAGGGCTCTGCCAACAGGAGGTTCAGGCCTGCTGCCTCCAGAGATGTTGGCAGGGAGGGTGCAACGGGCATCTGACAGGAGATCAATATCAGCTGCTGTGCCTCAATACGTCCAGGTGACAGAGAGTCTGCTTGGAGGGAAGCCTCCAGTGAAGCAAAGGAGAGCCTACTAATCGCCCTGTGTGCTTGGAGGAGTCTAGAGATAGAGTTTAGGAGCAGAAAGTAGGGCAAGCATTGGGAGATGGGCATAAAGCCAAGCTAACAGTTCATACAGGGTCAGTTAACTACAGGTAGACCATTCTAACTCCAATTAAAATAGTAAAAATAAAAAAAAAATAATGAGGATGATTGCAGCTTTTACATAACATAGCAACGAACTTAACGTTCATAAACTCTAATAAGACACAAAGCAGGTGAACAAACACACACTTAACCTGTCTTTCAGAAGTATTCATTCACATTTAGGATCATTAGGTCATGTCTCAGCTAAGTTGTACTTTTCAACTTTTTCAACTATTTCAGCTTGCATACTAATTTTTGCTTCTGCTAATCTATGCCATTTATTTTGCTAAATTTCAATCTTTATCAAAAGATTTCTATCATGTCTGACTGCAGCTTTCTTCTGCTTTTTTCCCTAGTTCTTATGCTTTGTTCTGCTGTTTCTTGTATTTTCTGCAGCAATCATTCTGCAAATATGCATTCTCACGGTTTCGCTAGGAACAGCAATTTTTCTAGTTTAAGACATCAAAGAATATTTAAGAAATGGACGGATCATGATTGTATCTCCGATACTTTCTTTAACACCCCTACACTGAACTGACTTAGTAAAGTCAATTCAGACAAACAATGGATTATAAAACCTTAACCTACAGCAAATAAACCCAAAAATTGAAACTAACTAAAGTACAATACAACAGCAAGAAAAATTATTACAAAACCCCCCCAAAAAAACAATAAAAACGTGTAAAAACATGTTGGCCATTCGGTGGGGACAACATCCAGGGGAAATCAAAAGAAAGCTTTTCTTCCGCATGAAGGATTTCCACATAATAATTTGGCCATCCCTCCCTGCCTTGTTTTCTGGCGAGTTTCAATTCCCGGGGCAAGATCAATACAAGGCACAGCGAATCGTGCTGGGGTGATTATTTCTAGATCTGTCATGAAACTGCTCAGGCAAAAAGATGAACTCAAAGGGAATTTCACGACTTGAATTTTTATAGATTGAGCCTGGCCGTTCCTTTTTTCACTGTGATGCATGGGCCTCGTAAGGACCACACTAAACCGTGTTGGTCTCGTGCACAGAGGATACAAATGAGACGTAATTACCAGCACAGCAACATCTCCCAAACACGGCAGGCCTAATAGATTGTGGCCATGTTCCTTTCTGAAACAGACTATTTGTTTCTCACCCAAGACGAGCAGCTTGGTCCCATTTCCCAGCTTTGGGTCTTTCTGTAGGACGTTCACTTCACAGAAATACCACCCACAATCCTCTAGTGTCACCTCAGTGATCACCAGGGAGGAGGTTTGATTCTTCTCTACAAAGATCCGCCTCAGTGACTTTGGGATGAGCTGCTTTCCAGGCTTCATTTTGAACCACTGAACCCCAGACTTAAGGGACTTGAAGTTGAAATGACAGGACAGGGTTGCCATCTCGCCCAGTGTGACAGTGAGAGATTGAGAATACTGTCTAACCTTCAGTCCTTCGGGTGTTGCTGTCAGGCCTAAAGACAGAGCCATTAATACAATGTGTTACAAGGTATTTTGACAATGAAAATTTTTTATTTTAAATGTGTTTCTAAGGGAAACTGACAAGGGTTAAACTGGGATTTGTCATGTTTACTTGTGGGGAAGGAAGTCGCATGTCCTGTCGGTCGAGACAAATATCACAGTGAATGTTGAGAATAATAAAATCCTTCTACAGCAATAGTATTCTAACAGCTAAAGGACATTTTAATGACTTATTCCAAGTGATAGATTAACCAGGTTATAATTTAAAGTAGTCTAATAAGAAAGTTTAAATATATTTTAGACAATTAGTGATGAGGTTTTGTAGATTCATAACAAAACAGAGAAATATTTAATGTTCAGTCAAACCAATTAATAGTTTTAATAGATATTAGTGATTAACTAAATTATAATACTTGGTATTATTGCCTTATTTCAAGCTTTATAGAAGAAACAAAAATACTTATATCCTTTAGCAGGTACAAAAAAATGTACAAACAAAACTATTGTAAAGCTAATAAATCAGCATTATATATATCAGTTAATCTGGTTGTCAATTGTTGAGAATAAATAATTCTGTGTTTTTCCTTCTATCTCTTTTAGCTAGTTGCAAAGCTAAAGCTAAAAAAATGACATGTTGGGAAAGGCCCTCAAAGCTAGGGTTAAAGGACATGACACACTAGGGAACGCCCTCTTTAGCTTAGACAGAGGCTAACAAAGGAAGTTACCAATTGTTGCTTGCTGCCATTTTGTCCTGCCAACTCCTAAAGGTAGCATGAGAAATGGACCAGCTGTATTTTGGTATTAATGAATGGAGTTCATGAATTCAACTCACTGACTCTTCTTCAACCTCATACATCAAGAACTTAGCATGGAGAATGGATAAATTCTCCACAAAACTCTGTAAGTATAAGGACAGAAAACAGAACCACCAAACTACTTAGACTGATAACAATAAAGGTTGAATGTCTAATGTCAACTTGGCTCTAATGGTTATCCAGACATCATCAGACTTTCATGAAGCCTTGCATGAAAGGATCCCACTTTTCCAGTTCCCAGTCAGCACAGCAACACAGAATATTCCACCTTGTGTCCTTTGGAAAACTTGTTTTCTTGGTTTCAGGCTTTCAGTATTCAGACAGGATGTCATCTCCTTTTCTTTATGTTGAAGCTGCCTCGGGCTGTAGAACTTTAGAAAGGCCTGGATTACTCTGGGGAACGAGAGGGGGCAACAGGTGTCTGTCCAACTGACTTGGTTGTTTGGATGAGCCATCCAGGGACCACTACTAATGTAACAATGGATAAAAGGAGAGGGCTACTGGCGGGGTTGATTCTTGGGAGGTTTCCCCAGCCAGTTGATGAGAAAGTGACACAGTCTGTAAGAGGTTGCATACAAAGGTCTCAGGAATGTTTCAGAGTCTCAGGAGTGTTGAGGGCAAAAAAAATCCCCCCCCAAAAAGCAGCAACATTGACACAAACAAACCCTAACAAAGGATTTTCAGCCAGTTACACCAGGCAAAGCAGCTCAGACTGGACCATTCTGATGGGACATCTCCTGGCTGGAGCAGACTCACATCTCTCTGACATGTTGCTGAGATGACTAGGTTTTAACATCTCCCCAAGTCTCTAAATTCTTTCAGCAATTTCTGAAAAGTTGTTCTGATAAGGAGGAGACATGAATAACAAATGCGACAGAGACACCATTCAGGACGATGTTTTTCTCAAAGTATGGCGAATCACTGGGTGACAACCCTCATCAAGACTTCAGCACAAAAAGAGCTGTTCAAACAAGATCTAAGAAAATGCTTCAAAATTCTAACCTCTTGATACTTTAAAATATCAGAAAGTTATACTTCCTAAGAAGTCAGTATTTGAAGTTTTTGAAATTAGATTGAAAACATAATTTTTGCATCACTTCAAGGATGCTGTGCAACTTGTCTCAGAACTTAAAGGTAAGAAAACAATGTCTGTAAACCAAACATTGTTTTTATAAATATTTTTTGAGCTTCACTGTATAAATATAATTGCTTTATATCCAACATTTGGTTCTGTGTGAAACTACAGGGTTGTTCATATTTAGGGTTCTTTACAATAACTTTGGGGCTTCTTTGGGTTTTTAATTGCAGAGAAAGTATTATCCAGATAAAGGTAAATGTTTAAAATTTATCAACATTTGCCAACATGTCGTGTTCCAAGTTAATGTGAAAATTTTTTATTTTCACATTAAATTCACATTAAGTTATAATATTGATATTTAGAGTGGGAGAGGAAGGAGGCACCCGACTCTATAACTTAGAATTTAATAATTGAGCTGGAAGGCGGAAAATCTATTGATCCAACTTCATATAAATATTTATCTGTTGTTACAAGGTTATGTGAGGTTGAATTCACTAACTTCAATCAGATTTTTTTTTTTCCAAACAGAACCATTATCTTGTCTCATTGCATTAAATTATAACCATGCCAACAATTTCAAGACAAAAACTGTCCAGGAAATTGTTAATTGTAAGATAAAATATATAGATCTTTAAAAGTCAAATTAATACAATACTAATCTAAAACTAATCACCAGTGGATACAAAAAACATGACAATTCAGACTGACTTGTTTATTGGGGGTGTAGCTACATAAGCAAACATAGATTTGCTTGTTTTGCAATGCTGCAGTTGTTCCTTCCTGCAGTTCTGACATAATTTCTCTGGATCTGTGAAATCTGAACCTTGCTGAGCATTAAATTCTGATGCTCTCAGCTTTTATTCTTTCTTTTTTTTAACCAGTCACACTGTAGTTAACGCTGATGGTTCATTATTAGGTCATGTCTCAGCACAAACTTGCATCTCAGCGACCGATGGGGTAAAAAACTACATATGTCAGTGTCTAGGAAGACAGTTATGCAGTTTGCCTGCATGCTGACATAAACCGCATTGCAACAGTAAGCAATTGATTATTATTCTTCAGGGTGCTTTTTTTTGACCCAGATTAGTCAGGACACCTTTAGACAAGAGCAGTTTATATTCAAGTAGTGCCTGCTTCTTTTTTAAGAGAACAAAATCTTTAATCCTTGGTATGACCCAGAAACAAGTTTTTTTATTTCATTTTATTTTGCATAGCACTTGCATCATAGTCCTATGTGTACTCATATTTTTCGAGTCTCACTTTGACTTGGATTTTGAGTTTTTAGTTGTGCAACAGCATTAATTAATACATGTTGTTCTCTCACAAGCTACAGTAAAACCTAAATCTCTGTCATCTGAGGAAAAATAACAAATAAATTACTTTCAGGTTCAACAATAGGCTGTCTGCTAGGACTTGATTTGTTTAACAGAAGAAGGATATGATTGTCCTTGAAAAATGTTTTTTTTTTAATATTGATTTAAAAAGAACGACCCTTTTTTCTGAAAGTGACAAGATGGACTTGTCACAAAAATACCAAAAATAGTGAAATTGAACATTAGAAAATAGTATAACTGTTAATAATGTTAGTAGTAAACTATGCATAATCTCTGAATGACCTTAGATAGTTCACAAGCACGCTCTACACATGCACACTCATTTAAATGTACACTGAAATTTTTTCATGCGGAAAATAACCTAATGAGCAAATTTGATTTGATGATAAATGATCTCTGCAAAATGCATATCTGAGTTTGCACATAAAGTTAGGTCATTATGATCATATTTAAACTGAGGTTTGAATGTGCAATTGGTAATTTAAACAAAAATACCTAGTTTTTTTATTTTATTTTATTTTTTTACAGTGATTCTGTATGTTATAAACCAATATGGTTATATTAAACTTTTTTTTTTCTGATGTCAGGATGAAAAAAAATCTGAGAATTTAGCAGCCTGACCAATTCCTTAAAACAATAAAAAATAAAAATCATTAACCTTTCTTGCTAATTTGCATAAAACCCACAGAGATCTCTTGTGCTCTAAGTGGTTATCAAAGAGTTTCCTGTGATAACCTACCTGAATTACTTGCAGTTTTGTATATGCAGTACTTCAAGTTAATAACTCTTTTACACTTTAACATATGTGTTCCTAAACTAACCATTTAAAAACAACAACAATTAGAGTAGGCACATGATATGTCTGGAGGAGCTGCAGAAATCCACCACTCAGATGGGAGAGTCTGTAGTAAAAGTCATTAAATTCCCATTTTGCCACTATGGGACACCGACATGCATGAAAGAATGTAGCCTGGTCATATGAGAAGAAAACAGGAGCTTTTTGTCCTACTTTGGGAAACATTGTAATGGAAAACACAGCACATCACCCTGAACGCATCATAATGGAAGCATCATTCTGTGGAGATACTTTGTCGCACTGGCAGGAAAGTGGATCACAGTAGATTTGAAGATAAATGGAGGTAAATAAGGAGTGAACCTGAAAAACAAACTGTTACAGGCTGCAAATGTCTTGTTTTGGTTAGTTTGTTTTTGTAATTTACCATCATCCAAACTGGATGGACATCTGAAGCTCATACAGTTTAACAGGATGACATATTCATTAAATACTGCATTGTATGCAATAAAAGCAAGAACAGAAAAATATCCCTGACAATAACTTTTCTTAACAAGCAGAAATAATTGCCTGTAGTATGCACATCAACCCCAGGCTGGGACTCAAACCAAGAACCTTCTTGCTGCAAAGCAGCAGTGCTACCAACTGCGCCACTGTGCAACTTTACTTCTAAATGTTTTATTTATATTTTTAGGAATAACTTCGGGGGGAAAGTATAAGGAAGTTCTGTGCCCACTTTGTCACTCTTAAATTTGGACAGGACAATAGATTTTTGTTGCAAATTCAAACTAATTATTTTTGTCAATGCAACATGAATTATTAAAAAGGCTACAGAATCTTTTCCATCTGTTCTTTAAATAATTTACCACTTTGCTAAGTGTTAAGAAGCTTGTTCCAAATGGGTGTTTGTCTGCACGGAAGAGTTGAGCATCTAATTATTTTGAGATATTCCCACCAAGCTGTCAGAGATGAGCCGATATTATTGCTTTAAAAACAGCTATGCTGTTTTATGAAAGGGCTGGTAGATGTAATGTGTGAGAAACAAACTTCATCTGCAATAGTCTTGAGATTGGGGTGGAGAGTAACCTTTGGGCAGAACACCAGATCAAAGTATTTTCATCACATAAAATAGCCAAAGTCCAAACCTAAACAAAAAGTAAAACCACTCCTGAAAACGTAGATGGATAACATACTACATGCAGTGTGACTGATCCTGAACCATTTTGAAAACAAAAGCAGGTAAAATGTTAAGCATCTAGATGTCGAAACCTGCTAGAGACCCAAAAACACTTGGAGCGTCTAATCAGCTCACGAGAGCTAAACACAAATCTATCACATTTTTAAGATTTTTTCCCCCTCAAAGATAAAACATTTCTTAAAGATAAAATTAACCTTTTTCTCCACATCCCAAGTATTTTCTGCATTTTTGACATTTATGTTTTCAGTTTACAAGATGTGAAAAAGTTAATTTGGTAAAAAATACTTTGTGTTTAGTTTACACAAAACGTGTAGTAATGTTTCTGTGCTTTCACAAATTAACAGCCAAATTTTCACACACATTGTCTACCTATGTCATGTTCTTAGATTAAATATGCAGAAGTTGTTGATGAGAGCACATCAATGTTTGTCCTTAGGGATGTTTTTTTTGGCTGCAAAATCATCTTGTGAGGAGAAACCATTGTGAAATTAACACCAAACATGAAGCGACAGCCATAATTTTCTCATCAAAAATGAATAATGACAGCACATTGTGTCAATCAATTATCTCAAAACAGTGCATGGCTGTTGGTTATCAGTTTGATGTGAGCCTAAAATTAAAGAGTATTGTTTAAACAGATATGTCAGACGCTCATGTAGGCAAAAAAACAAACCAAAAAAAAAAAAAATAAAAATCATGCATTAACGCTACAAAAGCAAGGACCTTTTATAACAATAGGAAGCCAAAACCAAGGTGAAGCAACACGCTGACCTCACCTCATTTTCTCATTTTGATTCTCTTACACTGCCCCATTTCCAGCAACAAACCACACAAAATAGGTGTTGTTAAAAACAAAACTGTTTTATTTTTTGTCTCCCTCCACTTGATATCATTTTCCACTTTGTGGATTTTGAAAAAAAAAAAAGGGAAAAATACCAACAGCAATGAAATAAAAGTAAAAAAAGACAGGATTTGCAGCTAAATAAAAAAAAAATAAAAATAACACAATCATCAATTCACAGCACAGAACAACAACTCTCAGGATGGAAAACAAACGTTTTGTTCCTTTCATTTTGTCTTGTGTGTTTACATTGATAATATCTTTAGGAATGTAATAAGAACCTGCGATCCAGGTGTATGTTATGAACGAAACAACCTGCCCAGTGGAGCTTAGAGGGAACTCAAGCACGCAGATGCACACATACTGCTCAGATACAAGGCCCTTGGAATTACTAATGGATAATGCACACTAACATGCATCACTGCAGTCCTTGTGCTAGTTTATACACAATGCATCTCTAAAAAAACCTGTAGAAAAGAGGGGTGGGGGACTATTTTCTCAGATCATCTGCACAAAAAACATATTCAAATGGTAAAAAAGAGAAACATGGAGAGATGGGATTTTACATTCAACATTAAGTCAGCTTATTCCAGCAATTATACACAGCAGCAGTCCTCAAGTAAAATTTGTTATCAGATTTCAAATGCAACATTTTCCTCTTTCTATTCAAAGGCAGTAATTTCTGTCCGGAGGCACACGACCCTCTTACTATCTTCTCATGTATCCCAGATTCCAGCATTTTACCCTGCAGCTGTGACTTCAGCTTACCTTGGTTTGCAACATAACTGCCTTTCTGTAACATGACTGCAATATTAATCAGCACAAAAATACCAGTTGTGACTGTGAGTTGTGACAGTTTTTTTTTTTTTTTTCTCCCCGTCAGTCCTTGGCGCTGCAACCAATATTTACTCATCTGTTGATTGACAAGGAAAATGCGACGCGTAGGACGGTTATTCACAGAGGCCAAGTAATGGTGCTCTCTCTGTGTTGGAGATGCGAGGTGGGCGACTTAATGAGTAGAAAGACGTGGTGGGCGAGATTCCTGCTTTTGCCTGCCTGAATGTTGCTGTTGCCCAGCTGGTGGACTGTGGCATGCTGTTAATTAGACCAATGCTTCTGCTCTGTGGCCCGAAGTCTTTGTTAAGAGAGGGATCTCTGCCTGTATGTCCATCTATCAATCCATCGCAGCTTTTTCCTCACCTTATTGACACCCAACAGGCAGCATACGGGGGCACACGTTAGCTGCAGTAATGAAACTATATTGCTTCTTAATAAACTTGCAGCACTGACTTTGCCCACGAGAGCGGAATGGGCCTCCGGATAGCTGGTAAACAATGGATGATTGGGATAATATATGGGAATTAGGCGTGCTTTGCAGTACAGGACATGAGCAGGGGATTTGGACTAATGATATTGATTCATATGCAATTATCACTCTGGTGTAGCATATCCTTTTGGTATACTGCCTCTAGTTGCTGTGAGACCATGCTGTAGCTCACAAATGAAACTAATCTGTTACACATAATTTATTGTTCTTGTGGATGTCATCCCTATATTGACATAATAGCTAAATTTAAGTCTGTGTTGCAGTTGCTCTGGAATTAAATTGCACATGCAACATTATATGGAGGCTGTGTACCAAAACGAGTAATACAAATACAAGGCTGCATTTACTTGAAATGGAAAACTAATGATTAATTCCTTATTTCCCTGGATCTGACTCATGCTCCTGAGTACAGAGTTTACCAAGCTGACATTACAGCTTGCCCAAATAGTTTCAGAGAAGGGCCTAAAATCAATGTGCAATTAGGGGTGTCTTGTATCAGGCATGATGAATAATGCTCTCTGCTCTAAGGCTGGGTTATGGACACCTGATCAATCCAGTTTCTGAGGCTGGGGAGATATTGCTCTATTTCAAAGCTGTTCAGTCAAATATATTGATTAACTATTGTGTTGAGGATTGAAAGTCTATTCCAGGATTTGCTTTGAGCAGCAAACCTGCTGTTAAGAGGGGCTATGCTGTAAGCCCACGGCCACGTGTTGAATTACGGGATATATCCATGTTGTTCTAACTATCAGATTTACTTTTCAACAGTTCTATTTATTATTTTTACTACAGCGCTTTTACTTGCACCATTAAGCGTTTAAATATGCTATCCTTCTCTAAAAGCGCACTCCTCTGAATATTTTACAATCCTCTTCATGCAGCGTTAATGATATGCTAAACATAAATAAAGATCCAATAAATCTATTTGTTTAATATTCTTGCTTGGCAGTTTGTGAAACAAATGCAGCTGTTAAAGTGCACCGCAATGCTACAAACAGTAAACGGGCTGAAGTTTTGTGAGCTCCAAAGAAACATGGCACCTTATTAAGAATGACTCTGGAAATAGATCCTCATAACCTTCAGCTACAGGAGCCAATCAACACTTTCTCATCAGGGTACGCCGAATGTAATTAGGGGCTGAAGAATTGTCTTGTTTATATCACTGTAAACGCATTGCACCCCAGTTGGAGTGTTATTTACACACTGGAAATAGGCCAGACTGCATTTGTGATCAAGGCTATGTTAATGACGTTCATATTACATGGTGCAAGCATAAATAGAATGTGCTACACCTTCCCCTGGGGGGTTGGGGGGAACCACAACGCTCAAGTTTAGAAATGCAATTTGAGTGCGTGTCTGTCTTCCTTCTCTCATTGAAGGGTTCACTGTCTGGTGAGTGTCATTGCATCTCCCTCCAGCTATGAACTTTTGGATTTGCATTGTCAGGATATCATCCCACGGTACCATCCGGCTGGTTGCTCCCTCGGCAGGAACTTCGTCTACCCTTAAATTTTACACCCCGGGGATCTTCTACCAGCTTGACAACCCTCTCTGCAGCCTTTATGTCATAATAAGAGAGTGAATCAAGTATGGCTGTGAGCAAAGATATGCACTTGGGTATATATAATTACATTGACAAAATGCTTCAAAGAGACCTGTCGTTATCAGCCTGTTGCTCAGCAGTTGATCATAAATATCAAATAAGAGGTTAGCAAAGAGGAAACGAGGATCTCTAACAGAAGGAGTGGCAAAACCAAGTGAAGCAGGTGTTTAAGGAGTGTGGTAGTTTCAATTTTATCTGAAACTGGATTAGATGAAGAGAGTTTGAGCAATTAGTATTTTGTGGAAATGGTAAAAAAAACAAAAAAAACAACACTTGCTTGGCAGTGATAATCAAGAGCGGCAAGATCCAAAGCCGATTAATTAGTTTTATGCTTTCCATTTTTGGGCATGAAACGGGACATTTAGCATGGACCGATGGCAAAGCAACTCTATTTCCAGAGTTTTTATAACTGTGGTATAAAATCAAGTGTTTCAGTGATTTGTGATACTGATTTTGATACTTTATCACTTTACCTTTAGTTACTTTGTAAGGTGAAGAACTCTTCCCACATTTAAAACATTTTGGCTAATGGGGGAACTCACAAATGATCTTGTGCAAATAACTAAATAAAATAAAAATGTCAGGAGTGTAAAGGTGTAAAGAATGACATTTAGCTGTCTTAAGATGTTTGAGATTGAAATTGTTCCTTTAGAACCAGTACTGCTCTGTTGGCACTAGATGATTCTCCAGTCTTCGCTGAAATGAACCATCCAGGGAACTCTGCTGCAAGATAATGACTGCCTTCATGGAGGGCCGGAAGAATCCAAACTAGCAAATTAAAATATGTCAAAACAGCCTTTGATTGTAGTTGTTCCCTTGATTTAATTCCAGTTTTACTAAACTACAGCATTCAGAAAGTTTTCTACTGGGAGATCTTAGTCTGATACCAAACCCAGGTAGCATTGTAACGGACCGCAAACCTTGATCTTCAGTGCAAAAAAAAAGATGAGTTCTGTTTAAAGATACACAGCAGTAAATGTGTGGAGGTTTAAATGAACTGGTATTAAATTTGTTTTTCAAGGGAATAAATATGGATAGGACCCATATTCTCTGCTTCTACAAACTAAACTGTTAGTTATTTTCTGTTAAAAATCCAAACTACAGGATTCAAATATATCAAAGCGCCCATAAGCATGCTGTTAGCATGACGCTAAATGTCACTCCTGCAATAACTCTTCCTTCCTAAATTCAATCTAATCAGTTGAATGATGATAAAATGACTAAAACACCTAGAAGAATAGCAATACATATTTAGTTGAATCCATGAGTCTTGGGAAATTTATGAAATCTAAAGTAATTCAAGTATATGATATTGTAAAACCTAATATCATATAAGTATATTGTGGTGAAATGTGTCAAACATCGAAATGCTCATATTCAGTTTTAAACCTCTACTCTTTTCAGACCTTTCACCATTAAACTCAAACATAACAGACAAAATTTGGTAGTTTTTTTTCTTTCTTTTTTTTCAAAATCCACCCATTCACAAATACAGACATGCTATTTTCAAACACACGCTGACAAACATGACAGTATGTTGTTTTCTTGTCCACAGTTTTTTTTTTTTTTTATCTTGTTTTTATCTTCATCAACAACAGATTATGTACAGACAGATGTTATGGGCCACCGATAACCCTCAGTGGGAAGCTGACGCAGGACAGTAAGTGAGTGTGAAAAAAAAAAATCTTCTAAAAGACAGTAAGAGTTTAAAAATATTGGCCATAAATGTTCCACAGACCAAATGACCTGTTATTGTGCTTGAAATGGAATCCATCATTGTTTTGGGAGCAAGTAGTTGCATGCACAATATGTGTTCTTTAACACCCAAATACATCGCAGAGGAAACGACATATAGTGTCCTAGATTAAGGGCCATTTAAACAGAGCTTCACAATCATTTCCGAGGAAAGTACACAGTAAAAGTACAACAACAGACTTTTGATAGAGCTTGTTAATGGCAGATCATTTCAGGTATTACACCACAGATTTGGCCATGATGAAAATCTCTTGCACAGTAAAATTAGGGGTTATTGCTGATTTGAAAAAGAAAACAAAATTAGCAAACAAACAAACAAACAAACAAAAAAAACACATTCACACATTTGATTCAGTATTGAGTAATTCCCCTGTCATGTTGGAGTAGTCAGGGTTCAGCTGGGGCAGACTCATCCCTTGGTGCGCACTTGCTATGGCAAATTTGCATATAGTCTCTGAGTGTGAGCTGAACACAAGAAATGGGTGCAGGCATGACGAAATACGGGATTTCCTCTCGCTGTTTGTGCTGTACAGGGTTTTTTTTGTCACAGGTACACACACCAGAGGGAGTAGTGGTGCACCAAGGTGAGATTTGTCCTTGAAGAGGATTCCTGTCAGTGGTAGGATTGAGCTTGATTTATGGGGGCCATAACTGAGCGGCGGAAAGGACAGGTGGAGCTCGGGCTCCTTCGCTCAGCCAGCCACAGGTAATGGCTAATTACATCTTTATCTCCCTGTGGTCTGGCAGAACAAGAACTGACTTACAGCCACAGCCAGAGACCGACATGGATCCAAATCATTTATCTAGATGGTCGGCAGAGGACACACCATGACAAGCGGACAGATGTGGTGTAAATGTGTGTTTGATGCAGTTAAAAGCATGACAGAAAGAGTCAAATACATAAACTGTTACAAATTATAAATTACATCACCAGCCACCGCTTCAGGACCCGATCGAAATGACCCCCTCGAACTGTTTCAAATGGGATTTTAAAAAGCTTGCCATGGCAAAATAGACCACATCACTTCAAAAACTTTACACCTTTTTTTTTTTGTTCAGTTTTTTTTCTTTTATCTTCATTGAAGTTGTTCGACGTGTGCGAGCAAAGTAGAAAACGTTTTTTTTTTTCTCCACACGCACAACTCATTGCCATCGTATTTTGTTTGTTTTTTTCCTCTCCTTACATGGAATTACTATTCATAGTTATTCAAATACTTATTAACATCATCATCGTCATTATCATCATCAGTAGTAGTAGTAGTATTAACACCAAAAAAGTAAAAGCAGTAAAAGCAGGTAACCTTGCAGAGAAAAAACAGACACAGTGCAGGGAGGGAGCGAGGGCGAATGGACTCACAACAGGAACATCTCTAACCAGTACATGCTATCAACAAGCGACAAAGAGGATGGAGCAGCAACAGCTTTGAAACAGAAGATATTATTTGTCAATAGACAGTCTCTTGCTGTGTCAGAAGACTTACATGTAGTGGACGCTTACTGAAGATCTTATGGAGGCGACCTGAAGTCACCAGCATGGCCTCTGTGCTGCGCATATTTACAGTGGAGGGATGAAAAGCAGGTGACGATGGTTGGTAGGATCGACGCACAGCTGAGAACACTAGCAATATGAAGGGCAACTAGACAAAGCACTTTAAACAGAGAGGCAAGGAGGAGGGTGGAGGGACTTAAAAAGGTCTGGGTAGTGAGGGCTACATGCGAAAACTTAGTATAAACCTCCCCAAATTACATAAAGGGGACTGGCGCCATCACCACCCATCCTTTTTTAATACATTTTGACATCATTCATAGCAGCTTCACTGCTACACTGGTAAAATACAAATAATAATAATTAAAAAAAACATACATGTGTCTCCACTTGGTTTAAGTGTGTGATCATAGGGTGAAACTCCACATGACAGCCAGTATCACATTATAACTATCATTTCCATAAATACCCACCAAAATATTGTGATTTCATGTATTATTTCCATAAGGCAAACATTGTAGGTCAGTCAATAGTCTGTGTTTTATATTACATAAATGACCGTACAGTTGTTAGATTATCTATTTTCTCGTTTGTCGCCGTCATCGTTAATATACACTTTCTATCAGCTTCACCTCAGTGGGAGTAATGGGGGGAAAGCAAAAGGCGGAGAGGGGAAGTACCAAGTCAGACAAGTCTGCAAGGCGAAAAGGACAAACCGTATGCATGACAGAGGAACAGAAGAAAGAGATATTGTGACCAAGTTGAATTCATAACTGAACGGAGGGATGCAGGGGAGGGACTTTCAAAGGAGTGGTCGTGTTTGATGCAGTGATTCAATGGCTCCTGAAATAATGCATATTCTTTTTGTTCACAGTGATGGGTTCGTAATTAAAGAATTTCATTTCCGTTTTCCTTCCTTTGAGAGAGGGGAGAGAGTGAGACAGAGGGAGCAGAGGAAGAAATGGGGCTTGGTGTTTGAGGATGATTCCAGCAAACAGGGCTTCACACTTTCACCAGAAGAACAGCACAGAGGGAAACCCAAACGCACAGGCTGGCACTCATCCCTGCATGTAAACCAGCCCCTCGCCCCTGAAGGGCTCCTGGTCCTGGATAGAGAAATAGGAGATTGGAAAAGAGAGCCAGGAGACGGGTGAGGGAGAAAGAAAAAAAAAAAGAGGTACATTTACTATCACTTACAACATGAGTTCCTGAAGATCAGTAGCTCTTACATCCATCACAATTTACATCTAGATTCTGAGATTTTTCCACACATGACTAAATTCATATCGATTTGTAATCTGATTTATGGCAAAAACATATTTTCCTGGCTGTTGACTGTGTGCTGATTTATTAAATGATAAAACCAGATATCCAGTATGCTCTCTGGATGTGTCACTGGCCGAAACCTGCCAATTAAACCTAAGAATTTTCATGCACTTGCAATGTAAAAATAAATGAATATTTCTATCCTGTTTGGCCGCAAATAGCTAGTTTGCATACATTTTATTCTATATGTTAACAAGCGCAGGTTACACAGCAAAAACTCCATCCGTCACTCAAATTCCTCTCATAAAAAGCTCAATACCAATGTCCTAATCATTTTTACATGTTGCTTTACTACATGACATTTCATAACCATGATAAGGCATGGCAGTCATTAATTTCACTTTGATGCATCTGTGTTAGACATATGAGATGAAAAAGGTGACCTTAATGTCCTGATCTAATAACCTGAACATGCTGAATCCCACGTCATGAACGCATGTATCAGGCTTGTCATTTTGACTCATCAAGCAACATTCATTTGACATCTGACAAAAAATAACGACATTGATTGCTCTGTGGCAATTTTAGTTATCCCAGTGAGGCGTTGTTACACCGTGTCCATAACTCTGCCACATCAGACAAAGGCCACCAAAGTAAATACAAAAAAAAAAAACTCTTTTCAAAAATACTTTTTTTATTGGAGGGAGACATGTATCCAAGCCGTCCTGGCACTGTGAGGATACATAATTCAATCATGAATTAGCCTTTGACAACCTTTGTAGTAGTTTAAAGTTTAAATCTGGCCACCAAGACCAGAATACCGACTGCTTTGTAATATAGATAGAATGCTTAATAAATGGAACGTGTCTGACAACACAAAGGAAGCTGAAGATCTCAAAAAGCAACATTAATCTAAAGTCTCTGTGATCACTCTGAAGAATGTCAGCGTGTGCTGTTATCAACAACCAGGAGGAAATATGGCACAGTGATGAGCCTTCTCAGAAACGGCGGCCAGGGCCTCGTTGATGTTCCCAAACAAAGATTGACTTCTAAAGAGGACCTTGATTCTGTCTTGTGTGGGTTAGGGTAGGTTTATACAAAATATGTTACAGTTTTTGCACAAAATAATTCTTAGATAATGAAATTTTAGTCTGGTCTGAGCTCCTTTCAGAATGAGCTGATTCAGAGGCTCTTGCCAGACAAAACACTTGTCTTTTCCAGCAGTTATTGTACAGGACACAGTGGTAAAACCAGCTGAGCAAACATGCTCGAGCTCCACTTGGGTTGCTAGGTAACAGGCTGGGCTCAGCTGGGATTTCTAGGTAACAGCATAAGATCAGTCAGTTGTGACTCAACAATTAAGAGGTTTTTGAAATGGATAATTTTCCAGAGGCCAAAAAAAGTAATAGGTCCCCTTTTATGTCAGTGTTCATGATTCATCAGTATTACTGAAGTAACTGAAGAGAAATGGGATCCTAGAGTGATTTTCAATACAAAACGTTAACAGAACATAAACAATTTTTTATCAAAGTTTCTTATATTTTACCCTGTCAATCTTAGTCTGGTTGCCCAAAATGAACATCTGGCAGACTTAAATATCCTGAACTCTGCTTGGTGTACTGTAATTTGTCATATGTCTCATTTTTTCTAAACATGAGGCTTGTCTATGTCATGATCCGTGTTTCTATGTTTATTTTCTAGTTTCTGTGTGATCCTGTTCCCTTAGTCCTGTCTCTGCGTCTTTCCCCTTTGATTGTCTCCCAGGTGTGTCTCGTTCCCGTGATTGCCCCGTGTGTATTTAGTCTCTCCTGTTGTCTGTGTTCTTCGTCGGGTCCTTGTCAATTGAATGTCAATTGATCGTCTATTGATGTCACCTGTCTCCGTGCTGCCAGTTTCCTCGTGTTGTTCCCCGCTGTTCCTTGTCTTTGGAATTATTCATTAAACATATGATTTTCATCACATCCTGCGTCTCTCCTCACCTATCTCCACATCTCCTCCTGACAGAAGGACCCGACCACTAAAGGGTGAGAAACGCGAACAGGATGAATCCGACGGAGGTGGAATGGGCTTACCTCGAGGACTCCATTAGGGGCTATATGGAGGCCCTGGCTAAGCCGTACTCCGCCCTGCGTCGGCTTGGTTTCGCCACGAGACTGGTACTCCAGTTGGAGTACTGGGCTCCGCGGCTGCCGGTTCTGGGGTTGGAGGAGCTTCTCTTGGAGGCAGAGTGGGAACGCCAGACAGCTATGGCCATCATGGCTGGCGACCCTCTGCCTCCTAAACCGGATACTCCACGCTTCCGCCCCGCCAATCCAACCACCTCTGCATGTCCGTCTCCTGCCGTTGCCGCTGTCGCGGCCCCCGAGCCTCCCGAGTCCGCCGCTGTCGCGGCGTCCGAGCCTCCGCCGGAGTTTCCCGCTGCCGGCGCGCAGCCGCCGGAGTTTCCCGCTGCCGGCGCGCAGCCGCCGGAGTTTCCCGCTGCCGGCGCGCAGCCGCCGGAGTTTCCCGCTGCCGGCGCGCAGCCGCCGGAGTTTCCCGCTGCCGGCGCGCAGCCGCCGGAGTTTCCCGCTGCCGCCACGATCTGCCCGTCTCCAGTCGCCACAGTTCCCGTGGTGATGGGGTTTCAGGGGGCTAGACTGAATCCCTGGTGGGGGACTCGTATGGCGATCTGCCCACCAGGTGTCGGGCCACGACGTCACCAGCGCTCTGAGCCGCCGGAGGTCCCGGCCCCTGGGCGCTGGCGTCACCCTCGCTCTGAGCCGCCGGAGGTCCCGGCCCCGGGGCATCGACGTCGCCGCCGCCCTCGACCACCGGAGTTTCCCGCGTCCGCTGCCGGTGAGCAGCCGCCGGAGTCCGCTGCCGGTGTGCAGCTCCCAGAGTCCCCTAGTGTCCCTCCAGAGTCCCCTAGTGTCCCTCCAGAGTCCCCTAGTGTCCCTCCAGAGTCCCCTAGTGTCCCTCCAGAGTCCCCTAGTGTCCTTCCGCCCGAGCTCCCAGCTCCCGCAGCAGCCGGCGCTCCGCCCGAGACTCCGCCAGGCCGTCCTGCCGGTCCCCCGGCTTCTGCTCCGCCCGAGCCCCAGTCTCCAGCGCCCGCAGCAGCCGGCGCTCCGCCAGAGCTCCCAGCGCCCGCAGCAGCCGGCGCTCCGCCAGAGCTCCCAGCGCCCGCAGCAGCCGGCGCTCCGCCAGAGCTCCCAGCGCCCGCAGCAGCCGGCGCTCCGCCAGAGCTCCCAGCGCCCGCAGCAGCCGGCGCTCCGCCAGAGCTCCCAGCGCCCGCAGCAGCCGGCGCTCCGCCAGAGCTCCCAGCGCCCGCAGCAGCCGGCGCTCCGCCAGAGCTCTCCGAGTCCGCTGCCGGTGCGCAGCTCCCCGGTGCTCCCCTGAGACTCCAGCCGGCCGTCCTGCCGGTTCCCCGGCCTCTGCTCCGCCCGAGCTCCCAGCGCCCGCAGCAGCCGGCGCTCCGCCAGAGCTCTCCGAGTCCGCTGCCGGTGCGCAGCTCCCCGGTGCTCCCCCTGAGACTCCAGCCGGCCGTCCTGCCGGTTCCCCGGCCTCTGCTCCGCCCGAGCTCCCAGCGCCCGCAGCAGCCGGCGCTCCGCCAGAGCTCCCCGAGTCCGCTGCCGGTGCGCAGCTCCCCGGCGCTCCGCCGGAGACTCCGCCCGGCCGTCCTGCCGGCTCCCCGGCCTATGCTCCGCCCGAGCCCACGGCCTATGCTCCGCCCGAGCCCACGGCCTATGCTCCGCCCGAGCCCACGGCCTCTGCTCCGCCCGAACCCCAGTCTCCAGCGCCTGCAGCAGCCGGCGCTCCGACCGGCCCACCGCGGCTCAAGCTCCGCCTCCAGCGTCGCCGCCCACCGCGGCTCAAGCTCCGCCTCCTGCGTCGCCGCCCACCGCGGCTCAAGCTCCGCCTCCTGCGTCGCCGCCCACCGCGGCTCAAGCTCCGCCTCCAGCGTCGCCGCCCACCGCGGCTCAAGCTCCGCCTCCTGCGTCGCCGCCCGCCGGACCTCCCACGAGAGGTCTACCTCCTGTGCCGTGGACGGCCCCCGGAAGGGTTTTTTTGTGTTTGGATTCCTGTTTGGACCTGGGTTTTGTTTTCTGGACTCTGGCCCTCCTACCGTCGCCCCTCCGCCCACCCTGTTGGGATCTGGTTTTGTTTTCTGGACTCTGGCCCTCCTACCGTCGCCCCTCCGCCCACCCTGTTGGGTTGTTTTTTGTTTTTTTCGTTGGACTTTTTCTGTTGGGCGCCTGGTAGTCGCCCCTTGAGGAGGGGGTACTGTCATGATCCGTGTTTCTATGTTTATTTTCTAGTTTCTGTGTGATCCTGTTCCCTTAGTCCTGTCTCTGCGTCTTTCCCCTTTGATTGTCTCCCAGGTGTGTCTCGTTCCCGTGATTGCCCCGTGTGTATTTAGTCTCTCCTGTTGTCTGTGTTCTTCGTCGGGTCCTTGTCAATTGAATGTCAATTGATCGTCTATTGATGTCACCTGTCTCCGTGCTGCCAGTTTCCTCGTGTTGTTCCCCGCTGTTCCTTGTCTTTGGAATTATTCATTAAACATATGATTTTCATCACATCCTGCGTCTCTCCTCACCTATCTCCACATCTCCTCCTGACAGTCTACATATTTTTCAGTCTGTATTGTTAAACTTACAACTAAATCTTGATTTTTTTTTATCCTCCTTTTACGAGTGATTTTTCTCATAAATTGGGACACTAACATGTTATGTGAAAGTAAGCCTTGGAGACAGCTAAATGTTAGCCAGCAGCTAAATCTGGTTCTGTGCATCTCTTTTCTTGTGAATGTATGTCACTGTGTGATTCAGAATAAATTAACATCCAATCATCAACTGATGTTTATTTATATCACTGTGCCAAAAAAACAACAACTAGTTGTGTTGAAATGTTAACAGTTCATTTGATCTTTTGTCAGATTAATAAGTGGATCTTAACTGTTCAAACTTCCTTTCTTTAATAATTGGGTGTCAGTAAGCAAGCCGATTTCATCCTGCTCAGAAGTGTTCAGTAATTAAATGCATTGCACACAATCTAATGCAGAAATGATTTTCATTTCAGCTCAGAAGAGATTAATGATGGCGATGTCTTAGTTCACAGTATGTGATCAATGATGAGTCAGATTCTGACATGGAGCAAAAACACCACAAAAAAAAACAACAAAAAAAACAAGCAGCTGACCACTGAAAAACTGTTTTGCTGGTTTGCTCAGTAGGAGGAAAGAAAAACTGCAAAGCTGATCACCCAGCTGAACTTATTTTCTTGATGACATTGGCTTGGTGTAATTGTAAACTTCTTTTAAGTTAAAATAACATCTATCAAAGTTATCCATCGGTAAAAGTAGGCATGGGCTACTATTATTGTTTATTATTGTATATTGTTGTTGTTGTGTATGTTTATTGTACTTGACAGTCATTTCTCATTGCCAAGAAAACAGTGACCGATTGAAGATACTCTAGAAGAGTTTGAGTGCTATAGAGTACGACTACTTAATGAATCCAAGACTAGTAGTATTCTTGAAAGTTTATTTTTGTTTTACTAATTTAACATTAAAATATCAGTATGCAGCAGCCTAAATACTGTTATTTTCTGTTCATGTTGTGCTTGGCTCACTTTGTTTATTCAAGAGTTGTTTCGGGAAGTGAGAATTTGTGTTATGGTTTTGAAACTCATTAAAATATTTTATTTTATAACATAATCATGATTATTGTTTGGGTTTGTATTATATTTGTATTAGTTTTCTTACCTGAGTGCTTCAACTTAGCATGTTTAATTTTTGTCATCATGACCTGTTTTGGTAGGAGGGTGCAATATATTGTGGTATGTTTGAAAATCATCTAACAGATTGGAGATCTCTCCCAAAATAATAATGTTGAGTGCATCCATAGAGACACAGCCCTGTGGTACATACACCAAATCATTACATAAAAGACATAAAAGCAACACTTATAAAGTGAATCACTTCAATTACAGTGCTTTATTAGGAAGGCACTTGATCTGTAGACTCTCCTTCTACCAATTATTTTTTATAAAGGCAGATTTTTAGTTGGAGCAAAATCTACTTTTTGAAAATTAGACTGGTAGTGAGTGAGTGTTGAAGGTAGAACATTTCTCATCCTGTTTTTTGAGGATGTACCCAGGACTCTACGCTATGCTCCTTACAGCCTGAGAAAAGTTTGGACACTTCTGCACTTTATCCTGTATATTTTCTAAGAAACCTTTAAATTCACGGACAGGCAAATTTTGCATTTTTTAAATCCTGATGTTGATAACCAGACTATGGCTACATGTAGGTAAAGGAAGCCTTGACTTTTAACAAACACACTGATGTTTGTGCTGTTATTTAAGCGGCATTACTCTGATCTTTATTCATTTAAACTTTTCAAGAAATAATTGAGAAAATGAATGTTCACAAGGTGTCTAAGATAACTAAGCAAGCATTAGAAAGTACTAAGTACTTTGAGCAGCTAAAGTTAAAACAGAGCAAACAAAAGAAATGACAACATCTCACAAACAAATCTTTTGGTCTTTGTGTCTGTGGCTTAAGATGAAGGATCTGTTGTAACCCTGAGAGTTTTCACACAAAGCCACTGTTTAGTAGGTGTATTTCTCTAGAAAAACAAGTCATTATTTTTTAAGTCACTAGTAAGCAGTAACATGTTTTTTTGAACCAGAGGTGTGGATAACACTTAAAGGGCTAAACTGCAAACCCTTAATTAACCCTTTGTATTCATATTGTCGCTTGTTTTACAGTTCACAGAGATAAAAGCAGGCGATTTATGCTGTAGTGTATGAGTGTAAAGTGAAAGCAAGCAGCGACTGTCAATGGTCTATGTAATGGACTCAACGGCAGAGAGAGTTAATTACAATAATGTGCCAATTTTGACATGATTGGGGGGTTGCTGGTGTTGAAATATTGCATTTGGTACCTTTAAAATTGTGAACAAAGAGGTATAGTAGCAGACAAATTAAGTCAGGTGAAGTAAAGACAGTGAGGCTCTGAATGTGAACAAGAAAAAAACACAAAAGGATTCAAATTATGGTCCATTGCTGGATGAGAAAAGAAGTGGGTTTGTTGTGTTCTAATGATAGCAGGAGAAGATTAGGAAAGAAAAAGGAGGCAGAAGGACAGATGATGGAGAGATAGGCTGACAGAAGTGACTGTGGCGGTGAAAAAGAGAGCAGAAAGATGTATGGGTCTGGCAGAGGAGTGAGTCATTGAAGGGAGACTGGACGAGATAATGGGGAAAGGAATGGAAGAAGAAAAGGGATAGATGAAGGACTCACTTAAGATGGTAATGCCAAACGCACTAAAGGGAGGGTGATGGGAAATGGAAGGGTAGGAAATCGCTCATTGGGGACGGTTAATGTGAATCGGGCTCTGAGAGAAATGACAACTTCTCGGGTAACAGGACAGAACAGAGCGACAGTCTGCGTGTACAGGCGGGTGTGCGAACAGACGAGCGATGGTAGGGGAGAGCGTGAGCGCACAGAAAGAGAAAGAGGCTGTAATATAGGCAAGCAAAGCTTTAATGGGGCGGAGAATAACGTAAATGGGAAGAAGGAGGGAGTGTAAAGGCTCAGTGAAGGCTGTGCAGTGTGCAGAGCAAAAACAGATTTGGAATATTTTTGCAGCAGACAGTCCTGTCTAACTCCGGATAGTCACAAAAGATAAATGTGAACATATTTGGCAAAAAAAAAAAAAAATCGATGCGCTTGCACACCTAGGTTTGTGTGATGTGTGTGATAACTTACGAAACAGCAGCATACTGGCGTTGGAGGAACCCAGACGGTTTGAGGCGAAGCAAGTGTAGTTGCCAAAATGTTTCTCTGTCACATTGGTAAACAGCAACAGCGAGCGCGTCTTCTCGTTTTTGATCCGTAAGGTGTTGTCATTCTCTACTGGCCTGGGTTGTGTGTGCAAAAGCAAAGAAAAGAAAAGGAAAGAAACAGAACGATTGAGTCCTTTTTAGAGAAACGGAAAGAAAACCCAGCATAATATCACACCTCCTGACTCAGTCTGCCGAGAAGAATACATAACTCTGTCATTTGACAGTTTTGCAGCAAAGTCTCTAATAATTATCTTACTTTGTAACAACATTTGAACTCTCACTGTATTTAAACAACAAATGCTTTGTAAAGGAGCATTTGTTTCGTTTTGTTTCAAACGAAAGCTTGATTTCTATTAGCGCATAATTGTCTAACAGATACCAAATCACACATGTTTATGTGTGTTGTTTCATTCCATTCTACTGAATATGATAGAACAACAGTATGTTTAAGTTTGCTCATGGCTGTGACAATCAAGACTTTTGCTGCCCATTCTCCTCGTTAAGGTTACACAACATACAATGTGAATACATTGCCAACACATGCAATTTTCACATAACAAAGGAGTGTTAGAGTTGAATAACTAATATTCAGCCAGTTGGACAGAATCTCATAGCACCGGACACAAATGACAAATCATTCAAAATGCTAAAAGTTCAACAGAGTGGGATACACAGATGACAATAAGAGAAAAAAGAATTGTAATATTTGTCATTGCAATATTTATCATTATTTTCTCCATCACAGCAGTTTCTAATCTTGTCTAGCTCTACTGTGTATTATGTTCTTGTCCAGTCTTGTAGGTCATAGTTCTGGTTGTGTTTTTACCGGGGCAAGTGTAAATATGACCAAGTTTAGATAAGTCATTATTTTTCTTGCAATTTCCTGATTTATGAAGAGCTTTGCCTCACTGAATGGCAAATTTTCTTTTCTTACCCATTTTGAAAAGAGGCACTCATGGGAGGTTTTGTTATCGACTGTTTACAAGTTTAATTTGAGGCAAATTAGATGTAACATGGAACTAATAAGCACAAATAAGGATGAGTAGCTTAAGCATATTATTCTTTTCTTCAGACAGATAACACTCAGAGGTGAAGTGCAGGGGAGAGTATTTTCAGAACCGACTCAGAAGTGAGCCAAGAACAAGTGCCGATGGCAAAACACACTGTAGTTCATTTTGCCCCTAAAGTCAAAAGTTGGATCTCAGAATAACATCAAAACTTGTTGCACGTCTTAACTCGGAGGACTTACAAATTGTTCTACTACATGATCAGACAGTTTTATTTTTTAGCAATACAAGCTAAGACCAAGGTATTTTATTACACAAACCAGCTTTCCTGACCCTGGTTAAGAAAAACATCCCCACAGCATGATGCTCCCACCACTGTGTTACACTGTGAGGGTGGTTCATTCAGGATGACATGCTGTGCTATGTCCCTGCTACACAAAGCATTTTATATACACACCAAGAGGAACACCTTTCTCCAGATTTACTATGGGCCTTAGGGAGATTCCGGCAAACTTTAGCCAGGACTTCCAGGCTGAACACACCACAAATACACTTGTTTTTTGAAGGCAACATATTAATGTATCTTGATTAATTGTTCTATGCTATTTTATCTTAATCTATCACATGAAATAAGGTTGTATTGTGTCAAAATATGTGAGAAAGGTCAAGGAGTATGAATACTTTTCCACCTAACGGTACTTTTGGCAGCATAGAGACATTTTTTATTCAGCTGGCCATGCACATATGGCTTCATAGACTTTGACTGGACTGTCATACACAGCAATAAAATTAGTGTCTGAAAATGCACAGGCAGTTTAATTTTAAAGCACTTTTAAAGCAAAAAATAAAAAAGTAAAAAAAAATAGATAACTTAATAAATATTACTCAACTCTGCTCCTCAAGGAACAGAGTTTAATGTTTTAGGTGTTTTCCTGCTTCAACACACCTAATTAACAGGCTTTTACTGAATTGGAATCATCTGAATTGAGTATTGTAAAGCAGAGAAACAAATAAAATACGCAGTGCAAAATGAAATAAGGAGTAGGGTGGGGAAACAGTGACCTAAGGTATGTGTCTAATAGGAAGTCTTGAAAATAACAACCGCTCGTTTTGAAATAAAAAAAAAGTCACAGAAGATTCTGAAATCTGTTCTTGTGCTTTGGTATTTTGTAACAAATGATTATGAGGAAATTTTTCCGGGATTTTTTCTGAGAGAAACCACACAGCATGAGTCAAAAAAAAAAACAAAAAAAAATAAACCAAAAAAAAAAATAAAACAGAACTACTAAGCTTTTAGATATTCTTCATACTCAAGTTTTAAATAAATGCTACAGTTTTGCCAAATGATGTTAACATATTAACATCATGAATACAAATTTGTTCTCAAGCTTAACTTTCAAACTGAGCCTCTCAAAATCCTGTTTACTTACAAGGTTACCAAACCAGAGCTGGGTCAGCTTGACATCTCAGTTCACCAAAGTTTAGGTTGAATTATACGGATAAGCTTTCCTTTCAATTACTAACTTTGTAATTTTATCAAAAACAACTAATTCTCATCAGAATCAACACGTATCTGGTAGAAATTAGACTATTACTCAAAGTTAATGAAGTCTATAGTCTTGTAGCAACTCATTTAACTCCTTTAACTGTGCATACCTAATTTACTGTCTTCCTGCCTCTCAATCAGAGTACACAATGCACTCACATTTTTCTATGTCACTTTTTCTGTCATCATTAAGCAGGGAATTGTTGTGGCTCCTGAACCCATCATTCTAACCCTCTGAGAAATTTGATGCCTAAAAGATGTTTCACAGAAATCCATAATGGCTTATTTGCATTTAGATATTGAGTTAAGATGGAATACATTACATCCTGGCAGCATCACAAACAAACTTTATTTTTCTGAGCGTTCATCCTATTAAGGCTCTATGCGTCACCAGCTTGTTTCTACACTATTTTAGCCACAATTCCTTAAGGGAAGAGTTTGCTTACATATTTAGTGACTCTCTTGTGAAGACAAAAACTAGGCCCAAAAGACAAGTGTTGCAAAAGGTCATTGAAGAAAACTATTCAAACACATTTGTGCTGTCTTAACGGCATATGGAGACATTCCTTAAACATAACTGTCTTACATTTAATGTAAAAAAGCACAAATTGTATTTTTACATAATTGTAAGCTTTTCTTAATAACCTTCTAATAATCCCAACTACTTGTTATTGCAGGGGCTTAATATATATTTCTTCAATTTGCTTGTAATAAAAGAGTAATTAATGAGCTGTCCAAATACTTCAGTGTAATATGGTTGCATAAATATTGTAGCTATACATTATCAATTGAACTGAAGCCTCTTAGCATTTTTCCGACATTGACAAACATAAATCTGAAAAGATTCACCATTAAATGAAGTTGTAGAGAAGTTTAAAGCACGATTATCTTGAAAAGCAGCACCACTTTTAATATCTCAGAGTACTGTTCAGTGCATCATCTCAATTTGAAAAGATTTTGAAACATCTACAATCAAGAAACGACCATCCTGACGGGCTGGACAAGAAAAGCAGTAATCGGAAAAGCATGCCCATGGTAACACTGGAGGAGCTGCAGAGATCCTCAGCTAAAGAGGGAGAATCTGCCAACAGGTTGACTTTTAGCTGCGTCTTTTTCAAATTTGGCCTCTCTGTATCTGTATCTGTGAGAAGTATCCTGTTATTGAGCAAAAGTCATAAGAAATCCTATTTACCACAAGCTGCGTAGGAGACACGGAGCAGGAAGGGGCTCTGAATACATGAGACAAAAAAGTTCCCTTTTTGACATACAGGCAAAACCTTTCCTGTGGTAGAAAACTAACCTTTCCAGTGCAAGCAAAATATATATTTGTTAATACATTTTGATAACAGATGTAAAATATGAATCAGTGTCACCACAAGAAAGACTTTTTCAGAAAATCAGACGTGTCAAAACTTAGATTAGGTTATGAAGAGTATTTATCAAAATGCATCCATGTAGACTCTAAAAGGTTTTACAGTGGTTTCATATGGTCATAGGGAAATAATCTCAACAACTCTGACCTATTTGCTCTGTAATCTTTGGTGGTCTTACCTATGATCGTCTCTGTACCACTCAAACGTAGCTGGTGGGACTGCCATTGCATCACACCTCAAGATGGCTGTCTTCCCTAGATTTGCAGGCATGTTCTTCATGTCTGTGATCATCGGAGGGTCTGGTGAAAAAATAATAAAATTGAAAATTAAAATCAGCAAGAGATAATTCAGTAATTAGTACACACACCACATTTTACTGAATAATGAAGTCTGATCTGATGGGGGTTGCATACAAGGTTGAAAAATGCCCACAGAGAACGAAATTAAAATGTGCATTCACAACTAATGCATTCACAACATTAACATATATTATTAATAGATAATTATGCACATGAGGTTGAGCTGGATTACGACCACTGGGCTTTTGTGTCCTGCAAACAGAGTGGTACTTACAGTTTACCGTGACTCTGACCTTCTGCTGGTCAGGTGGAGCCACGCCGTTGTGGGTGATACATTCGTAGTCCTCAGCCTGCTGCCTCTTGATCTCCGTGATATCCAAGAACTCCCCCTCACTCACCAGTCCATCTAATTACAGAAAGGGTAAAGTCAAAGGTCACAATACATCAAGTGCAAGGTGACTCGGTCTGCAGATTTACGGCTCACTACTCGAAGCACAACGCACCCTTCCAGCTTTAGACAGTTTAAGAGCATGCAGAAGGCCAACACGCAAATAACTGCAAATGAAGCATCATTCAATTCTGCCTGGAAATATTGATGTAGAAAGATGGGGGATGTGGTGGAAATCAATATCATGATAATTAAAGCCGTAATGACATGATGAAACGGATGATAATGAATTTATCAGCAAACACTAATGAAACATTTGTAATGAAGAAAAATTGATCATATTGCAGTTTTTGCCAGCGGCCGATTCGACAGCGACAGAAAATAACTGCACTGGTTCATGTAGAGAAAACTAACACCCTCTGACGTACGCGGCACTATTACTTTTGAAATGCCAGGGGAACTTGGGCACTTTTCAACAAACAACTGGATGAGCCGGGGTGTAATAGCTAATTTGCCACATTACATGGTGAGAAGAATATTTGGCGGTTGTTTGATGTTGACAAACTCCCAGGTGCAGCTAAAACCAAATTAGTCAGTCTAGCGCTTTTCCTCGGGCGACGAACATCTCTTCAGAGGTGGAGAGTCGAGGGAATAGACTGCAAGTTATTGCTCCTTCATGTGGGGGAATTGATGTTATTGGCTCGAGAGTGACAGAGACAGAGACAGGAAAAAAAACAGAGGACGAGACTGACGGTGCACTCGTTCCATCCAGTCAGCCTTAGCAGCCAGCTGTCTCTTAGCCCTTAAAACCATCAGGCCTATTTTTTCTTCCTTTTTAACCAATTAAAGAAGCCAGACTGTGTAACACAGCATAACATATAACCTCACAGTTAACCAGCTATTAATTTGCTACTTACTTTTCCATTTGAACCCTCCTCTAAGGAATAATAACAAACAAACAAAAAAAAAATCCCACCAATCTACTGTCAGTCTGTAGACCTTTAGCTCCCATCATGAACTCTGCAGCAGGAAATTTAAGAACAACACTCACACACAAACACCAAAAAGACACTAAACGCTACAATTATTCCTGTCAGAGATTAGCGCTGCGCTTCTAATTGAAGATTATGCTGGAGGATTATTAGTGAGGCTACTGAGCTGGAGACGATCCATCGTGGCTGAGCGGAGAACGCCGACACTATGACGACTGCATGTGCCACCCAAGAGATGGCAGGCAGACGCTAAGTGTCGCGGTCGGGTGGTTGCAATGTTATTCACTCATTCCATTAGTGAACAAGGCACACCGCAGGTCTCTTGTGACATCTTTTTTAAGCAGGCAAAAACAGTATATAAAAAATCAGTACACTTTTAAAATGGTAAAAAAAAAAAAAAAATATATATATATATATATATATATATATATATATATATATATATATATATATATATATATATATATATGACAAGACAAATCACTGCAGAGCATCTTTCTTCCTTTAATGTGACCTACAACCTATGCAATTCAGCTCAAAACTTTTAGGAACCTAGTGATCTAAAGTGAGACAAACAGAAAAGATGCCCTCAAAATCTGGCAAATCTGAAGAGTTTTTGCAACGTTTAGACAAATATGCCAAGGTGTGTTATTCTCATTGACTCCTGCTGGAGAAAAGACTATTGTGTTAACATTAAACAGTGACTGAAAAATCAGGAGCTTAAATGTGTTCATATTAGTGCAACCACTTTGCTTTAGTTCTTCAGTTGTTAGTCTTCAACCCAATAAATGTCACTGTTCTTATTAGTGGCGTTAAAGCTGAAAAAAAGTTGGTAATTATTTATTCTCTTAATTAATGTCACATTTAGAAAACTAGTAAACAAATAAATCTGGCATTTTAACAGGGCCGTGAAGATTTTTCTGACTCACTGTAAACTGACAACATTAACAGAGGAGTTGTAAGAAATAAAGACGACAAATTAAATGACACATTGGAGTAAACAAGTGCTAAATTTTACATTGCAGACATAAAGACCGATAATATGCAACGCTCGGAAGAAGACGCAGAGATGAAAGGTAAGTAGGATGGGGAAAAAAAAAAGAAGCCACACAGAGGAAAACGGTAACGTGTCAAGTTGGGTTCTTGATATGCTTGGTATTTTTTCACTGACAATTCATCGACAGCTCCTACAGACTGTATGATGTAATGTGACAGCCCCTCTCTTGCTCCATCCCCTGAGATCTGTGGACATGCCTTGCACACTTCTTTGCACTTTGGCGGGTGATCATATCTTAGCAGACGGCCTCTGGCACTCCTACAATGGTCAGTAAAATACAGCTCCATCAACCACTTAAGGCTTTTGAAGGAGCCTAACTCCTGACCACCAGAGATAATTGGATTCCACCTTGGAGGAGAGGGAAAGGGAGGAGTGTGAATGAACAAAAATGGGGGAAAGGATCAGGACGCTTGGCTTTCCCCAGCAGTGAAATGGTGCTCTATTTTTCGACGGCACTGAGAGTCTGAGTGGATCTTCAGGTGCTTGATTTCTGGGCTTCTCTGATCCGTTTCCATTACAAAAACTACATTGATGGCAAAGAGGACTGTAGTTAGGCTGAAAAAGAGAATAATGGGGAGACAAAAATGTATTTTATTAGGAACTCTGAAACGGAGGACTCATGTGTGCCTGTTTTTGTGAACAATTTGGTGATTGTTACTACAGTGCTGACCTGATTTATTGGGTCTAGTGTAAATTAATTATCGGTAAATAAGGTTTTGATTGCAAAAATATAACCTTACACTAAAAACCTTCAGAAAACCCCAACCTTTCATTTGAGCACACTTATTTGGTGATCTCTGACCCTAACCCTACCCCTACTGACCATGGAAGCGGTTTGATTTTGTTGTTTGGTTATCAACTGCTGCTTTGGTAAAATGTTTCTATCAATATTGTATTGATACGAAATTATGACTTAATCTCAGTTTTCTGCCAGAGGTTGCCAGATTTTAATTCAAAATGTTGTATTTCCAAGAAACCACAGTTTCATATCTAACAAGGTTAATAGAACATTTAAAAGATGAAAAAGCCCATAGCATCATGGATCCTCCGCCGTAATTCACAGTAGGTGGGTCTTTAATAAAAGATATATGGCATTACCTTGTACATTAGATATAATTATGTGAAGCCCAGATATGGGCCACCTGCCTTGATCTTACGATGTCTGCAGCAAAGTTTAGAAAGCTTTCAACTTTAAAAAGCATCAAGTAAATTTACTTCAGTTAAATCTATTTTTTTTCGTGTAAGAAAGTGTACTCAGATTAAAAGGTGAATTTTTGAATGTGACAATTGCCACTGTATTTCAGTAATTTAGCAACTCAGCTAAATAGGATTTTTTTTTAAACTATTTAAAATGCTTAGTAACATGTTTTTACTAATAATTTCATCAAAACAATTAAATTAGGTAAAGATTGGTAAATTGACTTGTTGATTAACGTTCTGCAGACTGATTTGGGGACTTTAGCTGCATTTTGAGAACATTTATCATTATCACTGTAATAAACTGAGAGCTGAAATTCATTACTTAGATTGATTAGGGAACAGTAATCAAGATACATCATTGTCTCAGCTGAAAATAATTTCTCTAAGAAAAGTGAGAGGGAAGCAGTCTCGGTCTGCACCTTTGCAGAGTTGACTTATGAAAAACCTGCTGCAGAAGATTTTTGGTACATTATGTATTAAAATATTTGAAAAATAGTGTGCTGAGACCAAGCGGGAAGCAATTTATTCCCTTGATAAAAACAAAGTTTTACAAAGTCATAACTCTCGTTAGGAAGTTTTGGTAAAACACTTTTATGACTGTAAATCATTTATCATTCGTGCATCGGACCTATAAATCCTAGTCTGTGTTGTCACCACATTTTAATTCAGATTTAGATTCAGAAAACGGCATTCATATCCAGTTATAGAAACTCAGAAAAGATTTACGTAAAACCAAAGACACAGGTGCTGTTAATTGGAGTCTATGACAACAATAATCAGAAATAACAACGATTAATATAAAAATAATATAAATGACAGAAAGCAGATGAAGCAAACAGACAAGCCGGATGAGCCTCCTTTTAGGACAAGAGAGTACATGCACAGTTTTTTATTTTTTCAGGAAAAAACAAAATGAAAATACAGTAAAATGTTTGCAAATTTGCAATAAAAGGACACAACATTAAGTGTCTAACTGCTATCATGATAACAAAAAGCCCCCATTTATATTAAGCTTTATATATTTTGTCATGCAGACAGAGTGAGTCCCAGGAGACGCCAGCAACAAAACAAAACGCCAATAACCATTTTTCCACTGATCTTAACTCCGACAAAAATATGTCCAATATTAATCTGCACTTGTTTGGCTGTCCAATACAAGAAGTGACACCTTTGGCCTGTCAAAACAACTTGTGTTTTATCACAAATCCTTCTATGAACAGTAAACAAGATTTTGCCTGTGGTAATTACCCGCAGTTCAAAGTGCACTGACATACTAAGGTTACTAGTGGAAACCATGATGGGTTTTATAACTCAAGACAAACAAACAAGTGTGTAAGTACCAGTGATAAAGTAAAATATAAAAAAGGGTCAGGCATTAACACCAACACTGTGCCAAAGTAAAGAGCAATACACTTGTCCCACATCTGCTGCCATGAACAGAGAGGCTGGTATATGCTGCTCTGTTTTTCACAGGTTATATGAAGAACCTCAACTCGTTACTGTATCCCACTCCTGCCATTCTTGCATGAAAGAGTTGATTTAATTTTAAGTGCAAAAAAGTCTCTCATGTCTATGAGCTTTTTGTGCTTCCTTGATATCTCTTGGCTGCTTTTCTTGTCAATATTTTACCACATTTGCATATGAACTTTGAAATTCACATACTTGATTTAGAAGGAAGATTTTTCTTTTGGTAGCTTCTCAAAGAAAATTCAAGTTGGTGTAGATGAATGAAAGCTAGCCCTCTGGCAAAAATCTTCTTAAATGTCTTTTGTGATGAAAAAGGAAACTTTGGTTCTTTTTAACTATTTTTGAAAAAAAAAAAAAAAATCTGCAAAAAAGTTTGCCTTATCCAGATCTGACCTCTGCTGTTCCTGCTTTTTCTCTGCATTAGAATAGCAGCCAAGGGATTTAATTTTATTTTATTCCACTGTCCTCTTTATAGGCATCATTGAAGTTAGTTTTTAACATAACAAAATGCTTAATAATAAACTTATCACTCAACCATAGCTGGCTGAGTGACTCATTGACTGACTGTGTGTCTTTTGTTTTCTTCTGCCTTTAAACTCTGAAAAGAATACATTTTTTAAAGAAATGGATTATTTACATTTTAGTTTGATTTAGAAGCTCATGTCTCATCCTCCCACCACCTTCCTTGACAAGCAGTATGTTCAGGCTAAGTCTTTCTATTTTAAAGGATTGCATCCGAGGCTCTATTTGACAAAATGCCAAGTTTTTTGCTGTGTGGGTAAATGATGGAGCTCATGTTTGGGTGAGTCAAAGATCACATCTGTGCTTCGGTTAAGATAAAGAAGGCGGCACCTGAAAATAATGGTGCAGCAGAGTCTCACTGCAGCATGCAGGGACGATCTCAGGAAACTGCAGACACACTCCGAAGGTTTCAGGGACTTTAAGCAGGTGCCTGTGACCTCTGAGGTCCTCCGGCTCCTCCTAATCCACAGCCTCCTGGTGTAAATTCACACATCAACACACACGCACACACACGCTCCATCCAACTTAGGTTCTTCTCCAGAATGCCCTCCCTGCAGTTTTTCTCTGCAGTCTCTGAGTAATGGGGACAGATGGCTAGCAGCTTCTTGCTGTTTCTTTGGGCTCAACAACCCCCCCATCCCCTATCTACAGCAACCCCTGGTCTCCTACAACTGATGGCTTGGTTGTAGAAACTCCCATGGAATAGCAATGTGGGCGCTATCTCATTCTCTGCTCGCTGAGGGGTTATGAGGGGGTAGAGGAAGGGAGGGAGGATGAGATGATGGGGGCGGCTAGAGAGGGAGGATTACTGCTGACAGAGGAGAAATGCTGTAGGCTTTCAAGTGAGGACAACCGCACAGAGTTTGTGATGCGGAGTTGTGTCTGTGTGTGTTTGTTGCAGGTGTGCACTCATGCGTGTCTTCCTTTTCTCCTGTTTACTTCTGTGTTTCTGTGGGTGTGTATGATCTCCACTGGGCTTGTCCCTGCCCCAGGTACTGTACTCTACTGTGCAGCATCACAAACAATACTTGTGCGAAGAAGAGCAAACACGGGCAGGAACACAGGAGAGGAGGGGGATCCGACCTTTGAGCAAGCCTATAGCTGACTGTACATACACCAGTACAGTTGTTTGTTGAATATATTTGCCCTGCAGTGTAATTACTGTATGTTTCAGTAGTTGTTCACACTGACCTATTTACTATTACTATCCTGCTGCTGTTTATTATCTACAAAACAACTTTTAAAGCAAAACATCATCCAGCAGTAGACAGCGTGAGGGTGAACACTGCTGGAAACATGATGCAATAAAACTAATATCAAATATGGTTTGCCTTAATGTTGTCGAACAAAGTGCAATACATAAAGTAGCACAAAAATGTAAAACAGCAGAAAATGACATAATAAAAATGATACAGATTAAAAATAGGCATTCTTCTTTAATGCTGTAGCTCTTCAAAACACTAAAGAGAAAGCAATTTGTACGTCTAGGTGAGCTGAATGACTAAGAAATACATAGAAAACATTGTGTCCATTAAATACGTCACATGTTCAAGTCAGTTGTCAGAATCAGATATCACTCTATCCAAAGCTTAATATTTCAATTTTGTACAACTTAAAACCGAGGAACATTAAATATTGAACATTAAACCCCGAACCATAACACGCATTGTGTTTGTAGAACTGTAGTTTCAAAATTACAGACAAGATATCCTAGCAAAGGATAATGAGGGGAGCTGAGAAATTTAGTGGACTCTATCCTCCGTTCAGAGCTTAGCGTAGTTATAGGAACATGAATTCTGTCAGAGAGTCCTCAACTAAACAGTTCCCATCAGGCAAACCACACAGCAGCTTCAAAAGCTGAACCACTAGGCTGCTTCACAGGTTTCTGCCTCCAGTTGTTAAAAAGCTGAGATGAAGGGACACAACCCGGATAGGTGGCTGACCATCATAGGGCAACATAGAGACACACAGCCATGCTCACACACTCACACCTAAGGACAATTTAGAGAGACCATTTACCTAACTGTCACGTTTTTAGGAGGAAGCCGGAGTACAGAAACAGATCCTTTCATTTTTATCTTTATGTATGATGCTATAAAATCAGTGCTCCCAATTAGAGCTGTAAAGTCTTTACACTTGACACTTTTCAGAGGCAACGCAAAGATTGTTTTGTCTCAGTCTGAACTGATAACAACAAAGATGTGAGCTTGTATGCTACAAAAACTGCACTCATGACATCATCATGAATTCAAACACATCCAGAAGCAAAAACGGTCCGATTTGAAGCCCAGTGTAGCCGTGCGGCCAGTGTGGCGCAGGCTGCAAGGGTGGATGAAGACAGATGTCGACAATTATAGGTGGTGCAGTGGGAATAATTACGTGTAATGTGCGGGTATTCAGGACAAAACATTAGGAGAAATGCAAAATGATTTAGGCAGGGGACAGAATAAACTGTTAGATTTAAGAGAGATGACACAGGGACAAAGGATAAAGAGATGGACGCAAGCTGAATGCTGATAAGCCTGCAGGTTGGAAAAGAAAGCATGGATAGACTTCAGCTGGCTGAATATGGACAGGGATGAGCGTATAGACTGGGAGATAAAGGCAAGGGTGTTAACATAAGATATCTGGATGTGACAACAAGAAAACAAGAATCAGTAGCTTACATTTCTGGTCCTTCCATGTGACTGTGGGCTCCGGCCGGCCGACTGCCAGACAATAAAGGTTTACATTCTCTCCCTCATTCACCGACACGCTTTTTGAGATGTTTACGATTCTTGCTGGCACTGAAAAAACAAGATTTCACCATTAAAACCCGACCTCAAAATCACCTTTCACTCTCATAAATTATTGATAAGGTTTGGCCTTGCAGTTTATTAAGGTGTTAAGGTCTTTTGCGTTTCAGACAGACAGGCAATCAGCTGATTAATGATCTGCGCCTGGGTGCTTACTGAACTGTGCAACAATATGGTCGACCATCTACTTAAAATGCAATAGATCTTTAAGCTCCTGCGAATGAACATTAAAATGCCCTCCTTCTAACACTTGATCTCATTTCATCCTTAGCTGGGAAGAACATCCATTAGGTTACTCACTTTTGGAGGAATTTTTGTTTTCTTGTATTCCTTTAACATAATGACCCTAAACTCAAAGTACTGGTGCACTACATATGTTCTTAGTCTGATATCATGATGGGCCTTGAATTTAAATGACCACATATCATTATTTTTAATGAGCTTGGCTCAGAAATTTGTAACATCAACTGAGGATTTTCATGTTATTTCTTTCTGGAGTGGAAGGCTTGCAGTGATAAAGCACAGATTGCAGTGATGCTACTGCTCGGGGGTATAATTATTTTGTGTACTACCAAGCTCTGACTTCAATTGGAGGCAACCTGGAGCTGAACATAAACAGTCATCCTTGCCAGCTTTCAGATCCTGCAGACATAGCTGCTTTTAAATGTGTTAGTAAAGTGGCTTATATTCACCTGTGACCAACCCTTATCATTTACATTTAAGCAAAACGTAACTAATACATCTATCTGTAGTTTTATTCTGCTGGCAATGTAACTATTATATGAATACAACAATTTACCAGACCATAAACTGTAAATAGGGGGTGTGAGGCCCTC
Organism: Poecilia reticulata; assembly: GCF_904066995.2. Lineage (NCBI taxonomy): Eukaryota > Metazoa > Chordata > Actinopteri > Cyprinodontiformes > Poeciliidae > Poecilia > Poecilia reticulata. The sequence continues at coordinate 10,852,485 of NC_088845.1, forward strand.
CCGGCAGTCCTGCATCAATACTTTGTGTCACTCAAAATCAGTCAGTTTCACTACACTGAGTTGCTGACGTGATGACTGAGCCTCAGTCATGAGCCTACGCTGACAGTCACTGTATTTAGTCAGACAGTTGGACTGCCTCCTGTGCATTTAATCTACTCAACACAGATGCTCATTCATTCGTGGCATGCCCAAAATTCTGTTTACGGTTAATGGAAAGTTAGCAGGCTATAGAAACAAAATATGAAATGCATTTAAGTTCTTCTGCCGGACGCCTTCATATTCCCCGTCACCTGCTATGCTGTAATTACAACCTAAATATTTGTATCATAGCAATCTCTATCAATAATACCATTTATAGTTTAGTTTAGTTGAAATACTTCCTTTGGCATGAATTTTTATAATAATTCTGATACATTTGAAATACTGATTACAAAATATTACGTACAAGCTTAAATTGATAAATCAACACACCCTATCTAATTTTTGTTAAACATTCCTTACCAGGTTGGAGCCTGACCACACACTTTTTGAAGTTATTAGCAAACTTCTGACATATTTCTGGCAGGATATTTGAATAATATTATTATCAGAAGGTTTATTTTTCTCATCCTGACCTGACTTTCAACTGCAGTTTAAAGATTTTCAATAAGGTTGAGATAAAAATCAGGACGTTTAAAGCAGTTTTCCATCTAAAAAACAAATTAATGTGTTTCCTTTACACTCAGCAGTTACTGTCAGTGTTTATTTGTTGTAAAACTCTGGTAGTAATGACCACCTTGACTTTAAGAAGTCAAGCTTGGGATTTCAAACTTACAAATACCATGTCATCTGTCAAGCATGAGGGCAGTTTATTGTACTGTGTGTTGGTTTAGATGTCATTTATAATGGTGGAATTGCTTACATAATGAAGAAAGATGGCCACATCTAAATTCTTCAACTTAACTTTCGCTCATTACCAAAATGCTGAAAACATGAATCCCAAACACTCGTCAAAACAGGTTTTAGGACAGATAAAGCAGCTAAATTAACTTCTACAATGATGCTGACTTCAACCCTGCTAAGACATGTGAACTATTCACAAAAGATCCATCCTTTCCAGTAAACCAACCAGTTTTAAAAAAAAGTCTACGATTGCTGATAAGGCTGGCCATAAATGCTGAGTTGTTTGTCGGTAACTTGCTGAGGGACATTTGATCAGATATTAACGGGTTGGTATGTGTAAATCTTGACTTTACTTCACACATGTTTTCAAATAACAGAAAAAATCTGTAATAAATTAATTCCATCTTGAAAAACAGATCATTTCAAATGCATTATTAAGAGTCAAACATTGATCAAGTTCTTACCAACAATGAGTGTATGATAAACTTTTCTTCTGCACTATATTTGCATAGCTAATGTCTAAAATTGCACCACACATAAAAATGCAGACTCCGGATGCATCAGTCTATTAATCATTCATTGCATTTAACTGCCACACATTAAAATTCAGTTGTCACATCTCAGCTGCTGACCTTGGACTATGAGGTAGACGTGGGTGATGCGGGGTTTGTTGTTGGCCTGAAAGGTGCAGGTGTACGGTCCCTCGTCTGTTACTTGCACCTTGTCGATGAGGATGGAGAACTCCCTGTTGCTGGTGTTGACCAGCGTCACTCTCTTGTCCAGGGACCACTTATCTGTCCCCGTGAAAAGGATGTTTGAGCGGTTCAGCCAAGCTTTGTGGGTCACCTCCTCGTCGATCTGACATCTGTTAGATGGCAGAGTGTGATTTTTAAGTGGCAGGATTTTCACTTCAAAACATAACATCTAGCAGCAAAATGATCATCTTTCTTGCAAAACATGCTGTACAAAGTCAAAGCTTCATAGGATAAACAAATATATTGTTGTTTTTTTATATATAAAACAATAATTGAGCTCAGACAGACCATTCTAATTTGAACTGAGTAAAAAAACATGACTTGCAGAAGAATATATACCAAATGACAATCTACATTTTTTTTCACATTAAAACCACAATCCTCAAATATGAACTATGTATTAATATGTATTATATTGGAATTGTACACAATAGACAAGCACGATTATTTATTAAGTGTTAGTTTAAGAACACATGCTTTTATAAATCTTCAATAGCAAAAATACAGTATGTGTAATGTGCATATACATGCAGCACACCTGAGCCAAAACTTGGTATTCTAACTTTTACTGCAGTTGAAGCTACAAGTCTTCCTTGGGTATATTTATCACACCTATTAACAGAGACTGATTTTTTTTTTGTCTGTTCTTTGCAAAATAATTCAACTTCAGTCAGAATAACAGGAGAAAATGTATGAATGTCAACTTTCAAGTCTGGGCACAGATTACCAATTGAACTTAGGTCTGGACTTTAACTCCATTTAACATGTTGTCTTTTAAGACTGCCTAATATTTACCCCCCATATCTGTGACCAGGTTTTCTGTTCCTGTTGATGAAAAGCATCATGATCATAATGTGGCCTCTTTCATCACTGGTTTTCTTCTCATCATTCATCTATAAAGCCCAGAGTTTTGCAGTGCATAAAGAAATAAGTTATCCCGTCCACAGATGGTCCCACCTGAGGTGCAGCTCTCTGCAGCGTGTCACAATTACTTCTCTGGTAATAAGTGAGTTGAGCTGCTGTCTTTCTATGTGCAGAAAATGCATCAAACAGTGCTCCATGAGGTCTTCACAAGTTTTATTACAAAAATTTAGTTTCTTTCCACTTCACGATTGTGTTCAACTTTGTGTTGGTCTATTACATAAAGCAGCGCTAGAATACATTAAAAGTTTGCAGTTGTGACATGAGAAAAATGTCAGGAGCTGTATGAAACAGATTGTGTTTATACTGCATGCTTGGACAGCTTTCTGCAAAACTTTTTAGCATTACAGAAGAACCCGACCTCCATTCTTCTAAAAATAACCCGTCTGTTGCTGCTGTTTCGATGAGAATGAGCGAGCGCTCTCTGTTCATTTAAGAAAAAATGCTGTGACTGCAAAGGCAACAGCACATCATTTACCTCATTATCATTCCCATCAAACTATTCAATGACCCTATCTGCTGAATCAGCATTGCTTTGTCTAGCTACATTTTTTTTGCAACCTTTGTTCTTTAATTTGTCTTTAACTATTCTGCAATGCACTCAAACGTTTTATGCTGCATTCCTGGAGAAAAGGGATTGAAGTGATAACACATTTGGCTGTCTAAGATCAGTCATATGTCAGAAAACAGCTTGTGAGCAACACATTGCATGAGAAGAGGCTGTATAACATTATTCGCGGCTTAGTAATTTGTTTTGTCGGGAAGTAATCTTAGAAAACCTATTTGGTCTACAATTCAAGAAAGTAGTTTTCCTCCCTAAATTAAAGTTAACAGCAATACATTGAAAAATCTGTCAAACAATGAGAACTAATATGGCACTTTTTGCAGGAGCTCTATAATTTGCTTTTGTGTTGTTGTGCGCAGCCTGACACAAATGCCAAAGCTTTGACATCTAGTGCTTAGCTTGGCCACTAGATGTCCTTAACCAGCTTCAACTAGTAAGAAACCAACAATCTGAAGTCCTCATGTTTAATTGATATGACCTGGATAAATATCTCTGAGGTAGATCACTCGCCAACTTACAAGCAGCGACACAATGCATAACAACCAGAGCAAAACAAACAGACTGCAAGGCACTGATCTGATGTTCAGGTCGACATGAGACCTAAAAGCACACCACGTTCTTATCCTACTCATAAAGATTAGTACACTGTTTGTAGCTTGTGGGTTTAAATGGAGAGACAATCTAGTGATAAATCCCTCCATAAAAATTCATTATCTATGTACACACATCGTCTAATAATCTATTTTTAAAATTAATCACTTCTGCACTGATGCTGTTGCAATGAGACTGCATGCCCAGAGGAAATGAGCACCATAATAACATCAACTGAGCCTCATCTTAATGGGCCGCATCAAAGCCAACACAACAGCATTGTCTTAGGCATAACACAAGTATTTGTGCCACTTGGGCATAAGCAATTTGCATGAAAATAAAGCAGTTAAGTCTTTTGTTTAACAGCTATGCACTGACCAACACAGACTATAACCAAGCAGATATGTTTTCATTATAAGTTGCGCTGATTAATCCATGTGGCAGTCATCAACTCTGGAAATGTAGTTTACGCTTGATAATAAAGTCATTGAAAACGTAAGAATAACTTAGAATGAAAGAGAAATAAGTCACACTGACAGAGCAGATTTTGTTGCCTAAGTTTGTCTTTCGCTTAAAATAAACCTCATGTATTTGACTTCACAACATCAATAAAGCAGCTTCAGGCTTCATGTCCTGATGACAATATAGATCTTGCTTCTTTGATTTCCAACTTTGGTGGAGACTTGCTGATGCTGACAAATATTGACAGAATTGTACTTGGCTTCACAACACCATGTTTGATTTTAAAGTAAGGTCGACTCTTCTTTCAAGGGAAAAAGCCTGGTAACTAAAAGACAAATTTGTTCATATTTGTTAGAGATCTGAAGACTCAAAGGTGATTTAAGTAATGTTGACTGAGGTCTTTTTGGTATTGCTGAGTGTACTGCCAAACCAGGTCACAGCCAGGGGAAAAAAAAAAGCAAGTTGGCTCTTTTCCTCCCCTCAGTTGGGAGTCAGGGAAAGCTGTGATTTCTACTTTATCACACACAGTAAGATAGGTGTGGCTTGGACAGAGAGGCTGTTCACCCATCCATGGACAAGGACAAATGTATTGACTCCTCTGAAAAAGATGGGCCTAACGCTCTAAAATAAATTATTTGTTATGGCAGTAGCATAGTATCACACTAAAACAAAATCCAACTATTTATTTAAGGAAAAGGTATCCAGAGATGAGAAAATAGTTTTTCGATGAAATCACCATTGGCATTTTATGAAATCTTCCCTAAGGTACAAATATTACACAGTGCAAGATGAGTGCATCCTGCACTGTAAGTTATTCTTACAAATTGAGTTTGCCCGTGATCCGCATGGTGAAGCTGCTGTCATATTTTTTATCTTGCTTGCTATGCATGTTGGCATACCTCAAAACAAGTCTTAAATGCATTAAACATGTGGAAATAAAATTAAGTGGAGCGTTAAGTCCTGTCATGTCAACTTGCTTGTACTCAATATTGTTGTGTTCCACTGCATCAGGTAAGAGAAATTACATTTGTCTTGTTGTCACAATCTTCTTTTGTTTCCTTGGAAGACTTTATGAGCTGGAGATGAAAGCTCATAGTCTATTAGCATCCCCAAGTGGTCAAATAAATATTAGTTTGCCTAGTTAAAAAGTAGATCAGAATTGCACTTTGAGTTGCTCTGAGCATTCGGCATGTCACGGTGAGTGAATCTGCACCAGTACAGAGAATAACTGTGCGTAGCACAGTATAAGATTGTGCTATGCTTTTTGACAGTTTCACAGTAGTGGTTTATACCAGTTCAAGATTTGGATGCACATGCCAAGCATTTTGCAACATGTCTAAAATAATCCTCATAACTTGACTTAGTTGGTAAGTAAGGAAGTGGAAAGTAGATAAAGTTTATTTATGAAGCATCTTTTACTGAAACAGAAGTGCTGTACACAAAGTGTCACAAAGTGCTGCACAACAACATAAATCAAATGTGAAACAAATATAAACATACACAATTAAAAATAATGAATACAAAAGTTTTCCATTGTTTTTTAAAAGCACTGATAGAGTTTGCAAAACAAAGTTTCAAGGTCAAACTGTTCCACAGCTTAGGAACTACAGACTGAAAGGCCCAGCCTCACTTTGGTTTTTAATCTAATTGGAGGAAAAACCAGGATATCCAAGGCTTGGCACAAAAAGAAACAACTAGCTCTGTTTGTGGTTAAAAAAAACAACATATATTATTATGAGCCTGGCCAGTTAGGGCCCTGTAGGTGAATCCAGGTGTTTTAATCTTCTGGGACCCAGTGTAGATAGTAAAATCTGAAGTGAAGTGAGTGTATTTACTAAACTTAGAGAGAATTCTGGTTGCTGTGTTCTGAATGGATTGCAGATAAAACTGATGATCTGAGTAGAAGTGTGATAACAGAAATGCTTAATAAATGTTCCCGAGATCCACTCCAGAGACCATATGTTAGAAATATTTCTTAAATAAAAGAAGCAGGGAGGAGAAACTGATCAGATACAAGTCAAAACCAAGAAGGGAATCAACTCTAATTTCTTACATTAGCCTTAGCTGCTGCATGAAAAAAGATAATGTCTGACAGATTTAAGAATGTAGATGACTAGTGTTCAAACCAAAAAAAAAAAAAATGTTGAAGAGCAAGTCAGTGATCTGAGGGTGGATAGTCTATCCAACTACTATGGTATATATATAATAGGAGATGTAAGATGCATTTATTTCAAGACATTCAGCACATCTTTGCCCTTTAGTGTTGCCTATAAATCAAGTTAGCACTTGAATTTAAAAGTTTAATATTATTCAATTAGCCACACAGACAGAGCTAATAAAAATGCACATTTTAGAACTTCTAATTGAAGTTATGAGACACAGACTTGGCAATTAAAGATGCATGACAGGCAGTAGAAGGGCAAGCATGTTTTTTTTTTATGTAATCAGTTGGTGCAGGTGTAGAAACAGGAGTTACCTCAAAGTGACGCTTTCGCCTTCCAACACTGTAATATTGTCCGGCAGGTGGCCGAATTCTGCTCCGAGCACATTGGACCCTGCCAAGAGAAATGAGAGAAGAGTGCAATGAGCATCCAATAATGACACCAGACGCTCCGCGGCTGCTCATCAATCTCAGCTCAGGTGCTTCAAGATTCAATACCTCAACAAGTAATCTGCAGTACCGATGTGTCCTGCATCCTGCTCACTTACTTCTGAAGGAAAAGTAATAACTACACAAAACAAAAAGAGAGCCGTAACGTCTGCACTGACCCCCGTACTTGAATAATAATTCGGTTTTACCCAGCATTCTGGTGGGATGTGCGTTCATTGAACAGCACTGATAATGAGCCAAGGGAAGAGGATTCACGCGGAGCTGCCGGAGCGTGAAATGAAGGGACAGCAACGGTAACAGAAGGGATGCTCATCCTGCCTACCAATACACACACGGAGCCGGAGCACACGCACGGGAAAGCACAAACATATACTGTATCAACCAACTCTCACAAGAACAAACACATCCTGGAAGCCATTAGCTGAAGTGGAAAAACAAAGTTGGCATCTCTGAGTGTCTTAGTCAGGCAAAAAAAAGTGAAAGGATTTAAATAGTTGGCATAAATTCTGTGCTAAAATTCATTGGACTGCAAACAATTAGAGACAAAACATTCATAAGATGGGTGTGATGTTGCATGCCAGGTAGCTCCCCCTGTAGGACAGGTGGCACTCTCTATTCTAACTGCTGAAACAAAACAGGACGCTGAATATGCTGTCTTGTGTGCTCAGTCAATCTTTGATAGGAATCTTTTATTCCTTTTTCCCATAAGATGACCTCAATATCTCAATAGGCTTTTGCTGGGACCTAGCCTTGAGGTTTAATAAATGGTGACTTTATGAAATAAAGCTGCCGCGCTGAAGTGTTAAGAAGCACCTCAAGGTTTGTTAAGTAGAAGTCAGCGACACGCTCAGCATGGCAGATGAGAACCTGCTAAAGATGAAAGCCAGAAGTAATGGCAATGCACATCTAAGAAGATGAGAACTCTGGGTTTTAAATTAGACATGGGTTTTTGAGGAATCATTATTTGATTACACAGAATAATGAGAGAGGGTTTCATATTATAATGGGCATCTTGCATCAGTAATCAAAAGGTTCTTAAAAAGCATAATAAGAAGTACTGCAACTGATACTAAAGAACAACTTAGAATTTCAATATAAGTTGAACTTATAATTTCAACTTATAACTTATAAACACAAGCTATTCCTTGACATTGGGACAAACAAAATGACAGTATAATGCCTAGCATGAGTACTGGAGCTTTTTAGAGTTGATGGGGAAGTGGAGCGAATCACAGGGTAATTATGGAAGAATACCCGTTGGAGGGTAAAAAAGACTTGGAACTGGGATAGAAGTAGAGACATACCCAAAATGTCACAACATAGAAGGTATTAATGTAAGGGGCCTAAATACAAATCCAGACCACACACATTTCATCTGGATCAAATCTATCATGTTGCTTCAATTCTACATCTCCGCTAACTAAAATTATATAACAATACACTGCTGTTTTTAGTTGCATTGTGACAAAATGTGAAAAACATTTGAATACTTTTGTAAGGCAGCGTAGATGCTTAAAATAAAAAAAATAAAAAAAATGTTAGGGAATAAACATAAAGGAGCCAGGAGATAAATTTTCTATCACCATAGTAAGATTGTTTACAACAGAGTGAGTGAGAGTGTGTTTTCCAATGTGTCATGCTGTCAACAGATAGAAACAAAGGTTGGGCTTGTGTGCGTGGGAAAACGGCGGTGGAACGGAGGAAACAAAAGCTTGAGGAGATGCTTCATGGTGAGATTTTATGGCTCTTTTGTGTTTTTGTAAATGTAAATTAGGTTTGGCTTGCCTGTATGGATGGAGCATGGTACTGAAGGCTATATGCTTTCATGTGTAATTGTATATTCAAGTGTGGAATGACTTGTGTGCGTCTCATTCCGTGCGATGCCCACGGCAGATGCTGGGACTGATTGTGTATATTCTTGTTTGCGGACATACCAACAGGGAGAAAGAAAACAGGACAAACTAATGACGCCTCGGAAGAAAATTGGCCCTGAAAATCTCTCACTAAAAGCTGTAATCGCATTAATGGGTGCTGCTACTGTTGCCACTGCTGCTGCTGCTGCTGCTGCTATCTAGGCCGGCCAAAGATCTGAGAACTGGCTCCAACCCCGAAAGCCTTGAAGGAGGGGCATGGTACATTAGCAGCTGCGTTTGACATTCAAAAATGCTCACAAGTTTTAGGTTTTCTTTCTTTTAATACTGTGGAATAATCCTGCAATGCTTAACCAGAGCTCATCCTTCCTGCTTTTTAGTCGTCAGCTGTCTTTCAGCTGTTACCTTTAAAGTGCTCCGTACTCCACACACCAGGCTTTATTTGGGTTAATTTAATTCAGTTCCAGAGCTTGGAGACATGTGTGACAACGCTGTCATAAAAAACATCCCGCAGATGCAATTATAGCCACAGACATAAAGAAAAGATGATCCCTGTAATAAAATATAACGCTGGGGCAAACACATTCTACACACACAAACACACATGTGCACTTGTTTTGCTAGAATGAATGATAAATGCAAACTCCAAACAACACTGCGAGGGTTAGAAACCAGCAGGGGGGCTATTCCCATTTCCCTACTCAATTCCCAGCTTCGCAGCTCGATTGGCACCTCAAAATCCAAGTCATGCATCAGCCGGTCTCCTCTCTTCCAGGCGCTGCATAGCATGATAACCAGGTCAACATATCTGCCACGTACTCCTCTTCCTCACACTGAATCACTGGACGAATCACAGACAAGCCCGTGTGAATGCACACAAAGAATGACGCAAGCCGCCACACGGTGAAGGAATCCACGGTGACATCAAAATCAGAAAAGATTCCCTTCATATTTCCTATTGGAAATAAGACACATACACACAAATACTTTTATGTGAAAACCCCCACTCAATGATTCATGCACTCACCTGCAGGACTGTGTAACTCCCTCTGACCTCTGCCACTCTCTCTGAATGCATCAGTGAAACAAGACCTGTATTTCAGCAATGGGAAACCACCTCTGTCCTCCCACAAAGGTGCCCTATGAAAAATGCTGGGATTTCAGTAGCTTTTGTACCTGAGATTTCCTTACAAAGTGTCATGCAGTTCCATTGTGAAGTTTACATGGACTCATCATGGGCATGAAAGTCACACACTAGGTCTTAAATGAACTGTTTGAACCAATTTAGGACACTATAACTACAGAACAAATAACTTTATTGTTAGATTCACCTGTACATCCTCACTAATATGTATCTAAATATTCTTCGATGCATGCCAACTTTGCCACTTACATTTTGTAAGAAAAGGCAAAATTCTGACTTGATATTTGATCCCTTTGCTTGGCAGATTTTGTAAAGTGCATTTATTGTGACAGGTCTGATATTCTGGACCTGACTGAAGTTGGAAGGAATAACTTTGGCGAGATAGGTGAAGAATTGCAGGCACCATGAATGGCTGCCACTGAAGATTCAAGGATCCCTAAAACATGCATGATTGAGTCAAAACTCTGGGTATGTGCTTGATGAGGGAATGACATAATAACATGACATAAAGCTCACAAAAGTCAGTTTTGCATAATGCCCCCCACGCCTTTAATCTGTGGGGTTTAGTTTTTTTTTTTGGGTTGTTGGAACACCAAACTGTCTCCAAATTTCAACTGTCACTAATGATTAAAGAAAAAGTCTAAGAATTGGGCTGTAGTTTTGTGCAACGCATTAATGCAGGAAAATAAAGATAGTAGTGACGATTATGGAGATATGATCAAAGTTATCTGGAGAAAGATTAAACGACTGACTGTTACAGCTGGCAGCCCTTTGAGAGGCTGTCATATAATAATCACAATTAGCTTGGCAGGTGTATGTTGCTGTGATGAAATCATTGAACACTAGAGGGATAAGAATACTGCTGTGTGTTAACGTCGGTAAAACCATTTTGTCCCCTTCATAATAAACATCATACAGCTACAGAGTTCTGCATTTTTATAGATGGTTTTTGTTGTTGGTTCTCAATAGAAGTCAAGGACCAATGATAAAAATACACACAGTGTCAAGGTTAGATTTTTATACAAGCTTTTAACTGGAAAGGGAAATTTTACAGATATGCCTATGAGACAGAATGATCTCAAGGTATTTTATTTAGACGGGAAAAAAAGATAACCTTGAAGTCAGTGGTTTGTAAGGGTGAAAATTTATTAAAGCTGAATATATACATCAGAGTCAGGGTGTGAGAAAAAAATAATATTTGCTAATGCTCTACTTTCCTGTCAGAGTGAATTAATATACAAGAGTTACCGCTTGCGTACTAGAGTGGTTGGTCAGTGCATACAGGCTGGTCAGGGATGCACTTACAGGAAATGAGTCAGACCACTCAGCCCTCTCATCTTTCTGAGAATATCAGTTCTGTATTCTCAAAAAATATTTCAATTTAGCAGAAAAAATAACAACTTTGAAGTATGTTTAAAAGCCCATAAAACGTGGATTTATAGGTCATTTCATGCAAATCTGTGGACCAAAATGACAAGAAACACTATTTAATGTAATTCAGGTAAGCTGAGAAAGTAACCAGCTATTAAACTAGTGCAGAACAGATGTGTGTGTGCGCCCATGGTTGTCTGTCCTGTGTGTCTCTGTGTTGAGAGGCGTACCCCACCTCTCGCCCAATGACTGCTGAAGATAATCACCAAACCCTCACAAGCAGGTATACACAAAGGATGGATGGATGATATCATGCCTTAGATAGAAAACATAAGTTGCCTGATAAATTGAGTTTGACTAGAATCCAATTGAAATGCAAGTAATAATTAGATAAAATTGATTTTATATTTCTCTGTATGAACCAGACATTTGCGTCTTGTACTTGAGACTTTGCTATGCATTGGTGCTATGTACATAAACTGAGCTAAATTGAATTGAATATTCATTAGCCAGTTTGAGATTGTTTTCATTTATGTGGTATACAGTTGCAACAGAAAATACAACGAAAAGACAACTACTGAGATAGCAGCTGAAGATGTACTAAATAATATTACATGATTTTTGGTTTTTTTGCCCCAGAGTTGTTTATAGGTTTTCTAAATGAATAAGAAATATGAACTAACTAGGCAGTATAAAACAATAGGTAATCATAATTTGACTGAATGACAGTATGTCTGGAAACCAACCTTTGCTAATAAAGTTGGCTGCAAATTACAAGGAATATCAAGAAGTGAAGCACTAATGAAGCCAGATAGCAGCCACCAGTTTCATACTGCAAAAGCAAAAACATCTCTGTCACCTTCAGCAGTCTTTTTGGGTTTTTTTTAGCCTTAGATCACTGTCTTAAATTCTCATTTTTCCTGCTCTTTCCTGGGTTTGGCAACAGGCTGAACTGCACCCACTAGGATGATTCAGGAGTCTTGGCCACCAAAAGGGACTATGCTTGCCAACAAGGAAGCTTAAACCATCATTCTAAATGGGGAAACACAAACTGAAAAAACTGTTTTCTTTGCTATTTTATTACTCTTGAAACAAAACTGGGAGCAAAACCTGGTGAGTCAACATTTAAAAAAAAAAAAAAATCTGACAACAAATGATAAATACCAATGTAGAACAGAGCTGGAGAATGTTTCTGCCGAACACCGCAGTGGCCTCTCATGTTGTTGCCCACCAACATATTGAATTTCCCCTCTTGCTGCTGTCTACAGCAGATACAGTCTGGTTTGGCGAATGGTATCTCTTGTCCTTGCCACGACCTGCTTTGCACACAAATGGAACCTCCACCAGTGGAGCACACACAGACAGGCACAAATGCTCACATTCAGCCAAACACCTCAGGCTTTTATCTGCACAAAGTTATGAACCTCAAGCCTAAATTTGACATCATTAAAAAAAAATGCAGGCATAGCAGGCAGACAATAACGCAGATTATTGTTCACTGTAAAGCAAGTTTTTTTTTAATGGTTATTCAGCTCTGCTATACACAGCGAAAGCAAAAACATCCTTGGCTCATCTGATGATAATGTTTTATCTGTCACTGGCCTAGATGTTCAACCATTATCCCGTCACTTGCATTTTTATTTTCTTTTTGTCTCCAGAACACTTTTTCTTGTCTGTCAAAGTGTTGCAAGGCTGCTTGTTCCCTCACCACCAGACATCTTTTATATGGTTTGTATTCTCTTGACTTTTACACGAGCCTGTTTGTAATTGCACTTGCTATAGGCAGAAATTTGTGCGATGCGCTCTTTTGAGCTGCACAACTACCTCGAAAACTCCTTGAAAGGCTGCTTTTCTACTGTTTATCTGCATCGCATTGCCCTTGACTATCACATAAACATACGGAGAATGGGACGCTACTTCAGAAGACATGATTGGTGTCATGACGGATAAGACGCAGAGGTTACAATGGAGCCCATAACAATAATCCGTCTGAAAGAGGTTTGCCGTGGTTTTTGAAATTAAAAAGAAGAAGAAGAGCACTGCAGCACAAGGTGGAAGGGAGAGGTGAAGATAGATAACCAGGGTGAGGTGAGGACCTGAAAAGGAAAGTCACTGAGAGGAGGGAAAAGCTGTAATGGAATAGGGAATTATGAGGTAATGGTGACCACAGTCAAAGCAGCAGGGGAATCTAATCCGACATAATAGTGGCATACTGACCTTCCATTTTAGTAGGTACACCTGTTCAAGAGCACGTTAGCTAATCAGCCAATCACATGGCAACAACACAATGTATTTGGACATCAACACATGGTAAAGCTGACTAGTCTGAATATATATTTTTAAAAGCTGCTTTAATAGAATTTTTCTCCAAAAAGGAGAACATATCTTGTGAAGGACTATGACAACATTAAAAGTAGGTCAAATAATCACTCGTTGCAATCAAGGTATGAGGAACATCAACATACATACTGAAACTACGTCAGACAAAATATCACACTTAGCTGCCAGATGAGGACAGGAAACCAATGGTAAAATTTGCAAAAATTAAAAAAAAGTAGCAAAAATATATTTTTGACAGGCGTGATTATTTTGAAGTTCAGGTGGAATTGTTTAAAAGCAACTAACATCCTCCTCTCTGTGTGACAGGTCTCAGTTTTAAAGGGCATCTTTGGGATGGAAAGGGAGATTTGACAAACACCCTGCAACTGTGTGCTGATATGTCAATATGAACCAAAATCTCAGAGTAATTTGTCTTCACTTCAAAGAATTAAAGCAGTGCTGAAAAAGAAGGGGCACAACCAGGTACTCGCAAGGTTTACCAAATAAAAATAGCCTGTGAATATAAATGGCAATGAGAAAAGAAACAATAGAAAGCCATCTAAATGCTGTGGTGAGGATAAAGTGCTGCTGGGAAAGAGAACAAATCACAGAGAGACACACCCGCATAATTAACACCGGCATACTGCAGCCAATTAAATATTTACAGGGGCCCTTCCCTTCGACACCTTGATGATGAACAGAGGCAGCCCAAGGATTATCAGATGCCAGAGCCGCAGGCAGGAGACAAAGGGGTTGGGGATGAGGGATTAAACATTAACAGGCACCGATATCCCTTTCTCTTCCACGTCTGATTCCATTAACTCTGGACAGCCAAAATCCAACCCCATGTCCACCTCTCTTCCTGCCCTCATTTTTTCTAACCACCTTTTCACTTCAGTACTCATTCAACCCCTATGTATAAAACCCCAGACTCCCCTCCTTGGCTGCTTCCACCCTCGGTACCACCTGTCAGGGACAGAGCAACAGGAGAGCAGGAAGAGAGTGATGGGCAAGTGGCGAGAAACCACCTGGATGCCTCGTGCAAACAGCTCAACAAGACGAATATACGGGTCGCTTGCTTTTCACAACTGCTTGTGAGGCAAAATGGATGTCGGCAGGATTCCTCTTGACAGGAAATCTAAAAAAATGTCAAGGAAGTCAGGGTGGATAAATTGTTTTGAATCTGTCTGGTAACGTCATTTTTTCCTCCTACAGTAAATATGCTTCTTTCCTTCAGAGGAATTTAGTGAAATAGCTAAATCAATTGTACTTTGTTACTGTGATTTATTCTGACATAAATGCTCCACTGGGATTGCTCAGATGCATCAAGAAGTGTGGCTTGACACCTCATTGCTCGTCCCTCAAGGTCATTTTGCTTGACACAGAAATAATGCTTAACTCATCTAAATTTTAGACGCATTTTGAATCATGATGTAAACAAATGCAGCACATTACCCGTTCGTGTCTTACCAAAGATGTGACATTGGCTTCTCTTCATAGTACACATGCTGCATCCACAATTCTGCCTCCAGTCACTTCCTCCAACCCAGCATCTTCTCCCCTCCTTCTCTTTCTCCCTCCCTCCTCCCACCTACTAATCCCTCTTCACACATCAATCAATAGAGGACTGCAGAGTGCACAGAGCCATACAGTACTCAATGCAGCAGTTGTACAACTTCAATGGGCAGCCACAGATCTTTACCACTGAATCAAGCGTGGCTAGGGAAGAAAAACCCAAGCGCGCTAAAACCTGGGACGAGCCCTGCTACGCTTTCTTTTACCCCCTATTTTCCCTGAACTGACATCTAAACCCCTTAGCACTCTCGAAATCAATATCGTAGTTAAACTGTTACTTCCTTTTCCCGGTGAGTCCACTCACAGACACGCGTGCCCGCCTGCCTTACACAAGGCCCTGTAGACTCCCTTAAATACACCCTGTGCACTGGTAATTTGACAGATTTGTGGGGTAGTGTTGACACTGCTTTAAAAAAGAAACACACACTGAAAAAGCAACCAAATGGAATACAATCCCAGCTACGCAAGAAGCCCAATAACATCAATAAGACATAAAGAACAACAGGCTAAGTAGCAATTAGGTCACCCAGCCAGGTAAGACAACAGAGGCCTCAATAAACTACTGCCACCGTAGGCATCAGAAGGTATTACAGGTATCTGCACAAAAACCCATTTGGGAATGTAATGTATAAAAATGGTACTTTAAAAAATGAACTAAAGTCCTGTTTCTATTAATTGGTTATAAAGATCACTTTAATATTCCGTGAAATGTAGGAGTTAATATGGAGTCAGGGAGTTCAGTACAGCATGTTTAAACATGACTCATCAGTTTGATAAATTTCATTCACAACAAATATAATCACAAGGCGCTTTTCAAAACAGTTATGTTCAATTCATGTCCAGAAATGTACAATAAAACCAATTCAATACAGTCTAGTCATATAGACAAATTCAGTATTAAACAAACAATACAGTTTTTACAGCATTATGGTGCCATTGTGGTAAGAATAATGTAATTATTTATATTATTAATATCTATCCCTATTCTAATGCACAGATGAGCATAAGGAGACAAAGAACAGTAGAAAACTATTTATGACACTGATTTACAATCCTGATTAAATTTCAGCTTTTGGAATACCAATTAAATGCAGCTTCAGCTAAAACCACAGAAAATCAGCACAATGTGACTTTGAGCAGATGTACAAAGTGGCATAGAGGAAAAAACACTCAGTGTTAAACATTATTGAAAGCATGTTCACTATATGACTTTTTTTTGCCAATGGCAAGCCAATTGTTGACTACATATTTAACAACAGATTTGCATAGATTGTTGCAAACATTTACTTCAAAAAATCTATTTTATAGAATTGAAATGTAAAAATATTTCTTGTCCTTCAACCCACTATCCAGGTGGTGTCAGCATTTGAATTTGTTTCTTGAAAAAAAAAATGCTCCGTTCACACATGGTAATAATTTTCCTTCTGAATAGTCAGATTGTGTAAAGACAGCACTAAATCAGAATTGAACACACTCAAGATGCCTTGAGCGCAATTTTCCTCTGACTGGCTTCTGAAGTCAGCAAAGGTTTAGAGGTTTTGAATGTGATCCATCCTGGAACACATTCTGGGACACATGCAAGAACCATTGGCAGACTGTCACTCAATAATGAAATAAACAAACATTTATTTTGTAGATTATGTAATATTTAGTAGATTATACTGTCAGTAATTGACTACTACTGAACAACAATTTAGATTCTTATTGTAAAGGGTTTTCTTCTTAGTTCAAATCCTTAGACCCTCTGCTATCACTATGTTTAGAAAATATTTTTGCAACACACAAAATCTCAGTATATGCAGAATGCTTGTTCAAAATGTTACTGATCACAGTGTGCAATAACTAATAAAGTTATGGAGAAGAGCCATTAGCTGTTCCACCGCTCTGATTTCTTTAAGGGTTAAACTCTCTCCGTGGTGAGATTGAGAGTGAGAATGTCTCTCTTGTATCACATCTGTTAAGCAACACAGGACAAATTAAGCAGCTTTTGGCCAAAATAATCCTAAAAACTTGCAATAAGTTCCATAGCAGTAGAATCGTCATCCAATAAATGAAGGTCAGTGGTCATCACTACGGCCGTCCAGTAGTGACGTAGTAGTAATTGGCAACTTTTTGACCTTTGCTGCATTTTTTCCACCCCTCTTGCTGCTCTCTGTCCATTTCCTTTAAGGTTACTTTGAATGAAAGCTACAAAGAAAAGAAACTGAGATAAAACTTGGGTGTTTTGATTTCTGAAAAATTATGCAATCCAAAGGATGTAATGTTCCAAAACATAAGCAAACCTGTTGATTACTAAGAGGACAGCTCACTCTGTGACAAGACTGTTTATTAGAATTTCATGTGATGTAAGCGTGATCTAATGACTAAGGATGGATTTCAGTGTGTGGTGTAAAGGTTACTTCTAAGGCTTGTCTATTTACACCCAGATGAGGCAGCGTGTATGTCGATAGCAAATCTGAACAGAGCCTTTGTGTAAAATATTATTATGGGTCCATGATTTAAACAGGACTCCAACACTTGTAAATGGTTTTAAAATTCAGCAAAAAAAGAAATCTAAAAAAACGTATAAAGGTAATCCCACAACAGAGACTACATCAAGTTGACCTACTATGCTTCCTTGAAACGTATAGGTCCATGGGCTATACAAAACATGTCATTAATTTTTTTTTTGCACAAAATCACTATTAGACAATGAGATTTTAGCCTGATCAGTTCTCCCTAGCTCCTTTCAGAATAAATAAACTGCTGCCAGACACGCCCTCACCTCAACATTTATACTCGTACATGAAAATGGCTGCCAACAATTATACAACTGCACATCTTTGAAAAGCAGATGTAGACCCTCCTGCATTGGCAACAAGAATGTGGTGAGCAGTTTCTGCATGGTTAGTCAACAAAAAGGACTTATCTTTTCCAGCAGCCACTATACAGTGGTAAAACCAGCTGACCAAATGTGCTGGAGCTCATCTTGGATTGCAAGGTAATGACTCACTGCCCGTTGTGACTTAATCAGGAGCTTTTGTGAAAAGGCTACTTTTCCAGACACCAAAAATCATTAACTTATTGCCAATAAACATCTGGCTGGTTTTTTCAAGTGCTTGGGCTGTTTTTAAAAGCAATTGAATCCCAAATGGAAGTATAAAACCATGCAAAATATGAATTTTGCATAATAGGTTCCCTTCAGAGCCCAGATTGTGATTTATGAGACCTTTATTCCATCTATGAAAAGACAAAACTGGAGTGTTTTCAGTTCCTTTTTTCCATTAAGGACCACCATAAATTTAGATAAAGTCTCTTGAGCCCACTATATTATGTCATTCTGTCTCATGAGCTAAAGGAATGGAGAGTAAAAGTTCAGGGGGATACATGGAGGATTATTCTTCTACATTTTATATGCCAAAAGAAAAGTCTGCTTTCTCCCTAGTATCATACTGAAGTGTGTTCAAACTAGTGTCAGTATGAGAGAAGATTTTTTGTGGAATATTTGTTTTCCACTTTTTGGTTCAGACTTATATGAAGTAGAGAGGTAAATGCATGATTTTGCAATATGATGCCATTTTTGTTATAATTCCCCAAATGAGGGTTTATTAGGTTGCCAGTTTTATCGCATGAAAACCTTTAGTACAATCCTAACAAAGGTAATACTCTTTTGCTTTTTAGAAGGGCAGTCTAAAAAAATAACTCAATTCTTCTTTTATCTCCAATTGCATAAGTCTTCTATGCATTTCTGAGGTAGAACCTACTTCACTGTTCTCACCATTCACTTATAAACAGCACTGACCAGAGCAGAATTTTATTTCGTTGAATCTACTCCTAAACTATGAAGAACTTGCCAAATTTTTACACTTCAAAAAGTATAAAACTCTAAATAATCACATTTAGTCCACTGCAGGCCTCTCTTTGTAGGTTGTTGTGAGACTAAACAAGTGGCCACATTTCCACACAGTAGCAAAGCTCATACTGTATATTACACTTGAGCTTTTTAGAGGCTACAATAAAAACCGCAATTACCAGCTTGTGGTGACAGGTGACAAAGAAGTGTAATAGCATGGGAGCCGTTCTATTTTAAAGGGACTATTGCCCATAAAGTGGAGTCAAAGGGAATGAGGCATGCAAAAGTTAGCTGAGTGTTTGGGAAGTATGTGTGTGAAATGGATGAGGAGACAATCCAAGCTGACAATGGTCATTTATGGAACACTTGAAAAGTTGCTCTAATGAGAAAACAGAGTTTATGATGAGAGATGAGGAGTTAGAGACTCTCTTGTTAATCTGGCCATTAATTTGGGAGAGAAAAATCATGCAATTTCCATCAAAGCCAAAGTTATAATGTACTGTATTCAGTGGATTCCAAAGAAAGTCTCCAGTTATTATGGAGCTAAATAAAAGATTTCATTTTGCTCTTTGTTTCACATTTTTTTTCCATGCAAGAGCCTTACAGCCACCACTACTGACTTAGCTTATTAATTTTTCCACCGCCATTCATTTCTTTCTGATGACATATTTGTGTGGAAAAATGCGAAACATGTAATATCCTCAAACAGAGCAATAAGACCGGTTAATTGTAATGAGTGAATGGAGGGCAATTAGCGGCTGTCTGAAGCAGCAATGCTAATGAGCAATCTAAAATAAGTCATTCTCTGCGGCTTTTGTGAGCAGCAAAACAAACAACATTTAGAAAACTGGAAAAGCACAGCTAATTTCATATTAATTCAATCTCCAGTGAATCCAAAAGGAAATATGCCAAAAATGTAGGATGTAACATGCACATAGGTAATTGTTCATAATGTATGCACAAAATCTTTAACGTGTTTTCCCCCCCCCCCACTAATTGTTCGGTAATGTTAAGGTTCAACTTAGTTTGGTTGTGTGTCTTAATGTTTTCTAGACCACTAGGCTGCTTGTCCTGGGGTTCTGCTACTTGCATCACAGGGGGTTTGGTAAGAGCGTGTCGATGAAAGCATAAGATCCAAGTGAGGAGGAAAGGATGGAAGTGCAAGGTGCAAGATAAAAGTTGGGAAATAGTCTAGGGGCCAGAACAGAGAAAAGGGAGAAGACCAGTGCTTGGAGGTAAGGAGCTGCAGGGATAGTTCACACCAGTAATACTTGGTGCAAACAAGAAGTCTTACTTGAGGAAATAGAAATGTGCTAACTCCTTTCCTTTGCTGCCATGTCCTTCAAAAGCATTCATATCCCTTAAATATTCATTTTATATTTCTGCTTCAAGCTTCATGTTTTATCGAGGTTTTATGCCACTGGCAAAGCGTAGGCAATCCTGGTCCATGAGAACTGTTTTTCTCCAAGTTTTGGATGTCTCTGTTACATGAAGTGAATGCATTGGACATTAGATGACTCTAGTAGAAACAGGTAAAAAGCTGAGGAGTTATGTAGGCAGAGGATAATTGTAAACTGGGAGTAAAATGATGTAAGGCTTTGAAATGCTGGAAATTATTATACTTTGCTCAAAATCAAACTTTATATTCAGAGTTGTTGTCCTTATGGAAGATAAAGCTATGACCCAGTTTGGAATCTTTTGCAGCTTATAACAAGTTTTCTTCCAGGATTGCATTGTAATTATCACTGTATCCATCTTCTCGTCAATTTTGACCGGCTTCCCCGTCTCTAGTTCTGAGAAGCATCCCAACATCATAATGCCGACACAGCCATGTGTCGATGTAGGGAGGATATGTTCAGGGTCTATTGTTAGATTTCCACCATTAATAACATTTTCATTCTACAAGGGCTTTCTTCAGATCACTTCGCTATAATTGGATATTTGTGGAGTGGCAGGGGTCTGACATAGTGTCTCTCTGGAGCTGTGCATCTCTGCAGCTCCTCCAAAAGACACCAGAAACCTCCTCGCTGCTCCGCTCATGAATACTGGCCTTAACGGGCCAATTTGGTTGACAACAATTTGCATGTTAAACATAGCTTTGCCTCTGACCTGTCCGTTTATTGTTCCTTCCACTTCATCATGACGTTGTTTCATTAATGTTCTCTAGCAAACCTCTAGGGCTTTCACAGAGCAGCTGTATTTATTCTGAGATAAAATTACACACTCTACTTACTAATTAGGTGACTTCAGAGTAAAAGGTGTTTTAGGTATTTTTTTATCTATAAAAAAAAAACTGAGATTTTTTGTAATGTCATATGTGGAAAGATTAATTTTGCCTGGCACTTTGTCATGGTCTGTGCTTAACATCACATCTTCAGCCATTTTGGTGCATTGTGTGTTTTAGAGGTTTTTAAAATCTCTGAATGTGTTTTGATTCTGTACGCTGTGTGTGGGAGCCTGCAATTCTCTACAAGTGTTTGCACACTTACCCTTTGTTTGTGTGCAGTAGGATTGTGCTTGGCTGTGCCCACAGTCATCCTTACAAGCTGTGGAAGAGGTTTATTTGCATCCGGAATCGCAGCAGCCCTTCCCATTGTTGCTGCACTACTGTGACTCGTTGCAGCTGGAACCGGCACACCCAGTCCCCGTGCCAGTTATGTCTGGCTACGGCCGTGCTGGGAGCCACATGGCAGACATTTTAACCAACACCATGAGCTCGTGCCTGAAAGTCAGAGGGAAGTTGGCTGATGTGAATTTCCTCTGCGTTCTGTTTGGTTCACTGGGAAACATGCACTCCCCTTCTACAAATCCTGAAGCTCTCCTTTCTCTGTCCTTGTCTCACACCAGATGGGAGGCGGATGACATCTCAGCTAGCTTTTGGCAGCACCATCACACTGCCGCTGCTCAGCCGCAGAAAGGCCCCCATTCCCTATGACAACATGATAGTCTTGTTCATGCTCACTGGTCGACCTCTTATCTTGATGAGAAAAGAGGCCCTCTGAGTTAAAAATATTCTCAGACTTTCAAAACATGTCTGCCCCCATTTTCACCCTCCAGCCACTTCTTTCATCGTGGGTGATGGAGCTTTTGGTGTTTAAGAGAGGCCAGTGCATCAGAAAGTGGCAATCAATAGAGAGGCCATTTAATCTTTGTAGCTGAGGAAAACTGAGAGGAATCTTGTGAATGGCATGATGAAAAAAACCTCACACACGCATACACTCAAGATAAAAAAAAAGGATGAGCAAAGATGTGAAGGTGAATTAAAGTGTCATAGTTGTTTTGAGAAGAAAAAAAAATATGCATACAGTCACTAGGGGCAAAGCTAAGCTGTACGTTTATGTTGGTCCTGGAGGATTGAGCCACTTATGAATCAGCTGGCTTGTGTTCCCAGTGAGACGGCTTTACCAAAGCCTGAGGCTCTCAAGCAATAGGAGGAAATAAGGAGCATAACCAACACTGTGACAGAAGTAACGTGTAATTAAATGCAATGCCACAAGCTAATTTGCCTTTTATTTATCACAACATCAGTTTCTTGTAGCATTTTCCAAGTGGAAATGGTTGCATATCTCCCATTGGCATTTATTAATTTTCAGTGCACTTTAACAAACATAAACAAATTCATACATCTCCTTAAGTTATTAGAAGGTTCCCTGCTTGGAGCTGTTGTAAATTGGATTAGTGCTCCTTAAGCTGAAGCACTGGAAACCATATCTGTCACTTCTTTCCCATATAGGCAAATGAGCTAAAAAAAAACACACACACACACACAAAAAAAACCAGTTTGACTTCTGTGCAGTAAGCACATGATGCAACCATCTGAATACCAACCTTATGCATGTGCAGGTGTAGCTCAATGAATTAGATCATCATCAAAAAGTTTATTTCTGGTTTCTCTGAATATCTCAATGTTACAGCACTAAATAGAAAAATGAGTGTTACGGAGGAGGCAAACTATTTAATATGCCTGAGGTTCAGAGGGCTTTATGAAGCATTATGTCAAATTTTTGAAAATCCATCGGCAGTCAGTTATAGCCTTAGAAAAAACACAAGTGTATCCTTAAAATTCACATGTGTGTAAATAAGAAATCTTATCTAATTTTTGAACTGAATTACTTAAATGAAAAGAACTTTTAATGACATTCTCATGTTTTTGACCTGCAAATTTACATAAAAATAACTTCTAACTTGCTATGTCATGGTGCAGCTGCATAGAGTGGTAATTAAAATGAATAAAACCGCTTTTTCACCCTAAGTTGGCACATTTTTTACTTCCTGTAACACATAATAACATTTCCATTGCAAGTGTGCTATGATGCAAGAAAATATGGTAATAAAACTAAATTTAAATCAAATTCAAAATCTAACAGCTGGTGAAACCTGGACTGAATTATTCTAAGCTAATTACACATTAGTCTGTTAAAAACCAGCCTCTGGTTGAGAAACAATTTCTTGCTGGAGATGTGGATTCTATGGGAGTGTAAAATATTTCTCAATTGCTTAGGTTTGACATGATGTAGAAGTTTGATGCTATAAAGCATTGCACACACAATGCTTCATTAACAACCATGGCGATCTGAAAAAGGCAGCTGTTAATGCTAATTCAGTGCTTGGAGGTGTTAAAAACATGGACTGAACAGCTTTGTTCACTTCTTTATTGCTAAAACTTCAGGGAGACGGAAATTCTGAAAAAGCTCAGAAAATCAACACCATCGTTCACAACTTCTCCTTCCGTTTGCTGGTCGGCCTGGTTGAAATACAACTTTAGAAATAAAGGTCAATGGGAGAAGAAAGGTCCAACTGTTCACTGAAGGGAGATGAGAATTGAACTGATTGCATAAGGAAGGCAATGGCCAGGATTGAGATTCTTTGAAACATGATTCATTTGTGAAACTTTTTCTACATTTGTGAAAACAAAGACTGGGTCACCTAGGTCACAATTTATGAAGGAGTCATCATGGTATGACAAATCACTTTGAACAGACATAATTCAATGCAAATAACAGTGCAGGAATCAAAAAGAAAATACTCTGACAAAGGCCGTGATTGCTGCCTGACAAAGGTCACTGAAAATTATGCAGGACATAATGACTTTGGAATGAACATATCTATTCTATAAGTTATTTGTTAATGTGCTGCAACAACCTTCATAGCTCCAGTTTGTAGATATAGAAGAAACTTTTGGTCATGTTCCTTCATTTGCATGCCATTCTTCATTATTATTATTAAGCACAAGTGCAAGCGACTGTGTCATAAGCAAGATTGCTTTTTATCACACAATTTTGAACCTTTTACAAGCTGCCTCATTATCCTCCCTCACTCCATAACACAGTGGCACCAACTTCCTCTGCAAATGACCCGAGAAAACATTAGCCAGATGTTTACTCTCTGCATTTGCACAAGCGTCTGGGGTATAAGATTAAAATCACCACTAACCTCCAGAAAGCCATGACTATGCATGACTCATGACATTCAGCTCCTGATTAAAAGAAAAAAAAAAACTTTTGATTGAAGAGAAGAGGCCACAGATAAGGTTATTAAGGGAAGGGGAAAAATAGCAGAAATGATTATTTTACATTTTATGCAACTTATCATGAATCTCTTATGTTCAGAGTGTTCCAGGAGTTCTTCTGTGGCAATGTAATTTACTCTCTCTGGTGTACCCACTTTGCAGCAATCTGCTTCACCTACCTTTGCTAAATCTGTTCATTTTGTGAGCTGCCTGTGAATAAGATGTCACATTTAGAACATTTTTGAAATCTAATCTTAAACATTTACTTTATCCTGTTAAGGGTAAGATATTCTTTTAAAAATATATATCTTATTCTACTCTGCAAAGCGACATATATACAGTACATTCTTACAAACTTTAATCCCTTGATGCTCCGTCTTGGACTGTATAAAGTGTCACTTTGTTTTGTGCTTGTTTCTGTCTTTGCTGCCCTGCTGTTTGTTCAGTTTCTTTGCTCTCTCCCTGCATTAGCCTGTCAGTTTCTGTTTCTTGCAATACGGCGCAAAGTTTATGTTTGCATGTGTATAACAATGCTGATGCAGAACAATTTCACACTCTCATGAATACATAGAAACTGACAGACTGTCTGTATTGCAGTTACATTTTTATTTTTTTCTCAGATAACTGTGTAGTGGCATAGTTTGAGACGGATGCCTAACAACCATTTTCTGATTTCACTTCTGTTGTATGAAAAACAACCCTCACTCACAACTAACATGTCCAGATATAACAAGTTAAACTTAATTTTCAGCAGTTCCTGCAATTATTATTCTCCATTCTGATCCTTTATAAAGACTCCTAAAGAAAATCTAACAACTTCATAACAATAAAAGAAGAATTTCTTCTTTTTTATATATTTTTGGGGTAATTATCACATGCTCAACTAAAATTATCTTTACGTGTGCAATGCTGTCTTAGTATTTTGGAAAGGTTACCAAGACCCAATGAATGTGAGAGAATGTTTAAATAAAAAGACTGGTCACACTTTTTACCTTAGCCGCATGAGAACTGCTGATTGGATTCACACCAGGCTAGTGTCTGTGCTCACAGTGTTTCTATAATGAGGCTAATAACGGTCGAATTGAAACCCCCGGTGGTGTAAAAACAATGGCTTAACATGAAGATGCCAATAACAATTCTGCCTACAGCTACAGCTACATTTGAAAACTACTGTCAGTGGGAAAGAATGCCAGAGAAAATCTAATATGACAAATTTGGCTTTAATTCCCAAAATTCCCTGCTAGCTGTTGCTTAAAAATACCACCAGCAGTAGAAAGTGTCATTGATGTCTTGGGAGGATACGCTCCTAAACCGAAGTCTCTATAGAACTGAAAAGGTATATTAACACAATGTTAAATGAAATTTGTTCTGAATTGATGATATATAAATATACTGTTATTAATGCTGTCTATTGAATCTATTTATTGTTTTAGCTTTGATTAATCGAGTTAAGCAAAAACATACAATAGGTACATTGTAAATTTAGTAGTATTAATGTTAAAGGCCTTAATGAGCAGAATTACTGCTTAGCTCTCCATAAAGCAACATAAGCATAGGAACCTGACATTAGTTGGTCAGGATACGCAACATGCTGCAGTCATTGCCTTAACAGACAAGGCACTTAACAGTGCCTTAACAGTGTTAAGGCACTGTTAACAAGTAACTGCAGTGCTTGTTACTTAAGCACTGCAGTTTTATAAAAGATGAAAATGGTGACACACTTATTTCGTTTCCATGCCACGACAGACCAGATATTTTTCCAAGAAGTCAATTTTTTCTTTCTTGTAATCAAGGGGTTAGTGGACAGGCTATTGTCACCAAGTGAATGCCAGTGTGGGGTGGTTTGGTGATGCATTACTTTCTGCTCTATTCTGCCAGAGAAAACTCTGGTCGCTCCAGCATTTTTGTTCTTCTTGAAACTAGTTAAACGTTTTTAAATCAGACAGCCCATTTTTTTTCCGAGGTGACATAAGAGGACCATTAAACTTGAACTATTCACAAGTTCTTAGCCTTGTTTGGTAGAGCTAGCATAAGTAGTTATAACACAAATAACAAAACTTTGGAGAGGCTTTGCCTTCATTGACGTTCCATACCGACTGCTTCCAGAACATCCCAGTTATACTGCAATGGCCATTAAGTGGCAAAAATTTGCTTTCAAATGCACATTTGATCTAATTTATAACGCAATAGGAATCATGTGAAGGAAAACCATAGTGCATCAATAATTACGCTAATGTATTGTGGTTTGTAATTTTGCTGTTGAAACTGTGGCTTAAAATCGTGCCTTGAATTTCAAGCCATTGTGGCATCACAGCATAAAACCTGATATTTGTGGTGGCTGCTTAAGGAAAACAACAGAAGAGAAGAGAAGAGTGTCTGTTTTTTCCTAGTTTGTTATAATGACCATTTGGTGGGTAAATTGGTTTGTCTAAAATAATCCGCAGAAGAAGAAAACTACAAGAAAATTCGAACTGGAAGAAGTCGTAGTTTACCCTGTTGTATACTAAGTTTACAGTTACAGTGGTACAACATCATGCATATGTAGCACAAAATCTATAGAATAAAAAATACACAAAACAACCTTAAAATCTATATATCTTTGCATATACCCAGTGTTGACATTTTTGGCTTTCCAAGTGCCAAGTTTTAAAGATGTTTTTTTTAATGAGATGAGAATGAAATGCCCTTAATGTTACTTGGAAATGTATTCCAATTGTGAGAGACATAATAAGAAAAAGTAGTTTGATGCAAAGCAGTTTTCCTGCCTGCCTGCTTCTTGTTTGTTCAGATGATCTCTAGGTGAACTATTCTCTGGTTCTCACTGCAGTTCTGTCTGACCTCACATATGTTCTCTCAGGTTCTGTTCATAATTGGAAAGTCTACATTTTAACTTTCAAATTGATGAAAAATCAGAACAATGTACAGCATAATCAGTGATTAGTCAGCTTAGTTTGCTTTATTTTTCATAGCATTGCGATATTTTTTTCTTATTATTTTTCCAACCTTATAGACAATATTTGTTCATATAAAAAAACATTCAAAACAAAAAAAATAAAAAATAAAAAACTTCTATAATTTCACTGGAGTTTTTTTCCAACATGATTATGACTGCTGATAAAATCAAAATAATCAACAGTTTGACAGTTGTGATTGCCTGGATGCAAAGAGACAAAAACAAAGCATCAAAGAAGCAAAGTGAGTTGTTCTGAGTGAAGCTTATGGCTGTGATTAAGACTGTCTTTGTTGTTGTAGTTCACAATTCTGGCAAATAAAGCAATACGGGATATGTGTGAAAGAGTTTGCCAGCCATCCATCCTTCAATAACTGCTTGTTCTACAGGTGGGGCCTATCTGTAATAGTCATTGGCTAAGAGGCGGGGTACACCACAGAGGAGTTGCCAATCAAAGTCCAGTCTGGTGTTCAAATATGGGACCTTCTTGCTGCAGAGCAACAGTGCCAACCACTGAGCGGCTTGTGTGTAAACTTTTTATTCTCCAAAAATGCTATTTGCAGATCGGTGCCAGTCTGCTTATGTAAATGGATAAAGCACAGCTGTACTACATACAAACTTAACAGAAATGTAAATATACTTTTGATATTACATTTTTCTCAATAAGTAGAAATATGTTTTATCTCCACTTGGTCACAGTAATGTATGAATGTTGACATTCATACAGTAGAACATTAGGTCACACATGAGCAGAACTGATGTTGCACTTATGTTAAAGTGTCAAAAATGCATTGACACATCTTTGTTACTATCTCCTGAGCCTGCTGGGGTTGTAATTTAACAGTACATTGTGGGAGCAAAAGTCTGACAAAGAACAAAATACATGACTCATAATAAATCTTAAGGGTAATATAAAATGGAAAGTGCAAAAAAGTAAAACAACTGCAACTATCAGATCGTGTTACTCCCTCCATCTGTGTTCCTAACACCTCCTACAATAACTTCTCTGCTCCATCCCACCCAGGCTGCCTCCTCTTTTCCTGTTCTGCTGCTTTTCGGCTCCCCTCTTTTGCTCCCTCTGTTCTTATCTTCTCACATAAGCAGTTGCTCATCTCCTCTCCCCGGCAGTGCCACAGCTGATCTTCTCCTACGTCTAATTCAGTCGCTTATCTAAGCATACAAGTTCCACAAAGGCCCGCGATCCCTGTCACCTCACTGGCCCCGTGGGAATCATGAGTCAGCGCTGCAGATAGATGATGAGGATGAAAAGGAGCTGGGGGACAAGGAGGTTGGTCTGGGAGATAAAGGAGGTGTCAGAAAGACGATGACAATGTTGGAAACCAGAGGAGGACTTAGTTTTGGAGAAGTGATTAAAAATCAAACGACTGATCGTTTTTTGTGAATACGGCTTTAAAACTGCGCCAGTCACCTGCCATGGCAGATCATCAGGTCATAATTTCAGTGTAGCGAAGAACAGAATAGGCTTAAGGGAGAAAATAAAGAACAAGTAATGAGGATAGAGGGAACAGAGCATGAGAGGCAGAACTCCCCAGATAAAGACAGAGACAGGCAGAATGTCGATGTCTGAGATTTGGTGAAGATTGTGTCACACAAATCCAGATCTTTAGTCAAACTCTGACAGGCACAAAGCACATCTCCCCTCTACGCAGAGACCCCCTGTTAGTCTTCCTCCTCCTTCGTCTCCGTCATCTTTTCCTCTTCTTTGGCTCCCATCCCCTAGAGGTTCCATCTCTTTTGTCATTCCTTCTCCGCCTCATTTCTCCATTTGCCTCACTCCGTTCCTCGCATTTTTCTCTTTCGCTCTGCATCGTCTCTCCCTGCACTCGTTTTCTCAGTGCACCTACTTGACTCTGCTCTGACACTCTTTCCTACTGCTTTTCCTTTCTCTCATTGCAACTCTTCAAAAATTCTTTTGAGAAAGATTTTCCATTTAAAAAAAAAAAAAGCTTCAAAACACATTTTCTGCAGCCCTCTTGGTCCCCCGCTTCTTCCTTCCTGCCCCTTTCTCTCCATCTGTGGTATTCTCTTGGTAGATATTTGCTCTTCATCTTGCTTATTCTCTCCACTAATGAATTTTGGGCACTTTGCAGCCACAGATGGTGCAGCAGGCAGCCCCTGGTGGCAGGGCCCTGGCTTAACAAACTGGAGAGAGAAAGGAAGACAAAACGGTGCAGCAGCAGACCGTCTGCCAACACCTCTCTTTAAAAAAAAAAGTAGCTAGAAACACATGTGTGAATATCTTCTCATTTAAGCCCCCGTTCCTCCTTTGCATGGAATTATGTGCACGCTTCGGGCAGGCAGGTGTTCACAGCACACACACTTCTTGAGGTTTAGAGAAATTTTGTCTTTTGTTTTTCACACCCACACTCTCATCATCTTTTTTCCAAGGTGGCACTCCAGTTAATTGCAAATCCTTGTTTCTTTCTGGTGAGTCTAAAACCTCTTTCCCTGCGGGGTTGGCTTTGGGCAAGGAGAACAACCCTTGAGTTACTCTTGCCACCTTTCCGACCGGCAACACAGCCTTATCAGCTTTCCTTTTGCCCCACATATAGCTCGCAGTACTCCGTGCTTAATTCATTCTGCCCTTGGACTGTGAGAAAAACAACTATAAATCACAGCAAAAAAGCAGAGTTTCCCTTTGCTTTAAGGTGTTATGTATATTATTTTTTTTAACAGGTTTTGAAGTTCAGAAAATTCAGCTGTATTCAGCCATATTAATCCATACAATTATTTCCAAAGTAAACTTTTTTTTTGTGGGGATAAACTAAAGACTAAAACTCCTGCTTTCTTGATGGGTATATATTTTTACACTTTTACCTTTTGAGTGGTAGTCAAACATGTGGCTGACTATAGTTATATTAACTTACATGATAGAATTTTAGAAATATCAGAAAAAGCGTATGAAGGAAGCTAAAAGTTGCTAAGAGGTCTCAGTTGTTCACTGCACCTATCAAATTCTGCATTATCACGAATGATGATCGGAACGGGTCAGCATTTGGACTGGTGGTTATCACTTAGCAAAAAGG
This sequence comes from Poecilia reticulata, assembly GCF_904066995.2. Lineage (NCBI taxonomy): Eukaryota > Metazoa > Chordata > Actinopteri > Cyprinodontiformes > Poeciliidae > Poecilia > Poecilia reticulata. The sequence goes on from NC_088845.1 coordinate 10,882,890, forward strand.
TTTCTGATTCTAAAGTGAGACATGCCAGCATTTTTGGGAAGGTTATTTTACAGAAGTAAAATCTGTATGTGTGTGAGGATTTTTGTGTTTTCCAAGCCATTTTTTTTTTTTTTTTGCTGCAGTCCAACATGCTAAGTATATGGCAGGGTGTTTGGTGACCCTAACCCAGTTTGTTGAACTCCAGTTTAAATGTAAATGTGGCAAAAGTAACGAAAGCCTGATGTATTTGAATCTGCACTTCCTTTTGGAGAGGAAACTGGTTTAATACACGGTTAAAATTGGTGCATGCACTGATCCTGAGATGGCCTCAGCAGGGGATCATGTTTACTTTACTTCAGCAAGTCCACAGCTCAAACATAAATAAAAGATAAATAGAGTTAGTACTGTAAATACTGGGTCATCTGAAGGAATGTACTGTCTAGTTTGAATGTCCCTATAGGGTCAACGCATCCTGAGGTAACACTGAATGATTTATGAATTTGGGGAGATATAACATGCTCAAACAGCATTGCTCAACACTATTTATGTTAACCTCTATAGAAAGCTATGTATAGTACCATTGGGCACATAGGTTAATTGTGCTTACTCAAGGACGTCCCAGCCGTGGTGCCCTTGAAAGATCTACAATTCTGCGTTTAAAGGCCAAGCAATCCCTCCCCTTGAAGCGTTTTCTCCTGATTTACTCACTTTATTTCAGACACCCTTCCTTTTCAACTGTCTCTCTAACCTCTGCAAACAAACTGCCTCGTCATCAGAATCATCATTTCCCCTGACAACGCTGGTTGCTTTCAGAGCCCCCCGGGTGAGAGCTGTTCTCAAACACAGAGACCGCAGATGTTAAGTGCAATGACTACATGGAAACTTTGCAGGAAAAAAAACTGGCAAAACATCAGCTTGATACAATTAGATAGTGATGACATTTAAGATGAATTGCTCGCGATACAAAAGGATGTAGAAAATCCCTGGTCTTGTGTTGATTGTTTAGGGAAATGACACAGACTACTCATGCATATTTAAGACTACCTGCTCTCTCTGGTGCATAATTTTCTGTGTAGGTGTTTCGATCTATTATGATCTCACATCTACAGTGAATTGCAAAAGAAGCAATAGATTTCTGTACATGTTTTGATACAAGCACAACGTTAAATGTACGTAATTGAGATTTTATGTCACACGGCAACATAAAGTAATGCACAACTGTGAATTTGAAGAGTAATAATGTATGGATGAAGTGTCACACAAGCTTACTTAACCATAATTCAGAGGCAAGAATGTTATGCTTTACATATTTTTCAATTGATTAAGCACAAATTAGAAAACAGGGTTTTTCATAACACTTCACAGAATTAGCAAAACACCTGAAACTATTTGTAAGAAGTACAACACTTCAGTCAAAGATCAACATCCCTATTTTCTTGTCCAGACTTCAACGCATCCATCATATGATCTGATTTTGTTTGATTTGTGAGAATACCTCTGTGTTTATCTAAAAGCACTCCCAGAATTTACACAGAGAAATTGTTAAACAATATTCACTAGCATTACATCACAGACAAATAGAACAGAATGTGTCTCTAATTATTCACGTGAGTGCACACCTGGTGGCTTTGTTTAAACAACTGTTTTATAGGTATGTTCAATTAAAAGACTTTGATTTTATGTATCAAGAGAGACACATTACGAACAATTTCAGTGTCAAACGTATGTAAGCATGTTTACTGTTCTGCAAATCACAGTGTTTAGCAAAACGTATGAAGCTGTTAGCTGTATGTTGTGTTAATATTTGGGTAAATCTGGCCTGGATTTTGTCTCCGTGACTCTCAGGTTTTGCTCATTTTAATGCATCAGCAATCACAAAAAAATACTGTGAAATTGGCCTATTTAAAGTCCAGACCTGAATGTAACCGTCAATCTGAGGCAAATCTTAAAACTTACTGTTCACAAACGCTCTCCATCCAATCTGATAGAGCTGGAGCCATTTTTCATGGCAATGACTACTGCTTCATAATTTTCAGTAATACTTTTTTTTTTAATCAACAAAAAGTGTTATTTATTCTGACTTTTGTTTGTTTATTGATAAGTGCCTTGATTGTTCCCCAGATGATTAAAAAGAGCCACTGTTTAAAAAAAACAACAATAATTTTCATTAATTAGCAGCATTGTTCTAAATAAACAAGCAAACATTTGAAAGCAGCACAATAGACTTTATAATCCCCCACTTTTCTAACAAACGATTTGGCCTCCAGATATCCTTCTTCAGAGACCCTATTGGCAAACTGAACTATACTGTTTCCTAAATATGGAAGCATGTGACAACTTAATTTTCTCAGATTTTGCAAATAATGTCACATTGTCTCTCCCATTTTTATCTCCCAAGGGAATAAACAAGCTATAAAAGAAGTTTTCTCAGCTTATTTTTTTTGCAACAATTTCTCTCCCTTCCTGATTTTCTACTCCATCGTCTTCCTGCAGTTTTCTCATTCTGGCCCATTCCCTGGGTAGGCGGCAGTGCGGGGGAACTGACAGTCATCACTGCATCGTTTGTCGCCCGGCTGCTAATCTGCATGCCGTTAATAATTGATTGAAGGCTGCAACCAGAGATCTGTGATGGACTCTCTCTCCCCTCACTCATATTCGTTCCATCTTTTTTTCTTTCGCCTCTAAACACACTCCCACTTCACTTCTCTTGTAATATCTGAATCATATTCCAGCCTTATTTTCTTTCCCTCTCGATAATTTAACTAAACCATCCAAATTCTCCTCCAACAGCCTCGGTCTCTCTGACGCATACGCAAACACGTTCTGTGCCCGCCTCTTACTGCACACGCACATTTTTACACGTCTGTTTCAGCTTTTAATCCACCTGTTCGGTTTCTTGGTGATGAACCTTTTCAAGTTGCTCAGCTGTCACCCCACATGAGGTGGATTTATGTATCGTTTCTTCATCAGCAACTGAACGTTGCTTCAAATGCTTCGTCAAGGCCTTTCCACCTGCCCCATCGTCAGCAATATCACATCAGACACAGGCTATAGGGGAGTGCACACACACAACTTTTTATTTGACATCATAATCCTGCCATGCAACCGTCTGTGATTTATGGGATCCAGTTAAAAGGACGTGAGGGTTCTCTCTTCCTCTCTCCTCTTTCTCTCATTTTGTCCTTCTTTATATCTCCAAGGGTTGTTTATGCCTGCATAAATCCGTTATGGGAAGGGATGTAGCTATATGAGGTACACTTTGAATTTAGTCAATGGAAAATCCCCTTTGATTTCTGACCACAAGTTCTTTCGACAAAGCAGCACACGGCTCATCCCTCACCAACCTCAGTCACATGTGTAATCTTACAGAGCCTAAAATAATATCTGAACTTTAAATTATGTTACGTTACATTTTCAATCTCCAATGCATTTTATGAGACTAATGCAAAGGAGGATGTAATTGTGAGGGGAAAGCAAAAGGAAACACGGGTTTCAAAACATTTTGTCATAAAAAGCTGAAGGCATGCGTATTAAGCACCCTATAATCCTATAACTCTAAATAAAGTCAAGTGCAACCAATTGTTTTCACAGTATTCACACAAGAGTACAGCAAGATATTTACCAAGTAAAGACATTCATCTGACCTGACCAGCGTGACAAGGAGATGTTTGTTCACAGAAGTAACTAGGAACTGCATAGACTGACAGCAAATGTTGAAGAATCTGTCAACATTACACCGATTAGCGGTACAATCTGCAGATTCAACCTTTATGAAATAGTGGCAAAAAGAAAGCTACTCTTGAAAGGAAATCATAATTAGTACCATTTGCACTTTGGTACCAGCCATGTATGGGACACCACCAAAATTTGAAAGAAGGTGTTCTTGTCAGATAAAACTGATATTAAAATTTTTGACCTACATGAAAAACACAAAACAAAGTTTGTTTTTATCCCTGCATGAGCACATGAATAATACATACCTATTCTGTACGGGACAGAATATGATTTATTGGCACTTCTTTCTGTTGAGAACATCATTTTAAACTTTAAGCATTTATGGGGCTGAAGTTCAGGGGTCAGCTGCTTAGTTTGTTTCTGCCTTGGGCTGGCTCTACCAACACATACATGTATTCATGCTATTTAAATATTGTCATTCCTTATAAAAGGAGGTGGAACACATTTTAACAGATATTTTACCCAGTCCTATTTAAATTCCTCTAAAATTTCTGATATATTACATAACCAGCACGATTATTGGAAAATAGTTGGTAGAAAAAATCATCAGTAAAATACAATGGGAAAACAAAGGGTTAAAGATGATACTTGTAAATGTTAACCCTATCTTGACTTGATAGATATTCTGCAGCCATTCATGCTTATCAGTACTTTCAGCAATAAAATTATATCTGTATGACTAAGCTTTAAAAATATATTTTTTTCTGATCACTCTGGAACAGTTCATTAAAATCTTTGCCCTTGAAGGCTGTTTGAGTCTGAATCCAGACTCTTATCTGTTTTACAATCATTTTGGCAGCAAATTACACATATTTGACTCAATTGTTGATTAAAAGCGCCCTTAAACCATGTTTTACTGCAGACAAGATGTACTTTGTCTTACTGGAATTTTAATGAAGAGCTCTTTTCCCATGATACCAGCTGTGCTGACAGGGTCCCACAGTTCACTGACTGACAAAGAAAGCCCAAAGTATTACAAGTTCATCACCCTGCCCAAGTGTAGGGATGGCAATCTTAGAGCTGACTACTTTTTCCCCTCTGCTAAAAGACAGCCAAGTCTCTGTGTTGAGACAACTCTTTTTTTGTCTTGGACAAGGCAAGCTTTTGTGTGCCTGTCTCACTGAAGAGGAATCCTGGTTCACTGGCATTAATTCAGTAGGGTTTTGCTGTAGTCTTGAGGCATTGTGTTACATTTTAGTCTAAACAGAAAATTAGATTTTGCTGCATTTTATGTTAGAAGTTCTGATTTCCTGTTTTTTGATAGTTTGATACGATTCTGAGGTGAAAACTGTAATAGTTTAAGATGTTCCTTAGGCAATGCTGCTTTGGTTTAAATGTATACTCATCAACCACTTTATTCAGCCTTACTAGTGCCGGGTTAGATCCAAGCTTGCATTAATTCCCTAATTATGTCTGACAGAGATTCAAAAAGGCGTTCTTACATTCTGAGAGATTTTGACAGGTTTCGATCACGCAGCTGCAGCAGAGTTTGTGGCTGAACACTCATTATTCCAAGTTCTTGTTACACCATATCCTAGAGATTGATATCTGACAGGATTAGTTCCTGAAAAATGCAGAGGTTACTGAAGAAAAAGAACAACTTATGCGTTGTGGTATAGTCCTCTGTGAAATAGCTTTTAAAAGTTTTTTTTTCTTTTGACCCTACCATCCTGCTGATTTCACTGCTGAAATCTAGACTCATTGAACCAGTTGACAGTTTTTGGGATTTGTTATTTTCCAGTTTTGGTATAACTGTATGAACTATTGACTATAGGGCCCAGTATGGTCAGGTGAAAATCAAACAGTAGATCCACGGTCATATGATTGCAAGACACTGGTTTATGCACACATCCTTTAAGGTCCACCAGACACACCAAATCAAGCTCCTGTGAAACTTCTCCCCCTGCAGCACAGTTCATGGTGTTCTCTCATATGTGTGGTTTATAACAGTGTACTAAACATCATGATAAAAAATAACTTATGATTCTCAATTTTGGAAATGAAAGGTTGCAACTGCAACATCTTATTTTATTTTTCATGTTAACAGAAGCCAAACACCCCCCGAAAAAAACAAAAGGTGTTTGTGGAACATCATCTTCATGCACTCAGCCAGGGTAGTTTACTAGTTTTGTCCAACAGTACATACTACCTCACAATCTCTAACAATTGGTCCTAAAGACTTTCCCATCCTGATTTCTGGCTGAAAAACTAACTGCTGGAAGTCGAGTACTTAGAGCTGTTTTCCACAAAAAAAGCAAAAAAAAAATTCTGAACAGAATTTTGTCACACAAGCACGAAAATGAGAACCAATTTCAATGAAATTAAGTTCTCATATGTCTTCTGTATTTTTGTATGCCCAACTGCTGCTTATTTTATATTAAGAACATGGCAATCATGCCATGGATATTCATTATGGTCTTGAAAATGTCAGTTTTGGTGATGCTGAGTCCTTGTTTAATGGCTATCAACTACAACCAAGCCTAATTTTACATCTGCATTCTGAATTTATTTATTTTTTCTACTTGGTGCTGCGTTTAAATCAAAAACAGGAATTCAGACAGAGGACTCATATCTGCCCTGCGGCCCAAAGCAGGTTAATAAAGCTCTGGTGTTATCCCATGCTATAAAAATAAAAATTCCTTTGAGCTGTAGTCTTTTACAGCAGCACAATCAATCTCAGCTTTTCACATAGATGTAATATATGTCCAGTCAGCACACACACACATGCACACACACACACACACACACACACGCACCCCCCCACACACACACACACCCACCCACCCCCACGCACACACACCCCCCTACACACGCATGCACACACACACACGTTCTCAGTTTTCATATACGTTCAACCTTTATGTACACACTCTAAGCACATCAATTCATAATGACGTCTTCAGGCAATCATCCATAGCAACATAAACACATTTGAAAGAATCTAAGCAGCAGGAGAAATGGTGGTGTGCATTTTTTGGGAGCGGGGATGCATGAGGGTCTGTGTGTGTTTGATGGAGGCTGATGCACACGGGGGGCTTGGCCGGGGCTGGGCTTTTTGGCAGTAGCCAATCTACCCAGGCTGTTAGTCACGACGCAGTGACAACCGGGGCTCCCAGGAACTGCACGGGTCATTAAGAAGCAGCAGCACAGCCGGAGGATGACCGGACAAAAGCACACGGAGGAATGCTGATGCACACAAACAACTAAATGTGACATCACTAGAGAAAAAACAGTGCCCCATACTTTGGCACCATGGAGTTTATAGAGGAATGAGAAATTGGATGGTGCACAGAAACACATACAACTCCCACCATCCTCCACAGGGGGAGCCGGTGTGGGTAGAACTACCCAAATGGGAATCATTTACTCAATTTCTTAATTAAATTCTGAACCCCTGGTGACTTCAGAGAAGGGGCTATTTGAGAAGATGAGCCCCTTTCTGCAGCGTTAGTGTTGATATGCACATACCTGACCTTGGTCTTAGTCAGAGCAAGACAGAGAGCATAGGCAAAGGTCAAAAGATATAATCTTCGAGCAAGACCAAGTCAGCACGAAAAGGGTCATAGCTGGATAGATGAATGAGATAAGAGGATTAGAGTTGATTTTCCTGGACTTACTGGACTTAACTGTTGAGATATGACACTCAAGCAAAAGTATCCAGAATAGTCAAGATCTTTACATTATGTATCCAGAATGCAAATGTGTGAAGAAAAAGGGTTTTACAATGTCCCTCTTCTTTGGAGTGGAATTGTGCTGATCTACTGTTCTAATAAAAGAAGCTGGGAAATAATCAGCATCCCAGGAGAGAACGGAGTGGTTTCTAAGTCATCGAAGTGAGATGCTACCCACCTGGAGGGAACAGTTGTTGTCTGTTAAGAGTGCTGAGGAAAGCAGGAGAGAAAATTTTAACCGTTTTTTTAATTAAAATTTAATCAAGAGATAATTTTATCCCCAATCCATTTAGCAGAAGAAGACAGAAAGCAGAAAAGGGGAGCGGCTCAGCCGTGATAGATTGGATGTTTAAAACCAGCAGAGAGGCCATCACTAGCGGCGTGTTAAAATTTAATTGATCAGTTGATTCTCAATGACACTGCCAGCTCCAAGAAAAAAAAGAAAAAAATCAAGCCACTACGCTATAAAGGTGAAATTCTTCAGTGAGGCTAATGTCCACTCATCTCAGCATATGTATCTAATGTGTTAAGAGACAAAAGTCTCAGGTGGGCACCAATACCGATCTTGTTACTTTAATATGAGGTCAAAAGGAGAAAAGTCCTCGTAATTGTACTTATCCCCTAAAGATTAATGTAATTAGTACATTAGTTCTCTCTTGAGCTCCCATATTATTGTTGATAATGTCACCATCTTCTAAACAACCACCACATTCACTTCACTTGGCCACCAAAAATGCCCCGACCTTTAAGCAAAGCCCCAGTGCTCAATATGGCTTTATTACTTTATTGACTTCACCAGCTTAGTAGAGCAAGAGCTGCATAGTAGACATTTCATCCTGAATGTCAGACTGCTGATGTCACAGATGACCGGGAAGTTGGACCCATCTTCATGAAACAACAGAAGCATGTAATCATCTAACCTCTCCTGCTCTGCTGTATTCTCTGCTCTTTATAAGACGCTCGTTGGGATGTGAAGTCTTGCATTTCTGCCCAAAGCGTGACTACATTACATTCCCCACACTGATGTGCTGCAATAAACAGAAACAGCACCAGTAATTATATGATCGTATTCACTCAGCAGCTTAGAGTAGCAGTAACTAGCTGTGAGGCTGGGCTCTGCGCAAGATTACATTTCAGCAGTCTGTTTCCTGGCATTACGGCTGGCTATTTCTATTATCACCTTCCCTTGCAAGGCAGGATAACAGCAAAGCAGCACATAAAGTGAAAATGTCATGGCAGTTTTCAGCCAGTAAGAAGAGGTATGGAGAGGCAGAGCGAGCAGGGCTGCGGTGCAGAGGGCAGAGTGTGTTTCTGACATGGTGTGTGACGAGGAGCATCGCACCGACCTCTGCTCATGAATAAGACATAGGCTGAAAGGACCGCTGGGGTGCCCAGTGTCCATTTGCCATTTGCACGCTTGGCCAAAGCCATGGTGGATGGGTGGTGAGGGAGTCACTCCAGGAATAAGCATGGAGCTGCAGAGTACACCGAGGAGACTGCAACATGCAGCTGTGCCATTGGTGAATTAAGGTTTTAAGGTCTACTACCCTGCCTTAATTAATTACAGGGTTTCCTGATTACATGGGCATACACAGCAAGTCAATTTGATTGTATTTTGAAGAGGGAGAGCATCTGTGATTCTCATTTGTATGGCAATAGTGTCTTCCTGCATCTTAGACTGTATGGCTACAGCAGGAAATGCTCTCTGTCCATTTTCAGAGGCAGCAACGTGGCTACAATCTCAGGTGTACATAGAAGCAGAGAAATGGCTGCAGGGCAAGATTTACTAATGCTGTGCAGAACATTCCCAATATTTACTTTGGACACAGATGTTTGATTTAATTATTTCCAAAGTTGGCCTTGAGCTTACGAATTAATGTCCTTCAGTGATTTCCAATAACGACTGACATCCTGCAGTCACACCGGTTGGAAGTTCAATAAGAATGGAAATTGTTGAACGTTGCATGGAAAATTCAATTTTGTGGTAGTATTTAGGATTAAAATAAAAAAGCTAACAATTCTGGTAGTTTTATTTCATTAACTCAGAATGGGAAAACAGAATTGGTAAAGGGCCTTCATAAAAAATTCATTCAGAGTTACACCCAAGAGAAGTGAAGCCAACATCGATCCACCAACCTCATTCCTGTCTCTCTCCCCCTCCTTTTCCACGCATCCAAGCCGGGTTGGAATCAATAGAAAATCAAGGAAATGACTTGAAAATAAGTTGTTCGTGAAATGTTCCAGGTCAAAATTTTACATCAAAGGGAACCTCTGAAACAGGAGGTTCGACTGGTCTTGGGATGTGAAGCAGCAAATTGAGGTGAGGAGTCAGAGGGAGGCTTCTGGCTGCACATAGAGGATAAGAGGTCAAAAACACTACAGATGAATGGGACAAATAAGTGTTCTGCTGTTAACACAACCTGACACCAGAACAGAAAGGCTAAGCCTTGTTCAACATCCCTGTTTCTGACTATTCGTAAGACAGGGGGGTTTGAGGGTTTTCAGCCTGCTCTTTTGACAGCTTTATAATGAGCAGAAACACAGCATGCTGAGAGAAGGCTTCTGTCTTTTTCTTGGAGCTATGATTGCATTTCACACAATCTTCTTGAACTAAACTGTCAATCTTGCCTCTCCTCCTCAAAGCATGCTTACATGTAAACAGTCCTAACTGGTGAACTTGGTGTTTAACCTGTAAGCCCACTGGGTTTACATTCTCACATTGTAATATGTTGAGAAATAAGGTTTTCAGGAGGAAGCAAGCTAGTTCAAGAGAGCTGTTAACCACTGACCTTGTGACTCTGTTGGTAGAGTAACATGTCAGATACTACCACGGTTTTACAAAAAATGAAGGAGTGCTAAGGGCCTAAACAGCAACATTTTTTAGAAATTGGTAAAGGTACCTAAAAATGTACCATTACAGTAGTACAGTGCAACTACATTCGGAGATCACCTCATTTGTAAATAGAGTCAACATAATATGTGTAATTTAACCACATCAGCTACTTTGGGAGGGTATCAGAGGTTTCTTAGAGAATAGTTTTGAAAAAATGTCATCATCACAACCATTGAAAAACGCAAGCAGGAAAAACGTAAACAATTTTAAAACAGGATTAGGTTATAAAGCAATAATATTAGCTTTTGATGTCTCAGTAAGTACCAATTAAATTTATCATCTGCAAAATTGCAAACATACCAAAACATGGCCATCCACCTGAAATGACGAGCCAGGCAGGGAGGAAATTAACCAAAAATAACAAACATTTAAGAAGCCAAAGGCAACTCTAGAGGAGCTTCAGAGATCCACATTTCAAGTGGGAAATTATCAGCCAAATCTTAACTGTGCACTTCCCAAATGTAAAGATTATGGAAGGGTGGCAAGAAAAAAAAACTGTTTCATTTAAGAAGAGGAAATAGCAAACATGTGAAAGGATGTGGTCTGGAAAAAAATAACTATTGCCATAAAGACTAACATTGCTCATGCCACACACACTATGAAACATGGTGCAGGGAGAATCATGCTGAGATTTTTGTTTTACAGTCGGAGAGCTGGTCAGAGCTGACATGAGGTTGAATGGACCTAAATGTAGGTCAACTCTGGAAAAAAATGTTAGAGCTTGCAAAAGATTTTAGACAAAGGCTATTTTACAAAGAACTGCCCAAAAGGTCAGTGTCTGTGTGCATGCCGTACTAAAATAATAACTTTAACCATGTGTCCATTTCTTTTCACTGCTTTGTGCAAAAGCATCTCATTTATCCTACAATGAGATGTTGGTGGTATGGAAGTCAGTATGTAAGTAGTAAATATCACAGAGTGCGTTAAAAATAACCTTAAATTTACTAAACCAGCAAGATTTGAAAGCAAAAACATATTATGACATTTTTCGCTAAGCGTGCTAACAGCTGGATTTGAAATTTTCAAAGTCAAATGTGTCATGCGAGGCCTGATGATTTCCTTCGCAAGAAGTGTAAAGTAACAGTGGGACTCTTGGGCCCATGTTATGCAAGAGATACGTATTTAATGAGAATGCATTACATGACTGTTACACCTTCCGTGAGGAGATCTCAGAGTATTACAAAATGGGTGTTTATATCAGACAGCATTTAATTAGAGGAGAGTGAATAATATCTAGAGGACTGGGAGCTCAGCAGGGATCTGATGTGCTTGTGTATGTGGAAGAAAAAGATGAAACATGTCAAGGAACAATCGGGCAAAAAAAAGAGCAACTTTGGTGATAATTGGGAACAAGTTGGAAAGGGTAAACTTCTGTTGGAGGATTGATAGAGTGGTTGGAGGTGTAAGACAATCAAGTGTAGGAGGGAGACCTTTGGCACAACCTGTAATTAAAAGTGATAAAATGAGAGTCTTGAGATTGCAGCATGTAACAGAAGAAGGAAGTGGACAGAAATGGATGGAAACATAGAGGTACACAGGTGGGGGTGGCAACAGCAGTGTCGGTGATGTGGCGTTGTAATTGGCTGGCAGACAGACTGGCTCAGCTGATCTTTGCACTCCGTGGCAATTTGGTGTGTACTGTAGAGAGAATTGATCATCAGATTTGTTCATTCCCGTAGAAAGACTAGAAACCCGGTAAGGAACAAGGGTTCAGAAAAATTGGGCTCATCCAAGTCTGATTGAGGGAGAACAAAGGTAAACAAGGTTACCTAGAGGAGTGGCAAAATGGGGCAAAAAATAGAAATGACATGAAGATAAAACATTTAAAAAAAAACTGAAAAGAGAAAGAAAAAGAATCTCACAGACTCAAGGGAGCACTAGGAGACAAAAACAGAAAAACTAATTTAAAGATGCCAGTCAGAGGCATCTTCAAAGTTTTGAAGTCGATCATGGAATTCCAAATTGGCCTGCCAGATTTCAGCTAACTCATGCAGAGTTCACAGAGCGAGCAGAGCTATCTCTCTATATTCAGGTGGCTCAAAAATTGCATGTTCGAGTCCAGTTCACCTCAGTCTTTATTGTCTAATTATAACTCCAAATAGTTCAGCGTTACTTTGACATTTTTAGTAGACACAGGAAGAAGGCTGCCAGGAGCTTTTAACCTTCCCCCAAAAAGGGTATAGGAATTATAGTGTGAGGTGAGGAAGCCATGATAAAAACTAAAAGAAATATAATCTTTCTCCTATTTAATTATAACCTCACGTCCCATCTGACCTTTTTAATTCACAACACTAAGAAGAAAATGTCTATCTTTGTTACAGTTCTCATCGCTTCTTTAAGTAGACTTGAACTTGAACAGCATCCTCAACACTAGCCTGCGCATACAATCTTGCTAGGTGTGTAAACCTTCAATCAGCCATTTTCAAAGTTTGAACTCTGATATGGACCACAAAGCAAATCAGACTTAATGTAGTCCACATGTTATTTTAGGACACACTCAGCTAATGCTCAATTAACAGATGTGTGGTGTGGAAGAGTCTTGAGCACATCACAACACTCTGCAATAACAATGGCCATTAACATTTAGTAATTTAGCTGAACTTGGCTGATTAACAAAAGTAGTCTATGTCCAGTAACCATTAACTGCATAGCGGTTAATGATAAGCAAGTTAACCTCACTGAATGCATGTCGACTTTCACATTATCTGGGCTTTTCTAGCTTGTAAGATTATTGGATGTCATTCCAATTGAGGTCAATGTGCTTTTATTTGCCACAGTTGCAGTAGTCATGTGAAGTGAAGGCAGTTTGATGAACGGGTATTTGAAAGACAGTTGATGAAATTAACCACAACTTCAAACCTTCACAATGAGAGTCAAAAAGCACAGACAGAAAGTCTAGAAACAAGGTAAGAAACAAAGGTTCTAAAATCGTTTGTAGAGATGGCATATTTAAAAAGATTATGAAATTGTGAGGGGAAAAAGTAATAGTTTTTTATTTATTTTAAAACCATTGTAATACACTTTTCCCTTGATCACTAAAATTGCAATATAGATTGTCTTCCTAATTTGAAGAGTTCTTATTTAATAAAACAACCAAACATACATTCATAAAAAAACATGGGCATTTTTCAATTGGATTTTTTACATATTACTTTAAAGTCAGTAACAACCTGCTGCATCCTAAGTGCACAAAGGAGCATCACTACAGATCCTTCAATTCAGCAGCTGTTAGACTATATAACCATCACTGCTCCTGACAAACTAAATATATCTTTACATCCCTGCTATTTGCAAAGTTTCTCATTTCAACTAAAATTACTACTGTCATTTTAACTTCTGTTTTTAATGCAAGGATATGCATGCACATTATATATATATTTTTTTATTATCCAACTTAAATGCACTTTTTGTCATTTTGTGGTGGTGATGAATCCAAATGCAGAGAGGGAAAGGCAGCAAGTATGCGATGAAAGTTTAATAAAAAATTTATGAACAAAAACTTATAAAAACCATAGGGGACACAGCAATACAGGAGTAACAGGGAAGTAACGAGATATAACAGGAGGAACCAGCAAGGAGAAGTATTTAAATACTGCAAGAGTGACCAATAGACAGGGTCTGATTGGCTAATGGGCCACAGGTGTGAAGAGAGAGTGGGAGCAAAAGACAAGGAAGAATAAACAGGGCAACGAGGAAATGGATCCAACCGTAGCAAAAATATCTAAACACAGTTAATAAATATAATTAAACTAGAATCACTAAAAAGAACTGAATTAAAGTAAAGAAACCCAAACATGAAGGGCAGGTTTGCCAGAGAAATATATTGCAATACCTGCTTTGAAAAAAAAAAATCCTTCTTTTTAGACGGCAAAAATGTGATAAAATTGCACATGAATGTGCCAGTCACAGTTATTTTGAAATAGATGCTAAAAAGGGGCCTTTAAAGTGAAACACCAGCAGAGATGAAAGCAAAGAGATGACAATGAAAATAAAGAGCAAAAGTTACGGTAAAGAAAAGCGATAGTCCACGTGAAAGTCAGTGCAACCAGGAGCAACACAATTATGAAAACAAAAGCTTAGATCTGTGTCACTGTTATACTGCAAATCTCTTTAGAGATAAAGTGAGGTGAGGGGGAAAAAAGATGATAATATTGCACTAAGTCAAGCAGGATTGAGGTGCAAAAATGGCCCCAGTTCACTAGTACTACTGCCAAGCTATCAGCCTGTCCCCTTCAGGCAGTCTTTCCACAACAAAAACAGACAGCCTTATTCAGAGAAAGAAGAAGGATAAAAAAAAATAAAAACTTTTCTTGCGGCAGATAATCAAGCTGCAGTTGCATGGTGCTGCATACGTAATGTGTTTTCCATGCTTGGGGATGTATTTCAGGACCAAAGGATTCCTCAGCACTTACATAGCCTTGGTCACTCCGCTGTCGAGATTATAGGTAAGACGTTGATAAATCTTCCATGAAACCAGCTCAAAAAGTGAGCAGAATAAATCTTTAAGCCCAGCGGGAGGGTAGAAACAGACCTGCTGGAGAATTTCAATAAGAAAAAGAAAAGACAGAAAGCAGATACTAGAAGAAACGTGCATAAACTCCTGACACATTCAACATCCTTGTTAGGCCTTGAGGTTGAAATATCTCCTGACCCTGCTTGAATGGCAGCACATTTTGTAGGAGGTGCTGAGATGTCAATCTGATCTTTCTGATGAGTTTAAATAAACTGCTTTATCTGAATGAGAAGCAAAAGTCAGGGAGACGAACATGAAGATCGTAGAAAGTAATTATTCATTTTTTCTTCAGTGTTTCAAGAGTGGTACTTAGTATAAGTTTGTCCACAAGCAGCTATGTCCCTCATTGAGTCCTGACCCTTTAACTCCACCCCCACAGAAAGACCCCAATGTGGCCCCTGGAGGCATTTATACTTCCTGTATATTTCCCCTTTGAGTGCAAGAAACTGGAGCCTGTTGCTATAGAAACAGCCTTGTATAAGAGGGGTGGGGAAAAAAATCTCTGCAGCATTGCTTAACTTGGACAAGTGTTTTGTATGTGCGAGTGTGTTCATGTGTGTACGGCGACTTCATGAATGACTGTGTAATCAGGGAGTTTCAGAGAGACAATGTGTGTTTCTCAATGTGCCTCAGAGAAAGGAGGGAGGGATGAAAAGAAGAGCAAATAAAAGTGTTTGCATGTTGCATATGGTTAAATGTCTGTAAAGTCATTTTAAACACCAACTTCCTTTGTATTCCTGGTATTTCTGTTTGTCTCCATCTGCAGAGGTGCCAGTGTGCTGCTACAGGCTTAATTCACAGTCCATTAATGTGCAGCATTAATGTAAATGAGACAGGTTATTTGATTAGTGGCATCACTTACATTTGCTGGACGCATGGCAGGTCCATTACACACCCCAGCCTGGTTAAAGCCTCCGAGCCAATCCGAAGATTGCTGTGCTGGAATTGAATCTGTTCAATTTGCTTCTGTATTCCAAAGACCTAAACGGTCTTTACTGCAGCCAAGCTCCCACCCCCCCCAACCTTACAGGCTCAACCCCTCTGGTGGGTGAGGTGACATATTGTATTAGACCATCAGACAGAGGTTACTGAGCCTTGGTCTATATCCTCTGCGATTCTCATTCAGGCCCATATTCTCCTCCCTTGCCTCTCCAGCCGCTCAGCAGCCTGGCAGCAACCCTTCTCTATTGATCCCACAATCTCATCAAGCATGTTTCCTGAAGATGCAATTTCCAACACATCAACACACAGGGCCCGAGCACTTTGTTCTGGCCGCACCCGCCGTGTCATTGATCTTGTTTGCCGCCTTCTTGCAGGTTGCCAGTGGCCTCCTTCGAGTTCTGCTATCATCGCACCACTGCCAGCCTCACCTCAAGCAACCCCACATCAAAACAGCCACTCCCCACTTTCCGACACTGTTGGATACATGCCTCTCCGTGTTCTCTTCAAATTTATTTTTCCAACGCTGCCAGCATTTACAGCTGAATGAGCTTCGGCGGAGCCGTGTGACCTATAGGTACACATGCAGGTTTAAGTCAGAGTTAAATTTATTGGAGTAAATTCAATTTATCTAATATAAGGCCATTTCAAAACTAATGTCATGCTTTACAAGACAATCTGGCCCAGTTTATATAGAGAAAGATTAGATTTGATTGCACCCGATCAAATTTGATTCTAAATGTAAAAACATTTAGAATCTTGTTCAGTTTAGAAAGCCACTTGGTAGAAATGTATCTATGCAACGAAGCCAAACAATTGCACCACATGATTGACTTTGCAGCAATCTCTCTTCCTAAGCAATGAAGTGGCAACAGTGGACATATAATTGCAGAGTTTGTGACCTGCATAGCACTAAAGGAAAATGCACAATGGGAAAAAAAAACAAATAGGTCCAAGAATCAGTTCCTAAAGGAAAGTCTAGTTGGAGTTGACAAAAATACTTCTGTTAAGCCAGTTATGTTTGTCACTGATGTAAGAACAAAGCCAATTCAATTCACTTTTAATCCTAGCCCAATGCTCCAGACAAGGAATAAGAATGCCGTGGTCAAAAATGCTTAAATACACACACAAAAGGGACAACCAAGGGCACTTCACACACAGGCACACAGACACAAGCGCTGTCATTTGACCTCCATCAAAGTCATGGCAGAAAAGGTCATGAGAGACCCCACAGGGAGGTTGACAGGTTTCCTCGTTCTGAAAAACTAAAAAATGCTTTTATGAACAGCAAGTTACTATTGATGAAACCTCCACACCAGCAGCAGCTGCCATGCACAGAATATTTGTACTGTACAGCCAACAAAGCATTCTCTGTACATTTACTTTATATTTCAGTTATTTCATCTATTTTTTCCATTTTCTTTACAAACCTATTTAAAAGAAAGCATAAAAAGCTAATCCTCTGGCCTTTCAGTTCTGAGGTCACAGGAGCCTAAGCATACACCTCAGGGCTACGAAACCACATCCAGTTTCTTCGTCCTCCTACGACTTCCCATTTGTCTCCTCCCCTCTCGCCCCTTTGTAATCTCCTCCTATTTTTCTTTTGCATAATCTTGTCACGAATGCGTTTCAGATATGACTAACGCATCCGCTCGTCCATTCCCCTTTCCCTTTCATCCACTGCTTTTCGCCCTCTGTCTCTAATTACCAAGGCAATCACATTTACCAGTTCTCCTCCGCTTGTTTATGCCTCCCTGCAACTGTTTGAATATTGAAATTGCTTTATTTCCTCTGCATTCTTGAAGAAAAGGAAAAATGTAATACAGAAGCCTGGGAAATTTAATTGAGTGGGTCAGCGGCTTTGGGATGAATAATTAAATAAGCAGCAAACTCTGTTAATACAAGTTGGTAAAAAATACATTGACATGTTTTCACAGGCCGCTTACCCTGGTCATTGCCCTTTTTCTCGCATTAACATGGTCATTGGAACTTTTTTCAGTCAGAAAAATGAAGCAAAAGCTCTGCAAATGGTCTTAAAATAATGTTAAAGAATTAGGTAAGTATTTGATCAGATTTCTTTGAGTGTAAAATTAAAGGATTAATGCTGCTATTGCAGGAAAAATAAAATAAAAACTTAATAGAAAACCAAATTTTTTTTCCCCTGTGCTTTATGACATGCATGGAATCGTTTATTTGCAAGAAGTTCATTATTATTTGGTGATGGGCTTTGAGATGTGATAGTTCAGAGGTGCTTATCAGTAAGCTATTTTGGCTGCTGCAACAGGTTTGCACTATTAAGTGTTTTAGATGGGTTTGGACACCAGTTTAGAGATGAAGGTCAGAACACTGTGGGACTCAAAGTTGTACTTTTCTTTGAGTGTGCTTTTACGCATCAGTTTTTCACATCTATGGGGATGTTTACAGGTGCTCTTAAGGTCAGTGACCATTGGTTGGGGAACAGTTGCATTTTATTTTCAACTTGGAAAAACAGCAAGCTGCCCTGTGAACTCATTTGTAAACACATGGTCAGTTTATCAGCTAAATGTGCACTTGAGAACACTCACTTTGCTTTGTGCAACAAGTTTCCTTGCTGCATCTGACTTACCCTCAAGCTGCCCTAATGTCTTGAGCCATGTGTAGGACTATATGGTATGCTATATACTGGCCAGCTGACAGGCCATTAATAATAGATTCATAAAGTTATCCTTGTCTTTGACATGTCTCATGTAGAGATGTCATACAGTTTGGCTGTATAGGCACCCAAACTGTATAGGCAGTTTGGGTGCCTATACTGTGCTGCACATCTTCATACAATATAGTGAACACAGATGTATTTATACCTTTATCACATTTGATTAAAACATATTTTTGATATAGCCAATAAGTTGATTTCTGATAGGAATTGTGTTTTCATTATCTCACCTACTAAAACTAATTGGGAAGCTAAACTGTCTGCTAATGCTAAAAGTAAAGTAGCCACTATTTACTTTGTGTCACAACCAGTCATGATCACCACCATAGGTGCTCATAAACACATTATTAATATTAATAGTGCTTAAAATTACATGTCGGACTTAGTGTTGCTATGCAGCACAATTTTAGCAATCCCTCTAAGTCACTTCAGTGGCTAGGTGATACATTAGGAATCACTTATCTAAAGGGTATAGGTTTCTAGTGCAGCAAATTATTTAATAAAACAAATACTTAATTAATTTTTTTTTTTTATCTTCAAGTCTTTGATTTAATTTCCCTTATTAGTTTAGTTGTATTACAAGCTTAGTGAATTTGTTGAATAAAGTATTTTAACAAAATATTGGAATTGTTCATACATTCTTACATTTTACAGATAAGTTGTTTTGATTAAATTACTAATTTTGTTACCAACTCTTACTTAATAATAGTGAAAGCAAACCCATTGTTGCACAACACCATTAACAAGGAGTGAGACAAACATTGAGTAAATGAGTGTTTATTGCATTCACCTGTCTTACTTGTAAGCCAGGTGAATATAATAATGCATGCTCTTATGAATTACTAGCGGCCACTAGTGGTGCAAGACAGCGATGCTGCTTTCTTTTCACTATCGTCTCTGAAGCTTTTGTAGCCCCAAGCAACTTTATCCTGAACAACAAGTAGTAGAGCAAAGTATTACATCACACAGCATAGAGTAATGTCCAGAAATATTTTATTTCCACTGTAAAACTCTATGCAGTACTCTTTACATCAGCTTGCTTTTAAGTGGTAGCTAAGATTACTGTTGTCCTCATTGAGTTGGAGTTGGAGAGCGCTGAACTGCGTCCAGTTTCTAATTTGGGAATAATCCGCCATAATTCTTGCATAGGCAGCCCATCATCAAGGACTGGCATGGTTGACACATTTTGCAATCAGCACAGAGTTTGTCTGGAAGCCAGCCTGATTACTCTGTGGGGGGTAATGACATTTCTGAGTGCAAATAATCACATGTTGAGCGCCACTTTTCTTTGCAGAGATGAATTATATAAGACATATGTATCAGGGCCATTATAAAAAGACACAAAGTGACTACTGTTTCAGCTTGTGTTTCATTTACATCCTGTTACCTGGTGGTAAGAGTGACAAATACAAGTGGGCTATATTTCGCTGCATACATTGACCTTGTTTCTCCTTACTTATGAAACAGAAATTAGAAAGCCTCCAACGTCTGACCAATCCTTACGAGTGTCTCGTTGCTGGGCTCCTCTTGGTTTTAATCAGTAAAAGGATGGGACTTGCTGGCCTGTCTGAGGTAATCAACATCAGGGGCCATAAAGCGATGCTAATTGAATGGTCTCCTCATTGTTATGCACAAGGGGTCTCTCTTTCCTCCCTCCCTCCTTTCTCTCCCAAACGTTCACTTTCCACTCTGACTCCCCCACTGCCTTTTCTCTCATACGCCTCTCATACAAGTCCCTTGGAGACCCTCCATAGCCGGCACTGGCTTTTCCCACCGACAGCTCTAAGAAAACAAGCCTTGTCTGAAGTGGATGTAGGAGCTGCTGAGAGAGTTTAGTCCTTGTTAGGATTCAAATTTAAGAGGAAGGGGTGTTCAAGAGGGGGTAGGCATCTGAGAAAATGGTTTGAGCCTTCGCATGGAACACAATTAATCTCTAATTTTTTTTTTTTACTGTTAGATAATTTGCAAACAAATGCTGTTGTTTTTTTTAATGAAGAAGCATCGGTAACATATTTTAATTATATGTTAAAAAGTTAGTTCTGAGGAGTTCTACAAGAAAATTTTGAAAACACAGAGTTTTAAGAGTTTTTTCCTCACCTTGGCCCCTCATTTAGACCCTGCTGTGAATACCCACAGAAATAAGCAAAGACTGTGACTGAGCACGTTAGCTTAAACAACAGCCTTTTTAGATTAAAAGAAATGGGGTCATATCACATACTGCTATATGATGGCACATTGATGATTCATGATGAGGCAAATTTTGTGGGAGGATGTTTTTTTTTTTTTTGTTCTAGATGTAATTTGACAAAATCATGTGGTTACAAAACCAGTGTGATTAATCTGAACAAGCAGCATTGTTCATGTTTAGATCACAGAGGCAAATCCAACTGAGGCGTCTTCAACTAAGCCAGTGGGGTTGAAATTCAGTCCTCAAAGGAAGTTTTTTCGCCTTTTGTTAGTTCTGCTTGTCTGGCCATTACTTTCCTACGCAATTCCGTTTAATTATCATCTCCCTTCAGTGCTCCAACTGGGATTTCTCCCATTGAGCTCAATTTCTCAGAATGAATTTCAAGTGGGTCAATCAGTGAACAGAGGGAGGAGTTGTGAAAAATGTCAATTTTCTGCAATGTTTTCTTATCGTAGACCAGGGGTCACCAACTCCAGTCCTCAAGGGCTACCATCCTGCAACTTTTAGATTCACCTCTGCTCCAAAATGAATGAATTTACTCACCAGCATTCATTCCACTCTGCAATAGGCTGGAATTTGATCCAGGTGTGTTTGAGCAGAGACACATCTAAAAGTTGCAGGACGGTAGCCCTCGAGGACTGGAGTTGGTGACCCCTGTCGTAGACTATCTGTAGTTTTAGCAATGGCAGCAGAGGAAGTGAATAAAGCCATGTAGTCCACTCTTCCAAATATTGAATTAACATTAACAGCCATCTCGTTCAGCTTCTCTCTTCCCAGTCAGGAATGGTTGTTCATAGTGCAGGAAATGTGCGATAAGCTTCATTGCGCCGAATTGGAGCATTACATAGGTAATGGCCAAACATTAGCAACTGGCAAGCAATCGTTTCTCAACATCTGAGGGTCCAGACTACCTGTACAAAGCAAAGCAAAGAAAAAGGGGTTGGTTTTTACCAGGCCTTAGTTCAACACACACTGAATCAAATGATGGTTCATTAACAGGCTTCTGCAAAACTTTAACACGCTGAAGAAGCTAATTCAGAAGGTCCAAGTTAGTTGGACCATTTGAATTAGCCATGTTGGAGCAGAAACATATCTGAAACGGACAGGACAGTGGCCCTTGAGGTCTGAGGCTGGACACCTATGCACTAACCTAACACTACAAGGGAATGTCATAGGAGGTGGCAAGCACATCACTTGCGAAACCAATTCCATAAAATCCAACCTGTGAAACAAAGTCACTCTTGGTAACCACGCAGCACAGAGTTGGCTGTGTTTGTCGATCAGTGGCTCAAGCAGTCACACCATAGCATGCCGCTGACAATTGATTTTCTTTTGTGTGCTCCCATTTTCACCTGGAATTGCATGAAGGCTGTAATCTCTTCCCATACCAACACCACACACAAGCCCACCTTCCCCCGCAGGCAGCTGATGCTCAGGCTGCCATCTGGAGAGAAGCTGACCACTGCTTATCAGCCCCCTGGCTCATCACACAGCTGGCACTGTGGCACAGAGTGTGCGCGTGTGTGAGCGCGTGTGCATGGATGTGTGTGTGGAGTTAGTAAAAGGGGGCCAGAGAGGAAGCTGAACAGTTACTGAAACACATACAGAAATGTAATTGTGTAAAGAAGGTGAAAAGCACCACAGAAAAAAAAAAGAAAATTTAGATTAGTAAACACTACAAAACACAACAATTAGCAACGAGCTGCAAACCTGCATGAAAAAATAATAGAAATTAATTGCCAAAGAAAATCATACTAAAGGATTACTAGACTTAGGTTGGGCACTTGGAACTAAACCAACATGTCTGCCCTTTATGCTTCACAAATTCTCTTTCATGGCTTGGTTGTAGGAGCTATTGATCTGAAAAAGTCAAACACACCCACTCAGGTCTTGCAAGATGGACCATTTTTGCCTCTATTCATTACATTTCTCTCGCTGACTCTTATTAGAGGTTATTCCGTTTTCAGCTAAAAAGGAATGATTTTGTGCAGAACAAACTTAGTATCCAACCTATACCTGCATACATCCAAAGAATGTGGGATGTTTATGTGGGGTTTCTCTCCTTTCTGTTTGTAATGAGACTTTATGTTGCCACGAGTCACTGTCAGTTCACTTAGTGTTTCTGTCAGGCAGCCTGTGTGAATCAGGGAGTGTCATGCGGGTTAAATGGTACCCAGACCAGTGTGTCCTGCCACTATCTGTGGCAAAGTGCCTGATACTGATGTGCAAAAAATCAAAGTCCTTTTTTTTATTTTTAAAATTAGAATATGATAGTTGTGTTTATGAACCTAACACAAACCTTTCACAAAGAAATTCCATTAAAGAGGTGCAAAGACAATCTAAGCCGTTTCTTGCCATTTGTAAAATGCCAGTGAAGGTCATCTTGTCCCACACATGGGTAAGCTTTCAAACTTTTACCGATAGATGTGGAATGAAACAAAAAATTTAAGAAAATTGCCTTCTTAGCTGAAGTCCAAAGATCCGTTCTGCCTTGCTGCACTTCACCACTACCTATTCCCTTTGTTCTTCGAAAAAAAATAATACACATGAAGCACTGTGCTGTGGCATACTTGGTGTGCTTTAAATATGCGTTTCAGCTTGTTGCACAAAATGTTCATCATCAGTACATGGCACCCTTGAGTTCTGAATGAGGCTAGCCCTTACACAAGTCAACCTCTTTTTCACAAAACACTTCTATCATAAAATTGTAAACACAGGCCCCGCTCTTAGCTTCTCGGCTGCTCATAAATTATCAATCGCAGTGGCCACGTTCAATGCCCAAGAGCTTTTTAAAAATCAAGCTGGCATTGTGAAACCAAAGGAGACAAAAAGTGCAACTCAGCAGGAAAAATATAAAGCCTTACAAACAAACTGTACACAAAGCTGGCAAACCCTTACCTAAGTCAGCCATTACAGGGTTGAGACTACCTCTCTCGAAACCTCAGAGATGTAACAGCGGTGGGTTGACTTCAATCTCCTCATGTCATCTTAGTCCTTTCAGAAAACACACATAGAAGTGCTTTTTGAAACAGGCAGTAGGGTTTCTCTCTGTTGAGAGGCAAGAACTCTGATTTCCTTGGGGGCTGGAAAACTGACTCCCAAGTTTGACCCTTCTGTGTTGTTCCTTCATGTTACTCAACATGTATTCATACCACAACACTGGTGGAATGCTTGCAAAACTCATTGAAACCCAGTATCCCTCTTGCAGAATTGTTTGATTTCACCAATTAGTTCTTCTGGCAAGAAATTCAGCATTCCATGTGCTTAGCCAGTCTTATTTCCATTAATCAATCATCCAAGTTGGCTCTAAATTGGTACTCTAGTGCCGGGGTCTCCTACTGAGCCTGCAGCTGTGGGAGCATGTTGAGGACTCTACAGGCTAGACAATCTCCCAGGAAAAGGTTAGCCAGCACCAGGTTTGGTCCAACTTCCTCCTGAGAATCCAACTGGCTTCCTCATTTCCTTCCCACACCTCATTTTAATTATCAAATTCAACTGGTCATTTAAATAATGACTTTCAATGCCTCTTCCAATTTGGTTTTTAAGTCCAGAAGACATGTCTTAATGAGATGATAATTAAACAGCATCTGAAGTTCTTCATTCGGAGAGCGGCATTACTTCTTAACGTGGGTAAAACAGATAAGCAAGATGCTTGTGCCAGAGCTCTTGCCTGTCTTAAAGGGAAGAAGTAAACACCTCCAGTGAAAGATAGGCAAACAAACCTGATTAAATAAGATTTATTTTTGTGCTTGTCCCAATTGTCTCTTTGTTCCAGTTTGCTTTCTTTCTGGAGTGCCTGTGATGGGGGAATGGGGGGAAACTACAGCAGCAGAAGCATCAGCTTTCTTCTTCCTTCCTCTAAAGAGATTATAAGTGCCTGTGAAATAACTTCAAGGAAAACGCATGGAATTCTCTTTTTCACTTCATATCAGCGTGCAACCATGAGATTGAGACAGCTCCCAGGGAGGAAAAAATGGTTTCAGACATCTTGCCACACACAAAGTCCACACCAACAATGAACCAGCCTCGTTTAAGCCTGTTTCCTCTGCCACCGTAGCCATCTGGACGGTCTAATAGCTTGTTAGCCTGAATCTAGTGAACTAGTCTTGAAGGAGGGTGCAAAGAGTATAGTTGACTGGCAAAGGTCAGAACGTCGGAGAGGGTTCGACCGCTAAGCAGCCGCAGAGATGATTTACAGTGATCCCTTTAATTAGTGCATTCAAGCGTGTTAACACTTCTGCTTTGCAGACCATAGCTGCCTCATTACGTATGCACTGGTAGACAGGCAGTACTGATGAACTGTACTTTTGATTCATAGGACGTGTAAGGGTGTTTTATGTGTCAATGCAGGTCTTAACATAGATGTTTTATGATGGTCCTTGCCTTTGATACAGCCTGTTTCCTGGAGGATCAGTCTTTGAAGTCTTTTTGTCACTACACTAATGCTTACCCATGTGTATTGCTCAAAGAGACTGGTGCAATTTCAAGCGTGCAAAAAAAAACACTGCCTCTGTATGTATGTGAGGTCTCTGCTCACTAAAATTTGTAAAGTCTGTGGTATCGCTTACTCCCTATTCCTACTGTCCCGTGACACTCATTTCTACTTAGTGGATTTTCTAATGAGTTTTTGGCACAGCTTGGGCTGATCCAGGAGGCGTGGATATTAAGAAGGCTTAGATGCCAGGTGGTGATTTGCTCTGTGGAAAGAAAAAAAAAAAGATCTGGGACATAATTGTCCTCAAAAGAAACCTTTCCAGCTGTATAAACAAATGAAAGCTAATGATTTCACTTTTTCACTTTCACTTTTCAGATAAATTAGGCTCAGAAGGGCTAAAGCTCAGGGTATTGCAGAAAAACTATTTGAGCTACAAATAGACAGATCTCCCACGTAACCTTCAAACCAGTTACCAGAATATACTACAAACATTTGTACAGTTATAGAAGCCATACAGGAATATATCCCTAAAAAATGTAACAGATTTTCTGTCCTAAATTTTCTGTTAACAAAATGATGTTCATCATCATAAAACTTTAGTTTTGATGATGCACAACTTAAATAATCTGCTTTGTCTTTACTGTTCTTTAATGTACTGAAAAGATTTTTTTGAGAGAAGAAGCCTTCAGTTTTAAAGCAAACACATACTCCAATTTACTCCCCAAGTTTAAAAATATTCATATTAGGCTAATTGCAGATCCTAAATCCTAAAAGGGTTTGAATATCTGTAACCTAGTAACTCTCAGAAAAAGCATGTATGTATGCATGGATGGATGGAACAACATATACTAAAGTACTAGCCCCACATTTTTCAAAATATCACTGGAAGTAAATTTTTACTTTATTTTGCTTTCGTTAAAATTGCTAAAATGCACTAAAATGATGAAAATACATAGCATACTGTACTTTAGTTTAATATGCATTAAACAAACCAAGTCATCAATAGAATAATTTTATATGAAATGTAATTGTTAATGTTATTGTTGAAGCATGAACTGAAAAATGTTTGTTCAAGATTTGCACAGTACTACACTTGAATGAAGATCTCACTTTATAAATAATTGGCAGTAGATGTTCTTATGGGAAATATATGTTCCTTGCTCTACTTACGCTATCTTTTATATACAATTTTCATAACAGGCTTTACATTATGTTTCAAAAGAAAGATGACATTTATGGACAGTATTGTGAATTTTCCCTTTTAGCATTGTTTGAAGCGGTTAATCAAGTTTTACCACCAAAGTGGTTCCAGTATTCACTATGGTTCTTAAGTGGTTTTATAAAAAGCAGTTAACAACCAGCTGGTTTTATACAATTTGACATCCATCTCCGCACCATGTCATTATGTCACTTTAAATGTCTTTTCTTGAAAAGGAGTGATTCTCTTTTCATTTAATGTTAAATCCCAGGCAAGAAACAACAAAAAACATCTTATTCATCCCAGAATCCCAGACATTAGATAAGCTCAACTGGCAGGCATGCTTCTCAAAAATGTTATGGTCAAATTTGAGCAAATGCTAAAGTGTAATGACTTGTACTTTAGTATAACTACCTTTATGGAGACAAAAAGAACACTTAACTTTTAAACATGTGAGAAGCATATTCATCAATTTCCAGATGGCTTTTATCATTGATAAGAGTGCTAGGTGCTCCCCTGAATATTTTTTTTTTAGCAAATTCAATTTTGTCCGTTTTAATTTCTCTTCCTAATTCCATGTTTTAGACAGTTTTTCACCTTAAGAATGTCTAATCATAATGCGTAACCTTTCAACAGTGGAAGTGGATTTCATGTTTACATTATGTGCTGACACTGGAGTCTCTTCTATAATTTTTTTCAGGACAGTTGCTAATAATTTGTTCCTACAAAACAACTGACTTTGTTCCAGTACAAAATTAATTGGGTTTCAGCCTGTCAGCCTGGTATACATTACGAGATTTGGGGGAAAAAAAGAAAAAAACAAACTGTACAGGACACAGCTTTGGGAGCACACACACGCCTGGGAAAACATGACTGTATTAAGACACAGATTGCTGCAGCAAGCACTACGTGCAATTTTTCAAGAAAATTTCACACAATGCTTTAATATTTGTCCTTGGCTGTGAGAGAGATTAATTGGCTGTGGGGGAGCCTGTGGCACTAAACAGCTACAGAAATGTGTTTAAAGTTCCTGATGAATTGAATGATTTTTTAAATGATTCTGGTAAAACACAAAAGCATGTCTAAAGCTAAACATTGCACAGCATGGAACCTGGCTGATACATCTCTCTCAGGATTGACAATGTGGAAGATTTCATCTGTATTGGTATGCTAGTATTTCTTTTCTGTTTTGATATCACTCATTGATAATTGACTCATATTTTGATGTCTCATTTGATTGTTTGTGGAAATCTTACAAAAAAGTTTGTTTTCCCTTTAACAAACTCAGCAATTTCCTTTAAGCATCATCATTTCAGTGTTTCCTTTGTGTTCTGTGCTTAGTCTTTCCAAAACAAGTACGCCAGGCCTGTTTCTAGAACATGTGGATGCTTACAGGTAGCACCACAGATTTAGTTCCTTTTGACTGTGAATATAATTATGAACAGCTTAAAAACTTTACAAATTTAGGGAAACACAGATGTTTTTAGATTGATTAAATAATGGAACAGTTCTACAATCCTTGAAAAATAATTAGCCTTTGATTTTTTTAAAATCAAGCTGGATAAAACAATGCTTTCTGATGGATAATTACAAACAGAGAGGGCCGACAAATTGAGCTTGTGTTATGAACTAACCTTCTGTTTTATTGTTTTATTGAAGTGTCTTTTTTATAGTTTTAAATTGAAGTAGTCTAACAGTAAAATTCATTCAGGAGTTTTAAACGTGGCACAATTTAATTTGTTATTGGTCTCTATAAGCCCACCTTCTTCCACTGGCCCTGCAAATCACTCAGGACTTGAGCCAGAGGTGCAGTTCTGCTGTCATTGGTGTGTGTCAAATCAGTTCAAACTAGGAAAAGTTACTAGATCTTAATTTGACCACTTACGTGTTTCTCAAGTTGGAAGGGGTGGTTTGTCCTGCCTTAGCCACCTAAGTTTCACTTTCGTGTGAATTCTTTTGTTTAAGGCTTTTGCAGGTTTTTTCCAGTCTTCTTGTTTTATGTTAGTTTTCGCATAAGTTTGTACCTAAGACCTGAGTTCAGCTTACTTGAAACTTGACTTAGAAGTGTATTTAAAGATTCAAGACATGACTCTGATTCAGTGTCTGACTTATGTCTATTTTGTATATTAACCCAAGACTTTGTCAGACTGTGGAATCATAGCAACATCTTTCTTTGGTGTAACATCATAGCAAAGATCCCACCGACATCTCTCGAACTGAATCCTATATTGATTGACTTTGGGTCATTTTGGAAAAAAAAAACAAAAAAATCAATAAACTTATGTCATCTTTTTCTATTGCTGTTAGCATCGTCTGATTCAGAGAAAGAATAAACAAGGCCTCTAAACCCTATATCACAAATTAAGCAAAGAAAATGACAATTTAAGCAAAGAAAATGTCTGGTTTTAACCATATCAAAACACAAATATCAATAGTTAATTGAAATGAAATAACTTCCTGTTTGCTTCATTCAGTAATTCAACAATGATTGATGCCAACATTTTTAACAAGATTGCTTGTATATATTTTTAGAGTCATGGATAAAATATCCAATTCATTTTCACAACAATATATAAATGACAGCTTTTTAAATTGAATGTTCTAAAGAGAGAAAGTCCCGAAATGTTCATGTGGTTCCGGTAGGCTCAAGCAAAAAGATTTAAATGCAGACAATATCATTATAATTATGTTATTTGAAACTTAAATGATTAAGAAGGAAAAACTGACTTCTAAAAATATTTGCGGGGAAAGACCCTGAAATTATTTATCTTTTAAAACTTAAGTAAATTTATGTCATTGGTCTTTGGCCAGTGAAACACTGGCAAAATTTACTCACATGAAAGATCATTTGATGTCATGAATGCTAGAACATATATGCAAAGTGTTAACATGTCTTATAATTGTAGTTATTAAAAAATAAACTTATCTATAGTGCAGTACTGGTAACAATTCTTGCAGATAATAATTTCTCTTATGTAAATTCAAGTCCATTTGCATGAATGGATGCAGTGCATATGATAAGATTCACCATATCTATATGGATAATGGGGTTTCTGACAGCAAAAGAAATGGATTAGCCTGGACATAAATCTTGACACAACAGCCTTTTTGTATGCAGATGAACTCTTGTCAGAATGAGGGAAAATGGGATATTGCTAATTATAGTTATTAAATGCATGTCTGTCAGTATCAGCTTGCTAGGAGGCAAACATGATGGGCTTAGTAACTTACACAGAGAAACCACTTAATTTGCTAATTATCTGAACAACCCCAGCAACTTATAGAGCTTATAGAAAACATTCATCCTGAAGTACGGATGCTGTGTCCCTCACTGTGAGCAAAGGCCCTCCTTTGGCTTTTAGCACATCTACCCTGCCATGTCAAGTCACACTTGTAAAGCTTTAATGTCATTCAGAATGGAAAATCAAGTGCTATTTCCATTTTCTGGTAGCATGAAAATGCACGGTGGCAGACCACTCACTGTGTGGACACGTTAAAAAAAAACAAAAACTGTCAATATGAGCGACAGGCAGCAAGCTGGAACCAACGCATGATTGAACTCCACGAACCACCTTCTGAGCGAGGGGTCAAAAGAGACTGAAACCCTGACAGAATTATTGAAGTCAGGCTCATAACTAAGTATAATTTGAGGAAGACAACAAGGGCTGCGGCTGAAAATAGCAGCTAATGAAATGTGCCCTACAGTGGTGTTGTGGAGGAAGTGACAAAGTGATGTTAAAGCAATAGGATATTTGATGGGCTGAGAGTTAAAATAGAAAGGAAGTAGGAGGGAAATGCCACTCGCTTTGTGTGCCTTTCACACTGGCTTACTGTATTTTTTCTGACACTCAGAGACACACAGGTACGCACACCCAAGCTCATACTGACCACGACAAGCAAGGCAAACCCATGGGTTGCCCTGAGTGCTCTGCTTATCGGGGACTATTACACTCAGTGACCTGTGACCTCCTGCGTGCCACTTTATGTCACAGACTGTCTTTTTGCAGATATGCAGTGACTCATTTTTTTCTGGAAGCTACAGCTAAATAAAATAAATAAAAGACACAAACATGAATCACGCTGTGCGTTTTCTTTTTCTTGTGCTCACATGGATTGTTGGTTCAAAAAGTTTTACAAAGCGCAGCTGCATCTCAATAAAATATAGTTTCACTGATTTTTTCCAAACATATTTCAAAATGAGAAATATCAGCATTCAGTTTTTTTTTTTTTTTGTTTTTAGAAAATCAGAATGTTAGATAGCACTAATAAAAACAGCATTCTTAATGTAGAAATTATGTTATGGGACACACAATCATGGACAACACTGTTCACATGACAGTAGTAATTGACATCCTTCACAAGGAAAGTAAGCCACAGATGGCCAATACAAAAGACCGTCCATTCTTTTATTGACAGAACATTCAAATTGTTTGTGCACGTGGTACTTCTGTTGTATTTAGAGGAGGCCCCTTTACTAATACTACCTCTATTCACCTAAAAAAAAACGTCCTGGCGCTCGACTTGAGTTGCTAGGTGATGGGCGGAGCTATGTACCAAAGTACCAAAACATGTTTTTTGTGTTATGTATTGGCCATACTTCATTTGCTAGCAGCCTTAGCTGATCCAAACCCTTTTGAGAAACATGCTGAGTACTTAATGAATATACTGTGTCATCAATGGACAATACTAAGTACTTAAATAGAAGGTAACTAAACTTCTCATGTTTCTTGAAGATGATTCACCTCTCATTCAAGATACTTCTTTGGCTCTTAACTACAGTTCAGAAGTCCAGTGACCTTTTACTTAAGTACTAAGTAGAAGGCCAATACAAGGCCACTGGACTTGTGTAGATGTTCACCCGGGTCAAGAAAATGTAGTACTTGAAGTCTTTTCTTATCCCAGATGATGGAGTATCTACATTGATCCAGGGTCCAACACTAAATAAATATTTTAATTAGTCTGATATAAAAACATAAAATTCTGAGAACACATTTTTGGAATGTTTTTTTATTAGCTATAAGCCACAATTATTCAGATTAAAATGGACCACAATTACCAGCTATTAGCACTGAAACCACATGACTGATTCAAAATCTTTGTCCCTCCTGTAACTTCTTTTTTTCAAGTGCTCTCTAGTTCTGGAGTGACAAATTGGTTCCGCATGCAACAGAATAAAAGGAAAAAAAAAAAAAAAACACAAGGCATAGCCTCCCCTGAGCTAATGGTAAACACTGAAGAAAAGTGAAGCTGCAATTAGAAAGTCTTGTTGTCGTGAATATTTCAGATTGTTCTTTTCCCGCTGTCTTTTAAGTCCATCATTGCGCTATCACACTAAATGTGGTACTCTGACATGCATGCGAATTGGCTAATTCACTGCCTCATCTTATTTCCCCCCAGACTCATTTGTGAGGCCTGGCGTCTGCCGAACACAAGCTGGATGCACACCAGCAGGTTCACAGTCAATTAAACAAAACACAATGCTACGGTGATGAATAGAAAGCCAATGGATCTGACAATAATTGTGCCCTTGTAGCATCGTGTGTGGAACTTTGCTTCTGAAACGTTCTATGATGCCGTTATCGCAACAAAGAAACAAGGAGAAATAGGAGACGAAATCCCGCGAAGCTGCTGGCATCAGCATTCAACTTGTGTAACAGTAAGGTAGTTATGAAAGGCCTGTGAGCATGTGGGTGTTCTGCTTTTAGTCAAGTGCAAACATTTTAGCCTAAAGAGGGAGACCTGCCAGAGTCCACTGCCAATATGAATGCACCATCAACACCCACGCTGTTTCCAGTAACTCAAACCCACACCTCATACATATAAACAGTGCAGACGCACACACCAAACAAGCTCTCCACATAGTACATATTACATTTGCATGTCATTACATGCTCTCATGTGCATTTCCTCCCGTTTTCACATTGTGCAAATAAGTGAACTAGCAAAATCAGAGAGCAGACTAATTAAGCTGTTGCAACGCAGGCATTGCTGTGGCCAACAGAAAGTAGTCTAAAGCTCTTCAGAGTAGACAATTTTACCACTGAGGACCATTGTATCACCCAAAGACACCACTAATGTTATATGAGAGTTTAATAGCTTATTTCCTAATACAATATTTGACCCTAATGATTTCTATGTTCATATTTGACTTCCATTTGAGTGAGAAAGATTAAATAAAACTCTGTGACCTTTATAAGAAACTGCATGTGTAAGCATTTTTAATATACCAGCTTAATTCTTTTATTAATCGCACAATTATGCAAGCTTCTCAGTTGGAGACAGAGGAAGATTAGATCCTTTACAACTTCTATTAGCCATGAACACCAACAAGCATGTCTTCCTTAATTCTGGAAAAAGAAGAAAAAACAAATGCACATGCAAGACTTGTCAAAAAGGCTCCCTAATTTTAACAAAATGATTGTTCATATCAAAAAGGTGTGTGTTGTCATTCCTTAATATTTTTTTCTTGTTTACCATAATAGATTCATGTTAATGTTCCTAATAGTGTCAAGAGACCTCATCAGTGGTAACCGATTGGAACATGACAGACTCACAACCAGCATATCTGTGAATGCACAAATCAATAACTGTCAATATATAATTGTTTACCATAGTTATGAACATTAGGTGTTTTACATGGGACCTCACTTGAAAACATAGTTTATACTTAGTATGTTTGAACCCGATTTCCTCAGGTACAGAGTTGAGTCATATGTCTTGGAAGGTGCATCAGTAATATGTGTAATGAAGTAAATATTTCTGTTCTCTAAAATCACCTGAGTTGTTCAAATAAAAGTTTATGTGACAGTTAATATTGTAACTGTCATGTAAAGGTATTTTTGGGTCTGACTGTGTATACCGTAATCATTTTCAAGTTTTCATCCAGAATTTTGCTCCATCAAAAACCCACCAAAGAAAAAACAAAACAAACAAAAAAAAAACATCTTGTGTAAATATTTGAAACCCTGGCTTGTATATCTTATGATAGGAATCATAAGAGATAAAATTTTAATAAAGTCCACTGTAGACTATCGCTGACATGTGCTGACAAATACCTCAGATAAAGATATAATACTCATGCCACTTGGAATACGTCCAGTGTAGAAAAAAGATAGCAACAATGTTTAATAATGAGTGTGACAATGATTATGAGCTTTCTGTGTGACCTCTGGTCCAGACCATCTGTAGGAATGAAGGTCACCATGACATGGTTACACAAGCAGCGAAAATACCTCGCTCTGTCACAGTGTCGTGCAGGCAACGCTCCTGGTTCCTACTACAGATCACCTCCTTGCTGATTAATTAGACTCATTCTGCTAACTGAAAGTCACCCTTTCACCCTGAGTTCAGCTATGAGGCTGAGGTCGGGGGGGGGGTGGGAGGGTGGAACGGCGACCATCACAGCATGAAATGTCGACACACTCTGATAAATCAACAAGTAGCCACCACATTTTTCTTCTCCTTCCTTTCCCAGTCCCTCACTGGTGCCCTTCTTTTGCTATTCCTGCTGTAAATGACAGCCAGCCCACACCGGTCGCCCTGGGAGCAACTGGCGTAACAAGCTAATTAACTAATTAGGCCCTCGTTTGGAAGGCCTAACCAGGAACACAGACACTCATTTGTGTGAATTTGGACTACATTTGAATAACTTAAATGCGTGTGTTCATGTGCAGAGGTCAATAAATGGGAAATAAAACACCACATAGTGTGCACAAGTTTCTGCCAACAGACGCCTCCTCTCATATGCATGAAGTGAAGGAGTAGAGAGGCTGCAATATGGTGATTCATTTATTCTAATGATACGACTGACATCAGCCAAGTGAAGGAGGGGATCAGATGTGTCTTAGCGCGGCCGGGGAGAGTTAAAGCTCCGACTCCTAAAAGCTTAGATTCATGTAAAACTGTAAACAGACACGAGCAGAATAGCTACCATTCCTCCCGCCGTCCGGTATCAATCTACATCAAGAGACATGACGCCCATTGATCTTGCAGCTTGGTGCAGGCTTTGATGAAAAGGCTCTATAAATTAAGTCCGTGTGATGAAAAACCAAATGTAAAATGTGCTCCCGCCTTGCTTATTGAACAGTTAATATTGCAATGCATCAAATCACAGTGCCTCGGTCTACAGGTTCAAACAAATACAAGGCATATAACATTGAATACCCTTCTGCTGTTGCTGTCTAAAAGTGCAAACACTGATTTATTTGCTGAAACAGAGTGAATTAAATCCTTACTTGGGTAAATGGTTTTATCCTAGGGAATAAACATTTTTTCACAATTTAATTTTTTGACAAAAAGTAGAAGCTGTTAGCATACTTCCTGGAAAATATACCAGGAGGACAATTTACAAAGTAGTGGAGTTTCCTCTAGTTCTTGCAACTGTTT
Source organism: Poecilia reticulata (assembly GCF_904066995.2). Taxonomy (NCBI): domain Eukaryota; kingdom Metazoa; phylum Chordata; class Actinopteri; order Cyprinodontiformes; family Poeciliidae; genus Poecilia; species Poecilia reticulata. The sequence continues at coordinate 10,917,518 of NC_088845.1, forward strand.
TGCACAGGCTGACTTTATTTCTACAGAATTGGATAATAGAATGCACTATTTGTATGCAGCTCCAAACACACCCATTAAGTTCAGCAAATGCAATCAGTTTGTCGATGTTCTGGTGTCAGGTTGAACTTCTCCTCAATTCAACAACAAACTTAGCAGGTGCAGAAGTGATGAAGGAGACAGAAAAAAATATTTCCTGCATGCAAAACCCGTATCTCTCAGCAAAACGTGACAGTGTTAGGGGAGAATCCAGTTTGAAGGGCTTTTCAAAATCAATGAGATGTGAATGTTTTTATTAAACTGCTGCATAATGTAGAAGATGATAGAATGACTAATGCCTTAAACTGATTTATTCAAAGGTAATATCCTCTTATTTTCACTTAATACATGTTTTTATCGCAGGGTGCTAGATGTGCTCACTTATCACCACCTCCTTAAGGGGATGCTATTAGCCGAGTGGAGCTTTTTTTTTAGGAGAAAATGCTCCTTTGCTTGTAGTGTGAGAATTTAAAATACACAATTTCTGGTTTTTTACACACTTAAGATTTCACTAATTGCTTTGCTAATTCTCCTGGAAGTGGATCAGCTATTTGGCAGCTTTTATGATCAAGAAATGATTCACTTTCTGTAATATGTGATGGGTTATTCCAACATACATCCAATTTAACTGAGCGAATAAACATACAGACAAAGTGAAGTAAAGGGGTTACAGGGAGACGGCTGTGTTGAATGAAATGTTAACGCAAAGAAAGCCATTAATATTCATAGGAATGAAAACAACCTAAAACACTGCCTGTGATTTATTTATGAAACCTTTATTTCTAGAAACAGACAAAAAATTGGGATTCTTACTTTTCCCCAGATTATTGTGAAAACTTTTTTAAAGCAAAAAACTGATATCATTAATCATCACATAAGCTGAATGTATCATTACACCCATAGACAGACAAAATCTTTTCGTCGCAATAGTGGATGATGTGTGAAGATTTTGCTTCCAGTTTGCATGAACTAAAGTATTTTTGGAACTTGTATCCACTGACTGGAATAATGTCACACCTGAGGGGCAGCAGGTAATGGCAGATGATGGGATCATGTGTCAACGGGTAAATCACACATGACAAGTTGAAATGTTTTATCTGGCGGTGCAGAAAGGATGTGTAGAGTGCGGGGCTTTCATCACTTAAAAAAAAATATAATAATTTTTTTTCCAAGAGGCCCATGCAGTGAGCATTCAGTTTGCCCTGAAAATGACGCCAGGCTCAGTGCCTTGACATGTGTGTTATTAAGTGGCGCTTTTAAATCCTCATGTGACAGAATCAGCTGTGTCAACAGCTATGACTCTGATCAAGTCTGTGGCTAATCCTTGATGACTGAGCCTCTGATATGCACAAAATGGTGGGGATCGAGATACTGATGGAATATATGGGCACATGTGTGCAAGTTTGTGCTTTTTATTTTTGCTCACGTTACAATGTATATACAGACGGATGGAAAAACTTTTTTTAAAAAAGCTAGATAATAGCATGGGTAACGTAGGGATGTAAAAAATAACGCTGAACAGGAGAGAAAAGCCAGGGGCTGTCATCTGATCTGAGCAAATTGCTTAAAAATCAGTCGTAAACTGCATTTATAATCACGCAGAAGAGCGAGAGACCAAAGAATGACCGGTGGTGTTGATGGCTGCGATAACGACAGGGTGGTGCAGGACACGAAGACCTGAGGGTTGACTTTTTTTTTCTTCTTTTTTTGTCTCTTTATTTTCTGCTTGAAGTCAGCAGTTTTGTGTGTGGACTGAGGGTGAGTAGATCGATGTGAATTTCTGCAGCCAGAATATTCTCTTCCATCCCTGACAAGCGCTACATTGGTACGATAGCCCACTGGGATGGAGGATGGAGGCAATAAAACAAGAAAATGTGTAGAAGTGTCCAGAAAAAGCAATAGTGTAAAGATCATCATCACATTTTACTGTCTAAAAGGACAGATAAATCTGTTTTCTGCTCCTTGTCTTTTTTGCTGCTAAGTTTTCTCACCAGGTGATTTATCCTGCACGTTCACAGTCACTTTATAAGTTTGCCGTATTGATTATGTACTCCTATAAGCAAATGCAAAGTCATATCTGCTCATACTCTGCCCTGCTATAAATTAATTAGCTGCATAAATTGGTAAAGGACAGCTCAGCGCATAGATCAAACCTAAATGAGCCCATGAAAGCTCACAAAAAACAAATACAGTTTAACTACTGGTAATAACTAACCTCCCTGCTACTGCTTGTGGGACGTTACTGCAAAACCACAACTCTGCCATTTAATGGACAGCATGAGTGCCTTCATTTCCCAATCCATTTCTTACTTTCCTTTCCTGTAGTGCATTGCACGGTCCAGTCAATACAAGAAAAACAAAAGTTGTGAAAACAAAGGGCTACAAAGAGCCATTCAAGTCATCACTGTTGTGATACTGTTAGGCATCAGCAGCAGAAAACATTCCTGTACTTTTTATGTCAAATTAAGAAATTAGCAAAATGTGTCAATACAATCTAAGTGAAATATTAGATTTAAGCATTAATATTAATGCTTAGTCAAAAAAAAAATTGAAATAATCACATATGTACAGAAATGTGACTAACCTTACAGTTTTCTTATTCTTATTGGTTTACCGAGTTCCTCAGATTTAAATATTGCAGATCACCATTAAAATGTTGATATCAGGCAACAACAACCTGAGTAAACACAAAAGCTATTTGTACGTAAATGAAAACTGAATTTATAAACAACACGACTGGTCATGTTTTTGTGGATCAACGTCATTAGCCACACAAATCTGAAAACAGTCTAACCTCTAGAACATATCTTTACTTAATATTAAATCACGCTTGAAATATGACTAAAAATAGAAGAAATATGGAAAGGGTCAGACACTGTAAATATTTATATATGCACACACAGATGACTTTCCATAGGGGATCAAATTAGTTTCCAAGCAGAACATGCCGCTCACCAGGGCAGAAGCTGAAATATTTCAACATCTATTCTTATGTACCAAACGCTCAAGCCTGCAAATGGGTTTTAAGCCACATATAGTGGATTCCCAACACGAAGTAACCCTCGCACAAGAAAGTACAAAACACAGTGGTGTGTAAGTCATAAAAGCAGTGAGAGTATGACATTGACGATGTCCTTCAGGAGGGTCCCTAACCAGGCCAACTCAGGCAGCACTAACTCATAAATGTGCACTGTAAGAAAATTTTAAGTGGCTTAAATTGCATTAGATTATGGCAGCCATGAAGCGAGTAAGTGACAGAATAAAACAATAAGCCTCGATGTCAGTGTTCCCAGCAGGAAGGAAAAGCATGTGGCATTAGTTCCCAGGTCTGCTGCTGCTGCTGCCACACCACTGGCAGCCAGTTGGACATGCCCCGCTGCCAGGTGTAGAAGGATTTAATGCCTGTTACCTTGTCCTCTGTGTGGATATTGAGTGAAATTACAATCTTATGACCTGATTTGTGCTCTAGCAACTTTGTGTTTTATTTATCTCCTGTACCGCTACAGCAATTTCTGTCATTGCGGTGACACGCTTCAAAGTGCTGTACAGCATTTTTCTACTTTTAGGCTTTTGCACCGCAAGGTGGAACTGTGCTTTATGTGCAGTGAGTCAGAGCTTCTTTTGTCCCAAGCTGTGTCCTTTAATTCAAACTGTAATTCACCAAGTCCTAAAGCAGAACTTATACCACATTTGCAGGTATTAAGGTAAGCTGCTTCGGCTTTGACTCTGCCTCACTCTCTCCAGTTTCATTAAAGGCGTTCCTTGTTTTGGATAAATAATTGGAAAGGCATCATTGCTGTGTTGCGGGAAGCAGCTTTACAAGAGATTAAATGCATATATTTCATTAACAGATCTCACAACACAAATCCTGAACTTGCGTGTTACATTTTGACAGGCTGTGCACATGCTTTCCAAGTATCTCTTAGAAAGGGTTTACCGTGACAGCATTAAACGGTCTCAAACTGAAAGGACCGACAGGAACAACCCACAAAGAGACTAGTGGGTGAGTTAATTACAGTAAAGACATCTAATAATTGTCTCAGGCATGCAGCCTTTTATTTTTGTACAATAGCTTAACATGTTGTAGCAGCAGCTCATTGATTCAGCCTAAAGATTATTTGCCGATTAATTTATTTTTCAGCCTTTTAGGTCATTTAAACAGTAAATCAAAGTGTTGTGTTGATACTATTATTATTGCACTACACACAAACACAAGATGACAATTTTTTTTCTAATTTTACCAACTACATTAGAGTTTGTCAAATTATAAGGAGGAGACAAAAAAGAAAAGGGAGTCGAGATTTGTTGATTTAATGTAAGATAACCTCTAGAGCCTTTGGATTGTACTTTAATTCCAGATAATCCCAGATCTTCATGGAATATGGGTTTGAGTTGACCAACCATTAGGATCCACTTCAAGAGGTAACCCACAACCACGATGAGCTGTAAAGTTAAGATGGGCTTGGAAGACATGACATGGTGAATTTAAACAAATCAAAGACAGTAGACCAAGCTTGTGGGCGCTGAGAGAGCAAGAACACTGAGTGACTTGAAAAAAAACAACAACAAAAATACCATTTTTACTCAGAAAGAAATAACACACTGAGAATCCTGCAAAACAATATTTTTCTAGATTTAAAGCAATAATTACATTTCAACAACATACATAGTTAATATTCTTGTATGTTCTCAATTTTGTGTAAATTCTTGTCTTGTTACATGGGTCTATTGATACACCTCCAAAAGCAATGCAGACAGTTTGAGGAACATTAAAAAAATAGTAATAGTATAGGTTGTTCCTACAGCTAGAAAGGAACTTCATTCCTATAAACACATTTAAATTAGAAGACAGTTGCAAAGGTTTTTATTATCCTGAGTGTGTAACTTTGAATACAAAAATGTATTGTTAAAGTGAAATTAATATTACTTTCCAAATAACAGTCAAACTAAAGTTTTAGTGTTTTCTGTGGACTAAAACAACATGCATCTAAATAAATTACTTTGAAGTATTCACTGCGATTAACTAAATCTGTAAGGTTTCATTTATATCTTCAGATATTAGTGTAGAAAACAAAATTGATCAATCATTAAGTGGAAGTGATTTCTGTGTCCTCTCTTACCTTAAGAGTTTTACTATTCACTCTATTCCGTTCTTCAAGACTTAAGATGAACGACTTTGTCATTTACAGAGTCTTAACACATATAAAAGGAAAATGACGCTATGGTAAAAGCGACAGTAAAGTGACTGTTCAACAGATGTCTTTTTCCAGTCACATGATCTTCTCACACACACCTGCTCTTAATTTTCACCTGAAACCACATCTGTCAGTCCCACGGTTTACACTGGCATGCTTCACAAATTTTAATTAATCATGATCAGTTTGGAAAAGGAAATGAACATGGCTTTCTATATTAGTTGATTCATCGAGACAAACACTGAGGGTGCTAATTGTCCTGCTGGGAGTTATTAAATTAGAGTAGAAAATTAGGATTTGCTATAAATGGCAATGAAAAACAAAAACAGCAGATTTATTGTAAATTTAAAGGAACTATGATATTAAACTGTGTCATATCTGAGTGCATACAGTACGGTAATCTGAACCCCTCTCACAATATAGTGTGCATGTGGGTGACCATCTCTCACAAGGACAAAACATATAGGCAATGGATGGATAAGTGGAAACCAGTCAGTTTGCTGGAAACAATAAAACCAGCTTTCCACCTCAATTTTGCAAGCAAAGCTTTGCAATACTTTTTTTTCTACTCTCCTTAAGTCATTTTTTTTTTTTTTTTTTTTTGCAAAAACTACACAAAACCAAGTATTGCTAAAATTATCTTAAAAAGCACTACTTTATAAATACTTGAGTTTATAAATAAGAAAAAACTTTTCTGCTTTTCTAAATCACGTCTTCTATAATCATTTTAAGATTTAGTTTTCCTTGTGGTTTTCTTTTGGTTTTTATTAGTCCCCAATTAGATTTTTTTCCTCCTCTTTATTTAACAAAAAACAAACAAACACAGAAGTAGTGTTGAAAAAACAAGCACATTCTTGCTCCCTTCATTGAGACTAGGAAGATAAGCAGCAGCCAGGGTCTGCTAATCAAAGGGTCCCGATTAACCAATCGTGACCACCAATTTAGCAAAAGAAGATATTTTGGTTAGTTACAGCTCTGGAAAAATTATGTGTGTGCTAATGTGATGACAAAGTGCTCAATATTTATCTTAGAGCAACAGATGTTGAAAATAAATCTGAAATATGTTCTCAAAACAGTGCTGAGTCCATCATCCTAAAATGATTATTATTACTACAAGTAGAAAACATTCAGCTACGAGTGTGAGGGGTTTGCTAATTGGTGCTAATTGCTGTAGCCGTGAGGGAGGGGTGTTCTGGGAGGCTGAGGTTCGGCTGCAGCTTCAAGGAGGAGCTTTGCATTAGCAAGCGTTTAGGTCCTTCTGAATGGTTGACACAGGAGATTCCATGATTTTTCAAACATGCATGAAATAATCAAAACAGCACTCCAGACATGTTCTTGATGAGGGAATAACAATGTAACATAATATAAGGTTTGATTATCTTTTTCTGCTGTATTATTAATAAATCTTACATAAACATTCTTATGAGAATTTAACTGAGGATTCTTCAGTTAACTGTACTCTCTTTTGTATTACCAAGAAGGTCGTATTTCTCCTTACCAACGGTAATCTTAAAAAAAGTGCAAGACATATTTACAGGTAGCTGAACCGTCAAATCAACTCAAACAATCATGGATTGCTACATAAAACTTATTGGTGAACTAGCCTATCCATTACCTTCAAAAATTTGGCTTTAATCTCTCTTCACTTTTATATCTGGCCTTTCTCCCATTGAAGTGGATTTTTCAGTTACAATTTCAACTGGAGCAATCAGCAAACAGAAGGACAAGTTGTGAACGACGACATTGATTTTCTGCGGTTTTAAAATTGTAATCTGCCTGCAGTTTTAGCAATGGCAGCAGAGGAAGACAACAAAGTCTTTCAGTTCATGTTGGTTGTTTATAGCACAGGCAATTTCTAGTAAGCTTAAATCGCATCAGTCTGACATGTTACATACTTTGCAAGGGAAACATTAGTGATTGGGTAAAATTTCAGACTTCATCTGAGTTCACGCCTACAATCAATCAATCAATCAATCAAATTTTATTTGTATAGCACATTTCAGCAGCAAGGCATTTCAAAGTGCTTTGCATAATTAAAATAAAAACAGCATGTGACATTGAATGAACAGTTAGAAAGACAAAGAGAATTTTATTTTATTTTTTTAAAGCAAAAGAAAAAAGGTTAAACAAGATAAAAACATTAAAACCCGCACCCCTTGTAGGACTTCAGTTAAACGTCTCACACCTCAGAGTTTTAGTTAAAACGCCATTTAACAGTTAAAACTCCAGCAAGCAATCGTTTCTCAATACCTGAGGGTCCAGACCTACTGCATGAAGTAGAACAAGAGGCTGGTTTTTACCAGGCTAAGAGAACTCTTGTTTTACACAAGCAGACAGTAAAATGAAGTTATAAAAATAATGTGGTCTACATCTTACATTTCCCACAAATATCTCAGTCAGTGTTTTAAAATGTAATCTTCATAAACTATCGGTAACAATCTTCTCCAAACAAATGTAAAATTATAGATGGTCCTGCCTAATTCTCAAGGCTAACTTTGGTGAAAACCAAGTGCAGTATATTAGCATGAATGTCTATATAACACACATTAGCATGTGTAGTTTATAAAAGGTCTCAGCTGTAAAAAGCTAATATTGACACCAGAATCCCAAAGGTTAGAAATGATAGATTACAAAAGCTCATGTTTTTCACAAAACAGTAATCCTGTGGGATTCGACAGCACAAAGGCAATTCAAGCTACCACAGTCCTATCAGTTTGTTTTACAGCCTTTTCAACCAGGTTTGATAACGGTTCAGTTGATCCCACATCAGTGTTGTCACCAGCTGAGCAGAACTCTCAGCACGGACCAAAATATGAGGGTCAGTCAGCAATGCAGAATGAAGAGGAAAAACTTGACAGATTTACATTCATGTCATGAGTGAAGTTTTGATCATTTGCAAAGCCATCAACTGGATGTCCTTTCATATCTGAAGTCTCTGCTGCCCTATCACTCATGCACACAGGGGATCTTAATGATGGCTCTCCTATTTGCAGTTATTTCAGGAAATTCAATGACTTACTTGCCAGGGTCATGAGCAAAATGAACAAGACAAGCATCTTTGAAGATTATGATAATGCGAAAGGAGGGCAAAATTGGAATTGTTTTAAAATTCACCCGCACGTTCCACATCTTATTATCCTGCCACTTGGCAGCCAACCATTTTCAAAGGCGTGATAAAAATACACATTAGATATATTTGCTGCGACTGCTGCGTGGCACAGAATTTTATAGCCTGTGCAGTCTGGCATTTCAAAATGAGAAAAATAAACACTCTTCCTACGAAAACTAAAAGACATGGATCAGAAATCTGAAGATAGATGTTGGTCCGTCTGTAAAACAGTCATTAAGATTTGCTCGGCACAGTAGATGAAATGTAGCTGTGCATCATATAATTTACCGTGCTTGGTTTCTGAAGCTAAACGTTACATACTACTGAGATGAAAATTGAAACCTTCCGTTCGGGGCGGGAGAGATGATCCAACGCTTAATACGACACTGAACTGAAGACCAGATGGTGCAGACTAAAACACGCTTTAGGAGGGAGGATGCTTTTTCAAGAGGAAGACATGCAAATCAGGTCTTCATTGAAGCTGTTGACTCATGCAATTTTGCTGTGTTTACCAATAATAAATTGGAATGGGACACAAATAGAGCTTTTCATGCAAAACCCCGGATAAAACTAAACGTTTTAGAGAAATGTGTTATTCCAGCTGACCCCAGAGCTGAAATGCTACATTAGCAAATTATGAAAGGTTTAGTAGGTGCTCTGCATGTAATGAAAGGGAAGAAAAGGACACGGCGACCTCACTAAACACATACACACACACATATTAAGAAAATGTCAGCCATGGCTTTTGATCTGTGCGGACTAAATAAGTACTGACTAAAACATATGCAATTACATTGGTGAGGGAGAAACATCTGAGACTGTGTGTCCACCCGTGTCACAGACAGTGTGGCTCAACACAAAATTATTCATCTCGTTCTGAACCTTCTGCTTCTTTGCTTCTTACTTCTATCCGGTAATTAGAGCTGCACGGAATTTGTCGTCTGCATATCTCCAACATTGTTTAAGTTGGGAAGCAAGGAATTTCTCTTTAGTGGAAATTACAGTTTCCACTTAAAGTTAGTTAGTTAAAATTTCCCTACCTGTAAGCACCAGGCTAGAATATTATCTTTTTTATTTATATTACATATCTCAGATTCAGCATTTTATTTATCCCTACATTGTTGACAGTTTCCAATAACAATACTTAAAATAATGAAAAATGCAATAACCTTGAACAAAAACCTGGGTGTGATTTAAGGTCAAGACGACTCCACTAAATCTAAGACGGCGAGGTTTCACAGAATGCTGTTGGCAGAAATGAGGAATATTTTATTTGCATTTCTAGAGAAGAGATTTCTTTACATTATGCTTTGACAGTGTCTTTATTACCTCATTTGTCTCTTGTTAATGGAAATCTCCTCATTTCACAATCATTGAAAGAAGCAAGCTATGTGAAATCCTTGGTCCCTATTTAAAGCTTTTTCTTTCTGTGAACAAATTACTTTATTTTTAGGTAATTACTTCTGGAAATCCAAAGCTGCTATCCTTTTCCAAGGGCTGATTTTGGCATCGCTTGGATTTTTCTGACATTGACAAACCAGAGTTTTTCTGTTCTTTCTGGTGGGTTCAAATGTCACTATATATCAAAATTATCAATATGTATGAAGATTGCCTTAAAACAGGATTGAAGGCAAGTTCATTTATTGATTTTTTACAATAACAAATGTTAGACCAGCTAACATTTATCTCATATAGCTTTTATCTCAGTTCTGATGTCAATCATTTGACAACTTGATATGTCAGCTGTAGGAATGTAAAGTAACCAATTCACAATTTGCAAAGTCCTCTTCATGGGGGTCTGGATCAAGATTTCCATATATTTACATTGAACACATTTATTATGACTATATTAACATATATAAAACAGGACCTTTTACCGTTTTAGGGGATCCAAGCCTAACCTATAGTGTCAGAAACACCATGGCCAGTTCACAATGAATATTCTGAAGAGTTTCTCAGATGTTACGCTACAGCATTTAGACAACCAGGCAAGTTGATCCGCTAAAAACTCACACCCAAGTCTGTCATACATTTCTGTATTTTTGGACATCTGGAATGCGACAGTGGATAAAGAAGCTTGGAAGGACACAGCAGACTGCAGGGAAGATGGGTGCAGTATATGATACAAGGGGGTGTGAGGAAACCAGGTGCTGTGAAGTGTGAAGCTCTGCCCTCCCAGCTGATGATCAAAAACAAGCATAACTACCACTGATGACTGTGGCTGCTGGCCAGAAAAATGCACAACATAGAAGCAGCATTATCAGCTGTATCAAGGGATGGCAGTGCCAGCCAAAAAAATACCATTACTGGCACCAAGGAACATTCACACGGAAACAAAAGCAACACAATGCATCATCAGTTATTCATATAATTCTTTGTCTTCTTTCACTTAGCCTGTATTCCCACAATTCTTCAGTAATGACTTTGCTTTGGTTTGACATTTTAAAGAGGTTTTGCCATCTGGGGATTGCTCAGAGTCTGATATTAAGAGAATCTGTCCCATCAGTCAGCTAACAGAGATACTATTAATGAAGTCTTGTGGGATCCTCTACCAGGACTCCCGATGCAGGCCCGGAGGGGTCCACTGAGTCTTCCTGCGCTAGTACAAAGCTCTCTGATATTTCCTACCATTAGCTCCTCTTTTACAGAATGAAACTCTTCATTAAAAATATCATAAGATGATTATATATCATGTCAAATTATCAGCGCTCTGGTCCTCTCCAGACCTGTTTTCCAGTTGGCAGATACTGAGAGAGCTCTGGCAGGGGAATTTCATTGAACAAGAAATGGGAAACAAAATGTTCGGCTGAATGTGTGAGTGCTGTCATTGTGTCCCAGAGCTCCACTGTGAAAAAGTGACCACATAAGTAAAGACCATTCATTAAATTGATGACTTAGGCACGGTCTTTCCTCTGAACCACCCTTTTATCACTTTAGTCCATAACCACAGCTGTAACACTAAATCACAGTAAATCCTACCTCAGCCACAGTAACAAAGTCCCATGATGGCCTTTATCACAAAATGATGAACGCACACATTTAACTTACTGATGCTGAATTGAATTCTTTAAGGTTTATATCTTTAGAAACAGATGGAAACCCGTCTTGCCACTGTTGTCTAATACCCCTGAGAGTTGTTCATTTTGATGTTTCATTCCATACTTGAGCTTGTTCATGTGCTGTTTTTGGTACCGTTTTAAATTGTATTTCCAGTTTTATTTTGTAATCTTGCTGTTAATGTTCACTTTATTTAATTTACATCCATTTTTTATGCCTGTTGCTGAGTCACTGTCTTTTTGCAGTGCATTTCTTGTTGGTGTTTTTTTCATGGCTTAGCTACTGTTGTACTGATATTCTCCTTTCATTTTTGCCATTTCTCCACTCAGTTTTTGTCAGCTTACGCTCCCCCACATCTGTTCCACATTTGGTTAATCAGTCTCACCTCTTCCCATTTCAGTAACCTTCATCTCATTGTAAAGTCTATTTTACAGCTGATATTTATGTTGCCATTATTAAAATCGATGGGTCAGTGACACAATGAGCACATTGTTCTCAAGTGGTCATGGCGTCATCAACATCTGAAAAAGCCAATGTACCCCTTTGCTAATTCTTTATAATCACATGCTGCCAATTTGTTACAACCTACTTCCCTTTTGGATCTGTAAAGACAGCCTACCAGTTGATATGCCAGTAGTTATAAAATTCTAAAGAAGTCTAAAACCTATTTAATTTTAATGTAGTCACATATTATTCACTGAAGATGTTATGCTGCACCCTGTTTCTGTCCATTATGGTTCTGATTCCTGTTTGGGCCTGTGGACTTGTAAGAAATGTAGCAATAATACATGTCTTTGGACATTACAAGTTCATTGAATCATGGAAGACAATGTCAAGTGCACTATGACAGATGCAAAAGACAACAACCAATCTTTTGTGGACTATATGGTGCCAACTGAGAGAGATGGGAGCCTTCCAAGTACGCCTTAAGATATTCTTAATCTCAATGATGTCTCCCTGGTTAAATAAAGGTTTATTTAAATTATTGAAGTCTACTGAAAGCTTTGAACTCTACCAAAGACCAACACTTGTTTATGTATCTGAACACCGGTTGAAACAACTTAAATTGCGAGTCATCACAGTTTTACAGAATTAGGGCAAATAGGTTCCAACAAGTACAGGAGGAAAGGGCACGGAGCATAAACACAAACATAACCAGGCTTATGCTACGGCATCAAAAAAAATATTTCATAAGGTAGAATCCTGTTGCTTAAACAGATTAAAATACCATACATTTTTGCTTCAGTAAAGCACATAATTAAATTAATCATTTTCACAAAATAGTATGTTTTAATAATTCTAGGCTGAGCAGTACAGAGAGTCATTTTGAGTAGGAGGCTCAAAGCTGAACTGTAGTAATTTCTCATCATCAAGTCTAATCAGAGAGGGAGAGGCTACAGAGATGCACTCAATGAAAATGCATGTCCTTCAAACTTTCTTTTGTCCATGCTCAAATTAGAAGGGCAATACTAAACTCTGTGCACCATGCAGTCCTAGTATTACTGATATGTTAGGATTAAAATCATTTAGTTTTAATTAAAACTGTTAAATCGCACCATTTTAAACATGAAAATTGAGAACTGCAATACTTATCCATGACAACCTAAGACTCAAATCAAACTACAAAGTAGTTTTTGGACTATAGGTCTCTCAGAGATCAGAAAAATTAATAAAAACAACAATCTATCAAAAGTACCCAACTAAAATTGTGAATAAAATTAAATGCGCTTGGGTACAAAACTATTTGTTTACTGGTGCACAATGGATGTAAAAAGAAATGATATGGTAGCATATTTGTATGCAATGGGGGGTAGGCATAGATAATAATGTTTTTATTTTGACACCATAGTAGCCTCTGCATACCATTAAAACAAAACCACCTTCCAAATTAAGGTCACACACCGTTTCCAGCACTGTATTTAATTTGGAAAAGCATTCCAAAACAGGGAAGTATCACGTTGAACAGATTCACAAAGATCAGTATCAACAGTTCTCATAAAGCATAGAACTATCCCAGGATCAATTTCACAAAATCTTACTTGGTAGTTTAGTTTATTCTTTATGTTAGACATCAGGAAAGGGGAAAAAACACCTTGAAAATACTGCACTGAGGCTAAGAGCTCAGGTTGTGTAATGGATACTGACAAAGAGAAGATAAAATGTTTGAAGACAAAATGGAACACCTATCATAGGTATCGTATGGAAAAAACCCAGATCCATTTCAGGCTGAAACAACATAAATATATAGAAATCAGCAAGTATTTGTAAGTTCATACCATCCTGAGAGTAATTGCTGAGACTTGAGAAAAGCAGTGATGCATTCAGTATGGTAAATGGTAGTGTACAAACAAAGTACTTTGGTCATTAAATTCCATTAGTTGAATCAGCAGTTTGTGCAGCTTCCATTAAACGTGAAGGCTTATTGACAGTAATGCTGCGAAGCCTCTCCTGTGTGATCATAAAGTACCACAGCCAAGTCAAAGGGCTTTCCACTCCACCAGTGGTATTCCTTATGACCCACTATAGGATTAATATAAATAAGAATATCTACTTGTGCTGGCTGGAGTCTTCATAAAAGACTATGTGGCACATCTAAAGAAGAAGCTGGCATTCCCAGGGACTCACTTTACAAATGACAGGAACTCCAGCATTGACTACACACACATACACAGTATATGCACACACACAGTATGGGGGCACCCATCTGCAGCTGGAAAATCATTGTATATCTTTGAAGTTTACCCGTTTTCTTTTTTACTTTAGATCTACTTGATTTAGGTGGATCTAATGAACTTCCTAGATCAAAAGTCTCTACCTGTGTTTCTCCACAGACCTTTTGTTGGGTGAGCTTGTGGCCTAATAGTACGAGCTGAATGTCATGCTCTCCTTGGGACGATCAATCCAGGCGATCAGATATCAGACACCTGGGGGATGGCTCTGACCACAGATCACTTGCTGGCAAACTCTCTCTGGCTGGCACAAAAATACAATTGAGACACATTGTTGATTATATTCCATGCACACATGCATTTGTAAAGAATTCACAAAACTATGAGCTAAATCTATGAGCGGGGGCCAAGGACGTGAGCTTGTCAGCAGAGAATCGTGCTGAGGCAAAAGATTTATTCTCCTAAAGCATTCTATCTTTCTTTTCTTTCAGCCATTATATTATCTGCATGTCAGCTTGATGAGACGTCTCTCAAACCAATACGACCCTCTGTTCAATGCAACTGCTGCACTTGTCGCATCCTCAGTGACTGAAAATTGCGTACCTTGCTCAAGGTCACAGACACTGGTTTTCACTCAGGGGTACAAGGAGCCAGACGTGCAACTCCCTCTCTTCACACGTCTGTGTCTCTGCTTGATTTCTAATTGCCTCTGTGAGAGGCCCTGGCCTGTGGGGGGACAGTGGGACAGCTAAGAACCATTTTGTATTCCCCTGTAAAAGTCATTCAACATGGTAAACATGCAGTTTATCCTCTGTGGGAGTGTTGATGGCAATCATTTTATTAGGGGTTCATCTGTCTCTAACCAAGGGGGATACCAGTTATTCCCTTATAAATATAAAAAAAGATTTGCAAAGGTTTGCAAAGATGGGACGAATGATAGCATATATTCTGCTTTAAATTCTTAAGAGGCTGATAGACTGGGTACAGAAGTGTTGCAGAATTGGCATTAACAACTTCAATGCCATCCTCTTATTCATTTCTGACATCCAGCCAAGTGGTGTATGTGAGGCCTACAAGGATTTTAATCAGGCTGGATGATTCCGAAGCGGACATGACAAAACGGGATTCTTCTTTGCACCAGCTATAGGGAACAATTCAGTTAATGAACCCACATGAAAGGACCCACATGGCACCCCCGTTTTTATACAGAGTTGTCCTGCAACAAACCTATGCAAGCGATGAACATGAAACCCTTTTGGATTTAATTGCAGAAACCCATGTGGATCCCAAATATAAATGTGCCCATTTGCTTGGCAGTGATGAGTTTTACAACATGCAGCAGGTATCCTTTCCCAGACTTATCATTACATCCCTTAAAATATTTAATATATAGGTCCATCATTTAAGCTTTGACACCATCTTCTCTCACCAATCTCCCTTCCCCTCGTAACTCCAATTTGCACTTTCAACCAGTTTCTTTGACACTTCCATTATTTCTCATCTCGATTTGAACAAAAAACTCATTTTAGTTTTGACTCAGACAATGTTTTATTTTTTGCCTCCTTATTTCTTGTAATTTAGTCTCCAATAATGCACAGTTGTTCCGTCCGAATTGCATTCATCTTGGCACATCGGCAACTCCTCTTAAATCCAATGGAGGCTCTGAAGGTTTCCACTCTCTACGGCTCTGCAGAGCAATTATATCAAATAAATTGTGTTAAGGGTCATTAATGGTTTAGATAGAATTTGAAAAATGACTAGCAGGGCTTGATGATGCATACCCTTTTGAGAGACTAATTCTCATTAAATCCAAGAGAGAATTGCGATTGTTGCTATTCGAAGAATTTCACTCCAAGTTACCATGCATGTCTATTTTTTTGGACAGCAAACCTTCTAAAATAGATATTAGCATTAATCTCCTTGTGTTTTCCAGATAATTTGGTATTCAACGAAACACTAGTGGATAAGAGGCACTGCAGTGATGTGCCTTGCTAAATCAATCCCAATGTGAGAGTGTCCGTTTACTCCCCAGTCATTGCACTGCCAACATATTGAGCCAGCATCTTAGTAGGTAGTGGATTAATTGAATGAAAACACATCACGGGGATAACCACTGTGTGCTCATTTCCAGTGTGGAATGACACTACTTTGAAATGTAAATGTGAAAAAGAGGATGGACTACAGCCTTCAAAAAGTAACAAGTGATGCTACAATGTTGCGTTCAACAAAAAACGTCCTTGTATGAAACACATTTTCTTGTTTGTAACTGAAGTTAATGTATAAAGCACAAGCAACAAATCAAATCTTAGGGCACACTAAAAGCTGAACAGGTTCAATTCATATCCAATGATGTAGAGATATATAGATCAGTCCAATTTATCCAAATGCATTCAAATGATATACACTGGTTTGTTTATCTACATTCCTACCAAAGTTAGTTAATTGTAAAATGTCATTTGTTAAAAAACTTTAGTAAGGTTTCTACCCTTTCTGACACTCCTACTTCAGCATGTCATGACAACAATGCTCCTCCATGTCATTTATTAATGTCGTCTACAAGCTCAGGAGACGTGCAGCTTCACCAGTTGTTTGCTAATTGTCGCTGCCGCTAGTCTAATAGAGCTGCATGTATTTGTGTGATGCTGGAGTTTCAAATGAGTCAAAGCAAAACTTTGACGCAAAACTTTGACTCATAACATCACATGAAATAACATTTCATGTGATGTTATTTCATGACATCACATGAAATAAAGCTAAACAAAGAAAAAAAGCTAATTTTGCTTATCTCCCCTTTAAAGAAAAGTTGGTTAGAAAATATATTTTTAATCTTATAAGTGCTTACCTGTTATTACATGAGTTTTGTTTCAGAGATAAACAAAGTAAACACTGATACGTCAACACCGCTTGTGAAAGAACAATTTTAATGGACTGTCCTACTTTTTCACATGGCTGTATGTGAAAGCCTGGGTTCCTGCAGACAGGCAAAAATAAGCCACTATGTGCCCATAAGAATTTTCTCCGTTTTGATCTTTTCCCGCTTTAGATGTTTTGTGACGGGAAAAGATGAAGTGATAATGTAAACTGCCAGCTGATATACTGACAAAGCAAGGCCAGTGACTAGAATCTGAAAGTAACACACCACCATTCTAGGTGGAGCTAAAGAAATAACCTTGTTAGCACTTTAATATGTTACTTTGCAGTGTATTACTTGAAAGATTGCTCATTTATTTATTTATTCATACACTAAACATTGTCATCGAGCAGTTGCGCATGGATTCTGCTTAGATTTTCACAGTAGATTTGCATTTGCATGCACCTGCTCTGCCTGCTGCAAAATTTATTTTATCATCTATAATTTGAACCTAATAACAGGAATTACAGATGTAATATCCCACTGACAGCCCATTATTAAGGATCTTTCCAGTAAATACAAATACGTGGTTAGCCTGTAGAGCAAATTTGAGTATAGGTCTTTGTTGCTTAAAGACATTTCTTACGCCAAGGCGCAAACATGTTGCTTTCCTTTTGAGTTTGTTTTAAAAGAAGTCTCGTCCTCAGGGTAAACAGCTGTTATCTTTCCATCTCAAGGTTGTACATATGCAGAAATATGTATAAACCTCTCCTTCTACCGAGGAGTAAAAATCCATTTCATACCTAAAGGATTTCACTATCTTTTCTGCATCTTTGTTCAACTAAAGTAACAGAGGAAAACTGGAATTAAAACGCTATTATACCAGAGAGTTTTATCGAACAAGCAATTTTTGCAATTACCTGACATTTTCCTCATTCTTCTCGTTTTCATCAACAATGTCCTTACCACTGTCACTATAGAAAAAAAAAAAAAAACCTTGATAAAATGCAGGTTTTAAGCCTTCCAGTTGCAAAAGATCTTGACGTCCATGGCATGAATGTATGGTATTAACATCCAAGTAGTCCTTGATATGATATTTTGATTTGAGGTTCTGAGCAGTTGGAGTTTTATCTAGTTACTGCTTATTTGAACATTTACAAAGCATTGTCATTCATGTCGGTACTATACATGCTCATTTTACACCGGGTCACAAGGAGCAATAAGAAAGAGGTGGTAAAGATGTACCCTGGACAGGTCACCACTCCCATCACATTCACACCTAAGTAGTTAATTAACCCAACATGTTTCAGAAAATATGCACAGAGAGAGAACATGCAAACTCCACGCAGAAAGTCTATTTTCAGGATTTAAACCCAGGACCTTGTTGTTGCGTGGTAACTGTGCCTACAAAGAACATAACGCATAAATGCCCAAGTCAATAACTAAAAACCTAATGCTTATCTTCTTTGAAAAAGCTTAAATAAGACAGACAATCTAGCTGAATATACTTGAATAGCATCTTTGCTTGTTTAACTATTACACTGAAGTTATAGTTAAATAACTTTGTTGCATTTTGTTGCATTCATCTGCAACAAAATGTTTGCAGATATTTGTGCAGTCCTTGGAAAAAGCATATTTGCTTTCAGGTGCACTGAAAGGAGGTCAATCCAAAGAGTTAAAGCTGTCTGCAATCTAACTCTGCCTATACAGACAGGGACACATACATACATACATACAAACATACATACACGACAAAATGCATCACAATAAAGGTAAGGAGAGTGAACCTGCTTGCAATTAAATTCATCTTTTAAAGGAATAGAAAGAAAATTAAACCTACAAAACTTCTTTACAAGACCATGTCGCCTCACCATCTGGCTCAAGCGTTTCAATCTCTGTTACACCTTTATGCTCCCGCCTCAACACAAGCGAGTGGTAGTGGTATCGATCCAGCCGTATACTCGTTTTATTATCTCCTCTCCCGTCCAAAGGCAGCTTTCCGCTTTGATAGCGCCACTGTTGTAGAAAAGCATAAATTCTCAAGCTCATTTGCTGTGAGGGGGAGGATAAATGGATGTGAAATCAAGCCATGAAAAGCCAACATGGCATGGTGGGGAATTTTATCCTGAGCTCATTAGAGAAACATGTCCCTCTCCTTGCTTGCAATAGTGCACAGTATGCTGAGAGATTTTTTTAAGCTGTCTGGTTCTCAGGTTTTAATGAATTCATTTGATTGGGAATGTTAATTTACGCTTTTGTTCTGTAGATACAATTTTTGGCATGCAGTCCGTGGGAGACATCCTGCCTGGCCTCAGTTTGTCACACTAACAGTGGGCCATAGAAGACGTGAGGAAGATTGTCCTAAAGTCTCCCTATGCTTTATGACAATAGGCCAGCTGTGTGTCAGGAAGGCCGGGGTAAATAGGGCTGTTTGTAGTCGCAGATCTACCCTGATCAAAGGCCTCTCTCTCAGCTTGCTGTCAGTTCCTAATGTCTTTGCTGTTGCTTCTCTGCCCAGTCTTTCGCTGGCAGATTGACTGGCAGAGTCACTACACTAATGTGAATAGAGGGTGGCCTTAAAAGAAAAGCAGAAAGACACTGACAGCAACATGCTGCTACATGGAATCATTTTCTGAGGAAGCCTGGCGGTGCAGCAAGTTAGAATTATCAGTTCCTGCAAGATTCTGTTGCTATTATGAAAAATAGCTGCAAAGTTTAAAAGTGATCCAGCAGAAAAAAAACAGCACCTGTTGTTTTCTTCCCATACCTCCTCCTCTTTCCCATCATTACAGCACAGAAAGCGCACTCCAAAATGCATTACTCATCTCTGGAGACTGCTCCAACATGCACATATTGCATTGCAAGAATGCATGCTATAATTGACAGTTAAATGTGGGATTAGAAGCTTGGGTTTGGAATAATTTTTAGAGAAACACATACTCTATAGAATAAGAGTATTAGTATTTCCTTCCCTACGTATACATCACGAGCTCTTCGATTAGAAAATTCACACCATGCTTTCTCTACAGTTACTGCTCAGTGTGCATATCTTGCTCTCTCCTACATGGTGGGATCACAGTGAGCCGATGTGTGACTGTTCATGATTGAGTCCCCCTGAGCTAACAGCTGTTATCATTTTTGCAAACCTTCAGCAGCTCCTTACACCAATAACCCCCACAAGAGGTGAAAAAGATTAACAAATGTATGAATAATCTGATCCCAAAAACAGGCAGAGTGTGAAATTCCAAGTGAGAGTGGGCTGCAGCAGCTAAGGATCAAAATTTCAGAATCTGCTGTGTTGTCATTGGATTTCCATATCCAAACTTTTGTGATGTAATACTCCGGGGGCCGGTTATCAATTTGCAAGCATCACATCGAATCTTTACATCTTTAAGCAAGGTGACCTTGATTTTGGCCTGAATGGTCAAGTATGAGAAACACAGTCTGCATTTGTTTAAAATCGTGCAAATGCTTTTTTTTTTGTATCATTTAATTAGGTCTTGACTGCACAGTGGTGAACTTGTTAGCACTGTTGCACTGTTATTAGTCCTAATCTTGATGTGGGGTCCGTCCCTTACTTGCATCTCGTCAAGTTAATGATGAACTCTAATCAATATTTTAGGAAATTATGAAAAGAAATTGTAGATTGTGAGGAAACATCTTATTGCTAATGTGATTCCCAAGACAGAATGATCATGAAAGCTGCAAGGAAAAAGCTATTTGGTGAGCTCAATAACGTCATTAATGACTTCGTACTAGACAGATTGCCTGTTACCTCAGGACATTTTTGAAGGTCCTGCGTTCTACAGCAGGGTTCTGATCTGGAGTAAATGGGTCCTAATGTGGACATAAAGTTTTTTTTTTTGCTGCATGCCTATTTCACAGAATGTTGAATGTTGGGGATGCAAAATTCAACACTCTACAAGTCAGAGTCATTAAAACTGTCTAGAGATTACCTAAAAGGACCTTCATTTATCAGGAAGATAAATGTCTATTGACATAGTCTGAGGTGAGTGGGGGAGTCTCAATAAATCTCACCGCATGTCTGTTGGAGCCTCGCTCTGATAGCAGGACAGGGGTCTAAAAACTACCCCTCTCCATGCTGCTCTCTTTATCGTTCCTCTGGCAGCTCAACAGCATGCATTCCTAGGTTTTTTTTCACTACCTCCCATCAAATTACCGTCTTTGCACCCTGTAACCCTGGGTGAGAGATGATTACCCCTTCTTGAGCTGTAACTGACCTCAGAGTTTGGCCTCCAACTCACTCAAACACATCCACCTCCATCTATCATTTGAAAATGTTGAAAAACACATTTATTCACTGCTTAGCAGCAGCATCCACCTGTTGAATCCCAAATAATAGAATGTGGGGGGTTATTTTTTGAAGAAAATATATCTAATTTAAGGTTACTGCTAGAGGCACTAACAAGGTTTTTATTAAAAACATGAAGCACAGTATTTATTTTTTTTTGCTCTTATTTAAAGCTTATACGACAAATAATGGTGATGAAGTCTGATTCTCCACATGCTACATCTCCCACAGAGTCCACAATGAACTCATTTTCTCTACAAAAAAAAGAGACATGAGAGCTTGGAAAACCTCGCCGCAGTCCTGATGGCAAACGGTAAGACAGAATAGAAAAACAGGGAACCAGCATGGGAAGATTGAGGTTGAGGGCATGAAAAAAAAAAAAAAGAAGAAGAAGTAAGGAAAAAAGTGATGGGTTGAAAAGAGGGGTATTCGTAGTTTTAAGAGAGACAAGATGCCTTTAAGGAATGGTGTGGGGGGGGGGGGGGGGGAGACAGAAGTAAGGAAGGGGGGGACATAGAAAAAAAACTACACACTTTCCTGGCTTATTTACACGTAGCTGCCAGTATGACAGGTAATTTGGGCAAATTCTCCACAGAGCCCGCAGCAGACGGTGAGGGGATAAAGACGAAAGGAGAGAGCAAAAGAGAGAAAAAAGGCGAGAGGGACGTGAGCAGACTACCTGACAAGGTCTGAGTTAGGTCTGAGAGCAAGATAGCAAATGGGTTTCCAGATTCCAATCAGAGGAGAGGAGTGGGGGTGAGGAGATAGAAGGATGAGGGTGTGTTCGGCAGGAGGCGGAGACGGGTGAAAGAGGGGCGGAAGTCATCCTGTTGACAGAGTCTGATCATTTTATTTATCTTCAGCAAGGAGGAGATATCAAAAGTGCCTTTTAATTCAATTTCTCTTTCCCTGTTGAGGCTGAAAGATCAAGAAGGCAGCAATAGCAAAGGGAAACGGTAAAAGGGGGCGAAAAATATATCAAGATCTCGCAATTTATTCATGCCATTTATTCAGTTGTTTGTGTCTCTCGTGCCATGTGTGAATGTGCCCATTCATCTTATTGAACTTTCAGGATGAGTCAAAAAAGAGCTCGTATTTATAGAAAGCTCACTTTTGCATGACTGTCTGTGCTCAAAGCCAATTAGAAAACACTTGTTAATGAGGCAATGTCTTCCTTCCTGAAATCATCTATGTGTGACTTCATTTTTTTCCCCGGCTGTTAAGATGAAGATTTCAAACTTTTATATGTTTGGTACTTGAGGTGTCAGCTCTATGGTTTTGAAACACGAATAAAAGACGTGGGAGCTCCAAGTAATGCCTTTCCTAGGAGGAAACAGGCATTACTAGAAACCACAACAGAGTATGAAGATGCTAAGATCAGCAAAGGCAGCTCTTTACCTTGCTCGTCACACACACAGCCAAGGCAAAGAGACAACATAAATGGGGGATAGAAGAGACGAAGAAGATATAGCCAGAAGGATCAATATACATGATGATATGATGGAGAAGTTTAGAGGAGAAAGTCAGCAATGCGGTCAAATACAAACAAAGCCAAGCCAGCAGAAGATTAAGCCGTTCAACCAAAGCAGTGAACATAAACTGATATCCTCATCATGAGCTTCCTGTTCTGTGTAGACAGATCCTCCTAAGAAATTATTGTTTTACCGTCACAAAAATTGAGGTGCAGATGTGGGTGGAGGTCCCATCTGGGGCTGAGTGCGCATCCACTTCTTGCTGTAACTTAATGTTTATAAAAGTGTTTGACATATTCACCTTTCCTCCTTATAAGAGCTCATCCTTCAGGTATCACAAACATCTCTTGGTCTTCTCATGAAAAACCTATGAGAGCAGAGGAAGCTGTGCTCACATGCTGCACACACATCTGTTAAACCCAAAGTATGTTTACTAATGCATGGCCGTCCTGACAGCTGTCATTTCTCTAGGTATTCGGACTGACTAAAGCCACATTGCCAAATGTATTGAGTCAATTGCTTTTAAACTCATGCATGAATCTTAAGACATCTCAGTATTGAAAGAAAGGCTTTAGAAGAAAATCCGCCCTCATCTGATGGCCCAAAGGCTTTCCACAAGGTTTAGAATAGTCTTTAAAGAAATACTAGCTCTTTCTTCTGGAAGAGCGTTTGTGAAGGCGAGGCTCTCAAACAGGAGAAGACCGTTTGACTCCACTCCAGTTTACCCCAAATTTTCTCTGGGGGATTTTGCCAGAACTCTTTCTGATCGATCAAATTTCTTCACAGCCAAATTCGCTCATCGGTGCCTTTGCTTTCCTATTTTGCTTTTGCGAACTTCCGATTAGTCACGTTGGAACTGGAAGCAGCCATCCTTCAACTGATCCCACACAGTAGAGAATATGGTATTTCCCCAAATATTTTTTGGCTCCATTGTTGGAACTATGGGGTCAAGAAAAAATCCTGAGAAAGACTCTTCTGCTTTTATTCAGTCAGTCTGGTACTGTCAAGCATGTCTCCACTATCTCTCTGCATTATGTGCTTTGGCGTGATCTTACATTACGCACCACATTCATGCCTCAATCTGTTATTACAAGCACAACCAAATTACAAGCAGTCTTGCCTACCTGTTGGATTGTATACACATTGGGTCATGATGATGATTTTAACACCTGGATTCACTTATTTGAAAGAGTATTTCTGTAATATTCATATTATATGTGCACCATGGTGACATACAATCTTCCCTTTAAATACAGAGCATTAAGGTCAGGTCCAGTCCTTGAGCGCTACCACCCTGCAACTTTTAGATGCATCCCTTATCTAACACATCTGGGTCAAATAAATGGCTCATTACCAGGCCTCTGCACAGCTCAATTGCTGCTGGTGAGGGAATTCGGCCTTTTGACTCAGTCATTTTGAAGCAGGAATGAATCTAAAAGTTGTCGGATGGTGGCTCTCGAGGACTGGATTTGAGCATCCTTGCTGTAAACATAGTGTTACGTCTTAGCCTCTAGCTGGGTCAATAAAAGAGTTCTGGTAAACTAAAACTCGAAAGAAGTTTTCACATTCAAAATAAAGATTTTCGATGGAAGACACCAGAAGACAGATTTATTTATTTTTTCCCCCCGACAAGAATGATTTAGAGTTAAATATGAATTTAAGTACCCAAGAGAAATGTTCACATTGCTCGGATGCCACAAATTATTAAATTGCATGGATGAAATTTGTGAGAAGTATGAGTTCATTGGGTGGTTCTGGGTTGAAGAACAGAGCAACAAAATATAATCAAAGTGGGAGAACGGATTACCTCTTTTGCTTCAGTGGAGTATGTAATTGTAGCAAAAAAAAAAAAAGACACTGAGTAGCTGCAACAACAAAACACAATTGTGCAGCAGAAAGCCAAGTGCGATGCAGGGAATTAACAGCAGCGATAAAGATGGAGATAACAGAGAGACGATGGGGAGGACAGATTGAGATGATTATCGGTGTTGATGATAACGGTGTTGGTGGTTATCATAATGAAGGTGGTGAAGATTAAATGTGGCATAATATCTTGATGATATGACAAAAAAAGATGACTTGATTAAAATTGCTACTGATGCCAATGATGATAGTGGGTATTTTTGTTGGCAGAATTTTAATCACACTGATATCTGATTTCATATATTCTGGCATAATTCAGTGCAGCAAGAAGCTGTTATGCTTCACATAATTCCTTTTGGGTTTTTATTTTTTCCCATCATTGCAGAACACAGCACCCCATATGACTTTATGAATATTCAACTACAAATACTGCCCTGGGGTGTCAACACTAGTGTCACTCACTTGCTTTTATTTAAAATCTAGTATGACTACTGACACTAAAAATTAAATTAGGCCTACATAGGCCATTTATATCCAGAGAAGAAAAGCTTTTAAGCTTTTCAATCCTCTCCCTTCAGTGAGTGAAGGTACTACCCAGCTCTTGTCACGCATACTGATAAGGTAATATGCCTAAGGGCGAGAAAACAAAGAAAAATAAATAAATCTGAGACATACATGATTCAAAAATAGCTGCATTTTTCTTAATCAAAAACCTATCTAACTGTTAAATGCAAATCAGTATGCTGAATAAAGGCATATTCTTTACTTGGGTCTTGGTTGTATGGGAGAATTACATTTGGATGTCTTCACCTGAATAAACAAATTTCTTTTAAATTTTTTCTCTTGTTGAATGATTTGAGTCTCTTAAGTGCAAAACAACACATCCAAGTCACAGATGGTAGATGGCCCTTGGCAAGATGCTCTTTCAAGTAGAGTAAAATCTGCTGCTGCTGCTTTTATTACAGCAAAATATAAATCTTAAATCTGATAGCCAAGAGAGGTTTTGTTTTATACCAACAATTGTAGTGGTTTCACACTATTTATCTAATTTTAAAATCAAATTCGGATATTTACGAATGCATGTACTTTGTTGTCTTACCTAGGGAGCATAAACTTACAGAAAAACAAGCTGGAATCATGAAATTAGTTGAGAAACAGCAATATTAGTGGTATCCATCACGCCCCTGTCTTTTAGTGTAGTTTTCAAATTCTCGCTGTTGTTATGTGAATCTTTTATGTGTAATATTGGTTGTTTCGCTACACTGTCTAGAATCATGCACATCAGGTTAATTGGCCACACCAAACTGCCGTGAGGTATGAGTTTATGCACACATGACAGACTACCTGTTCATTGTGTAACCCATCTACTGTTTATTGACAGCCACCCATGATCCCCACGAGAATTAACCATATGTATAAAATCAGATGGCCAAATAAGCTTTGAGGTATTTTTTTTTGTATTTGTTTCCCCAAGTTTTATTGTATCCGCTGATAAAGACCTTGGTTATATTTATGAAATCAAAACAGGTGGTGCAGGGTGGCGCAGGGGCAAAGTACAAACCATGTAAGGAGGCATTAGCCCTTGACATGAAAGTCACAGGTTCGAATCCCAGCCTGACAACCTTTGCTGCATGTCTTCCCCCTCTATCATTTACCCACTTTCTTGTCTGACCACTTTCAAATAAAGACCATAAAAAAAAAAATATATATATATATATATATATATATATATATATATATATATATATATATATATATATATATAGCAATAGTGTGAATTCCTGGTGCATTTTCTTGACTTCACATTCTTTCCTCAGGTATTAATGCAGTTTATAGTGTTGTAGTAATAACAAAAATAAATGACTTGCTAAATTGCCAATGCCAAATTATGGCTCTTAATCACAACCACAAGAAAGTATGAAAAACTTTGTTACATCAGCAAATGTTGATGCTTCTCTGCCTGGTAGGCCTATAATGTCAACATTTGCATATCATTGGTTTCAGATGTGCCAATCAGATTACACAGTCTACCTGGAAGCCCTGTGTGGTTAGCAGAATACTTCTGTAAACAAAGCTATGATTAACTGGTCTTCACTCTGACCTCAATCTCAGAAAAGCCCAGATGGGCCCCAACTCTACATTGCTTTACACAGGTAATGTGGGTGAGGTCATCAGTCAACCATATGTAATTAACTGGGTGGTCTGAAAATGCGCCTTAAGGATACCATTAACCTGTGCGAGCCTAACAAGTCTGAGCAAACATAGTCCAAATACACCAGCAAACACACATCTGTGACTAGAATGACTTGGCGGGCAGAAAAAAAATCCATTTCATGAATATTGGATTTCATTATGAGGGTGAAAAAACAGCTTTGCAGTGGATCATTCTTTAATGACCCTAAAGTCCACATGCATGAATCTTTTAGCAGTGTCTGTCTTTGTGATATGGAGGAAAGAAAGAGAAATAAAGGAAGAGGAGAATTGTTCCCCAGAGGGTTTTGATGAACCACCAGGTCTCAGAGTCTCAGGCTGAGCACCTCAATCACGATCTCATACAATCTTTCAGACAGGTGGGTCATCCTGATGCAGACACAAAAAGAGGCCAGTCGGGTTCATGTCTTATTTATGGAAATCTGTCGAGGGGAAACAATAGTTTCTGAGTGCAGAATAAAAAGTTCTTGACAAATATTGTGGCTGCCTAAAAAGACACACACATCCTTCTGTTTTGTTTTTGCTTGGTAGCTAATGTTATTATAAAAAATTTAACAAGCATATACATTTCCTCTCAGACGTTTCTGAATTTTAAAGTGCGGCACTTAACAGCTGTTGTGATTTTCAAAACAAACCAACTTTTGTCCTGGCCAAGTCATTGCACTTAGCATGCCTTTCTCACTGATGCAAGCTTTTGCCTAGAAAAATATTCTTCTGCTTGTTGCCCTGAGCAGCAACCAACCTCACATTAATTATCACTCAGAGGATAAAAGAATCCAATGGACAGACTTCACACAGAATAATTTCTGCAAGATGCAGTAGCAAAACTGTATATAGCATTTCTTTTATGGAGCTGTTTAATCAGGCTGCACAAAGTTCAGCTATACACTCAATACTTAGTTCAATGCAAAAAAAAATGTTTTCATATCTGCACATCTAGAAAAGTGAAGTTGTTATGTACCTAACATAACATCACCTTTCTTGCTTCTTTCGATTTAGCAGTGGGTAACAGTTGAATTTCATGCCCTTAAAATTGTTATGAAAAGATAAGACATTGCTATTTTAGCATTAGCATTTCTACCAAAACGAATATCTGAATTGTGTCCTTGTGCAACATTTGCACAAGAAAATCAGAAATTAAGTACAAAACCTAAACTGCTTCCTAACTTTCTACACGTGTCTTTAAATCTATAGAAATGCTTTTTCATGGGTTTAAATATAAAACACATTTTCTAAAACCTTAGGTCCATTCAGGTATAAAAAAATATACCTGTTGCATACTGTATATTGAACTTATTGAAATGAAGAGCATAAAATTGCTACCTAAAAAGGACAGAATATCTGCAGTGTATCTGCAGTGATTTTGCCTCTCTATCTTGGTTTGTTGCTTTATAACTGGGGTCCATAAATCAAATGGCTGAATTATCTCCTCAATATTCAGTCAAGTTTTCCAGAGTCCTGCTATTGACCTAATTATTAGATGCAGGTGTGTTAAAACAGAGAGACATTTAAAAGTTGCAGGACACCAGCACCTGAGGGCTGGATTTGAAGACCTCTGCTCTCTGAAGTTGGTGTCCTGCAGGTGGTCCAGTAATCCGGTTATTCATCCATTGTCTATACAAACACATCCCAGCAGTCTTACAGGAGGGTTGGTGTCTATTGTTAGCAGTCTGTAGATTGAGGATACACCCTGAACAGGTCGCCAGCGGTAACACAGAGATACACCGCTTAGAGAATGGAGCACGCACTCACTCTGTCCTAAAAGCAATTTACAATGGTCAATAAACCTAACGTATTATCTTCAAACACTGGGAGACTCACTGGTACTATATTTGTTTCACATTTATATACTTTTTTTGGGCAGAGGAAAGTTTTGATCAAAATCAGCTGGCTTGTCAATTTCAAAGCTCTTACATTTTCCATAGGTTTTAAGACAACAAAGGTCAACCTCTGTCTTTTATGGAACATGATGGATTTGGTCCTGATCACAACTTTTTGAAAATCTCAAGAGTTAAAATAAGGATGTTTACATGTAGATGCTTTAATTGCAGAGAACCACAACCAAATTATTTTGGATGGATGGATGTATGAGAAATATTTTTTTATACTGAAATTAACTCAAAAAGAATGCAAAAGACCTAGCAATATTCTTAAAATATGCCGCTTAATTTATAAGACACATTTTGGCATTTTAGAAAAAAAAAATCAGTGAATGACAGCACCATTTTTAGCTTTTTACTTATCATCAGTCTGCAGTTATCTGTCACAGACGATAGTCAGAGGCCTCTCTCTCACTGCTATCAAAGTTTATTTTGTGAATATCTAGGTCAATTGATTTTCAGAATTGGAGCCCAAGAACAGAGCAGTTTTTGCTGTCAATAACCACTCAAAGCTCAAGATTTTATAGGAGTCGAAAAGTAACAAGTATTGTGGATATTTAAACAGTGCCACCTTCAAATGTTTTGCATGCTAAATTTATTTGAGAAACAGTAAAGAATGTTGCGCATTCCACTAAGACTTATTTCTGACTTGATTTTTTTTTTCCTCTAAAATTTTGTTTTTAAAATGTAAAGCTTCCAAATCTGAGCATGCTTTTAATTATGGTTCAAGAGGACCTTCCTCTTGATTCTTTTCCACTCTTCAGTCTAATCTGCTGCCAGTAATTCAGAAACAATTCACCATTTTAGCCACAGCTGTACCCACACACACCCAATTTGTAACAAAGGTGAATGTTATGAGTTGGTTCGTATGCACCTCAAGTTGAGCAGACGTTTATTTCCTTTGTCATTTTTGAGATTGTGATATTCAATATATTTTCCCTCGAACAAGTTCTCCCTCTGTAAGTCAACACTCAGGTGACTGACATTATGAAGACCGACTACAAACAACACTGGTGAGAAATGAAAAAGGAAACCTAGCAGGTCAGAGAACATGATTCAAGTAGGTGACAAGCCGGGTGAATGCTCAGCTAATTTGTCATCTTAACATCTTGTGTCCTTGTAGTTCATATGAGGATTTGTGATTATGTGACAAAAATATTTAGCTCAGAGTGAGAGAATATGGAGTGAGATAAAAATGCCATTGTGAGCTTTAAGCGATTAGAGCAGAACCCAAGACATTTAAAACGTTATTAATCACTTCATGTAGCTTTCCTGCTGTATGAGAGGGAGCCCATGCTTCTTTATTTTGCGTTATCTGAAGTCAGCAACCTCAGCTCAAGATGCAGGTGTGGCAACACAGGCATGAAATTAATGTTGCAACCAACCTGGCAGGGCTAATAAATAAAACAACCGACTACAGCTGGACACAGCCCTCCATATGGTCCGCTTCCATCTCAATCTGCCGCTATCCATCCTTTGTGCAATACACAGTCTATCCAAGGAGGGGTCTTATATACTCCAGCCTGGTTTCTCCTCTCATCTTGCACTTCCCCAAATGAGACAGCCAGAACAGGTTCCGCTATCTTCTTGAACTACAGGCAAGGAAGATTCATGAGTTTAATAGGTCTAATGCATTAGGGAACCATTCAGTGACACCCTGGTTTTACAGCATGGGGCCCAGGTGCCCTGTAGAAAGTGCATTAAGCTGCTTGATAGTGAAATAAAACATGGTGCTTTGTATTGTTTTCATTCTACAGTCATGAACAAACACACACATTTTGATTTTGTACTGGAAAATTCAAGGACTATATGACCATATGATAAATTACCAGTTTCACATCAGTTGACAACATAATTTGCTTTGGAAATAACTTCATAATAGGCATCTGTTCAGTAAACATACCCATAATCATACATACACACTTGATTCTAAAACTGATTCACTTTATTTTCAGCATAATCAGGATGAGTGCTTCCTACTTCAACCGAGTAATAATAAAATATATGTCTATATATGCTATTAAATTTGGTGCAGAAGGCTTATCTGGTACAGGGATTTTATTTACTACATGATAGAAACACAGAGTAGCACAAATGACATTGCAGTTTTAATCACTGCATTGCATAAAACCAGACTGTGTCCTTTGGCATCGTTTGTACAAGGAAATCAACAGTTGAGCACAAAACCTAATCTGCTGAAGATGTTGTGTGACACTGTTCAGACTTCAGTTTGTGTATAGTTTGTGCTGCACGCGTAAATTACATAAATTGTGTGAATTGTAATGAAGGATTTATAAATTAGTGTTACTGTGTAAGAAAAGAGTAAATTGGTACATTTTTGCTGTGATGCAGCCTGACCGTCTTAAACTAAAAGTTCAATGCTCTACGCAGTTGGTGCCCAGCAGGTGGTCGGATAATCTATTTATCCGTTCATTATAGCTCATCCCAGTAGCACTGCAGGAGAGCTGGTGTCTGTCACCAGCAGTGACGAGGAGATGGGTACACCTTGGGTGAGTTTCCAGTCCTATACGTGGTAACATAAAGACACAGGCTGCACAGTAAAAACAATTTAGAGCGATCAATAAACCTAACATGGATAATTTTGCACTGTGAGAGGAAGACAAAGTACAATTCCTACTGGCCCAATGGGCACGTTGTAGAAATTTCTACAAAAATTAAAACAACAGAAAATAGTTTAAATTTCAGTCTTGAGTAGAGGATCCAAATAACATAAGAGTTGGACTTAAAGAAAAAAGAAATGGTAAGGAGAAATAGCCAACAACTAAGTTAAGAAAGCACAGGGTGGAGGCTGCATTAGAATCTAGTCCTGGGAACACGAAGACTACGAAAAGCAAGGGAATGTAAGAATCCCTCAACTTAAACAGGCATGTAGGTTGGACAGTAGTGAACAACCAATCCAAGGAATCAGGAGGGTGAGAGGACATGAAAATAAAATCACTTCCAATATAATTTTTTTTTTACTCTACAGAAAAACTATCCTACACCTCCCTGATCTTGTAGGGAGGCCTAATTCATAAAGACACATTTCACCTAATATTAAGCTCATTCTAGGTAACTGGAGGCTTACTTCTGATTCGCAAAAAACTGTGAACTCAAAATCTTTAAGCACACTGGAAAACCCTGGTCACACTGTCAGGTTTTTAAAATGACATTGCAAGGCACGATGACGTACGAAAAATAATGCCCAAACGTTCATGTGCGTTTATCACCCGAATGCACAATCTGATCGCCATTGTAGAAGCAAGTCTACCACAGATATTTTGGATGCCACTTGAGGGCTGAGGCACTCCCACATCATGCAAACAGCAAATGTGCACTACTGCCACAATCAATGCGACTCAAATAGCCCAACCATGACCCAATAATAATGTTGATTAATCTCATACTACACTATGCTAATACTTCACTGGCTTCTGGCATGGGATGTTTGAAACTGAAGATGAAACTTAAACCACCACTTGGGGCGTATGCATCTATATGCACACCCAACGAGACTGTGATGTCACTGAAAAATTACTTACCCGGTTAGGACATGATGGTATACTGTATGGACACGACACGAGAGAAAATCAAACACGACCTTACATAACGTGACTCTTTCCACAAAATCTCCTTAATTTCCGCACATTTAAATCCATGTAATGCAAGTTTCTCTTTTTATGATGCTAACACCAATTAGTCTAAGTGCTCATGAACAAAGAAGAACATTGCAACTTTTTTAAAGACAGTCTTAGCAAGGCAGATAAGTATTAAATTTAAATGTTCTATTCTGTGGATGAAACGGTGGGTTGACAAGTGAAGTCATAAATATAGTTCTGGAACGCATCACTTTTGTAGAAAATATAGTGAAGAGAGACACAGCTATTGTTTTGTTTTTAAAAAGGAATGTCCTTAGATTATGTAAGTGAAAAATAGAAGCAGATAAAACAGAAGGCAGTAATTAATTCTAAACCTCCTTAATTAACAATTCCTAACATGTTGTTTATTTAGCTCGTGCAAAGTTCACAACATGCCTGAGGCCATATACGTTTTTTTACTGCACTGCTAGTAAGGCATGCTATAAAATCAAAGCTATGCATAGAAGCTACCTAAGACATAAAAAACAGCTAAAACTGTAATTGTACCACACTAAACCTGGGTTCAATCTTTGTTTAACATTAGCTTTAGCAAAAAGTTAGTGATTATTCTGTGTTTATTTGCAAACTTCTGTAACTAAAACCACCAAAAAATGTGTTTGTTGCTGTCATTCTGTTAAGTGCCAGAAAACCCCGCCCTGAACGATCAGCCTGTCTGAGGAGAATATTTGCCATTTTCAGCCACTTTGATGGAATTAGCCATGAATGAGGCCATTAATATCCGCCGCAGCAGGGGAAATACAGCTTTTATTAAAGGTTGAGAGGATGTGGTTTGGTCCCCAGGTAATCAGCACAGACACAGCAGGGCTGACAGGTCTGCTGGTGCTTTTTTTTTTTTTTTTTGCCACATATGCCCACATCCCTATAGGCATCGAGCGGCCTCAGAAAAGGCAAACAGATGGCCTTAGGTTGTGCGCTCGTGTCTTGAAGTGTGAGCTGAGAGCAGGAAGCAAGAACGGGTGAGTGGGCACAGTCAGAAGGCCTGTGGGGTCCCCAGGGCTGAGCACTAAGCACAGAGCAAAAAACTGACTGAATTATAATAAATGTGACAGTGCTGTAATGCAATTCCATCCCCTTCCATGTTTGACTGTGTAATTGCTGTTCTCTGAATTGAAATGTTGCAGTTTCAAAGGCGCTGCATTTCAAAGCCAGTCAGTCTATATGCTCTGACAATTTGCGTTACGCCATCTTTGCTTTCAGCCTGAGCTGCACACTTGTATAGAAACGTTTCTTGGTTAGAAGTCCCGTCTTTAGGAAAAAGAGAGAGAAAAAAAGAACTACTGCGCTACATCAAAAGCCACTGTCAAAATCAGGAGAGCAGACATGTATATGTGCTTGAGAGGAAAAACCTCACTAAGACGCAGTGAAATGAGGTTTTAAATGAGAAGGGAGTGGCTGAAGAACCTATTATTTAGCTCATAATATCAAACCGTTTTTCCTAAGTACGTTTTACAGCTTTTCTATATTATTTACACCCATCGAGCTTCTGCACACTTTGTTACATTGTAATCACAAACACTTGTGTATCTCATTGACGCTTTATGAAAATAACACCTAGTGTTGCATCTGAGTGAAATCAAAGAGAAATGAAGTATAATTGTCATGATTTCTTGCAAAAATCTATTCGGACATAGTGAAAATTCAAAGTTTTGTAGGCTCACCTTTTGCTTACCATTGCAACTGCTGTTGAGAGTGTCATCTTTACACATTTAGAGAGTGAAATTGAAATATCCTTTTATAATCTAACCGCGCTTTAAAGCTTCTCCCCCTTTCCTCCTGACCTGCCTGATAGGTTTCTTGATCTTCATGTGTGTTCACTAATGTTTTCTCACAGCCTTCTGAGGCCTTCAGAGAACAGCTGTATTGACATTGAGGTATATTCTGTTAAGTGGTATTTGAGTAAATAGGTCTGAATACAACTACAAATTATATCTTTAAGATATCTGCATGTAAAAATGTTGAAAACCGTGAAACCTATCCCCCAACCTCATGATTTTGTCTACCACACATTGTCGCAGTAAAATATGCTGAAGTTTGTGGTTGCAGTTTGACAAATGCAAAAACAGTTCAAGGTGCATGAATACTTTTGTAAGGCACTTAAATCAGGTCTTAGTTAAGCCAAATATGTTTCGCACTGTAGGTTGCGCAATTGCTTTAGCAGGCTGAAATAATAAGAGCAAGTGTTCACCCAGAATCTGAGGTCTTCAAATTAATTTACCATGCAAAAACACTGTGGAACAAAGTCTAATTAACGGAAAATCAATAGCACCGGCACAAGCAGCAGAATTCCCCCTAACATTTTTAGACTAATAACTGTTCCCTACTGTCCAATGACAATGCAGCTTTTAGCCAAACCTTTCCACGCTGCAGTCGATTAGCACCCATCTTTCTTTTTCTCTCAACTGTCAAAAGAAAATCTTAATAGAAGCTCACTGTCAATATGGCTTCATCATGATGGATTCAAGGGAGGATCAATCACGTCGGTCTGATTCAGAAAACACCTGCACGCTCTGCCCAACATTTGTCATGTCAGTTTTAGCAGCCTCCCTGTAGCATACAGATCAATTTTGATTACAGCTGTCACGTTCAAAATAACAAACAAAGGTATCTGAAGATGTGATGAAGCAGATGTTTACGATACATGAGGCTTTAATAACAAGCCATGAATTGGGCTGTTTGTCTTCTGTGGCTGAGATAATGTCTCTTCACATCAGATTTCAATCTTCACGAGCCTGGCAATAGCCTCATTATGATTTTTTTTTTCTTTAGCCTGGGTTTCATTTCATCACATTTATAACATTTTCATTTTAATCACCTGTACTAAGCTGCTGACTGCAGCAGAAGGAGTCCTTGTGAAACTGAACAAATCTGTTGTAAAACATTCTTACGACATGTCTGTGGATCTGCGTCATCAAGGGGGGATTATACTGACTTGTCAGCAAATGCATGTTGCATTAAAGTACTGTTTCCCAACATTAAGCAGCTAATTGCCCTTTTCTGACACCTTCATTATTTCTTAATGGAATTGGAGGTCTGCTGGCCAGAGAAAGGTCACATCAATACAGGCTGTGCCCCCTTGATAGCAGGAAAGAAGATGTTCTGCTGGCTTGACAAAGCGGTTTGAAAAAGTCATTTCTGGGATGGGAGATGCTGAGACATTAGCTTTTATGTACTACAATTACTTTTAGTATTTCAGTCAAGCCTTTTGACTGACCCATCAATAGCTTTAGATCTATGGCACACTAATACAACAGTATAAATATCTGACAGTATCTCACATAACATTCCAGGACTGCATTATCGTAAAGTTGGGTATTCAACGTTAAGACAATTTCTTCTTTAATAAGAGTACCACTGGAACTCCAACCTTTTTTTCGTCAATAGGACAGGCCTTAGTCATCTCCTATAACATTTCACAAGTTTGGAGGATACAATCACTCTAGATCATTCCCAGTCCTTTGTCCAGACTTTGCTATTTAGTTGAAACAGAGAATTAAGTGCCCTTCGACTTAGGCACCCGATTCAGGTAGTGAGTAAAATATCCCACTAAGAAATGTGATGCTCCTCCAACATCCATCATCTGTGATTTCCAATTCCTACTATGTAAAAAAAAAGACTTAAAATGCTTATATAATCATGCAAAACTATCAGTCCCATCCACATATAGATTTTTTAAAATTATATACTTGAAATAAAAACATTAACTATAATTTTTCCGAGTGAAAAATAAGCCCCTTCGAAATATTTACAATGCATTTTAGCTTTAAATATAAATAGTAATTCCCACTATTAAAACCAGTATGAACAAATGATATGGTATGTAGCTGATCAACAATTTATGTATTCACAACCAATATTCATAAACCTCTAATATACTGCTGAGTTACCTGCTTGCAGATACACTTTGATATTCAATTCAAGTTTTGTTATTTTGCAATTGTTTTGATAATGGCCTTTGCAAGAGAAGGGGACCCACAGCATCACAGGTCCTCCGTCATACTTAGCAGTGGGGATGAGGTGCTTTGCTACATGTGTAGCTGGGGTAGACTGGAGGACTGGCAGGAGTGTGTTCTTTTACTTTGACAAATTGATTTTATAAAACCTTTTGGTAGGGAAAGTTTGCCAAGATATTTCCTTTGAGCTGGTACATTTATTTTAACATTTCACCTCTGCATTTTCTTCATACACCCAGCATTTGCTCTGCTACTGTCGCAACTGGGACCCAACAGCCACTAAATGAAAACAATAAATTGAAGAAATCTGGTGAATGTCATGCATTTTGACAAGCCCATTTTCAACAAGATTCTTTTAATGTATTGGTGCTCAAACGCAAGATGGTAGAGGAAAGTAATGAAGATTAGGTTTTTATCATGCATTCACATCAGTCTTAAAGTTTCATCAGAAACTGATTTTTAGAAAGGAATTAAAAAGCTACATCCTTGGAATAATATTACTCAATAAATTTGACTGCGCCATCCATTCATATCTGTCATTCATAAAGGCAGGAAAATTAGATTGTAGTCCCATTTAAAAGCAGAGCACATCCTTGAAATTTTTAAAATGATCTCATTCAAATACTGTTCTCAAGTTCAACCAATAATAGGATTCGGCTCCTCGAGTCGCAAAAGAGCAGTAAAAGCTTTTAGCGTTATCTAACTGCACACATAAATATCTATCAGTTCAATACAACTGCATCATCTTCTAAACCCTGCTAAATGTCTGCAACAGCAAAAAAAATACTTGATGGAAACAAACATTTCAACACATCCGTACACTTTTGCTAGTCTTTCCCCAAGACTATTCCTGTCTCAAAATCTGTGCAAGAATTTTTCAATACCTAATACGTAGAAGCCAGGGTGAGCAGAATCACAACTTTTCAAGATGCTGCAGAACTGTAGATGTATTTATGGGTTGACGCATCCAAATCCTTGCTAACAGAGTCTTTTCTGTCAGAATGTCATGCTAACATGGACACTTTATTACAAGAACTCCCACCGGCATTTTCACTGCTTGAGCTGGAGACGTGTGTCTGTATTGACGACGGGAGAATTGTGATACATCTATAATCACAGCGTGGATGAATACAAATGATAAAAGCAATAGGTTCCACACATCATTGACATTTCTTTCTAATTACCCAGCTTTCATCACATCAACGGCAGATGATGGAGTAGTGTTTGAGTTTGTGTTGCTGGCTTTACATGCACTTGACAAACATTTACAGGTGAAGGCAAGTGGCTGAAAGTTCAAATCAAGTAAAGGGTAGAAAGAGTTTTTTTTTTTTTTTTTTTTTTCCCCCAACATGGTTGTTGGTGATAAACAGGCTGTTGTATTTCTAAAAAAAAAAGAGAAAAAAAAGCTACAAATATGAGATTTTCACCGATGCCACTATGTTTCAGGTTTACAGAGAATGTGCAAAATAAAGAAATGATCAACTGAGCAGGATTTGTACTTTTTGTTCAACAAAAATGGACAACAAACAGGAAATGTTGACATGAATCATGATAGACAGATGTTAGTCAGAATTTGTGATAAACAGCACAAAACAAACACGCAAGACCACACTACCTAAATATTGTTGCAGATCTTGGCCATCCGTGACAACAGATAAATTCAAACACCTCTGCATACTTAGTCTTTGCACAGCAATCCCAGTCCCTATTTTTTGAAAACATATGCCACAATTTATATGGGAGACAATGCAAGTCCTGGAGAACATAAATTATGCACAACATACTGTTATTATCACTGTAGGCGACATCAATATTGCAAAGAACAGTTTGGACAGCAATAACTGTTGGCTAAACATATGGATTCCATTACGAAGCAAAAATAAAAATAAATGTTTGAAGATGTTCTAGTAAAATTATTCTGAAAATACAACTAGGTTATTAGATCACCAAAACAAAAACACGTAACTTTTTCAATGACATGAGGCTGTATAATCATTCCAGCATTCACCAAGACTATTATCATGTCAGAGGTCCAATCATCTTAAGCTGATTTTTTTAATCAGGTCACTGGGCGCCTTTAGGCTGTGATGGAACAGGAGATTCACTGCCTACATATCTGCAGCAACTGTGTGATGCTTTGTCAATTTCAACCAAGATTCATATGGACTATTTCTGACACTGTGTTGAGGTAGATCTGAAGACAAAGGAGCATTCAGCTTGGAACTAGATGGCGTAAGCTGTACCTAATAAAGTGGCAGATGAGAGTATCATGATCACAGGCTAAAGGCAATGACTTTCATAATCTTGACATTTTTGTTCCAATTATGTAACTTTCTATATACCAACAGCAGATCATGTTATATTAGTATTTTTATGATGTGTCATTGGTTTTACATACTGTCTAAATATAATAACGTGTGTAACCTGTGGATTCTTGACAAGCTCTAAACAGCTTATTATGTGGGCGCACTGCATTACTGTCTTATTAGAGGTGCGCTGCCTGGCTGGAATGACTCCCTAACCAGCAGCATATCGCATTAGCACCAGCTCCTTAACACCGCAATATCACACAACAAGTGACCCTGAAAAGGTTTCACCGCTCCCACTCAAGCAGCAATATTACCAAACTCGCCTTTCATTGGCAGGATAAACCTGCCATGTATTTTTTTTCTTTTTTTTTGCCTCCACCTAATCATCTGCCTGCGAAATGAATCCATCTCGATCACCGCCTGTTGCGGGTCTTTGCATCCCTCCTCCCCGTCCTCCCTCACGCCATCTGTCTCTCTTCCCTCACTCCGTCTCCCCGCAGCCCTCCTTCAATCATTTTTTCATAACTCCTCCATCTCTGCGGCCTGTCCATTCTCATATGCTTCCCCTATCTTTTTTTCCCCCTCTCATGCTGTTTCTGCTCCATGCATTAAATACATGCACCTCGCTTCTGGTGCAGCGTGTAGCGCGTTTCCTGGACGAGCAAATTTCAGTACGCATCAGCTGATGATTGGCACCGACGACGCACGGCGACACGTTGGCCATCTCAGCTGTTGAGCGACTCATTATCATTTCGAAGTGCTTGGTGCACAAACTACACTCCCACACAGTCTGCCGCTAACTCCTGACAGGAATTAAAATTAAGTGAAAGTCAGCAAGGGACAGACTCTTACAGTCATTGTTATAGTGAGCCAAACTTTCAGACCGCAGCCATCTCTTATGGCTTTTTTGGGTTCCCTTGGAGGACAATGTTGGTATGTGCTGCTCGTTAGCACGCCGTGTCTCTTTCTCACTCCTCACTCATGCCTCTTCCCTCTGTCTATTAAAGTCTGGGACCAAATTATCCCCATTCTCTGTTGGTCTCTTTCACCCTCCATCTCCCTCTGAGCTCGCTGTGAATAAGAGTCTGGAACACAATAACCCCTGTTCTCGCTTTCTCTCTCTTTTTTCCCCCCGCTTTATCCATCCCTCCCCTCTCTCTGCGTGTCAGCCTCTCCATTCTTATGGCTTACAGGAGAACTCTGTGAAGGGAGCAGATGCTGAAATATTTATTGATCCGTTTCCCTCAGTTTTATTTATTTCCCTCTCTTCCTGTTGCTCTCCCATCCCGTCTGCAAAGACCCAGAAACACCTCCAGCGCCACGAGACGGCAGAGGCAGCGGGAGAGGCTGAAAATCCACAACATAAAACTATTATTTAGCATTTGTTGCACCCAGCGGTTTCACCTGTGTAAACAGAAAATGAGAGGCGCGAGCGTGGGATGGAGGCTGAAAATGTGAGGGAGAAAAAACATGGCAGCGTCGACTCCAGCTGGAACAGCAGCTTTGGCATGGATTGAGTCGTGAGACAGGTGGGCCGTTCGGCGCGTTTTGGTGCCGGCATCTGCTTCATGGAGTTGTTGACAGGAAACACTGATGCTGCTCTTTTTTCTTCTTCTTTTTTTTTTTTTTTTTTTGGTCTGTGCAAAGGAAGTTGTAGAAAACCACTGGCTATTGAGGTGGAAATAGTCATGGCAACAATGCCCTTAGCAATTATAATTACAAGAGCAACAAAGTTAGTGCTGTCAGTGCCGATTTTGATATGGATGAAGTGGCTTTTTGCCCGGGGCGGCATGGCCTGAGGGAAGCCAGGAGGGGGAGAACCACTGCGGATAAGTTTTCTCCCATCTGATATGTATGCTTGGACTGAATCACCTTTTTATAAAGTGCCTTGAGGTGACATGTGTTCTGAATTGGTGCTATGGAAATAAACTGAATTGAACTGAACTTAAGTCAATGGGGACTAGAGAGCACTTGTCTACGTTGTTAAGAGTGTAAGAAAATATGGCTGTACACTGCAGCCTGTGAATGACAGTGAAGTTGATACAGAGATTAAATAAAGTGCAATTGCATTTTCTAGTTCTATTTACAAATCTGTTTATGTAGAATGGTCAAATTTATTTGACCAATCTTTCATATTCTACACTTTTGTTCTATTTTTTGGATGTTTTTAGATTGAGCCAAACATGAAACCACGGGAAGCACACAATTTTACACAGATTCAAAAGTTGGCTGAAATAAATGTTTTCTCCTCTGCAAAGGAAAACGATTTAAATTATTAAAATCTCAACACAGAGAAGGGAGGTTTGTCCTCGAACGCAGCACATGGGACATGGAAAACACACATGAATACAAGGCTGAATCCCTTCACCAGACATGGGCTGCATTAGCGCCTGAGCTTTGTCCATTGATTTGCTGGAGAGCGCCTTGTCTTTTGGTAATGAGGACAGGGAGAAAAGCAAGACCCTCGTCCCTCCAGGCTCCCTCAGGAAAAGCCGCCCGCACTAATCTGAATTGTGTTTCGAATGATCCTAACTCCCCGGCACTAAAAAAAGAAGACCAGAGGCATGAGGAATAGAGGAAAGAAAATCACACGGAGCGCTCCGTCTAGTAAAATTCACTCCTCCAAAGTGTATGCAACGTTCTACACATCGCCAAAAAATGAAACATCTCTTTTTGTGTTTTATTCTTCTTGTTTGTAGAATATCTTCATCTGCAGAGTAAAACAAAGGGAGGATTTACGTTTAACTTAGTAGGAATGCACTTAGAAATAAATTATTAGAAGTATTTTCTAAAACATTTAAGACAGGAACATTTTTAAACAAAATTAAAAAGCCATGATGCCATGCCCTCTAACAAGGTTTCCAGGGCCTTTAGAGGAACAGTCTCACAGCATTACACATCCTCCACCATGCTTAACAGGGGACATCAGGTTATTTTCCACACATTTATCTTGTTTTACAACCAGCATCTGTAATACTGCTTGCCTCACAGCTCACTATTAGTCCCGTCTGACTAAAGTACACAGTTTCAGTTAAAACGACAGCGGCTTCAAGCAAACTCCACTTATTTACATTTATGAATGTAGAACAGAAAATATCTGTCTTTGATGTAGCATGAGATGGTGAGGAAATGCCACGTCTCACTACAGATCTTTCACAGTGAACTTTGGACATTTGCAAACCTTTCCATCATCTTTGCTGCAGTTTATAATAAACACAGATACTGTTCTGATTCTTTTGGGTCAGAAATTTGTCGCAATTTCATGATGTTTGAAGGCCAAAACATTCTGATGTAATCAAACAGCATGTCTTGTTTTTACTATTTTAATGATGGAAACAACAAATTGATTTTGTGTCGCATTGCATTACTGAATAAATTAACTGAGGTCAAAGGTTGCATGATTGTAAAGTTTTTAGTGGGATATTATGCAACTGCAATAAACAAAAATATTATAAGACTTTTCACACATTTTGGAACATTGTGTATGCAATTCTTTTAAATGTTCTGCTTCTCTTGTTTCAATCAAAATGTGAGCTAGTGCTGTGTTGCATTCTGCATATTTACTTAGATTTTTAAAATAAAAGTAAAACTGGAATTGCACATTTTATAAAGTAGGCATCTTAATCAGAGTGAGGTTTCTGTAGAAATATAACAAAATTACTTCTTAAAAGAACAGGGTTGAATCTTTAGCACAAATTTAGAGAAGTTCAATATTTTGACAAAAAAAATAGTAAATTTAATTCTGGTGCAGACCACAGAGAAATATCCTGACTTTTCATCAATGAGATGCTTATATTACATCATCAAGTGGTTTAGTGCATTTTTACTGAAGCTGATATATATTTTTATGCTTGTGGTAATCAAGTTTTCTTTAAAAAAAAAAAAATTGGCAAATTAACATGACTGGGGTTTAGTGTTTCAATACTTTGCGTGTAATCGTTACTAGCTTCAAAATGTCAGCAGGTAATTTTCAGAGCAAAAGAGGTAAAGTTTCACCTCATCAATAATTCACAGAGTAAGGTAGTCGTTAAGGATATTTTTACATCCTAAAATTTTTAGGTTGATTAATACTATCATAGACATTCACTTACTATTGAATTTCCACTGATTTACCGCTTACAGCTTCAGAGGAAATTGGTGCAATTCATATTCCCCGTAGCCCAAATAAATTATTATTCAGTGTGTATTTAGGCAAAAGTATGCTGTTCTGTCTCAGACTGTGTGCGCCTGTTTTAAATGAGATGGCTGAGGCATTACTTATTGCTTCCTTGACCAGAATTAATTTTCCCTCATAAAATATCCATCCCTCATCATTAATAATAGATTATAATTTTCAGTTTGCAATAGTAAAAACACTCAAACAATGTTTGTAGTCATGCCAAAAATCCATACAGGTCCTTCTGCTGAACATAACAGACAGGAAGGACGAAAGAAGGTCGCAACAA
Source organism: Poecilia reticulata (assembly GCF_904066995.2). Classification (NCBI taxonomy): domain Eukaryota; kingdom Metazoa; phylum Chordata; class Actinopteri; order Cyprinodontiformes; family Poeciliidae; genus Poecilia; species Poecilia reticulata. The sequence goes on from NC_088845.1 coordinate 10,960,536, forward strand.
GACTACAGTCTAATTTAATTGGGCTAAATTTCTAGAGGTCTAAATATCAAGCCTACTTTATTAGATTTAGTGTTGCCTGTGGAGCGTCATGTCATTCCTGAAGATTATTTGCTCAGGATAAAATTTACTCTCTCAAAACCAAGGTTCCACATGCACATGCATCTGGTGACATCATATTAGGCATGAGGTTAACCAGATTTCATTCCATGAGAGAACATTGTAATTCATCCATCTTATCTTATATCATCAGTACACGTTTTTGCATTCATCTTTCATTTGACCTATCTTGTCTGTTTCCTCCTTCTGCTGTGTTTACTTGTATTCTCTAAAGCTGGACCAACATCAGAGCATCAAACATCAGAGCAATTTCAAGTCTTTAGGAAAAGCGACTGGTTTCAGCAATCGTTTTGAGTCATCCACGTATGAAAACCACATGATTTGGACGATGCATTGCACTAAGATGATTTTCAAGTCCCAACTGTTTTCTGCAGAACTGCTGCATAGCCTGCTACTCCCAGGGAAAATGATCGCCGAGAGGAAAACCAATAATCAGCCCAATCCAAGCAGTTAGCCCCACCATGCATGCACCTGCAGCACAGCCTGTACCATCAGCATTACTCCTGCCAACTCCCAGAGGGAAGAGTTAAAAAAATATATATAAAAAAATCCAAGATCACTCGGCAGTCTAAAAGAGAGAAGTCATTCCAGACTGCATACAGCAACAATCTACTGCCAAATTACAGACTTTAGGGTGAGACATTCAAAATGTGGAATTTACTCAAGAGTGGCAAATATGCACAAAAACCATTCAAGTAGAAAACAAAAACAGGAATTTATGCTAATTCATACCAGCTAAGGTTCTGCAGAGCATCATTGTTGTTGTTACCCCTGCATTGCCAACCACATTTGTTTGTGCAACATCCATTGATTTACACTAAAATCTGTGAAAAGTTGCTTTGTTCCTGTTGTGTCATCAGCACAAACACACACAAAGCTAGAAGTCGGGCAGGCGGGATTGATGGATGTTTTCAGAGTGTGCACAAGATTTATTTACTTTTACTTATACCTTTCTCCATATATCATAACTACTAGCAAGTGTTTTATTATTCATACATCATAACTGATATCTGAATAATAACTGACATTATTCTTCATATGACTGAATACGACAGTGACATAATGAGTAATTGCTAAGCTCCTAAACCCAATGTGTGAAGCCCAATTGGAGCGGTCATCAAAACCAACTAAAGGAATCTCAGCGGTATCAAGACAGTGCTCCAGTGCCTATTATGCACAGAGGCACTGGGGATAACCATCCTAAGGGGATTTTAACCTGTGACCTCTCACTCTCTGTTCTAGTCCGATAGCTGCTAACACCATAATCGTTGGGGGCAGAGTTCAGCTTTAACTTGACATTTCACAGGGTCACTGGATCATTGGTTTTTTATCTCTGTCAAACAAATAAGTAGAAATCCTTACTACTGCTTACTAAAATACTTTTAGGAGGATATGATGTACTTCTTTGGAATATGTACAACAAACGCTACAATGAATATATATGAATATATGTTTTTAAAGAAAAGATTTTTTCATTCAATGTTGGTTTGTAGGATGACTGGATGGAAAAACAAATGTTTTGTTGTCTTACTATGTTTATCATTTAACTGACCAGACTTGCCTGGTCAGTTAAGGTTTTTTTTTTTTTTTGCCTTCTGCTGATGTGCTTCTGTGACTTCCCGAAATTCAATAGAGACTCTGCCAAAGGTTGCCAACTCTACTGATATTCCTTGGACTGCATTCGCAAGACCAAAGTCAAGGTACAATAGCCACTTCACACCTGAATGATTGAGCCGTAATTTAAAACTGATCATTCAAATGACTCTGCACAATCTTTGGTGTGTAACAGGGACTCGTTTCAAGAACCTTTGAGTTTACAAAATCTTATCCCTACGTAAAAAGAAGCAAATCATAAGTTTGCTCTCTTTTTTCAGGCACACTGACCTGAATACTTTTCTACTTAAGAGTTGCCGTGGTAACATCAAACCTATGTCATTCTATCTTTTTGTGTTCAATATGCAAATTGTGAGAAATACTGAAAAAACATCCAATAAAATAGGAAACAATAGCTCAGTATCAATTAATAAAAACACTCAAGTTTTCAGGCCCCGATCTGACTTTATTAAATTGAAATTCTTCATTTCAAAGGACTAAACTTATAAACATCCAACCATTGTTCAACCCCAAAGCACCATTTGAAGGTTGATGCGTTTAAAAAGATTAAAATGGTGGGATGTTTTTGCTTTGTTCCATTTAATGAAGCTCTCGCTGAAATAATGGCGCTCGACTACTTTTAGTTGTTCTAACTTGGCAAATCAATTTGTGAAACATGAATCCTGCCAACCTTTATGTAGAAATTTGCTTAATGTAGAAATTTGCTTTATGTAACTTTAATTTCATATTAATCCCTGGGGTAGTTTCCATCATTAAGGTCAATCCTTTTTTTTAATGTTTCAAAGCCCATAAAACATGCATGTGCCATTTAGCACACCAGAGGAAATGCTAAAATTACTCCAGCCGTATGAGGTTTTGAGTAGCAGAGCGCTGCACCCCTCATGTTTTGCTGCAACTGCCAGTCAGCTGACTGAAAGGTTTCTACATTTTTCCCTTGCTAAAAAAAGGGACAAATTTAACTGTTTTGAAATATTTAGAGTTGCAAAAAACCTTCAACATTCATGGCATGGAAACTAAAGGAGCACCACACATCACTTCTACTAATGTAACATTGTTTTGCATTCTGCATAAACCAGCTACCTCAGATAATCATCCAGGAAATGTCATGTTGAAATAGTTATGCTACTCTTTGAAGAACAGATAAGGAAATCATCTCTAAATTTAGATGGTGTTTATTATACGTTTTAAAATTGTATTAATAATTATGATAAATTATTTTTGCATTTCTTATTTTACATGTGATTAGATCATATAATTTTTTTACTAACATTTTTGTGAAAACACAGGTATTTTTACTCAAGGTTTACACACTGTGAGAGTCTCTTACAAGCTCATGGCAAATATATCCCATCTATCCTTACACAAAGTTATAGTAATGTGCAGAAGAGTCTGAAAGTTTTCCGACCCCTGCACACAGTAACACAACCTTAACATCGATTCCGGGCTTTCGTGGAGCTTTGATTTCATTTTTACTAAATCCAAGGTCACCAATTTCTAGACCGTCAAGATCCAGACCCAAACGCCTCATTCAGATCCAGATCTGCTCTGAGACTTCAGTGAAATATTTTTTGGGGTAATCCATTCAAAGCGACTCAGCTTTTCTGGCCTTCAGGACAGTCGCAGCAGAGCGATTTTTGAGGATGACAGCAGAACCCTTGAAGCTGTCTGCTCAGACACACAAGCCGATTCAGAGAGCAAGACACACACAAGACTGATGCTAAAACTGAGTAAAAAAGTTAGAATTTTTTTTTATATATTTCTTTATTATTATTCAGACTGCAAATGTGTTATTTCTATAAAGAGTTTAAATCCTGTGTGCCTCATATGTTCATAGACAAGTGATCAGTGTTACTTTTAAATAATCGTACCCACTATATCCTGAGCTGAATGCAGTGCTTTATAAAGTATGCATATATCTTAAACTTTTTCATATATGACCACATAACAGTCATAAACGTAAATGTATTTTACCAAACTTTTAACTAATAGACACTCTGGTGCATAATACTGTAGTAGAAAAGGTTAAGATGTTTTACCCCCAAAAATCTGAAAGGTGTGGCATCCATATGTATTCAGTCAATGGTAACCTCTGCCCCAGTTTCAAGTGTTTAGTAGCCTCTTGCAGATTTTCTTCCAGAATTACCCCTCCAATAATTTTCTCAACTCTTACCAGCTTCCCTATCCCTAATAAAGAAAAAAAAATTTCCACAACATGATACAGAAATCAACTTGTTTCAACTTCACGACGATGTGGAGAAGTAATGCTGAACACCTTTAATTTGTTTTTCACTATGATTATTTACTAAAGATAAAAAAGTATGGAAACCATATCTTGCCCCTTCCGCTTTACAAACATGGACTATTGTGTGTTGATCAAATAAAATCTTAATAAAATGCACAAAAGTTTCAGGTTGAAATGTGACAAAATAGGAAAAAGTTCAAGAGGTATGAATATTTTTTTTACTACCTCATCTGAGAGGTGTCTTAAAATGTAGAAAATATGCAGCAACAGCTAACGGGAAACCTTAAAACTTGTGTCAAATTGGTTCATCATTGTAGTTATTTTGAAAAGAAGCATAAAACATCAGAATCTGAGGGAAGTCAACCCTCTTCTTCACAATATGCCATTTTATTCAGCTTTAGTGTGTTTTAACGTAATTAATATATTTTTTTAAACATTGCTTGAATTAAGATTAACGAAATTCACTTTATTTTCCATCTCCCAACCCATCTCTCTGCTGTGAAACAGTAGAATTTTGAGGTCTGATCTGCTGAATGGTGCAGCAACAAATTCACTGTAAAGGCAGCAAATGTGGCACACCACCACACAACAGCAGAGAAAGAGAGGGAGACCAAAAAAAAAAAAAAAAAGAAACCCTGGGGAGAATTTTCAGACCACAGGCCCTCTCAGTTCTGGTTATACCTTCCACCCTTGTCCCCGAGGCTCTTCACAACCAATCATAGCCCTCTCACTTGAACACTGGCAGATAAATAAAAATCTGCCAAACCAGCAGAGCATTTCTAAGCCAAACATGGAGAACAACAGCTCACAGAGACCGTGGATTGCAAAGGGAGGGAGAAAAACCAGAAGCCCCTCCAGAATAGGAGCGTGAGGCATCTGTTGATGCTGGCAACTCTCTTCTCTTCATCTCCAAGCCAAGACTGTTGATCCAGTGGAGGACTTGTGTGTGTGCGCGTGTGTGTGTGTGTTTATGCATGCATGTGTGATTGAGCATCCAGGATGAAGAGGGATGTCTATGTGCTAACATTTGCAATACTCATTGACCCCACTTGGCCTCCATATGTTGCTGAAACAAGAAGGATGGTGGGCTACAAAACGACCTCTCGTGTTTTCACCTGCGTTCCTACCTTCTACACTTCCTCTTACCGAAGCTTCCAGTATGCTGCTAGGAAAACCCGTCTGTTGCACTGGTTCAGTACAATATGTATGTAATATGATCTCTGTATATGTAGGTGTGAAACTGGAATTTTAGGGCATTTGTGAACAAGCGAAAACAGGTTCATTCTAAAATTAGAACCAAAATACAATTATCTGATTTTAAACACTTTTTTTCAACCAACAGCCAATGGAATTATAACTTAACTATTGAGGGTGTCGACTTTTTCCTGTCTATTTGAAGAAAATATTATGAATTATTTACAATCCAGTAATTCAATGCAAAACTTATAGACATCATTTCACCTACCAATTGTTTTTATGCAAAACTGCCTAAAAAAATCAATAGCATACTGCATCCAAAATCATTATTTCTTACTAGCAATTATGAAATGGTCCTATAATTTCATCTGTCAGCTATTGTCTTGGGGGAAAAAAAAAAAAAAAAGAACCATTCACAATTTCATCCCACTTCCTCTTCAAGTTGTAACACCAAATAGATAAAAGATGTCAATTCATAAGTCACACATTTAAAGATATTAGATTATTATAGGATATTGGTGAAAAGCTTGATCTTAAGTGCGTCTTGTTCTGTCCAGTATGGGCGACAATTGTTATGTAATTTAAAAATAATTTTCATTCCCTTTATGCAGTTTTTTTTTTGGTTGTGGCAGACTTAATAAAAAGGACCAGAAGACGGAAATGAACACATCAAGCTGACTGCAAAACAAAGCAAAGACAGGCGCATGCTGTTCACAATAAATAAAACTAAATGAATTCAAATATAATATTTTGGTTGTCATCTAGCTGCAACAAAATGTAAACTACTGGATATGATCATGTCTAAATTGAGATCCGTTGCTTGCTGGGGGTCTTTCTTTGAAGGAGATACTGTTTTATATTTTGCCTCGCAAGAGATTTGCAAGGCAGTGGTTCATCTGGTAAACTCCTAACTACTTTAAGTGGAAAACACAATGCTGGAGTAATTATCCTGTTTTGAAGATCCGAGTTCAGAAGTTAAGCAAGTAAGACCCCTTAACCCAGCTGCTGAATCAGAAGCTACAAATCAGGTCTTCAGAATCCAAGGGGAAACAACCACTATGATCGCTAACCATAATTAGGAAAAGTTAAGAAAAATGTTACCCCGAGACACTTTGTACAATGAATGAAATAAACTCTGAGGATGAATAAGCTTTTAGTACAGACATTCATTCTAGACCAAAACTAAAACTGGCAGTGCTGGGAATGGATGTGTTCTATTTTAGGGAGCATGAAATCATAACAATATTTCTTTCACACTGAAGCTTCCATTTAACACGAACAGGCCCCATAGAACAGTGTTTCCCAACCCAAGGCACACTGTCCTGCATGTTTCAGGTGTTTCCCTGCCCAGGTGATTCCAATTGACAGGTGTTTGCTTAACTACAATCAGCTGAATCAGGTGTAGTGAAGCAGGGAAACATCTAAAACATGCAGAGCACTGGGAAACACTTCCACAAAAGACGTCCACTATGATGCCGCGGACGTCCCCCCTTCCTGCTTTTTTCTGCTGGGATCTTTGTTGCATCTTGAACAAATTATCTTCTTACCTCCATTTTTTCCTGAATAAGCAATGGAATCAGTATCTACATTAAATATTTAAAGTATTCTATTACAACAGAAGTCTCTCTAATTTCATATGTATATTTGTATGGATATATTCCAGCCATAATGTCCAGTGCCTGGTCTGATTTCAGTAATGAAACAGGTTTTGAGTAATCCCAGGCGGTGTGCGTGCCAGGAATGTGCAGATAGTTTGCCGTGAATTTCAGGAGGCGCTTGGCCATTCATCCAGACTAACCATACTTGTGTATTTCACGTAATAAGGGCAAATAAATGAGAAAGAGAAAGGTATGATGGCATGCCAGGACCTGGATACCACATGCGTGGTGTGGTTTGTGCATTCGCAGGCCAAGTCTGTGGGAAACCTTTGAATAGCTTAATGGTGTTTTGCAGCTCAGAAAAATCCTCTGGCAGGCATGCCATTGTGCAGGTCTGAATCATATTTTACTGTTTCTGAGTGCGTGTGCAAAACACGCGCAACTCTTGTAACGCATTTCTGCTTTGAGAATGAGAGAATTAAATATTACAGTAAATAAACAGAATTCAGTGGAAATAGTTCTACAATGTAGAGAAATGTGTCTTCTACATCATTAAACAGCAAATGATAACTCACATGCAATCTGCTAAACAGTGTCGGTGAAGTATTTAGGCAATCACAGTGTGCACACGTCTCCTGGGGCCACAGATATGAAGGATTGTTCTGCTGCTGCATGATTTATAAAGCATTGAGCTGCAGCCTTTTAACAGTTCTGTTCTTCCTTTATAATGCATGCTTTCCACCTTAAATAGATGGACATGCGAAAGGCCTTACAGCACCTTGCAGTAGAAGGCAGCATCGCTCTCAGAGATGGTTCTGATTCACATGTAAGGCAATGTGCTTACATCAGCGTCCAATCACTCCTCAGCTGTGCCTGAGATGATTGATCGCACCTTCATATCGCAAAAGAATGCCACAGGTTTCAAATTCAGACAAATGATATCTGAAATGAGGCTCACTTTTTTTGTCGTGGGGTTGGGTTTGTGTGACACCGTAGCCTGCTGTGGTTTTGTGTGCTGTGTGTACGTCCTGCAGGGCTGTCCGTCTGCTGTCTGCCTGGGCTGGATACGGGGAGCTTGCTGCAGGAAGCCAAGCATGACCGGCTGGGCTTTCATTGCCCACAAGAAAGTCAGGAGCAGGAGGGTACAGGCCTGTCTGTATCTGCAGATTGTTAACCTCATATCGCATTGCACTGACACATCAATTATTGTTATTAAGCGGCCAGAGTAATTTATTTATATACTGATTTCCCACCAGACTAAGGCAGGACTAATTGAGACAGGTGTGAGGATTTGAGCTTGATGGGCCAAGGGAAATAAGAGGATATGGTGAGAATGGTGTGTGCACAGCTAGTGAGTCGTGGATCGCCCAGCTGTAAAGTGAGAACGTACTGGATGATTTTGATTTTTTTTTTAAAAAATGCACCAATAAGGCACAACATTATGACCACCTCTTTAATTATGTGTTGGTGCTCTTTTGCTTCCACAACAGCTCTGACTTTTAAATGTATGCATGTACTCCATTAGAATCCCAAAGGAGTGTAGTGATTTCTGGCACAAAGATGTTAGCAGCAGATCCTTTAAGTCCTGCAAGCAGCATGATGGAGGTTGGATATGATGAATTAAATTGAGATTAGGGAAATTTTGAATCCAAACTTTTCCCACCTAAAACCAATCATGAAATATTTCTGATATGTTGAGGATATAGCCATTAATCAATATCCTTTCCATTAAAGGGTGTGTTTGGTCAATGTTTAGGTAGATGATGTGGGTGAGAGAAAAATCCACCTGCATTTCAACAGAACATCACCCATTGCATTAACTGTCCTTCCAATGGCATCTCTTTGTTCCAGGTGTTCCCTCAGGGAAGGAATGCAAATGCATCATCCATGTGTTGAAAAATGAAGCGTCATTCATCAGACCAGGCCTCCTTCATCCACTGCTTCATGGACTATGTTCCATACTCGCATGCCAACTGATTGCACTTTTGGAAATGGACACCCTGACTGGTCTGCAAACAAGCTACACTGTAGATTTAGATGCCTTTTTTTTTTTTTTTGTCAGAACCGGCTTCAACTTCTTCACCAATTTGAGGCTCAGTAGCTACTTGTTGGAATTAATGTGAGTGGATGTGTAACAGCCTATCCTGTTCACCAATGATTCTGACCTCTGCAAACCCTATAAGAGCTGCAGATTTTGGAGATGCCCTAGTCGTTGTCTGGCCACCACAATTTGACCCATGAATTTATTCATTCATCCATCAATCCAGCCAGCCTTGTTTGTGTCACCCATCAATACATCCATGTGTCAATCCATCCAACTAATCATCCATTTTCACAATTCTTGCACAAGCGCCACTGACAGAATTATTTGTATCCAACACATTGGTCAACTTTAAAATAGGCAAAACTGACGAAAAACTCAGAAAATGTGAATCTGGGAAACTCTGTAATATTGAGTAAGAACGTGTAGGAACCTTGTTAAAATGCTAAGTGACCATCGTATCTCTCTTAGAGGGGCACGAATTTTTGGCGCATGTTCCTAAAGTGCGCTTGCCTCCTGCGACGAGCTGAATTAAAATGTTTAATGCCAGCCTTAAAAGAGGAAACCCAGGCAGCTCACTTTAACATCCCAAAACCTTCCATCCATCTCTCATTCTCCCTCGACCTTGGTTTGAGGAAAGAACAAAAACATCGTCTCTCTGCATTGCTCCGACCCGTACTCACATTAACTCCATCCAGCTCCCCCCCCCATCCCTCCCTCCCTCCTGCACACAAAATGCGTCGTGCGCGTGGGGATGCCGCCGGCCCATTCAAGTCACGTAGTAAAGGAATGTTCACCGAGAACCGAGGGACAGGAGTCTATTCCTCCCCTCTTCTGTAAACATCTCAACATGCATCAGTCGATGCCCACGCTAAGCCACGACGTCTACTAGTAGCTACACACTGCTCTGCGCTCGCACGCACGCGCTCTGCGTGCACGCGTACAAACGGCATTTCTTGACGTCTTGTGTGTGTAAGCAAACGGAAAACAGCGGACACGCGTGATCCACATGCAGGCTTGGACCCCCAGCCTCCTCCTCCTCCTCATCACCATTAGTATTCCCTCCTCATAACCATTAACAAAATATTAAAAAGCAAAAGCTCACTGAAGAAACTTACCTTTAGACAGAAGAACCAGGATCAAACCAGCCAATGTGTTCCGCAAAAGAGGGCAGCCCATGATGGAGTTCTGATTGATTTTCTGCTCAAATGTTACGGTATTCCTTCCTTATGGAACCGCTGCGGGAATTGTGTGTGTAAAAACGACCCACTGGATGAATCTCAGCAGAAATAAGTCCAACTCTTCTACATCCGACTTTTTTAAATAAGTCCCGTCAGAGAGAGAGAGAGAGAGAGAGAGGAGAGAGAGAGAAAGAGAGACAGAGCGCAAAAGATAGGAAAAAAAAAAGAGAGTGAGATTTTCTTAAATGTCTCTGTCTGCCAGAAAAAAAATATTACAGCAGAAAGCCCAAATATCCCAGACAGACTTAGTTTGGCTCTCAGTGCCTTGAAGAACAGGCAAAATGTCTCTAAAAACGCACGAGAACCGAAAGGTAAACATTCACACCGTCCGATAATCTTGATTTGAAAATGTTTTTCTCAGGGAGCAGGATGTGGCGTCCTGGCCAGAAAACCTCGAGCCGCTCCGTATGTGTCTCTGTTGGTATGCAGCGCGTCTCCTCGCTCCGCACTCGGCGCGTCGCAGAGAGCAGCGTTGAGCGCGAGGCGCACAGCGCGGAGCGTGATTGGCAGCTCAAGGAGAGGCCCTCTCCCCCAATCGCTGGCCCCAAGGAAGGAGGCGGGATGTACGATTGCACCGATGTCCCGCAGAGAAAGGCAGACCGAGGAGCCGAGCAGGCCAATGGGAAGCGCGGGGTGGGCGGGGAGGATAGAGAGGCAAAGCGCGGCGCGGTGATAATGCAATGTGATTTATAGCCAGTTTGGTGTTGCTGCAGTACTCAGAGACGGTAGTCCACTGGGGGGGACAGGCGGGCAGCCGCGATAACTACAGGGACAGAGGAGGAGGATGGAGTCAGGAGCAGGTGGAGTCCCCACATCAGTGGTCAACCTGGATGAAAAGCCATATTGTAGCAGACTAGGCAGAACATTATGACCACCTTCATTAGTGTTTTGAAGTAAAAGATGAGGAACAATCATGTTATGTTTCTCTGGGATCTATGTATAGCTCTTCAGCCACCAAAGACAAAAGTAATCATTCTAAGGTTTCCAGCTTGAATTTAAGTTCATAATGTGAAGATTTATGTGGATATTTTTCTGGTGAGGTGGAGGAAGCCAAGGGGAAATGTCAGAGTAGCTTAACAAACTTCCACCCTAAAAGGATTTAGGGAGAGCTTATGTTTTCTTTTTGGTGATTTTTTTTTCATGTTATTCACCATAGTAAAAAATGCATGTTCGTGACAAATATTGTAATTCATAAAGCTAATGTTTTTGCAGCATTCAGGCGCAATTGCAATTTCTGCATCATATCTGCTGCTGTGATCAGCTCCTGCATTTCTCTAGAATACTAGCAGAATATATTAGCAAACTATGCAGTAATTTAAAATGATCCATGAACATCAGCATTTTTTTTTTTTTTGCTTTATGTTACCGTTGTAAAAGAAAGCAAATTCCTATCAGATAAACGTTACACACCGGCCGTTGTTTGTGTCCAACATCTTCATGCTGGAGAAGCTCAGACCCAGCCATCACAGTTTGGCTCTTGTCAAACTTCCTCATGCTTGACAATTTGTTCCTCTCCTAGCACATCAACTTGGTGGACAAAACATTTCCTAGCTGCCTTATATATCCCTTCGCTCCGACAGGTGCCAAGATAATCTACGTTATTCACCTCAGTCAGTGGTCATAATCCTTTGCACGATTGATGCATGAAGTTCAACCCGACATGACTCAAATGTTGAATGTCAGCAATCAAAAGGTGAGTGGGAGAAAAAAAAAATGGATATCTTATGTGTGTGAGCATAGACTGACTTGTGTCTGTAACGATCTGATTCTAACAGATGCCAACATAAACCCATTTACTTAGACATCTTCAATTTATGCAGAAGTAGACAACTAATGAGCCATTTGTAGGCATGTTAGTCTCTTTGTCTCTGCTGCATCTGGTGCTAATTACATAAGAGGCAGTTGCTCTTAGTAAGGGGGCCACAGTGAGCAGGTAATCTTATTGAAAAGCGTGATGCCAACCACAGGCAGGAAGGTAAATGCAGAAAAGTTTGTGTCGCATATTTATGCTAAGATTACAAACACCTGACAGCTCATTACAGCCGTAAAACATCACATAGTCCTTGTTATTTAGCTCACAGTGGCCTTTCCGTTCTATATACAGTATCCCTAAATAGGTTATTTCCATATTTTGTGTTTTTTTTTTTTTTCATTTTTGAGTACTGCTTTGTTTTTATTCCCAGAATAGCCAATTAATGGTTTATAACTGCTGAGTACATAAGTAATACAGCAGTGCTGGCTGATTTATGTTATTCAGACAAAATTAGAACAAATACAGTTGGGGATAAACAAAGTGCATCTCTGGCTCTGATGAAAAATGCAGGAAGAGGAATAGGCCAATATTAATAAAACTAAGGACTGATTAGTGAGGTCGTTGTTGGAATGAGCTACAAACTGTGAATGATTTGCCCAGAAATTTATATTATTCCTTATAATTAGCTCTGGCGCAGCAGAGAACATCTGAAGTCACTCATTAGGACACTATTTATAACATAACTGTTTACTTGTCTGATATAAAATGAATACTCACTAATGGTTAACCCCAAATAAAGTTCAGTTGTTTTTTTTCCCCTCAACATTTTTTGAGTCACACACAACATTGAGCCTCCAAAGAATCAGAAGGAGTTCATTGCTGAAAGATATAAGTCAGTGAAAGAGAGCAGAATAATCTTTTAGGGTTTTAAATAGACCAGGGAACAACTGTATTCTTCATATATCTGGGATATGATGTAGGATGGAAGGAGAAAAACCTTTACATATGAAGTAAAAGGTTCAAACCAGGCTACATTGTGCAGAAGTACAAAATAAAAGTCAATGTTGGCATAAAGCCCCAAAGCTTTTTCAAGGAAACTCAAGATGAAGAAAAAAAAATCTAAATCAACACCTGAGGAAGCTTTCTGTATTAGAATAAACCAGCCAGGTGTTAGACCTGAAAGCATACTATTTTTTTAAAAATGTACACAGTTAAGATTTACTGTGCTGATCGAGTCTTAGCCAAAATGAGTGAGCCTTTTAATAATTTAAGTGTGCACATGTTGCAGGGTATATCCATTTGACCTTGTTAATATTAGATCCAATTGTTTGATTATCTGCATTCATTTGGTTTGATTTTGGTGTGTGCAAGGAATGTAGTTGGGTCCTTGGTGTTGGCGCCATAGTCAAAAGAGTCCACTAGGGGGACTCGTGCGCTCTTTACATTCAGTAAGTGAAGGCGCACTGGTTTCATCTGTGGTCATTTCTTCTCTTATAATTGTCTCTCTTATAAGGTAAGAAATTTGATTAATCTTTCAGGAGAATGATATGGATGAATGTGTGTATGTGTGAGTTTGTATGCATTTAGTTTGTTTTGCGTCACGGATGAGTTATCTGGTTTAATGTGATGTGCGAAGTGTTCGGCTAGCTACTTAGCTCTGCTCCTAACGGCAGCAAGCCGTTAGCAACATGTTCCGTTCGGCATCCGGCGGTTTGATTTGTTTAAATGGGAATAATAATTTGTGATTTTTATGAAGTAGTAGAAGTAATGTACTGTTCATTTTGATAGGAAATATTTCTATTTTTTTCTTTATTAATTTACTTCTGACAGGACCATAACATTAATTCAGAGTGAAATGTTTTAAGTATTGTTAAGTAACTAATGTGAAATACTTGATTTCCTTTAAAGAAAAATATGGTGTCGACTTGTACTTAGGTTAAGAATTGTATAAAAAGAGATTTCTGTGTTCTGTTTGTTACATTCAATACAAGAGTAAGTGAAGGCGCACTGGTTTCATCTGTGGTCATTTCTTATAATTATTCCTCTTCTAAGGGCTAACACACACGTAATTAAACAGTTTTATTTTGGGTGAGGTGAAAAAAAATATATTTTTTTTCTTTTGCAATTGACCTTTACTGGTTGTAGATTATAAAACGGGAGGAAAGGGTTTTGTTATCCATCTTGGTGTGATTTCCTGAAAGAACATGGAGAGTTCAGTGTTGTGGAAAAAAATATTTTTCCTTTGGAGCTTTCATCTGTATTTGCTTTTATTTTTGCACACCTTAACGTTTCAGGTCATCAAAATTATTTTTATATATGACCTCAAAAACGTAAGTATATAAAAATTCTAATTAGAGGACTTTTAATTTATTAAGGTTAAAAAAAAAAATCTGGCCCTATTTGAAAAACTAGTTCCATTCTTAACACAAATTCATTGTGATTAACTACATTTAAACTTGCAGTTATTGACAGAATTTATTTATTGTGTTATCATTTTTGTATATCAGTTTGGTGCAGTTTTAAACCCGTTTTTAAAAGTTCTAAATACAAAAAAATGGAAATTGACAGAAGAGAAAATGTTGCTCTCAAAGAAGTTATTATCCAACCAACATTTTGTGACCTTAAACTCAATCAGACTTGGCTTATGCAGTAATCAGTAGCCAACCAGCAAGACCAACTATAAATGCATAGAAAAATTAAGGCTTTGAAGATGCCCAGTCAAAGTCCAGACGATAATGTGACTGAGATGCTGTGGCATGGCCCTAACCAAGTTATCTGTTCTCATTTTCCCATAGTACATGAAATCATTTTTTAAAACTTGAAATTTGGGATTCACTCAGATAATCTTTGCCTGGTATTTTTTTCTTAAGGAATTCAACATCTAAATGTGACAAACAAACAAAATAAAAATGTATTTTTTTTTCCAAAGCACTTTATATGCCTGTTGTAAGGATGATTACAATATCACATTCCTGTATTTATGAATGCAGAAAGGTGCTAATTTGAACAATAAAAACAACATTATCTAGAGTAAAGACAGCAGGTCTTTGGCCAGAGGGAAACCCCGTTTCAAAATTGGCTTAACTGCATGCCATTTCTTTAAACTCCAAGCACAGTATGGTATGCTGTTCCTCTAATCAGCATATCCTCCCCCCCTCCCCTCCTCCTTGTTTTCGGTACAAATGTAGTTCAGTATTTCCACTCAAATGCCGCAGGACAGCTCCCACATTAACATAGAAATATTGGCTTGGTGTGACGCTGAGAACTGAGATCCAAACAAAAGATATGGTATTTGCACTTGGGCGGCTTTCATTAATGGCTCCCATTATTGCAATCAGTGATTCAGCTGGGCCCTGTTGTACTTGCAAATATTATTTATACACCTGTCATATGTCAGACTTTGTTTGTAATCGGTTGTTGCCAGTTATTCTGCAAAAAATAGGAACACCTGAAAAAATGTTGACACAAATTTGCATTTTGACTCAGATTTTTTACAAAAGGCAATTACCCTCAAACCTCACCGGCTCCCATCAAGCTGTGTGACAACCCGAGCACGATGAACGCGAGTGAGCAGACAGGAGGCAGGTTCACAAGTTAGGAAAGTCTGGTTTGAAGCAGTTTTTAAAAAATGATATTGGATTTCTACTACCTTGGCTTAAAATTGGGAACAAGATATTTTAGGGTTCCTTACTGCTGTCCCCAGGCTTACAAAGTACATATATATTTGTTTTCTTTGCTATTTATTTATTTTTTGTTATTTTTCTCAACTTTTGTTTGCAAATTCTTTGCTTGAAGCACAATAGTGCTTATGTTCTATTGCCACAAAGGGAATAAATAGTCCTCTACAAACACAGCTTTATGGAAATGTGCTCATAAATGTCCAGGAGGTTGCAGCATTTCCATAAAGCAGGAGAGTGAAATAGAAGTTTGGTGAAGAAGGGTAAATTTGTACATAAACAGAGTGACAATACTTGATGGAGTGTTTGTGTGTTTTCTTCTGCATTCCACTTTCTGGGTTTATTATCGTTAGAAAATGTCTTCCCACATTCAGTTGTTATTGCCATTGTGGTTGTGCCATATTAATTGTATTATATTTGGTTTCCGTTTGTTCTTGTGTTCTGTTCTTTGTGCATTTGGATTTAACTCTCTTAGACCAGTGTTTAGTTACTTTCCCCATGGTTTGTATTTGCCTACTTCAGGTTACTTTGAGTTCATTATTCATCATCCCTCAGTTTACCCATTTGCTCTCCTCCAGAGCAATACCTAATCACCGATTAACACACCTGCATTCAATGCAATTCCCCACTTTTCCCTCAGCATGCAAGCTTATGCTGCATTCCAGTTGTAGTGGGAACTGGGAAATTCCAGCTCCCCATTTGGGAAGGGACACCACCCTCCGATGTTGGATTTCCCACTGAGAAAGGGGAGCAACTCCAACTATGCCCAGTTACAGATTTTGTGTTTCAATATGGCCACTCCTCACATCAATAGTGATAAACTATGATGGAAACATGTTCATTTTATGAGACACACTTGTAAAAATGTTACATGTGGCACCTGCTACTCTTAAATTGAACAAATTACTGGAACACAGCATCACTGGTTTTTATTGCTCTCTGTTGCTAAATCCTGTTGTAATCTATCCTATGAAAAAAAATCTCCAATGTTTCCTCCGTAGTTCGTTTTTAAATTTAGTTAGTGACATGTTCGTGTTTTTGACCACTGAACTTTTTAAAAGTTGTCGTTTTGCGTTATTAATCAGATTTATTTTTGCTCACCTTCTGTCTCAATTGCCTGCATTTGTGTCCTCCAAATCCACCAACCCCGTTGGTTACAAAAGGACAGGGGGAAGCAGACAAGGCTCTGCTGGATCATAACAGACAGCTGACAGGACAGCTTCTATTTAAAGAAAACAGTACTGCTGAAGAAAGGCCCCCAAAAAACCCAGCTACTCACAGAAGAGGAGACATTTTTCAAAAATTGAGAACTTCATCGTCTTCCATGGTAGCACTAATTAGCGCTGCAGTGTCAGGGTCTAAACCTTTTTGCACATTTCTTTTACCTTCAGCAACATTCTTTTTTAGTGAGGCTCCTTTTAACTGCACTGACCAATTATTGTAACTAAACTTCTGACTTAATCTTAGTCATACTTCAGAAAGGTTACCCTATCAACATCTATGTGTGTCATTACTTCAGTGAATTACCATTTTCCGGCTATTTTTGAACAGAGTTAACAAGCTTCATGGTGTTGTCATAGCGCAAGCTGAAAAGATGTAGAAGGCTTTTCGAAATTTTCTTCAGCTTCCTTGCTGTGAGCAGACAGAGTCACAAAAATGTGGACTTGTTAACTAATGCGGCCTAAAAATCAAATGTCAAGGTTTGGGCGTCTGTTGAAACGCAGTAACGATCTGTTGTTATTAGTAGAAACAAAAGTGATATTCAAAAATCAAAAAATGCAATTAAAAAAAAAATGCAACAAAATGTTGACAATTTTTTCTGTCACTTAAACTAATAAATTATAATCACCAGACCAAAAACCCAAAGCTGTCCAATCAAAAACAAGGTATTAATTACCATGTGGTAATTTCTTAGAAACACAATGTTTAGGAACGCCTTGGTATCTTCTGAAAAAATACAGATTTGTATACAGGTTTTATACAAAAATCCTAAGGTTCTAAATTATAAATCTATTCATTAACAGAAATGTATAAAAAACAAACTAAAGCAAATGTTCTATTAAAACAAAGTAGTCACATTTTTTGAAGAAAACAGATCTATAAATTCTTTATGATTTGAATGTTTACTGTGAAAAAATTATTTCCTTCATTTTTGGATTGATTTTCACTTCTTTGGCATAGTACTCGAGTCATTTCTCAGATATACAGAAGAGACACTTCTCAAAATGTTTCTGTATTTAACCAAATTTAATAATCTGCTTTTGAGTACCAAGGATGTTTATGATTACTATGAAATCAAAATGAAAAGGAAATCACGATTTCATAAAAGAAATACTTTGCGCTCTCACTCTTAAAACTTTTAAAAATGTTCATGTGAATCAACTTTCTGTGCATCATTCCAAACGGCCCTTGATGTAGAAATAGGCATATTGGCAATTTAAAAAATGCATATATTTGGTCTTGCGAAGCTCTTATCAGTCCGAGTGATGCTTCTACGGAGCCAATATGCTCAAGCCAATTACCTTGATATAGTTTCTTCCATAGTTGATGTTTTAAAAGGACCATAAACCCACCTATGTTGCAATCAGCACTGGCAAATCCTGCTGCACTGACAGTAAATTCAAAATGTTGATCAAAGAAAGGACCCATATAGCATTTGGCTGACACATTCAAAGACGTAAACCTGTTAGTGGTACAAGTACAAGGTTTATTTATGCACCGTTAGCTGGCAATAACACAATGCAATTATTCTTTAATTGTGCATGTGAAAAAAAAGATGTTTAATTTTTTACCTTCACATACGAGACTTCAGACCAGCATTGTGTGCATTTCTACTACATTACTCCAAAATCCCCAAATAAAATTCTTTTAAACCTGCTACTTTAGGAAGTCGCTTTATAACATTTTTACTTAGAGAAGTAGCCAAGATGCCCTTGTTTGCTCAGGAGGAGCAATAGAGAGCCACAGCTCAGGTGGTAAAATCTCTCAACAGTATAACTAATAGCCATGCTCATGAAAGAAAACAAAACCACTGGGAAAAGAAAGCAAAAAGCTTTGCAATTCACACCAAGAAGGCAGATCCACACATGTAAAAGAGAGAATTACATTTTTGGAAGAGTTTTGTGAAAGAAAATTGTGGTTTAATTAACTGGTTGCAGAGTCTGGACAGTAGTTTGCAGGATAACTTGCATATTTTCATGATGAAATATAGCTGTGATATTTTTAAAGAAGTTGGTATTAATCAATTTTAGCCATACAATAAAACCATAATTTAACAAAGCTGATATATTCAGGTTTGTGGATTTTGAACTTCTGGTCATTCTTTATTCACCTGGCTGTGTTTGTTGATGCTTTTGTTTGACCACCAAGTACCTAATCTCTTGTTTGGTACCTTCAGATAACGGCCATGTATACAATAGCCGAGTGTGACTGGACACAGTGGAACTGAATGCATCATTACTCATCAGAGGTAGAAGCAGAAAGGCCAGTTTGATGGATGGTAACCAACATTACTTGCTCTCAGGCCTTTGTGGCGGTTATATCCATAGTTTTATGCAAACAGAAAGCTTTCGGTTCAGAATACTGAAATAATTATGAGATTCCCTGTTGATTTTGTGAGTTTGCTCACTTACAAAGCCTCTGATTTTTATTGTGGCTTCAATTAAGTGAGGCGAGACAGGCTATCCGTAACTTGTGATGTCTAAAAAGTTTGCCAGTGTTTTCCATTCCAAGCTGTTCACAACCATGGGCAACACCAAAGAGCTGTTAGAGGACGTCAGGTACAAGATAATTGATCTGCACAAAGCTGGAATGAATCAGGGGACCATCAGCAAGAACCTGGGAGAGAAGCTAAACATGAAATGGCCACCAATAGCTCTCAGTCCGGAGCTCTATTCACTGTCTCGCTTCATGGGGTGAGAAAGATCATGAGAAAGGTGAGGGATAAACACAAGAGAAGCTTGCTAATGATCTGAACCAGCTGGGGTCACATTCACTAGAAACACCTTTGGTAACATAATAATGGAGATCTTGCAGCCTGTTGCAATAGAAGGCTAATGTACAGGCCATGTACAAGTGTGCTAATGAACATGTTAATTATCCTTTAGATGCATTACAGCAGCGTTTCTCAACCTTTTTCAGCCCAGCGCCCCCCTTGCCTTTATCCAGGTCCCTCACCGCCCTCCACCAAAGAATTTTTAGGCTACTTTGCACTGATTATTGTTTTATTATTAATATTACTATCACTATTGTTGATGTTTTTATTTCTATGATTGTTTCTGTATTCATCATCAAAAATTATTTCCCAGAGAACAAAAAAAGCCATGGGAATAGAAATTATTTTCACAGGTGTCTATGAAAAATGCAATGAACATTCAACTTAAAATTGGTAGGCACATCATGTGTTGATTTTTCACTGTTCAGCATTGGATTCTATGTTTTTATGCCATAATTCACATCTCACTCCGTTTTATGTCCCGCTTCTCCTGTGTCTGAGTTTTGCACAATGTGCGCGTAGTTTTTTTTTTAACCCCCTATTGTGTGCAGCGTTCGGGAAGCGTATCGATGGGGAAAAGGCAGACTGACAAACCTTTTAAAACAACAGAAACAATTTCGGTATTCTGATTATTGAAATTTAAAAGTGCTGTGGCACCGTTGTTCTATCACACCCGTTTCATACCGGACCACTTACAGCACTGGTGTAAACGCTATAAAATGAACGCTCTCTATCGTGGTATCACCCATGGAGGGATTTCTTTATTTAAATGGGTTCATTTTTCAGAGGGATACAAAGAAAGAGTATCGTGATTTTAGTAATTACATGTTTATAAGAGCGATTTTCTGTTGTCCTTCCATGGTAGCGGGCAGCTTTCAAACGGAAATAAAACACTTTTTAATATAAGTTGCTGCTTAACATGATCACAGAACTGCCAAAACATATGTACAAAAATACCAGACAAAGTTAATCTCAGCAACATCATCAACCAGTGTAACGCTGAACTGATGTGCCGGTGAAGCTACTAGCAGGAGCAGAGCTGCGCCAATAAGCTACAACCACTGAATAGAAGAGGAGCTGCCATTGATACAGTTGCAGCCAATCATGTTTTAATGTTACACAATACAGTTTTACCAAGTTGCTCAAATGCATTGCTGTGCATTTAAGGTGTAAAGTTTACCTTTGAGTAAACGCCCCCCAAAGGCATCCCAGCGCCCCCCTTTTCTAAAAATTTCCGCCAGCGCCCCCTGCCATCCTCTGAACGCCCCCCGGGGCGGGGCGGTACCGCCCACGTTGAGAACCGCTACATTAGAAAATAAAAAAAAAGATCCAGTGAGGATGTTTTCTTGCCATATATTTTTTTTTTAGTTATTTCACATTCCACCTATTTCTCAGAGGGTTATTGAAATTATGCCATTTAAATGATTAATTCTAACTACAATACATTTTACAAAACTTATTGCAACCTAAGTTGATCTATATATATATATATATATATATATATGGCTGATGTCAGGAAAACCTACCAATGGCTGGAGAAAGCTGGACTCAAGGACAGCACAGAGGCTCTCATCCTGGCCGCCCAGGAACAGGCCCTAAACACCAGAGCAATAGAGGCTCAGATCTACCACACCAGAGAAGACCCAAGGTGTAGGTTGTGCAAGGAGGCCCCTGAGACAGTCCAGCACATAATAGCAGGGTGCAAGATGCTGGCAGGGAAATCGTACATGGAACGACATAACCAAGTGGCAGGCATAGTGTACAGGAACATCTGTGCAGAATATGGACTGGAAGCCCCAAGATCAAAGTGGGGAACACCCCCAAAAGTGGTGGAGAATGACCGAGCTAAGATCCTGTGGGACTTCCAGATCCAGACAGACAAGATGGTAATGGCGAACCAACCGGACATTGTGGTGGTGGATAAAGAACAGAGGAAAGCCGTTGTGGTGGATGTAGCAATACCAAGTGATTACAACATCAGGAAAAAGGAGCATGAGAAATTGGAGAAGTACCAGGGCCTCAGGGAGGAACTGGAAAAGACCTGGAAGGTGAAGACCACAGTGGTGCCTGTGGTCATCGGGGCCCTCGGGGCAGTCACCCCCAAACTGGAGCAGTGGCTACAACAGATCCCAGGAACAACATCAGACATCTCAGTCCAGAAATGTGCAGTTCTAGGCACAGCCAAGATACTGCGCAGAACCCTCAAGCTCCCAGGCCTCTGGTAGAGGACCCGAGCTCAAAGGATGAAACAGACCACCCGAGGAGGGTGAGAAGGGAATTTTTTTTATATATATATATATATATATATATATATATATATATATATATATATATATATATATATATATATATATATCCATCCATCCATCCATTTT
The DNA here is from genome assembly GCF_904066995.2 of Poecilia reticulata. Taxonomy (NCBI): domain Eukaryota; kingdom Metazoa; phylum Chordata; class Actinopteri; order Cyprinodontiformes; family Poeciliidae; genus Poecilia; species Poecilia reticulata. The sequence continues at coordinate 10,982,385 of NC_088845.1, forward strand.
CTTGCACCCTTTTTCCCTCAGTGGGGTCGGGAGGGGTGCTGGTGCCCATCTCCAGCCAACGTTTCGGGCGAGAGGCAGGGTACACCCTGGACAGGTCGCCAGTCTGTCGCAGATATATATATATATATATATATATATATATATATATATATATATATATAAACTATCACCTCACCAATACATGTACTTATTATCTTCAGTTTTTGTACCTCATATTTATATGTATATGTATTGTGTGACAGTTAGGGAGAAGTTAGGTCTGGCTAACTTTTTTTTTTACTTTATCCAAACAAGTACAGCAATTCAAAAATAATGTAAATCTATAGGGCTAGCTAACTAAGGTAGCTAATTGTATTTAATTCAATTCAGTTTATTTATATACCATCAAGTTACGTCATCTCAAAGCACTTTGGAAAACAAAAAGTTTTTTTATCCGATCATACATCCATTCCAGTAGATACTTATTATCAAGCAGTGCATCAAGTTCAGTTTAATATCCAAATCAATTTAAAATGTTTTCTATCTACTGAAACTACAAGATTGCATTGCATTGAGACATCGACTTGCAGCATTCACTCCTCCTGAATGAGCACATAGCAAAAGTAGACTTGTATTGCTTTTATTGTGTTGTTGACTTGGCAGCAATCCCTCATACTGAGCTTCCATATAGCGACAATGGAGAGGAAAAACTAACCTTCTCGAATGTGTGTGTGTGTTCATTTGTATGACTCATCACTATAGTGTGACTGTGTTTACCATTCAAAATTCATTTAGTCTATTTTATAGTTTTTCTAAGCCAGCTAATATTATCCTATTTATAGTCTGTATCATTCATGACTATTGTGTGAACAAATAGGTCTCCGTTACCATCTATCACCACATTAGACTGTTAAATGACTTTATAAGTTTGCTAAACCATCTAGCTGTCATTACTATATGTATTATAAAGCAAAATATTATAAATGATAATGATTATACTTAACCAGAATAAGAAGTAGCACAAAAATGCATTGATTTTAATGAGGGTCATTGTGTAGGGTTCTGTCATTCATTCAAAAATTGTGAAAAAAAAGTGTTATTAGAAGAGACCAAAACCAAAATCTTTATCACCTCAACAAGCCATGTTGAAATAAGAGAAATCCAGCATTTGACCTAATAATACACAGCTAGCATAAGATACACACACCGTCTGCAATGCAACAAAAACAACTTCCAAATAAACTGGATGTAAATCAGATAAGGGTGCATGTCTGACCTACTGCACCTAATACCAACATCAAGATGCACTGAGTGGCCAGACTGTCCCAACAGTTATTTCACACCTGGTCAGTACACAAAAAAACACATACGATGACGTCAGATTGTGGCATCTTGACTGTATTAGGACAAACACTGAAGGACACATCGCTGAGCTTTCTCAAAGAGAGGGAAAGTTTATGCAAACACGTCTGACTTAGAGTACGTCTGGCTGGGGCGATGTGTCCCTGAAGTGTCTGCTGTAGAGCTACCAGTTGGGCTGAGACACCCCAGCAGCCTGTTCAGCATGGTAATGTATGGAGATGCAGCCACAGACCCTTTTTCCCTCTTTCCCACAGCCCCATCTTTAAGCCTCCAACATTAATTGGCATGGCAGGGGCAGCAGTACCTAGGTTGTAATCACTGTCCCCCTGAGAGCCCTACTGAGCAGGATTGAAAGGGGGGGCTGTGAAGTTAGATTGAAAGAGAGTCCTTGGTCTCCAAGGGCTTGTCTTCTGAAATATGGTATGCTTTGAGATGCGATGAACATAAAGATAGGGTGGAAAAGCGAGGCGGAAGGACATGGAACAATCAGAAAAATTGAAAAAAAAGTAGTTGGGAAATTGTCAAAATTGTGTTGAGCACTTCATGGAAAAAAAAAAAGATGACAAATAATGGAACAGGAGGAGAACGTAGGCAGAAAAGGAAAGCTCATGCAGAGGATTACTGACAGAGATTGAATTGTTTAGAAAAGCTGTGGAGAGATGGAAGAGGTTTGGATTTTGATTGCATTGAAGCCTGGAGGCAGAAGGGAATTCCAGGTCAGCACAAAATACTAAAAGTTTTCCGACTTTCAAAATGAATCTACATTAATTGTGTCCAGTGTGAAATGTCATTTGGACTTATAGAAACCACAAAGGCATGTAATTCCATTAATTACCTACCAAAAGAGCCCACCACATTGCTTATATCCTATCCTAGTTTACTGACAAGCCAATTGATTCCCATCCCATTGCAAGTATATTCTGATGTGTGTTCTGATTTATTATTTATTAATAATTTATCCAATTTCAAACAATTAAAAGACTTAAGAGAACTGTTTGACTGAGCGGTAGTCAGTCACATTTAAAAGACATTTATTTAATGTTCTGCCAAGAAAGTAAAATTAAAATAAAAAAAAAGATTAAAATCAAAACATTAGCTTGACCTGAATCAGGGTCACACAATATTTCTTCCTTCCATAACAAGCTGAGAATCTCTGCCGAGTTCAGATGATATTTTCTTAGTTTGTGAGCCTGTTTAGGAGTCTATGTGTTACAGGGTATACCTCCCAGCATACTCTTAGATTTGGAAAGCAGGAGGATGTGTTATGCTGAACTATGTCATCATGCTGGGTTTATGTCTGTGTAATTATTGTAGATTGTTCACTTTTTACCACATTCCCTGTTTATTCTAAGCCATTTCTTCCATTTCATCTTCTTTTGTGGAGTTTAATGACAGCTTACATCCATAAAAAATGTCTTACTGCCACATAAAGGTACTAGATCCTTTGACTTTTTAAATCTCCTTTAGTAGACCCCAATCCAATAAACACATCAAGAAAACAATGCTTGATACTTAGGTTGTGATTTGGTCCAAAAGATGTTTCCTTTCAGCTGAGTATTTACAACAGTCCAAGATAACTTGGTTCACATTTTCTGTGACCAGTCACAACTTCCATTGTCATATTTCCCAATAATAAATACAGTGCTGTTCAGACATGTTTGACCTTTTCTTTATCTTAACATGTAATCCTCCCTCCCGTTTTCTCCACCATACCTGGTTCTGAAAATTGTGCCCTGCAATGCAAAAAGAGATTTTCCCCTCGTCTCCTGTTCCCACTGCTATTGCAAAAGCTGGTTAATGTCTACAAACAATACTTTTACATTCATGTTTAGATAACTGAATATTTAAGCCTACATTGTCTCTATTAAGAGCATGTTTAGCAATCTGGTCAGCGTTTTCAGTTCCCTGCGCCCCTGTATCCACATATAGATGGATAGAATAGGGATATTTCTTCCTTCCTTAAGCTGAGAATGAACAAAGTTCTAAGTTAAAAGTCCTGCCTTGTTTTTGATGTTTCTGAACTGATGCATGACGAAGTAGACACAGCATCACCACAAATAAGAATTTTTTTTTAATAGAACACAATCTATTCTGCGGCCAGATAAGTGGCATGCAGTTCAACTGAAAACACATTTAAAAAGTCTGATGTGTTCTTACCAGTTTCAGGTTTATACGTCAAGATAAGAAAAATCCGGGTCTTTATATCATCTGCTCTTCCACCTAAATGTCTTATAGAGTTTGGTTGTACCTGGTTTGCATATAGAAACTAGCATTTTGCCCATTTATCTTCCCAAAATAAGTTCAATCAGACTCAATGAAGAATGGATCTATGGATATACATTTTCAAGATTTAAACTTATCCGTCAAGGTTCTCTCCTTGTATTTAGCTCTCCCACACTTCCCAGATCTGAATAACTTCAGTCCTTATTGAAAACTGCATGATGATGCCACCACTGCAGAAACTGTAAAACCACAAATTATTAGTGATTGTCAAATGTAGAACAGAAGTAAAAGACATGTTAAAAGATACGTTACAAGATACTGTGCCGTAGTGCAACGCACAATGTATTCTGAATGGTTAATGGCGATGATGTAAAAAAAAACATATACCCACAGACTAAGCTGGAGAAACATTTCTAGGATTTGTGGTTCCAGATCCTTTTCTACAAGCTCCTCAGTAAGATGGCAATTTTTGAAAATCGTTGAGATTATGTTTTTCTCTTATTTATGATTCCTTGAAATTGAAGAGACAAGCATGTTAGCCTTCAACTAGTTCCTGTCAATCATTGTGTATACTCTCAAAATAGGCCGGAGCAAACATCTCATTCTGATTCAGATTCCTTATTATTAATATGATTAATTGCCACTTTCGATGAAAAGTATGTTTATTAGAACATCTTATGTTCATATTTTGCTTTAAGGCACAGTTGTTTTCAACCCTGATTTCTTTTTGCTGCAACACGATGTGCTTGTTAAGTGCTTTCATGCTGGAAAAACTTCTTTTGAAACTGAAACTGAGTTGACAAAGGGGACTTACAGAGTAATGAAAAAGCAATCTGATACGAGAAGAAAAGAGGAAAAATATGACCAAAAAGATTTCTCTCGGGGTGAAAATGTCAACGCTGTTAGCCAAGGTTTTTAATTCAACTACGGGTTTAGTAGCTGGTAAGTGTACGTAGGTGTTGGTAAGCATATACACTTCAAATTGGTTAGCTGTAGGTGGAAAATGATGGACTGCTAATAATGAAACAAGACATTGGTAGAGTCACCTTTTAAGCAGCAAATGGAGCTGGAGCGCATCAGAGAGCTCGGCCTTGAAGCCGGATCAAAGTCGCAAACAGAGCTGCAGATGATAGAATTTAATCATGTCTGCTGCCCAACACTGTCTCACATTGCCTTTCTATGTTCTATTGCGGTAAAAAATACAATATCAATAATGACTTTATTTTTCCACCCTGCGCAATTTCTATAAAATTTACAAAAATACAATGTTCATTTCACAATTTTACTTGTTTTTAATGTGCTATGACACAAAAACAACAGTCAATCAAATTAAATACAATTTTATTTGTATAGCACATTTCAGCAGCAAGGCATTTCAAAGTGCTTTACATCATTAAACACAAAAACACGGAGTCATGCAACATTGAGCAAACAATCAAAAACATTTAATTTTCCGCCGAGTCGAAGTTCTGCCCTTCAAATCGGCAGAATTAATACAACATACAGTATTAGTTCATTTGGACAAGCTGCTGTTTCAAACAAACTGGTGATGTAACATAAAACATCATTGATTTAATTTGCGTGAGATCATTTTGAAAATCTCATTAGCAGGGTTCTGATTAGTGATCAAAGCCCAACTTCTTTCAATGAGCGTAATTAAGGAATCAAACACCTGAATAGGCTGCGTTAAAGAAAAAGAAACATTTGCTCAAACTGTTTTGATTAGCGGCATATTATACTCAAAATTAAGAGCCTCATCTAAAATGTCTGGGGAGAAAAAAAGCAATAGAGTGGACATTTACAGCTAGTTAATGTAATGTTGATACAGTGAACTAAGCAGACCCTTGGATAAACAAACAAAGTTGAGATGTATCTAAAAGGACTCTTATTGTTATGAATATGGTACATGGAAGTGCAGCTACTGCCATTCTTTGAATTTCCCATTTACCTCCTGGCCATGAAGAGTTCTTTGCTGCAGCAATGCGTTAGTTTTTCTACTTTTGTACCCTTGAAGGCTGCATCTCTCTCTACAAGCCATCCCTCAATAATTAAAAGACGCATAATGATTGTTTGATTGAGCATTGGTTCGGCTATTAATAATCTACACATTTCCTTGATCTAGAGCGAGTTTATACCCGATAGAAGATAAAGAAAATGCGTCCTTTAATATCATAACCCCCCCCAAAACACTATTCATCTGCATCCACACAGAAACACCTTAGCTGGTTCTGAGGCACATTTTGTCAAACATTAAGTCCTGTTGTATTCAGGGATTTTTTTTTATCTCCGTTTTGTGTAGTGTGCATACTACATTGAGATGAAGGGGATAACATTCACAGCCTTCTATTGCTTTGAGAAATGGTGTGTTGTAGTTGCAGTGACAGCAACATCATGCTCTATTTTTGTATGTCTTGTAACAGATGGTCACACAATTACAAGTGAAATTAGTTCAATATGATTTCACCGTGAAATAGTTGAAGCTGTTTGAGCATTTTTCATGCTGAGGTTGGTAGATCTTCATCAGTGCAGACAGAGAGTTAGCAGAAAGTTGCATGATGTAGGACATAAATTGATTCAATATGGTGGATAAATTCACCATTTATGTCATCTAAAGTTGTGAACTACAGGCAGATTTCTTTCTCCCTATCCAACAAAATCTGTGACAGCCAATGTCTTAACGCACAAGAAGAAAATAATGGAGTTTTGTTTACTTAAAGCTGAGCACCTTCCTACATTTGTATGTCACATTATTTTCTTGCCAAGACATTAAAATTAAGCATATTCTGAAATTGAGGAAATTATCGATGGCCTGTTATAAAAAGCCGCAACTCTCTCTCTTCTTAAAGGTTTGTAAATTACCAAAGTCTCTTTACAAAATAACTCTAGCAATCTAGTTTTGAAATGAACATTTTCAGAGGTTTTTATTTTTTTACCTCAGTATAGCAATGGGACTCTTCTGCCAAACATAGATGCCATTGGTGGAGGAGGCACTTGTAACATCAAGCTTCAATGAGTCTAAAACACTTTACCCAGCTGGTAATTTACCAGTGATGTGTTTGGGAGTTGCAGAACTCTAACAGGGCCATAGAAGTGGATAAACTCATTTCACATATTTTAAGAAAGGATTTCTGATCCCATGAATTTCTTTGCCGGTTGTTACTAGGAAAATACATCTTCTGAAGTCAACACAAATATGACACTGATGAATCACTGGTTTCTGAAGGTAGATATGCATCAGCGATAACCACTCCAAGTGCTGCAATTCAACCTCTAATATGTGCTTATGTCTGGCTCACATATCATTTTAGCCACTCCCCACCCCTCTAATGGATTCTATACCCCTGTTGTCTGTGTCACTCTGTCTCTTTTATCCATTTTTCATTTAACCACAGTAAAGTGAATCACTGCTTTTTCTGCCCGTCTCAGATTTTTTTTGTTGTTGTCTCGCCCATCTTTTTTCATTTTCCTGTCTGTCACCCATTATGGCAGTGTCTAATCTCCAGCTGGCTATTTGTCTCACTGTCTCTCTCTCACTTGGAGCTTCAGTTTCTACCTCCCCAGCTTGATTCAGAGGGCTTCTTGAGGTGGGGCTGGCCTGAGGTGACTTTGAGAAGCAGAGAGGTTAATGAGGATCAAAACATCTTCTCTTTTTGCCTGGGGGCATTAAAGAGACGGAAAATAAATGACAAAAACCAGACACACACACACACCAATACGTCTAACATTTGCAGCAGTAAATTAAGTTAAAGCACAAATGTAATGCTTAACAGTTTGACCACCAACTGATGTCAAAATATGAATGACAAGCAGGTGTATTAATAAGGGCAGTGTAACCTTGTTATAGTAATAACTGCTTCAAAGAAGTATACTCATGCATCATGATAGGATATGCATGAGTATATATATATATATATATATATATATTACACATACACACACACACTCGCATGTGTGTGTGTGTGTGTAATTTTTACTAATTACACACACGTAATCAGTAAAAAACATAAGCGCACAAGCACCACTGAGTCACTGCTTTATAGTGACCTGACATGTATGTGTGCTGGACATTGGCTGAAACATTTTTATTTGATCTTTTTATGTGTAGGTATGTGTCCATTTGCATTTACCGGAATGTGTGGGGTAGATGCACATGTATGTATGAGCAAATCTGGACGTGTAAGTTTATATATAAAAATCTATTTAGATACGCTTAGGCACTTGTATCTTTCTTCCTTTCTTTACTTTGGTTAGACTTTTCATTGTAATCCTGAAGCAGAGAAATCATCAGTGTCTCACCTGGGCTGAGAAGAAAATGGAAGAGAGTGAATCCAGATGGGGGACACTGGCCAATAGTTTGTGACTCTTCAAGCACTAAGGCTTGTAGTAGCTTAGTCAAATATAAATCTTGAATTTTAGCAGGCTGTTCATGCTTGTAAATCCTCCAATGTGGCTGAATCCAAGCAGTTCTGCAAAGAAGAATCGGATAATTTCTCCCATATAAACCATTCTTTGAAACACTATGTAGCAGTTATCTGTGGCAATGGTGGCATAAGCATTCATTAGGATTTGATGTCCTTACTAAATAAAACTGGCATTTAAAGTCTGTGTCTTTGATTAACTTTTGTCATCACCGTATAAGATGAAAGTTTGCTAGATTATCTGAAGAATTTAGGTGATAAAAACACAGATGAAATGTTTTTGATTTTACCTTTGTGCATCGTTCTGTGCGTAGTGAATCTTGCACACAGGATTTTTGAATGGAATTACAAAAAAAAAAAAGCTTGTAGTAGAAAATGTTTGAACAGTAAAATTTTAAAAATTGTATAGTATTAAGAGTGAAAATAATGAGAGTAAATCTTTGATTTTAGCTTAATCTCTGAAAAGCATTGCCAAGGTTGCTGTGGCTCATGGTTTCAAACACAAAACTCAGTCCACATAGTTCAGCAGCTATATCATGAGGAGCTGATTGAATGATACCACTATTGAGACTCATTCATCTGAAAGAGCACTTAGGACTGATAATGCTAGCAGGGGGAAAAATGGATAGATGGAAAAAAAAGAAAAGAAATAGAAACATCTGATGAATAATGATGCTTTAAAGTGCCAATCCAAATTAGACTAAAGCAAAAACTACTAAATTAACTTCAAAGAAGTCCTTCTCTACGCATTGATTAAACATCTGAAAATTAATCTGTTCATTAAAATTACATATTAAGAGTATACTTAATAAATAATATCTCAGAATTCAACTCCTGTGTGACAGATGAAGGCCTCTTTCCCTTCCTGGTTTAGGAGTCTGTCCTGGTTCATTGTGGTTCTTTATTTTCTAAGGTTTACCTTCATTTTCTGTTTAATTTAGTCATTATATTCCTGCTTTTGCATACAACTTAGTTCTGCTCCCTGACTCTGCAATGAGAATAGAATAAACCAAACACAGTAAGAAGGGACCTACACAATTTCTTTGCAAAGCACTTTAGACACGCATATGCATGTCAAATAGGGCAGAGAGAAAGCAACGGAACAGCATAGAGAAAAAGTCTCTGGCATTGGGTTTGGCATTGGGTTGATAGCTTGTTTCATTTCTGAGTTCTGATCCGAGACAGATAGAAAAGGTTACAAAAACATGGCAACAAGGTTGAAAACTCGATTTTCACAATGCAGGACTCAAAAACATAAAATGCTTTGGTGTGTCCTGACAGTGGTTTGCAGCTCCACACCTTCCTCTTGAATTTGACAAGCCCACACTTTCTCTTCTGACCTGCAGTCACCTATTAGCGACATCTATTTCTCTGTCATCTCTTCCTTCACCTTGCTCCGTCTTTACTCGCACACCCACTCTCATCACCCCATCTTCTTCACAAATCAATCTTTCTCATTTGGTCCAGAATTGATTTTGGCATTTCTAAATGTTTATGTAACTCTGCAATCCTCTCTTGCCAACTCATTTCATTCTGCTCAACTCCGTCTTTGCTGATTAACACCACACCGTTTTGTTCTCTACCTTTCTTGCTGTGCATTGCCCCTTGTGACTCATTACAAATTAAGCTTATTGAGTCATTTTTTGTCATGTTCACACAGTTGTAGTATAATAGCCTTTCGTAGGAAGTGCCATACCACAACGATGTCTGTTTTAAACATTTGTTGAAGAGAACTGTGAATGCCATGGGAGACATGCTGCCAACAAGGACGTTCAGGATACAAGTAACAATTCATTAAGCCAGATGAGCGAATACATGGGGGTAAGTTAAAATTGACGTAGAAATGAGGATAGAAGGCAAAGAAAAAAGATGGTGATGACTAAGAAGATAAGGATTAATGGTAAAGGAGGTACTGATGAGTGATGAAGGATGAAATGATGAAAGAGGTAGGGAAAAAAAGAAACAATGGACAAAGAAGCCAGGAATAAAGGATGCAGGAGGTAGCAACACGGGATAAAAAGGGTAGGGACGATTTAGGAAAGATGGAGATAAAGGAAGAAGGAAGGGATGGAAATAAGAAAAAATATTCGGGAAGAGGGAGGTAGAGAGTGAATAATGATGGCGTTAGAGCTGTCTAGTGAAGGAGCTGAGGATGAGAGATGAAAGTTGCAGATTTTCACCTTTTATTGCTTGTTTTGATGTTATTGTATGCATTTTTAAAATTTTATTTTATTTTTGGCTTAATTAGTGTAGTGTCTCTGTTTATTGTTTGCATTTTAAACCATACTTGATATGTGTTTTTATATAATCAAATGCCAAACTGAGAATAAGCATTTCAAATTAGTTTAGGCCAAAAATGTTTGTCAAAAGTCCCAAAAAGGTAAAATAATAAATGAAGCTAAATTAAGTTAATTGCATAAAGGATGAAAGAAGGAAGGATAAGTGATGAAGCATGAAGGCGGTGAGTGGTGAGGGACATAGAAAGTAGAGATAAAGAATGAAGGGATCTGGATTTGGAATGATGAAGGTTGTGATGATGGATGATTAAAGTAAGGTTGAGGGATGAAACAATAGAGGAATAAATGATGAAGAAAGTATCGAAAAAGAAAAAAAAGGAATATATTAAGTTATAGGTAGTGGTGAAGACAGCAGATGTTGTGAAAGGAGGCATGGGTAAAGGAAAGAGGAAGATGGGAAAAGCTAGGACAGTGGGATGAAGAAACTAGGTATGCAGAAGATAAAGAAGGTTGCAATGAGGAATGAAGGAGGTTGGAAAAGAAATTAATGACAGTAAAGGGCGAATGAGGTCAGACTAAGGAATGAAAGAGGTAGCGATGATGGATGAAGGGATGAAAAGTTAATGTAGGAATAAACGTGGTGTCTTCCATGCCATCTGGTCCAGTTGTGATGCTTTTTGTATTCTGACACCTTTCCATCTAAATCACAATTCATGTACTCTGTATAAAAGTTTTAAAGAGTACTCTGGCTAGGTGACAGATGACCTAGCCACTGTAGGGCATCTGTCAAATGGTACCACTCACCACTCCTGGCGCCGGTCAGTGGATCCCCACCATTTCTTCTTTGGATTATTTTTGACCAATACTAACCACTATATAGACCAGAAATACCTCACAAAAAAGACCTGCAGTTTGTAGATAACCTAACCCAGTCATCTAGCCTTCACATTTTGGTCCTTGTCAAACTCCCTAAAACTTGACCATATTTACCGTTTCTAACATCACCTTTCTAACAGGAGAAAATCCCACCCATTAACAGCTGCCACGATGAAGAAATAATTATTCACTTTGCCCGTCATGATTTCATGACACTATTTGACACCTAAATGCGCCTTTTGTTTCTTAATCCATCCTCATGAATGTGCAGCCCCTGCACATAAAATCTAAGGATGTTTAAAACTGCACCAGTTTAGATTTTCTAAATCATTGTGTTGAAAATGATTTTAGAGTATATTCATTTTTTTCCAGTCCCAACAAGAACTAAAATGGCATTGCATTATATGATTGTGGATGTATATGAAGTGGCCAATTTTTGAACTGAAAACCAACAATGGACCGTCTCAGGTCACTTCTGGATTTTGTCTTTCAGTTAGTGCTGCAACATCTTCAAATTCTGCCCACAAATTGGCAAACGTGACTGTGGCACTGGAGGTGTTGCTGTTTACGAGTTGCTGTTAAAACAACAAGGATGAATTTCTCCATGACCAATCAGTGATGTGAACCGTTTCACCATTTTGTTTGGTAAGACATGAACTTTCTTGTACCTTTGACTGAGGTAGAACAAAAACAAAGGAAACTTAAATGTTTGCTTGAGCGAACCCATAAATAAAAGCTAAGAATTTATGAAAGCCTCTTGAATTCAGGCCTAACATACTGCATTCGTTATGGATGAAAATACAGAAACACAGTGGAGTGAATTTAAAACAGCAGCACTTTGTGTGTTTCTGAAAACCCTTTAAATCAAGTACATGCTAGAGCTTGAACACTGGTATAGACTTTGAACAGCCAGTAAAGGCAGTGCCTGAGCGTAATGAAAGACAGATCTTTCACTCTGCCAAGTGATTAGTAGAAACACAAGCAGAAAATTTGTAAGCCTGGAGGAAACTTTGCCAAATATGTAAGCAGCATATTGAGTCGAGGTTTAAGGCTTAATGAAAAATCTATTTATTTTCTGACGGATACCATATGTATTATCACCAGTTAGAAAATAGAGAGCCAACTCTTAAAAATTACTGGAGACTGTTTTAGACAGCCTCGGGCAGGCTTTAGAGTGATTGTAAAAATATTAACTTCTGGATTTTGTCACATTAATACAAATTTCTAAGGATCCATGGGGGGGTTATGTATTTTAGAAACCAAAAGAAAATAATTAAATTGTGAGGTGGATGGAGAACAGCATGATATTTCAATGCACATAGGGTTGGTTGTGCTTGGAACACATAGCAATTATTAAGTTGCCATTTGTTGTAAAATGTTTAGGGTTGTCATTCAGTTGGATGATGAACAGACTCGAGGCTTATAGCCAGTAACATTTTTTCCAAGTTTTTTCTCCAACAAATTCTGAAAAAAAAAAAAAAAAAAAACATAATTCAGTGTGGAGACATGCTAAACAGCTTTTTGCATGTGGAACAAATATTTCCGTTTTGGTCTCATTAGCCTGGTAAAAACCATGTAATTGCATGGGAAGGCAATGGCCAGGCTTTTTCTCATCTGGACCACTAGACCACCTACATTTACACATTTTCTATATCCTAAATGGCGCCTGGCAGGTGTTAATGGGACTTCTAATGTTTTTGTTGTCACTACTCACCAATCTAGCCACTCTGCCATTGAGGCAAGGTTTGTGGAGTGTAGAACTAATAGCTGCTCTGCTAATGGATTCTCCTACCTGAGCTTTGCCATGCAACACTTGTATTATCTGATTAAGGGCATCCTTGCCTGGTCTGTCGGTCTTGGTAGATTTGCAGTTATGCCATGCTTTTTTCCATTTGGACTGAAGACTATAAGTGATGTTCAAGCCTTGGGATTTTGTTTCATGACATAACCCTAGCTTTAAAATCTTAACAACTCTATCACTGATATGTCTGGTGGATTCCTTGGTCTTGATGTTTTCTGACCAATTCTCACAAGCAAAACTTTGGTGACTCAGAAAACAACTGGATTTGTTCTGGGATTTAATTACCAGCATTAAAACAAATTAGTTGCATTGGATTTAATTCAAGAGTAAAATATTTACTTCTGAATTATGTATGTGCACTATATGTTCTTGTTAATTTTAATAAGAAGAAGAATTAAAATCTTTTGACTCGTTTTATTCTCTCTTCTGCCCGGATTCCTTGATGTCGTCATTGTATCAGCTGAGCCTCAAAGACACAAATGCTTTCCAAGTACAAACATAACATTTATTAGACGAACAACTAATGAAACTGACAAAACCAAATAAAATCACAGACCAGCATCCAATTCAATATTTACCTTTCTCCACAGACATCCACACACCAAGACAAACTTATGGGGAACCATTTCACCGACGCACCGTTCCCTGGAGCATCACGGGTAACCCTGGAGCGATCTGAAGTTAAGGGTCCGGGTCCTATACTTTTAAAGGGAGGGTGTGTTCCCCTTCTCTGCTGTATTCAAATCAGGGGACTGTCCTTAACCAGTTTATTTAAATCTAGTCGACTATGTTCCAGTAAAAACCTGTTTTTTAAGATCAAAGAAGTGTTATTTTCTTTTGAATGGAGACAAATGTTTTTTATGACCGTCCCAAGAAGAAGCTCTACTCTGTTGGCAGGACCAGATTGTTTTACACCATCTGTTAAATCTTATCAAAGTGATCAAAAGGTTAAACTCACACACAGAACCACGGCCCCCTGTGAATGTCTGCTCAGTCCACAGAGAGACTAGCTGTGTTTTAAATTATAGAGAACTACAAGCTAAATTATTTTAATTCAATTTAGTGATTACGCTTATTGAACCATGGATATAATTTGGAGCGGATTTTCTTATTTAAAACACTATTAATTTTATCCAATATTGAACATATGATTAAGTTTTTACAACTAGCATATTTTAAATTTATTTTCTTAACATTCTACATTTTAATAAAAAAAAAAAAATGTAATCCATGTAATAATTTCTCTCTTTCACTTCACAGTTATGCACCGTGTTGCGCTTGTCATCCCAAAACAAACCAGTAAAGAACAATAAAGTTATGGCCATAAGGTGACAAAATGTGAAGAAACATTAAGAGGTATTAACGCCTTTGAAGGCGCTGTGTAAAGGAAAATAAGTGCAGTCATGAAACTCTGACCTGCTAAAATTTCAGACATAAATTAAGATTTCAGGCCTGCAGAGAGACATCAGACATGTACTTACTTCTTTCCATCATTAGCTTCATGCAGCTTTTATACCTACAGGTGGAGAAGAGGGCAAATATTGATTCCTTCAATTTAACCCCCCGAGGTGCATAAAAGAAGCAGTTAAATGGCCCTGCACACGAATGAGCTCAGACTTTATTCTTCTCTTTGATGGTTGCTTCTCAGTTCTGGGCTGTTAGGCAGTTTCCTCAAGACAATTTTTCACACAAAACACAGTGCTGGGAATTTGATTGATGGGGGGGGCGGAGGGGGAGGAGGAAGACAATGAATGAAAACACCTTTCGGAGTGACGGACAGAGATGTATACAACGACAACATACACTCATCAGTACAATAACAGTCTCATCAGTTTGTAGATGCAAAACAATTTTAAAAACAAGCTGCACTCAGCTGTTTGTGCAGTGTAATCACACAAGCATATGCGGGTAGAGCTATCCATTTCCTCTCAAAATTCAGCAACAGTCCTACAGCGTAGCATTCCCCGATGTATAAGCAGAGAGCGATAATCAATCTGTGTCATGCCTCATTCTCTCAGCAGGTTTCTGCCGGATTCGTAATGTTCTTCAAGGAAATAGTTTAAGAAACAGGAAAGGAATTAAGCAGGATTCTGAAGGGAGGATTGGGGGTTGAAAAGAAAAAAAAAAAGAGATACAATTAGGGATTTTAACTGGGTATTGATACTATCTACAGTGCAGTAAACTCATCCAAGAAGAGATGCATGACTTCTCAGTCTAACCTCTGTGGCTTTTTAAATGGATTATTTTCACCCAACGGAGGAGCTAAGTGGAGTGGAATGCACAATTAAATGTGTGATTGTTTATGTTGCCGCCATTCATTCTGCAGCCTGTCCCCTAACCCATTTAGCACGGCCCATCAATACGCTTTTAAACAGTTGTGTACAGGACATGCTTTACTATCAGCGTACCAGTTCTGGCACATTTGTTTTGCACTTGGACGGAATCCCGGTGAAATTGTTAATCAAAGTAGATCTGTCACCAGCATCCTGGCATGATTATCACACGCCGCCGTAATTAATGTATCGATTCTAGACACTGTCAAGCTTCTCTGTAATTTGTAGGAAATGTTCCCAACCTCTGGGTGCTGCGTCTGTTAAATTCTCAAACATACATTTTGATTTGTCCGTTCATAAAACACCTCCGCCATTTCCCAAGCATGAGGGACATTTGTCAATACTTGTTATCACCTCAGTGCTGACGTGGCTTTATGACGGTGCCAATTAGTGATGCATTACCTGCTTCTCAGCTCGTCTATCCCTGTTGCGGCGCATCTCACTCACTCTGCACATATCCATCATCCTCCCTGCCCCTCCAGCTTTCTCTTCCATCTCCTCTCTGACCTCCCTCGATACGTCCCCGCTCGCCACCCATTGATCACGTCTAATCAGAACCTGTGTGCCAAGTTCTGGATGGTACTTTTTAAATCTGTAATATTCTCAGCCAAATTATAGGAAGCGATTTGGAGCGAAAATGAACGCCGAGAACGAATGCTTTGTCTTGTCTGATAGAGCTGTCCTGACAGGCCAGCAGCTGTTGTTCCACGGTAGTTCACTGACATTCTGAGGAAAACAGATTTGCAACTCAGCGTGAATCTCATTATTATGCATTTGAAAAATTACATTACCTTCTAGATAATCTATTTTGGCTCCACGACCAGAGCATTGTGCCACCTGGTAGTGTTTTTATTAAATAATTTCATATAATAAAACAATAGAAGATGCATTATCGTTGCATTTCTCTCATTGCCACACAATCTGCAACTTTCAGGATCGCATCTACAGCAAGTACAAAACAACTATTTTGCTGAGGACTGATCCAACTATCGCTGTAAAAGATGCAGTGTCCAGGCAACTAAGAATTACATAAACAAACAGCCCACTCACACATACGATCAATTAGGAATCACTTATTCACTGAGTAGAACTAGCTCTTTGTCTTCGGACTGTTGGCGGAGACCAACTCAGAAAACATCGGCACTTCATAAAATGACCCAGCACATGCCACACAATGCTATAAAATCTTTTTATACTTTGAAGCTGTTATGCTACTGAGTTATACTAGTGCCAGAAGCTGAAGGTGTTGATTTCCATAGCCCTATCTTACATTATTAATATTTCTTACTAAATAAATCATGAAAGTTCAGTTCTTCCTTTACCATTGTTCAAGGACACTGTTTCAAAGACTATGGAAATAACATATTATTTTATTCATTGTTTTGTGGGTGGGGGGGGGGGGTTCCAATTAAGTTTTTAATAATAATTTCAGACTTTTAACAATGGGACCTGCGATTATTAAAATTAGAGTCTCTGTTCTGCTAATCATCTTCTCTGCAAATATAAATCTAAGCAAGAGCTGCTTTAAAGACCTCAAGTACCACAGTGTTTTTTATTTGCAGCTAGCAAACAACTGCAGCTGAATTCTTTATCCAGTCTTGTAATAACATAATCTACTTCCATAATTATATTAAACTTGTTTAACCCAGTTAAATAAGCTGTGTTTTACCCAGAGCTAAAAGAAACATTAAATACATGTGTATTTATAATGTGTCTTTGATTCTGTGTATGTCTTGTTCTCAGTTGAAGACTAAGCATTGGTAACCAGGTGCTGTTAAACGGGGCCAGCGAATCTGTTGATGAAAATAGTGCTCTGCTGTTTCTTTGCAACTGATCTCATGCAAAACAAAGATGTTTAAAATTGTCCTGATCTTAGAGCTGTGGTTGATTTATGTTGGGTTTTCTGCTTGGCCCTCGAGGTGCATAAGAATTGTGCAGCACGTTGATCAATGTAAATTGAAGTTTGAATGGACGCCGTGACATTTGGGGAAACTCCTCCCTGGAAAAGGGCTACAGTTTGTTCGCTGATCTTGTCTTGCGGTTTATTTTTTTTTCCCTCCCTGGTGCTTTTATAACAGCCCCACTCCCACACCACCGTCGGCTTGGCAGAAATGCTGTGCAGCAGTGCTTTTGAGGTGACAAAATTAAAATTGGAGGAGTTAACTCCTCCAGGATCTCTCTGTTTATCTCGGGGGGGAAAAAAAAGCATAAAATGAACAAATGAGTTGAATTCGGCACAAACCTGAACTCGAAAGTAGAAGGAGTACGTGTGAATCATTAAGTGTTAAATGTGGCCTTGGCTGAATGATGGCTTGAGAAATTACAAGCAGTTTGGGCTTGCTGTGAAAATCTCAACATATTGAAAAGCAGGAGATTGGAAAAAAGGTTCAGACAGGTAAGAAATGTTTCTTCAGAATTTTTTCTTGAACCAAAAACAATATGACAGGAACAGGGATGTGCGAGTTACTTCCAGGGATTAATCCACCGGAAAGGCTAGCAGCCCAATTCATGACCATCTCTTCATGCACCTCATGCATTTCTCGTTTTACCAGAAGTTATGTGCCAGCACTCATCAAAATAAACAACTGATTTCACAACATGTGCCCAGAGTAATTATCAGATTAGTCTTAAAAGATCTATTTTGTCACAGTTAAAAAAAACTGGCATGAGCTTCTTACCAAAGCCATTCAGGGACAACATGCACCTGTACAAACAGACTGCAGCAGGCGTCAGATGCTGAGCCGGTCGATGGAAGCCAATAGTGCCTGTATCCTAATAGTTATGATTGACTCTAAGAGTGCAAGAGTATAATTCTTGCTTCAGGCACCAGACTGCTTCCAAAAGCTTAGCTTCAAGATGCTCTTCTAGGTTTCCGTCCAAGTGGGATGGCTCTCTCTGCTCGGCTCGGCTCCCTCATAAATCTGTCTTCTATTTTCACAGAGAGTGTGATCTCAATATGCTCATGGATGGCTACGTGCACAGCCAATGTTGTTCGTTCGTGTTTTCTTTGGCTGAAAAATCTATATTTGACAGATATAAATTAAATGAAAATTACAGAAATCAGAATTTTATTCAGTCAGTGTGAACTTAGTGCTGTATTTAATCATGAAACTATATACTGCTCAAAAAAATTAAGGGAACACTCAAATAACACATCCTAGATCTGAATGAATGAAATATAATTGCCAATAATTTCCATCTCTTGTCTATTCCATTTGCACAACAGCAGGTGAAATTGATTGTCAATCAGTGTTGCTTCCTAAGTGGACAGTTTGATTTCACAGAAGTTTGATATACTTGGAGTTATATTGTGTTGTTTAAGTGTTCCCTTTATTTTTTTGAGCAGTGTATTACAAAACATATTTGAATTATGCAGATATTTCCCAGTAAAGTGACAAGAAGGCACATCTGAAAAAATTAGAATACTATGAAAAAGCTACATTTTTCAAGAGACATTTCAGAAAATGAAACGTACAGATTCAACACATAGATTTAAATATTTCAGGGTTTTATCTCTTGCAATTTTGAGAATTTTGACTTAAGTCTCAGAAAATTTGAAATATTGAACTCGTGGTGTAACACCCTAATCAGCTAATTAACATTATGTAGAAGTAACCCTCCAAAAGAACAATACTCAAATTTTTTTCAGGTTCATCTGTATTTCACCATAATTCTTGGAATTTTGTTCATTCACGTGGTCTAGTTTTTTGCCGATTCAAGTTTACTTCAACTGGATTCTTTGGATTTTATCCACACCTCAGCCTCGTTTGTGAGCAGAATGCCGAGGCCTTACAGGGCTGTAATGTTCTTGCCCAGCTACATTCCTTTTAAGAAGAAAGTTTTATTTTTTGAAAAATTTCAGTCTGCCTTCAAACAACGACGACGGCACAGAGTCTGCCTTTCTAAAAGCACACAATGGCATGGTGGGTTCCCTGTTGGGTTAGTGCTGCTGGACCTCACAGCAGCCTTTAATGCTGCTGATCACTCCGTCCTTCTGCCTCCCTTACAGCACTATGTTGGGATCTGTGCCTCATTCAGTGAGAACGCCACCATCCATATATCCGTGCTCTGAATTTTATGTCCGCTGGCACCCCGTAACAAGTCTGGGGTTGATTTTTTTTTAAAAGTAGCCAAATCAAAATTTAACCGCCTTTGTTTTTTTAGCTAAGTTTAAGTTTTTTTTAATCCATGCTGATTTTGAGAAAAACATTCACAACTTTTATCAGCTTAAGAGTCAATGCTCTTTAGAAGTAGAATAGATCAGAATATGGCTTCATTATCCTGCAAAAGGATTATTCAGATGTAACAGAAATGTACACCACAATGGCTGCCATTGTGTGTGATGGGTCCATGGTAATTTGCCCCATTTTAATGGGCACCTACGACTTTATGATTCCATCAGTGATGGTGTAATTCTGTGTTATTATATCATGTGATTTGGGATGAGCAGATACTATGCAACACCAAGTTCCTCACAAGCCTAAAATCTTGACATTTATACAACATAAAATTACATCTGCTCAGCCAAATCTTGTAGATTTACTACAAAAAGGTGGAGTGCCTATGTTGTATTCTAAATTGGATTTTTCTGTGGAACATTAAAATCCTTGACCAGAAGGCAAGCAGATCCCCTCAAGGCACTTAGAAACTGGGTGTTATGACGTTTGGAGAACCCAAACAGCGTTGTAGGTAGACAGAAGAATGAATGGAAACAGAACTTTTACTTTCAAATAAATAAAAGATCTTGCCATGGACAGTACTGTTGTTTAAAAATATTAAACAGAGAAAAGCTGAGTCTTTGACTAAGCAATCAATAATCAACAAAGGCTCTTGGAGAGTAAACATTTTAACTTGTATAAAAAAAATAAAAAAACAACTCTGGAACATAGATCCACCAATGTTTGCAACAAAAAAATTAAACGTCACTTTACCAACAACAGCTAGATTGTTTTTTTCACATCTTACATAAGAGGCGGCTTGTCAACAAGAGGAAAAAGAAAAAAAAAGAGTTCAACAGGTGCCTCTAAACCCTTTTATCTGTTGCAACACTCTCTGGGTGCATTGAACTCATAAGTGATCCTTGAAATCCTTCAACAACTTTAGTGGAGTAAATAACAGCATGCCTAAATTTACTGAAAATGTTTAAGACATCTCACATTACCCAGGGTTCAAGATCACTTCACGAGTCAAAAACAAGCCACAAGGGTGAGAAACGGATCTAGAAACTGCAACTTCACTGTGTCCAGGCTCAGAGGAGCAGGGATGTACGGAAAAACAAAATGTTCTAAGCATTTAAGTTAGTTAAAAGCGGTGCATACTTTCCAACATGGAGGAAGTGAATAGCAATACTTAAATGCCCTTCTAGAGCCAGTTAAATAAAAAGAAGTTTCTTAGAGTGCTGAGGTCTAAGTGAAGGTTCGCATTTTTTTGAAATGAAGATTTCAACAAAACTTACAAAAAAAAGCCATTTAAAAAAATCCATTCAAACAAGTGTTTGAAGACTTATGAAAAAGTAATTTTAATTGAAGTTTGAAATATTACATATGTTGAACTCTACAGGGTCTGAAAACTTTCTGCTTTAACTTTTTAAGCTCCACATTGACAACACAGGTGACGTGTATTAACAGCTGTAGAGCACATTTCCCCATGGTCTAAGCTTCATAATAAATTAAAGTGACCTGCAAGGCCACCATGCATTCACACCAAAATGCCACATACTGTTAGCAATACTTTCTTTGTGAAATGACATACAATACCCTGCAGCAGAAGGGGAGAAAAGACATTAAATGAAAAAAGAAATGGCTGCAAAGGAGAAAGCTCTGTAGTCTGCGAAATGTGTCATACATTGTTGCTTTGATGGAGGTGAAGAGAGGTCTTCAAAAAAAGCAGTGAGAAAGACAGATTAAGTAGCATCCTTCCTTGGGTGCTAATTTTTGGGTGGTATTGTGGCCTCAGTATGTATAAAAGCTTAAATACGGTGCCTTGCAAAAGTATTAATCTCCTTGAACTTTTGCACATTTCAATCAGGAGCCTTTATGCTTGGCACGTAATTTTTGAAGGTAAAGGACACAGAAGTTTTTTTTTTCACAAATTGAAAATCCGAAAAAGATGTGATTCGTATTTGTATCCAGCTCCCTTCAGTCAATGCTCTATAGAGCTTCTTTTCACTGCAATTACACTTGCAAGTCTTTTTGAGGCATGTCTCTACCAGAGTAAAGATTTTGCAAAATAGCTAAAAAAAAAAAACAATTTTTCAATCTTTTCACAGATACTCATTTGGATTGAGGGTTGAAATTTGAGTGAGCGATTCAAACACATGCTTTGCTATAAGCCATCTATTGTAGCTCATCACTGTCCTACTGAAAATGTAACCCCAATATATCAACTATTTTAAAGCATCCAACAGGTTTGATTCAGGGTTTTTTTTTTTTACATCTGATCACTCCAACTCTGATCAGGTTCTCCGACTCAAGAAGAGAACAGTAACCCCCACAGCATGATGCTACTCCCACCCTGGAGATCTTGTGTTCAGAGCAATGCAGTGTTAGTGTTATGCCACATATGGTATGTCGCATGTTGACAAAAAAAAACCCTAAAATTAAAGTTATACTCCCCTTTTTTCTTGTTTTCTAAAAAGAAAGTGCAAAAAGCAGCTACAGAACACAACAGAGCACGTTTGTGCATGCTAAGCCAACATTAAGCTGTGATTAGCTTTAGCTTGATGACTAGCGCCGTCCTTTTACCATCACTATAAGTGACAAAGGAAGGGAACATCAAGGGTCGTAAGCTCCCTGACAAGGAGTCATTCTGCTGCCCGATAATAAAGTGGATCTCAAGAGGGATTTATACAAGGCTGAAAAAGAAGTGTGTCGTGGCAGGACCTAGCTTTGCGACAGGCCATCAAAAAAGAAATAAAGGCAAGTACAAATAAAATGAGGAATTACTTGGATGATAAAGAACAGTACCTTAGCATCTGAGTGCGAGTCACTTCTTGGCATTTTGCTCTGCTGAATGGGCTTTTTCCTTTATGAGCACACTTTATGTAATATCCTGCAAAGGAAGCTGAACAATGAGTCTTACTGATCTAGAGGAAATTATGTTTGTGGTAATAAATATTTAAGCAGGAAGAGAAGAAACAGAATTGATCGAGTCATGTTGAATGACACTTATTTTGTAAAATGTCAGCTTTACTAGCTTGTGGAGGCGCATGGCTCGAAATGTTTTTGAAACTGTGATGTTCTCAACTTGTCTTCTGTGAGATGAAAACTTGAGAAGTCCACATGAGTTGGTTTCCTTCTGGTTGATCTTATAGAAAATCTTACAAGTCAGATAAAAAAAACTAAAATGGTCAAGACAGTGTTGCGCAGATATGGACACGCTAACGGGCAACAAACAGAACACATCAAAAAGCACCGTCCTATTGTTTTTTTCAGTTTGAGGATAAAACCAGTGCAGCCTACAAATGTGAAGGCAGTACAAACTTGTTAAATAATGAATTTCCACTGAGCATCACCAGGTGCAAAACCTAAGGTTAAAAATAAATGTGATTCCAGTAGAAGCAATATTTAACTAAAACGCTAACATATACACAAAATATGTCTGTGCCATCCGTCAACTGCATTTTTAAAAAATATTTTCAGGTTGTGTTCTAAGTTCTTCTAACTAAGACAATTACTCATCCACTCATACATCCATCACACAATGCATCTCTTTCCATACAGTTTCTCCCACACTTAGATTGCACCGATTCAAGCAAGTCAGGTACATTAATCACTGTAAGTATATTTGGCAAATAAATCACATTTCTAATTAGCAATAAGTATGTTAATAGCTCAGCTGTAATCTGATTTTGTAGGTAGCACTTCTAGACATGGAGCCTGTTAGCTCTACTGCAGTCGACTCATCCTCCAACCCTGAGGGCACATCTGGCACAAAGTGCCTCAGCCTTCTGTAATAACTCTTTGATTATCCAGATATTCTTTAAACTTTTTTTTTTTTTTCTTTGTGGGAACATGCTTCGTATTGTCATGCTCTGGCTTCTGTGGTTAGTGAATAACCACCCAAACGGAGTATATTTTATCCAGTACGTGTTACAATTTGCCAGCATCAGTTCTGATTTTGTCTGCTATGGTCTTAAAGATTAATGCATGTTTAGTACAAGGGGATCCAACTTTCTACTATTTCTAATATTTCTATTTAATTAAATCAGACATTTTTATTTGAAACATTATGTTACCATTTGAGTTTTATAATTAGTCACCGTTTCATTTCTCATTAACTCGTTGGCCTTTTTGAGAAATCAAATTAAAACTATAATGAAACATCTTTAGGCAAAAAATATAAACTCTTTGCTGATGCCTGACTCAGTTAAAGGGGTTGATTGTGATTAATGAGTATTAATCATTGATTTTTGATCCATAAACATCATTTAACTTTCATCACCAGCCTGTTTGATTTATCCAAATCTCAAGGCAGAAATTGGAATTAATCCCAAGGGAAAAGTTGCTAGTCTGTCACAGGGCAACGCAGAGACTTTTAGGTCAAGCAACCATGTACATACAGACTCATTCCCTGGGGCAAATTAGGAAGACTAATTACCGTACCTTGCTTGTGTTGGGACTGTGGGGGGAAGCTGGAGTATCCGTAGAGAACTAAAATGCACGGTCAGAACATGCCATCTTCATGTACAGCATTGTTTATCATTTAAATTATTTTATGATTATTGGTATGATATATAAAAAAAATGCTGCCTAGATGTTTATCTTTTTTTAAACTCACCACTGACTTGTACTGTAGCTCAATCATGAAGAGTCGTAGCTAAATGAAAATGAAAATGAACTGAAAAAATCCACAACAAATTTAGTAGTCTTGTTGTCTTGAAATATTGATGTTTTCGTTGCTTTGTTTTAGACCCGACCAACTGTTTGGGAAAGACTTAGCTCATTAGCTGCTAAATACTCTACTATATTAACATGCCAGTTGCTAATTGTGTCCGTCTGCTTTCTGGCGCAAGGCAGGTTGGGTTCACTGGAGTTTTACAGTTTGTTTCCCCAAAGAGAGTCACTTTCTGTGGACATTATCAGAGCCACTTCAGAGATAATGAATCTTTCAAACTGAAAGTAGAAGTCCTGCAATTTTGTTGAATTTTCTGTCACTTTAAACAAATGTTTACATCTTCAAATTACTTTTTGTGTTATTGTCCAGTACTTTTTGTAAAAATGAAAAATAAGACAGTTGCCCTTCTCGATCAGGGCTGCCCAACCCCAGTCCTCTAGAACTGCTATCCCATAACCTTTTGGTACATCCTTCCTCCCACACATATCACCAGATCCTGGTTTAAGCCAACCAATACAATGCACATGCAGGGATAGTCGGGAAGCGAACCTAAATATGCAGAAGGCCAATTTACGGACAATTACTTTGGAAAAAATGAGTAAACGTAATCCCTCTTGGCATAAGGGTGAGGAGTTTACAGCAACATCATTGGCACAAATGCATTTACAGCTGCATTTGGATTTTTTTTATTTTTTATTTTTAGAGAAAATGTTTACTTCCAGCCCTTCTGGAACATGTCCGAAAAAATGTAGGGGTGTACTGTCAGTGTGAACAGAACTGGGGTGTTTTCCTTTGACTCACTTATTCCAAAGCTCAGCAAACTGTTTTATCTACTCTTATTCTGCTGAGCCTTTCCAACGAGTGAAACTGCAACTCTAACTAAACCCCCATGTCTTTCTTTTGTCTTAATCCTCCTTCCCCCCGCCCCCGTTACTGCTATGGACTAACAGAACACAAACACACAAAAAGTAAAACCACACTAATACCAGCATTTTTTCCCTGGTGACAGAGGACACTTCAAGCAATGGTTCAACTGCCCAAGTCTCACCGCTCCAATTCGGCTTATGCCAGGCTCTGCACCACTGCAGTATTGACCTGCCTGACTGTCTTTAAATGAACAAAACAGACAGAGCTCCAAACACTTACATTGCACAAAAACTTTTTGACTTTCAAGTCTGTGCCCCAAGGCTGTACTTTTCAGGGATTCACTCTGCAGGGTTCGACTTTGCTTTTGTCTGAATGTATTTGTGCATTTTAAAAAAGCAGAAAAGGCTTTCCTACCAATGTGGTAGGAGGTGTCCTAAGCTATGGAACGACTTGCCTTTGCAGGTCAGAGAGGCCCCTTCACTGTCCACTTTTAAAGCTCGTCTTAAAACCCACCCATTTTACTTGGCTTTCAACTCCAGCGGGATCTAGTTTTAAATTGTATGTTTGTTTTTAAACTGTAAGTTGCTTTTTTTTTAATTATGATGTTGTGTTTTAATGTACAGCACTTTGTATCAGCTGTGGTTGTTTTAAAGTGCTGTATAAATAAAGTTGGTATGGTATATGGTGGGCTTACATCGATGGTCAGCAACCAATTTAAGTCGCACGGTTCGCTTGTTCTTGGTGCAACATAGCACTAAACTGTGTGGGCCATCTTGTGCCTTGTCTGTTCATATATTATAGGCTAGTAAAATGAGCAGATGTGAAAACTGATCTAAGCAGAGAATATTTTTGTATTTGCTTCAGGGGCATCTAGTTGCCGTTTTGATCACAGACAGCTGCAAAACTCTCAAGAGCATGCCTTAAATTATATTTTCTAGAAATAATCTGATGCCGCTGTGTTCCTTCTTTTGAAAAAGGAGAAACACTCAATTTCCATTTGTATCACAATCCTCACCTATGGTCATTAGAGATCAGTTGTGATTGGAAAAAAAATAACATTATGAATACAAGCTGCAGAATTAGCTTCCCAACCAAAGGATGAGAAGCTCTGGGTTAAACGAGTCTTTAATGTTTGGCTGATAAGAATGCCTCCAGGGCGATGGAGGTTCCTTTGGAGGTTTTTCCTGGGCATGCCCCCGCTGGATTCTGGGATGGCTAGATTTTCATCCTGGACCTGTTACCAGAGCCAACCTCTCTCTGCTAAGTACAAGAGAATAGAAATTGTCTGTCAGAAAGGGGAAAATAAAACATGAGGTTTCAGCTTGACTGCCATCTCACCACCTGTTAAAAGAAGTCCAATCTTCACTGGCATTAGCTTTTCTGTTTTCTAGCTAATGAAAAAAAATAAACATCTCCCTCTATTTTCTTCTAAGTACTGGATCGTCATCTGTTTTCAGTAAGCACTCAGATATTCTGGCTCCCCATCATTTCACTCTGGGCAGAGGGCCTACAATCAGCTCTTGTGTGCCGGAGAACTGAGCGGCTGCCCGCAGTTTAATTTTCAGGGTTTGCTTCAGAGTGAGTCACCAAAACTAAGCAAGGAAGGAATCGGGCTCTGAATATCCACCTGAATATTTGTGAAACTGCAGCAGTTGCAATAATTCAACATAAGGTTGTCAGTTGATTTATTGTTAAAACAAACATTCTTGCTTAGTACACTTTCAAATGAAATATCCTTTTCTCTGACAGTGGGTATTTTCAAAACTCTCCCCCTTTGTGTCATTCTGATTCAGTAAAGTGAAAAGCAAAGCAAAAATCCCTTTATTGATTCATCCGCTACCTGCCTTCATTTCTCATGGAACAAGAAAGATTGAAATGGTAGACGTGGCAGAGTCCCTGTGGATTAAAAGCAGCACTGAGCTCTGCAATCATTACAAATCTTTTTATACGCCCAAGGAAATTAGTCCCATATGAATGGAACTTTTTCACTCCATTATCAACAGCACTTCATTTTATTTCTTGCTTATTCTAAATCTCACTTCATCTTCAACCCTTGTGTACTTTTAATTGTTTTTATCACTGCTTGAGGTATTAATCATTTTAATTGAACCAATTTTTTTTTTTAAATCTTAGTAAAACATGCAACAGTTTTGCCTTAATGGGCATATACTGATGTTATCCTGTCAATTAGTTCTACAAATTAAATATTTCATCAGTGTGAGAGCAAGTTGAAATGTATTGTTCCAGTTAATGCTGGGTTGGTTTCTGTTGTGACTTCTGAAAAACTACATGGTGTACATTGTAATTAAACAGTTATTTGAATAAACAGGATTTCTGTATACAATTTTCAACTCCAAACTGTAGAAACATAATTTTGTTAAATTCATATCCATCTATTTTCTCCAGAAATAAAGAAACCTAAAGTGACAAGTCATATATTCAGAGCTGGTGGGTAGATTCATCAGCTCATATCAGTTGAACAAAAAGTGATCCCGAAAAATCAGAGCCGAATGCAAACTGATTGTGACTACTCTACATACTCGTGGTTTTGTTGCGAATACTCAACAAGGCAGAAAAACATGTTGAATTAATAAGCAAAAAAAAGCCAGATTCAAAATGCTGATTAGAAGAACCAGCAGCACTCTAATCCAATCTACAGACTTGTATGCTACTCATGTTATTGTCACTCTTTTTTTTCCTGGCTGTGCTGTTGAAATACCACAACTTGGCACCATCAGCACTTCCCCTGGCTCTTCAAGTCAGTTCCTGGTTCAGACCATGACTGCAGTGCTAACCTGAGAAACTTTATCAATCAATCAAATTTTATTTGTATAGCACATTTCAGCAGCAAGGCATTTCAAGGTGCTTTACAAAATTAAAAAAATAAAAACAGTATGCGACATTGAACAAACAGTAAGAAAGAGAGATTTTGAAAAAAAAAAAAAAGATTAAAAAAAGATAAACATACTTTTGTTACGGAATTTAAGCGCCTGTCGTCGCTGGACTTTACTTCATCCATGTGATTTCACTGCAGAATCAACCCATTTATTCTGGCTATAATGTTACAAGTCTCTGCCAGTTCCAGTCACCCTGGGATCTACAGACACTCTACACCCCTGCTGGTAAAAACTGTGAAACAATTACAGTTGCATACAAATATTATTCCTTTCCAAATGATCCAACCTTGACCCAGACTCTCTTCCTGCTGTGTAATTCGTTTCTCCCAGTTGTATAAATATAACTCTAATCTTACAATAAACATTTTTGTAACCTTGCTTGCTGGCTTTACACGTGTTTGGGTCAGAAAGGGACCATTCAGCCAGACACATGTACAGTAATCCTTAGAGTGCCTTCACACCAGGATATCCATGGGAGCTTGGTTCGGTTAGATGGAGATTACAGGACAATTTTGCACTTTCCTTTGATTTGGCTCCCATTTGCGCTGCACCTTTGAAAGCAGACAAAACCACCTGGACAACATCCCAGAGCCGTCTCAACAAGCTGCCCAGTATGAGCAGTAGGCGAAGAAATGAGCTGTCCAGTGCGATGCTCTGTATACATGATGCAACTGCAGCAAGACAGAAAAAAGCAGATGTTAAGACATGCTGCTCTGATTACACAGTCACAGAGCGAATTAAAAGATCACATCTGTATCCTCAATATCCACAAGGTCTGTTGTGCAGTCCACTGGATACGAGCACCAGGCCCCCCCATCACCCTGCGAGGACAATTTGGGGATGGATGAATCCATCTGTGAGCTTTCAAATCTGCCCAAACGAACTTGAATGTCTGAAGAAACAAAGCCTGGTTTGCTCAATGTGGCCCAAACAGCTCTAGTATGAAAGCTGTCTTGGTAATCTCACATTGAACTCAATATCCACAAGGTCTGCTGTATTTCAGGCTTGGGAGTAACTTGGAAGTGCCAAAAAAGGTATTAAATGCTTCGAGGCACAATACAAAAAACAATCATTCAGTCATGACAGTTCAGTAGGATTCACCGCCTGAAGCGTCACAAATAGAACATAATGTTTTATAAAGATAACATTTTCAAGATTGCAAGGATATGAACAATGTAAAGATCTCAAAGACGCCAGAACGACGATAACGCGCTTTTTTTTCCATCATACTTAAAACCAACTGAGAGCACTTGAATCATTCTCAAACATGAGTTCTGTAGCCTCCTAAACAAAGTCTTTGAACAGCGTGTGTGAGGTTGTGGGCGTTGTTTTAGCAGCAGGTCAATAAACTGTGGAAGGCTCTTGACAGTTGCAGTAAAAAACCAAGAACATTATTTTCATCCAGAAATGTAATGATTCCTAAATCCTTGCCTGAAGTTTGTTTTTTATCAGATATCATGTATTCAAAAATCAATAAATCAGTTGTGCACTCTTCATTGCAGAAACGGACAATAAAGAGTGGTGTAATGCACATCATAGTGAGCTCAACCGGGGGGGAAATGTGCCTCCAATTGAAGATGAATGCATTTGGCAGTAACTCAGGCCTTAATATAACCTACATTTCAAACCTATACAAATATTTTAAGTTGTTTTTATGATAATTATTTAAATAAATTATGTTGTCATTATGTTGTTAATGTGCTAAATTAATGAAAATTACCGTGGCACATTTTTTTATGTGAGTCAAATCTTTTGAGTAAATAATTAAGCAAGTATCCACAATTATACAATTATAAACTAACTCCATGTGTGTGTTTTCTGGCTAGCCAGTCTTGAGTGCTTGGAACATGAGGTCAGCAAGTAGATTAATTCTTTGCATTCATTTAATTATTTCTTTTATAAACTACCCTGGACTTTATTCAGTTTGACAGCCTAAAAGTAAATGGACATTATGAAACAACTGCTGAGACCAGGACTTCATTCTGACATGCTGAGAACCATAGATTTGTCTTGATAAGAGAAGTGGACTAGTCACTGCTTGCAGCAGCAGTGGGTACTGCTGCTGCAAGCAGTGACTAGCTGGATAAGTAAGATTTCAGCTTTATTATCGTTTAGCCCACAAATTTGTGACGCCATTAGAAACTGTATTGGTAGGTACTTTTTATGGATAGCTTGTACCAGGTTGGGCCACCTTTTGCTTTCAGAGCTTCCTTGATTGTTCAAATCCTTAATATAAATGAACAAGGTGTTGGAAACATCCCTCTGAGATTTTGATTACTGATTGTGTCATTCAGATTTTTCAACTGCACATCCGTGATGTAAATCTCCCATTACATATTCAAGTGGTTCTGCGCCCAATAGTCAGGTAGGATTGGATGATTAAACGATACTTAATTGGTAATAAGGAGCCTACAGTGTGCAAAGAAAAATATCTCCCGACACAGCCACAACACTACCATCAGCCAGAAACGCTGAAACGAGGCCAGATGGAGCCATCCTTCAGTATTGTTTACACCAAATTCTGACCTTGCCATCTGAATCTCAGCTAAAGATGAAATTCATTTCGATTTGAACAGAAAACATTTTTCATTTTTTCCAATTGTTTTCTGGACATTTTGTTTTCCAATCTTGGACACATTCTGGCCTTGGTGTTCTGTTTTTAGCAGACAGGCGGCACACATCTGTCTCCTGCTGCTGTAGTCCCTCTGTTTTAAGGGTCAGCATTTAGAGATAATAATCCACATTCCTCTAAAGCTATTTATGTCTTTATAAATCTCAAACAAGCCTACACATTCCCCTCTGAGCTTCGACTTTAACAAGGTATTGTTGTCCACACAGTTGCCTTTCACTGGTTATTTTCTCTCTGACCATTCTCCATAAAACCTAAGAGATTTGTAAAAATCCCAGTGGATCAGCAGTTGCTGAAATACTCAATCCAAACTGTCTAGCACCAAAAATCATACAATGTACAAAGTCACGCAGATCCCCAATTCTTCCTCACCATGTCTAAAGGCCAAATGCATCCGAGTTATCATCATGTGGTAGGCTAATAAAATGAACGATGAGACTGAAAACTAGTTTACATAAAAGAAAAACATGAGTATTTTTTTTTTAGATTTTGTTTTTAACCAATTACCTGACATTAATCCCCACCTGATCTTGTAGAGGGTACGGTTTGTTGAGCAGGCAAGATGAATAAACCAGAGGCGGTCATAGCCTTCACATTATATCCAAAGATTTCTGCACAGGATCACTTCATGTCAGCCCAATTTAATATGTTTTTATTAAACCATATTAAACAGTAACAACACTTTGTACTTCACTTTGAAGTGCAAAGTGAAGTTCACACAGCAGACAAATGTGATCCAAATCACTTTCTTTCTTTTGCTCTCATGTAACTGACTTTCATGTCATGGTTTTAGAAACATTGCTGGCTAAGTGCACAACTTTTAGAGGTGTAAACAGACAATATAGCCGCCCCGCCAAGGATTTGCAATTTACAGATGGATAAATATGAGTTAAGTCATAGATTTAGAAAATACAAGACTTCTATTACAGATTTTTATTTTATATTATGCATTATCATTTGTTATTTCATCAGAAAACCAAAAATTGTGGATAATAATATAATGAAATGTAACTGTAGCAGGTGCTCAAGTTTCTGTGGTGGAAATGTGAAATTATGGCAAAGGAGCAGAGGGGGGGCCTAATCACACATCACATGAACAGACGGGTGCTAAATACAAAGAATGCCAACTTTTGTCATTTCTTTTGCACCCTCTAGCAAAAGCGACAAACCTAAGTGTCACATATGGTACATTTTGCACCACTAATTCTGACCCACATGCACAAACATTCCCAGGAGGCTAAACAGTTTTGAAAGATTTATTTAGAAAAGTGAACGGTTGCTAAAGCGGGAAGCTGGAGACTTGGACAACAGGTACACTGAGGAGATGGAGAAGAGAGCAACAAAATGTAAAAGCTGAGGAGCAATGATGGTGAGAGACTGAGGACTGATGACGATGATGGTGGGCTGATGGACAAAAGGGAGAGTGGAATGGGAGTTGTTGGCTGAGCGATGACTGTCAGATGGAGCGATGAGTCTTAGAGCTGTGAGAACAGAGAGGCCCGAGGACATTGGAGACTTGGAACAAGGAACACAGAGGTAAGCTAGAGATTTAAAAGGAATTACAAAGTGAAATTCTGGAGGGCAAACAGGTGGTTTGCAAGAGGATGAAGATGACTAAGAGGAGTGTAGAGGATGCCAGATGTAAGAAGAGTCCAACAGGTATTGTTGGAGTGAGGAAATCTAGGTGATCTCATATATAAAAAAATTCAGTCACAAGAAAGAGAAAATGTTTAAAGGAAAAAAAAAACAAGGAAAGAAATCAGAGTGGGTTGCAGGCACAGAGAAGATAAGGAGACACAGATGGCTTGGGTTGCTGCACAGGTTCACACTCAGGCAAAGAGTGTCTGGCATCCTGCTCCTCTTATCCTCCTGCTGATGATCTTAATGAGGACCTGCAGCAACCGTCCTCCAGTGGAGAACCAACAGTTCCAGGTCTCTGCTATGCCTTCTGGTGGAAGCCACAGCACCAAAAGAGCAGAACACCGCACGACAACCCCATTCCGGCTTCTTTTTTCTGGCGGTCTGAACAGCCCAATTCCGGTCTTTCCACCATCCAAAAATTCCGATTTGTGATTCCCAATGAATATGCAGCCATTATAGTCAATGAAAACATTTATAATGTCTGCATATCCATCAAAATTAGAGCCGATCCCATTTTTGCCAGACACAGAGATGAGTCGATTTTCAACAGGGAAGTGCACAGGCAATGAGAAAAGATTAATTTTGGAAGTTGAAAACTAGACTTTTGTTTGACACCACTCATTCTTTTTGTCACCAGCGTTAGAACAAGCCGAGGAAAGATACATTGTTCACACCTGGTGAGTGAAATGGTTAAATATAGTAAAATTCTACATTTTTATCTTGATTTTGAAAAGCGAGACTGTCTTTCTGATTGTCAAGAACAGCGACAGGGTTTACAGTGAAGTGAAGACGCATGAAGTGTAAAACAGGGTGATCGGAAATGACTCCACTCCTCTAACAAAAGTGCGCAGCAAAAACAGACGGGAAAGAAAAGTAAACCCGGGGTTAATCTTTAAGTTAATACAATTATGGTGCTCTTGCCATACTGGGGAAGACAGAGTGGATTGGGTGTTAGTAACATCACCCGGTAATGATTGATCAGTTAGCAGGAGCAGAATGAAATCTATCAGAAAGGTTCCACAAGAAAATGAAAAACTAAAGTTTTCACTTTGCACTTTCTCTGGTGCAGAGCCAAAGTGCTGCCCCTTCCTGGGTGATCCTGGTAGCTACTATAGGGAAGTTAATGGGCCTTGTCAGTCTCTTCTGCTTTCCTTTAGCCGCTTCTATAAACCCATCCTGCAACCATCCCTGCTTCTGAGACCCACTCTTTTCCCTGATCGGGTCGCACGTATCCCCAGGATACACACCGCTGGGCCTCTTGACTCCCTTCATTTCATGCCCTTCACTCCATAGGCCGCAAATCTTTTT
Source organism: Poecilia reticulata (assembly GCF_904066995.2). Taxonomy (NCBI): domain Eukaryota; kingdom Metazoa; phylum Chordata; class Actinopteri; order Cyprinodontiformes; family Poeciliidae; genus Poecilia; species Poecilia reticulata. The sequence goes on from NC_088845.1 coordinate 11,015,791, forward strand.
CATTCTTTCGCCATCTTTCCCTGTGTACGTTATCTCAACCTGCTTGATGTATATTGTGCCATTTTGTGGTGCCCAAGATGTCAATGTTTGTCTATCTGCGCTTTGTTTTGTTTTTTTAAATCCCCTCCTCCAGCTCCTCCTTTAACATCGCTTTTCTCTTTTGCTGTGTTTCTTTTTTTCTCATTCATCATTACTTTCCCCCCCATTCTTCCCTGCATAATCTTTCTTTCTTTTTCTTTCTTTCTTTCTTTCTTTCTTTCTTTCTTTCTTTCTTTCTTTCTTTCTTTCTTTCTTTCTTTCTTTCTTTCTTTCTTTCTTTCTTTCTTTCTTTCTTTCTTTCTTTCTTTCTTTCTTTCTTTCTTTCTTTCTTTCTTTCTTTCTTTCCAAAACCACTAATGTGCTTTATTGGTGTGTGTGCTATTCACTGCCAACACATTTCTCATGGTTGAGGTGTAGCGCCGCATTCAAATATAATGTAGAATCCGTCATGCAGAAACATTACAGGACATAAATATTTATTCTCCACTCTTTGCTGCTGCTGCCTCCATCTTCATCCATTCCTTCCCCTTTCCTTCTGTCTGTCTCTCTCCCTTCTCTTCCTGTTTTTCTTCGTAATTTTTTTTGACTGCTTTGGTTCCAACCTGCTCTGGGTGAGGTCCAAGCTTGCGCGCCTGTGCTCACCCGCTGAGGAAAAAGCCCTTGTTTATCAAAGAAAAACACTTCTGAAAAATTGATCTGCCATATCAAAGATCTCGCTTCTTTATGAAAAAAAATAAATCCATTTCTGTGGTGCAAGCCAGACCAAACAACCATAAAGCCGATATGTCTTAGACAGTCCCCAGGGGAATGGATGAAACAGTGTATTTTAGAGGTAAGAAATGATAAAAACCAACAAAAAAAAAGAGCCATCTCTTTTGCATTGTAATATTTAACATATCGATGCCAATTATCTCTTCATTTTCACTGTGGTCTTTAAAGAAAGACACCCTCTAGGGTGGATCTTAAAAACATAAATTGTGTTGCTTAACAATGAGACAAAATCAGGCCCCTTGATTACATTTTGCCCACAAGGTTCAGTGTTTCATAAAGAAAAACATTTCATCTCAACGGCTTAGTTAACATCTGCACTCAGTTAATTTTCTCATTAAGCCAAAACCCCCAACACAAAGCAACTTTAACAATTATAACACAATCCCAGCAGCAAAAGGCTTTGTGGCAGAAGAAATTACAACCTTTTCCATGCTGTTTTCATATCGACTATGATCTTGTTCTTTGGTGCCAACGTTCGGAAAGTCAATTTCTTTCTATTACCATATTTGCAAAAAAGGAAAGTTTGAATTAAAATTTGTCTCAAATGTTTATTTTGTTTATAGCCTATACCTTAAACTGCTCACTTTATGGGGATCTTGTTTTAAATGATAGAGAGTCATTTTTGTAACTGCATGTAATCGTTCACGATTCCCATTTTACAAAGAAGAAAAGCAAAATGTTCTAAGACCATGACTAAAAGTAAGCTTAAAGTAATGTACATTTTTGTACTTGAACTATTAGGATGTTTTTTATAGGCACACATAGAGCCATGACTTGATTTGATTGAGAATCTGTTGAGAAAGCTAAATATTGCGGTGATGGCAAAAAAGGTTTCTAACCTTTAACACCTGCATCAGCAAAGATAAATTGTCAAAATAGTAGTAAAAACCTGCAAAAAATGCTGGTCAGCAATTATAAGAGGTCTTGTGTTAATGTAAAAAAAAATAAAAATAAAATAAAAAGTTATTGATTATTGTCAGCATGCCACTTTTGATGTTTTTGTTTTTTTCAAAATGGATATTGACAAAAAGCATTTTATAGCAATGTTTGGACCTTCGGGGCACATTGCCTTTCTTTTGACCGAAAACAGCCCTCTGACCTTTGGCTGTATGAAATGCTGTAATTCTGTCAACTTCACATTAAATCTACTGGCTGACAATGTAAGCAGTCATGACTGGGCGTGGAGTGACAGGGAAGCATTACCCAGAAGGAAGAAAACCCAGCAAAGTAGAGAGCTGGTTCGAACAACTGTCTAGATTTCTGAATCAGCACTAAGACGAGCCAGACAGCGCATCAATCATAGCAGCAGTTGTGTCAGCCTTTTCCTCCTTTCCGTGTAACTCTGCTGGATCAGTGCAAGTTGGACAGTACAAATAAATCAGCGAGGCGATAAAGGCTGAATAGCAATGGCATTTAGGGTCGTACAGGATTTTACATTTTGAGTGAACAAGCAAACGATGAAGCTTGTTAGTTTGATGAGAGATGGAGTTGCGATTTGACTGCCTGTGTGTGCTGGTACATCTGTGGTTCTCGCATGCGAGTGACTGGTTTTCTCTCCTAAAAAACAAGCTTAGCAGAGCTTTCATCTGGCAAACACATCCAAGTCTCATCTATGTCAACACAATGTATGAGCACACACACGCGTCAAGGCATTTATGAGGCTGTCCCATGCACATTCAAGACTACCAAGATTGAGAAGGTTTTTGCTTCGTTGCATCCCATGTTTACCCCTGCATTTCTCTTCTACCTGTCCTTGTTACATGACTGCAGCCTGTAGCTGGCACCACCTACAAGCCTGCCGTAATTAAAGTGTTTGATCTCCTTTCCTTCCCCGCCGAGACACACATTTCCAGACTAGCAAACACCACACTATTGCCACCGTGATCAATGACTGAAGGAGAGGCGAGAGCCACAAACTGACAGGGCAAAGATTGAAGAAGGAGATGCAGGGGTAGAAAGCAGCACAGCAAGGTGTGGAGGGAGAGGAGAAGGTTAGTTAAGATGAAGAGTGAAGGGGGACAGGGGTGAAGTGAGAGTTGATGAGGTAAGTTGAGGAATGCAGAAGCTCGGCCTTGGACTGCACATTTCAGGAAAAAAAATAACATTAAATTCTCATTACTGGTAAATGAAATGCAAGAGACTGCATTTCAGAGAGAGAGAGAAGTGTTTTACGCATCTCCCCAAATAGGAGAACAATTCATTTGCTATATAAACTCGATTCCCAGACAAATCAAATGTTGTATAAGGAAAATCACATTTTAATTAAAGAGGCGCCTGAGCAGTATTGTGCAAAAAGCGAACAAATTATGTAAAACAGAAAGCACTGCATTCATATGTACTGCAATTTTTACTTGCATTAGCCAGTGGGAAAAAAAAAAAAAAGCCCAGCATGATGTACAGGCTTGAGCAACAGAACTAAAGGTTAGCTAGCTGAAATAAATTTTAAAAAAAAAATGTTCTGGAGAATCATGTTACCCTGGTGGAACATAACATTGATTCTCTGAACTACACTTACTCAGCCACATCTCCAACGAAATGATCTCGTCACGTTCACACGAGGCTCACATATGCACACCGACAAACATAATGCAAACAATGATGGCACAAAGCTGGAATGCACCTGAACATGTGGGTGTAAGGAGTAACAGCAACAGCCAAAACGCAAGCTTATCACTATGCAGAATAAAATATGACATGTCAGGTACAGAAGGAAAATAAATATGCAACTGCACATATTGGAACAAAATGCTATTTTGCACTCTGATTTGGTATGGAAACTAATTTGCTAAATTTAAATAGCTGCACACAAGGTAGTGTTCAAACATATCAGCCAGACATTTCATTTGGGTTTCTCACTGCGAGTCACATTTGGTTTCTGCTCTCCCAAACAGAAACAGTGGGAGTAAAAAGAAGCGCGGCATGGCCACAGAGTGGAAAGTCCAATCATAGCTTCAAAAGATGATACGGAGGTGACTGTTTTCAAGCCACAGGTGATGCAGAGGAAAAGAATAAAAATGACAGGAAAAGGAAAAATATCAGTGTTACCAAAGCTGTTTGGATGAGAGAAAACTGAACTGAGCAAAACTGCCCCAGAAATGTCACATTATGCACTTTTAACACTTCTTAAACACTTTAGCACAGTTTTCCCCCCTTAAGCCCATTTCCTGTTCAAAACTTGAAGCAAGTTATGTCTTCAGCTGGTAGATTGTAAACTGAACACTGAAATTAGTCAAGTAGCATGCATCCAATCGAATCCAAACCAGAAGATTAGGGTATATGTCCAATATAGGAATAGTTTGAACTATGTTTCTTGTTTCAGTACATCTGGAATGATGGTGTTTTCCTTTGATTTCTTTATTTGTATTCTGTTTCCTATATTGGACTGATGTGAATGATTTTATTTCTTAAAATTCATTTAGTCTGAAACTGAGTCAGTGCAACAAAGCTAGAGCATATTTTACATTGTTTTCTGTTAGTGGACCTTTTCTCACCTACATATAACTGAAATGAAACCTAAATGATACAAACTAATACTACTTGTTTTAAGCATCTGATGTTTTATTTATTTGTTCAACTAAGTGAATGGAGGTGCGCAAATTGTTAAAATAATGGGATGGCATTGGCCATGTCTAAAAAAATAAAATAAAATTTCAAAATTAGTTCAAATAACTTCAGCTACACACAAATCGGCCAAAAGCAGCATTATGAAACCCAATCCTTTAAAGTAATTAGTTAACAGTTTATTTCACAAAGGTTAAAACTGATTTAAATAATCTTAATTGTTTCAAGATGTTAAAAAAGGAAACAAAATGTTGCAACAAACTTACTGTTAAAGTGCGCAACCCTTAAACTGGTTATTAGTTTAATCAATTTTTTGATGTAAATCAGCATTTGCCAATTTTTTCATTGAGCTTATCTGAATTTTTCTAAAGAAATACAACTTAGGAAGCAGAAATATCTAGTTGCAATGGTACTCAATACACTGGCTTTTACAAAGCAGCCAATAGAAGCACCATTTACTTTCCTCTGCCTGTTAAAACAGACAGTTTCAAACATCTTTAGAGAGAGTCTCAGGTGTTCATGTATTTTAGTTATTCATGGGTGACTTTGGTCCCTAAACCCTGTAAATACCAGGGGTTCACTACACAGAGAGGCTGATTAATCATAAATAAAGTTTATCTGCATTTATGCAGCTTTCCTAATGTTTGCTTGTTTACATCCTTTAGCTAAAAACATATTTTACAGCATGAATAAGAAGAAGGGTGCCAAAAAAATAAATATTCATCAGCAATTGGAGAAAAAATATTTAACACCGACATTACAAAAACAGAGTTTCTCCAAAACTGATGTAAAGACAAAATGTAAGCTGGTCAGGGAGGCTGCAAAGAGCCTGACAGTAAATTTGCTGCAATATCTGGTAGTGGTTGTGTTCTACATGTGAAAACCATTCTTCAGTATTCAACATCTGAACAAAGTTTTAAGGATACCAGAAAAATAATTTTCAATAAAAAGCATGAACTGGCTAGAATCCCCCCCTCCGAAGTACCCTGAGGAAACGTTTCATGGTCTGATGAACCCAAAATTATGCTTGGCACAAAATAGCACAGCACATTACTTGAAGAGCATCATGTCCTCCATGAGACTAAACAGGATTTTATCAATGAACCCCTTATGAACATAGGAGGATAGAGATCTGCAGCAGCCTAAAGCTTCCTACATAATTAAAGTGGAAGATGCTAGTCCAAGTAAAGAGCAACATAGAAAAAAAGCTTTTTTCCTATAAAGTTCGATTTTTCAGCTATTCTGTTTTATTTAAATGATGCAAGAACGAGCTGTGGTCTGTTCATGTTCTGCAGTTAAAAATAATCTTTCAGTTTGAAGTTCAAAATAAACATTTCCACTTCATGAACTTCAGTTCATGCATGTCACTGCCCACATGTGCTGTAAATCTCAAATGACTTGCATTAATTACAGGACTGCTGACTCCAACAACCTTACCTTAAGGCATATATATATATATTTTTTTTTTTTTTTTGAAGAAAACTTGTTAACTTACCACTAACAGACAAGTAGTGAGATTGTAAGTTTACAGAAGAGTAATATATCCTCAGAGGGGATGAAATCCATCAGCTCGTCCGAAACTTGTTAGTTGCTAACACACAGAGTTTTATACGGCTCTTATAATGTTTAGTACAAAATGTCTTCAATAAACATCTTCCTTTTGCTGAGGATGCTTTTACTTAACTAGACGTTTGCTGAGGTACTAATCCACATCATCTTGCTACCTTTTTGTGTCAACATTATTCATTGTATTATGCTTCCCAATGTCCTTTTTCAGCAGTTACATTTAATTATGTATGGATTAAAAAAAAAAGTGTCATAAACCTAATGCTTTCATTTGAACATTGTAGTTAGTACCAATTAGTTTTATTGCAATGTGTTGAGCTGCAATCGGGTCCCTCCTATATGGCTATTGGCTGAGCCTCAGCTGAGAACCCCCTAAAAATAAAATGTAATCTGGATTTGATCCAGAATCTGGACTTAGACAATCACTGATCTGCAGGTAAAAGAAGAAAGCAGCTGCATCAAACGTCAACCAACTTAGCTTTAGCTAAATTGGGGAGTTCTTCTGACTAAATGTTAATCTCTCCTAAAATTCTATTCACTTCTCTACAATTTTACAATGACATTATATATTTCTGCTGGAAACAAGAAAGCTATTACTGATAACTCTGCAAAACCTTACTTCAAAAAAAATAAATAAAAATAAATCTAAACTGTAAAATTTGTAAGTAGTGTTGTACAAGTGAGACATTATTAGAGATGTCAGAAAATGTATTTTTAAGCAGAACTGGAGCTTGAGAGTCAGCATTAAGGCAAAGACCCAACCTTAAGTAATAAAGTGCAGTGGACAGATGAATCAAATATGATCAAGAAGAATCTCGAACCAACTGTGAAGCAACGAGGTGCAAATGAATTATGCATGATATCAAGGAGTGCTTGGGCGAGGGAGTCACAGAGTCAAAGCCCAGATTTGAATCCTATTGGAATGCTTTGAATAGATTTGAATCAGGCAGTGCACATAAAAAAAAACCTAAAAACATGTGCAAGGGAAGAAATTTATGCACCATGTTTATGTCAGACTGTTGAATAATCATACAAAACTTCTCTGACTGCATTTGAGACCAAAACAGGAAAAATATGTAGAAGAAAGTATCAATATTTGATGAAAGACACCATGGTATGTTCTTACTTTTGGATGCACATCCCCTAACAAGATTTAATAGGAAAACTATATTCAGATAAAATTGTTTCATCTGTCTTAAAGTATGTATGCTGAGGATTTTTGGGTGTTCTAAGGAAGCTCCTTCTGATTCAGCGGCGACTTTGCTTGGAATCTGTGAGAAAGAAAATCTTTTTGTTTCTTTCACTGAAAGAAAATAAAATTTATGCGTCACTACAAACAACACCTATCAATCCTTTGGGGTTTTTTTAATGTGTGACCTTTATTTTAATGTCTGCAATAAATTTAAAAAATGAGACAAAAATGTCAACAGCTTTCATATTAATGTATCCCAACTTTCAAAGATTAAAAAAAAATATTCTAATTATCAACTGTGAGCTACACTGTAAAATCTGAGCAACTTTTTCTGAAGTTTGTGGTTGTGAAAATATCTGAAAAAAATGCAGTGGGGTATGTACCATGTGCTTTAGAGACACCGAAACAAAATTAACTGAAGGCATTTTTCCACTGACATAATTTTAGTTCCTGAACTGGTTCCGTTCGCAAACATTCGAATGTTTGTGCTTTGTTGAGAACCAAATCCCATCACTACCAGTTAGGGAAACAAGGGGCTCATCGTGGACACTGGCTGTGAGACAATACAGTAGGCTTTATGACCCTGAAGAGGATTAGGCAGCATGCAAGACAATGGGATTTAGAAGAAAAAAAATCTAAATCATACCTTTATTTGATTTTTTTTTTTTTTTGATAAAAAAAAACATTATTTTCCACACTCATTCCAAAATCCCCTACCCTGCTGAGAGCCAGCTTTCTTTGACAGTTTACCACTTTTGCAAATAAACATTCAAGTGTTAAGACAGAATCTGCCATCTTCAGTTTCTTCTAAAATGTTGACATAACTACACCTTATTCTTATTTAGTATTTTCACAGTTTGACAAACTGTTTTGGAAATTGTTTCTGAGAACTGCTGTGTTCTCTGCTGTTCTCTGTGGCAGTCATGTGCATGCTGAACTTCCTCCATCACAGCATCGTCCTCCACATCTTTGAAGAATGTTTTTCTCTGCATGGGTCGTCTTTGAGGGGCAAGCTCAAGTCAAGTCTCATTAGTAAAATTAACAACACTGCATCGCTGTAGGTTATAAATTTAAACCATGTGAATTGAATTGCCTCCGAGGACAAAAAAGTGTATAAGATCAAATGTATGTATTTTTTTTCATCAGGCCTAATTAAACGAACACATTCACAAATTACCTCTTACATTTTAAAATAAAAATGATTTTTTTTTTATGTGCCTTAAGGGTTAACAGACTTTCATAAGAGACCATTTCTTTTGTCCAATCAAACAATATTCATGTTCTAAAGTGAAGTTCAGCACACGTACACCTTGGGAACAGGCGCGAGATCACACAATCCAACTCTGAACCAAAGACAAGCACGATTACAAAGAGCCAGTCTGAAAGCCAGACAAATGAAGAGCACAAAACTAACCTGGATACGATGGTGAAATCCACAACGTTTCGAGAAGACACAACCCCAAACGAGATGTTGTGGGAGCTCACAACACGTGGTCACAAGAATCTGTGTATGCGCGCACGGTGCGCACCTGGCCTTAAAGACTACGTTGTGCCACCCACCACTCATCTTAAAGGTGAACCTGCACCAACATGCCACACGTTTAAAAAAAAAACAAAAAAACATTCTGGTGTGAAGAACAGAGAAAAATTTTTGAGTTTCTGATTAAACTGAACAGAGGTGCTTTTATTTTTGATAAGCAACGAGAGTCTTTGTAATGATGCAAGTCTTAACAGGAAGAGAGCAAGAGGTCACCAACAGATTAAGGATGTTTTGTTCTGAAATTAACCAAAATTATTTTTATCAAACTTTGAGTTTATCATCCCTTCACAGTGATCTTCTGTTAGCTCTACTTCCTTTCACTCATGGAAAAAGGTTTGATGGTAAGGTTTGATAACAGACCACAAGCCTAAGTCAAGTTTTGAGCCTTCAGACTTGACTTTAGACGTATCCCTGCTCTAACACTGGAACGAGACTATGTCATCATGTTAGAAGCTCAAGTTGACCAGAATTTGAGACCACTGGTTTAAATCAAGTCTGAAGGGATTTTATTAATTCAGGTCCAGCTATCATTGAGCTGTGCTTCTACTTCCTTTACAGCGCTGACCAATATTAGTCTGTATACAGAAGCTGAGAAATATCACTGGATATTTTCTTTTTTATTGGTATTTTTGTATGCTAAAATCAAGATTGACTTTTTTTTTTAGTTAGTTCACCTATTTATCTGTTTTTATTTTAATTAAACAATTAAGTGTCAACATGGCATTTGCAATTTTCAGTTTATTTAAAAATTTTATTTACGCCATGATTATTCTCATAGTATGCAATAAACCTTTTTTGGAAATAACTTTTTTGAAGTAAAAGCTCAATGCTGAATGTCTGCAACTCCATCCCAGCATCTCCCTCCTTCTCTGTGATGATTCAGTTCAGGGGCTTATTTGTGGGGAATACCTCTCTGAGAAATGTTTTTTGCCATCCCAGCTATCATGAACTCTTTAAAAAAACAAGCTTTCTGCTACAGACTGAAAATCCTGCTGAAATAAAATCAATATACAGTATGTGTTCCTTTAGGTCATGAATTGAGGTCAGTGGGTTTTTACACAAGAAATAGCCTTGTTTTTTTTGGGGGGGGGTTTTCAATAAAGCAGAGGTAAACAAAAAAAAAAGACCTACACACTGACCTGCAGGTGGGCTGAACTGAATTTTGGCAGCCTTAAACTGATTTTGTTTGATGTATCTTGCCCTTTTCTTCCTTTTTTGCACACCAAAAATCCACACACTTGCTGTAAACCCACAGGACAAACAGAGGGCATACGCAGACCTGCTCAGACCCAAGTCATGTACCTGCCTTGTAGATTACCTGACATCTGTCTTCTCACCCCTATACACACTCACTAACACGCGCATACACACACAGCTCTACGTCTGCCCCCCTGCCTCTGCCTTTTTCTCCCTTCTTAAGTCAGACAAGCAGCAATCCCAAGCCCACATTCCCATTCTTTGCAACTCTTTGGCTGGCTGACCTTCGAGCAGCGAGGACAGATCAGAGACAGACAGGGTGGGAAAAGAAGCTGCTATTCATCTTCTGTCGGCGTGCCAGGCCGGCCAAACAAGCTTGGGGAAACAATTCCTAGCTGGGGAGAGCTGCAAGCATCACCAGCCTGAGTGGCACGATCCGTCAAATTACCTGATCTTTCTGGGCTATGGGCTGGCTCCATATTGGGAGGTTGGCTGCAAGCCTGTGATTGAGAGCCGACACACACACGCACACACACACACACACACACACACACACACACACACACACACACACACACACACACACACCAACCCACAAGTCTGCCGTTGTCACATGGGACCGCAATTTTTTCCATGACATTTATTTTTGGCAAAGTGTTGTCTTTCTGTTTGTGAGGACTTAATGTGTTTGACCTTGTTTTACCCGAGAGTCTCTAGGAAACCTGTCTCTTCCACCCTACTTAATGAAAAAAAAAAATCTTTCAGTTTATTTTTTTGGGGATCTGCCAATTCTTTTTGCTTATCTCTTTTTTTTACTTATGTAAAAAAAAAAAAACTGTCCCACCTCTCCCACTCTCAATTTTATCTCCATCTTTATGGTTGCATAATGCCAGTAAGCTCTGTAGCTTCAATTTTTCCCTTTACCGCCCTCCTCTCTTCTTGTCTGCCATACTTTTACTCTTTTTATCTTGGTATTATTTGCTTCTTTTTAACGAAAAAAGTTGCACCTCACTTCAGATTCATCGCTTGCATTTTTTTTCTTTTTTGATGGTAATCAATGTTCAAATCAGTGCAGTGTCAAGAAAAGTGTTAGTAAGTTGTGTGGATCGCTCTACTTTAATCTGCAAGGAGGTGGAATGGTTTTGCTCTGCGCAGCACGCACTACTTTGCAGTAGATTTATATTGCAAAGAAAACTCAAAAGGTGAGAAGATTTACATTTAAAAGGTAGAGCAACTAAACTAAAAATATATTTTTTTAAAGTCCAAGCACTAAGAACACAACATAACAAAGGTATAGTATTGTACTGAATGACTTGTAGACTTAGACTTGTAGACTTAGCTACTCACACTTACAAAAAACTTTCTGTGCAACATTCAGAAATATGCATGAATGCAACAACTAAGAAAGTTGAAAGTGGCAGGAAAGGATGAGAGCACGCTTAGAATGCAGAACTTTACTATCAATGAATAACACATTGATCAGGCATCCATTATCTAAACCTGCTTATCATTTCAGGATTGCGGGCGGCTGGCGTCTGTCTCCAGCAGCCATTGGGTGAGAGGCAGAGTACATCCTGCACAGGATCCGGAGCCTTCGCATTGCAACTGTAGAACCGTCCAGCCTGCCACAAATCCATTTTATATTTTTCTATTAAAGAGGAATGTTTTTATCAAGAAAATGTTCTGCTCTATGATTAGTGTGGTGAAAGATGTCCAGGTTATATTATTTCCTATGCCACATCATCATCAGATGGAAGTATATATTAGATTTTTCAGGGAGCAACTCAAGATGCTTTTCTATGTCAGGAAGATGAATTTTAAAATTGCATAACTCATTTGAAAGCCAGTTGGAACAATGTGTTATGTTTCATACTTTAAAGTATGAAATATAAGGTCAGTAGGTTTACTGGCATTAAATATTATTGTCCTCTGAAATTCAAAATAGCCCTCTTAAATTATTGTCAACTTACAGTTATTCAATGCAAGCAGATGACTCTGAAATCAGAAATCGTCAAAGACATTTCTACAATTTCTGATGATATAGTTAATTTTTTGAGTGTCATTGTTGACAGATTTATGTATCTCTATGTTTGACGTATTTAGTGCTTGTTGGAATCTAAGGTGGTCCTATTAAAGCTGTAGTAATGCTCTTTTGTGGTTTCACCAACAGAATAAAGATGAAGCCAAAATTTCTGTTTTGTGTAGAATAATACATCTGATGCCTGACAAGTCTAACTATATACCGGCTTGGATAAAACAAAAAAATAATAAAAAATTCTTATTGGCATTTTTCTTTTTTCAAAAAGCTCTGCTTGGTGTCAAGTGATTTATTTTGTATATATTTCCAAGACTATATAGACCTGTCTGTTTTGTTTTACCCTGACAGCCACTTGGAGAAATGGCTGAAGGTCATTATGGTTTACAGGTGTAGAAGCTGCTACTTTACTTCCCCTGCAAGAGTAATGGAAAGCATAAAAAGAAGGGTAAAGAATGAGACTTTTTTACAAGTTTCCTCCAAGGACCGTATCTTACCACAAACTATTAACTGAGACAAAGAGAAGATGAAAAGCCTGTCTGAGTGATTTTTCTTCATAGAGGAACTCAGTTTATGCCTTGGCAGCTGCCGCACAGACGGTATGTAATGGACTTTGTGGTGGATACCTCTGAAAGGTTAGCGACTTAAGATTTAGTTCTTCGAGAATATTAAACCAGAATCTAAATGCGGTTTGACTTCATAGTTAATTCTATCCCAAGTTCTTTTCACACTGTTCAGGCAGAAACTATCCATACCTCTGACAGACTTAGTAATCTTGCTAAAATATTTCTGCTCACTGGAAGTGATAATAATATTTTGTGAACCAATCAGAGTCCTGACTTGAACCTGGCAGAGAATATGGATAGAGTAAAACATCAGGCTGATGGCAAGGAGCCCTTCCATCCTCAAAGGTTTGGAAGTCATTACCAAAGGCAAATCGTCAAAATATCTGTGGAGGCATTCAACAAGGCAGACAGTGATTAAAAAAACAGACTAATGTGATGCAGATTAGGATTTTTCCACAAATCATTAAAAAAGATACCCCCTTTACATCTATCCAATCATTGGCTATGCCAGCACACCCTCCTTTCATGGTCACTGGGAGCTTGTATCTATCTCCAGGGGTCATTAGGCAAGAGATGGGATACACCTGGACAGGCCACCAGTCCATCACCCTTTACATTAATTTATTATCCTTTTTTAAAGGTTTGTCTGATTTCCTATCAAAGACAAACTTCTTATATCCGCATGTGGCTTGAATAATTCCAGCTTAACAATACATGTAACCCAAAATCATTTAGTTTTGAGTCCTTCTGAGACTGTAGGTTTGATTTCCTTTGATTTCAGAGAGGATAATCTATCCCAGGCACCAGTCTTTCTGACTTTAAGATAGCACTACGATGTTAAAAGTTAGCTGGCACCAGGAAGGTCTTTGCATTACCTTGGAAAAGTGTCCAGTGGTACATCGAGAACACAGTGTGCTCTCCATTACGCTTCGTGGAGCCAGGACAGTTCCCTGCCTGACTGACCTTAAGCAATTACATAAAAAATACAAAATAACATCAAAGTGGGTCTGTCTTACAGTGGCAGCACAGGAAGCAAAGGAGTGTGATTTTGGCCAGCCTGGTGGCAGCAGATGCTAAAGAATTTCAAATACAGTAGCAGTGGATCCACCGTCCAAAGGCAGAGTCGAACTTCGTCACGTCCACCTTAGCTGGCAGCACTTTAAGTTATTGTAATCCTGTTGACACACCATCTGCTGCACTCATCTCATCCTGCTGCTCTGGCTACTATCAAAAGGATCTCAGCAGACACCAATGAAAAATTGACAATCTCTACACCAATAAATACTGGTCCAAGCTCAGACCTCCTCCTCTGACTAACTGATCCAAACCACCAAGTTGCATTTAAGTGAGATTTTGCTCAAGGCGATTTAGGAAAGGGGTTTTTCAGCCTGCAGTCTAAATATGTACAAGCTGTGTTTGTCCTATTGTGAGACACATTTTGTGAGCTTAATACCATCTGACAGAACTCACTGAGATATGTGCACAAAGCTCTGAGTCGAGTTAAAATTCCTCTCATGCACCCGCTTATGCTACTGGTAACCTGATGGAACTACAGATAATGTGCTTCATGTGCATCAGGAAGTCTAAAACTGATGGTGGAGCCACAGAAAAAAAAAAAAATCCCCATATATGGACAAATTTCTCACATTGTCAGGAAACACCTGAGTCGAGATATTATGCCTCATACCTGTAGCATTGTGATGGGATGGAATGATGCATTAATGATGCCTTTAAACTTAATTTTCCAATTTGACACGAGGAAGCGGTGTTCAGAACTAGAAATCACAGGGACCTGTGTGGGAGATGTGACCTGATATGATCCTATCAGCTGAATTGGCGAAGATCTGCGGATGTCTAAATGTTTGTTATGGTGGCTAGAGCCACGGAAGATAAACGTGAAACAAATGGATAACCAAATAGAGCTCAGAAAAAAACAGCGAGGTGTATCTTCGGTCCCCTTTACGCAGCAGCAATCACAGATTGGATGATTTTCTTTGAAGGAAGGAAAGTCACACTTAGGGACCTTTTGGATTCCCTTCAGCTTGGACTCTAAAGACAGTAATTATTCGACTCCCCAGAATCAAACAAAATTATTGGTTTTGGCTAGAGCATTTATTTGCAGTGGATCATTCACACAAATCTTCACAGGGGCATGTTATCAAACTTAGATGATGAATGTTTAGAAAACAAGGAGCCCGGTTTGTGGATTTATGCTGCAGATCACTGCTATAGACCTGAATCAGCAGGACGGAAGGATGCTCGACGTGTCTGCAATAAATAAACTCTTCCTCCGGTCACTGTTTTCCCCCTGATAAGACATGACTAACCTTTTGGGAGGGTTTTTCTTCACACTGATATCGCGTGACTTTTCATTTTCCTAATTATAAAGTGAGAACAAACATATTCCTGCAGATGACATGAGACCAAAACAAGAAATTTCCCTGATCATCGGAGCTGTAAAGAGTGCTGTGATCACACAACACGCAAATATTCAAATGATTATTAAAAGCAACAAAGCTTTTTGTTATGATTCTCTGCAAAGAAACAGAAACACATTTTCTGAAATACCTCCAAGGTCATAAGAAAAACAAACAACACTGGGTTGTTATCATTAACGTGACGCTTTCAAGAGGAGCCGAGAAAATCCCTCTGAGGCTTTTTCTTTGGGAATCAGTTCCAAATTACAGAAGGAGATGCAGGGAATTTGGGAGGTGTACGCATATGAGACCACACCAGAGGAAGTAGAAGAGGATTTTCTTAATCAGAGTCGATTTTCCACCAGCGTCATCTTCAAATACATTATCTCTTTGCTTATTATATAGAGGTCTGAAGCCTCCACAGAGAGTCTTCCTCCAAAGATGAGGTGCATTTCCAGCTGGTACTTTGACCAAAATATATAAACAGTGAGAAAAAAAGCACTTAACATGATGATGTTTTCTTCAGTAAATATGTTTCTGGTGGGGCTGCTGGCATGAATTTCACACCATAAGTCAATAGCAACCTAGATAATCCAAACACATAAAGACATCTTCTTTATGTGTTTAAATGGTGTTATCTGTAATAAAGGGGAATGACTGGAAATTATTATTCATTTTAAAGCTGTTATTTCTGCTCATTATGATGATTTTCTGCCTAAAACAAATGAAACCATATTTACAACAAAATCATTTCACCAGACCTGTAAAAAAAAAAAACATTCTTAATTCAGACTTCAGAAAATGATGTTTAATACCTGCTTAAAGGTCATTTAAAAAGCTATTAGTAATCTCACTAACTTGCTCCCATGGTGATGAGCTCCAGGTCTTGGTGGTTGAAAAGCATCCTTGCCATCACCCTGATCTTTAGATTATTCATATAGAACTGTCATAACGCACACTCTTCTTTTTTTTCCAATGTATACTCTTTTCATTTTTATAATCCTTTTTGCAAGTAAAATACATTTCCTTTACCTGTTATGGAAAAAATACTCTCATATATATATATTTTTTTCCATAACTGTTCTATTCGCGTTTAACTCAAATTGAGTTGCAGTTTCCGTTGCAGAAAATAGAACTGGGACCATTTTTGTAATTGTTACAAGAAAGTAAGCGGAAGAGTAAGGGAATTGGAAATTCTTCCCAACAGCCGGAGCCAGGAAATGGAGGAGGAATGCCGGATCGATGGATGGTGCATCCCCAAGCTCATTTTTAACTCCAGGAGGAGGTCATTTGTGCAAGACCCGTTGCCTGCAAGAGACAGACAGGCTAAGAGGATGCAGTAGACGCACATGCACGCATTTCCCTACAGATATGATGGCGTCAGCAGGAAAAATACATCTCCTGGGACTCCAAACGGCTGCTAATATCTTTCCCTCCCTGTACTGTATCATCACATGTGACCTAACAAATCACCAGCCTCACAGTGCTCAAGTCGCCGTGGATCTGTCGAGCATATACGCAGAGGCGGCTAATCAGAACCATCCATTATGAGGCGGCTGGCTTGTTTCAAGCCACTGGCCACTCGCGGTGATGGATGTGAATGAAGGCCACGGGAGAGACAAAGACTGAGAGAGACCTTTAGGGTGTAAGAAGAGATTAAGTAAGTCATCTACAGCATTATAGTATTACATGAAAATCCGCTGATGCATGATCGCAGTACAAGTTTATTCCTTTTATTAGGGTCCTTCACAAATCCTGGACTAATTTAACTTCTTAAGTCTGGACATGCTCGCAGAGTTTTGTTACAAAATCCTTTTTTTCTTTTTGTTGTTTTTATTTTTTCTTGCTGCTTTTATTTTTTCTTTAATTGTGTAAAGCACCTTGAAATGCCTTGCTGCTGAAATGTGCTATACAAATAAAATTTGATTGATTGGTCTAGAGGCCATACAATATAAAATGTGCATAGAATAATTGCAAAGAGTCTCATTTAAGATGCAGCCCTCCACAAGCCCCACAGAAAGTTATCTTATTTTCTAATCTGACATTTACAGTAAGTGGCATCTACTTTGCAATCTCAGCCCAGACTGGGCAGTTTAAGATGAAAAGCCAGAATGACAAATCCATGCTGCATGATTTTGTAGAACTGTTATATTGACTTGAGGCACACAGGGGAGCCTGTACAGCTCCATAGTGGGGCGTGAGCCAGTAAAACAATGACAAGTCCTATCTATCCACCCCAAGGTGGCTCCTCCGAAGTCTGGAGTATTAAACTGAGCCCTGAGATAAAGAGGCTTCTCTCACAGTTCAGCCGTGGGGGAAAATGCACTTACGTATTCCAGCCATGCTGCATATTGTTTGATTTAATCAACATGGACCAGGAGGTTCTGTGCAGCTCTCAAACACGTAGCCCTCCCAGGAGTAATATAAGGCTGAGCACCACTGACATACGATGTATGCAGATTTTAGGACAAAGCTGTGAGTCGTAATAGCTGTGAGAGAATGTGTGTTTCAACCAGTTTTTTGGAAATGCTAGTCCAAAGCAAACATGTCCTGCATTATGTACACAGGGGTCACTAGATTTCTTACTTAATTAAGGTAAGTAAATTCAGTTCAACTTGTATTATATTACACACAGAGTGATGTATTTCAGTGGTTTACTTCTGGTCCGTTTGATGATTGACAGCTTTTGAAAACTCAAAATTCATTACCTTAGAAACTTCGGACCTGCAATAAATATGGAATATTAATCGAAAAATGACATGAAAAATGTAATTCTTTCAGAAAGAAGGTCAAGTTTAGTCCTTTTTCTGTTCAGTCTAAGTGAGGCTCTTCTGACGCCTCTGCTTCAGGAATGGTTCAGGAACAAATCGATGTTGACTAGGCTTCCTTAGACAGTTTTAACCATTTGATTTAACTGAGTTCAGCTGGTCTCTATTATAGGATTTAATTAAAATATAAATAACTGAATTTGATCATGTTATATGGTCTGGTTGATTTGGTTATGTAATTATGTACATAATCTTTAAAATAATGTTTGTTTTTCTTGCAAGTGCCTTCAGATGACAATTTTTGGCAATAAGATGATATAAATAAAATAAAGTCTTGTAAAGTATAAATAAATCTTCATAATCCCCTGCTTGTCAGTCTATTTCTACTACATGTTTTCTTTCCACTCAACTTTCCATTATTATCTGTGAACAGCCGGGTTCTTCAGCAATTACCTGTTGACCTTCATTGTGAACTGTGACTCACTGCTAAACAACTGTCAAGTCAGCTTTCTTTCTCATGATTCTTTAGGCCACAAAATGACCAAAACATAAACTTTATGACTAAACATTTGACGCTTTTGGATTAGTCTAATATTCTATTTGAACTGAATTTGTTTCTTTTTAAGACAATCATTAAAATGAACAGAAATAATGTGTTTTACTGAGATGCATCTGTGCATGTGTTCACAATGGGTACAAGGTTGTTGTGCAGGTGAAATATTACTTTTTTTCTGTTTTCCAAGACAAACTGTGTGAGGAGTTTGCTTCACGGCTAAGCTTCTTCTCAGATGCATTACTTTACGCACAAGTCATCTCATATCAGTTTAGCACGCTATACATTTTTTTTTCCAGTCTGGCTAGTGCTCAAGGGGCTTTGGAAAGTGAAAAAATATTCCACATGTCTGAACCAAGAAGGGACTTAACATACCAATGGGACTGTCAGACTATTACAGGTCTCCAAAACACCGGACTTATTTTCAGAAATAAGTCTGTCAAGACCGATGCACATCCCAACCCCACCTCACCCGTTCATTTTCAGCATCCACACACTGCGAGGATGAGGTGGAGCTTAAGCTATTCCAGGCTGGAAGGGTGTGCTCAGCGTCTGACAGCAGCGCGCCGAAGGATTTGATGGGTAATGTAAATCACGGAGCATTTCTCTGCGGAGAGAGGAGGGCGTTGGATAAAGCCGAGTGATTCTATCTGGACTCAAATCCCAAGGATGCAGGTTTGAATAAGAATGAAACAGATAAAGCCCGAGGAAGCCATTATAAAAACTGTAATCTTCAGAGAGAAAAAAAGTGGAAAATTGCAATACTGCTGTCTAAATATAAGGGGCTGTTATCACTGTACATTGACTTTCAGTTTTGGTTGAACTCAGAGGGCTGCTCTGCTGCTTCCTCCTCTCACTCGAGCTCGCCAGGCAGAAGTGTAGGTGTGTGGGTGGAGTGTCAGGACAGTGTAGGTGACTTTAGGTCTTATCAGCAGCTCAGAACAGCACTGAGAGGGGAGGCGGTTTTCAGGGGGATGCTGGAATCCTCTGCTTAACTCTCTGCAGCTGTCAGGAGGTTAATTCCATGGAACATGAGTGGATAGATGCCGCTTGCCAAATTACATCCATCTCCCTTAACTTCTCCCCTGCAGCCCAAAAAAAAAAAATTCCTTTTCCACTGCAGCACACTTGACAAACAACAACAACAACAAAAAAAACCAGACAATCAGACTAAGCTCTTTATTAACCCGAGTGAGTGCATCAATATGTCTGAAGATTTCTTTGTTCTATGGGTTCAAAATTGGTCAGGATCTTCATCTGTTACTGCAATTAAATCCAAAATTGAAGAAAGAAGACGAAAAAAAAAAAGAGTATCGGTATTCAGCTGCTCTCCCACCAGAAGGGGATTGGTGGGTGGGCGAGTGGTAGGGTAGAGGAGCTCCTATCACTCCCCTCTGCTAATTAAAACTAACGACTCCAGGTGCTGAACGGTGCCGGGCGAGGGAACTGCCGGGTGGCTTGTTTGTGTTGGTGGTTCGCCTTCATTACCGCCCCCATCCATTCTCCTTAGGAGCCCGCTGCAGTATCGACTCAAATCCCACCACACAATGTGCAGTGTAAGGGGGTGTGAGGGGAGGCGATCTAAATGCAAATGCCTGGGTGTGATGCGCCATAAAAGTGTGCATAGAAGTGATATGTGCTGCAGGTAGAGGATCTTTTCTTTAAGCAAAAGAGGTAATGTCTTGATTATGGGCTTCAGGTCAATAACCAGATCGGGCTTTTAAATACTCTCCGAGTGCCTTGCAATGAGAGAGGTTGTTTCTCGGCGGGGAAGAAGTCAATTAACATATTTTCTCCTCAACCTTTGAGTTATACGGTGATCAATACGAGAGAGGACGAGGGTAAGAGTGCTGTGTCTATTCCCATCCCTGTCTTTTTAAATCACAGCAGGTCTCAAGAGTCTATAGACCATCCTGACATTTCACTGACACACACAAATTCACACTGTGCAGCATGCAACCCACAGCCTGTGTGGTGCATTTCCATAATTATAATAAATTGCTCCTTAATACTGCTGGCACCATCACAAATGTAAAATATGTCTGACTTTAATTCTGGATAATCAGTTTCATTAAATGGTGGGTTGTAGATTACATTATTGTTTATAGCTTGAGCAGAGTCTTAGGTTGTAAAGTGCTGTGAACAAGTATTTGGCCCACAAAATGTTTTGTTTTTTTTTATTTGTCGCACTTAAATATTTCAAAAATAAATAAATGGTAGTATTTGGTAAACATAGCCAGACTGAAAGTAGTTTTCAAACGATGACTTTTGTTTTGTATCGAGTGGAAAAAATTTAAGGCAGTTGCAGTGTGAAACTTTGGGGCTTTTTATTTTGCTTCCTTAAGATCTAGATGCGAAAGATCTAGATGGACTGAAGTTCCTCACAAAGAAATATAAAGCACTCATTGTGGATTACTGCAAAGAGCGAGCTTGGGCTGGATTTTTTTTTTTTTTCCTTTCTACAACCGAAAAATTAACTGAAAGCTGCTATTTATGTTTAAGTGTGACAAACAGCAAAAATAGAAGGAATCCGTAGGCGGTGAAGTACATTTTCATACCGTCGAGTCGTCTCAGGCTAAGTTCTATTATGAGACAAAAATGTTAAAAGGACAAACTTCACCATGATCCTACTGAAGAAGCCTCCTGTATCACTGAGAAACAGATTGTGTTTCCTGCATATTTTTTTCCATCAAAGGATTGCCATGATGTGAGAGACGATGAACGCCACAGCACTGAGTTGAACAGGAGAGAGCTCTTTGTAAAAAGAAACTCAGAAATGATCTACCAATGGAAACTTTTTTGAGGAATTTTCAAGTTTTTTTTTTATGGATCTTGCTGTTTTTCAAGATTGCGTACACTGATTAATATTTATAAGTAACCAAAATAAAACCCTGGGGAGGTTTTGTACATTTTAAGTTCAATAGTAATATGAATTTTGCATCGCTGGTCTAGATGAATTCAGTGAAGCAGAGTGCTCCGACAACAGTGGGAAATCAAAAAGCCCTTTTGAGAGAACACATGGGTAGCAGTGGGCCACAACCATCCCAATGAAGTTAATTAATTAGCTTTAACAGTAATTGGCTGATTGTAGTTTGGCGATGAGGGTGTGAGGTGGCTGGTTTGGTGGCATCTTTGCATTGCTGTGGGGACTGTCTGACCTGCTCTGCTGTTGGGACAGGTGCCTTGTAGAGGTGATGCTCTGAGGGCCTTGTGGCTTGGCTCTGAGTAAATGTCTTGGTTTGGTGCTGCTCAGTGCTGTGGGTGTTTATGGAGGCACGGTGGATTGTTGGGCCAAGTCTGGTGAGGTGGTTGTCTGTGGATGTTTGGAGGATCTGTCTTCCATGCCAAACTTTGGGTTGATGTCCTTGTCACGGTTGTTACTATTTCTCTGGCTGGCCCCCTACTTTTGTTATTCGTGGATCATTTTCTTGCATCTGGCCTATTGTAATTCACTTTAATATTGAGAGGTGATTTTGAAATACGGTTAAAGTAATTTACTCCATCTCTTATATTTTCTTCTTGTCCATGTCATCTACCTCAGTTGTTTTGACATGTTCAGTCTAGTGCCTGAACCAGACACAACCTCTAACTTGTCACATGTGCAACAAGAGGAACATCCTCCTTTGCCTTTTTTGAGCAAATCTGCTGCTGCAAGGGAACTGATCCCACCGTACTTTTGCCTAAGCTCTCAGAACAGCGGACACAAATGTTCAAATATTCACTTGACACACATTTTCAAAAGTCTCTCTTTTGTTCTTCTGGGTGTTTTGTCTCTTTGATCTACCTCCCATTCTTCTTGGCAGAAATACTTAGAAAGAGAGTGCTGGGGCAGCCACTGTCATGTCACTCCAGTTACTGTCCCCTGGGTTTGAATCACTAGAGCTTAAAAATAGTTTTATGGCTGTATTCCTCTGGTTGTTGCCTTGTTGAACTCTAAACCTTCCCACCAGACTGAGATTCTGTGGACCTATGCTCTAATAGTTCTTTACAAGATTTTTTTCCCCTTCAAATTCCCAGTAGGCTGTAGTGAGCCACTTAAAGAGGAAAGTTCTGTGTCCTGATGCAACACCATAAATGTCAGACAGAAGGAGCATTGTGCTCATGGTTGTCCTTTTGTCTGGCTATTTCCCTGCGTATTTGGCTTGTGCATAATATGTATTGTAACTCAGATTACCAAACTTGTTTTGTTTTAGAAGAAAGAACATTTATTCTCACCTAAATATGTACGGGTGCAGCGCCGTGAAAAAAGTATTTCCTCCTTACAAATGTCTTTTTTGCCACATTAGCGCTTGCGCTCATCTAACAAATATCAAACAAACAAATCACGAGTGAATACAAAAATATGTATTTATAAATGATGTTATTTATGAAAGGAAAAAGCAATCTGGCTCTGTTTGAAAAATGTCCCTCCACCCCACTTCTTGTTAAGTCAGGAATTAATTATAATCTTTTTTTTTTTTGTTGTTGTTGTTTAATTTCACAAGCAACACAACAGTCTGATGACCTGGAAATTCAAAACTTAATTAAATAGAACCTATCTAACAAAACAATGCAGGTTAAAAGGCATCATGAAGCCGCACATCACGCCCCAGTTTCATGGAATTGAAGAACAAATGAGAAACAAAGTCACTGACATCCATCTGTACAGAAAAGGTTAAAGGGCCATTTCTGAGGCTGTGGAACTACAGCTGTAGCCATTATTCTCAAATGGGGAAAACAATGAACAGTGATGAGGAAACCCAAGAGTAGCTGGCTTGTCACCTCTGACAGAACCTGACCAGTGGGCTTGCTCTTAAGTAGCTTATTGTCAGCTTTGGCATCAACTGCATTGTTACATGCTGATGTGTAAATCACACTGAATAAAACGGACTGCCAAATACTCTTACATAAATGTAAACAACCATTAGGGAGAAATTGATTTTTCACAAAGAGCCGGATTGGCTTATACAGCTAGATTTGTTTTTTGCTCTTAATAAATAAAATCACTTTAACACAGCACTTTCTATTTATTGCAGGTATCTTTGTCTGATATTATGAAAATTGATGGTGATTTGAAACAGAAGAAATCCATAAGTGGGAGGAAAATGTTTTCATTGCACTCGTCCAACTCTGCAAACATCCATTTCTCAGGGAATGCTTGTTTTTCTACCTCCTGAATAGGAGGCACTGTACACACATACGTGCATCTAGCAAGTTTAATTAGAAAAAGCTAGGCAGTATAATAAGAAAGAGCATCGCAAGGACAACTGAAAAAAGGTAGGATACACTATTACAATGTTTCTGAAAGTGAAATTTCACTCTTTTGTATATTTTGGGTGTATACATTGTATTTTATTTGTTAGATTTTTTTTAGTTAATGTCATTTGGACACACTTTTGCGATACATTCTTTCAGTCAATGACAAAAAACATCTGTTTTAAGATAATTCAAGAAAATTGAAATATGCTGCAAACACACAAAAAAATGATATTTGGAAATGATCCAGATTTCATTTCTTTACGTTGGCAGTTTAAAATATTTGCTGTGGAAGAGACCAGTTTTCATGATTTCTTATAGTGTACACACATTCATAACTCAGGAACCTGACTTCCTCATGGCCAAATCCTTTTCCAGACTAAATATTTGTGACAGAACAATTTCAGAAGCCATTGGGGTAGAAAAATGTGTTTACAAACCAACCTCCCTCTTTTCTCTCTTGACAAAGGTGGTATGACTGGTACACACTGCTCGCCACATTATCTACCCTCATCAGCAATCTATGCGTCTTCCCATTCCCACCTGTCCACCAGAGGGCGTTAGTGAGATTCAGCTGACACTAATGATTGACCGCCTACCTCCAAACCAGGTCTTCATTTACCCTTCTACTGTTGAGGGGAGACAGTTTTTCATTTGAATCTGCAGTTATTAAATTGTGTCCTGATTGAACCGTTCATATCAGCCAGTTTGTTTCCATCACACTCGCAATAAACTGCCTCTGACCTTTAACCCCAGTGTGTTCTCAGAGCGGGAACACATTCATCACTCGCTCCTCCTGTGCATATGATTCCACACATTGCATTATTAAACTCAGTGAGTTAACTTTAATTTGAATGAAATCCAATAAACAAACTTGCCTGAGGTGGAAATGCTAAACAAAGACCAGACAACGCAGGCATCATTGTGCCTGTAATGCCGTTAGCAGTGGTTCTTGATGGGTCATTAAAAATTCTTATTGAAGTTCTGTTTGCCCACAGCGATGTTGATTTTCTTTTGATGGCTCTTTTCTCCTTCGCAATTGACTCTCTAGGACAAATTAAAGGCTCATCTAGGACTATATTAAGTAGGCCAGCAGAGTTTATTGGATGAACTCGGACTTGGATTGGACACTTCCAGGGTTTATTTAATTCTCTACTGCTGAAGAATGGAAAGGTATTCCAAGATGTGAAGCACATAAGCCTCTTAATTCCAAGAACAACAGCAAATATATTAGGTGTGGACTATATTGGATAAGGAAAGCTTTTTATGCTCCCTCAGTTCACTGAGAATTAGGGAACCCAGACTTCTCTTACTTTGGACCATTAGTGTGGAATCATCTCCAAACAGGAACTTAAACTGTCTGAACTGATTCCATTGGGAGTATTTAGGTAGAATATTGAGAACATGGCAGCGAGCCTGTTTTTCTTCTTATTCATAGCTTTATTAATTATCTTTTACATTTTGACACTATTTTGATACGCACTTATACACTTATTTCAAATGCAATTTTTTTTACAATTTTCTGTAATATTGGAACAGGTCTTTCTTGAAAATGAGAATAAGTCCTGAGGTAACACTTCATAAGACATGATCATGCAACCATGATTTAGATATAGAAACAACAATCTTATCAACTCTGACATACATGGTGCCAGTGCAGACACATGTAATTCTGTTTTCAAACTTTTACATGTAAAAATCTGGAATGTTTTAGATGTAACCCTTTTGATACACCTGAATAAATTACACAGTGTTTAACTGCTTTCAAAATGTAATTACTAAGAGCCCTCATGTCGAAAGTGATCTGTTTAAACACAACTATTCTGTGTTGCCCTCAGAGGTTCATTAGAGAACCTTGGTAAAAAAAAAAAAAAAAAACCAGAAAGAATCAGCACAGCGGAGCCAAACGAACAGAAAAATGACATTGGCAAACAGATTGCATTTTACATTGACATTCCCTTAGAAATGGTTAAACTTAAAATGTAGGGAGAAAAAAACTAAACAAAAAAACATCTAAACTGTCTGTGTGTATTTGGTGGGTTTGCATATGTATGATCTTCCATTCAAGAAGGACAGATGCATACATTTAAAACATGAAGACATTCTGCTTCGGTGCAGACCAGGGAAGTTTGTTCACACCAAACACCCATTCAGGTCCTCCTGGACCTTACTTCATGGATATATTCACAAGTTCTCAGTTTTTCTCTGAACCGAGCTTTGCTTCTTTTTGGGTTTTGGAACAGCATGTTCTGTTTTTTGCAACCGCAACTTTGCAAAAAACAGTTTTCAAAATGTGTGCTGTTGATAAAAAAAAAGAATAAAAACAGGAGAAAAACATGCACTAGTGGAACTAGCTTCAGCTTATTAGGTTAATTCTTGACTGGTCAGTCACATAATTGAGTACAAAAAAAATGCTGACAGATGCTGAGCCTTTCAAAACTAGCATTCAGGTAAAATACACAAAAGCCTCGCTGTGGTAATTCTCATAAATTAAACATTGAAGTGTCTCACTGTTAAGTTTGAAAGAAGTTCACCTAACATGTAGAGTGTGAGAAGCAATTATTTGATTCTCTGAAATTGAAAAATTAGTACTGAGAGGCTCTATTGTTAATAAATTAAGAGCAGGCAGAATTCACTGCACGGCATCGAAGTACGTCTTTAAAGTCTTGTTATTGGGCACAATCTCACATCTGTACCCAGCATTCTCTACCAAAAAATATGTGTTGCTGCTTTTTTGGACTTGAGCTAATTTCACATGAACAAAGATAAAGTGGAATACTATCAGGGAGTTTAAAATCTAATTGGCATGAATAACCTGTGTATCCTTGTGGATCAAAGGCTGCTGTTTTCACAAAATTGCTGAGTGGAATCAGCCCTCACTCCGGCATTATTTTTGAAAGAAGAGGTGATGCGGCTCAGCGATGAACAGACCTCTGGATGAACTTTTGGAAAATAGCTGCTGGTGAAAATCTCAGAATAAAGATGCTCTTGTCCAAAAACGTTCAACATGTCTGGCATGGCTTTCGGTTAAATTTCCAGTTTAAATTAATTACAGATTGTTTTTAAATATTACTAACATGAAAACCTTTTTGAAAACTGGTCTGAATTTTTATGCACATGATTTATTGAAAAACAGTATGGTTTTTATCCATTATCTCCAAGAACTAGCTCTAAGAAGGCCATCATGCAATTTTTGAGATCAAAACATAAAAAAACCCTATGACTGTTTTTGCCAAATTTCTTTACAAGTTCTCAGAGATAAATGGTAAATTGCTGACTGAGGTACTTTGAAAATATGCATCACACAGATCCTAAAAGGTGCACGTTCTTAGTGGACCCATTTCCCGAGCCAATGTTAAACTTACTGACCAGTTTGATTTAAAATCAAGCAAACTGACATCACAGTCACTCCTGCGTAAAACAAAATATCACTGTCAGTTTATTTTCCTATTCCATTTAAATTTATTCAAATAAAATATACCCTAACAATTAATCTACTGTATTCTATGTATGCCACCCAGAGACGGAGAAGACATTGGTTTATAGAACAGAATAATAAGAATATCTAGTTTCCTCAAGCATGACATTTTATCCTTTTGTTTTCACATTAGTTCTCCATTAGAGTTCACTTAAATTTTACATGAGTCATGTTTGAGATCACTGCATTTTCAGATATTGTGGCAACAAAAACACATTGAGGCAGATTGGTGGACTGGATTGACCACCACCATGGCTGCTTTGTTTCCAGTACAACTCTGGACCAGTCCACAAGGATATGAATGGGTGTTTGATGCAGACGAAGCAGCCTTGTCGGTACAGAGTTCTGATACCAAACCAGCAGAGCCAAACCTTCCCGTCAAACAGTGACTAAACTCATAGATGCTCTTTTAAAAGAAAAGTCAAATATTCCCATAACTGAGGACCAATAACACATTAAAGGCAACTAACCCAAAAAGTTTGGCCAAAATAGTGCATGACTGATATTGAGATTGTGGCAACACTAGGGTAGGAGTCTGGTACTCTGCTCCTCACTGCAGGGTAACCAGAAGTTGTCAACAACGCCACCTTGGGAATTGCACCCAAGGAAATACACTGCCAGTAGGCTCGAGGTTTGTGACCAGAGAGAACAAGACTTTTCCAAAAAAAAAGGGATTACATTTATTGTTTCATGTTAAAAAAAAAAGACAATCACAACATAAGGAACACAATAGGAAGGGATTGTACAGTACTGAGGCCTACCAGCAGGGGAAGGGCGGTCCAAATGGGAACTGGTTCCTAAAATAAATGTATAAATCCAAAATAAATCACTTCAAACACTTGTGAACAGGCATTCAATCGTGAAGAAACCCCAACACACAGTTCCAGTCCCCCAGGAGGCCCCTCCCACTACCGTCAGCTCTCAGCCTGGAGACAAGAGGGTGGGGTTAAACAAGCAAATACAAAAAGAACACAATTTAAACTTGGTCAAAGACTAAAATGAGGTTACCTCCAACATAACCAATTAAAATCATCAATGCTTTAATAGAATAGTCTAAAACAATCCATGGCTGCTACCTGCAGCGAGGCTGGAGGCTACACAAAACAATAGAATGTTCCAAAGTAACAAATTCAAACCAAAGAAAACCCAAAACTAAAGAAACAAAACAGATTAAACAAAGCAGTTGCAAAAATGAAACAAAGTCAACCAATGAAACAAGATAAACTAAAAAAAATGAAAGAAAACACTGAAACAAAACATCAGGGTCTCCAGTGAGCTGCAGCAGTGTCAGAGCTGGAATTAAATCAAAAGGTTAGTAGGTGATTTACAGAAGATGGAAGGCAGAGGAAACCATTGTCACCTACCAGAGCTGGATGACTTCACCCCAACCCAGAAGATCCTTTCCAACCCACAGCAGGAGGATCAGCTTTCCAATATGTGCTATATATAAATAATAGTTATTTTTGGTGTTATGGAGCTGTATGGGTGCAATAAAACAATACATACCAGTTTTATGTGCAAACTGCACTGGGGAGGGTGAATTACAGTCACACCCCAGTACCAAGAGCTTCCAGTGGTTTTCTAGATGTAAACAATTCAAGTCAAATACTGAATTTGTAGGTCTTATGCCAAAGGAGAAACATTACTTACTGACGTTAGAGCTTTAAACCTGCATGCTACCCAAGTGACCTTCCCAATGACGTGTGACCAAATGCCAGCATAAGCAACCAGGTGAGAGAGTCTGCCTTTATACTCTCCGCCCCTCGTGAGGTGATTAAGGGCCAGGTGTTTTGAATATTGGGGCAGGCTTCTTCCTGCTACAATATACTGAGCTGATATTTTACACCATCTTCAGTGAAAACGCATAATGCTGCTCACTAAAGTCAACAAATGTACTTGAAACTCACTTCCTGTCACACGTAATAAGAGTCAATAATAGTTTTTCCTTCCACACATTTAAAAAATATTTTGTACTTTTTTGAAAACCTGCATTGAAGTAAATTTATATATATATATATATATATATATATATATATATATATATATATATATATATATATATATAATGTCATGATTTGTGTGTTTATTTTTGAGTTTTTTTCTGTGTGGTTCCTGTTCCCTGTGAATCCTGTCTCTGCGTCTTCCCCGTTGATTGTCTCCCAGGTGTGTCTCGTTCCCTTGGTTACCCCATGTGTATTTAGTCCCACCTGTTTTCTGTGTTCCTCGTCGGGTCCTTGTCTAATGTCTATTGTCTACCGCTCGTCTACGTTGTCGGCACAGTAGTACTGTTAAGTCCTGTGTCGGCATCAGCTCGTTTTTTCAGTCTCGTTTATGTCAGTTGCTACCGGCATTAGCTGAGTGCTACCCGCTGCCGTGCTGCCTGTCCTGGACTGTCAAGCTTCATCAATAAATCACCATCATCATCATCATCATCATCATCATCATAACCTGGGTCTCTCTGCGTCACTCCTCACCACCACTACACCCCCCTGACACATAACTTTTTATATTAAATAGTGTTTGTTATCTATTTTTTTAGAGGACAAAAACTAATAGTTGTTATTTGTTTGGCCATTTACTTTGATGCTGTGTTATTATATTGCTTCTAGTTTCTTGTACAAAATATTTCTTTGTAAACAGTTGTTGCCTACTCACTAATACTAATAGTCAAAATGACAAAACAATTAAATACATTTTTTATGTGCTTGGAAAAATAGCTGTTATAAAAATTATTTTTAAAAAAACAACAAAAAAAACCTTAATGTGTCCAGCTGGATCAGTGAATGAGAATTAATCACACACAGGAAACAGAATGTTTTCTTCGCTACTTATTCTTTTCAAAGAAGGTCAGGCTGTCCAAATGAGTCAAACTTTATTTATATCACTAAATTCTGGCTCAAAGCAACATAATGTTCTTCTCTTATCAAAAGATTCTAACACTGTAACAAAGTCCAAAAAGGAGAGATACAAAATGTGAGCCTCACAACAAAAGCGGAACAGAGTTCAGTCATTCAGTCATTCAGTCTGCAGAGGAAGGGAGGACGGCTTTCTGTGGGAATCTCTTTCTTATGACCCTTTCCAGGATGTTGGCTAACCACTTCCCAGCCATCAGAATATATAAATACATCGTCTGTGCATTAGAACAATCAATAAAGAAACCATAAACATCAAGGTATGTGAGCAGCGAACTGAAGGACTGATCAAAGAGGCCCCAGCAATACGCTTCAAGCTGAAATTGAAAATTGTTGAAGCCCCAAGGTGTGAATGGCCCTGATATCAGATAAAAGCTCGGCAGGAGATCCAGTGATCAATGCCTTCTCTCTCTTTCCAAAGCTACATACATTAAATTCCCCTCACACTGTTTCTGTTTTAAAACTCTTTTAAGAGAGTCTTTGCTCAAACATGTCACGTCCAATGTCTGACAAAAGATTTTTTTTTTCCTGGTCTTTGGTTTGACATGATCATAGATACAAAGACATTAGATTGCATTGAACATGTGCAGACTCTCACAGATGTATCTCAGATTAAAATACACTTTACGGTTGCAAACCAGTGTGCTTTATAATCATGTGACGTGTGTCTGTGTGCTGTCTTCAAGCGTCTAACTGTAATAACCTGTGTACCTGTAATAACTCTCTGTTTCTAGCTTTTGGTTTCTCCAGCACTTTGGAGATCAATGTCAGACTGACATTATTTATTTAAAGCACATTTAGCAAAGATATGTTTCTGTTGCTTGACTCAATATAAATGACATGAAACTCTTTTGGCAGCTGATTCAGATGTATTTTATTCAACACAAAACAATCATTTTCAGTAAGGAAACGATCCTTAAGTGTGAGAAATGTGTCTCCTTTAAAAAGTTAAAAAGTTGGAGTATGCAAAATAAATAGAAAACATACTTAATTTGTCTATGCTGCTCCAGGAATCATTTTGCTTAAAAAAAACCCAATGTATTTTATAAAATGCAATGAAAGGAGGGGTCTTTGAAAAAATAAAACAATAAATTAGAAGGTGGTGGTCGTCGCTCGTGACCCTCAGAACTTGCAGCAGAAACCGCAGCCTTTGTTCTTGCAGCAGTTGCAGCAGTAGCGACACAAGGAGAGGTGACTCTGGCGCTTTTCCCTGACATGTTTTGGCATCTGTGTGAAAGACAAGAGACATGAGCAAAGTGTCACCAACAGCACTTCCTTCTCTATCTGTGTTTGAGAGAGGACAAGGCTGCTCCGTGGGGAATACAGCATCCACTTAAACTTTAATTTGCTCGTGGTAATTGGCTTAATTCATTCAGTCAATTGAACATACCATCCACGATTCCATTGACACCTCTTGATGTGCCTCAACTGGAGTGTCGTTGCCCCCTGCCTCCTCCAGCTCTCCGACCTGTTAATGAATTATGCACATTTAAGAGTCACGTCTATCCTTCCTGACAAAACATTTGGAGCTGACGAGCAGGAGAGAGGTGAGTTTGAGTTGAATTCTTACCCCAGTGAACGGGACGGCGGAGCTCTGCACAATGCAAACAAAGGCGAGCACGAGTGTCACTGCAACTGCAATGCTGAATGCCTTCATTTTGGGTGAGGTTATAAATCCTTTGAAGATTAGAGCTGATGGGTCTTCTTTCGCATGGGTGTCAGGCCAGCGCAGAGCACCACTGCGTCCTGAATTATTGCTTTGCTTCAGAGACGGATGCCGATTCTCAGCTGGCTTTCTTCAGATCTTTGGCCGATCCTTTCAGCTCTCCTCGCATCTGCGAGTTGAATATGCAGAGAGCGTAGGTATTTATGCACTCGTGGGCCCGGTGTTGCCTCATCTCAGCTGGAAGCCCTGCCCATTCCTGGCAGCTGTTACCCAACTCCACTGGGGAAGTTTTGACCTCCTCATTCCTCTTCATCCTTCTGCACTTCTGCAATACTAGTGGGGGTTTCTCCAAGCTATCTCTTGTTTTCATGTCTGTCTTGTCTCTGTCTGAGACAGCATGTAATTCCACACTTGAACAATATTTATTTTTACAATGATACACATATATGTGCAATATGTATTCAGTAACAGAGGCTATTGATAGAACAGATCTTACAGAAGCAGTGGAGTTTTCCCAGCAAAAGGCTGACACTGCACAGGTCATTCTATTGCATGGATGACTGAGCCGCGTTCATTTCGACCCGGGATATCCTTCATGACAGTGAACCGGCCGCTTTGGAATATCCAGAGCTCAGTCTAAAGGATGTAATTACAACCTCTCAAATGGACTAATTAGCCCTGATTTTCAACATGTTCAGTTTTTGCATAATGTGTGGGAACCTGTAGTTGAACCAAATTAAATCCTTTCGAGAGCAGCGACTGGTAGTCAGGATTAAAAAGCTCCGTTTGGGAGTCAAGGTGTTTTAATATGTATTAGTTAAAGATGAGGAAAGTAATACAATTAGGCATATTCTGTTCAAGCAGCAGAAAAATTGGAATGTTTGAGCTGTTTTACTGTAAATCACATCAGTGGGTTTTTTTTTTAACTGAGACCAGATTTCAAAGCTAAAGGCTGTAGACATAAAAGATGAGTCCTTATAAAATCTTCACAGAATCAAAATTTTGCCATTGGCAATATGAACATCTATACCACATTTGAAATAAGTCGATTTTTTTTCTGAGTAATTTTTTTATTAATATCCCGCAATGTTAATCAAAAACGTTAGTTAGTCCATAAATCCCAAAGAAATGCCAGGACATACCAACCAAAACTTTGTTGTGATTTTGAGGTAAAATATCCATGTGAGAAAAAGGTGTGTGTATTACAGTTTATTGTATAGTTAAAAATGGATACAGAGCTAATTAAAAAACGTCGTAAGAGGTGTTTTCAGATTGGCTATTCAAAAGTTATTTACATTTTCAGAAATTGTTTTTTTTGCGGAAGAAGCAGTAAAGAACATAGCAGAACTCATGGTACACGTTCCTGCTTCCTTGAAGACAAAGGAAGCAGGGACAGATTAAAATATTCCCTTATCAGGGAAAATATTGATAAAATAATCATCAGTTGCAGCCCTGCAGTGAGAGCTCAGGCCTGTTTAATAACCATGAAATCGTGATAATAACAGCCACTGTTCTGAATTCATCGCAATTATTTTGACTCATATTCGCCAGGCAGTGACAAACAACTAGAGATTAATTAACCTTTCAGTGAAAGAAATCTCCTCCCCAACAACATCAGGTTGTGAATTAATGCAGAGTCAATGCAGCTAAAAATGATAACGGTAAAACACAAAGGTGCAAACTGATAAACGGTGGGCCGTGCTTGCTGATAATAATCAGAGACCATTTGAATTCTCATTATACCTTCAAAGCCTTTTTCCAAACCGCCTCTGCCGACTCAATTAAGGAACAACATGTTGCAGGATTTCTGCGTCAGCCTGTCTCGTTCGCTGATAACCCCGCTGGCCCACGTGCTTGCTTTGGGTGACCACATCGTCAGTGTCAACAAATACAGTCAGGGATGGCTCCATGTCTGTTGGAATCTGCCCATCATTTTGTAGCATTCAGTCACTCAGGGAGAATCAACAATGCTGTCACCGCTGTCAGAGATTTATATTGTTTCTGTGCAACAGAGAGGGTTCTGATTCGCTGTTTACACTGGCGCATGATGTCCACTTATGTGAAACATTTGGGTGGCATGATTCATAGAGCGTGACTCAGCTCATGTGATGTGATTGTGACCATTTTTAACTGCAGCAAGGCAAAAAATACATATATGTATATTAAGGGTGTCTTGAGTGTGGTAAACTAGAAAAAGCAAGAAAGAAACGGATATACTGTTGACTTCCACAGGAAAGTCCAGCTTCTCTGATGAGGCTATCATCAGCGACCTGCTGTCCAAACAAAACCAGGCACCAGAATGGCGGACAGATTCACCTCAGCAGGCGCCACTCCGCCTTTTCTCTCCTGTTCGAGGGCATTGCCCCCGTCTGTCCCTGTTTCATCTATGTCCTCTACTCATGTCCCTGTCCGCCGCCCCTCCTCTACGTACCAGCCACTGTTACATGCGTTTATCTTTCCTTAAAAACAGCACATAAACACATCACTAACACCTGAATCCCAGAACAAACAGAACACATTGTTTTCCCCACATGAAATAGTGATTTATTTTTATTTTTTTCCCCCCCAGCAAACCTTAAAGAAGTAATGACTCATTCTAAATCCAGGGGGCAGCATAGAGTTCACGAGTTTGCTAATTGTTGCTGGGATTTCCCCACATGTAGTTGAACGTGAGAAATGTTGCAGTGTCTTGACAGGAATTCCCAAAATACAACAGAGTCTGAATGGCTTTGAACAAGAATGGGAAGTGAATCCTTCAGAACGTATAGCTGCATAAAAATATCGACATAGGAAGTAAAAGGATATCATAAAGTCAGATACATGTCAAATACGCATTCAAATCAAAAGCAGGCTTAAAGATTATGAGCTGAGTGTGATTTTATAAAACTTTAAGTTAGTTCTCGCTTTCTTTTACATTTCTACATATGATTATAAAGTTTAAATCCATCAATGGTTTGATGACTAATAAAAAAGGTATTTATATCTCTCTCTTTTTCTTCCTTCCTTCCTTTTTTTCAAGCTTGAAAGTACATCATAATTGCAGACTGCTGCCAATAAAACCCTGAATGACGTTTTCAAGATCTTTCAGCCTCATGAACAACCACAGCATGACATTATGTTAGAGTGGCGAGACCGCTGCTATACTACTCAGCTTCTTGATGTATGATTTAACACTAGAATCCCTGTCTAATGCACCCTTTTAGCGTGTTAAAATGTATAATGCTTTACTTATATATTTTTTATTATTCCGGTCAGCTATCATTTTATTCAAACTAGACAGATGAATGTTATAATTTACTCCTTATGGAGCAGTTAAGGCATTTTGATTATACTGGTTCATGCAGAGGGTGCTACTTAAGAGTTTTAAGCCCCAAGGTAAATTGTAAAAATAAAAATAAAAAACATT
This sequence comes from Poecilia reticulata, assembly GCF_904066995.2. Lineage (NCBI taxonomy): Eukaryota > Metazoa > Chordata > Actinopteri > Cyprinodontiformes > Poeciliidae > Poecilia > Poecilia reticulata. The sequence goes on from NC_088845.1 coordinate 11,050,693, forward strand.
AGAAAAGCTGGGGGGGGGGGGGGGTTTATCAGTAAGTATTCTAAAATTACAAGCAACTTTCAAGCACTTTACATTAAGTATTTAAATAAAAAAAAGCTTGTCTGGTGTGTTTGTAAGGGATTTGTCTTCATTTTCTCCAATTTTCCTTGTATCTTAGACATCATATTCATTTCCATATGTGAAATTGAGAAACATGAGAAAGCTGAAGTAGCCAAAAGGGTGACAAGGTCACGCCAGGAACTCTAAACTCCGGCATTACAACATGAACAGAAACAGTAGTTTGGAGAACGTGTAAACCAGAACGTAACCCAGGGATTCAAAATCAGTTTATGTTTTACTCATGAATGGTTTGACAGCACAACAGTAACGAAGCTGCTGTAATATGATTCAAAAGTCACAGTTGGTCTCAGTGCTCAAACTATATATCTGTCTAGATTTCCAACAGCAGCCAGTTCAAGTTAATGCTACACATCAGGTGTGGAAGAAAAGTAAAAATATAGAGATGCAGTCAAATGGCTTCAGCAGACAAGTGGAGTCGCTGCTGCAGCTAATTATCAAGAATAACATGAAACAGAAATACTCATACACAGTGGTTAATAGATTGATTTATGGATTGCAAAAAAAAAAAGAAAAGAGAAAGGAGAAAAAAACATGATAAAACAAAAATTAACAAATAAAACCTCAAACTTTTTATTACCTGGGGAACTAAAAACATCATCGGTTGCCTTTACGGTTTGTCTGACCTTTTTCCTATAATATTCGTTCAACTATATTTTCTGCATAGAATATATTTGGATAAGGAAGATGACTCACTTCATCTGATTCTGTGTTTCCAGTAAGGGGCTACCATTCTTACACCATATTCCTGTCAGATAAGTTTTTTTTTTTTTTTTGTCAAGAAAACAATTGCAGATCCAGATAGCACATCATCTATATATAGTAGTTCAGCTACCATTTTGTAGCAGTGTTCTCTTTTTCTTTACTTGCTGCAGAGGCCTTTATGTTGATCATTATAGACACTAAATTTAAATATTCTGGTTTGTTCAAAATCAGAATTTAAGCTGAGATTTCTGCAGCCGCTGTGGAGATCACGAATTCCGATACACTTTGGCTCCGTGACATTTTCAATTTTTATCCCTTTGATATCAGATCAAAAGGGTGAGATACAAATCGTATGTTCTTAAGCTTCAAATTGGAGTCAAACATGTCTTTTAACATGTGCTAACAGTTTACTCTGCCATTTTGATCAGGGCTCAAGATCAAACACAAGTCTCTGGTGGATCAGTAAAAAAAAAAGCTCTCGATTCTATCCGCAAGTTCTAACACAGCTGAAAAAAAAAATAGCTTTGGAGAAAAGTTAGAACAACTCTTACTGTTCTGTTTGATCTCCAAATATCTTAACGGCTAGTGAAAATAGATGAAAAACAATAAACAAATGATGGTAAAACTAAGCTGGCACCAAGTTCCAGAAGCTTCCATAACTATCCTTAGTAGCAACAGTTTGAAGTCGTCTGGATGACCTTGATTCTTTTTTTAAAGTCGTTTCTCTCATATTTGATGGTGTGCTGGGATCATTGGACTATTGACCCAATTTATCCCAGGCTTCAGCTGTCAGACAGATGGCCTCACTGTCTCTAGACTCCAGAATAATTCGGGATACAGATGAGTCCAAGGTCAGTTCAATGACGACAAGGTACATCATGTCCTGTGGCTGCAAAGAAAGAAAGCTCAACTTATTGCTTTAAACTGTTAAGTAGGACACGTTTGTGTGGATTTGCCATCTTTGGTTCCTTCCTAAGTCTCGGGTCTTATATACTCAGTGGCCCTTTTATTAGGTATTGAGGCAGTTCCATCAGAATTGCCTCACTTCTTAGCGGCATAGATTTATTAAGGTGAAAAGAGATTCTTCTGAGGTTTTTGGTCCAGGCTGGCATGATGCCTTTGCACAGTCACCTGCACATCCAGGATGAGAAAATCTTTCATTCATCATAACCCTTAGCTATTCTAATGCAGTGTTGCTCAACCGTGGTTCTCAAGCCACATCTTTTAGTTGACTGCCTGCTTTAACAAGCTTTTGCTGCTGAACTGCAGTCATCTGAATCAGGTGTGTTAAAGTCAGGAAAAATCGAAACCATGCAGAGTGAATCCGAAATTTGTCCAGATTTCAGTTTAACATTAGCTTACAATGCAACTATTCATAAAGTGGAGCAGACATCTTAATAGAAATTCAACAAACTCTATGCAGAATAAGTATGATGGGCCTGATGATTCACTTTTTATAGGTACCAGCCTATTATGGTGTTAAAGGGAATTAAATGACAGAAAGGGCTGCAAAGAGGCCACTGGAAACACACATTAGCAGATTTAGTTATCAGCTTCAGTAAAAAGAAATAGAAATTTTAATAAAACATAACATGAATGAATGAGAAATAGCAAAAGTAATAGGAAAAAGAAAGGAGAGCAGGTTGTTCCCCCCCAAAAAAATAAATGGAGAAATGAGAAGCGCAGGGAGGAGGAGAAAAGAGACAATTATTTCTGGTCTCAGATTTAGGCATACTGGGCTAAGTAGCACTCATTTTAATTTGGTGAGACATTGCAATGGTAAGTGTGAATACTGTGGAGCTGGTGAGACAATAGAGCATGTTAAGCTACACTGACAAAATTAGTGACCCAGAGTCTAAGTTTCATGTTCTTTGCTGACAAAAGTGGCACCCAGTGCGTCTTTCTGCTGCTGTAGTGCAGATGTTTCAAGGGTCAATCGGTTGTGTCCAGGGATGTCCTGCATACCCCGATTGTAACAAGTGGTTATTCAAGCTTTTTTTTTTTCCATTCCATCAATTCAAACCGGTCTGCCCACATTCTTCCAAACAACTGGGTATTTTCTCTTTTTTTGGAGACGGCTGACTTGGAAAATCCCAATGGATGAGCTTTTTCTTAAATACTCATAGCAGACCCTCCGGCACCAAAAGTCAAAGTCAGTTAAATCTGCTTTCTTCTCCATTCACAGTTTAAACTTAAGCAAGCCTTTTTCACTTATATGGATGCCTGAACGCATCGGGCTGCTGCGCTGTGATTGTGAAAGTCAAGCTAGGAACAGGATTACTTTTGCAGCACTTTTTGAAGCCCGTATTTGTTTCACACTCATCACTATAGTAAATAAACTAATAAATGAACTTATTGGTAATACCTAATACAGTGGCAACTAAGTTTGTCATTTCCACTTTGTTCTTACATGATGTTTGGACGTCGCTTTGGAAATCCTCTGGATCTGTTTTAACACCTTCTTTAAGTTTCTTGTTTTAGAGCAACGTTCTCTCACAGCAAGACACTTTTACATCTGCTGCCTTTTTTGTGAGGCTGCTGCGATTATCTTTAACGTTTAGCTTCAAGGCTTCAAATCAGTAAACTTAAAACAAACAAACAAAAAAATCATGTTAACGTAGAGATGATTTGAAATTCTTCTGATCAAAAGAATCGGTCTAATAAAAGGCCAGATTCTTTATTCTGAAGCATTCACATGGCTTGTGCATGTCGGCGCATATTTTGTAAAATGCACATTGACATTTATTTAAAACCCTCAAAAAACTGAGGAGTTTTCACTTCCCACTTGTTTTGCTGCTTATGCCAATGATATAAATTCAAGGTGAGGTAAAGAAAATAAATGTATACAAGACTCGATTGAAAAGGATTTGTAGCCTTTTCCAGAAAAATTACTTTTGAGAGAAAGAAATGTGAACCGACCTGAGGCAGCAGTCAGTTCGCCCCTCTCGACAGCACGCTCCTGTTGCTAAGGAAGCACAAAGGTAAGAAAAAAGCCCGCAGGGCATAAAATTGTGCCTTTTACAGTAGAATATTTTGGCCAGTGTGACTTCAATAGAAATCAGTCAACCATGCACTTGGAAAGATATGTTTTTACACAAACACAGATAGACCTTCACAGAGCATTCGCTGCAACAGTTTTGGTTCCTTCTCCAGGCAAATCATCACCGCTGACCTCCGCATTAAATCCAATTAAAATTAATTTCAGCAATAACAATTCATAGCTCAAAGCTTTCCTCTTTCAATTAATATGTCAATTAATTGTAAGTGCATTATCAGAACCCAGGGGTGAAGGTCACATTCCCTAGTACTTGCCTCATATTATATTTGGGAAATAACGCTGTTCGCATGGCGTTTAATTTAACATTCCCAACCAAGTTTATTCAAAGTCATCTTTTTTTTTTTTTTAGCTTGCGGTGAAAGATGAGAGTGAGCGAGACGGAGTGCATGTATGTCCCAATCAGGGAAGTACGTAGGATCAGAGATCATCCACTTCAAACAGACCCGGCGACACACAGACGCCGGCCTGGTTGGCTGTGTATGTTTAAAGGTAGTGGAAAAAAAAAGACGAAGTGAAGAGCAGGGAAAAAGATGTACATTCAACAGTGGTTAACCCTAAAAAAAATAGTTTATAAAAAGGTCAAGCCACTGCTGCTCTCAATGAGAAACACAAATATTTTCATATCTCAGTAGAATGGAGAAATGAAATCTGACTTCAGTCAATCTGTCATTGACTGATCTCTAAATTATGTGACGGTTTATTTCCCGTTGAACAGTTTAACAAGAGGAGGCCACCTTCTTTTAGAAACGTTGTTCAAAAATATCACATTTGCTAACTCTGGATTTGATTTACAAACCTCGAATAAGTCACACATCTAACCAGTGATTAGTTCATTTAAACTACTTTATGTCCTCGAACGAGACAAACTATACTAAAAATTCTTAGCAACGGTTCAAATCCAATGACAACACTGAAAACCCTGGTAATGTGTTGGTTAAATAAAATGAATCTGAAAAGCAATCTTTCTCCTGAGGGAGAAAAAAACAAAAAAACTTGCTTTTTTGATGGCATCATGTGAAAATGCCTGCAATATGGATATGCTTTCATTGTTTTACAGAAGTATTCGTGCCTTTTGAGCTTTTTCCCATGTTGCCATCAGGGACGCAACTACACATTATTCAGGTGGATGCGAAAACATAAATCGCAAGGAAGGTACGTCAGGGTGAAGGAGCGTAGAAAACATCCGCTCTAAAATGTTTCAATAAATGTCAGTAGGCTTATCCTTCAGCGTTCAGTGATGTCCATAAAATCCCAGTAATTCTTATTTGTGTTTATAAAAGGTGACAAAGTTCGATGGTTATAATAATAATAATAATACATTTTATTTCAAAGGCGCCTTTCTGGCACTCAAGGACACCGTACAATAATAAAAAATAAAAAAAACTGTGACAGAAACAAATAAAATGTAACAAGTAAAAGTAGATAAAAATAAATAAAACAAAACAATGTATCTATATAAAAACTATGTAAAATCAGGCAAACCAATTGTGTCATGTGGAAAAGGCAGATCTAAAAAGGTGTGTTTTGAGTTCGGTTTTAAAATTTGATAATGACTTTATGTTTCTAAGGTATGGTGGTAATGAGTTCCATAGTTGGGGAGCAGAGCGACTGAAAGCTCTGCTCCCCATGGTGGTGAGACGGGCAGAGGGGACAGTGAAATGGATTGAGGAGGATGATCTGAGGGAGCGAGAGGGAATGGCAATATGAATAAGATTTGAAAGATATGGTGGGGAGAGATTGTAAAGGGCCTTGAAAGTGTACAGAAGAATTTTGTAATCTATGCGGAACTTGGTGGGCAGCCAATGGAGTCTTTGCAGGACAGGAGTGATGTGGTGCATGGATGGGGTTTTGGTAATGATACGGGCAGCTGAATTCTGGACCAGTTGGAGCTTATGAAGAGATTTCTGGGTGAGACCAAACAGAAGGGAGTTGCAGTAGTCCAGGCGTGATGTCACAAGACAGTGAACAAGGATGGCAGTGGAATGGGGAGTAAGGGAGGGGCGGAGGCGGTTGATGTTGCGTAGGTGAAAATAAGCCGAGCGGGTTATGTTATTAATATGAGACTGGAAAGACAGGGTGCTGTCAAGGATGACACCCAGACTCTTTACCTGAGGGGAGGGAGAAACGGGACAGTTATCAATTACAAGACTGAAGCTTTTGATTTTGGCCAGAGTAGATTTGGTACCAATGAGAAGAACCTCTGTTTTATCACTGTTAAGCTGAAGCAGATTTGAGGAGAACCAGGATTTTATTTCAGTCAAGCAGTCAGTAAGCGAAGATGGTGGGAGGTTGGAGGCGGGCTTACTGGAAACATAGAGCTGGGTGTCATCCGCATAACAGTGGAAATCAATGCCATACTTGCGGAAAATATTGCCAAGGGGAAGGAGATAAATAATGAAGAGAAGGGGCCCTAAGACAGATCCCTGTGGAACTCCTGATGTGACAGAGGAAGGCTGGGAAGAGAAGGTTTTGATCCGAATGAACTGAGTGCGGCCAGAGAGATATGATTTAAACCAGTTTAGAGGAGTCTGAGTGATGCCAATAGAGGAAAGTCTGTTGAGTAGGGTGGTATGGCAGATAGTGTCAAACGCTGCACTCAAATCAAGTAGGATGAGAATGGACAGCAAGCCGGAGTCAGCTGCCATAAGGAGGTCATTGGTGATTTTAATGAGAGCTGTTTCTGTACTATGGAGGGGACGAAAACCAGACTGAAACAGTTCATACAGGTTATTGTTGGATAAATAAGTGTGAAGTTGGGATGCTACTACCTTCTCAAGAATTTTGGAGATGAAAGGCAAGTTGGAGATAGGACGGAAATTATTCAGATTATAGTGATCAGCACCAGGTTTTTTTAAGATAGGGGTTATGGCAGCAATTTTAAATGAAGCAGGAACTGTTCCAGTGGAGAGAGAGGAGTGAATAATGGCAGAGATAAGAGGGAGTATGGATGGGGCACAGGCTTTAACCAGGACTGTGGGAAGGGGGTCAAGCAGACAGGTGGACGACTTGGATTTGTGTATAAGGGTTGTAATTTCTGATGTTGTTGGGAGCTGGAAGGAAGAGAAGGAGTGGGCTGGAGGAGAAAGTTCAAGAGTAGGACAGGGGAGGGTTGTGAGCTGAGATGCTGGTGGATCTTAAGAATTTTACTGTCAAAAAATGACATGAGGGAATTACAAAAATCAGTTGAACACAAATATGAAGGTAGAGAGTCCGGAACTTGAATGATGTTCTTATAAAGTGAGAATATTGACTTGGTGGAGCCTTCATTTGAACAGATTAAACCAGTGTAGTAAAAGGATTTGGCTTGAGTGATACAGTCCTTATAATGTAATATGTGATTTTTGTAAATGTCTTTATGAACAACTAGTCCAGTTTTCCGGTGGAGCCTCTCAAGTTGCCGTCCTTTGGCCTTCATGAGCCGAAGTTCAGGAGTAAACCAGGGGCAGAACGAGCAAAAGAAACAGATCTGGTTTTTAACGGAGCAAGAGAGTTGAGTATTGAGTGAAGACCAGTGTTGTAATGTGAGACCAGGTCATCAAGGGTGGTTGAATTTAGAGTTGAGTATATATTGTCCATGAGTGAATTGACGCCAAAGGAGAGAGAATTTAAATTAATATCCTTAATGTTACGGAAGGAGATAAGACGGGAAAGCTTAGTGATTGAGAGAGGGAGACAAATATTAAATGAGAGGAGGAAATGGTCAGTTATGGCAAGTTCATCTGCTGTACAATCAGAGGGGGAAACACCAGAACAACAGACTAGATCCAGGACATGACCCCTAGAATGAGTGGGAACATTGATGAACTGCTGGAGACCAAAGCTCTGGAGGCAGGATGAAAAGTCTTTAGTCAGAGAACTATTGCCATCGTCCATGTGAATATTGAAATCACCCAATACTATGATGTTTGGTGAGAGGGTTGACAGGTGAGTGAGAAGAGCAGCAAAGTCATTCAGAAAGTCACTGTTAGTTTTCGGGGGGCGGTAGATGGTTGTGATGATGGTGGGGGTAGGTCCAGAGAGCTGACACACAGTTGATTCAAACGAAGAGAAGGTGGGAGCAGACAACGGCGAGACTTTCCACTTCTCGCGGTGAATTATCGCGAGACCTCCTCCCCGGCCGGTGCCACGGGGTTGACAGATGTAAACAAACCCCGGTGGAGTAGAATCATTGAGCTGAGAAAAGTCATCAGGTTGTTGCCAAGTCTCAGTCAAGCATAGAAAGTCAAACTTACGGTCAGTGAGGAGATCCTGGATGAGATGTCCCTTGCCCGTGAGTGAGCGGATGTTAAGCAGACCGAAAACATGTGCAAGAAACTGCGACTGGGCTTTGCAGAGGGTAGACTCAGTTTTTCAGTGGATGACCAATTACTCAGTCTATAAATTCTAATAGATTTTGGAGAAGTTACAGAACTGTTACAGCTGCAGTAAATGTCCCAGAGGCCATTAAGAAATCCCTGCGGTCTTTAAATTAGGGCTTAATATGAAAGCCATTGAGATCACATTTTTAAATGATCCCATTGATGGATAAAGTTTCATGTCGTGGTGAGATGGAAGACAAAAAAGTGCAGGAACAAATTTTGTTTTTTTAACAGCCGATTTGCCGAAACAAATCAGAATACGGCTTTCGAGTTCTTTTAATTATAACTCACTTTATTCAGCACCACCCTTGAGACTAAATTTGAATAAATAAAATTTCTAAAGTCTTGCAGTTGAAGAGTTGTGAGAAAATTAATTAAATTAGCTCCTAGCCCACCTAAAATACAACACTTTTTCATCTCTGGTGCTAATTAACAGCCAGGCAACATAAGAAAGTCAACCTCAGATTCACAACAGAAATAACACATTTTAATGTCTCTCTAAAGGCTGAGCAAGGACAATGAACCACAACCAATCAAGGCCACCAGCAAGTGAAAGTTTCATTTTCCACCGTTTTATTTAGAAAAGATGTCTCTAACCTGAGAACAGTGAGGCTGCTACACAAAGGGAGCTTGCTTTCTTTTACAATTTTTTTTTTTCATGTCAAAGAAAATGAAAAGAACGGCAAAGAAAAATCTAAAGAAATCGCACACAAATGACCTCTCATTTGTGAATGTTCCACCTTCTAAAGCAAATATTTAGCTCTTTACATTCTCCTCTCTTCTGACTAGAGGTGTAAAAATAAAAGACGTAAAAAAAAAAAAGAAATTCCTACTGCACATCCGTCACTCAACTTTGGCTGAGAGCCTTGTTTCTTAGATGAGCCACCTGCACCAGATCTATTGGATTTGAGTATAGTAGCTGTAGCAGAACAGCACTTTTAGATCACAAGCTGTTAACTTACAGAGTCTTGGACGTTTAAACGTGGTAGCCGGCATGATTTTGCCAAAGGTTTCAGTATTGGTTTTGCTTTGCTGGATCCTGAGATGTTGATACAGGGGAGAAGCGACCGAGCTTTAATGAGCCGCTCCAACTCGTAGCTTTGTTCCCCCATTTTTATTCCTACTGCCGCAAGCAAGCAAAAAAAAAAACAAACAAAAAAAAAAAAACACATCATGTATATTCATTAAAAAAAAACAAACTTGTCAACAGTGTTAATATTGAATTGAATCACTGGTACAACCAGTTAGATTTTCTTATGGTTCAGAAAATGGGAGTTTCCATCTGGATTGTTCTTGTTTTTCCTGGAGAACAAATCATGCTCGGCTAAAAAAGTGTTAACACGACTTCTCTGCACGCTTTCTTCGTAGTAAGCAGAGTCTTTGAGCGCTGCTCTCCAGGGTGCTTCGCTCTCTGCACGTTGAGCTCCACCTGAAGAGTTGCACCACCAAAATAGGTGCAAACATCTTGCAATAAAGCAAATGGGGAAACATTCCTGCAAAATCTGAGACGCAGCTTAATCATATGTGAACAAAAAGTAAAAATAAACCCACGGTACCTGAATATGGTTTGGCAAAGGCTTGTACTGCACTGCTCTCCAGCTAACAGTCCAAAGTGCTCAGTTGGAAATCGTCTGCTTGTTCTGCTCTTGCATGTTTTTTTTTAACTTAAATACAATTTAAACAATCGGAACTTTACAAGTGATTTGTTTTGACTTTCTTCAATCAAGCAAATGCCCAACATTTCAAGTATACCCCGCTCTTTTTTTTTTTTTTTTTTTTTTAAAACCTCAAATCAAGCTTCAAGATTGCACACACTTCATGGTAATAAGTATGACGGAGGGCCAGCATGGAGTTAATGAGTTATTGATTGTTGACTCCCAGAAATAATCCGCTCTAACATTCTGTAACATCTGTATTAAAACATGAGAAGTCGTATTTTACATAAATCTGCCCGGAGGCATCGGCTCGCACGGCTCCTCGTTTGTCTTTGGATGTAGGTAAAATGTGTGTGTCACATTATTCTCGTCTTTCGGAATCCTGTTTTGCAAACTTTTGATGTTTTCTCGCTTTTAAAATTCAGCACGTTCCTCTGGGGGCGAGGGGTTGGGGGGTTGGGTCGTGCATGATTTTCACCGTAACTGGTCTCCGTCAAGTCTTCTGTCAGCAAGCAGACTAATAAATTATACGAGCTAAAAACAACTTATTAATACAGAACTCAAAACCACAAACAGGATAAAAGCAGGAACTATGACAAAATTAAGAATGGCGAGAAACGGGAACTCGCAAGAAACAAACTTAGATAACAAAACCCATAGTCCATTAGTGAGGCTACATAAATACTAATCACAGGATAAGTTCAGCAGAGGTTCTCTTTCATAGCTAGTGCTGGTGCAGCACTCCGACGGAGGTGAGAGGACATGTTTTCTTGGAGTACACTTCTACTGAGCTGCAACGGGTGGTTATCTCGATAGGACCGGAACAGTCAAGTGCAGCCGCAAACGGCTGGTGAAGGGTTCGTGACCCGGAAGCTGGAGAAGGAGGCAATCACTAAAGACAAAGTGACTCTCCAACGAGTCTTTTTCCAATCGTCGCGTCTGCTTTTTCTCTCCTCCCCCTACAGCAACAGTGACACGTTGCAAGTGGTCGGTGCTCCTCCCTGTTGCGTTTGTCTCCGTTATTGCGGCGGCGTCTCTCCGACGGTCTCGATGCCGTGCTGCTGGAGCTGCGCCCGGAGCAGCGCGTTCTCGTTCTTCAGCTCCTCAATCTTAAAAAAGCAAAACAAAACAAAACAAAAGAAAAAGGAGAACAGAGGAATTTAGATTGTCAACAAAACGTTGTTGTAGTTTAGGAATTTGATTCAAAACTGAAACCCTACAGGAAACGGATCCGTTACACTCAGTGGAAAATCCTGAGCGTTTATTTCAGCTAATTTTGGCGACTCAACTCTAAACTCAGTTTCTCTGGAACAAAGAATATTAAATTACACACATAAAAAAAATTTCATAAATATTACATTATGGGCAATGAAACCATAGGGGAAAATCAGCACAGTCACTGTGCTCAGAAATATCAATAGAAGTTGAGCAAAACGAAAATCTGTTGCAGAAAAAAAATTGAAATAAAGGAGATAACAGCTATCAAGGGTTTGATTGAACATCACAAATCATGATCTGTGCCTGAAACGCTTAAAGGCTACAAGCTTGTGAACATCCACACCTGAATCATGGACTTCACCAGAAGTGCAGCTGAAATAATTAACTGATGATTCCATTACTGAAAGAATCATTAACCAATTAATTCATTGGCAGATTCATTGTTAATCTTTATTTTCTTATTTACAAAGGGAATTGAATTATTTTCTCGCTTATATCCTTTAGTATATTTCTAATCAGAATGTGTCAAGCCGCCACACCCCGACAGACGCAAAAAGATTCTATAGATTTTTTTTTTGCGTCAGAAAAATTGATAGAATATTTGACAACGAAAATAATCGCTGGTTGCACTCCTAATCAGAGTGGCTCTGCAGGAATAAGGAGAAAAAAGCCTGTGGGTCTTATTTAAAAAATTCAGTTGAAAATATATATATTTTTTCCATTTCATCTGGGAATCAAAATCCCACAGCCTGGTGAGAGAGTGAAGAGGTATAAAGTTTGCAATGTGAAGTTTCTACAGTCAGCGATGAATAAGGAAATCCATGTCATCTGCTGGTGTTGGTCCAGTTCCATCAAGTCCAAAGAACAACCGGACATTTAGAGCACTTCATTTATGCTGCTATAACGCTTTACGGAGATGCTGGATTCATTTTCCAACAGGATTTGACATCTGAACAGGCTGCCAAAAGTACCAACACCAGGCTGAGTGACTATGATGTCACTGCGCTTAATTGGTCAGTGAACTTGAACTGAGCAAAACCCAGTAGAGAATCTATGGAGCATTATGAAGAGCAGGGGTGTACAACCTACGGCTGCGGAGCCACAAGTGGCTCTTTGACCCCCCATATGGCTCTAAATAACACAGGATAAAAATTAAAACTAACCAGTTGATAGTTTTACATTTAGATATAATAACAAATGCCGTTTTTAAACAGTTTTCCAGTATATTTCTGTAATACTTGCATTACATTTTCACAAAGAATTATACAAAGTATTAATATGTTTTTAGATCTGATTTCCCTATTTTATTTTATTTTTTACATATTTATCTGTTCCACAGAATAAAATAGAAGAACCGCCCTTTTTGCTAAATCTTGTTTATTTTAAATTCTAAACAGAAATCAAATTGTGGTTCTTTAAAAATGACAATTTTTCTATAGATATCTAAAGTTTTAAATTACGCTCTTTTTTTTTTTGTAAGTCATGTGACATTTGTGGCTCTAAATAAGTTTTATTTTGTTGAGCAGAGTAGAAATGTCTCTGTAGGTTGTAAAGGTTGCAGGAACCGGGTCAAGAGGAAGATGAGAAGCACCGGGACCAGATAAGCTGAAGGGCAGTGAAAGCAAGCAGAGCTTCCTCCTGACCCCAGCAGAGCCACTGGCTGATCACATCTATACGCTGCACTGATGGGAGTAATTCATACAAAAAAAGCCCAAAATACTGAGAGCATTTACTGTACAGAACATGAATCTAGTTTTCAGTGGGTTAAAGTTCTTTTATTTTCTGAGAAACAAAAATTTGAATCTTCACGAGCTGCAACTTGTAATAATCAAAATGAACTGAAATAACTACCTGATATGTAACACTTTATTCAATATAGAAGCTTCACTTTTTCAATTGAACTACTGATATAAACTTCTTCATGCTAATCTATGTTACTGCGGCCCATCTGTAAATGCAGCTCGCGGTTTACAGCAGCTAACATTTTATTTTTTTTCTATTTGCGGAGTTAAACTGGCTTATGCTAATGGGAGCGCAGCTTTGTGGAATACCTGGGATTAGGGAAAATTCATGCAGACCTTTTCAAAGACACCCCCCTGTCCAAAACCCGCCATTCTGACTCAGCACATGACAGAGCAGAGGATATGAGGCTTTGAGCACTGGAATAAAAATATATTGCCAAGCGCCTTGCAGGCCTCGGATTCAAGGGGAGACGGGCGAAAAAAAAAAAAAAATAGCTCCAGAATTTCCGAATACTTTCAATGCATTAGGATGCACTTAGTTCTCACACAGCCCCTGAGTATATCATCCCCACTGCCTCTGAAAGCACTGATGCCAGGTAACACTTCTCATTATAAGAGTGCAAACTCTTTGATCCTCTTTGTCAGCCCGTGATGATTAGCTACACAGCCTGGAATCCCAGGGGGTTTGTTTTGGAGAAATGAAGATGCACATGGGGCTGGGCTGGATTTCATGCTTCTGAGACTTTCCTGCTGAATGCAGCACCAAACCAATCTATTCAGAGCGGCGGCAATCTTCACAGCCACATATGCAGCCCGCTGCCGCTGACTATTTGTGCGCAGATTTTATTTATCTGCTACACCCCACCACCTCAAAAGAAGGTTTTGAATTATCATTCATAGGTCCTTTCTCATGTATTCTTGAGCTCATTGAGACTTCGCTTGATGCCACGTTTGCAGGCTCGAAGCGAGGCCCGATATCAGTACCTGCTGCCTGCACAACTCATTGTCCACTTGTATCCTCTCCACTTCCTTCAGACTCTCCTGCAGTCGCTGGTTGCTTTGCCGCAGGTCACGGATGTAGTCACAAGCTTTTGAGAGGATGCCTCCTTTGCTCTGAGGGGGACACAACTGCAGTCAGTCACATGGCTGAAAGACAGAAATGTAAAATGGCTGCAGGGAAAAAAAAAAAAAAAGTCAAGAGCGAAACGGCTTACCGCTCCGGTCTTGGTGCTGTCCATAGTGCAGTCGGGTATCATCTTGGAAAGCGTGACGATCCAGTTATTGATTTTGTCTCGTCGTCGTCTTTCGACTAATTAAAGGGAACAGGGAGAACACAGCAGAAAATTTAAAAAAGGCATAAGCTCCACATTTATTTTCTACTGAAGGTAGTTTTTGCCTGAGGAACCAGATTTTTCTTTTTTCTTGGATCTTTTATTAGATTTCAAGCAAACTGACCAAGTTCAACAGCTCAGCAGTACCCTCTAGTGGCCCTTTACAAAATAAGTATGATATCTGCTCTTGTAATAACATATTATGACAGGGTTTGGTGACGTTCTTTCAACAGAAAATGCTCCATTAGGCCCTTCGCCACCGTCAGCTGCATTGTGCTGGACCATCAGACGAAATCAAAAGCCACAATCATCGCTAATTACCCACCTTCATTATGTTGCGCTCGTCTTCTTTCATCTCGTGGCGTTCGGGGTCCGTCCATTTTCCTGCACATAAAATGGAAATAAAAACACTTTTCAAACGCTGGCGCATCCCTCATCTCCGAGCACCACACAATCAGGTAGAAATCCAACACCATCCCCCAAATCCAGCTATGCCTTACCCTATTATACGCAGCATTCTTCAATGTTACCTTGCAATTCAAAACTAATGTAGGAGCTATTTTTACCAGGCCTCTGAAGTTGCTTGTGGTTGGGAAAACTTCGGGATGCAGGGCCATGTGAGGCTACGCGTGCAGCTGTGACGCACCCGCCCGTAGCCTCGAGCCACTTAACTGGAAAACTGAGACTGGGCCAAACTTGTGCTGCCTGTTCTGTTCCCAGGTGAGGCCCAAAGGGAGGACACTGATCTATTAGTGCTTAAAATGACTAAGAGAGCTGCTTTCTGCTGAAGTTTGGGTGTTTGGAGACCAACATAACGGCCTCGTGTCTCTGTATCCTGCCTCGGGACTCTGCTTAACGAACTCACAGAGACATCACTGCCAAAGCTTTCCAATTTGCAGTTACGGTATGAAAGGGCCAAAAACAGACACACGTTATCTTACGTGTTATTTTATAGTGTCTTGTCATTTGACTTGATGTCGGCCGCAGGCGATGGTTGGCTTTGGGTGTGGTGAGATTTTTCTGCGTCGTTGATTATACGTTTAAGATCCCTATTCTGTTAAAGATTTGAGAGCAAATTAGGCCCATTGTTACGTATCCTCCCACCAGTGGGGGTAAAGGGCTTTTTCACATAGTCATGTCTTAATTTACACCAATTCTGTATGGAGTTTTTGTTTAGAACAGATCAAACCGACCAAAGCACAACCCAATAATGTTTAGCAAACTTTATTTATATTTAAATAATTTTTATATTTGTGATGACAGGTCAGAAATGGCTTTTTCTGAAATGCCTCCAAACAACTGCTTAGAGTTATTGACCCAAAATGCCCTCTTTACTGCTGCTTATAATTTTTTGTGTCCTGCTTAATGTGTGTGACGGTGAGTTAAATATGAGTCTTCCCCAAAAGAAATGAGCCTCTGTGTCACATTATATTTATGCCCCAGAGAAACAGAAAGTTGTGAATTACAGATTAGTAGTTTGTATAAATTCTTAACACAAAAGCCTCAGAGATTAAGAGTTATTAATAACTGTCCCAGCAGTGACTTTGTCAAAATTTCCTTCATTGAATAAATGCACTCAAATTAAGTGGGAATTTTCTTCAAATTTCATTGCGAGTTTTGACTTCTGAATTTAAAGATTAATTGTTATCAGGGATGCCAACAAAATGGTTTCCGTTCTATATCAACAGGATTTAGCTGAAAACTGGATTTAGCTCAATGGTTCATTTAAAACAATAGAGGGATAACTGTGTGAATAACTAAGTGTGCAGGCCCAGAGGAATAACGATTTCCCCTTTTTTTTTCCTACACTACAGAGCCACACATCATCTTAATATCCCTTATGTATTGTTTCCACACAAATAAAGACAATAATAAGAAACACAGCCTCACTGCTGAATCAGTTTATCCAGATTATTAGTTAAAACAAGTTTGCACAGCTGTGCACATTGGTCAAAGAAATTCATTTTTAATTCTCCTGCACCACTGGTCCTCTCTTAACCAAGCAACGGCCTTGACACTAAGACAATAAATCATAAAATGAGACCCTACGGACAGCAGTTTGGACTTCTAATGATTGCAATGGATGATTTAGGGGATCAGCTTTAAGCCCTTGGCGGTCACCAGTGGTCAGTAATATGTGAGGTATTGCAGAAATGCCAAAGAATATATTTTACCTAACATAATTTATGAAACCAATACAGACAGGTCAATGAAATACACTTTTTCCAACAGTGTTTAAGAAAGAAACGTCAAAAACTCTCCATGTATTTCTCCCACCAACTTCAAAAACTAGGCTAAATGAGAACAAAACTGCACTACAACAAAGGAGCACTTAGAAACGACACTAAAATAGTGTGGATCGAGCATTTGTTTCCAGATGGAAAACAATGACCCACTTTCTAGGTCCTAATGGAAAAATTTATTTGCCACAAGCACAACTAGCAGCAATGGATCAGGGTCGGCATCGAACAAATTATCTGTGTCTCGTACATCAAGAGCTCGGAGAATCACCGGGGACTTATAGATGAGAGGGGGGGAGGGGGGGCAGAGACTGAGAGACCTTGAGCTGCTTATTTCCTTCTGATCTTATTTGATTAGTTCATTTGCTGTTTAAAAAGAAGAAAAAAAAGGAGTGCGGGAGAAATGTGGAAACTGTCCTCACCAGTTTAAACCTTCATGTTGCAGCAGCTCGTTTTCATCTCTGCGAACGGCAAATAGGGTGGGAGGTTTTCATTCACTTTGTTCACATGTCAATCATACTGTTGGTTAGTTAGCACAAATATATCTGTTACACTTTAAATCGGTTACAGTTATTACTTAGGAGGGAATAAATAGGAACATACATGTCACAAACAGGAATCTAAAGACGGAAATGACATATTCTACAGTTTATTTACATAAACTCCAGCATGGTTTGTTCTTTAATCTTGGCAGTAAAGCAGTGTGTCGACGCAGCAACATAAAGCAGAGCTGCTGTCAGGTTAACAAACTGCTCGGCCCTTAAAGATGCCCATCAAAAAAAAAAGAAAGTACATCTTTGAAACATCTAGAGTTCTTTGAAAAGACTGAAACACATAAATATTTATTTTCATTCCATTACACACATACCGACAAGTATGTGTGTAATTTTTACAGAAAATTGCAAGTATTCATACCCTTTGAGCTGGATTTGAGACCATTTTTATGCGAGATGAATTTTATGCGATAGACCAACATAAAGTACTACATAGGTAGGAAAAGAACACATGGTTTTTAAACTGATCTAATTTCACCCAATTAATTTAAAAAGTAAAAAGGAAAGATGGCCAAAGCCACATACAGGACAATGTTTGGGGAGGCGACCCCTTACAGGACGCAAAAGACTGGAGGTGGGTGGAAGTTCCTTCAAGTTGGTCAAAAGCTCGAAACATACCAACAATGGTATAATGGTTTGAATCAACACTCATGTGTTAGAATGGCCAAGTCGAAGTTCAGATCTAAAACCTAAATATGTGCAAAACTTGTAGACATACCCAAAAAGACTTGTAACTGCAAATGTGGTTATGCTTACTTAAGGGGTTTAAATAAGGGAAAAAATAAGACAAGTGTGCATCTATTTGCTTCTGCTTAACAACTGTGTGTTAATTTGTGGTTGACTATCATATAAAACCCCAATAAAATGTACTGAAGTTGATGGTTGTAGTGTGACTGCATGTGAAACAGCTCAAGGGGTATGGATATTGTAGTAGCCAACTGCAAATATTGGCAAAAGAAATCCTACATGAAACTCCTTTGCTTCTGATCTTCAAAAGAACTAACCCAAATTTTAAATGTTGAAAGGTTAAATTTGGCTAGAACAAGAATATTCATTTAGCTCAAAGCAAACCCAGTTTGATAAAGAGTCATGTGTTCAGTATGTGACCAAGAAAGCTAATGACTGAGTTGGCTTTTACCAAACAACAGAAAAATCAAGCTACTTGAGATTCAATAATCTTTCAATTCCCAGCACTTATTAACTAGTGCCAATGTGTTTTTGGCAGGAAGTGAAGCCTCGTCTTTTAAGTAAGCATCTAAATTAAGCCAGACGCAGCCTGGTGTCACTTAATTAACACGACAGTCGCTGTTTGAGTGACCCTGCTTATAATCCTAGTGACTACAAATACCAGCGTGTGTCCAACAGCGGAAGATCTTCTGAGATGAATCTCGTTTGATGCCTGATTATTGTAAAGTGCGTTGCTTTCAGAGACAGACAGGCAGTATGGGCCAAAACTGAGAAAAGCAGATGAAGAACTCAGACTAAATCATAGCGTTTAGCAAAAATTAGGTAACAGAAGTCATAAAAGCGATGATTTAAGATTTAAACTTCTTGATAAACTCACACGAAAAAATACCTCTCTACTGTCCATTACATCACTGATGCTGGGAAATTTCAACTCTCCCTCTACAGCCTCCTCCTGCATCAGAATTTGTATTACTTGATTTAGGCCTCTTTGTTTATTTGATGTGATCACATCCTCTGATGATATGCATGTTAGACTGATGGATAGAGGCTGTTGATTTACAAAGAAGCCTGAATCAAGGCCTGCAGATTCACCGTAGGGCTTAATGAAAACAGTCGAAATAATGCCAAACTCAGACGGTTGAAGTCAAACTGAAGACTACTTTGATCAGGGCATTCCTTTAAAGGAGGAGAAAAAGTTCCGATGTGATGTTATTGAATGAGAGGACATACTTACGCAGGGTAAGGCTGCGTGCGTGGGGCGATGGTTCGCGGTGTGCCTGTCTGAATGACATCAGGGGGCGTCATCATCACATAAAACTGACCTGCAGGAGTTATACAAGGATGGTTTTTTTTAAAGTGAGTAATCAGCTTCACACTTTAGAATTTCTTGAAACGGGACATTTTCTGTTAAAAACAAGAAGAACAAACCCATGTCACAGACCTGTGGCACCAAATCTCGCGACATTAAAGGGTCGTATTTTCTAATCCAAATGAAGGCAGTGTGACAAAGTGCTTTCTAGTTACCAACAGCTTGTTACTTGATCTAGTGAAGCAAATTTAAGCTGATAAGAGAAACGCTGGATGTGAAGGTGGATGCTTTCAGATGACAACCTGCTATATTTGAATGTAATTGATTTGAAGCAAGAATGTCAGTAGTTGTTGAGTTGTGCCTGTATGTGGACAAAGTTTACTAATAAAGAGTTTTCCTCAGGATGGCTGACGACACCCACACACACACCGGCATTATGAGGGCTGTCTGTGGCACCGCTTTGGCACCCAGAGGACGAAAAACAGAGTTATGTACAAGAAATAAAATCTTAAAGGCTGTAAGAAAATATGGCCATCCACTAAATCTGGATAACCAAAGTGAACTTGACATGACTTTACATTCTTAAAGGCACAAAACTAAAAGGGCCGTTTCGGTCTTTAAAGAATCTGGGCCACATTTGAAGATCTAAAATACTTAGATCAAAACGATACTTAAGATTCTTTAGAAACACAGACTGAGATTTATAAAGGCTTTACTCTTAATGGTTAACACACAAAAAGGGAGAACTTTCCATGTTTGTTTTCTTTTCTGCCATTTGGACCATGATGAAATTAGGCAAACATAAAACTTATTATTTATGGACTAATCTGGATTATTCTACGCAGACTTTTTAAAACCCAGTTTTGGTTAACATGTTTTCTAACAAAGATTCAGTTTTCTCAAAAGTATTCCTCTTATGTTAAACCCCTGATAATACGCCAAGCTTAGTAAAACATTTCAAAACAATAAGATTGTTTTTCTTTCCCCAAACTGTTTTTAAATTCTTCTCGTTCTCACTCCAACCAAAAGGCTGAACCTCTTGTGTAATAAACAGCAGAGGAAACTCGACTTGTATGGAACTGAGGTAGTTTGACTTCTGGCTCAGTCGAATGATGCAATACACAGTCTTATGATAAAAATAAAATAAAATCAGTTTATGGATGTGCTGCTGCATGACTTTGACACAATACATTATCAACTGCTTATGGGTAAAATGAATCAAATATGTTTAATGACTCAGGGCAAGTTTCAATATGATGCAACCTGTTAGAAAGTCCATTTTTTCAGTATTTCTATAGTTAAAAATCCAAACCGAGTCACTATTAGTTAGCATTACCGTATTAAAATCAATATACATTTAGTTAACCCTACAGCATAGTGATGGCAGAAATGTGCAAATTAGAGGCTGAATTTACCAGAACTAGTTCATCTATGTACATCTTACCATTCTGCTGTAGTGAGCAAAAAACATTTTAATTTAAAATACCTCTCAACTTAACCACAGCATATATTTCTCACTATCTATTTAAGGATGAAATAAACAATTTAAATTTGTTGCACAAACTAAAACTGGGCAGAATGCCTGGATTTATTAGGCACAAATCTTTTTGGATCCCAGTTTGGGTGTTTTTACAATAAAACAATCCATAGTCCAATGCATTCTAGACAAATAAGAATTTTCTGAATAAAACCAACAGAGTTACAATCACCATAAATGGTAAAAAAAAAAATAAAAAAAATAAAACAGCAACCAGTCAGTCATTCCTCAATAACAGCCCACAGGATCTAAACCTGCCCGATTTGCACGCGATAAATAGATTTATTGCACATAACGGAGCTGAATGTTTGGTCGCTCAGTTACTAATGTTCTGTACAGCTTCAAAGCAAAGAACAGGAACCCATATCAACAGATTTCCTCACAAGAGTCATCAGCAGAAGCACATTAAAATCACACAACGAGTTAATACAGCAGGACAACAACATGTGACCGTGAGGATGAAGCCGGATGGTAGCATGTGACAAACAAGCGGTGACTAAATTGCAATCGAGGCTTGCACATCAGAGGACACCGCTTGTGGTTTGTATATTGCCTTTATTTCCCCATTTATGAAATTATCCGATTCTAAAATGATATGCCTCCTGGAGACACATGGGATCACATTAAAGCTGGAGGAGCCGTGGCAGAACGCCTGAGCCTGACCAAAACATGCTTTTCAAACACTCACTGAATAATAACAGATAAAGCATCTTTTCGACTCTCACCTTCACTGCAAATAAAGCCATAGCCACAGCATGCAACAAATGTGAGACTGGAATTTGCATCTACAGCATCCTGCTGTATTTTAAATTAGCCAGAGCTTTAGAGATAATGGCTTATTTAGATCTACTAAGAGACAGGATGTTATTCTGGCTTTAGGGTACTCATAACGAGCGGCTTTTGTAAAAATAATGGCTTAATTAGCCATGTAACTCTGATGTGCTTCAGCCCAGTGGAGACCGAGAGTGAGAAGTGACTCACCCCCCGCCTGTGTGAGGGTTGGGTCTGCAGCGGCCTGCACTGACACGGTCCCGTCGCTCACAGCGGTTGCGGGGAAGTAAGCGAAGCGGGTCTCCCCTCCCACTGCCTCTCCTGCTGGGCTTCCTCCATTACTGAAAGGGTTTTGGATCACAGCCTGTGACAGAAAAGAGAGGAACAGAGGGAAAGGCATGAGCGAGTGGCAATGGAGCAGTCACAGCAGGTAAACGCACACCTCGTTCTCTGTCAGACTCAATACCGGTGTCCCTCCTGCGGGCCCCCAAGGAAGACACAGAGCGGTGTGACGGCAGGGATAAAGAGCAGAAAGGAAGCGGCACAGATCTCGTTAGTGGCGATAACAACAAGGTCAGAGGAGCCGCTGGTGAACTGCAACTGAGATCAAGTTAGGTATATTCTGGTTGGAAAAGCCCCAATGACTGCTAGAAATGTTGCTCTTACTGACATCTTATTCTGATTCTAACTTAAACTTCTGTCAAATAACAAGTGAATAATGGCCCATTAATCTCTTGAATATAAGAACAAATAGAAGAAACGATTGCAGTTGAAGCAAATAATCGGATTAATTGTCATGAATTAATTACTATAATTGTATTATTACTATTAAATAATTGTCAACTAATTTAGTGGTTGATTAATTGTTAAAATGCGTATACAGACTCAATAAGATGGCCATTTGCTAAAACAACACACCCAGAGCAGTAGTTAAGCCAAATCTGCACCCAAAACATATACTTGTTTACATTTCAGATAAAGAAAAGAAAAGAAATCTGTAAATATGTTCCACCCAGACTCAAGTGGCATAGTTTTAGCTTCACCTGGTTCAGGTTCTGACGAAATAAATCTCATTTTAAGTCCTTTTGTCCACTTATTATAAATCAACTCTACACTACCATTTTTTTTATCCGGTTAATCGTCAGAATAATAGGTTACTAAAATAATCTTTAGTTGCAGCCCTGAAAAAAAAAAAAGTTCACAATGATTATTGGTTCTGAATTGTTACTTTGATTATACTTGTATTACTTAAAACTATATAGAGCTTTTCATTTGGAGAATTACTTGCTGATACCGATTTCTGATTTTCTTTAATGTCGACCTATTCCACGTGTTTGTTTAAACAAAGGAATAAAATACAAAAACAAAAATATCTCGCAAGTTTGTTAATGGAGACAGTAGCTTATGATTCCAACAGAAGATAAATTAAACACATTAATTAATCCGTAAAATTAAAGATAACATTGCTTCCTATTTTGTCAAGTTGCCTCTGTTTGTAGTTTGCTCGAAACAATAATTATTTGGCGAAACAAGCCCTGTTGTAATGTGTGAAGCCCACCAGCTGTGGATAAGCAGGGGTCAGCGGGTTAATTGAGGAGGGAATGGAAACTCCCTCGTTCTGCTACTCTACATGCAGCTCAGTCAACAGGTAGCAGACAGTCCCTGTACTGTAATGCCCACAGGTGGAAACTGCTGAACAAAAAGCAAAGCAGGAACTGCTGTGAGCGACTTGGATAAAATCAGCTTTATTAAAGAAACTGCTTCAGGTGAGCTCGATAGTCTACAGTGATGATTTAGATTAAGGGAATTCAACGCATTTTTTTTCTATCTTCAAATATAATAAAGTCAGCAGTAAATGTGGAAAAGATATTAAAAAAAGCCCTATTTGAGAAAGTCATCTAAGGTGTGCCATTACTAAAAAAAAAAAAAAAAAATTACAAGTTTCACTTTTCATTAACGTCTCACAGTGCAGAGCAAACCCAGAACCTGCTGGAAGGACTAC
Organism: Poecilia reticulata; assembly: GCF_904066995.2. NCBI lineage: Eukaryota > Metazoa > Chordata > Actinopteri > Cyprinodontiformes > Poeciliidae > Poecilia > Poecilia reticulata. The sequence goes on from NC_088845.1 coordinate 11,073,977, forward strand.
ATATCCCTTGTAGCCCCAGAAAACCTTGTGATTCCCAACATAAACAAGAGTGAGGCTAAGGAAAGGGGAGTCTTTGTTTTCTTCCTGGATCTGTTACCCTAGCAACCCTATGATGACTAGACTGCAGGATGGGTTCTCAATCACTTGTTTTTAATTTTGTGATAATTTTGAATATTTGTCACTGTCTCTGAATACATGACACAAACAGGATGTGAACATTTCAGAAGAAAACTGTCCAGTCTGAATATCAATACTTCCACCTCACAGTTCCTCTGATTAAGAGCCAGTCTTGGAGGTTTATTTCGCCAACCTTTCGTCAAAGATTTCTTTTATTATTTGCCCGATTCCAACAGGTCAGAGATTCCAACAACACACCGATAGCGTATACATAGACGAAATGAAGGGGAAGGATAGTTTTGCATTAGTTTTAGTCTCTTAATAAAATGCTAAAACATAATTTTTTTATAATGAAAACAAAGGATACAGCATTTCTTGTAAAGCCCTATGTATTACCAATTTTATTTGTTCAGGAAAAAAATAATGGTTGTGTTACCTGAGCCACAGCCTGAGGAGCCCCAGCAAAAGCAGCTGTTGAAACGACGCTCACTGCTCCTCCTGCATCCTCTCTTCCATCAACGTGCTGGTCGGTCACCTGGACAACACGATACGTCACCTTTGGCACAGAGACACAAATTAGTGAAGTCGAGCAATTAGAGCAGACATCTATCATATTTTAATTTTTTTTTTTTTTTTTTTACATTTTAGGTGTTCTGAACACAGATAAGAAACCTCACCTGGCTCGCTGCTTTGTTTATCATTTCTGTCTCTTTAGGTTAGCCAAAGCCAGTATCTGAAATCGCTGCTCAAACCTCAGCAGTGCACGGATCTCATCATCCCACACAATATGCTTACGCCTCAGAATGTGCCTGATTTAATTTTAAAGGAAGCCGTGAAGAAAATGAGCTCGTTTGTCTCAAGAATCGCTATTTGTATTCCTCCATCATGTGACTGTCCTGCTGACTGACATGTGACATTTCCCCCATGCCAATCCCAGACCAGACTGGAATCACATGACTGCTCACGCTAGACCTGTTTACGCCAAATAAGCCACATGGATGACTGACTTAATTCCCTCCAGTGGAGAAAAAAAAATACAAAAAATACATGCATATCACCCAAAATATGAAAAAGCCCTCTTCGACGTTTTTCAAAAACATATTCACCATTTCCAGATCCATCACTAACGAGTAAAGTGATGCAGATAAGTGGATAGGAAAAAAAAAGTGGTAATCGTCACATTGGACTTCTGGGAGCCAGTGAAAGAAAAACATTTATCTTCCTTTCAGGCAAATTAGCCTACAACCCACCTGACTCAGAAATATGGGACATGAACAGCTGATCTGACCGGCTTGTCATGAAAGATTTTCATGATATTTCCAAGCGCCCAGAAATTTCTTGGCGCAGTGGATGCTGCAACCAAAATGACATCTCTAGGAGTGAAATTACATTTGAAAAACATTTAAATAGACAGTGCCTGGTTCCTTTTTTAAGCTTGTGTAGCGATTTTTTAGCTAAAACGGGTCTTTTGTTCCATTTTTACACTGAAGGATGATTTGGAGTTAGGAGTCACGAGAATCCTCAGAAACTTCTCATGGTTTGGTGTTACAAAGTTCCAACTTTAATGTAGCCATTAGTTAAAGCTCAATCGGTGAAGATTGATTTCATGGTAAACAGATGTGAAGTAAATACATTTGTATTCTGTCCATTCATGTTTTCTCAAGCTCTGTAGTCATGAGGAGGTGTAAGAAAGGTTTTATTCAACAATAGGAATTTGTCAAGAATCTAAACTTCTCAACCATTGTGCTTTTAAAACATTTCTCTCTACTGATGGGTTTGGTGTTCTTAAAATGCTCCTCCAGGTTTTATCGCAGATTCTCTAATAAATTTAAGCCTTGGCTTTAACTAGGTCATTGAAACACATTAATAAACCATTCCGTTTAAGAAGCTGCAGTATACTTTAGACTTGCCAATATGCTCGAAACTTTTGCTTCAACAATTTTTCTTCTAAAAATACAATGTGTGTTTTTAGCTCCATCTAACTTCCCATCAACTCTGACCCTGAAGATGAAAAACGTCCCCGATGCACAATGTTGCCACCAGGATGTTTCAAGGTGAGAAGACGTGTGTTTGAGTCGACGTGCAGTTTTAGTTTTGCCACACATAGCGTTTTGCATGTAGGTCAGACAGTTTAATTTTGCTTCAACTGACCGAAGCACCTAAATCCACGTGTTTCCTGTTACCCTTTATATCTTGTGACAAACTGCAAACGCAACTTTTAATGGCTCTGTTTCAACAATGGCTTTCTTCTTGTTGCTCTTCAGTAAAACTCTTCCACCGGATCTATGGAACTCTGACCTTTTTCTCAGAATAGCATTCTCTTTACCCAGCTAGCAAGATTACATGGAGAACCATGTCTTGGTAGGACTGCATCAGGAGTCTGTAACTCCAGTCCTCGAGGACCAGTGTCCTGCAACTCTTAGATGTGTCTCTGCTCAAATAATCAGGTCATTAGCAGGACTCTGGAAAACCTGACTGCATACAAAGGAGGTAATTTGATTGAGGTGCCAGGATACTGGCCCTTGAGGACTGGAGTTGCAGATCGCTGGCCTACATGATGCAGTTTGTCCACTAATGCTCTTTTGAAAGTCTCTGAGACCGACATTAAATTACACAAAACTGTTGTCAATTATAGACTGTGCAACTTTTAAAGACGGTTCCAATTAAATTTATTAATAACAGAGTAAAGCGAAAACGACAAACTCACTCCACGCTTGCAATAAACCATGCATCGCTTTCCTAAAACTTTACAATTTTTACAACTTCATATTTGTCCATCACACGAAATCCCAATGAAACACCTCAGGGTGGTAATGTGAACATTTTCTTAGCAGGTAGGAATACGTTCACATTGCACTCTGTTTAGAACATAATGCTTCTGATCAAGTCCTTTCACCCACCTTCATCAATATGCTGCAAACTACCTAGTCACCAGAGACAGATTTGAAATTACTGGAGTCAAACTGTGCCCCTATCTGGAACAGACGCATTTTTCTGCTCTTAATACCAAGATGTGTTTGCCATCAAGAGCACTTTAAGACTTTCTGAAACTGCCACTGGAAGGCAGAAGTCACCTCAGTGTCACTGATTGATCCATAAGGTACCTACCTGCCCCCCCTCCGTGCGAAACTGATATTGGATGTTGTGGTCTCCAAATGCTGCAGCCTGCTGAACACTGGCTATTGTGACAGCCGTCTGCTCTTCCCCTGTTGTGTCTTGCAGTGAAAAAAGAAAAGGCAAACAGCCAGTGGTTAATATAAGAAGAGCAAACAGAACTACCAAGAGGTTAATGGAGCTGTAGAAAAAGTTCTCCGTCTTTTACATAAAGCAAAGAGGTATACAGTGGAAACCAGATATTAAAGAAGACGCATAAACATTTTGTTTTTCACTCTCTCAAAAATAATGTAAACTTTGTTTTAGCCCAGCAGGGATGACCAAAATTACATCTACTTAATGAATACCAGAAAAAACGAGACATATATTTTTAACAATATATTTTTTTAATTTAAAAGTTTACACATATTAAGATCAATAAGACTTTTATCAATTTAGTGAAGCCAAGATGATGACACTATAGCTTTGTACGTTTCTGATTAATTAATTAGAGAAGACATGCATCCTCACTGAATGTATTTTAAGGCAACACCTCCAAAGACATCCTTCCTTGTGTGAAATGTAGGGGGGGGGACAAATCTGCCAGGATGTGAGGAAAAGAACTGTGGGCCTCCACAAGTCTGAGTCATCCTTGGTACCATTTTCAGATTCCTCAATGTGCCAAGTTCATCCAAACAACTATATGCAAGTATAAACAGTATTAAAATATCCAGCATAGTGTTCAGGAATATTTGTTCTATGTTCCAGAGATGAATGTGCGTTGGTATGAGCGAGTCAAGCCCTGAAAGGGAGTGTCGTTTTCTAGAGTCAAACAAGTTCAGTGAAACAAACTGGGCTCAAAGTCCATTTAGAGATGATCGCCAAGCCTGAGAACACCATAACAACAGTGAAGTACAGGGATGGCAGCAGCATGTTGTCCGAGTGATTAGCAGGGAGAAGGACGAGAGCACTTCACAAAACAGATGGCATCATGAAGAAAGATTAGTATGTGGAAATATTCCAGCAAAAAAGTTTAGAGAACAGCCAGGAAGGTAAAGCTTGGGTACAAATGGTTTTCCAAATGGGCAGTGACCCTAAGCATAGTAAGTACATTGCGATTACAAAAAGGCTGAAGGACAACAAAGTCTATATTTTGGAGTGGCTATCAGAAACTCCTGATCTCAGTTTTATAGAACATTAGTGGGCAAAGGCGAAAAAAGTGACAACCTACAAACTTGCCTAAGTTACATGAGTTCTGTTTGGAGGAATGAGCCAAAATTCCAGCAAACTATTTTGAGTTGCCTGCGGAAAGATAAAATATTTGAGCCAAGTCCTGAAGTTTTCAAAGCATTTCTATCAAATACAGTACTAAGGAACTTTATGTAAACTTCTGAATTTGGAGCGCATAAAAACCAAAGTATTCCACAAATAAAACTAGCTTTAGTAATGACCTTAGTTTGTTTTACACCGTGAGAAGAAAAAACCCCATCAACAACTGGTTTCGAATTCGTAAGCAATAGTTTGGCCTAACCTATACCATTATTCTTTATAAAATTGCTTTGATATTTGACACACATCACTGCCAGTGCAAGCCAAACAAAAGCTCACCCTCAGATGCCTGGACAGCCTCTTCTTCTTGCTTTTCTTGGCTGCAAATCGAATGCAAACACAACTCAGTTTTCAGAAATTACGAAGTGGTTAAAATGTTTCAACGATCAAATAAACATAGTATACCACCCTCAACTTCTCCTAATCCAAACCCATGCAACAGTCCCGCAAACCAACAATGCAGTTTTACAGAAAAATCGAACCTTGCTGTGGTTTCTGTTTCACTTAACGGCTGACAACAATATTCAGCGTTTTAGTTAGCTTAGGCTATCTTTCCTCCTGAAATGTTATTACCTATGTATTATGTTTTCTTGCAATACACCACTTGTATCTTTGAGTACCACTTGTCAAATAATCTCCTTAGAAGGTCCTCCGCCTTAGTTGCTAACTTAAGAGCAGTTCTCACATTAAACTGTTTTTGACAGCAGTTTTTTTAGGGTCAGGCCTTGCTAAGCGTACTAAACTAGCTGTGTGTAATAGCATGTAGTTGCTAGCCTGTCTCTGTTAGCCATTTTGAGTGTCCCGCTTACCTTGCAGTGTTCAGACTCTGTTCGAGCATATCCATCAGGGTGAAAATAAAAAGTGATATTCGGTGTCACAGACGGAGAAGGGAGTGCTGATCACGGGAACAAACACTCGGGTCATGTGAGAGAGACAGCCCAGGACACGTGAGGTACAACTCGGTGTCGGAGTTAAAATGGAGGCCGCTGCTGCTGTGGGTGAGATCGAGCAGAGGTGACTCCGCCGGGCGGATATAAGCCGCTCTCTGAGTCAAGGCGTTTTAAGCGCTGCTTTTGTTTTCATTTATTGGTATTTTTCAAACGTTGGCCTGTATTGATAAAAATATAAAGCTATTAGGAATTAAATAAATAATAAAAAAAATCTATTTTGTTATTAAAAAACTTTATCATAGTTAATACGTATATTTTATAATGACAATATTCAGTTTTAATCTCTTGCAATTAAAGCCAGTTTTACATAATTTTCTGTCTTAATCGAAGATTTCATAAATGTATTCATACACTCTCCCATTAAAGGACATTTACAACAGCACAAATTTTTCCCTTTGGATCAATAAAATAATTTAGAATTTTAATTTTAGGAATTTAAAAGTAACTTGAAATATAAATGCTAGATAAATACCATTTTAAGAAATAAAATTTTCTGTTTTTAGGCACACTTAGAAATACTTCTGTTGTGCTTTACTCAACTCTGTTGTTTAGAAATCTGCTATTGTCAGATTTGTCCTAAATTATATTCACAAACTGTTTATTTTTATTTACCGCATTCTATACAACAAAATAAGAATCAAACCAATTTGTGAAAATATATAGGCTATTCTATTCTGATTCGCGCTATATTAAAATTGTTTTGATTTTGTATACACTTTTTTCCGACTCATTTCCTTCTTGAAAATTTCGAATGAAGCACTCAGCACACATTTCAAAATTAAAAGACAGATATCTGACTCATGCACAGCTATTATTTAATAAGTATAAGTACAAACTGTAGCATGGATTACAGTAAAGTCAAACACCATTCTAAACCGTGAACTTTGCCCCACATAAACCGGAACCTTTCTTCTTTTGGTTTTCTATGAGACATTTGATACATGAGCACCACAATTAAACATTCTTCTTGAAATTGTTACCGTAGTTTTAAAAGGTGGGGAACTCTGAGTATCTGAGTATTATTTTTATCACTTCTGAGCAGATTGGGATTATCCACCACCCAAAGTGAAATAACTATTCTTTACCAGCCGAACATTGAAATCCTAACACTATCCCGATGAACTCAGCAACACGACTAACCGTTTCTTAGCCAATCAGCACTAAGGAAGATGTCGGAAAGTTGCGTATGATTGGCTGAAATGGTAGGCGGTTTTGATGTACGGTGGTTTCACCGTGAAATAATTCCGGTTTGTCCTCCTTGAGTGAAGGTGCACAGCGGTGACTCTGTGACGGTGGCAGTCTCTGATTGTTAATTGTTTTTTGCACAATGTCGGGCCGTGTTCTTGTTGGAGTAAAGCGCGTCATTGACTATGCAGTTAAGGTAAACAGTCTTCTACTTTTCCAGCTGATATAATTTTTCTTTTTAACAGTATTTTAAGTGCTTTAGTCATTGACTCTGAAAGCTAATGTTAGCCTACCAATATCTATTCATTTTACTATGTGTGTTTACTATCACCTGCCTCAAAGGTTATATGCTCAAATTGCAAGACTCGAGAGCAGTTTACATTGATTGTGGACGCAGCCATGCTCCCTGTCATGTTCATATCTTACAATTGTGTAATCTGTACCTGACTGCATAGTTTGTTTTCCCAGGAAGCAATTTCTGAGTATTGTTATTACATTAAAATATCAGTATTTTCATTTGTTATTCTCTGGGAGTTGAAGCACAGGAGAACCAAAAAGCATGAACAACTACATGAAGTCTATGCAACTGCAAGAACTCTCCTGTTCCTGCCGCCCCCAGCAGGATCTCTGCTGTGCAGTTGCAGCTCCCTCAGTACTGGATCTGTGCAGAAGATCACGCAACAGAAGCAGTTTAGAAAATGTACTTTAGTTTAACTTTGTGTTTTACAAAGTAATCCAATATATTGATCTTTGATCATATAATTAAAATCTCATTCATGCTGTGAACTGGCAAACCGGTAGAAAACCGTCTTTGAAAGATTTTTCCTGTTTCAGGTCAGTCTGTTTCCAATCCTGTTTGATAGGACAGAACTTCACATGTGAACACGAATTACTGATCTCAGCAACACCACCTTAACAGGCTCTTCTTGACATGAATAATCAGCAGCCCTACTCTGAGATCTTAAAATGTAGAAGTGGTCCACATCTCAGCATGTTAATTTTTTTTCTCTCTGCAACATTCATCTAAAATAAATAAATGTTCATTTTAATACTTGATGAGGCGAAACTATTCGTAGTGATTTTGAATTGTTGTAGCAATACTTGACTAAACTAGTCTCACCAAAGTTGCAAATGTGACTTCTTTTACTCTTTTTGTCTGAGAAAATGGAATGTGTGCTTTCTTGATCAGATTTGGTGGATTACTCCTACTGTGTGGAAGCTATTCAACGTCTCTCTCCTGTTATGTTTCTCTTCAGATTCGTGTAAAGCCAGACAACACTGGTGTTGTGGCGGATGGCGTGAAGCACTCAATGAACCCCTTCTGTGAGATCGCTGTGGAGGAGGCGGTCAAACTGAAGGAGAAGAAGCTTATTAAGGAGGTTGTGGCTGTCAGCTGTGGGCCACAGCAATCACAGGTGGGAGAGATGTGGTTAGATTTTACGCCCTTGAATTTGGTGGGGGTTTATTTACTTGCATTTTGGTCAAATTCTTTGTTTTTGTTCAAAAAATTTGAAATTTTTCCAAGTTTAGGCCTTGTCTGGAAAAGAACTGCCATTATCGAATGTCAGACGGTGAAGATCCGTAACTTTTCACATTTCACCACATTACAACCCCATTACTTCTCTGTACTTCTTTAGGATTTTAAGTGATAGACCAATGGAAAGTTGTGCACATTTGGGAAATCAAAGGGAAATGATGCACAGCTTTGAAAGTGTTTTACAAATAAAAATTTAAAAAATGTCTTTCTGTTAAGTTCCCTTAGTAAAAACTTTGTAGAAGCACATTTTGCGGCCATGAGAGGCACATGTGTTTCAGAGTTGGTCTAGAAAATGACATTTCTCCCCCATTCCTTTTTGGAAAATGTTTCTGGCTCAGATTAAATGAAGAGCTTCTAATAAAATGTTTTTCTTGCCACAGGTCCTCAGTCTGATTAAGATCTGAACTTTGACTGGGCCATTTTAACACATGAATATGTTTTAATGAACACATTCTTTTTTTGAAGCTCTGGCTTCATGTGTAGGATTGTATCATCTTTCCATCAACTCTTACCTGTTTCAGTTAATGTCTGAAAAAAGACATTTCCACAGGATGATGCTGCCATCACCATGCTTCACAATTAACATGGTGTGTGCATTGCTATTTATCTTCCACACATAGAACTTTGTATGCAGGTAAAAAACTTGTATTTTGTTTTATCTCACCAGAGGACAAAACAGAGATTATTATGGCTTTCTTTCAATAATGGCAGTGATATTTGTCACTTTTCCATAAAAGGTGGGATTTTTGCACAGTTCTCACTAATACTAGTGCAGTAGCACATGTAGATGTACATTTAAAAAAAAAAAAATTTTAGCTTGCTGAATCTAATTACTAAATCCCTATGTTTTTCATCAAGCGTGTTTAACAGGGGTTACTTGAAACTGGCAACATAATTAGACTTTTAAGCTTGGATAGTAATAACAAGAAAATATTAAGTCATCTGGGAGAAATTAGCATAGGAATATTGAAAAGTAATTATGTCTCCTTGGTACAGGAAACCATTCGTACTGCTCTTGCCATGGGAGCTGACCGGGGCATTCATGTGGAAGTGAGCGGGAAAGATTATGAAACCCTTGGACCTCTGCAGGTTTCTAAAATTATGGCTGCTTTGGCCAAGAAGGAGGACGCTCAACTCATCATCCTTGGAAAGCAGGTCAAAGTCGCAAATTAATGTCCTACATATCTATTTTTTTGAAATCGTTTTTTTTTTTTTTTTTACTATGCAAATTTGGTTTACTTATGTAATCTTTGTTTCTTTCTTAGGCCATTGATGACGACTGTAATCAGACTGGTCAGATGACGGCTGCCTTACTGGACTGGCCTCAGGTAAGTGGCAAATGAAATACATTTTTAACAAATCCGTCTCTTATTTTTATTTGTGAGATTAAAATAAATCAAGTGTGTTGTGTCAGTGCTGAGAAGCAGGTTGGCTGCTTGTTCACAGGACCTTATCAGGTTGAGCAGAGACTGGCTCTGGTCAGTTAGTGCTACAGTGTTCCTGCTCAGATCAACACAGCTGCTCAAAGGCTGATTAGGTCCAACTTTCAGCTTGTTGTCCAATGATGATTTCTTTTTCCTTATTAAAGCACAACTTGCTACCAACATACATTTATTACCGTAGTGCTTTCACAGTAAACAAATCTGATGATTGGACAAGATTATTTACAGCTATTTATAAATCTGTGTGTGGGAGTAAATGCTTATTTATTTTTTATCACTTCATAGTTTATGCCCCAAAGAGGAGATGAGTAGGTATGTACAAGTAGCTTTGTAGTTCCACCTATGCACCAGCAGATGGTGTATAGCAACAACCGATTGACTTCTTCAGTTTTCACAGCACCTTTGTGTTGAAAGGCAGGTGTCTCTGTTTTTTGATGGACTAATTTTTAGCAGCGTTGTTCCAGTGAATATGTGCCGTCTTCTCCTTCTCCAGGGTACCTTTGCATCAGAGGTTACACTGGATGGAGATAAAATTAAGGTGGTCAGAGAAATCGATGGTGGGCTGGAAACAATAAAGATCAACACACCAGCAGTGTTGACTGCAGACCTTCGACTCAACACCCCCAGATATGCCACCCTGCCTAATATTATGGTAGGTAGCAGGAAGTTGTGTTCACAAAGACAGGAAAAATGCAAACATTGTGTCAGCCATTTTGAGTAAAGTTAGATAATGTTGCTGAGTGTTCTCTGTATTTCATTTTATAGATCAGTTAAAGTAAAATATGATTATACAAAGTACTCTCTCTGGAGAACTCGCACCACACTTTTCAGATTTTTATTTGTGAAAACCTCGTGTCGTTCTTCTTTCACTTTATAGTTCTGCACCCTTTGTCTTGGTTTATCAAATTGAGTATATACATTTTTTTCTAGTTTAAATCTTTTAATGCTAAGCATCACTTGTTTCTCACCTGTTTTAATCCAACTCTTATTTCTTTCTTTCAGAAAGCGAAGAAGAAGAAGATTGCTAATGTGAAGCCTGCAGACTTGGGTGTGAACCTCACATCAAAACTGGAGGTGCTGAGGGTTGAGGACCCCCCACAGAGGCAAGCAGGCATGAAGGTGGAGACAGTGGAAGACCTGGTGGGAAAACTAAAGGAATCAGGAAAGGTATAAAGGCTTCAAGAGGACAGGAGCACACATCCCAACAGTGGTAAGTTTTAGTCTGTTTTTTTTTAAGTAACAAGAAATTGGTGAAATATTAACTACTGTTCCTGTCTTCCTTATTCTCATTGCAGGACTCTGATGATTTAGGACTGTACCACATGCACAGGAACCGAATGAGTTTATGTATGTCTCGTCCTTCTTGTTTGCAACTATTGATCCTGAGCGTGTGCAGTTGGTACTAACAGGAGAAAATGAATACTGAGACTCACTGTCCTTCAGTCATACTATCCCGAAAATATATTTTTTATCTGCATTTTAGCAAAAGTAAGTGGTAAAATTCTAAGTAAACAGACTTGATGCAATAAATTAAACTAGACTAAATGTAAGAACTGTAGGAAGCATCTGAAAGCGACGCAACATTAGCTTTTCATCTTGTAATGTCGCCACACATGTTCAGAGGTGTAAATGGTATTTTGTAAATATGGACCCAAACATGTAGATGTCATTTTTTCAAGATCATTCTCAACTGCTGTCACTGATCTGTACAATTAATGTATCTATAGCTTGTTGTGGGACTGACTGGACAGTGTGTGTCAGCATATTCAGGCGGAGATAATAAATCTGAATTTTTACCGTAAGCGCCTCAATTCTTTGATTGTACAGAATATCTCCATGACAATAAAGCAGACATTTTTTTCATATTCAATGTGGTGTTTTTGTGTTTTTTGTTTTTGCATTCATTTTTAGTTGGAAATCTAACAATGTTCAATCTTGTAACTTAATCCAATCACCATCTCAAATTGGATGTATTTTTTTTTCCAGTTTTTTTTTTTTAACCAATATTATATCTTTGATCATTTACACATCATGTAAAAACAAATGTCAGAAAATGTTCAAAAATTAAAAAGGATACATTTTTAATAAAAAATTTTTATTTGGATCTTAAACAGTGAGATTCATTGAATTTGTACGTCAAATTTTGTATTTGTTTACCACTAGAGGGAGTCGTCGAACCACTAAAGATTGTTGTGCAACAATTTAAAAGCCCTTATCAAGATATTTAAGACACATAACGAAGAAACATATTACTAAATCATTTTTTATATGAAACATATTCATAGTAGGTTTTATATAGCCTATTTGTGTGTGTGTGTGTTGGCACTTGGTAAAGCTTTTCCACTGACGATGTACTATTTACCCTTCTGTTATCTTCCAGAAATAAGAGGGAAATAAGGGTCCCGTTTTTTTTTCTTTTGCTTTGAAGGGGCGTGGCCTCTTAACAATCAAGGCTTTGACTGCACAGGTGATCTCCTCACCGGGCGCAGCTCGAGTTCTCAGGAACGCTCGCGCAAGTCAGTCTGAGGCCAGGACGGTTTTTTTTTTCCCCCCATGTTGGATTTTACAGAAACATAAATAAGTTTTCTCTACTTTGTTGATGAGCTCATAGATTCTTCCGTTTACCTGAGATGACGTGGTTGAAAGGGATTCAGAAATTGAGGCCAGTGCTTGTGTCTGTTTTGTTAATCCTAACATCTCAAGGTGAGCCTCGGTGGTTTTCAGTTTTTACAAGAGAAATATTACTGTATACGCTGTTTTTTTTTTTTTTTTTTTTTTTTTTTTTTTTTTTTTTTTTTATACGAAGGGTTTGTTTAAAAAAAAAGCAATATAAAAAAAAAACTTGCAGGACTTTTTATTGAGTTTAGAGACTGAAAAAATGTTTAATTTTGAACTCATCTCTCATCCTGCCAGGTGCTCACTGCCTGGTCGTGTCTCCTGTTGGTCCCACCCTGGTGAATGCTTTAGCTGGCACCAACGTGAGTCTGGCTGTGTCCTACAGTGGTGCCTCTGATCCAGTGGTTGCTTGGTTTAAGGGACTTCTGCCTATGGGGACATGGACTATAAATTCCAATATACCTCCAGACATAGCCAATGACAGCTGGAGTGTGCTTAAAATTGAAAGGGATGGATCTCTTACCTTTAAAGATGTGCCACTGCGCTTTAGTGGAAGTTATACTGTTGTACTAACAAAGTCTGGACATGGACAAGCTTCAGTGACATTCACTCTGAATATTTATGGTGAGTTAAGGGAATGTGGGAGATGTTGTGCATTAAATTTACAGCTGATCTAACTACACATGTATTATTTAGTGGAACCTTTCACATTAGTCATATAAAGGTTTATAAAGTCAACTATTCTGAAGTTTGCAGAGCTTCAAAAGGTTTCATAGGCCATCATCAGTGGGCAGTGGCTCTTAAAGTGCTGACTCCATCTACAGTTGTGCCTCTCCCTACAATCAAATCTGTGACTCTTCTTTGTGCATGCTTCTTCAATTTTTTTTTTCATCCTACTTTATTTTCCAGTAATATTGATATAACTCTCTGTGAAAAGCAACCTTTTGAGCTGTGGAGGTTCCGCCATCTTTTCCCCAGTGTTGGTATTTATTTAAATGTTTTCACGCTATATTTATAATTTCACTTTTTCTTTGGTGGTGGTTAGTGCATTAGGTTGTTTACTAATTTGGGTGCACACATTTAGTAAACGCCTTTATGTTTATTTAAGCTCATTAACTATTTTGTTTTGCTGAGTTTGAAGGACTGGCTGGCAGAAGATGATTGGTTGAAAGGCAAACCAGGAAGTGGAGCAGTCCATCAGGCTGCTGGAAGCAGGGGACTTGATGTTAAAGAATCTGCCTCTCTCTGCTAATAGCATAATTGCTAAAACCTTTTTGGTATTAGGTTATTTTGTTTTTATAGTTTTGTTAAAGTCAAAATGTTTTAGTTTAAATTAGTTATTTATGTTTATGTATTGTTTGTCTTTGTCTCTTCTCCCACCCCTCCTCGTTTGTGTAGGCTAGCCTTTGTGTATATATTCCCCTGTGTGTTCATTGTGAGGTCAGTTTTTGGTTTGTTATCCTGAGTTATGTTTGTCTTGGTTGATTTCTTTTGGGCCCATTTTGCTATATTTTTTAGATTTGTTGTTGAAAACCTTTAAAGATTTTTTTTGGAAAAAATAAATAGAAGATATTTTTTTATATATGCCTTTGTCCTTGTGCCTTACTGGTCGGACCATAACATGAGCGTTATTCAATGATTGAGAATCTGAATTTGTGGTTTAATTAATACTCAAAATGGAAGGAGATGAATGCTTGAAATGTGTAATGAAGCTATCCCACATGAACAACGTTTTGATGTATCTTATTGAGATGCACCTGTAAATAGACAAGAGTTCTGATAATATGAATCCAGTTTGCAAAGTTGATTTGATCTGTAACAATTTTGTTTGCAGAAATTATCCAGAATGTGACTCTGATCACAGAGCCTGACTTTGCCCAAGAGGGAGCTGAGCAGTTCACATTACAATATAGCATGCTTCAAGGTGTTGTTGAGCAAGAAATATGGCGCTTCAACGGAAGAGACCTGAAAAACAGCACACACTATTTGATAGAGGGAGCCAGCCTTGTAATCTTTGGACCTAACCGGACAGACAAGGGATCATACTCTGTGACATTGATGAACCCCTTCAGCAGCGTGACCATACATAAGAATGTGACTGTTCTATGTAAGATGAATCCTCTACTGCTCTGAATGTTTCTTAAAGGCTGCATGCGCATCCTTCTATGTTTTGTTTAAATTTGTTTTGTTGTAGACGGGCCGGATGAGCCCATTGTGGAGCCACTGCCAATTCAACCTTTCTACAAAGCAGGGGACTCTCTGATTTTGTCCTGCAGAGCTGAAGGATTCCCACTGTCAATTCCTCAGTGGATCTTTGGGGGTCAAATTCTTCCGGATTTTCACCAAGGAGTCCTAAATCTGACAAACGTGCAGACCAGTCAAGGAGGCTCTTACATATGCTCTGTGCTCAATGAGCTGACTAAGGAGAAGCGCGAGACAAATGTGACTTTAAAGGTCTACGGTATGTCAAAAGCACTTCTAATTTTATGTTTAATTGTTTAAATTGGATCACTTGGCATTGGCTTGAAGTATCTGAACATAGAGATATGAAGTGTGTACACAAAAATGTACCCCTATTCTCTAAGACTTGTAATCATTTAGGTATTTTTCTCTGGTAACAGACTTGCCGCTGGGTAATCCAACATGCTCTGTGGTGTCTGTGAACAATGCTGACCTGCAGTATCAGTGCAAGTGGGCAGGAGGAACGCCAGAGGCCCAGTTGTCTTTCCCAGCACTAAGTAATACAAGCAGCAGAGCTGGAACCTTCAGTCTCACTGTTGCTTCTTCCGCTAACCTCAATGACAAAACTATCACTTGCTTAGCAGAGCATCCAATTGAACAAACCACCTGCAACATTACCGCAAGTAATATTTTATTGTTAGGTCTTATTGAATTTATATGAACACCCGTCTTTCAATCAAAACTGTGCTTTGGCCTCAAGGACAACCCTTACCGAGATTCCGTTTGCTCCACAGAAAGTCCCAGAAATTTTCTTCCCTCTGTGGAAACCTCCGTTGACTCGGATGGAAAAATTGCAGTAACCATCCGCTGTGTCAGTGAGGCGTCCCCTCAGGCTGTGGTTTCATGGTCCCAGGGAAATGAGTCTGTCGTCACCGGGTCGACGTACCAGATCAGCAGCGACGCCACACAGCTGAAGATTCGCAGTTACAACATCAGCACTTTCCTGCTTGCGCCAAACTACACCTGTACATGTCGCAATCCACTGGGCAGTCAGAGAAAACTGTTTCAGCTGCAAGGTACAGCAGAATACATACTAACCCTCTGTCTATCCCTAAAGCAGTGGTGGCTAGACTACGGTCTGGTTTTTCATAACGTGAAAAAGGAGGACCGCAGCTGATGCACATGGACATTTTATTTACTTTTTTAGATATAGATTTTTTAAAATTTTTTTTTAACAAATTAAAACTTTTTTGATACAGAAAATGTTCTTATCAAACCTCTTTGGATCTATAATGACTTGCATATCACCTTGACATTTTTGTGTTTTTTGTTGTTTTTTGTTTTTATGTAAAGCACTTTGAACAGCTTTGCTGCTGAGATGTTCCATGCAGATGTGTTCCACAAAAACCTTGAAATATGTTTATTGGACATCAGAAACTAATTTTACTATTTTTAAATTTAATTCTGATGTTGTTTTATGTTGCAATAATAACTGGCAGGCCTATAAGCAGTCCAAAATGACCTGTAAACTTTTCATAGCTATGAATCGATCTGAGATTTTTTAAATTGCACTTTACATTTTGAGGTGAGCTATTTGCTTTATTAGCTTTGGCCAATTTTAACATTTAAAGACACTTAGAGAAAACACAGGCAAGTAGGTGCAGCTAAAGAGACCCAACGTAACAGTAGCAGAAAAAGATCAAAATTGTTAGCATTAAATCCAACTTCCTGGAGTTGATTTGAGGCAGTTTTTAAAAATTCCCACACAAGATGCTTTTTATTTCATGAGCTTACAAACGGCCAATACTTATGTTGACATGCAAAGGTTTGAGGGATTCTCTTCCATGTACCTTCTTTTTGCTCTATGACTTGCATTTCTAGGGCAAAACCTCACAATGGGCTCTTAGTTGGGAGCTAAGTAATGCCTGAGAGTGCTCTCTCCCTTTAAACAAAGCTCCCCAGTCTTTACATGCCATCAACTCCCCTTCTCTCTGTCTGTCCAAAATCTCTCTCCAGGACCGACTATCTCAGATTCCAGTTTGTTCCCTAATCAAGATGGAACCATCATCACGCTGACCTGGGAGGTCCCACCTACATCCTTGGTTACAGGTAAAGCAGAAATGACTGAAGGAAAGAAACTGATCTCACAGAAAGATCTCTTTGGAAAATGTGACTTTCCACCGTTCCTGTTCTTTGTTTGTTTACCTAAGCAGAAGTGTTCTTGGAAAAATGCTGACTAAATGTTGAATATAGAAACTTCTCACAAAATATAGGGGTGTAAACACTGAACGACGTGTGAAGCTTTCACCTGAGCAAGACTGTATTTTTGGGAAAACATTTAAGAACAGAACGTCAAGG
This sequence comes from Poecilia reticulata, assembly GCF_904066995.2. Classification (NCBI taxonomy): domain Eukaryota; kingdom Metazoa; phylum Chordata; class Actinopteri; order Cyprinodontiformes; family Poeciliidae; genus Poecilia; species Poecilia reticulata. The sequence goes on from NC_088845.1 coordinate 11,090,785, forward strand.
AAAAGCATGTCGGTTTGTTTACATTGTTAAAATTATCAACTAATTTAGCCAATTAAAAAAAAAAAAGCAATCATTGAAATATGGAGTTGAACAAAATGTAACTTTTTGTCTTCTCTAAGGTTTTGACATCCAAATGAAAGGACCCGATCTTCTGAGCCACGGTGGTGATTATTCTGTTCCTAAGAGAAGTTCAAAAGAATACCGCATCATTCAGCAGAAACCTGGGTATGCTAGGAGTACAGATGTCTTTTTGCTTGATCCTGACATGACATACAGGTTTCGAATCATTCCCAAAGCTCGGCTAACAGATGGAGAGCCATCAGAGGTTCACAGAATTGGCCCAGGTACGGCAATCTGTTTTGTCAAATAATTCAGATTGGTTTGTATCATGTCAACTGCTGACGGCTGCCTGACTTGCTGACTTCAGGTGATGGTTTGAGTGGGTCTGCCATTGCCGGCATTGCAGCTGGAATCCCATGCAGCATTCTTGCCCTGGTCCTACTAATTGGCCTTATTTTCCTAATTTTCTACCACCACAAGAAAAAAAGTAAGTAAAGTTATGAAACATTCACATTTTTGTATCAATATTCTTGTGCTAAATTTTACTTCCAAATGCAATCTGGTTACAAGGTTCGTACTTCAATAAGTCACAAAAATGGGATTTTCAGCCTCCCACTCCTCCAGTTGAACCACCTTATTTGTTTGTATATAGCAAACTGGGGTGATGAATAATTTTGTTCACATCAGGAACTATGTCTCGCAATATAATTTACAGAAAGTGCATTGATTAATTTTTAGAGTACAACTAAATATAAATCTTTGCATGCAATTCTCTGGGAGGATTAGAGTTGTTGATGTCTTAATTATGTTTGAAAGATATTAATCGTTTTGCTTGTTTTTGTTTGTGTAGGCAATAAGACACGCTATCCAGTCTCCAGAGCAGTTGAGAAGGTTTGATTCATTTATAACATGCCTACATAAACATGTGAATCAACAGATTAGCAAATATTCATGTATGCTAACACTTGGTGGGCTGTAAAATGGGTGGCACACCAAACTTAGATTGTTTTCCTGAAAGTTTATCAATTTTCAGTATTCCAGATATTTGTTAATTCAGGCTATAGGGCCTTTTAAACATTTGTTGTTCTTTTTATTTGCTCTAGTAAACATGGACGTCCCGAACTGACAATTCTTTAACGGTGTATGTAGATGGTACCAAGTAAAGATTTTCCTCACTATCCATTCGCAATTCTTCCTTTAGATATAACCTAATGGGAAAAGGGGGAACTAACCCTCCACTGCTTTACAAATGCAGAGCACATACACTAAATCCAGATAACTTGAAATGGTGTTATTGATTTTAGTCATTTTAAATGACTGTTTTGAATTCAATGAGGCTGCAGCTTTATGGAAATAGTTTAGCCACCCTACGATAATTTTATCTAACGTTGTTGGATCTCCCATCTGTTCCCAGAGATAAATATATCTCAGAAGTTTCCATCATCTCTGCTTTCTAGGTGAAAACCATCCAGCCTAAGACGGTTTCACACAACATTTTGAACAGAGGGCTTAGGCCTCCTCCTGATTACAACAGTTTGCACCAGGTAGTTTTTCTAATACAAAGGAAGCACATTTTGAAAATTACTAATCCTATTCAAATAAACTTTTTTTTCTATTGTATTCTTTATTCCAGACTCCGTCTGAAAGATCTGCGACTCTACCCATGTTTGTCCCACCTGCCCCAGTCAGAGTTGCAACGACAGTTTAAATGAGTAAATTGATGTGTATATTTTTGCAAAACTGACCTCTTATATAAACAAATGCAAATCCAGGGTATTGTTTTTCCAAGTGTTTGAAATTGCATTTAAAGGTAAACAGAAAATCTGATATTTTATTAATTTGTAAGTTTTTGTGCTGAAGTTGAATAATCTGTTAATCTTTGCATAAAGTATATCAATCAGGAAATTCATCTTGCTTGCTGAAACATACATTGCTGCTGGTGTTCATACATTTGTGCAGCAGATGGTGCTGTGGAGTAATGAATGACATGAATTTGTCTGAATGTCCAGTTAAACAGAACTGATGATACCTTCAATAAACACAAAGTGGTGATACTTGCCTTCATCAATGTGCTTTATATTTATTTTTTCTTGTTGAAAGGTCTTAAAATCTAAAACATACAATATCTATCGGGCATCGTTTTAGAAACCAATGACCATTAACTCTCAGTCAGTAAAATTGGTTAAATTATATAAACTAAATTCAGTTTTGGGTAAATAAGGCGAGTTAATCTCAAATCTGACCAAATGGATTAGTTGTTCCCGTAGCATGCAGAAGAATGTTTTCCAAACATTTTTCTGCATGTTTAAAAGTTGGCTCTTTTGAAAAATAAAGACATATTACAAAGAGCAGCGTTGGCAGGGGAGGAACAGCTATGCAGAACCAGACCTAAGAGAAGGTGACATTTTCTTTAGACCGTTGAGTGTGAGAGAATACAAGAGAAACGTGTACAGAAAAGCAAAAATATTTTATCACTACCAGTTTAGGAGCTTTAGTTAGTCTATCATGAGACACAAATAAGGTCAACTGCATCTTAAAATATAAATATAACTTGCTATTATATGAGACAAGTTGACAGACATGTTGCTCACTTCCTGTGGAAGCTAATATTGGGTGGGTCTCACTGTCAGAGATGGGCAAGAGAAAAGTGACTGCCCTCTTTTTCCCAGAAGAGAGTCATGTTTACGAATTTGACTTTATTCTTTTCTAATCATTCATGATCAATACTAGAAGCTATATATCCCCACCTGTCATGCTTCTGGTGCAACATCCTTACCTGCTAAATATAAAACTGTTCTGTCAGATCAGAGCTGAAATCCTGCACTGGGCCTTTATTTTTTTTTCACTAAAACTGCCAGAAAAACTTCTACCTTTATAGTTTTTTGCTAAATGGTCACTGGGTTGTATTTTTACGTACAACTCCACATGACATTTCTGCTGACAGTAAAGATGGATGAATAGTCCATAATTATTCTGCCTTCTTACTGTCAGTGCACGACATATGCAACATCATTATAAAGTGTCAACACATTTTAACACATTTCGCATGCAGTGTGTAATTTTATCAGCGAGTTGGTCATGCGTCTGTTGTAAGCGTGTATGTGTCTCTGTGACCACACCCCAGCTACACTAAAAGAAACTGTGCACTTCAGCATATTCCATTGACCACAGCAGTACTGCAAGCATTTGCACATCCACAGTTCCAGAATGACTGATAGAACAACAGACAAGGACTGTAGAGCAGTGGCCTCGTATCCCAGAGCCTCCCCCGTATCCACACCATCACCCCTCCCCGCCCCTCGGTCCCTCACCCCTCTCCCCAAAAGACTCCCATGTTGTTCAATGTGAATGTGTCACGTGGCTTGTGGCCCACCAGCTCAAGTGCATTTGTTCTGTGCTGATTGTTTTAAGGGATTTTGCCTCCATCAACAGAAAGTTGGGGTGATAACCTTTTGGAATTCAGCCTACAGCTTCCTCTTTGACGATTTGCTCACTCCTGGTTTGCACTCTCTCCCTGAGGAAGGGCTGATACTTAAGAGGGTTCATATATCCTGAGGAATTCAGGTAGGTTGATGTGGAGTGGTCTTCCTTTTTGCAATGGCTGACTCCACTCAAGCCAACAGGCCTATGCCTTACCTGTGGGCCCTAAAGGCCTTCAGAAGCTTTTAAGAGTTTAGCTGGAAGTCTTTGCATCTCCTCTGTCAGTTTTGTATAATGTGTTCTTGGTTCTTGGTTTTCCTCGTGAAAAAATGCAGCACATGCATAGATAAGTCTATAATGAAAATATATATGTGTATCTAAATATTATGAAATGATGTCAACTCGGTGTGGAGCTTTGTGTGGTGTTGGAGATGAAACTCAAAAGTCAGCCTCATGTCTTTCCACTTCTGTTACATCTCAAGTAAAGACATGAATGTAGAGAATCGAGACTAAAGTCAGGACAACCAAGACCAGAATTAAAGTCCAAGTTCTAAACTTTGCTTCTGCTCTGCCTTTGGTTTTGGTTTTACCCATGAATAAAACAACTGATTTGCAGAACTGGGACAAAGCTGTTTTGGAACTGACACGTTTTTTCAAGCCTCGAGTCAAATACCAAATAAAAGCATAAATTCCCAAGTTGAGTCCACTGTCAAGGCATGCAAATCCAGGGTTATGTTCCGAGTCCTACACTTAGTTTTTTTATTCTTAAACAAGTAAGTTAGCAAAATTTCAAATGTGACGACAATCTAACAAAATTGACCAAAAATGGATCATTATGCTTTTCTTGCACAAAATTATCTGGCTTATGCATTTGAGTAACTTTCTTAAAATGTCATTTCTTTTTTGGTTTTTGATCAGCAACTGTTAACATTTGCTACGTTTCATTGTATTTAAAATTTTTTTCTTTGTCAAGTCTGAATAACGCTAAATCTTGTACCTCAAGTTAAAGTATAATTTTATCCAAGTTTTAGGGCACAAACTATGAGGACATTTTTTTTTTTTTTACTATTTATAGGTTGTTGGTGTTTCAAACAACTTACTTAATGTCTATAATATTACTTCCTGGCCCCCATAATTTATTTTTAATCAAGAACTTAGCCGGAAAGCTGACGTATATTAAATATTATTCCCTTAAACTGTAAAAACAGAACATTTTTCAACACATGAAATATTTTCTTGTTTGCACGTTCACCAATAGAAGAGAAGTAATCGCATAATTACTTCTCTTCTGTTGGCAGAGACTTCCCAGGAGTTCTGCACCAGAATTTCTCACGAAGTACGAAACGTAATGACCAGAATAAACTTGTTCTGAATATGCATGAGTTCTTAGAATCTTACATTTTGATCATGCTGTTCTGTGTTTAATAAAAAAAGGGAAATAACCCTTATGTGTTGGTTAATAGGGAACTCCAAAACTGATACAAGGTTTTGCTAGTAGCAGTGGTAACATAGACTGCTACCTATTTTGTGTGCCACTTTGTCTTCTTTTTACTGGTTGCCCAAAATGCTGTCTTGGAGAAAATTTACGTGTTTTAAAGGCTTTTGAATTTGACATTTCACAGCCAGATCAAAAATGACAGAGATACCACTCAAGAATTACAATATTTCAAGCACAACGGTGGGTTTTAATAATTTAAAACAGGATGTCAAACCTAAAACACTTGGTTTCATATCCGGTGCATAATTTTAGCTTTCAGAAGTCCCATTTCACTTCAAAAAGAACAATTGTGGTGTGTCAATTTTGTGAAATCCAGTGACACATGACCTTGCCTCTCTCCTAGTTGCCATTGCAAACCAACTGATGACTAACAAAGCTAATAGTTAATTCAGGAAATATATAAACAGCCTTTGTTTAAAATAACATACTTTGTTAAGTCTGAGATATCGCCTGGGTTCCACTTAAACGATTTTCATATTCAAGTGAAATGATGAGTCACTGTACTAAGGTTCGAATCAACTTCCAAGTCTTATGATTTTATCAACGACCCAAGTATAAGGTCTTTAGATAAGCGACTTGCATCCGACTTGAGTTTATACATTTGCTAGGTTCACTTTTACCAATAACTTCCATACTTTTGCTCTTTTTGCAGTGGACAAAGCCTTTGCTGGCACCTTAGAGTCACTCATGATGTACAGCTTCATGGGAGGGGGCCTGTTTTGTGCCATTGTGGGAAACATCTTGCTGGTGGTCTCGACAGCAACAGACTACTGGATGCAGTACCGCCTGTCGGGCAGCTTTGCCCATCAGGGCCTGTGGAGGTACTGCATGTCTGGCAAATGCTACATGCAGACTGACAGCATTGGTGAGTTGGACGTTCTAAACGCATTCCCTGAAACGCTTATACCCAATGCCCTTTCTTTTAACGTGTGGTGCAATAATTTCCCAACTGTCTTAAAATAAAAATAAAATTCTTCAAGTTGTAAGAAAAATGGAACCTCAGAAGTGCAATGAGTAAGGACAGCCACATCCTTATCCAGCCTATGTGACTTCTGCTTTCCTGTTGACATGTTGTTTAACAAGCAGCTTCGATGAGTCACGTCACTAAGCTGTGCTTCGTCTGAATGTTATCCGTTTTCCATGCTATGAACTCAATTCCAGAAAGAACATTTTTGAGGTTAAAAATCTAAAACATTTGCATAATGAGCATTAGAATCTCTCTTTTTTTAATAATTGTTTATTAGTTTGCACATTACATTAAAACAACAAATGGTAAAACTGCAAGAAATTTTCATTTAAACCACAACTGCTTTCATGACCCAGATTGTGAAAATACATATTCTCTTCTCAGAGATAAACATTTAAAAGGTCTTGATTTTGACAAAAAAAAAAAAAATCCCCAAGAGAGAAAGTCTAACTTTTCAAATATTGAAAAGTTGACGGTTTGAAATACAAACTTGTTTTGTTTACTAATTTGTTACCAGCAAACCAGAAAATTCACAAAACTAATAATTAGGAACACTGTTTCCACACAAAAACACATCGCAGACATTCATCAGTAATTAATTGAGCACACTCTATTTCAAAACTAGGATCAATTGAAATGTAGATGTGTTTGAAATGAAATCATTTTTGTAAAGTTCTTTGAGACGACCTTTGTTGTGAATTTACTCTATGCACATAAACTGAGTTGAATCAATTTTAGATTTAGCTACACTTAAAGATCTTACAAGAATAGGATTCATTAAAAAGAATCACAGGGACTGGAAATAAAACAATTTATTTAAACTGCATTTGCTGCCTAGTCAAACTAAGTGATTTCCTTTTTGTGCATAGATTGCATGGACTCATTCTTAAGCCTGTCCTCTCCTGCTTAGCTTACTGGAATGCCACTCGAGCTTTCATGATCCTGTCCGCCATGACCTGCTTTGCTGGCATCATCGCAGGAATCCTCTCCTTTGCTCACTTCTCTGCTTTTGAGAGGTTCAACCGCTCATTTGCTGCAGGCATCATGTTCTTTGTTTCAAGTAAGTCATAGTTACTACAACAAAAATGCAAACCCCATCATTTTTTTTTTTTTTGTTTGTTTGTTGCTACATTTATCGAAGGATAGAATGGAAATCAGAACATTGGCATCTGTTTATCTTATAGTTGCCAGGTAACAGTCAAATGAAGAGACTGTTAATTTTAAGGATAGACATCTTATGATGAATCTTTGTCTTCACAATAGCTCTCTTTGTCCTGCTTGCAATGGCCATTTACACGGGAGTGACGGTGAACTTCCTGGGCAAGCGTTTTGGTGACTGGCGTTTCTCTTGGTCCTACATACTTGGCTGGGTGGCTCTGCTCATGACCTTCTTTGCAGGTTGGTTAACACTTTCAAGATGCAAATATTTGTTGAAATATTGTGTTTTACTGGTGATAAGATTTCACATTAAGCATGTAAATAACTTCCGCACCATGTCTGTCAAGCAAGATGGGAATGATGAGGAGTCAGAAATAACAAAATCCAATAAAAAAAAAAAAGCTAAACCAATCTAAGCCAAAACAAGAGAAAAGAAAACATTCACAACAGAGCAACGACTGTTGCCCCCTGCTATGCCCGTTGTTTAAAGGGCTCAAGTGGAGACGGATATAGATTGAGAATACTGTGCCCGGGTGTTTCCAACACACAACTGTTGCCCCCGTCTCTTTTGTTTTGTCCTTATGGAAGTGAACTCTTTTAAAAATGAAAGTAACAACTCAAACCAAATGACATCAAACCCAGAATGCCCAGCGTCTCTTACTAAGAACTATGAAGGTCTGCCTCCAGATCACTTCCATCTCACCTGAATGTTAAATCAAAGGACATTTCTGCACATACTGTTTCACTCTTGTTGTACATGGTTTTTTTTCTCTTATCTTTACATCCATGTTGTGAAAAGTGCCGAGTGTGGTTAATAATTCTGTCTTTACAACTCATGTTTGCTTTACAGGTATATTCTACATGTGTGCCTACAGAATGCATGAGTGCAGAAGAGTGGCAGGCCCACGTTGAAACAAGCAGGAAATGACACTTCAAAGCAAAATGCAGCCAAGGAAACCCCCAATGATGTCATTAGAAAACCTTTTGAGGACAAATAAAATCAGGATGTTTGCAGATATCAGAAATATGTTGTTTTGTCAGAAACAAGTCAACAACACCTTAAGGTGGAATACACAATAAAACCTGAGCATGCAGATAAATGCAAACACCTAATCTGTTCTTTAGCCAACACTGGTAACATTTTGCTTTACACTTTATTAAATTGCTCTCTTATGTAAAGAACACAAGATTAAGAAAAATGATCTTGAACTCCTGCCAGTGGAATATTGAAGACATGTGCTAAGAAGCCCACTAGACTCTTCATTTAGGACACTGACCCAATAAAAAACCCAATAAACAAAATCATAAAGTTGGGTTATAGCTGCAACTAAGATTTTGTATTTGGAAAATATATCTAAGACTTCCAAGGTTGTCTCTTCAGATACTGGGCCTAGGATGTCTGGAGGTTTCATTTGGATCAAACATCTTTAAAATCTAAATATATTTTTAGATTTTCAATGTTCATTCCTTATCTAAGACCTATACTAGAACTTCTGTGAGGTGGATGTGCGAGACTTTTGCCATAAATATCTCCGTATTTATAAAAAAGCTTAATTCAGATTGAAATGAATTGCTCTGCCTACTGTATTAAAATTAGTTCACATTTCATTTTCTGTGCCTGACATTCAAGTAAATTAAAATGTGAGTAAACATATTTTATGTAAATTAGCAGGGTCCAAATGTGAGTAGCTGGAGATGGACAGTACATGTAAATGTGCTTTCCATGGTTTATATATTATTAATTACATTTCAGAAGTATGATTTAGTGAAAGAAAAAAACTGTTATTTTAAGATTTGATCTCACAAAGATTTTGTTTGAAAGCAATATGACGTCAAGCTTCATAGGCAGTATCCAACATCTACACTGTATTTCTGTATGAATTACATTGTGCTGGTCCAATGATTTTACTAATGCAAAACAGGACAACATATATGTCTTTTTCTAGGTAACATTCAAATTAGGTGACCTTTAGTTTAAAGCAAATGACTGTCATCGTTCATCACTTTGCCTCCAAAGCAGTATGAGAGCTTGCAGATTAATAATTAAATAAATAATCTTACAACCACCAATTACTCAGGAATAAGTCATTGCAGCAGTTATAAAAGAGTAAAGTACTTTCTTCATTCTCATAGGATATATAAAAACCGTCACATGCAGATGGTCGTTGTTTAAAAGGATTTATTTAAAAAGCAACGCATTAATGTTAACAACAAACAAGCCACCTAGCATATATGAAAATACACATTTCTAATTTTGTCTTCGTATATATTTCCTGACAGGTTAATCCTTATAGTTAGCTTTTATTGTTTTACAAGTACTATCTTCATGTGTACTTAGAAGAAGCTGCTGGTACGTGGTAGCAAACCGGAAACGTGTCAAAGCTGAGGAAGCTATCATTGACTTCAAGCCTGTCAACTTCCTGGTGACTAATAAAATGTCAAATACGTCATGTGGGATGGAACGCATGTTGATCATGAATTAGTACCCTAAATTTGTCCCTTGTCTCCATTTACTCCAGTGCTTTCTGAAAATTGATTTTTTGCTTGTGAAGTGAAAGACAGAGGAGGAAAAATAGAATATAATTGGATCAATACAGGTATTCAACGTGCTGAGCAGCAAAGTGTAGTATCTCCACACTGGGCTTTGACACTGGAAGTAACCCAACAAAAAAGAGAAGTTGAACGGTCCAACACAAATGAGGAACACAGCAAGAGTTCCTAAAGCCATGCCAATAGCCTTCTTCTTCTGCATCCAGGGTATCCTGGGACGGCTGTACAGAATCAAAATTAAGTGTAGGTAGCAGAAAGTAGTAATTAAAAGAGGCAGAAGGCAGAACAGAAAGAAAAACTCCAAACGCAGGGGTAGAAGGACCTCCAGCTGCTTCTCTGTGAAGTTTTCATAGCACATAGAGGAGTCAGAGCTGGACAAGGAGGGGTGATGTTGGATGATGAATGTGATGCTGCAGTGTCCCATTGAGATCAGCCAAATAGCAGCACTGATGACGATCGGATACACAGGTTTCTTGAGGTGTTGGTAGATTACAGGAAATGCTGCTCCGACGTAGCGGACCACAGCGATTGCCATCAGCAGCAAGGAGCTGGTGTGGATTGTGGAGAAAAAGGTAAAGGAGGTGATGGAGCACATGAGGTCTGACAGATTCCACTGCATCCCCGATGCTGCCTCGTGCATCTTGAGAGGAAGGATGATCAAGAAGAGCAGGTCGGACACAGTCAGATTCAGAAGCAGGATGTCTGTTGGGAGAGGACTGTGGTGGATTTTGATGCTGAAAGCATACAGAGCCACCAGATTGGCAGGAAGGCCAATCAGGAAGGAAATTATGTAAACCGTCAGAATAATCTGACTTTTCACCAATAAATTCATCTTGATCCTGAAGGTAGAAAAATAAAAACTGTCAAAATGTATATTGTAGAGACAGTATATAGAAAACATTATTCATAAATTCCAACTTTGCTGCTATAGTGTAATTTCCAAAAACTAAAACAAATGTATTTGTTTTCTTGTAATTTAGTTGCCCTAAAATAAGGAACATATTAATTAGAAATATATTAACATTTCCCAGTTTTATTTAGAAATCGTTGTCAATATCATTGTGTTTCTGTTACTGATAATAAATTAACTTTATGAGAGAAATGGCTCTTCTGTGGCACCAATTTGCCCAAGTCTAAACTGAAAATATTGAATTATAGAAGCAAAAAACAAACAAAAACCCACATTTATTGATTTACAAGATAAAGATATGTACTTGCCTAATGCAGCAGTCAACATCCAACGTTTTTACTGTTTTTGAAAGTAGAAAAAGATGAGAAAATTAGGTGCCTGTTGACTTCAACGACGACTTGGTATTAAATGAACAGGAAACAGCTCTTCACACTAAAGGCTTTAGTGACTCATACCTCTCCTCTCCTCATACCTTAACGCCTTCAGGTTGCTATTTATTTCAATTCAAAACTCTACTACCTGTTTACAGCAGGGTATTTAAACCGAACTTTGGGTTGCTTTTTGTTTGTAGTTTGGACTTTTAGTAGGTACTTGGTCATTTTTTGCTGAGCTTTGGTCTGCTTTTGTCTTCAGATTTGGAGTCTACTGTGCTTTATTTTAATATGTTTGTATGATTTATATCTCTGCTCCCTTTTGTGCTTACTCTGGTTTTACTTAGTTGATGTTTTCCTGTCCCATTTTCCCCCTTGTATTCATTCAATCATTCTCTGTATCCAGCCTCCCTCAGTTGCTTCGATCCACTTTCCTCCAAGCTGCTTCTACTCAGTTTATAAGTCTCTCCTGTTTTCAGTGATCAGGTAAAAATCTGTCTTGATTTTCCTCTGATCCCTCTGGTGTGTGATGCTAGGTTTTGTTTCAGCGCCACAGTTTCTGACTAGGAAGGTCCTGCTTTGACAAACACGGATGTGGTTGTGATTTCCTTTGGCAATAATCCGTAAAGGAGTCTAGCCAATCAGTTTATTTTCTTTCCTGTAGGTTTTTAAACTCTTCTGTTGTTACAAGTTTTTAATTACCGCTGCTTGAGACATGGAATACACAATGTTAAACAAAACAAAAAAGAACTAAAGCTCCTAATTGCAGAAAGCATTTATTAAAGCTGCCTTATGGCTGTATCTGCACTGAAATATGTAAGTTAAATAACGAGAACATAGAATTATCCTGATATTGTCCTTCTAGTCTTTCCGACTGAATCTAGAATATAACATCAGTCCATTGTGATTGCATAAACTTCAGTGAGGGTCATGTAATCACCTTCAGCAGCCTCCATAACAGCTCTCAGTATAACGATGGCCAAATACAGTATGACAGTGAGTTTACTGCACAACTGTTTTAGTCTGTTCTAGTCATGTTTCTCTTTGTTCTACAAGGATTGGACAGCAACAAACGTTTCCTCTTTGAAGGTTGCTTAACACATAAAAAAAAAAAAAAAATTTTATGACATTACATATCACTGGAGGAATTTGTGCAGTTTGCTAAAATTCACAAGACAGTGTGAAATGGTGTGCCATTTTCATTCAGAGAAACGTCCCACATTTGCAGATGTTTTGAGTTGGTATTTATAACTTTATTCCTTAAAATCAATACATTTCTAAAGCTCTTAGGACATTGAAACTAATCACACAGTAATCTAGCTTCAAACCCAACCACATGATAAAATACATATTTTAATTAGTTTATTTTTTTAATCCCTTTCCAAACATGTTACCTTGGTCTTGATCTCTTTACAAATTAAGACAAATTAACTTCTTTTTACTTTGCATATTTTTACTTACACATTAATTCTATACATACATCTATTGAATGCACTGGTGCAGAGTATCTCACCTACTCTAAAGGATTAATTTATGTCAACCATGATAAATTAATCTACCAGAGTAAAGCTGACAGCTTCCTGGTGACTAATAATATTGTCACCAGGAATACTGAAAGTACGTCTTTCAGTTTTCTTCTAAAAGGGTTAACCAAGGTTTTGGGTTAATATACATCTAATAAGAAACAGCACTAGATCATTTCAACACAACTGAGCTGAAAACAACTGAATAAAGAAACTGTAGAGCGAGTGCTACTTTAAAATCAAATAGCAGGATTAGAATTCAGATTCAGCTTGAACATGTGCCCCTTACTTCCATGTTTACATCAACAACACGACGCTTTCTGAAAATGGATTTTTTGCTGGTGCAGTGGAAGATTGAGGAGGAAAAATAAAATATGATGGGATCGATGCAGGTGTTTAATGTGCTGAGCAGCAAAGTGTAGTACCTCCATTCAGGGCTCTTACCCTGGAAGAAACCCAGTAAATGAGAGAAATTGTATGGCAGAACACAAATGAGGAACACAGCAAGAGTCCCCAAGGCCATGCCGACAGCCTTCCTCTTCTGCATCCAGGATATCCTGGGACGGCTGTACAGAATAAAAATCAAGCGCAGGTAGCAGAAAGTGGAAATTATAAGAGGTATAAGGCAGATCACAAAGAAAAACTCCAAACGCACTGGGAGGAGAACCTTCAGCTGCTTCTGTGTAAAATTCTCATAGCAGATAGAAGAGTTTTTGCTGGAGAGAGATGGATGATGCTGGATGATGAAAGTGATGCTGCAGTGTCCCATTGAGATCAACCAAATAGCAGCACTGATGACGATCGGATATACAGGTTTTTGCAATAACTTATAGGTAACAGGAAAGGCCACTCCTACGTAGCGGACCACGGCGACGGCCATCAGCAGTAAGGAGCTGGTGTATATTGTGGAGAAAAAGGTAAAGGAGGTGATGGAGCACACGAAGTTGGGCAGATTCCACTGCATCCCCGATGCTGCCTCGTGCATCTTGAGAGGAAGGATGATCAAGAAGAGCAGGTCGGACACAGTCAGATTCAGAAGCAGGATGTCTGTTGGGAGCGGCTTGCAGTGGATCTTGACACTGAAGGCATAAAAAGCCACCAGATTGGCTGGAAAGCCAATCAGGAAGGAAATGATGTAAAACGTCAGAATAATCTCACTTCTCACCACTGACGCCATTATGGACCTTAAAAAAAAGGAGATAAAAAAATATTTGCATTGTTAGAGTCAATGGCAATGGCCAATTTCATGAATGTATAACAATTATTTTGACTCCTTAAATCAACAACAGATTAAACTGCTGAATTTCTTCATTTTCTTTGATTTTGAACACCATGTCAATTATCTTGTGGCTAAATTTAAAAAAAAAAATGCAGTGCTGTGTTTACAGGCAGAAATCCGCTGTTAAATATTTCCACTGAGTCAGAAAAAGCCTTACATGAGATCTGAAACTCTACTCACGTTTCAAATCTAAGACCAACAAACAGGAGTTTTGCCTTAAATCCAAATTACAGCTAACAATATATATATTCCTGAGAAGAATTTTCTTTGAGAAGAGAAACAAAGCTTTCTTACCTGAGGGCATGTAAAATGCTAACAAATCACAAGTCTTTGGGTACTGACTTCAGCTAAGTATAGCTTTGTTCATGTGCTCTCAGTTTAAAGATGACTTGATATAAAATCATGCAACCCGGAAACCCCTACAATCGTCACACTGAAATATGACAGAGCCTTATTCATCCTATGCTGAGCAATGAGCATTCACCTCCCTGTTAATATTAACTAACATGCAAAATGTCATTTCCTTTAAACTTTGTATATTAAAAAGGGCTTGCTTTCTTTTGAGTGAACATTGAACTAAACAAGAAACGTAGCTTTTCTGAGGCTGAAAGTTGTGCCTCAACATTCAGTTCGTGAGAACCTCAGAGCCTTGGTGACTGTTTTAGAATATTTATACACCCAGAGTGGCAGCAGAATCTTCATTGAGGTTTTCACAGCTGAGTCCTTCTGAAATGGCTCATGCTTGCATTTCCTTTTGGCCAAATATAATCATAGCAGATTATATGCTAAAAAATACCACTTGATATTTTGAACAATGACAGCACTCTAAATATCTACACACTTACATAGTTGTTTGTTTGCAAAAATAACTGTGCTTAAGACAACATAGATACAAACAACTATGGCTGCTATATATATGTTTCGGAAGAAGAGGAAGTGCAATGCAACCTACTGTGTCATAATGGGTTTTCTCAAAGGAGTCATCGTCTATGTTGCCGTATACAACCTGCAGAAATGAACAATTGAGATAAATACTTTTAAACATTCAGTGAAAATTAAGTTTTGAATATTGTTCAAAGTGAGAATATGATCACTTTCCAGGGATTATCTTTTAATCTGCATGAGAACCAATATGTTGTAAATCAATGGTTTACCTGTCCATAAATGAGCTTTGAGTCTGGCTCTTTCTCATGTTCTTTGTCACAAAATGCTTTTTTCTGCTGCTGCTGAAGTTCCATTGAAGTCCTCACGTCTTCCAAAAAGTCATTGTCATAAACACATGACCAAGTGTTTTCCTCAAGGTTACTTTCAGGTGTCGGTTGGTTTGTGTCTGAGTCTCCTAATCTAATAAAAAACAAAAGAGGAAAGTTAACACAGAGCCAGAAATGAAGGTTAGACTGAAGCTGGGGTCAGGATATCGTACTTTTTTTTTTTTTTTACAAGTTTTTCTTTTATGTGTTTCAGTTATTGTCTTAGGTTAAATTGTGGTTTGTTGTTTGATTTTGTAAAACATAAAAGTAGTTCTCTCTACCTTAGTGGTATGTAGTACCGTTCTTCCAGTTGGACAATTGCGGGAGACAGTGGGGCCCTTCAGAATAAAGCGAACGTATAATTTTGATGTTGCAAATTAAATTAAAATTCTCATAGGAAAAAAAACCCAAAACATAAAAGGTTACAAGCTAAGACCTGTCAATCAGTTGTAATGTAAACATTTTCAAAGACAAGGAGTAAAGACAACCAACCTGCTCATGTTCAATTTTCGCTTAATACAAAATGTGAATCCCAGCATCAAAATACATCCCATAATCATCAACCATAACCATGTAAGCGATGAAGCTGCAGAAAAGAAGACATACGTTCACATAGGACATAGACAAAAACGAAACAGTCATCACCAAGAATTTAACTTACATGTTTCTGACGTAATGTTTGAAATCAGCTGCTTGGTGTCATTGCCAAATTCATTCCAGGCTATGCACCTTACGCTGCCCTGGTTTAATATTTGCAAATTAATTTCCCCAGACACTACATTTGGCTTGGTTGTATAGTTGGTGGTGACTGATGAAAGATGAGAGTCATTTTCAACAATATCCCAGGATATGGAAGCAAAAGGGAAGGCCTCCGCGTGGCAAAAGCACCTCATAAGATCTTCCATCAGGCTGCATGAGGACTCAGGAAGTATGGCTGGAGCATCTGGAAAGACGGAGTAAATCATTGACATTTAATATAAGCTAAAATCTCTTGACTTATATTTTTTAAAATGATAGCAACAAAGCCATTGCTTTGGAGAAATCACTAGGAAGCAGTGATTTCACTATTATAGAAAATTGGTGGATAGAGCTGAAAATGTTTCCTATGAGCAAAGGCAGCCTGTAGCTTTGACACAGTTGCACCGATTCTGTCAGGAGAAATGGGTCAAAATTCCAACAAACTATCATGTGGAAAAGGGATACATTATAAAAACTGATTAAACTAAATACTAAGGAAATGTATATCTATACATGTCTGAATTTGAACAAAGTAAAAACAAGATTGAGCATTATCTATCAATGATTATTCTGACATTTAGGAAAGACATCATAAGACCATCGTTGTATATTAGATCAAAAACCTGTTAAGAATGACTCTATCCGGCCCATACTACATTGTCAGATTTTGCTGTAAAAATATGTGATGCTTTTATCCAGTAATAATAACGTTAAAAAATATATTTGTTTTCGTACACTGAACAAGGAGATCCATCCAGTCTGATTGTCCCACTCCAATGTCATTGTAAGCCAAGCAGGACAGAGAAGTATTTCTAGTAATGTTGTGAAAGGACATTATTCTCTGAGTTGAATTTATTTCGCTGTTAATACCCATCTGCCTTATGATCCATGAGTATGTGTGGGGTAGAGGGTAACTATTAGCAGCGCAATTTGCAGTAATACTGCCTCCTTCTATTATCATGGCTTTTTCCAGTTCTATCTTCACATTGGCAGGTTGACCTGTAGATGCAAAAGATAAACACAAATCTTGAATGATAAAATTGATAGGTAAATAAATGTTTGTGTTGTAGTTCATTTGAACTTACAGTCTAACTTTCACTTACCAAAAACACTGAGGGTTATTTGAGGACTTGTTGTGGTCAAAGTTCTGAACTGAGCAGAACATCTAATTTGGGTTTTATGCATGTCTAGAGTAGCTGTTCCCCGCAGTGTTTCTCTGTAGAGCCATAGATTCCCTCTTTTTGAACTGAATGTCACTGAAGTGAAG
Source organism: Poecilia reticulata (assembly GCF_904066995.2). Classification (NCBI taxonomy): domain Eukaryota; kingdom Metazoa; phylum Chordata; class Actinopteri; order Cyprinodontiformes; family Poeciliidae; genus Poecilia; species Poecilia reticulata. The sequence goes on from NC_088845.1 coordinate 11,107,776, forward strand.
TTCTGTAGAAACTGGCTTCTGTGCCACTGAATTAAAGGAGGGGAATACGGGCAGGAGTGCTCTATGCTGCAGTCGACCTCGAAAATACTTCCTTCCAGGATCACACTCTGGACCGATATCATGGGGTCTCTTCTCTCTAAAAATCGAAATGAGAGAGTAAATCAAATTGTAAAATACATTATACATTTTTTAAGATTAATGCTGAGGTAAATTTGTTTGAAGGGTGACAAGTGTTTTAATCTTTTAGGTACTGTTAGAGTAAACTACAGATTGATCATTCACTGCTAAAGAGAAAAACATAATTTTAAAATTTCAAACAATTAAAAAGATTTCATATTAAATATAGTCAGGGTAAGAACAAAAAACTTTCCTGAGCAGTTTTTAATGGGAATCCTTGATGTGAAAATATCATTGCCCTCTTTTTTAAAAAAAAACTAAGGAGTGTGATTTATCACATTTTTTGGTTCAGTTTTACTAGTGAACAAAATACCAGAGTATTGCCTAGTCTGTCAATTCAAGTTACTTTGTAAATAGAACAACATGAGGTACGTAAAAAAAACCAGCGCATTATGCCCTGAACTACAGAAATTCAACAACAAATTATAAACAAAGTTCTAGGATAATAAAGCCATTTCTTAGGTTTCAGAACTTCAGCGAGCCACACAGAGAAGCATTCAAAAGCATCATCCACAAAGGGAGAAAACATGGAAAGGTGGTGAACCTTCCTATTTGTGGTCGCCTTAAGCACCAAACACAATAGTATCTATTCAAAGTACTTTTTGCCACATAACTATGTCAAAACAAGCCCTACAGATAGTCTTAAATTCAAGGGAAAGAATAGCATGAAGCACTTACTCATGCACTGACTGTAGAAAAAGTGTTAAACAGATCAACAGCCAGACCACACAGGATGGCCCCACTTATCAGTGGTTATAGGTACGTGAGTGTGTCTAATCACTTCTATCTTTAACAGAAACTATCTTACATTCAAAGACATTTTTCTCAATTTTGGAAACAGATGTGAGCTACAAATCAGACAACTTTGTAAAAGGTTATAAGAAAAAAAAGATGGCATATCCACATTAAGATGTGATACTCTGGTACAGACAGCAATGAGGTATTTTGTATATTTATGCATGTGCATGTCGGACCAGACAAGAACATGTAAAAATGTGTATTAAAATCAGTATTTCTGGAATTACATACTGCATGGAGTAACATCTTCAATTTTTTTTGCAACTCTTAAACTCAGACAGTTCTTAACGTGGAATGTCACCTCAGACTCAACAAACAAAATATGGATTTCTAAATATATACATACCAACAAAAATAATAACTGTTTGATCATGAAATTTCTGGGTGGCTTTAGAGTCGGGGTTGATCCACACATAAACTCTCAGGTTGTTGTCAGCCATCGTCACATCTTGGATCTTCAAGGTGCAGTTTCCCTCTGCAGCTTCACCCACCACATAGGTCCTTCCTCTGAACTGGGCTTCCACTCGATTAAATTGTTGATCGTATACCACGGGATAATTCATATTGTGGTACTTGTACCAAATGACACGTAGATGATACTGTGTTAAACACGGCACCACAGCACAGCTTCCTTCGACTGCAGTGACTGTTGTCGGCACATGGATGGTCCAACATCTGACCTCGTGGAGAACTGGCATGGGAAATGGATCCAATTTAGATTTTTGTGTTTTGATGTGTGTTGTTTGTGAAGTGGAATTTTTATTTTTTAAGCAAAGCTGGAAGCCTATTATAAATGGTAACCAGAAATTTGTTTTTAGCAGCATGTGAAGCATTTGCAGTAAGAAAATGACATAAAAACCCAATTATTATGTTAGATATTTTATAAAATGATGACATTTAACAATGCAATATTAAAAATAGTATTTAAAATTAACATAATTTTTTTAATTTTAATTGGAGAATTTGCATATATTAATGGAAAATATGGGTGTGTAAATACATTTCAGTTTCAATAACTGCACATTGGTTACAAGTTCTGTCAGCAAGATGCAAATGAATCCATTACTTGAAAAAGTCTGTGTCAAACATAAAATGGTTCTTCTGTACAAGATTTAGGTTACGGTACCACCACTGATGATGCAGAGCAGTCTTAGCAGACAAGCAGGTCCCATGAAGACAGTGGTCACAGTGGACAGTGGCTCACGATCCTAAAAACACGATAAATGTAGAAATATTTCAGCAGATCATGTTGACTGGGTTCATAATCATTTTTGCCTAGACATTATTTTCTCATGCCACTGGAAATTCGTTAATGATAAAGTTCTTCAGCAGATGTTAAATAATCTGATTTGTAGGATGAAACTGCAGGCTTTATACTGGAATTTCATCCACTACATGCATGTACTAGAGCACTTACCTTGTCAGATGAGCTGCTGCATGAATATGTGATGAACCACTGGTGTGTTGCTGCTTTTAAGTCCACCAGTTTTGACCACAGCCTAATCGCATGCACTTTCCCTCACTTGTAGTCTTAAATAAGAGACCAATGACTGCGTCTAAAGAAGTTAACCAGAAGAACAAGACCGCCTGAAAAAGAAGCTTTCTTGGTTTACTCTTTGCAAAACATTAGACAAAGTACTTCAAAAACCTATCTTGACCCATTATTAAAATGCAAAGTTTCCAGACGATGCATGTTTGAATCATGCCATATTTTGCAAGCTGTAAGGCATACATGTTACTTCAAAGAGACTTTTTTCTCAGTTTTCTCAGTCAGTTTTCTCTTAGCTACATATAAAAGGTGATTCACAGAGGGTTTTGCTCTTGATCACAGAGCCATTTTTCACAACTGATGACCTACCAAACTAAAGGTGGTTCCTGAAAAACTAACAAATCCACAATTGTAAGAAACTAATCCAACTGGTAAAATAATCATTTTTTGTTCTGCAGCTGTCCTAAAAATGGGATGTAAGAATGTATGACAATTTTAGATTCCTCCACCATAAAGTCATAAAAGATAAGATAAAACGACATTCAGGGTTAACAAAGAAATCATAGAAGAAGGAAGAAAATAAATAAATTAAAATCTGACTTGCTGATGAAAGTGCTTATAAAAATGTTTACATAAGTTTGGGAAATATCCAGGGCACCAATACAAGGAAACAAAATACCTGAAGCACACAAATCTGTGCCCGGAAGTGTACATAAATAATTGTGATTGGCTTTTAATTTTTAGCAAAAGAAAAAAAGAACTTAAAGGTTCAGCACCTAGAAAATGCAGAAAATACCAGTAAATTCTTATAAATCTCATGGACTCATACAGGGAGTGAATAAGAATGAACACTTGCAACTCAAAATGACATGCAGGATATTGATATTTTTATTAAACCAAACAAAATGACCAACCCAGCACGGTTTTTATAGAAAGCAAACATATGAAATCAACACAGCACTTAATTGAATGAGTAAAACACATAAAACATACGCTGCAAAGCACTGAGATACAGCATCCCCCACAACTCCTGGCACCCCTTATGGGGATGTGGACAAAAGGAACAACATTGGCAATCTGAAAAGGCAATTCTTTCATGCAGCTCGGAAGATTATTTTACCCTTCTTAATTAGCTTCCTCATGATATGCAGAGGCAAAATACATTTGGATCCTTTTCTTGCTTTTTAGACAGAGTTTCTTTTAAACGTTTAAATTATGACTCTGCCTGTGGATCTAGACACAGACATTTTTACGATCGACTTATATTTGTATTAAAAAGACGTGTTTTCTTAGTCATTTCCCTCAGAAAAACAGCACACAGCATGACATTATGTACATAGTCAGGGAACCAGGACTTCTACCTAAGATTATGCCCTGATAAACCTTCAAAAAGTACATTTTGATTTGGAAAAGAGCCAAATGAAACTAATTTCTTTTCATTAATGTGAAAAGAAATGTCATATCATGGGTTAATTTTGCATGTGATTTTTTTCTCTACTTAGTAAGCTAGATTCAATTTTCTCCAAATGAAAAGTTGTATTTTTTTAAAAAGTTTTGTTGGTGTTTATTTTATGTCCGTCACATGAAAGTCAGGAAAGTCTTCCTCCTTTGTTTTGTTCCTTTTTTTGTACCTATTCACACAGGCATAAATCACATTTTCACATTTACTTCATGTGACTTTACTAGATTCATCTTGATTCTCAGTGGTCACAGGACTGGTGCATATTTCATCTGCTCCAGGTAAAGGTTGGGGGGAGGGGCGGTTGGTTGGGGGGGTGGGGGGGGGCTTGACTAACGAAATTCCTCAGAGTTAGCATAAATGGCCTCCTCATTTGGATTTTGTTCCTAAAATTTGAAGGGAAACATGAGCACTGGATGTGTTAAAAATAAAAACAAGAGACCATTTTGAACACAATAAGAGTCAGCCTACCTCGTTTTTCTGTTGACTTACAGCAACTGCATCCGTATCAACTGTGATCCTTTTATGTTTTAAACGAGTATTCTGAAACCTGAAAAATATGCAAGACATCTGATGTTCTTCTTTTCTTTCATTAGTCAAGAAGGCAACAGAAAAAGCAGAACTAAGTAGTTACACAGATAAAACAGCGTGATTCTTTTCTGCTATATACATAGAATTCTGACTGAAAAATAAACATTTTTCAAATTATATTCTGAGGAGCTTCACCTACCTGACAATAAACAGGAGGATGCATACTAGGAATAGAAAAGCACCAATTGTGGCAATGAAGACAGGCATTCGGATTTGATTTTCTCTTGAGCTCTCAATGCAGCTGTCACCAAACTGTTTACTGGTTAGTCCAAAAGAGTTGGAGCTGAAGCAAAGCAGGGTGGACAGATCTCTGTCCTGGGGTTCATTCAGAGTGATGATGCTCCTCAGATGTGAACTATTAAGAGGCTCATTTGTAACCACAACCTGGCTAGATTGATCGACAGGTTGCCCGTTCAAGTACCAATGTGTTGTTGGTAACGGGTTTCCCACCGTTTCACAGGAGCAGTTGAGCTGATTTGAAGTTTTTATGCAGTTAGATGAGTGAAGGATCTGTGAAATGTCTAGAAGAAAAAAATTTTGTTGCTCAATAAAATTAGCAAAATGTATATTTTTTAAAAGAAGTAATCTAATTTAGGTACAAATCCCATTAAAACTTAGTGAATGTAAAAGAGGAAATAGGTCTTCAGATATATACTGTGTTCAAGAACATAATTAAGTGCTAGAAAAGAATGGTCTCTGTTAAAACTCAAGTTCTCTTGAAGTGTTATAAGAGAACAAATACACTTACATAAGACATCTGACATTAAACTTGTGGTAAAAGAGCCATCTGGACTTCCATCTTGTTTCTTGTAGGCAGCAGTACAGGAAATGTTCTGCCCATGATGGCGTTGAGAAGCAGTGAAGTTCATAACAGAGGTCTTCAATTTAGTTTTGTCTTGATTCTCCTGAATTGTTTCCTGAATGTCCCCCAGTGTTGGGGTCCATGTCAGAGTTGGAGTGTGAGGGAAACACGGAGCCGGAGCAGAGCAGGTCAGACTCACTGACTGTCCCTCCTTTACCTTCAGTGAGGACGGAGTCAGAGTTGGTGAGGGAAAATTATCTGGAAGTAAAGTTCAGAGTAGATGTTTGATCAGTCATTTTTCAGCTTTGTCTTATCATAAGTAAAGTGAGTTGCTTTCGCATAATTCATTGATTAAAATTCTGTGTGTGGATATGCAAGCCTACCTGTGACTTTGAATATCACTTGCTTATTTGTAAACGTGTTTTTCAGATCATTCTTACACTCCAGTCTGAAATTATAAGCCTTGTTGTGATGAGGCTGCATATCGCTGAAAGTTGTGGTGCAATTTTTCCTTGTTAGGATTCCAGTTACTGGATTTGTCTCAGTCAGTTGTGGGGTCAAATTTGGACTGAAAACCCATTTAGCTTCACATGTGTCATTTAAGCCATTGTTATATTCACTCCTTATATCAAAGGAGCAGGGAACGGTCACACAGGATCCTTTCTTAACTTGCACAGTCTGAGGCAAATTAACCTCAAACTTGTTACAATCATTGGCTGCAAAATAAAACAGAAATTAGAGGAAGACAACGCATCAGGTTAGTGAACACTTTCTATATTAAGAAAATAAAAATAAAGCATTCATATTCGCTGAGGATTCTGTACTGATATGACACTTTCTGATCATCTATTATTTAAAATCCTGCCACGCACACAGGTCCTGATTGTTAATGTTTTAATGTTTACTGACTAGCAATTTGTTGACTAAATGAGGATGCGGCAAGTGTAAATGTTGTAAAAGTATAATTTATGTTTGAATTGAATTGGCAAATTCATGCATTTTCTTGTTTTAGTTTATGTGGCCAATGAAGTTGTAAACGATGTGCTAAAATAGTAACATCAGAAAGATTAGTTGAGGGTATGCAGCCTTATTTGTCAGATTAATTATGAATAAAAAACACGTTTTAAATAGTCAGCTTTTTAAAATAACTTTGCAGCCCTCAAATGAAAATGTTTTTTCACTCCAAAAAATTTTTTATGCTTTTAAACTGCCTTTCTTTTGGGATTGTTTTACAGGCATTGAAACCTGGAAACTTTCAACTTTCAACTTTCATGTATGTTCACAGCTACAAATATTTAATTACATCTCAGTTATATCAGTATAAACTCACCTTGCAGTAAAGAGGTAATGAGAAGTAAAATCAGAGCTCCAGGCATCTTTTTTGCTGTGAATGTTGAGCAAACTAGACACCGTCAATAGACAAGTAATCAGGATTTTTTTTTTCTTTAATAATGAAAGGTTCATTTTATTGTGGTAAAATTCACCAGATAAAGAGATTTGTTAGTTCACAATGTATGTTTTTGTAAAGTTGTTGATTACTTTGACAAACAGAAGATATTATCATGTATCACCTTGATGTTGTAATTTGGTGGGATAATCAGCAGTGATGGAGAAAAGAGCCTCAGTTTAAAATAAATCACAATTTTACTGAGAATCAAAGTAATCTGCAGGAAGTTGATCGTATGACATAACCTAATCATAATGTAATCTAACATAGAATAAAACAAACAAAAAGAACTAGTGAAATGTATGATCTCTTTTGTCTTTTATTCAGTATGTTGGAAAAAATATGGTTAGCATAAGTAAACAAACACAAGAACTACAAACATTCCATTAAACATTCAACTGCATTTTTTTCTTTACATTTACAAAGGTAGCATTTTTTAGCAGGTTTCTAATTCATAATCTCCAAAAACAAGCTCAAAGTTTGACATTATAAGTGAACACGACTCACCTCTGAACAAAGCTCTCACAACTCCTTTCCCTTCACCTCCTTAAATTTTAACACTTGTTTAAATATCTGCGCACTAATAATCCCAGGATTCAAATGCTCAGTAGAGAAGCCATCTCAGTGAGCTTACCATATTTTTCAGAAAATGTCTTAACAAAGGAGGAACTAATTTAAAAACTGACAAGTCCAAAAAACCACGTAAATGCAAACAGTTGTGAACAGCACTATACTTAATTTCCCCCTGTGATCTCGACTTAACCATCTATTATTTGCTGACAACATGCTGACTAAGCATGTTGGCATGTAGTCAGTGTTGCAATGATGAACCCCATAATACTTTAATTATCAGAGATATTTATTGTGTAATGTCATACTTAGAAAATATAAATTTATTAGAACATTGCCATTGGAACTTGTGTTTACAGTTACTGGAGCAGGCAAAGGACTGAAATTTGAGTATATCTTGGTGGCTCCATGTTCAGTGTAGAGTTATCACTTTCTAGGGGGGTGGAAGGTAGAAGCTTTGTGGACAATTAGAAATAGCATTTAAGGTTTTTGCTTTATAGTCGAGTTCAGTTAAAATGTGATGAGGATGACACGACTAAATTCTCCTACGCTTCAGTCTCTAAATGGTAGTTGCTGATGTGTAGATTCAGATTCATACACGTATATTCTTCTCAGTTGGTTTTAGACAGCCTAGAGCTAAGAGGGACAGAACATGTTCTATGGAATGTGAGTCCATCACATAACCAACACAGACTAAAAACAAAACAGAATTACATGAACTGTCTTTAGAGATCACCTAACATGGATATTTTCAGACTGAAGAGAGAAGGAGAGAGCAGAGAAAAAGACTCTGCAAGCAGTGAACATGCAAACCTCATGCATGAACATCCCAGCTCAGATATTTTGATGTTAAGTTGTAAATTATTGTGATAATATTGGCTCCAAAAAATCACACAGGACTTCACATGCTTTTCAGTGCTGACTAAGTTATTTGGTCCAACTGAGCAAACAACTGGATCATCTCCGACATGACAGAGCTCATACCAAACTCACATAAAGCATTCTCCATGTCAACTTTCCCTGCTTTCTGTATGATGTGCCATTACATTTTTTTGTTGTTGTTGTGTACTTAGGAAACATTTTAACAGAGAGTGTTATGATCCTACATGCACTATTAAGTCTATATATTTATGGTCAGGGCACCAATGGGTGAATGAAATGAATACGTGTAAGCCATGAGGATCTTGCTTTTCTTAAGCCATCTTTGATTTCCAATGTTAAACTTTTATTTCACTTGAGTTTAATTTCACTATTATGTTGAGAGAATGATAATTTACTTTGGGGTTTTGGTCTGAAATTTAACCTGAGCATATACAACCTCTGATTCCCTTCTCATGTTTTTAGTCTTATCTTCAGCATGCATACTTTCTATTTCCTCTTTATTGCTCACAGAATGTCCTCCCCCATTGTCACACTTTTTCTCATTCAAACAGGGGCCCTCGGACAGTTCAAGGTTCACGTAAATATCTTCCTCCTTCACTTTGTTATTTTCTCTCCAATTTAAACGAGCATACACCACATCTTCACTTTTGTCTGCTGAGCTTTTACTCATTTTTTCTGGCTTGTTGCAGCTCAGATCAGTCCCAGTTGAAGGCTGGCTGTTGTCGGCCTGAAAAAAAGATCCACAGAATATGAATAGCTTTTTATATTGTTATTGGTTACTTTAAATGGAAGAGAAGCCTTGAAAAACAAAAAATAGATATATTTTAGAAATAAAAAAAACAGAATAATCAGAATAATTCGTAACAAAGCAATGTCAATGTACCTTGGTTTGCTCTTTGGCTCCATGTTGACCTGAAGTAGCTGTGACACTTTTAGGTTTATGGTGAGTTTTCTGAAACCTACAAAATATGGAGAACATCTGACATTAAATCTTGTCTTTTATTGGTGAACAGAAGAAGGCTGCAGAGAAAGCAAAACAAACTTATAAAAAAATACTGCATATCCTACCAGACAGCAACCAGCAAGGCGCATACTGTAAGTAGAAAAGCTACACCAATACCAATGAAGACAGGAGTCAGGATTTGACCTACAATAAAAGTGGAAGATAAAGATTATGAAAACAACTCTGCTCCATCATGAATTTAATTTGCATATTTAAAGAGACATGACATACTTTCATTTTCTTTGGGGTTGTCAAGGCAGCTGACACAAAACCCTTTTGTGGCTGACCCCAAATAGTTGGAGCTGAAGCACTGCAAGGTGGACAGATCTCTGTCCTGTGGTTCATCAATAGTGATGATGCTCCTCAGATTCGAGTTATTTAGAGACTCATGTGTAATCACCATCTGGCTAGACTGATTAACCAGTTTCCCATGCAAGTACCAATGTGTTGTCGGAGACGGGTTTCCTGCTGTTTCGCAGAAACAGCTGACCTGATTTGAAGTTTTCATGCATTTAGATGAAGATAATATCCGTGTAGGAACTGAAAGGAAGAAAGAAAAGCATTTATATGAAGATGCTGCATATAAAAATAAATGCAATAACACAAAGATCCGGTATCAAAAATAATTGTAAAAACTGAAACAAAACATGAAAATAAGTTTTAAAATTTTGTTTGGCAAATATGTAAAATATCTTGATTAAGCTCACTTAAGGTTAATAACATTGACAATTGGCCATCAAACTGATGAAAGTCAATTTACTATTTGTAAAAACTAAATTATAATTTTGTTACTGTTCTTGAAGAGCAACATTTGATTTGTCGTTTGTCTTTTTCTTGTTTTCTTTCTCTCTTTTTTTTTTTTTTACATATCCTACCTGCATTCAGGGCAAACCAGATACCAGAGCTAGGTGTCTGCATATGCTAGAACATTGCTTGATGTACAAAAGGAAATATGGGTACAGTACCCTGATTGTGTGAAATGTGGCTTTGTCCCTGGCACCAAATTAGACAGGTCGCATAAAGAAATATGAATCTGTGTTGGTATGACCTTTGGCCTTCTGGATTATATCTGTGTATGTCTGTGTGTGAAAATCACCTGGGAATACATGTTAACTGAAATTGCTGTGCAACGGTTTTTAGAAATTAAGATCTAGATCATAATTGGTCATAGGATTATATTTCTGAAAAAGATGTCGATCCTTTGATCGATTATCTTGTTACATTTACTCCACTCCATCTATTTGAATAACCTTTTCTAAAGAGGAACTTCTTGGAGTAATTTTAGTGCGTCATAATTTTTACTTCTGCTTGAGTAATGTAATTTTGAACTAACACTTCTCTTTACCTGGTGAAGTTTGACTGCTCTAGCTACGTCTAGTTGATTCAGTGAGGAACAATAATGTTCTGACCAAAAATGCACCAGACACAATCACATACTGTAACATACAGTCAACTAGAGACTTCCTATTTCTACCTAAGGCTCACTGCACTAATGTTACTTTCCATCTGCTGAGCCTGTGTTGCCATCCTAAGGTCAAGTTAACACACAGGAAATAGTGTATTGGAAGTGGTTTGCCTTGTGCTAATATTATGAAAGTTACTCAACTGTCAGCATTGGTTTTAAGTTTTATGCTGGAAAAATTTGGAGTGTTTCTTCTGACTGAACAATTTTTTTGTAACAGAATTTTCAATCTGCAAGATTGTGCAAGATTTGAGAGAACATTTTGTCTTATTCTACTGGGTTTACACAGAGCATGCTGCTCAAAATACAGGTTACAGAAGAGATAGAAACCACTCACTCTAATGACGAGGCAAATTTAAAAAAGAAAACAGAATTACCCGAAGAATATTGAAAAAATCGACTTGGTGCTTTGAGCTTGTTCGTGATAAAGGGGACTTGGATTATATGACATCCTAAATGTCATATAATCTTGTAAATTCTGAAATTTGATCCCAGCACAAAAGTATGCAAATTTTGGCAGCTGTTAGTTTCTGCTATACGTAAAAATTGCAGTAATTGTCTGAGCTGCTGATCTCGTGTCAATCGGTCACGTCAATAATTTGCAAGGTAAAACTTCCCCTCAAATGACCTACTACTATTAATCCAATGCAAATAGGCATTTCCGGGATTTGGACAAAAATGCGAGGGATCCGATACATAATTAGGTGTGTTTTGTTTCCCTGGGCCCATTTTTATTTAGTTTTGGTGAAGAATAGAGGATTCATTGGAACCTCCGGGTCCTGGACCATCAACCAGTAGAGCATCAAAAAGAAAAGGCTGGAAAGAAAGAATAAAATCAGATGCAAATGGTGGCTCACACTGGAGAATTCAAAGAACATGACCCTCACAACGCTGCCTGCTTTGACCAGTTGAATGTGGGTTAGTTGAAGCAGTTTCATGGGTTCGTTTACTAAATAGGTTCCTCTTTCAGATGCTCCTAGTTTAGGTCTGTAAAATTATCTCCTCCTACATTCAATACCAGGTGATGATTAATTGACCTAAGGTGGGCCCAGGTGTTGGTCACTTTCTCTAGTCTCTTCAGGGGAAACCATCTCAGCTCCAGATGGTGGACCATCTGCTGCTCACTGCTGATCACAAGCTCCTAAACCACAGGTTTTCCTAGTGTTTGTGAGATTCCCCTCTGATGGTGGCCTGCCTTTTCATCAAAATCATGAAAATGGATCTTAGCCTGAACCATCACCTCTTGTCAATAGTGAGATTCATCAAGAGGTGGAGCACCAAAGAAAAAAGCTCACAGGATTTAACTTCTTTACAATGAAAAGAAAATGATCAGTTGAAAGCAGTGAGAACAAAATATGAAACAGAAACATGTTCTTTAACTTCATACATACACAGAACATCAATGTGACTGAGGTTGGAACGTTCTTCTCCCACATCATTTTGAGCCTTGCAGAAGAAAATATCTCTGTCTGTAGATACTGTAGTATTTAAAGTATTTCCAGTTCCAATGACAACTTCCTGGTCTGCTTTGACTTCAAGCCAGGTGTAATTCTGCTTTGCTGGGTTGGCATCACTGTTGCATGTCAGAGTCACATTGCTGTTCTCTAGAACCGAACCAGATGGACTGACTGAAACTGTGACGTTCTTAGGGAAATCTTTAAAAAAAGGAAAATTATATATTGTTAAAATGAACACTAATCAAATGTCTTTAAAAAGTTGTGACAAATGAAGAACATTGATGATATTTTTCCGTGCTTTTGTCAATACTGATGGAAACTTCTTGTTTACTGTAAACATTATAGAACTGTATGATCTTATTAAGCCTTATACATACACAAAACATCTATGTGAGTGATGTTTGAAGGTGTTTTTCCAATCTTATTTACAGCTTTGCAGAAAAACATCTTCCTGTCTGTTGTTACTTTAATGTTTAAAATCTTTCCAACTCCAATGTCAGTTTCCTGTCCTCCATCAGCTCTGTACCAGGTGTAATTCTGCTCTGCTGGGTTGGCATCACTGTTACATGTCAGAGTCACATTGCTGTTCTCTAGAACCGAACCAGATGGACTGACTGAAACTGTGACGTTCTTAGGGGAATCTGAAAAACATAAATATTACAATCATAATATGGGCACAAATCAAACGTCTTTACAAAGTTGAAACAGCTGCAAAACATTGACAACTTGTAAAATTTGGCAAAACTGATCAAAACTGATGTTTATTGTAAACTTTATAGATGGTTTTGATTTCATACATACACAGAACATCTATATGAGTGATGTTTGAATGTTGTTCTCCAACATCATTTTCAGCTTTGCAGAAAAAACTCTTTCTGTTCATAGATACTGTAATATTTAAAATCTTTCCAGTTCCAATGTCAGTTTCCTGTCCTCCATCAGCTCTGTACCAGGTGTAATTCTGCTCTGCTGGGTTGGCATCACTGTTACATGTCAGAGTCACATTACTGTTCTCTAGAACTGAACCAGATGGACTGACTGAAACTGTGACATTCTTAGGGGAATCTAAAAAAAAAAGTAATGATACATTGTTAATATGAACACTAATCAAATGTCTTTAGAAAGTTGTGACAAATGAAGAACATTGATGATATTTTCCCCTACTTTTGTTAATACTGATGGAAACTTCTTGTTTATTGTAAACATAATAGAAGTGTACGATCTTATTAAGCCTTATACATACACAGAGCATCTATGTAAGTGATGTTTGAAGGTGTTTTTCCAATCTCATTTACAGCTTTGCAGAAAAACATCTTCCTGTCTGTTGTTACTTTGATGTTTAAAATCTTTCCAGCTCCAATAACAGTTTCCTGTCCTCCATCAGCTCTGTACCAGGTGTAATTCTGCTCTGCTGGGTTGGCATCACTGTTACATGTCAGAGTCACATTGCTGTTCTCTAGAACCGAACCAGATGGACTGACTGAAACTGTGACATTTTTAGGGGAATCTAAAAAAATTAATATTACAATGTTAACATGAGCAAAAATCAAATGAAAACAGTTGAAGGACATTGACAGGATATTTTCCAATTTTACAAAACTGATGAAAACTGATGTTTGTTGTAAACTTCATAGATGGTTTTGATCTCATTAGATGTCATACATACACAAAACATCTATGTGAGTGATGTTTGAATGTTGTTCTCCAACATCATTTTCAGCCCTGCAGAAAAATCTCTTTCTGTTCATAGATACTGTAATATTTAAAATCTTTCCAGCTCCAATGTCAGTTTCCTGTCCTCCATCAGCTCTGTACCAGGTGTAATTCTGCTCTGCTGGGTTGGCATCACTGTTACATGTCAGAGTCACATTGCTGTTCTCTAGAACTGAACCAGATGGACTGACTGAAACTGTGACGTTCTTAGGGGAATCTAGAAAAAGTAATGATACATTGTTAATATGAACACTAATCAAATGTCTTTAGAAAGTTCTGACAAATGAAGAACATTGATGATTTTTTCCCCACTTTTGTTAATACTGATGGAAACTTCTTGTTTACTGTAAACATTATAGAACTCTATGATCTTAGTAAGCCTTATACATACACAGAACATCTATTTGAGTGATGTTTGAAGGTGTTTTTCCAATCTTATTTACAGCTTTGCAGAAAAACATCTTTCTGTCTGTTGTTACTTTGATGTTTAAAATCTTTCCAGCTCCAATATCAGTTTCCTGTCCTCCATCAGCTCTGTACCAGGTGTAATTCTGCTCTGCTGGGTTGGCATCACTGTTACATGTCAGAGTCACATTGCTGTTCTCTAGAACCGAACCAGATGGACTGACTGAAACTGTGACATTCTTAGGGGAATCTAGAAAAGAAATGATACATTGTTAATATGGACACTAATAAAATATCTTCACAAAGCTGTGACAACTCAAAGACACAGCATTTTTTCCCCATTTTGCTAAGACTTCTGGAAACTTCTTGTTCAATGCATATATAACATGAATTATTGATCTAATTAAGTCTTGTATATACACAGAACATCTATGTGTCTGAGGTTGGAAGACTAATGTCCAATATCATTTTCAGCTTTCTTTGCAGAATAAAAAGTCTTTGTGCTGCACAAACTTTAATGTTTAAAATCTTGTCCTCCAACATCTCTGTACCAGGTATAATTCTGCAATGTTGGGTTTCTCAATACTGCTGCAAGTCATTGTTACATCAGTCTTCTCTACAACTGTACCAAAGGGATTTACTGAAATTTCTGTATTTTTAGGGAAATCCAGGAAGAGGTAAACAAACTATTTAAACTCCATAATGTGTAGGAAGTTAAAGTAGGTACTTGGTAAAACAAATAAGCTGGTATATTGTGAAACTAATCCCAGTGGAAGGAAGAAAAAAAAATCCACAATGCAAAGACATGTATGTTAGGCTAGTTGACAGGCATGGGATGTTAAGTAGATCAATTGGATTAAGTGAGCATTTGGGTTTATTTCTCTATGTCTAATGAGTAACACTTTGATGGACTGATGACCTTTTCAGAGTTTGCCCTGCCTCTCATTGAATGACTTCTAGAGAGATGGGTTCTAGCTACTCTACCATGTTTAACTGCAGGTTATATGTAAAATGTTGTCTTAGTTTCTCTCTACATGTGTCAACAAATATGTTGTCAAAGGTATTTTTGACACCAACATTTTGTGGGGTTAAGACAGGTCTTTATTTACTTTAAAGTCATCAGGGGAGGAGCTCAGCAACTGATACTTGTGTTAATTCATGGTTGAATTATTGATGCTGTTTTGTACTAATTTTGATCAACTAGCCGCTCCTGGGAAGGCTCACAATTGTACCACATTTTCTTTATTTTGGCAAAAGAGCTTCGAGTGTCATACAATTTTAAAAACCTTAGAAAAAAACTTTGTTTTCCAGATTAGTGGGTGTCAATTCCTTTGTTTTACACCTGTTGAATTTCTTTATTACAGGAATTGATGTAAAGCCTTTTGAGATAGCATCCAGAAATGTAATATTTTAGGTATTTTACTGTATGTTTGTACAAATTGGTCAATATTCATGTGTGATTCGTGATGAACTTAAAATTAACTGACCGGATATCCAAAGGCACTAATGAATGCCTTTGGAATTAAGTTCAATTAATTTATATTTTTGATGTCTAACCGATTCTAACTTAAGCAGAACATGGTCATTTGAACATAAGCTACAACAAATCTCCTTAGCTTCAAATTTACTTATTTATACATAACTGATCTGAACTTTATCTACTAAGTTATGACAAAATACTTTTGATAAGATGCTTAGTACAGTTAAGAAACAAATTCTTTTTTAGGTTGATTATTCTTTTTTTAAATTTTTAATACTTCTTCTGATTGGTATTAAAATTTTACTAAGGTCTTATCTAAATTGTCAACTTAAATTGAATAAAAAATCTGTGAATGTAGCTGAAGTAGGGTGGTGCCATGTATGCTTTTCTACCTAAAAGACATGGTGCTAATTAATATACATGTCCTTCTCAAATATTTTGCATATTGTGATAAAGTTCATTATTTTCCATAATGTAATGATAAAAATTAAACTGTCATATATTTTAGATTCATTGCACACCAACTGAAATTTTTCAGGTCTTTTATTGTTTTAATACTGATGATTTTGGCATACAGCTCATGAAAACCCAAAATCCTTGTCTCAAAAAATTAGCATATCATGAAAAGGTTCTCTGATCGAGCAGTTAACCTCATCATCTGAATCAACAAAGTAACTCTAAACACCTGCAAAAAATTCCTGAGGCTTTTAAAAACTCCCAGCCTGGTTCATAATTCAAAACTGCAATCATGGGTAAGACTGCCGACCTGACTGCTGTCCAGAAGGCCATCATTGACACCCTCAAGCAAGAGGGTGCGACACAGAAAGACATTTCTGACCAAATAGGCTGCTCCCACAGTGCTGTATCAAGGCACCTCTGTGGGAAGGAAAAAGTGTGACAGAAAATGCTGCACAACGAGAAGAGGTGACCGGACCCTGAGGAAGATTGTGGAGAAGGACCGATTCCAGACCTTAGGGGACCTGTGGAAGCAGTGGACTGAGTCTGGAGTAGAAACATCCAGAGACACCGTGCAGGAAATGGGCTACAGGTGCTGCATTCCCCAGGTCAAAGGTCAAGCCATTTTTGAACCAGAAACAGCGGCAGAAGCGTCTGACCTGAGCTACAGAGAAGCAGCACTGGACTGTTGCTCAGTGGTCCAAACTACTTTTTTCAGACAAAGGCTAATTTTGCATGTCATTCGGAAATCAAGGTGCCAGAGTCTGGAGGAAGACTGGGGAGAAGGAAATGCCAAAAGGCCAGAAGTCCAGTGTCAAGTACCCACAGTCAGTGATGGTCTGGGGAGCCATGTCAGCTGCTGGTGTTGGTCTACTGTGTTTTATCAAGGGCAGGGTCAATGCAGCAGCTATCAGGAGGTTTTGGAGCACTTCATGCTTCCATCTGCAGAAAAGCTGTATGGAGATGAAGATTTCATTTTTCAGCACAACCTGGCACCTGCTCACAGAGCCAAAACTACTGGTATTACTGACCATGGTATTACTGTGCTCTATTGGCCTGCCAACTCTCCTGACCTGAACCCCATAGAGAATCTGTGGAATATTGTGAAGAGAAAGTTGAGAGACGCAAGACCCAAAACTCTGGATGAGCTTAAGGCCATTGAAGCATCCTGGGCCTCCATTAAACCTCAGCAGAGCCACAGGCTGATTGCCTCCATGCCACCTTGAAGGCTGCAAAAAGGATTCCTGAAAAAAGTATGGAGTGCATAACTGAACATAATTACTTGAAGGTTGACTTTTTTGGTATTAAAACACTTTTCTTTTATTGGTCGGATGAAATATGCTAATTTTTTGAGACAAGGATTTTGGGTTTTCATGAGCTGTATGCCAAAATCATCAGTATTAAAACAATTAAAGACCTGAAATATTTCAGTTGGTGTGCAATGAATCTAACATATATGACAGTGTAATTTCTATCATTACATTATGGAAAATAATGAACTTCATCCCAATATGCTAATTTTTTGAGAAGGACCTGTAGATAAATTAAAAACACCACTAGAAACAATTAGATTGTTGCACTGTTTATGAGATTGGTATGAATAATTTTTGACTTTCTATTTTTTATAAAAACAGATTTTTTTTACACTTCCTCTACATTGTCCTATTGTATTTTACATTGTGCATGCCTTTTTTATTATCAGGAATTTCTTTCTTAGTTGAATGCAAACAATTCTGAATCGCAGTATTAGAGCATTATCATTAACGTTGGGCTAAATAAAATAATTTTTTAAAAACCTAATGCTTTATTAAACCAGTTAATCATTATCAGATATTAAAACCAGCTTGTTTATCTGAAACATGAATGGTGACAAATAATTTGTACAGGTTTTATCTAAAGAAGTTTATCTCCTCGTTTATTTCCTCAGGTTTGAATGAAGAACTATAAATCTAAGAAATTCTGTGAATTGTCCAGGCATACCTTTTATAATAATTCTTTTATATGTTATTGTTATGACTTATAAAATATTAGTTTGAAAAAAATATATCTTTTTGAACTTCATTATTTGTGGTTCCCTTGTCTGATATATGCAGTTCATGTTTCACTGCATTTGCAGTAAACTTCTTGAAGGAAGATCATTTTGATTCTGCAAAGAGATTCACTGATAATTTTGATACATTTTTTATATTTTTAACCCAGTGCCTACTCAGGTCATCCAACAAGGTAAATTCTCCCCAGTAGAAAGCTGACTGGTTAGTCCTTAAAATTACTGTCATTTGTTGATTTAACTTTTTTCTGTAGTACACTCTTGCAGCTTAACTTATAAGTTTTAGTTGTTTCTTTTTACTCTGATGAAGGTCAAACAACAGCATGTTAGTGTGATAAACATCCTGGCTTTAGTTTTCTCCACATTTAATTTAACTATTAATCATGCAGTGTAATTAGCATTAGATTCCGACTTACGTTTTTAGAAACTAAATAAACTTCTTTACATGTTCTTTCCGTGTTCGATATATCTAAATCTAAAAGCTAGATGTAAACAAATACCCCGAGTTGCCGTTTTAAAAGAAAAGAAGAGAAACTTACAGAGAACATCTGGAATTAGGCTTGTGGTCAGAGATGCATCAGAGCTTCCATCTTGTTTCTTGTACACAGCAGTGCAGGAAATGTTCTGTTTATGGTGGAGATTAGAAGCAGTGAAGTTCATAACAGAGGTCTTGAATTTAGTTTTGTCCTGATTCTCCTGCAGTGTTTCCTGAATGTCCCCCAGTGTTGGGGTCCAAATCAGAGTTGGAGGATGAGGCAGACATGGAGCCGGAGCAGAGCAGGTCAGACTCACTGACTCTCCCTCCTTTATCTTCAGTGAGGATGGAGTCAGAGTTGGTGAGGGAAAATTATCTGGTTGGAAAGTTCAGATGCTGTTCATTATCAGTGTGTCAGTAAAATACAATAAATTCAAAGGTAGCTGCCTCAACATAATTTATCCATCAAAATTCTGCATGTGTATGTTAAACCTACCTGTGACCTGGATTTTTACACTGGGGTAGGTTGGTGGGGAAAAACTGTATTTAAAAGCTCCACAGTCAATTCTGAAGTAATAATCCTTGTCGCCAGTCTGCATATTGCTGAAGGTTGTGGTGCAGTTTTTCTTTGTTAAGTCTCCTGTTTGTGGATTTCTGTCAGTTAGTTGTGCAGTACCACCTGTGGCTAGGGAACGCCATATAGCTTGACATTGGTTATTTAAGTCGCTTTGATATTGATCCACTACGTCAAAGGAGCAGGGCACCGTCACACATGATCCTGTCATAACTTGTACAGTCTGTGGCAAATTAACCTGATATATGTAACAGTTGGAGCCTGAAAAACAAAACAAATATTGAAATGAAAAATTTTTTGCAAATTTTTATTTAAAAAATTATCATGACTTCAAAGCAGCAATAATTTTAACATTGAGACTTTGCAGTTCATCTTTCATTCAAGACATGTTACAATCAAGAGGTTCTTGTGTGAAATTGTTTTTGGTTTGTCTCAGATTTTTGTTTTGCAACTTGTTTCATAAAAGTTTATACTGTTCATGTGAACAATGAAAGATGGGTCATGTTTCTCAGTAATTTGATACTGTTCTGTTCCCTTTAGTTCCCCTAAAATGTATAAGTTGAGTTCAAACAACCAAAGAAGTTGGAATAAACAAATACACTGAAAGAATGAAACTGATTAAATATTCAGGTGTTTAAATTTTAAAGTTTGTTTTTTTCTAAATACTGTTTCTATGCTGCTAATAGAAATGCTCAATAGAATGAGAGCAAACCATTATTTACAATTTGATGCATAATTTAAATTAGGATGTGCTCAGTATTTTTTATGAAAATTCCATTATTTATTTAATCATTTAATTTGGATACTTTTACAAACACTAATCTGGAATAATTTAAATAAAACAATATATAAAAATTTCAGTAAAGTTTAAATGCAACCAATTAGAAACTCACCTTGTAGTAAAGAGCCAATGAGAAGAATCATCAGAGGTCCAGTCATGTTTGTTGAGCTGATGTCAAATTACTCTGCAAAAAACAGAAACCATCTGTGATCATCTTATTTATATAAGTTAGACAGTCGACATATAGAAATAAATTAATTGAAGATCGATATGAACTTAGATTTATGTTGTGTCTTCTAGTATTTTGAGAACAGAATTTGGGAAGAAGTGTCAGTCAGTCGTTAAATAAATCAAAATTGTAAATTATTAAATGGTAAAAAATAACATTTCACTGCCTCTTTTAAAACGTGAAGCATCATAGAAGATTTTATTTTTGAGAAGACTTTGATTTGTAGTGTATCACCTAAGTGGCAAATAAGATCCAACCCTAATATTTAATTTAATGTTTTATGAAATTAAAGAAAACATTTGAAAAAAAATAGATCCTCTTACATATTTTCTTCCATATATTGAAAAAAAACAAAAAACAGATTAATGCAGACAGAATAACATGAACTTTTTAACTATACTGTTAAATAACAACAACAGTAAATAAATAAGATTTTAATCTTCCCTTCCAGGTATGTTTCTGTCTAAAAGTACAAAAACTGACAAGTTGAAAAAAATCAATATTTAGGATTTCAAATGTCTCACCTTGCAACTGAAATGCCAGAAATCTTTGTTTTCCTTGTTTGTTTTGCAAAATAATTTTATTCCAGTAAATTTAATTATCAATGAAGATCATATTAAGCTGGTTGAAAACTCTTTGCTTCCAGTGTGGCGTATCACATAGACAGTGACTGTTTATGTTTAATCAGTCAGTGAAAAAGTCATCCTCCTAAAAAGTGCTCACCTATTCAGAAGCTCCAGGAACTGAAAAAGAGGTACCAAATCAAGCATTCACAATATGACAATGACAACTTCCCCAGAGAAAACAGTCCCATCAGATTTGACTCTGTAATCTCACCTACACGTCTAGAATCAGTTACTCATTAATTTAGTGTGCAAATGTTTCATCCCTGATGCGGATCTACTGCTGATATTGTATACACAATGTTGTAGCTGCACGCCTCCCCTTTCTCTCTCTATTTCTCCTGAGAAGATGAGATGCGCTACCAGCTCTCCATCTAACGGGTACATTGAGTTTCCTAAGTCTTACCTTGTCCAGAACTGAGGTAAATTCAGTGAAAACTGGCCTGTCAAGGAAGGTCCCCAACCGAGTGTCCCATCCTGCTTCCCCCCTGTGAATTATCCAGGTTCAGCAGCCTGCAGCCGACTAAGTTTCACAGAGCAAACCTGTTAATGGCTGCTCTTCCTCCTTGATACAATGTGCACTTGTTTCTCAACCAGGTTATTTTTAGTGACTCATGCAAATCCCAAGCGTGTTGTTTTACATTTAATTTAATGGGCTAAGGCAACCTATTAAAACATTTTCCACCTTTTTCTCTCCAGAATCAAGCATCATCGCTATTTTAAAGCCATCAAAGAATTTTGAGGAAACACATTAATTGAATGTCCACAACTTCTTTTAGATTTTCTTTATTCTAAATATTTTATTAGTAAAGCAATTTTACGAGGGTCAGTACAGCTTAATTTCAGTAGTAGAAATAATAAAATAAGAATAACCCATCATCTTCTCTAACCTATCTTTCCCTAATTCTGACACTGAGAACTAAAAGGGAACCTAAAATCTCCTGAATAATGGGATGATTTCAAGTTATCTTGACAACGAACATGCATTAAATATTAACCACATAACATATAATGTGTGAAGCACACTTCTTTCATTATGTTGTAAGTGAACAATATATATTTATTGAAACCAAACTGATTTTTTGTCAAAATCAGCATTCATGGAGATTTAACTCAAGAACTGAAGACAAAAAGCAAACCACATGATCACACTCTGAGTCCTTATAAATTAAAACCACATACTATTATGAATACAAAATCCATTTATGCATTCACATTAAGTAAATAATAATTATAATATGGTAATGGTCTTATTGACCATAATGATTATTACAACGGTATAACCATACCTTTGCTACATTTTTCTGCTTGACCCTCTATCTTTGTCTACTTGGTGCCACATTTTAAATGGAGATTTTATGAACCTACATCCACTGATGACATGAACAGCCTTTCAGTCACTAAAATCTGGCTGCACCTGCTGGTCTATTACAGCACAAAGCTCCACAGAAAGAATCGTCTTCACACAATAACTGTGTTATGGCCTCAACCATTTGTTACCACTGATATAACTCAGTGGTAATTATGGTGGATAATTTTACACTTTCCAGTCATTTCCTCACTTATGTTGTTTCAAGCAAATATTGCCTTTTGATTTCAATTTGCATTAGCAATGTTGATGGGATGCATGCAAATGTTTTATTGAGGTTAGGTTTCGCATTCAACTCTAGCTGTTGACTAATACATTTTAAACTTTTTGTAAGATATTTCACATTGTTGCTTTCTATAAAAGCGGGAAAGAAGGGCATTAAAATAGCATGATGCCTCCACCATCTTGATGTCTCACTTTTTTGTTTAACTAGAGTTTTTTATAGACTCTCTTGTGATCATCCCGTCACTCCATTCATATGAATATATCATTATCTACTCCTTCTTGCCAGAACCTGAACTCGGGTTCTTTGTGTAGGTTCTACCACATCATGGCTGAGGATGTTTGATCATCGCTGCTCATGAGTTCCACCACTTGGTATCATCCTAATACCTACTGAGCTGATTTCTGAATGTGACAGTAAGGAAAGCTGAGTCAAAGTTTTCTTTACAACACCAATTATTCACAAACTTATTGTGTTTTATAGAAAAACATTAAGAAAGATAAATGAAAAAAGTAAAAAATAAATTCTGCCAAAGATACACTGTATTGTGGCTGGAAACCCGACTTAAGTGTTGAGAATAACCTTATTTACATCAAAAGGAGTAAAGAGATCTTTCTCATGAATGGCTTCTTTCAGATCTAAATAATCAATAAGTTTTAAATTACATGATAGTCTGAATGATACCAGCAAGACTGAGGTGGAAATAAATACTTTTTGTCTTAGCCTTAAATTCTCCATTATTGTGTTTCCTCCTGTGTTGCTTGATGTTTTGCAAGTTGTTGCAGCAAAGCTTTTAAACTGAAGAAGTTAGTTTCACTATAAGCTACTGAATTATTATTGAAAAAGTGAATGAAAAGAAAAAGGAAACAAGGATGTTTTTTGTTTATTTTTTACAACAGATTGACAGAGATCTTCATGGAGAAAGACAGGTGCAAATATGCCATTATTTCAAATACTCTTATTTTTTTTGCTCTCGTATTGTTGATTTTTATGTATTGATTAAAGCGCAATAAAAAGCTTTAATAATTTAAGGACAAAACTGAAATATGTTTCTGTTTTGGATTTCTATCTGACTCTAGAGGAGTGGTGGCTCATCAGTCATGAACCTCACATCACAATAGTAAATTGTCAGGGCAATTTTTGTGTGTATATTCTATGTACTTTATTTTTCTCTTGAGACTGCCATCTTGCTTTTTTGGGTCGATCATTGGTTAGTGTAAATTATTGTCAGCTGGCTGGACGAGTCTTTTGCTTTAGTTCTGTTGCCAACTTGCATTCAGGACAAAAAGACTTATTACAAGTCTTTTGTATTACAATCTGAAATACATGATTTACTTTTGTGTAAATCATGTATTTACACATGATTTTCTAAAAGCACCTAGTTTGTTTCACTAGTTGTGCAGTCTGGTCATCCTTTGCCTTGATGGTTTTGGTTGGTAACATGAAGAGACAAAGATATAATGTTTTAGAAGAAAGTACCTTGGTGGTTTGGATAAATAACAGATATTCAGGAACAACAGAAACAGTCAAGCTTTTTATTTAAACTTTCTCTGTACACTCAAGTTAACGAGTTACATTTATAAGTCAATGTATGCCCCTCATACAAAAATCTATTCAAAATGAATGACAGAAACAATAGTTGGGCTGAAAAGTAAACAGTAAAATAAACACTCTTGACAAGACTCTTAACAAAGGCATCGTATTAAATTGCACTGCATTATATAACAATATTTATAAAATAAAAAAGCTGCTAAAATATGAATTTATAAAATGTGGATAGCAAACAACTGGTCAAATAAACATTTTTAAATAATCACAAATCAAATGTAGACCCTGTACTGATATTGTATAAAGGTACTAACTTTTCAGGTATGTCCTTGTAGGCAATTAGATAATGTATTTGGGTGTAACTAGATAAAGTTTGGCTATTTAACTGTTGCACAGTGTTTAAATTTCAATAAATGTCCTTTTCCATCCTGAAATAGCTGACTGAAACTTATATTATTATTAATCCTTAGTATTAGGCATTAATTTGCTATTTTGCAGAGAATCAAAGCTCAGTTTAGACATAAAGAAATGTAAAAAGCAAAAACTTTAAAAAATGCCTATGAATGTGCAGTTCAGAGCACTCACTAAATTACATCAGGTAAGAAATGTCTACCTTGTTCTTGTCACCTCATGTAAAGTAAATTTGTCAGTTGTCGTAAAATACTGACTTTAAATAAAAGAAAATAGGAGATTTTTTTAACTGTGTCCTTGACCTTAAATTAGACCTTTATTTTGTTTCATTTTATTTTCAGAACAGGGCTCACTAGAGTGATAATTAATGCAATTTTCAGTGTTTGTACACTTGTTTTTGAATTTAACCTGAGCATGTTCATTTCTAGTTTTAACTTCTGCATACAAACTTCCCATTTCCAGCAAATAGCTCACAAAATGCAAATCGCCCCTCTGAAACATATTCTCTTCATAGTTTGTTTTTGTTATTTCTTGACTAATTCACACTGTCATGAACCAGATGTTAATTTTTCTTTCCTGAACTCTCCCTGGTTTCTTTTACATTTCCATAAGAGGAGCTGGTGCATTTCATGTCAGTTCCAGGTTGGTGGTTTTCTGCTTGATTAAATGCAGCCGAGTTTGCATAAAGGACGTCTTTGATTGAGTCTGGTGCCTAAAAATGAAAGAACAACTTCATTCACCTTTTAGAAATGATAATAATGAAAAAAACCCAGAAAAGCTGTAGTCAACAAACCTCATTTTTCTCTTTCATTTGATATGCATCTGTGTTGACATCACCTCCAATACCTCTAGCTTTATGGTGAGTCTTATGAAACCTGGAAAATATGCTGAACATTTAAAACTATTTTGTTTTTCTTTCACTGATCAACTTAATAAAGCCTCAGAAAAAGCATAACACTTATGGTTGCAGAGATAAAATAACATCTTACTTTCTCATCTTCTGTATAAGCAAGGGGGGATTGCTACAGAAGCTACAAAATGACAAAACTAAGCAAAACACAATTATTTTTCTCTTCACTTACCAGACCAAATACAGCACGGCAAATACAAGGAATACAAAACCAGTGACCCTGGTGATTAAGACAAACGCTGGGATTAAACCTGGAATACAGATTGAAGATTGTGAGAATTATTTTTGCTGCAGCATTATTTTGGTTCACAATTTTCCAGGGAAACAACAAAACAAAACAACAACATAAAACAGACCTTGGTTTTTTCTTGAGCTCTCAAGGCAGCTGGCAAAAAACAGTTTACTGGCTAATCCCAAGGAGTTGGAGCTGAAGCACAGCAGGGTGGACAGATCTATGTTCTGTGGTTCATTCACAGTGATGATGCTCCTCAAATGTGAGCCATCTAGAAGCTCATTTGTAATCACCAGCTGGCTAGAGGAACTAACAGGTTGTCCGTTCAAGACCCAATGAGTCATTGGGGTCGGGTTTCCCACCGTTTCACAGACGCAGTTGAGCTGATTTACAGTTTTGATGCAGTTTGATGAGAACAGGATCTGTGGAGGAACTGAAATGAAAGCCAAGAAAATAATCAGTATACAAATCCTAAATAAATGTGTTTTTAAAGTAATATTAAAATACACTAAATGAAAGTTAACATGTAATTTAAAATCCTGTTTAGATGGATCATGAATTATTTTGTTGTGAATAGTTTTATTTAAATAAATTTAACATTTTCAGCATGAGGAAATAAAATAAAGAACTGCATGAAGGAAGACAGTTGTGTGCCAATGGTGGAAATGTGGAAGTTTTAGAGGTTGTGTGACCAGTAACACATCATGTGAGAAAAGAGACATGATACTGTAGGACTGGTTTTTCATCATTAAGCAACAAAAAGGAAGCAGGAAAACTGATTAAAAATCAACACAAACATCTTCAAAGGAGGACTTTTATATGAAACTCATTTGGAACTAAAAATAACACGAGTAACTTGTAAGTTTACAGAGAAAACACTGGGCAATATTAACCTTTTTCACCTCCTATTTCCATTTAGTAGAGAAGAATGATTGACAGAACTAATCCTTACACAATTGATCATTTCAGACTCTAATATTTGGGATCTCAAACTCCCTGTCATCATCCATATCTCCTGATCATAGTTGATGGTTTAAACTCAGATCAGTTCAACGAGAGCTTCACTAGCACAGCTCTTTCTTCACCGCAACAGAGCAAAGCAAGGTTTATGTTTCTTTAAATGAGGCCAAAAGTCAATCTGCTGCTCCATCCTGCTGGTAAACTTCTCCCTCTTGCTGACTAACTCGAAAGGATCTGCCCATCTTCTTTTCAGTGTCCACAGTGTTAGAGAAGCTGACTCTCAGGATAAAAGTCATATTTGCTCAATTTGAATCCAACATGTGCCATGATTGAGCCTCTCCCACTGAAGACGTGGAATCTGGATTAAAAAGATACTCAAAGTGCTCCATCCCCACCAAATTCTTCACTCTGTGTCAACAATCACCATGAAAATGAAACAACCCAAGATGCTAACAGTTGGTTTCCCTCAACAAGCCTGACGCTTTCCTCTGAGACAGAAACCAATAACCTTCAGCAAGTATCTCCTGGAAGCTGCTTTTGCAGTATAAATCTTAAACCTGGCATATTTATAGCCCCTGTCTCTCCTGGAACAGCTTGAAATTAAAGGTTTACCAAACAGGCTCCTCCATCAGATGTTTTCAGTTCACCCATCATCATTAATTTGAGTTTGATTCTGTCAAGTCACTTCTCCAGTCAGTCATTACCAGATGGGGATCCGTTGACCTTCTATTCTAATAAGTGAGTGGGCCCAGGTGAAGGGTATTTCTACTGATGGGCAGATGAGGCTTCACTAGGTGTGTGACACATTTCCCAAACTGTCGACACTGTGCTGAGACTGTGCAGCTTTGACTCTCACAGTGACATCTTCTGGATTTAGAAAGTCATTGCAGGCAAATTCAATAAAGACGGTTCATCCCCCTCATGCTGGGCACGTTGATGCCTCAGCATTGTGGAAGTGCTCTGATTACAGCAAGACAAAACTTTGGAGCAAATCCTACATTTTTCACCTATAATATAAATAAAAATTAATCCATGTAAACTACCTCAAATCTCCCATGGAAAGGAATTTGAATAATTCGAAAGAAAAATGATCAAAAGTGGAAATAAAAACAAAATAATTATTTTCCGTTATAAGATCAAAATGATCTCACGCGGGAGAAAACGTTCTCTTCCTTGGTTGATCCATGTCGGTATTCAAATACGAGCCAAAAGCCAAAGCAAAGCAAAGAACACAAAGAATTTCCATCTAACAAAACCCACAAATGTGTCCACACAGTTTCTCCCTCATCAACACAATTTGCCGCTGTCACATCCAAACAACAAGGGATCTATAGCGGTCACGCGGTTTTCTTTAAAGTGATACGCACATCGACACAGGGTTTCATCTTGTTTGCTCGGCGCATGTATGGAGGTTTGGTGTCATCTGACCCATCACTAGGTACTTCCACTAGCCTCTTTGAGGACCCTATCTCAGATCCAGGAAGTGGACCACCAGCCACACACTGCTAAACACAAGCTGCTAAGCATCAGATTTCCTTTGTCTTGGTGAGATTCCTCTGCCTTCTCCTCAAAATCATGAATCCATTCTGATCCTGATCTAGCAGACAGTCTGAACCACTACTTCTTGCCAAAGTAGCTAAGAAGAGTCATCATTCAGGAAGTGAAGCTCCAAAGAACACAAACTGTCAGGATTTTAGGGATACTCAAACCTCTTCACTGTGTATGAAGGGAATGAGAACAACTTATCAAACAGAAACATGTTCTCTAACTTCATACGTACACAGAACATCAATGTGACTGAGGTTGGAATGTTCTTCTCCCAAATCAATTTGAGCCTTGCAGAAAAAAATATCTCTGAATGTTTTAATACCTGTGTTGGTATGGCCTTCACCCTCTGGATTATACCTGTGTATGTCTGTGTGTAAAAATCACCTGGGAATACATGTTAACTGAAATTGCTGTGCAACGATTTTTAGAAATTAAGATCTAGATCATGCACACATAAATCAACTGAAGCGTAAGTCAATGCTGAGAATATGCATTAAATTGTTACATTTACTCCACTCCATCTATTTGAATAACCTTTTCAAAAGAGGAACTTCTTGGAGTAATTTTAGTGCGTCATAATTTTTAGTTCTGCTTGAGTAATGTAATTTTGAATTAACACTTCTCTTTACCTGGTGCAGTTTGACTGCTCTAGCTACGTCTAGTTGATTCAGTGAGGAACAATAATGTTCTGAATGCACCAGACACAATCACATAACATACAGTCAACTAGAGACTTCCTATTTCTACCTAAGGCTCACTGCACTAATGTTACTTTCCATCTGCTGAGTCTGTGTTGTCATCCTAAGGTCAAGTTAACACACAGGAAATAGTGTATTGGAAGTGCTTTGCCTTGTGCTAATATTATGAAAGTTACTCGACTGTCAGCATTGGTTTTAAGTTTTATGCTGGAAAAATTTGGAGTGTTTCTTCTGACTGAACAATTTTTCTGTAACAGAATTAGCAATCTGCAAGATTGTGCAAGATTTGAGAGAAAATTTTGTCCTTTTCTACTGGGTTTACACAGAGCATGCTGCTCAAAATACAGGTTACAGAAGAGATAGAAACCACTCACTCTAATGACAAGGCAAATTTAAAAAAGAAAACAGAATTACCCAAAGGATATTGAAAAAATCGACTTGGTACTTTGAGCTTGTTCGTGATAAAGGGGACGTGGATTATATGACATCCTAAATGTCATATAATCTTGTAAATTCTGAAATTTGATCCCAGCACAAAAGTATGCAAATTTTGGCAGCTGTTAGTTTCTGCTATACGTAAAAATTGCAGTAATTGTCTGAGCTGCTGATCTCGTGTGAATCGGCCACGTCAATAATTTGCAAGGTAAAACCTCCGCCTCAAATGACCTACTACTATTAATCCAATGCAAATAGGCATTTCCGGGATTTGGACAAAAATGCGAGGGATCCGATACATAATTAGGTGTGTTTTGTTTCCCTGGGCCCATTTTTATTTAGTTTTGGTGAAGAATAGAGGATGCATTGGAACCTTCGGGTCATGGACCATCAACCAGTAGAGCATCAAAAAGAAAAGGCTGGAGAGTAGGAATAAAATCAGATGCAAATGGTGGCTCACACTGGAGAAATCAAAGAACATGACCCTCACAACGCTGCCTGCTTTGACCAGTTGACTGTGGGTTAGTTGAAGCAGTTTCATGGGTTCGTTTACTAAATAGGTTCCTCTTTCAGATGCTCCTAATTGAGGTCTGTCAAATTATCTCCCCCACATTCAATACCAGGTGATGATCAATTGACCTAAGGTGGGCCCAGGTGTTGGTCACTTTCTCTAGTCTCTTCAGGGGAAACCATCTCAGCTCCAGATGGTGGACCATCTGCTGCACACTGCTGATCCCAAGCTCCTAAACCACAGGTTTTCTTATTGTTTGTGAGATTCCCCTCTGATGGTGGCCTGCCTTTTCATCAAAATCATGAAAATGGATCTTAGCCTGAACCATCACCTCTTGCCAATAGTGAGATTCATCAAGAGGTGGAGCAACAAAGAAAAAAGCTCACAGGATTTAACTTCTTTACACTGAAAAGAAAATGATCAGTTGAAAGCAGTGAGAACAAAATATGAAACAGAAACATGTTCTTTAACTTCATACATACACAGAACATCAATGTGACTGAGGTTGGAACGTTCTTCTCCCACATCATTTTGAGCCTTGCAGAAAAAAATATCTCTGTCTGTAGATACTGTAATGTTTAAAGTATTTTCAGTTCCAATGACAATTTCCTGGTCTGCTTTGACTTCAAGCCAGGTGTAATTCTGCTCTGCTGGGTTGGCATCACTGTTGCATGTCAGAGTCACATTGCTGTTCTCTAGAACCGAACCAGATGGACTGACTGAAACTGTGACGTTCTTAGGGGAATCTAGAAATAAAAGATATGATACATTGTTACTATAACCACAAATCAAATATCTATGCAAAGTTATAAAACTGATGTTTGTTGTAAACTTTATAGATGGTTTTGATCTCATTGGATCTCATACATACACAGAACATCTATGTAAGTGATGTTTGAATGTTGTTCTCCAACATCATTTTCAGCCTTGCAGAAAAAACTTTTTCGGTTTGTCGACACTATAATGTTTAAAATCTTTCCAGTTCCAATGTCAGTTTCCTGTCCTCCATCAGCTCTGTACCAGGTGTAATTCTGCTCTGCTGGGTTGGCATCACTGTTGCATGTCAGAGTCACATTGCTGTTCTCTAGAACCGAACCAGATGGACTGACTGAAACTGTGACATTCTTAGGGGAATCTAAAAAAAGTAATGATACATTGTTAATATGAACACTAATCAAATGTCTTTAGAAAGTTCTGACAAATGAAGAACATTGATGATTTTTTCCCCACTTTTGTTAATACTGATGGAAAGTTCTTGTTTATTGTAAACATAATAGAAGTGTACGATCTTATTAAGCCTTATACATACACAGAACATCTATGTAAGAGATGTTTGAAGGTGTTTTTCCAATCTCATTTACAGCTTTGCAGAAAAACATCTTCCTGTCTGTTGTTACTTTGATGTTTAAAATCTTTCCAGCTCCAATGACAGTTTCCTGTCCTCCATCAGCTCTGTACCAGGTGTAATTCTGCTCTGCTGGGTTGGCATCACTGTTACATGTCAGAGTCACATTGCTGTTCTCTAGAACTGAACCAGAGGGTCTGACTGAAACTGTTACATTCTTAGGGGAATCTAAAAAGATAAATATTACAATGTTAACATGAGCACAAATCAAATTTAAACAGTTGAAGGACAATGAGAGGATATTTTCCAATTTTACAAAACTGATGAAAACTGATGTTTGTTGTAAACTTTATAGATGGTTTTGATCTCATTGGATCTCATACATACACAGAACATCTATGTAAGTGATGTTTGAATGTTGTTCTCCAACATCATTTTCAGCCTTGCAGAAAAAACTTTTTCGGTTTGTCGACACTATAATGTTTAAAATCTTTCCAGTTCCAATGTCAGTTTCCTGTCCTTCGAGAGCTCTGTACCAGGTGTAATTCTGCTCTGCTGGGTTGGCATCACTGTTGCATGTCAGAGTCACATTGCTGTTCTCTAGAACCGAACCAGATGGACTGACTGAAACTGTGAGATTCTTAGGGAAATCTTTAAAAAAAGGCAAATTATACATTGTTAATATGAACACTAATCAAATGTCTTTAGAAAGTTGTGACAAATGAAGAACATTGATGATATTTTTCCCTACTTTTGTTAATAATGATGGAAAGTTATTGTTTATTGTAAACATAATAGAAGTGTACGATCTTATTAAGCCTTATACATACACAGAACATCTATGTAAGAGATGTTTGAAGGTGTTTTTCCAATCTCATTTACAGCTTTGCAGAAAAACATCTTCCTGTCTGTTGTTACTTTGATGTTTAAAATCTTTCCAGTTCCAATGTCAGTTTCCTTTCCTCCATCAGCTCTGTACCAGGTGTAATTCTGCTCTGCTGGGTTGGCATCACTGTTACATGTCAGAGTCACATTGCTGTTCTCTAGAACCAAACCAGATGGACTGACTGAAACTGTGACATTCTTAGGGGAATCTAGAAAAGAAATGATACATTGTTAATATGGACACTAATAAACTATCTTTACAAAGCTGTGACAACTCAAAGACACAGCAGTTTTTTCCCCATTTTCCTAAGACTTCTGTAAACTTCTTGTTCAATGCATATATAATATGAATTATTGATCTAATTAAGTTTTATATATACACAGAACATCTATGTGTCTGAGGTTGGAAGTCTAATGTCCAATATCACTTTCAGCTTTTTTTGCAGAATAAAAAGTCTTTGTGCTGCACAAACTTTAATGTTTAAAATCTTGTCCTCCAGCATCTCTGTACCAGGTATTATTCTGCAATGTTGGGTTTTTCAATATTGCTGCAAGTCATTGTTACATCAGTCTTCTCTAGAACTGTACCAAAGGGACTGACTGAAACTTCTGTAATAATTTGAACTCCATAATGTATAGGAAGTTAAAGTAGGTACTTGGTAAAACAAATAAGCTGGTATATTGTGAAACTAATCCCAGTGGAAGGAAGAAAAAAAAATCCACAATGCAAAGACATGTATGTTAGGCTAGTTGACAGGCATGGGATGTTAACTAGATCAATTGGATTAAGTGAGCATTTGGGTTTATTTCTCTATGTCTAATGAGTGACACTACGATGGACTGATGTACTTTTCAGTTTGCCCTGCCTCTCATTGAATGACTTCTAGAGAGATGGGTTCTAGCTACTCTACCATGTTTAACTGCAGGTTATATGTAAAATGTTGTCTTAGTTTCTCACTATATAACAAAACATATGTTGTCAATGGTATTTGTGACACCAACATTTTGGGGGGTTAAGACAGGTCTTTATTTACTTTAAAGTCAGCAGTGGAGTAGCTCAGCAATAGATACTTGTGTTAATTCATGGTTGAGTTATTGATGCTGTTTTGTATTAATTTTGGTCGACTAGCCGCTCCTGGTAAGGCTCACAATTGTACCACATTTTCTCTATTTTGGCATACAGTCCTGCTCACCATTATTGGCACCCATGAAGTTTCAGTACATATAATGGAATATTTACTGAAGGAAATTCATGAAGTGAAACAACATTTTACTGCTGATAGCTTGTGCTTGACGCAAAACAGCAAATGATAAAAAACATTTAAAAAGATAAACATTATGAGGAAAACAAAGAGAATCATAATTTTTACCATGCCCATGGTATTGGCACTCTTTGCTGCAAATCAATATGAAAACCCAATTTGACTCACCTGTTGCAAATCACACATAAAGATCACTTGTGATGGACTGCCTCCACACATGTGACATGAATTAACCAATGAATAATCATGTTGGCGCTTTAAAAGCCACCTGTTAGTTCATCCCCACATGTGACAATGGTAAAGACAAAGGAGCTGTCTGAGGACATCAAAAATACTATTATTAGCAAGCACAAGACCTCCAAAGGGTATAAAGCCATCTCCAAAGACCTTGGTATCCCTGTCTCAATGGTGCGTAATGTTATTAAGAAGTTTTCCAGGTATGGAATGGTCAAGAATCTCCCTGGACGTCGGGGAAAGAGAAAAAGTGATGACAGAAGTCTTCGACAGTTGGTGCGAATGGTGTAAAAAACACTACGTCTAACATCTAAAGACCTGAAGACCAACCTGGAGCAGTCTGGTGTGATTGTTTCAACAAGTACCACACGCCGCACACTAAACAAAGTGGGGCTTTATGGGCGGAGGTCAAGGAACACCCCATTGCTTAAGAAAAGACATAAAAAAGAACATTTGATCTTCGCAAAAGAGAACGTGGACAAACCTCAATCCTTCTGGGACGTTTTATGGACAGATGAAACAAAAGTGGAGCTTTTCGCCGTCTGTAAACAATATGTTTACAATATGTCTGTAAACAATATGTTTACAGACATAACATAAACAATATGTTTACAGACGGCGCAATGAAGCCTTTAAAGAAAAGAACACCATACCAACAGTCAAGCATGGTGGAGGATCCATAATGCTGTGGGGCTGCTTTGTGGCATCTGGTACTGGAGGCCTTGACCGTATCACAGGCATCATGAAATCGGAAGATTATCAAGCAATTCTAGAGCGAAATGTCTTGCCCGGTGTAAGGAAACTTGGTTTGCAGTGAAGATCTTGAGTCCTCCAGCAAGACAACGACCCAAAGCACACCTCCAAAAGCACACAGGTCTGGTTGAAAGGGAAAAATGGACTGTTTTAAAATGGCCAGCAATGAGTCCTGATCTCAATCCAACTGAAAATCTTTTGGTAGAGCTGAAATCTACCATTGGAGAAAGGAACCCTGCAAAGGTACAAGAGCTTGAGCATATTGCAAAAGAAGTTTGGGAGAAAATGCCACCCGAGAAGTGCAAGAAGCTTATAGATGAATATAAGAAACGTTTGGCGCAGCCTTTGTTGTCAAAAGCTGCGCAACCAAATATTAAAGAGGGGTGTCAATATTAGTGCACATGCTGGTTTTCTGTTTTGTCCTTTGGAATTAAAATATTTATGTTGACATAGTAATTGTCTTTGTCAAATTACTTTGGACCTCAAATTGAAAGATCCTGCTGATATAAGTTTTGAACATTTCCATTTATTTCTGAAAATATTCACTCAGCTATGCAAATCATGAAGGGGGTGCCAATAATGGTGAGCAGGACTGTAAGAGCTTTGAGTGTCATAGGATTTTCAAAACTTTGGAAAAAAAACTTTGTTTTCTAGATTAGTGGATGTCAATTTGTTTGTTTTACACCTGATAAATTTCTTTAGTACAGGAATTGATGTAAAGCCTTTTGAGATCTTGACAGCATCCAGAAATGTTCTATTTAAGGTATTTTATGTTTGTACAAATTGGTCAATATTCAGGTGTGGTTAATGATTAACTAAAAATGAACTGAACGGATATCCAAAGGCACTATCATTGAATCAATAAATGATTCATTAGTTGAATGAATCATTCAATGATTTAATGATTCATTGAATTAAGTTCAATGAATTTATATTTTTGATGTCTAACCAATTCTAACTTAAGCAGAGCATTTGAACATCAGCTACAACAAATCTCCTTAGTTAGCTTCAAATGTACTTATTTTTACATAACTGATCTGTTTATTCTTTTTTTTTTAATACTTCTCCTGATTGGTAATAAAATTTTACTAAGGTGTAATCTAAGTTGTCGACTTAAATTGAATATAAAATCTGTGAATGCAGCTGAAGTTTGGTGGTGCCATGTATGCTTTTCTACCTAAAATACATGGTGCTAATTAATATAGATAAACTAAAAACACCACTAGAAACAATTAGATTGTTGCACTGTTCATGAGATTGGTATGAATAATTTTTGACATTCTACTTTTTATAAAAACTGATTTTTTTTTTACACTTCCTCTACATTGTTCTATTGTATTTTACATTGTGCATGCCTTTTTTATTATCATGAATTACGTTCTTATTTGAATGCAAACAATTCTGAATCGCAGTATTAGAGCATTATCATTAACGTTGGGCTAAATAAAATAATTTTTTAAAAACTTAATGCTTTATTAAATCGGTTAATCAGTTATCAAATATTAAAATCAGTGTGTTTATCTGAAACATGAAGCGTGATAAATAATTTGTACAGGTAACTGTAAGTTTTAGCTAAATAAGTTTATCTCCTCGTTTATTTCCTCAGGTATGAATGAAGAACTATAAATCTTAGAAGTTCTGAATTGTCCAGGCATAACTTTAATAGTGATTCTTTTTTATGTTATTGCTATTACTTATAAAATATTAGTTTGAAAAAATATATCTTTTTGAACTTCATTTTTTGTGGTTCCCTTGTCTGATATATGCAGTTCATGTTTCACTGCATTTGC
This sequence comes from Poecilia reticulata, assembly GCF_904066995.2. NCBI lineage: Eukaryota > Metazoa > Chordata > Actinopteri > Cyprinodontiformes > Poeciliidae > Poecilia > Poecilia reticulata. Next base: position 11,143,810 of record NC_088845.1, read on the forward strand.
AGTAAACTTCTTGAAGTAAGATCATTTTGATTCTGCAAAGAGATTCACTGATAATTTTGATACATTTTTTATATTTTTAACCCAGTGCCTACTCAGGTCATCCAACAAGGTAAATTCTCCCCAGTAGAAAGCTGACTGGTTAGTCCTTAAAATTACTGTCATTTGTTGATTTAACTTTTTTCTGTAGTACACTCTTGCAGCTTAAGTTATAAGTTTTAGTTGTTTCTTTTTACTCTGATGAAGGTCAAACAACAGCATGTTAGTGTGATAAACATCCTGGCTTTAGTTTTCTCCACATTTAATTTAACTATTAATCATGCAGTGTAATTAGCATTAGATTCCGACTTAAGTTTTTAGAAACTAAATAAACTTCTTTAAATGTTGTGTTTGATATATCTAAATCTAAAAGCTAGATGTAAACAAATACCCTGAGTTGCCATTTTAAAAGAAAAGAAGAGAAACTTACAGAGAACATCTGGAGTTAGGCTTGTGGTCAGAGATGCATTAGAGCTTCCATCTTGTTTCTTGTACACAGCAGTGCAGGAAATGTTCTGTTTATGGTGGAGATTAGAAGCAGTGAAGTTCATAACAGAGGTCTTGAATTTGGTTTTGTCCTGATTCTCCTGCAGTGTTTCCTGAATGTTCCCCAGTTTTGGGGTCCAAATCAGAGTTGGAGGATGAGGCAGACATGGAGCCGGAGCAGAGCAGGTCAGACTCACTGACTCTCCCTCCTTTTTCTTCAGTGAGGACGGAGTCAGAGTTGGTGAGGGAAAATTATCTGGTTGGAAAGTTCAGATGCTGTTCATTATCAGTGTGTCAGTAAAATACAATAAATTCAAAGGTAGCTGCCTCAACATAATTTATCCATTACAATTCTGCAAGTATATGTTAAACCTACCTGTGACCTGAATTGTTACAGATGGAGCGGTATAAGTGTATTTTAGAGAATTGTTACAGTCAATTCTGAAGTAATAATCCTTGGTGTCGCCAGTCTGCATAATATTGAAGGTTGTGGTGCAGTTTTTCTTTGTTAAGTCTCCTGTTTGTGGATTTCTGTCAGTTAGTTGTGCAGTATTGAGTGAGGCTGGGGAACGCCATATAGCTTGACATTGGTTATGTAAGTTGCTTTGATATTTATCCTCTATGTCAAAGGAGCAGGGCACCGTCACACATGATCCTGCCATAACTTGTACAGTCTGCGGCAAATTAACCTGAAATATGTTACAGTTGGAGCCTGAAAAATAAAACAAATATTGAAATGAATAAATGTTGCAATTTTTTATTTAACTTTTATCATGACTTCAAAACAGCAATAAGTTTAACATTGAGACTTTGCAGTTCATCTTTCATTCAAGAGACTGTAACAATCAAGAGGTTCTTGTGTGAAATAGTTTTTGGTTTTTCTCAGATTTTTGTTTTGCAACTTGTTTCATAAAAGTTTACACTGTTCATTTAAACACTTTGTAAAGATGGGTCATGTTTCTCAGTAATTTGATACTGTTCTGTTCCCTTTAGTTCCCCTAAAATGTATGATAATTTGAGTTCAAACAACCAATGAAGTTGGAATAAACAACACACTGAACGAATGAAACTTGTTGGGTACCAGGCTGATGGGTCTGCTGGTTTCTTTTCCAGATCATCCTCCAGAGGGCGCTGGAAGACAGCAGGGTCCTGGAGGGCGTGCCAACAGGTCCTAACCAGACGCACCTGTTGGGTATTGTCATCTTCTGGTGGAGTATATGAGCAACTGGCTACCTGCACATCTTCGCCAGAGTGTTTTGCCCGAACCGGTACACTGAGCCACCTAGAGACCTCATTGAGCCCTCTTGTTGATCTCGAGCAGATTGTTATTTCTGATCCTCACCTGTGTGATTCTTCCTTCCAGGACGCTTGACTAAACCTCCGGAAGATCCCGAGTCTTCTCCCCCTTCCTTCGGAGGAATCCTCTCGAGGCTCCCTGGTAGTCAGCACTCCTGCTCCTCCAGTCGACTAGGAACTCCTGTCCGCCCGCCGAAACGCCGCCTCTCTGCCCAGCTTCATCCACGAACAACTCACCGCCTGGATTTTTCCCCCCCTGCTCGGGTCTAATCCCAACCTCCACAAGTAAGAGTTTCCGTTCCCGTTCTATTGAGTAAATTCCCCTCATCTCGCCTCGAACTCACCTCTCTCTCTCCTTCAGTGAGCGGTAGCTCCTGGACCTCCCTCCCGTGAAGAAGACCCACTCAGATTGTCAGTCGAACCCCGTTTGTTTGTTTAACAATAAACCCTTTGATCTTTACACCAGTCTCTCCCAGTGAGTGTTTCTGCATGTGGGCTAAGAATATTAAATCGAACATGACAGAACACTCTGGCCAAACGGATGTCCCAGCAGAAACAATCCGGAGAGCTCTACATGACCAACAAACGCTAATTCAGAACCATGAGGCTGCACTTCAGGAGCTGGGTAATCGGCAGACAGAGACAAATAACCGCTTGGCTGAGCTAACCAGTTTTCTCCGCAGTCACTTTCCCCAGACCTCCACTCCAGAATCCGCACCGGGACCCTCGCAGTCTCCAGATCCAGCCTCCGGGGCCCAAGTCCAGTCCACGTCTTCCGACTGTCAGCTGCCAAATCCATCCAGGTTTGACGGAGACCCTCGAAAGTGCAGAGGATTTTTGATGCAATGTAATATTCAATTCAATCACTCACCTCATAGATTCGCCTTAGATTCTGCCAAAATATCTTATGTTATTGCACATCTATCAGACCGCGCTCTAGACTGGGCTGAAGCCAAATTTTCTTCCTCCCCTGAGTACGGCTGCTCGTTTGCAGAATTCTTAACAGAGTTCAAACAGGCTTTCAATCAAGAGACCGATAAATCTCAGAGTTCTCGAGCTCTATTAAAGATGAAACAAGGGCAGAGATCTGCAGTTGATTTTTCAATTGATTTCCGCATCCAAGCCGCTGCCTCGGGTTGGAACACCCCAGCGCTAAAGAGTGCATATTTGGATGCTCTAAATGATTCCCTGAAGGATGAACTGGCTACTTTAGACGAGCCCGGTTCCCTCGAGGATTTAATTAAACTGTCCATAAGAATTGACAACCGTATTCGTGCTCGGGCTAAAGAAAGAAGCAGTCGAAGTGCAGTACCCCGATCACTCCCCGTTCCCCGCTACTCTGTGCCAGCAGAGAGAGAGCAAGGTCCTTCTGATCCAGAACCCATGCAGATTGGCCAAGCTAGATTGACTCCTGAGGAGAGACAGCGGAGAATGCGGGCCAAGCTCTGTCTATATTGCGGAGAAGCAGGGCACTTTGTGGCCGACTGCCCCGTACTGTTAAAAGCCAGGGTCCGCCAGTAACTACGAGGGAACTGGCGGACCATCAAAGTAAATCGGACTCGCCTCGTTTATTGTTGCCCGCTACCATTCAGTTTCAAGACCACAATATTACACTGTCGGCGCTGTTAGATTCCGGCTGTGAACGGAATTTACTGGATATTAATCTTGTTCAGCAAATGGCAATTGAAACTGTTCCCCTACGCACTCCTCTTCGTGTTTCCGCCCTCGACGGGAAGGTTCTGCCTCAGATAACCCACCAGACAAGACCCCTCCAGTTAACAGTTTCTGGCAATCATTCAGAATCCATTTCTTTTTACGTTTTTCCTGCGGCGAGCTCACCTTTAGTTTTAGGGTTCGAATGGTTACAACAACATAATCCAAATATAAACTGGTCCGACAGACACATCGATTCCTGGTCAGTTCTGTGCCATTCAACTTGTCTCCGCTCAGCCGTTCCTCCAGGTCCTTCCCCTGCTAACGGCGATGAGGCGGATCCTCCTGATATTTCCGGAGTTCCTGCTGATTATCACGATCTGGCGCAGGTCTTCAGTAAATCCAAAGCCGCGTCCCTACCTCCTCACAGACCATACGACTGCGCTATTGATCTCCTACCTGGGGCTCCGTTGCCCAATAGTCGACTTTATAGTATCTCTAGACCTGAGCGGGAAACTATGGAGAAGTACATAAAGGAATCCATAGCAGCGGGCATAATCCGACCTTCTTCTTCGCCTCTGGGCGCTGGTTTTTTCTTTGTCAGTAAAAAAGATGGTTCTCTGAGACCCTGTATAGACTACAGGGGATTAAACCAGATAACCATTAAAAATAAGTATCCCTTACCTTTACTCTCCTCTGTTTTTGAACCCCTCCATGGGGCCACCTTCTTCACCAAGTTGGACCTAAGGAATGCCTATCATTTGCTCCGAATTAGAAAGGGTGATGAATGGAAGACAGCGTTCAAAACCCCCTTAGGCCATTTTGAGTATTTGGTGATGCCTTTTGGCTTGAGTAACGCCCCAGCCTTTTTTCAGGCTCTTGTAAATGACGTCCTGAGAGATTACCTAAATGTCTTTGTGTTTGTCTACTTAGATGACATTCTGATCTACTCCAAGAACCTGCCGGAGCACAAGAATCATGTCCGCCAGGTCCTCCAACGCCTTTTGGAGAACAAACTGTTTGTTAAAGCGGAGAAGTGCGAGTTCCACCAACAATCAGTCACCTTTCTGGGCTATGTCCTCGAGGGCGGACAGGTGAGGCCATCTAACGAGAAGATCAGAGCAGTCCTGGAATGGCCCACCCCTGAGAACCGTAAGGATTTACAGAGGTTTCTCGGCTTTGCCAATTTCTACCGGCGGTTTATTCGAAACTACAGCCAAACCGCTCACCCGTTAACTGCCCTGACCTCCACTAAGACTCTGTTTAGCTGGTCCCCAGAAGCAGAGGCAGCCTTCACGCAGTTAAAGACCTTGTTCGCTACCGCCCCCATCCTCATACAACCAGATCCCACCAAGCAGTTCATCCTGGAGGTTGATGCCTCTGAGTTGGGGGTGGGAGCGGTTTTATCACAGTTCACAATGACCGATCACAAGACCCATCCTTGTGCTTTTTTCTCCCGTAGACTTTCACCTGCTGAAAAAAATTATGATGTTGGGGATAGGGAGTTACTAGCCATTAAACTGGCATTGGAAGAATGGAGACACTGGTTGGAGGGCGCTGAACATCCCATCTTGGTCTGGACTGATCATAAGAATTTATCCTACCTCAAGTCTGCTAAGAGACTTAATCCCCGTCAGTCCCGATGGTCGCTGTTCTTCTCTCGCTTTAACCTGTGTATTTCCTATCGTCCAGGTTCCAGAAATATTAAGCCCGACGCACTCTCCAGGTTATACTCGCCAGCCGATTCAGAGAAACGGCCAGCCCCCATCCTGCCGTCTACCTGCTCGGTGGCCATGGTTACCTGGGAGATCGAGGATTTAGTGAAGCAAGCTCAGCAAACGGAGCCTGACCCAGGCACTGGCCCAGACAACAGGATATACATTCCCTCCTCTATTCGAGCACGCGTGATCACCTGGATACACACCTCTAAGTTTTCTGGCCATCCAGGTATCAGCAGGACCATAGCCCTGATCAACCGACGTTTCTGGTGGCCGTCCATTCAGAAAGATGTCAGAGAGTACGTGCTAGCCTGCCCAACCTGCGCGAGAAATAAAGCCTCCCATCAGCCCCCATCAGGTCTCCTGCAACCATTACCCACACCCACACGCCCCTGGTCCCATATTGCCATCGACTTTGTGACAGGCTTGCCAGCCTCTAAAGGTATGACTGCTATACTGACCATAATCGACCGTTTTTCTAAAGCCTGCCACCTGATTCCTCTGAGAAGACTTCCTTCAGCCTTTCAGACAGCACAGTTACTCGTGAAACACGTTTTCAGACTACACGGGATTCCTCAGGAGATCCTCTCGGATCGAGGACCACAGTTTTCCTCACAGGTCTGGAGGCATTTTTGCTCGGCCCTTGGGGCCAAGAGTTCCCTAACCTCAGGTTATCATCCTCAGTCTAACGGCCAGGTTGAACGTATGAATCAAGAGTTGGAGGCCACTCTTAGGTGTCTCACGTCATCCAGCCCGACTAATTGGGGCCCCTGCTTACCTTGGGTTGAATACGCGCACAACTCTCACCTCTCTTCTGCTACAGGTCTATCCCCATTTGAAGCGTCGTTGGGCTACCAGCCTCCACTGTTCCCAGCTGATGAGAGGGAGATTGCCGTCTCCTCCGTGCGACACCATATCCGCCGTTGTAAGTCCTTCTGGGACAGAACGGTTTCCGCCCTCGACCGGACGGCTGAACAGAACCGTCGCTGGGCCGACCGCAAGAGGCGACCTGCCCCCTCTTTTGTTCCAGGCCAAAAGGTGTGGCTATCGACTAAAGACATCTCACTAAAGTCGGTTCCTAGAAAACTGTCTCCCCGTTACATTGGTCCTTATGAGATTGAGAAGCTGGTCGGTCCTTCTGCCGTCCGTCTGCGTCTCCCGCCCCTTTTCCGTGTCCACCCCACCTTTCATGTTTCCCAAGTCAAACCGGTCCACTCCAGTTCCTTGTGCCCCCCCGCTGATCCTCCCCCTCCTCGTGTTATTGGGGGCCACCCCGCCTACACGGTCCGCCGGATTGTGGATTCCCGCCGGCGTGGGCGGGGTTGGCAGTACCTGGTGGACTGGGAGGGGTATGGCCCTGAGGACCGCATGTGGGTGCCTGGTTCTTTTATTTTGGATCCTTCCCTCATTGAGGACTTCCGCTCCTCCCTGCCTTCTACATCTTCTGGACCGCCGGGTGGCGGTCATTGAGGGGGGGGTACTGTTGGGTACCAGGCTGGTGGGTCTGCTGGTTTCTTTTCCAGATCATCCTCCAGAGGGCGCTGGAAGACAGCAGGGTCCTGGAGGGCGTGCCAACAGGTCCTAACCAGACGCACCTGTTGGGTATTGTCATCTTCTGGTGGAGTATATGAGCAACTGGCTACCTGCACATCTTCGCCAGAGTGTTTTGCCCGAACCGGTACACTGAGCCACCTAGAGACCTCATTGAGCCCTCTTGTTGATCTCGAGCAGATTGTTATTTCTGATCCTCACCTGTGTGATTCTTCCTTCCAGGACGCTTGACTAAACCTCCGGAAGATCCCGAGTCTTCTCCCCCTTCCTTCGGAGGAATCCTCTCGAGGCTCCCTGGTAGTCAGCACTCCTGCTCCTCCAGTCGACTAGGAACTCCTGTCCGCCCGCCGAAACGCCGCCTCTCTGCCCAGCTTCATCCACGAACAACTCACCGCCTGGATTTTTCCCCCCCTGCTCGGGTCTAATCCCAACCTCCACAAGTAAGAGTTTCCGTTCCCGTTCTATTGAGTAAATTCCCCTCATCTCGCCTCGAACTCACCTCTCTCTCTCCTTCAGTGAGCGGTAGCTCCTGGACCTCCCTCCCGTGAAGAAGACCCACTCAGATTGTCAGTCGAACCCCGTTTGTTTAACAATAAACCCTTTGATCTTTACACCAGTCTCTCCCAGTGAGTGTTTCTGCATGTGGGCTAAGAATATTAAATCGAACATGACAAAACTGATTAAATATTCAGGTGTTTAAATTTTAAAGTTTGTTTTTTTCTAAATACTGTTTCTATGCTGCTAATAGAAATGCTCAATAGAATGAGAGCAAACCATTATTTACAATCTGATGCATAATTTAAATTAGGATGTGCTTAGTATCTTTTATGAAAATTCCATTATTTATTTAATCATTTAATTTGGATACTTTTACAAACACTAATCTGGAATAATTTAAATAAAACAATATATAAAAATTTCAGTAAAGTTTAAATGCAACCAATTAGAAACTCACCTTGTAGTAAAGAGCCAATGAGAAGAATCATCAGAGGTCCAGTCATGTTTGTTGAGCTGATGTCAAATTACTCTGCAAAAAACAGAAACCATCTGCGATCATCTTATTTATATAAGTCAGACAGTCGACATATAGAAATAAATGAATTGAAGATCGATATGAACTTAGATTTATGTTGTGTATTCTAGTATTTTGAGAACAGAATTTGGCAAGAAGTGTCATTCAGTCATTAAATAAATCAACATTGTAAATTATTAAATGATGAAAAATAACATTTCACTGCCTCTTTTAAAACGTGAAGCATCATAGAAGATTTTATTTTTGAGAAGAAGATTTGTAGTGTATCAACTAAGTGGCAAGTAAGAGCCAACACTAATATTGAATTTAATGTTTTATAAAATTATTACTGTATAATAAAAAAAAAACATTTGAAAAAATATATTCTCTTACATTTTTTCTTCCATATAATGAAAAAAAAACACAGATAAAGAGACAGAATAACAGGAACTTTTTAACTATACTGTTAAATAACAACAACAATAAATAAGATTTTTATCTTCCTTTCCAGGTATGTTTGTCTAAAAGTACAAAAACTGACAAGTTGAAAAAATCAATATTTAGGAATTCAAATGTCTCACCTTGTAACGGCAAGGTCAGAAATCTTTGTTTCCCTTGTTTGTTTTACAAACAAATTTTATTCCAGTAAATTTAATTATCAATGAAGATCATATCAACCTGGTTGAAAACTCTTTGCTTCCAGTGTGGAGTATCAAATAGACAATGAGTGTTTATGTTTAATCAGTCAGTGGAAAAGTCATCTTCCTTAAAAGTGCTCACCTATTCAGAAGCTCCAGGAACTGAAAAAGAGGTACCAAATCAAACGTTCACAATATGACAATGACAACTTCCCCAGAGAAACGTTAACAGTCCAGATTTGACTCTGTAATCTCACCTACACGTCTAGCATCAGTTACTCATTAACTTAGTGTGCAAATGTTTCATCCTTCATGTGGATCTACTGCTGATATTGTATACACAATGTTGTAGCTGCATACCCTCCTCCCTCCTTTCTCTCTCTATTTCTCCTTCTGAGAAGATGAGATGCGCTACCAGCTCTCCATCTAACAGGTAAATTGAGTTTCCTAAGTCTTACCTTGTCCAGAACTGAGGTAAATTCAGTGAAAACTGGCCTGTCAAGGAAGGTCCCCAATCGAGTGTCCCATCCTGCTTCCCCCCTGTGAATTAGCCAGGCTCAGCAGCCTGCAGCCAACTAAGTTTCACAGAGCAAACCTGTTAACCCTCCTGTTATGTTCATTTCTGAGGTACAGCAATAATGTTTGTGGGTCAATTTGACCCGGGGAGTGTTTCCAAAACATTTTTGTATCTGATTATTAACTCCAATACTAACCATTTCAATCAATATATTTTGCAATGATGTTTTTTTTTTATTTCTCAGAAATTAAGGACTATTAACGACAACTTACTCAATTACTCATTTGGACATAAAAAACGAAATTTACATTTTTTATGTCCGCTGAAAATACTCTAGACACAAAAAAACAATAATTTCCTTGAAAGTGATCTTGGGTAAATTTTTTGATATAAAATTTATTTATTTTTTCAATTGTTGATCTTTATAATTGAACTTGAGACACACATACTGTTCCGGGTCAAATTGACCCGCCGCTTTAAATCAAGATAAATGAGTCAAGCAGAGAGCAGTATTTATGTTTTCCTCCACTTCTACTGAGTGTCCACTCTGTGTGCGTGGAGTTTGCCCACGGGAACGGAAAAGGTTCCCATCAAAAGTTGTATGAACCTGCTTTCTCGCAGTTCATAGTGAAGTAAAGAGAGCAGGGAGAAAGTGGTGTTAAGAGAATAAAATCATTAACTTCTGGCTCGTTATATTCTCTTGTGCTCCCTGAATCAACGATTCCATGCGTGAAAACAAAAGCCACACAGACATGACAGTCAACGCTCCACGTCATACATTTTATTCTAACATTTAAAAGTCTAAAATCACATTGACAACACAGACACTTCAAACACACTAAAACAGAGATTCATTTACCTGAGACAAATAGAAAAGAAGAAGACAGAAAAATGTTTGATTCTTAACAACACATTTATTTTTTAATAAAAATACATTCCAGCATTGTTTACTTTAACATTCACATAAACATTTAATTAAAAACCAGCTTTCTATCACTCACGGAACACACGATATTATTAAAGCATCACAATGATAAAAAATCTAAGTTATTCATCATTGCAAAAAACATAAATTCTGCTTTTACTCTGTTTTTCGCCATCAAAATAAACATCTTGTCGACCTTTTCACCCATAACACCATTTAGTTTTTTTTTCCTGCTAATATAAATTGAAAATTTTGCCTGTCCAATAAGCAAGTTTTACAAAGTCCACTTATTGGCTTCCTTTTTTGTATAACCTGCACTAAATATAAAGGCTACTTCAGACCAATAGACACCACATTTTATAAAAACATCTTTCAACAACAAAAGCAATGGCGAGAGTCGTTTACATTCAAGAACAGGTGGAAAATTGTTTCTTTTTCTTCACAGAAGGGACAGAATTCATTTGTGTCTTTTTAAAATTTTGACACAAAACTGTTAACACTCACAGCACCGTGCAGAATCCTCCACTGTAAGTCACTTATCCTCTTACTCAAGGGGGGCTTATAAAAAACCCTCCATATAGGTTTCTGAAGACATAAATGCCTCCTTAAAATTAGTGTCCAATAACAAAGCCACATTAAAATGCCAATAGGCAGACTTATGTTTGATATTGTCAATAAAAAACATTACCAGAAACCAAAGCATGATCCGAAAAGCTTACAGGATGGATGTTGCAGTTTTTAAAAATTCCAAAATTATGTCTAAAACTATAAATTCTATCCAACCTCACTGCAGAAAAAAAATTACCTGTATTTCTAGCCCATGTATATTGTATCTTTTGAATATGCATTTCTCTCCAAACATCAACCAAGGAAAACAAATCAAATGTTTCAAGAAAGTTGTCGAGGCTGGAAGAGGTTCAAAATGATTCCTATCCAACTGATCGTTTTCTGTACAATTAAAATCTCCACCCAAAAAAAGAAAATCATCCGTGTCACATTTACATAAAACATCTTCAAGTTTATGTAGAAAAAGAACTCTCTCTCGTCTTGTATTTGGAGCATATACATTTATAAAAACAATATTAAAACACTCGTATTTTGCTTTCACTACCAATAATCTGCCCTTGATCACCTCCTCAAACTGATACGACACTGGTAGAAAATTTTTTGAGAACAAAATTGCAACTCCCCCACTGGCCTGATTTAAATGACTCAAAATAATTTATCCTCCCCATTCTCTCCTCCAATCTATCTCATTTGAACAATCACTGTGCGCTTCCTGTGCCATCAACACATGTATTTGTTTCAAAATCAATAATTCAAACAAACTAACTCTTTTCTTCACATCTTTGGCTCCATTCAGATTTAAAGTAGAAACTCTAAAATCGCTCATTACCAAAGATGTAAGAAAAAAACTAAAAGAAAATACAGACAGTTAAAACTCTAAAACTCAAAACCTTGCTTAAGTTTCCCGATCAATTTATTCAACCGGTAAACTTCTTTATGATTAAATCCTCCTTTTCTCTTGTTGTTCAACTGTGATAAGTAAAAGTTTCTTGTCAGGAAAAAAATCTTCAACTCTCTCATTTTTCACATTTTTTGTTACTCTCAAAAAATGTCTAACATTTTGCACACTATAACCTTTCCTGTGTTGACTTGGACCAGGTGAAAAAGAACTGGCCAAACTATCCTCAGTCCAACTTTCATAATCACCTTCCTCTTCCTCTTCCTCATCCATATTATTTTCTGACTCTAAAACTTTTCCTGAACATTCCAAATCTGTATCTCCTGCATCAATTTTGGTTTGGGAACCAACAAAACTTTCAGAAGCTTTTCTTTTTTTTGACATTTCAAAACCCTCTTCCTCTGGTGTTTGACTGCATCCCTCCACCTCTATTTCTTCAGCATCTGTCTTTCTTTGAAGAGGTAAGAGTAAACTGACTTTGTTCTTCTACACTGTTATCTTCCTGCTTTTCTTGTGAATCATTCGCCATTTGATTTTTCAGGATTTGTTCTCCATCTTTTTCATGCACTTCTCTTTCACTTTGAGCATTATTCTCAGACATCTGCTCTTCTGTGTCTCTTGTCACTACGCTCTCTGACCTTGTGGCCTCAGCTTGATTCGGCAGATTTCCACCTTCGTTATCTTGAATTTGCGTCGCATTTTCAGGTGAGTGTTTTTTTCCAGGACACGCCCAAACCAAGTGACCAACTTCCCCACAACCAAAACACACCAAAGTGCCCGAGTTTACATAAATAGCGTAATCGAACTCATCCACTCGCAAATTAAGCACTAAGTTAAGATCTTCATTCTTTTTATTCAGAATCATTAGGACTTGTCTTCTGTGAGAAACAACGTGCTTTAACTGCGGAGACTTACAACCTGATGGCATTTTCCTGATCGCGGAAACAATTTTCCCATGCCGTGACAATTCTCTCACCAACAATTCATCGCTAATGAACGGAGGTATATTTCCAATCGTAACTTTTTTAGCTGGTGTACTCAATGGGGAAACGGACAAAAAACATCCTTCACAATAATGCCTTTCTCAATCACTTTGTTTGCCTTTTCCACGCTGTCAACAAAAATGACCACAGCGCTGTTCATCCGAGCAGCAGATTTAATGCTGCTGCAACCTACAACTTCTCCCACCGCCAAACTACATTCCTCTACCGTCACAGTGGGACTATTGGGTATGATTTTCAAACCATGTTGTCTTGTAAGTTTGGTCAAATCCATTTCTGGCATTTTCCCAAAAAGGCAAAAATGCCGGAGTTACACACAGGAATGTAACCAATCTCACTCAACCCAACTCTACAACCACACTATTTTAAGAGAAAAAAAAAAAACATAAAGAAAGCCCAACAAAGATAGAGCAAACAGGTTAAAAATTCTTAATCTCTCAGTCCACTCACCACATGCTCCTCCACCAAACCCCAGCATGCAGCGCGAAAGAAAGGAAGAAAGAAAGGAAAGCTTTCTTTCTTGTCTTTGGAGAGTTGCAAGAGCAAATCCTTACACAGGAGGTGTATTCTTGTCTTTAATTTATTCAAATAAGGCATATCTTTGCTCATCCAACCAGGACCTGTCTCTGACCCTCTTTAAAGTTAGAAACTCCCTGTAATTTGTTTTCAAGATCAAACACCAGCTGTCACCTTTGTCTAAACAAAGAGGAAGCAGAGTTTCACCTCTACTGGCCTGAACTCAGGCTGTTTTATGGCTTTTTACAGATTAGTGTGAAAGCTGGAACTTCTCCTGATTGTTTCCCACACAGACAAAGGGCAGATCAAAAAATCTTAGCAAACAATCTACTGTAACTACAGGTAACATAAAGGAAGGGAAAAAACATCTTAGAGAAACCTGGTACTATCAGCATTGTTTTTTGACAGCTCATATAAAGCCAGAAGACTGCAGCTGTTGCTTTAGCAAATACAGATGGTTCTAAAATATTCTGCCAATTTCAAATTCAGTGAATATATCATATATTTACAAGTTACATCAGCTAGAGGTAAAATGAGGCCTAAACAGACAATGTGAGCACAGAATAATTTGTTCTTCTCTGCAAGAACAAAATGGCATCATTTCTTAGTTTTGGGAGTTCTTGCAGCTTGTTCTTGACATCATCTGTGCAGAACATTTTTGCTGTGTGATGTTACTATTGTGTGAGTGGTTATAAAATTGGATTAGGTATGGTTTCTACACTGACAAAAACTGGAAATGGAGATAGTTGTCATGACTTTCCAAGAGAAATGTTTTGGACACAAAAATCCTTGAGTAAAACTTACTCAAAGGATCTTGTAAAATCTTGAGTAAAACTTAGTTTTACTCAAGATTGCTACCTTGAGTAAACCAAATTCATAACAATATAACATATTGTTCTTAATTCAATGTCAGCCAGTAGGACTTTTTTTTCAAAACCTTCTTGACCTTTTACTAGGACTTTAGTTGGTTTCATCTCATTTTTAGAACCACACCTGCCACAGAGTGATAATTTATACTGTGTTGCACATTTGTTCATGAATTTAAGCTGAGCATATTCACTTTCTTACATTTCTAGGCTTAACTTCTGCATACACACTTCCCATTTCCAGTGCAGAGCTCACAAAAAGCATGTCTCCCCTCTCAAATTTCTCCTCCTTCAAAAAGGAAGCGCCAGTGAGATTCATGTTCTTATCATTATCCATCTTCTTTGTTTTGCTCTTTCTTGACCACTTCACACTGGCATAAACCAGCTCTTCACTTTTATTTCCTGAACTTTCACTGATTTCTTCTTCATTGTCAGTTCCATTTGAAGGTTGACCAATTCTTGCTTGACTAAGTTCAGCAGAGTTTGCGTAAATTGCATCTTCAATCGGGTTTGGTACCTAAGAATGAAGGAAAAACTTAAGGAATAAAAGCCTTTCAGAAATAATAGTGAAGAAAAACATGACAATGGCACTGTTAGTTAACAAACCTGATTTTCCTCCGTTAGACATTCATTTGTGTCAATATCACCTCCAATCCCTCTAGGTTTGGGGTGTGTCTTTTCAAACCTGAAAGATATGCTGGACATTTAATATCCGTTTATCTTTTAATGGTCGAATAAATGAAGCTTCAGAAAATGCAAGACCTTCTTTTATGGATAAAATAACATACTACTTTCTCTTCTACTATGTAAATAAAGGAGAATTGTTAATACAATCCAAAATTACAAAATGAAAAACTAAAGACAACAATTTGTCTGCAAAATTCTCAGCTCCTTCAACCTACCAGATAAAAACCAGGAGGGCAAATACCACCAGTGCAAGAGCACCAACTGTGGCAATGAAACCAGACAGTGGGATGTGACCTACAAGAAAACAGTGTTATCAAAATTACTCTGCTGCAGCATGAATTTGATTCACAAATTTCACCAATTAAAGAGAGAAAAAAGTCAGACCTTGGTTTTCTCTTGAGCTCTCAAGGAAACTGACACAAAACTGTTTACTGGCTGATCCCAAGGAGTTGGAGCTGAAGCACAGCAGGGTGGACAGATCTCTGTTCTGTGGTTCATTCACAGTGATGATGCTCCTCAGATGTGAGCCATCTAGAAGCTCATTTGTAATCACCACCTGGCTAGATGGACTGACAGGTTGTCCATTCAAGAACCAATGAGTCTTTGGAGTCAGGTTTCCCACCGTTTCACAGCAGCAGTTGAGCTGATTTGCAGTTTTGGTGCAGTTTGAGGAGAGCAGGATCTGTGGAGGAACTGGAATGAAAGCCAAGAATGTAATCGGTAATAAATGCTAAATACATTTATATATAAAAAAAAAAAAATGTTTTTTTTTTAAGTGACATAAAAAAAAATTAAAATCAACACCTATTTTAACATCTTGCTTGATACTTTGTGCAGCTCTTTAGTCATGATTAGTTGTTTTATTTTGGTAGATTTAACAACTTCAGCAGAGAAAATAATAATAATTAAAAAAAATGAATGATGAAAGACAGTTGTGTGCCAACATTAGAAGACTGGAGTGTTTTGAGGTTATGTGGGCAGTAACACGTTTCACCATCAAGCCGCAAAAAGGAAGTGAAAAAACTGACGAATCAGCACAAAATTCTTCAAAGGAGGACTATTGGATAAAAATCTTTGTGGAACTAAAAATAACACAAAACTGACTCCCAAACTGGGTGTCTTAAGTTTAAACCAGGATCCTCGTCATTGTGCTTTAAATGTAACATGACGTCAGCCTCACACACTGTCTTTGGTCATGCACTAAAACCCAGGTAGACTGGGAATCTATTCTGGTTGAAATTATAAAAATTATCGAAACTAACATTGATGTCGATCCAGTGTCTCTTCTCCTCGGTCTATCAACTAAACATATTAAAAACAAAAAAGAGTAAGATGTGTAATATCCTAAACTTTTGTGGTTGAAAGAATATTTTATTTCCAATTAGTTCCCTAGTATTATTTTGGAATACATCCCACTTAACTTTCTAACACGCCTCGTCCACTTAACACCTCTTTGCATGGAAACCCTTTTTGGACTACACTCTTAGACTTGGACTATAAAATGCTGAAAATATGTATGCTCCCTAATTTTAGTTTTTTTTCTTCTTTAAACTGCACTGCTGAACTTTTGCTTTTTGTTGTTTTGTTCTTAAAAAACAAAAATGGTAACACTTTATTTGAAGGGGGGTGAATAAGACTGTAATAAACATGACATAACACCTGTCATGAACATGAATAAGCCTTCATGAATATTTATGACTGTTGTCATAAAGCATCATTCGGTAAATTATGACACTTTTAATACAAAGTTGACATTATTCAAAATGTCTTTGTTATGACAACTTGACATTAACCAAGAGATCATTACTGTTTAAACTTTACCTTTAATAACATAAAGTTACCTAATTTTTAAAGTGCAATCAGTAATAGTTTTATAACAAATTTATATCAGTAATGATTTATTGGTTAATCTCAAGTTGTCATAACAAAGACATTTTGAATAATGTCAACTTTGTATTAAAAGTGTCATAATTTACCGAATGACGCTTTATGACAACAGTCATAAATATTCATGAAGGCTTATTCATGTTCATGACAGGTGTTATGTCATGTTTATGACAGTGTCATGTCAGTCTTATTCGCCTCCCTTCAAATAAAGTGTTACCACAAAAATTAATAACATATTTTTGTGAAAAAAAACAAAAAAACAAAAGCAAATTATTTTTAATTTTGCAGAGATAACTCTGGACATTGTTGACTAATTGTTTACAGATTTTGTTTACTTCTTGTATCCATGTAGTTTTAAAGGACGTTTACAAACCTTTAATCAGGAGCTGTCATACTTTAAGATTGAACTAACCAGACATACATTTTATTTCTGTCTTAAGGTTTGAGGGACCTATGCAAGTCTGCATTATGTGTGACTGTCTTATTGTTGCAAGTTGGAAAATAATTTATTTCTACTTTGTTTGAAAAATCTTCTGCGTTTTCTTCTATCAAATAAATTGAATCTAAGGCCACACATCTGAAAACTTTAAGTTTTACTAACACTGATAACAACTTACTGTTTATAGTAAGCTATACAAAAATGCAAAAATGTTATTAAGACTTATACATACACAGAACATCTATTTGACTGAGGTTGGAACATCCTTCTCCAATCACATTTACAGCTTTGCAGAACAAATTCCTTCTGTCTGTTGTTACTTTAATGTTTAAAATCTTTCCAGTTCCAATGTCAGTTTCCTGTCCTCCATCAGCTCTGTACCAGGTGTAATTCTGCTCTGCTGGGTTGGCATCACTGTTGCATGTCAGAGTCACATTGCTGTTCTCTAGAACCGAACCAGATGGACTGACTGAAACTGTGACGTTCTTTGGGGAATCTAAAAGAGGAAACATTTTAAATTGTTAATATCGAAACAAGTAAAATGGATTCATAAAGTTGACAGTTGAAGGACACCAACTACATTTTAGAAAGTGTTGCTACTGCTGATGGAAATATTTTGGTTACTGTAATCATTACATTATATTAAATGTGCGATCTTCTTAAGTGTTATACAAAACTTCTGTGTCTGAGGTTTGAATGTCCTTCTCCAATCTCATTGACATCTCTGCACAAAAATATCTTCTTCTCCCTTGATAACTTAATTTTTATAATCTTTCCAGTGTTAATAATTCAACTTTAATTGTATTAGTTATTGTAATATTTTAGCCCAAAGCCATCTCAGGAACATCAAAGCAGGTAAATCCCACCCTTTTGAAAGCTAATTGGTCGGTCCATTTATCTGGTATGTCATCGGTTGCTAATTTTTTTTATGTAGTACACTTCCATATTTAGTCATAAATTTTAACTGTTTTTTGTGACTGATGAAAGTAAAACACCACAAAATGTTTGTGTGGTAACACTTTCTTAGTAAAGTGCCATTTTAGTTTTCTCCACACTTCATTTTAAATACATTTATCACTTTATCATGTAATTTAAAATTAGATTAGATCTTAAGTTTTTAGAAAATGTAAAAAAATACACTTTTTTAAAATTTGTGTGGAAGAAAAATAGCATAACATATTTTATACTGAATTAAATGACTATATAGAAAGATAGAGAATCCCTTTGACAATAAGAAGGGTTATTTAGATAACTCAAATTGTTCACCTCCTACTAGACATAAACAAATAACAAAAATGAGTTGCCATTTAAAAGATGTCAAAAGAACTTACATGAAACATCTGGCAATAAAGATTTGGTAAGAACTGCATCAGAGCTTCCATCTTGTTTCTTGTACACAGCAGTGCAGGAAATGTTCTGTTTATTGTAGAGCTTAGAAGCAGTGAAGTTCATAACAGAGGTCTTGAATTTAGTTTTGTCCTGATTCTCCTGCAGTGTTTCCTGAATGTCCCCCAGTGTTGGGGTCCAAATCAGAGTTGGAGGATGAGGCAGACATGGAGCCGGAGCAGAGCAGGTCAGACTCACTGACTCTCCCTCCTTTATCTTCAGTGAGGACGGAGTCAGAGTTGGTGAGGGAAAATTATCTGGTTGGAAAGTTCAGATGCTGTTCATTATCAGTGTGTCAGTAAAATATTATACATTTAAAGTTAGCTGCCTTAACACAATTTATCCATCAAAGTTGTGTATGTTAAACCTACCTGTGACTTCAATTTTAACACTGGTTCGGGAAAAACTGTATTTTAGATCATTTTTACAGTCGAGTCTGAAGTAATAATTCTTGGTGTCTCCAGTCTGCATATTGTTGAAAGTTGTAGTGCAGTTTTTCTTTGTTAAGTCTCCTGTTTTTGGATCTCTGTCAGTTAGTTGTGGAACATCTTTTGAGATACACCATTTAGCTTCACAGTTGTCATTTAAGTTTTTTTCATGGGCTTCCATTACATCAAAGGAGCAGGGCACCGTCACACATGATCCTGCCATAACTTGTACAATCTTTGGCAAATTAACCTCAAACTTTTTACAGTCGGTGCCTGAAAAACAAGACAGATATTGAAAGGAGAAAAGGCTGCATTAGTTTATTTAGCTTTAATATGATTTCAACAGCAATACATTTATTGGGACTTTTGAGAACATCTTTCATTCAATACGTTGTTACAGTTATGGAGTTCTTGTCTAAAATAGTTTTTGATTTGTCTGTGCTTTTTGTTTTGCAACATATTACCTAAAAGTGCACATTGTTCTTGAAAAGACTGTGTAAAGATGGGTCATGTATCTTAGTAAATTGTAATTTAAGAAAATTTATGATACTTTGAGTTCAAACAACCAAGGAAGTTTGACTAAACAACACACTGAAAGAATGAATTGAGTAAATATGCAGCTGTTTAATAATTTTGAAGTTTAAGTCTTTTTGCTAATTTCTTGCATAATTCATATGAAGTCATTTAGCTTCATCTCTGTCATTTAACTTAGGTTCATATTTGAGCCTATTCTGAAAGATTTACCAGTACTATGACAAAAATCATCAGTGGCTTGTTGTATATTGTCTCTGCAACCAAAAAGTGTAAACCAAAACAAATAAAAACATATCAATATCTTACAGTATGATAGGCTACCTGTATGGACAAAAAAAACAGTAAAAGCGCTGCACATTGTGTGCAGTTAGTCTATAATTTTAAAAAAGTATATATTTTGATTCCCGCGCACGTCCCACCGGGAGGAGGCCTCGGGGAAGACCCAGGACACGCTGGAGGGATTACATCTCTCGGCTGGCCTGGGAACGCCTTGGGATTCCCCCGGAGGAGCTGGAAGAAGTGGCTGCGGAGAGGGAAGTCTGGGCCTCCCTTCTGAAGCTGCTGCCCCCGCGACCCAACCCCGGATAAGCGGAAGAAAATGGATGGATGGATGGATGGATATATTTTGATTGTTCAGGTTCTGGCATAAATTGTGGAAAGTAATATGTTACATTTACTCATGTTGCTGTAATAAAAAAATTCTCTATGTTGTACTTTAACTTTTACCGTACTTAAATGTTTATTGAATAAAAATACTTTACTCAGTTGCATTTGAAATCATAGATAAATATGTAAAAGTAAAACATAAGAAAACACCAGAAAAAAATTAAACTCCTGCTAAGTTTGTATTAAGATCTTATTGTGTTGCATAAAGTGGGAGACAAAGGCAACAACTTTATCATGTATTGTAAACTTCAATAATATTTAAAAACAACTGTAAATGTTTGGTGTGGTACTTGTGATTATAATTTATATTGACTAAAGCTGAAACAGAAAATCAAGGTATTAGTTTGGAGTCAGTTGTTTAAACTATAAGATAAGAGGGACAGAGGAAATATTGGATGAATAGTTTTCCTTTTCCAAAGATCTGCCAGGTTTGGAGGACGAGGACAAACACAGAGAATTATAAGTACCTTTCCAAACAATTACATTTTTTTGGAAAGTGACATATTCATAAAGGATGTGAAATAAAACTCAACCATGACAAATTAGAATGAATTGAAGAATAATTTATGGTTTACTGGATTCAACAATAATTAGAAGTCATTTCATAGACATTGAAACCTGGAATAGATTTGTTGTTTAAAATATGTAAGCCAAACTAAATGTTACCAGTAAGAATCTTACCTTGGAGTACAGAGCCAATTAGAAGAAAAATCAGAGGACCAGCCATCTTTGTTAGTTGGATCCTTTTCCCAACAAACCTTTAGCTGGAAGTGTGATTTACTTTGGGCTGACTGTTAGTCTGTCACATGGAAACAGACATAAATGTCAAGTTACTATGCAAAGCCAGGGGCAATTTAGAAAAGCAAATTCACCTAGAATACATGTTTTTGTCCTTTGGAAGGCAGCCAGAGTACTCAGAGTAAACTGCAAACTCCATTCAGAAAATCCTCAGCCAGGGATCCAAACTGTCTTCTTGGAGCAAAGTAACAGAGCTAACAACAGTACCACAAACATGAATCTGGAGTTTATCATTTGTACTGTTTTTTAATTATAAAATATATTTTGTATTGTATAATATTCATCCTGATCATGGATTACTGTCTCATATCTAGTAGAACAACTGGCGACCTGTCCAGGGTGTACCCCGCCTCTCACCCTGTGACAGCTGGACATCAGCACCAGTATCCCTCCTGACCCCAATGGGATAAGGGTGTAAGAAATTAAATGGATGGATGGGTCTAGTAGAGCAGTTTGCAGCCGAGTGTGAATCCTCTGAAATGAATATCAGTACCTCCAAATCTGAGGCCATGGTCTTGAGGCGGAAAAGAGTAGAGTCCCTTCTCTGGTTTAGGGAAGTTTAAGTAGCTTGTCGTTTTGTTCAAGATTGAGGGGAAAAAAGAAGCAATAGATCGATAGGTAGATTGGTGCTGCGTCTGCAGTTAAGTGGGAACTGTACCTAAATTGGAGGAGCTGGCCAAAGTGACTGGGGACGGGGAAGTCTGGGTCTCCCTACTTAGACTGCTTTTTACTTTTTAACTAATTAATGTCCACAGCTTGCAGTCCGCCATGAATCTCTTAAATCTTGTTTCATATATCCTTTCCATTAAACATAGTATTAGCATTGTTTTTTTTCACTTTTAATAAATCTCACAATACATATCATGGTAGTATATTTTCCAATTATGTTTTATAAAGGAAAATAAAAGCTACTCAAACAAATTTGGCATTGGCGTCCAGTGGTAAAGTTATTTCTAAGACTTTGGGACTTCATCAAGTGTACTAGAAAATATATTTCTTCAAGCTGCTACTATTTATATGCTACCATTAAAAAGCTAGTGATAAAGTAAAAATGAAATGAAAGAACAAGGGAAGGAACAAAAGAAGAAAAAGCATCAACTTACATTTTCATATCCCCAAAAACCCAATAGACAGAAGGCATGAAAGTTTAACAATTTGAATTGTAAATGTCTCACCTTTTACCAGAACTTTTGCAGCTCCTTATCGGTCCAACAGAAGGTTTTACATAATCAATTCAGTCCATGTAGATGAAATAAACACTGCTCATTTGTTTGAAATTGCATGCATTACCAAGAGACAAAGACTTACTGTATGTCTTCTAACAGTCAGTAGAGCCTAGACTAGGTTTACATTTTTTGAAGCATTAGCCACTGTCCTAAAAAATGAGGAAGTAATTTAATAGTTGAGAAATACGACATAAACTTCCTCAGCAGTGGCTTTAAACAGCACCATCTTCTTCCTCTGTGTCCCTTGCTCCAAATCGCACATACATTTTTGAGGTTGAAATAAATTTGCTACTGGTGTGTCGTCGTAATATACTGCAACATCTTATACTTGGAAAATGCATTTAATCAAAGAAAGCATTAATGTGATGTCAAGGTTTGCTGGAGACTTAAAAAACATCCATCCATTTTTTTATGCCCTTATCCCTTTGTGGTAACCAGGGGAGCCTGTGCGTACCTCCAGCTGTCAACATTCAAGATGCGGGATACGCCCCGGACAGGACGCCAGCCCATCGCAGGGCTGTGTGTGTGTGCATGGACAAACAACCACGCACTCACACACACACACACACACACACACACACACACACACCTACACACACACACACACACACACACACACACACACACACACACACACACACACCTAAGGAAAATTTAGACAGAACCATCAACGTAACATGTTTTTGAACTGTGTGTGGAAGCTGGAGTACCTGGAGAGAACCCAAGCGGGCATAGGGAGAACATGGAGACTCCATGCAGAAAAACCCAAAGCCAGGAATCAAACCCAGGACCTTGTTGCTGCAACACAACAGTTCTGCAAACTGTGCCACTGTGCAGCCCATTTATATAACATATTACTTGAAAACTGGAGTTGTATATTCTGATCCAGAATTATAGTTTACCAAATGAGAAGTAATTCCTAAACTCTTTATGGGATTCATAAATTGCAATGAGTATAAACCATACTGATGTAGCATAACTCATTTCTTAAAGCCTGCATGTGGACTTAACAACTTGTGATGCAAATTTCCACAGGTTCAGATGCAATAGTCCATCTTACGACATTTTTACAAGTTCTGCTTTGACGAGGCTGCATAAGGCTGTGGTTCATGTTTTCTTTGTTAGGGTTCATGCTGCTGGATTTGTCTCTGGTAGTTTGTCACAGTTTTAATAAAAAAATAAATACATTTAGCTTCACTTTTGTCATTTAAGTTATCTTCAAGTCTATTGTTTATGACAAAAAGGCATAGGATGAGATCCTACAAGTGCCTCACATAAGTTGTACAGTCATCTGCAAATTTCAAAATGGTTTCTGTTGGTGTCTGAAAAACATGGAGGTTCTAAATGGAGGAAATGAAGCAATAGTGTAATCTACAGTTACTATTTCATTATTTCATTAAACGACAAAAGAAGAAAAAATAATGTCAAAGCCACTGAGAAACCTTTGTTTTTTTATTTTTTTGTTTTTTTAGCTGTATTTCATTTTAGATTTTATGAAAGACACTGAAATCTGGAAGACTTTAACTTTCAGCCTGCTTATTTATTATTACAGTCATTGATAATTAGCATAAACCAAGCTTACAGTAAGTAGATAGTGGAAAAACAAAATAGAGGAACAACCATCTTTTTTTTCAGAAATGCTAAGTAGACTACAAAGTGATGGAACAGTTTGCATGATCAGTGAGGATTGATTTACTTCAGTTTTATATATAATTCTAAAGTAAACACCTTTTTTGCAGAGAAGTCAAGTTTTTAAAAGAATGTTCTTCTTTTATCCTGTGATAACAGTAGGCTGGCACTTTAAACATAAATGTTGAACATACATCAAAACTGACATATGCAAAAGTCACCGCCTCCCAACTTCTATGTCAGCTACAGATTCTTAACAAAAATGAAATAAAGAAGCAGCACATTCGATAAAGTTTTTACTTTATCAAAACACATATAGTATGTCCTTTTATTTTCTGATTTGTTTTATAAAACAATATCTGTGTATTGTCTTGAAGGCATGGCACCAGGTTAAACTGTGCAACAGATTGGTTTCCCTCTCACTAGTAGAAGTTTGTAAACCTGTTATGTGTTTTATTATGGGGGGACTTTTATAAGCAAAAGTATTACAAGTTTTGAGAACAAAAGACATGAAATCCTGCTTTCAGACTGTGTGCTCTTGGATTATGGCAGAAAAAGTCCCTCATATTTTACTCATCTTTCAGATATTAGAGCTCAGGGAAATGTTTGTATAAAATAAGCTTTTGCAATATAAAGAGACCAACTGGGTGACACAGATCCAGATACAATACCCACTACGCCCCCTGGGCTCCCTATCACAACACCCCCTATCCCACCTTTACCAGTACTGCATAGCTGTCCACGGGGGAAGGTGGGCGGGGTGCTGGAAAGATGGTTCGCCCCGAGCCGCCTCTGAATATGACCTAGGATAAACACTGTGGGAGGGTCCCATAAAAATTTCACAAGTCTTGTTCACAAGTGTATTTTCTAACCAGAAAGAACTTGAACTTGCTGCATTGGGCAGAGGAACACTTTTTTTTTTTCCCCTACAGAGTGGGTTGTTCCCTTCATGCAGCGATTATTTGTTGTTGCTTCCTTTATTACCAGGTTTTGAAATATATGCTTTCTGTTTTTAGTTGGTGGGGTTCCTTGCCCTTGTAAGGGTGGATACCTGCCGGGTTGAGCAAAGAACCCCTTATAACTGCTTGCTGTTCTAGTTTATCTTGTTTTTAAAAGATGTTCCCACAAACAGAAACAGTAGTTTTATTTCCTCTCATACTCTGCCTGCATTTTCTCAACATAATGTCCTGCAATCTGCGCACAGCGTTGTTGCAAAATGCCGCTGCCTTCGGAGGCGCAAAATAATGACAATGTGCACAATTATCTGTCAATATGTCAAAAGTTTTTTTTATGTCTCTAGGGAGACAGGAGAAAGAGAGATTTTAACTGCTGTCGGGTGTGGCCCATGTGAACGGCTGATGCAACCAGATGGGAGCCCGAACAGGACCATAAAGTGGGGGAAGTGATCCGCTTAGCCTCCTTCTTCTGGTATGACTGGGAATAGATGACTTCATTTATTGATATGTGGATGTTGATTGAATCTAGCTCTGCCTCTTTCAAGTCTATGGATGCCCAGAAAGCAGATTAACACTGTTCCTAACATGTTGGTGTGTTTTTGTATTAGTTCTAAAAAAAGAAACTAAAGAGGAAGTGGAAAAAAATGTGGCTGCAAAAACACAGTACTCTCAAAAAAGACTTGCTGGCACAGCTGATGCTTTCATTTGTTTATTTTATTTTTTTGTCTGTTTGTTTTTTTTGAGAAGTTTTAAAAATACTACTATGAATGTAATAGTATTACTGGGTGAGAGGCCAAAACAGGCGGTAGGCAACAATTCAAACTGTGTCACCACAGGCATCAAGTGATAAAATTGAAACACTAAATGGATTAGAATATAACACTGAAAAAAACTCATGTTAGCAATTATCTAATGCACAAAAAAAACTTTAAATGGGAAGTGTACAATGGTGGAACTGCTTTCTAAATAAAAAGCTCAGTTTGATACCTGTAAAATTAGTACAACTCTTGTAAACAGAAATCAGAATGTAATATTAAACTGACTCATACATTGCCACCACTTCTCAATGAATGGCACAAAGAGGGAACTAAGGTTTCCTGTTATGCCTTCCTGTGGCTATATTTGTATTAAGAGTGAGTGAGATGTTATATAGCTGGTGTTACATGCCTGTCAGGCTGTTGGTTTCTCGTTCCCCTCCCCCCCTCTTTTGGTTGTCTCTTCACAGGTAGTAGGGAAAGCTGGTGTCAATCTCCCCTGATTGATCCTCGTCAACCAAGGCCCAATCAGCATCCAGGGAGGCCTTTATATAAGCAGCCCAGCAGGAGATCTCTCTCTTCAACTGACTTTTCCTGACGCATGTCTTGTTGCTCTTGGTGTGAAGGTTTGTGGTGGGAGTTAGAAGGCGAGGTAAGTTTGGGGTACCCTGTACATGTCATCACGTAGGTGTTTTTCTGTTAGAAACATTAGGTAAGTAGGTGGGTGCCACCCATGTAAAGTTTTGGTGGAAACTTTTGTTAGATTAGGTAGGCAGGGTTTTTGTTTTCTATTTCTTTTCTTTAGCATTGACGGTAGTTAGGCCCTGTTTTGTTTTATTATTTTCTTTGATTTGGCACCACCTAACCGTCCTTTTCTCCCCCACAGTTTGTACAAACCTTCTGGGATTTTTATCAATAAATCCCTCCATTTTAAAACATTCACCTGGACTCTGTTAAGTTTTTGTGGTTGTCGGGTTACTCCCCTCCTCCTCACAAAAGGGGGGAGGGGGCGTAACAAGTGGGGGTTCGTCCGGGATCACCATTTTCCCTGAACTGTAGACATTCACAATAATTTGAGAGATCCTTGTCTGTTTAGAAATGAGCTTCAGCTTGGAGTTCGTACAGGCTCCTAGCCATGAACAGCTGGAACTGTGTCGTAAGGACGACTTGTTGTGTCTGGCTGAACATTTTGACATTTCAGTGAAAAAACACTTTTCAAAAGGTGAAATTAAAAGCATTGTTGTTCACAAACTGATTGAGATTAAAGTCCTAGCAGACTCAAGTAAAATGGATGTAGATGTTTGTGCTGTTCCTTCTGTTGATCTAGGACTCCATCCTTCGAAAGATGAAGGAGTTGCTGTAATGGAAACTCCCCCAAAGGGGTTGGCAGAGCCACAGGTGCCCCCTGCGACTTTACCACGGTTCGATCCGGTGTCACCAGAGCTTAGTGGCTCCAGTGTTAATGTCAGACTCAAGGTTCGGCTGGCTCGCCTACAGTTGGAGGCACAGGAGAGGGAGTTGGTAAGAAAAGCCGAGGTTGATTTCAAACTTGAAATGTGCAAGTTGGAGATTGAAGCTGAAAAAGAGATTAAATTGAAACAGCTTGAGGTAGAAGCTATGAGGCTTTCACGTGGCAACTCACCTCCTTGTTCATCTGTGAACTCTGATTCTCCACAGGTGGTGTCAAATAAAAACAAGTTTGATGTCAGCAAGAATATTGCTTTGGTGCCTGTATTTAGGGAGTCAGAAGTGGACTCTTACTTCAATGCATTTAAGAGGATTGCTGTGGCACTAGAGTGGCCAAAGGAGATGTGGGCTGTGCTATTGCAGTTCAAGCTTATAGGTAAAGCACAGGAGGTTGTTTCATCACTGTCAACAGAAGACGGCATGAAATATGATGTGCTGAAAAAGTCAATCTTGCGTGCTTATGAACTTGTACCTGAAGCTTACAGGCAAAAATTCCGGAACCAAAAGAGGTCTAGTGGCCAGACCTATGTGGAGTTTGCACATGAGAAGGGACTACTTTTTGATAAATGGTGTGCTGCAAGTGAGGTTAAAGGTAACTTTGAATCCCTTTGCCAACTAATTCTGTTGGAAGACTTCAAGAACACGTTGCCTGAAAGACTGGTGGTTTTCTTGAATGAACAAAAGGTGGCCTCTTTGTCTAAAGCAGCTATTGTCGCTGATGAGTTTAAGTTAACCCACAAGAATGTATTTGTGTCTGTACCTCGTGAGAGAGACTATATATACCACCTTCTGTCAAATTTTAATCAGAGTTTGATGGATGTTATCAAAGCCCGCCCCCTTTAATTAGACAGACATTCCTTCTGACAATAGCTTACGGTGCGTTATTTGGTGTTGGACAACAGACTTTTAGTTTGGTAAGAGGGACTGACCTCTGTCCAGCACACCAAATTATTTGTGTGTCCCTGCATAAGAGCGGGTAGAAACCTCTGAATGAAAACAGTTTAACTGTTTTACTGCAATATTTAGCTTACGCTGCATTATTTGGTGTTGTGACCTCCCTTTGTGACCATTTGCTCGCTGTTAACTCCTCCCGAACTCTTTGAATTAACCAATAGGAATCAATTACTTGTAAGTGAATAAATAAATATACTATATTCTAAACCATGTTGAATAAGATTAGGAATAATGTAACTATCTCAGGTTTTAAACAGAATGTCATGCTGCATGTGCGTCTGTCATTAAAGAATGGGGCAGGAGAGCCTTGCTGCATGTGTGTGTGTGCGTGTGTGTCAAGCATGAGAAACCCACATGATATGTCAGACATTCCTTCTGACAATAGCTTACAGTGCATTATTTGGTGTTAGACAACAGACTTATAGCTAGGTATGAGGGATACCTATGAAGGAAAACAACAGTTTAACTGTTTTACTGCAAATATTTAGCTTACAATGCGTTATTTAGTGTTGTTGAACAACAGACTTATAGCATGGTAAGAGGGACTGACCTCTGTCCAGCACAGCAAAGTATTCGTGTGCGTGCGCGCGTGTGTGTGTGGGTCCCTGCATAAGAGTGGGTAGGAACCTCTGAATGAAAACAACAGTTTAACTGTTTTACTGTAAATATTTAAGGTAGCACGACTAGTTGGTGCTGAATGAGTTTGTAATTTCCTTCATCCGTTCCGAAAACAGTCACTTAAATTTTAAACTTTATAGATACTTTTCTGTAACACTTGCTAGTGTGATACATTTCAGTAAAAGTTCCTCATCTGTAATTGTATTTCTTAAAGATATGTGGCAAGTAGTAAACAGGCCTACATGAGGCTACTCAAATGTAAATTTTAGTTTTCTGCAGTGAAAGTGAAAGACACACTCTAACATCACAGCCTTTCCAGGATTTGTCCTCGCATCATTGTGAATTCTACTTTGCTTCAGTCTTTTTCCAGCTGTTGAATCAACACTGATCTTCTCAGTGCATCATGCTTTCTCCAAAATGGTAAAGGTTGGTTGAAACTTATAGATTTGTTTTTTCTTCAACACTTGCTAGTGTGATACATTTCAGTAAAAGTTCCTCATCTGTAAATTTATTTCTTAAGAATATGTGACAGGGACTAAACAGGCCCACGTGAGGCTACTGCTCATATTTATCTCTCAGTTCTCCCCAGAGTTTAAAGTTTTTACACTGCACCACCACGCTCCAAGAGTTCCTCCAACAATTGTTTTGTTACCTTTAAAATTATGTACAGCTTTTGTCTCTGACTATACGTTGTTTGTTTTTTGACACTAATGATTCTTTCCTTCCATCTGTTATCTTACATGCTTAAGTGTGTTTGTAAACCGGCCGCGCTTAACGTCAGCTGGTAACTATAGGTTCTCGGACAACAAGGAGGGAGACAGTAACACAGCACCAAGGGAGGAGTGGGAGGTCAATTAGTTAGGTTTTTGTTTTATTCCCCAACAAAATAAAAATGCTCCGTTTTCTTCTTGTAAAAATCCCAATAAAAAATGTACTAAAAGGTTCCGATCAGAGCCAACTAAAATTGTCCAAGAGGGTCCACGTCCACAACATCCGGTTAGGACGGCAAATCCTGCGCTCCTCATGATTCCGCCCCGCTGGCGTCCTGTTGGGACAAAAGCACCTGGCCAGGAGAGCGATCGCTAAACAGCGGAAGTCTTATCTGTCCCAGCAAGGGTCATCTGCGGATAATCAGTGGAAACGTTACTTACCGACCAGGGCAGAGTTCCCCCTCTGCCCACTGTCGGCTCTACACGTCGTTCCCACTGACTGCATCTCCGCTGTCAACTCGTTCGGGGTCGCAGTCCTCCGTCACGACCCTTCTTAGATTCTTCTTGCTTTTCTTCCTTCCCTTACTCCTTCTTGCCCTTTCTTCCTTCTTCTTGCTCTTTCTTCCTTCTTCTCCAACGTGAAGTCCTCCGCCTTTTAAAAAACACACTGCCAGCGTCTTGCAGGTTCCAGGTACGCTACCTATGGGCACGCCCACCTCGCACAGGTGACTGGCATCAGCTATTAGTTCTCGGAGTCCACAGTGAATAAAAACATGCAGCGAAAAAACACTCAATAAAAACCACACTTAAAAAGTAAAAACAAATTTCTACTGTGTGACATGTTCACTAACAAAATATAGTACACATGTAGTTGTTAAGGTTTCATTACTAAAAACTTATAAATGATCAATGTCAACCATCAGTCTGTATTAAAATATTTAGTACAATTTCTATTTATTTAGATTTGATGTTTTGATGTAAGCACTTGGATTTCTATCGATTTATTGAATGATGCTCTATGTAAATATTTATCAAACTGAATCATCATTCAGGTTTTATATAGTTTTTGCTTTCCTTTCAATGTTTGTTGCACAAATTCAAATATATGCTGGCTATCGACCAACAATTCAATCAGTGAATCTTAGTTTTTTTTTTCTCAAGTAACCCCTGTCACAGTGACTTGCTTACATCTTCTGACACTTGGTCCTACTTATAATAACATTGACTTGCTACACTTTACCTAAATAATAAAACATGCTCACTACACAACCAGGTTCCGAGAGTTGGTCACAATGTGGTAAATAGTTTTGTTACCTTTAAAAGTATCTACAGCTTTTGATGCCGTCTGTTCACTAATGTTCACTAACAGACAGTAACTGATAAGTAACTGTAACTAGCTTATAAATGATCAATGTGAAGCATCAGTATGTGTTCAAGAAGATCATATCAGTCAGACTTCGTGAAATATGATACTCAAAGGAATCAAAATTATAGTTCACAGAAAGGTAATGTATCCTTTTTAGGGAGCTTTGACTGTATGAAAGGAATGATTGAAATATACTATGAAAATATTGTATTTGCAGAATCCTGATAATAAAACTTCAATTGTGAACTGAATAATTGGATTGCAATTAGACACAAAAGAATCAACTGTTAATTAGTAATCATACTATGGAAATGACTAGCAAGATCTGAACAAACAAGAAACTTGACTACCTCAAGAGATTTCACTCGTAATGAACCGTCTGACTTTCTTTAGCCGACTAAATTTAATCTTACCAAATTTTTGCCGTAGAGCAAACAGGTACTGAGTTTGAAGTGGGTCAGATGCCTCCAGCCGTCTGCTAAAGCTAGACTCCGGCCTTCCTCATTGTAAAATAAAACATTCTGCTTAATAAAAGAGTTCAAGTGAACATCACTTAATTCTCATCAACTTGTTGTTTGTACTCATCTTAAACAAGCGGCAGGAACTTTTGGATTTAAAAAAGAAAAAAAAAAAGATGCTTTACAAGTTTATCTATTCAAGTTGAGTCTGCAACACCTAGAATAAAATAAAAAGTGAACTATTTGAAAGTGGTGAGAATTTTGGGTGGTAAATGTTTAACATTTTAACATACACAGACATTACTCAATTTCTACTCAAGCAAACCGAGAGGTTTTGAACAGTACAACTATGTTATGTAATGACATGTAGTAAATATATTGCTGCTGTTGTAAGCAGAAAGTAAAATAAATGTTGCATTAAATAATATTTTGGATGAGTTTAAGAATATTGTTTGCCAAAATCACACAACTACACTTGTCTTTTACATGTTGCAGCAATTGAATCTTTTGAGACAATTGGTTTGCATAAATTTAAGTAACTACAACCTATTTTCCTGCTCCACATACTTGGCTAGCAATGTTCCAGTTAGCTTCCCAGTCTGAACTTCTGGACAATGTCTTGATTCAGTCAAATCTTCTATCCTGTATCTCCTGTACTCTGATATTCTACAGAATTCCTTCTGTGAAAGCTTTGCTTGCTGGTCTTCTTCATGCTTTGAATGCAGTATCTGGTTTCTCTTACTTTAAACCGCCCAACTTGCACCTGATTGGCATGTTAGCCTTTCGATTCCTTCCCAGTGAGGCGGTGCTTCTCAAAGCAATCTGTTTGTCAAACTGTTGATCTCCCTCAGAAGACATGGTGCCTGAGTTTTAGACACTAGTTTACAGCTCATCCAGCTTTTTACTAAACGGCAGTCCTAAAAGTATGTATCTTTAAACTATGAATAAATACATACAATTTTATAATTATTCGATCCAGCGGTTATAGAAGTTTGATAATGCAATTCAGGGATTGTTGTTTCTTAATGTCAGTGTTTCTGCTACTGGAGTGAGATGGTGAGAAAACAAGGGATAGAGTTAAACGGGGATTTAGAAATACAAAGATAATAGTTGTATTTACAGGGAGAAAGACTATGGCTAGTTATCAGGACAGAATGAGACCTGAAAACTGTGGGGTCCATACAGTCATCTGCAGTCATCTGCTCCAACAATTTATTACCCTTTAGAAAATGTTTGGACACAAGCAGCAGGAACATCACAACATCAGATGTATTTTTCATCCTTATATAAGTGATTTAAAACTATTTTTAATTTTTGATACCATACGACAGAAAGCAAAGTTGTGCATGAATGTAAAAGTCAATTATTTTCTTCATTGATAGAAAAGTGTAACATGTTTATTATGAGTAGTATGAACTGAGCTGAAGGAAAACAAAGGAGAAATAAATATTCATTGATACAGAACCGAATCAGGAAATATGAACTTATAAACTATTGAAACCTTCAAGAATCTTATGTTGTGTACGATATTTAAGAAAATAATACTGAAACCGCACTCATGAATTTCTTTATTTGACTGTTATCTCTAAAATATGTTACTTTTTATGTTGAACACCAGACACATCTCACCTCTTTCCCACAGTTTTTCACTTAGTTCCACGACTGCAGTGGATTTTATAGTTGGTGTTAAAAGCCAGCAGAAAGTCTGAAGCGATGGAGGAAATTTACGTCAACATGGAGCCTGTTAGACAAACTGCATCTAATCACAAAGGTAAGAAAAACGTTACAGATAAATCTAGCATGTACTGCATTACATTTTGCTAAGGTTCAGGTTTTTCTTAAGGTTCAAGCAGCTCCAAAGAGGCTCTGCCTCGGTGTGGCTTTGGAAATCCTGAATGTTTTACTTTTGGCCAAACTCATTGCCATCAGTGTACGCAGTGAGTCTTGTTCTAGTCATCTTATAGATGAGTAATTTTTATGTTTCTGTAATAAAAAATGTAATCGGCTCTTCTGAAATCAAACTGACCAAATAGCAAGGGTTTGAAAAGCATAAAGCTTGGTGACTCAAAGTGTTGCAGAGAGGTAAATTATTACACTGTGTTACATGAGTTTGATTTATTTTCAGCAACGGATGCATTTTCAGCCATTTATGTCTTTAATATCTCCTCTTTTTCACACCATCTACCCAACGATTTATTGTTTAGTGTTACCTCAGTTTAAATTCTACAACCATAACCAAAATCATGAAACTATTTTATAAGTCTTAAGTGAAACTACGATGCGACTTCTATTTTTGCAAACATGCTTGTTGATTTTTTTTTTCCAGCTCATGACATGACAGCAGATTTTTCTGACGTTAGTAACTTTCTGACTGAGCAGAACAGCGACAGCAAGTTTCCCCCCACGAACGCTAACTTCACTGAAACGACTCCAGGAGACGAAGAGACTTTAAGGTGTGTCTAAACTTTGAAAAAATTTGGATCTCATTAACATGTCTAGAACCTTTTCCCCTCTGAATTGTAGAGTATAACGAATAACTTTCCTTTTGTGGCTAAATGAATATAATGAACAACTTTTATTTTAATTTATTAAGTACTGTATCATTTGTGTGCTCTAAAAACAACAATGTAAAAGAAACAAAACTTAGTTTTTTTTTTCTTACAGAACGGACAAACATCAGTTGTTCCTGTTAATTCAGGGGCTGCAGAAGAAGAAGAAAGGAGCAGATACAGTAGAGATTATTGATTAGGATTTGTGTTCAGTGTGATATTATTTACCAACTATCTTGTAGCTTATTAGCATGGTGTTACATAAAACCTAAAGATAAAATGTACACTTGTGACTTATAAAGTAACAATTTCACCGGTTGTTCTCTGTGTTTTTCTTTCTTGTTAAAACTCTGACATGTTAAACAAAAGTTGGATGATGGTTGTGGGGTGGATCGGTTCAGCATGAGGCGTTCTGATTGCTTCTTAATGTGACTTTTACTACGAGACTTTATGGAACTCCAGTTGTGTCCATTCATAAAGATACAAAAAAAGAAGGCAGCAAATGTACATGTTGGTTCCACAGGGTCCCCCTGAAAATATAGATCAAATCAGACTTTACAGGGTAAAAATAATTTGAACAGGGGGAAGCATATAAACAAGTCAAGTCAATAACAAGTCAATCTGCATTTTTAACTCATAACTTAACTTTTTTTTTTTTACTGACTTAATACATTTTAATTTCTGCACTGTTAAGTAGAATGAAAATGACTTTTTTGTAAATTGTCTCGAGATTACCTATTGTAAATTAGTGTTTTATAAATCAACTGAATTGTTTTAAGAAAGGTTACAACTTGCCCAACGGACTGGACCGTTGGTATGGACATACCATAGCCTGGTGTCTTGAGCAGGAATAGGTCACCCCTTGCGATAATAAGAAGCTGTTGTCAGAAATCGTGATAAGTTTGACTTGCGAAGCAATTTTCTAAGATACTAGTCATGATATCTTGTTCAACATAATTCTCAGTAAACAGAGTATTAAAAGTCTAAAAACGAGCATAAGAATCACCATAAAGTCATGAGAAAAATCCTTGTGAAAACATTCTTGCTCCTGAATCTGGCTCAGGAAAATTACAATTTGAAAAAATAAATAAAAATAATTCAGCTAAAGTGGGTGGTGCTTTAAGGTACAGAGTGACACAACCAAGTGTTGGGGTAGATGGAGAGGAGTTAAGCAAGGCTGTAGTAGCGCTGTTACCAACTTGGTACTTTGTTATACTCAAAAAAAAATTTTTGAGCAGTGTAGTTTTCTCCAAGTCCTGCTTGAAGAAAGTATCAACATGTGCAAAACTGAGAAACTCTATCGGTCAACCAGCTGGACATTGAACTGCAGATGTATGCCATCTAGTACATTTCCTTTTTTTTTTGTTTGGTTTGAGACAAATATCTCCATCACAGTGTACAGCCTGCCACAAATTAAATTTAAAGGTTTTAAAAAATATAAAAAACGCATAAAAAATTATGCATCACTAATGTATTTCATCTGCCTCATGTTCTTTGTTGGATAATTTTTGTAGCTTGATGTAGTAGTAGTAGTAATATCATGTAGTGCGATAGTGACAGAGATACTTGATATTTATCATTTATATGGAGGACCAAAACTGACATAATACAAATGTGTCAGTTTATATCTTTATTATATCTTTATTTTTTATTTATTTTATTTATATATTTATCTTTTATTATGTTGTGTGTGTGTATATATATATTTTTTTTTTGCTAAAAAATAAAAGCATAAATACATATTTTGATAAATATATTATTCTTTATATATTTATCATTTTATTTATATATTTATATTTATATGGAGGACCAAAACTGACATAATAAAAATAATATATATATATATATATATTTTTTTTTTTAATTTATATTTTTTATTTATATCTTTTTATTTATTTTACTTATATATTTATCTTTTATTATTATGTTGTGTGTGTGTATATATATATATATATATTTTTTTTTTTTGCTAAAAAATAAAAGCATAAATACATATTTTGATAAATATATTATTCTTTATATATTTATTATTTTATTTATATATTTATATTTATATGGAGGACCAAAACTGACATAATAAAAATCTAATAAAATAAAAATATATATATACTCTGCTCAAAAAAATAAAGGGAACACTTAAGTGTATATATCAGGCTGCACAGCTGGTGGCATGGCTGGTTCCTGAACGCCATCCTGTTTTTCTCCGTCCGCTGCAGTCTTCTCGCCTCCATCCGCCGCAGTCTTCTTGCCTCCGTCCGCCGCAGTCTTCTCGCCTCCTGCCGCCACAGTCTTCTCACCTCCATCCGCCGCAGTCTTCTCGCCTCCTGCCGCCGCAGTCTTCTCGCCTCCTGCCGCCGCAGTCTTCTCGCCTCCTGCCGCCGCAGTATTCTCGCCTCCGTCCGGCGCCTCCGTCCGGTGCCTCCGTCCGGTGCCTCCGTCCGGTGCCTCCGTCCGGCGCAGTCTTCTCACCTCCTGCCGCCGCAGTCTTCTCGCCTCCTGCCGCCGCAGTCTTCTCGCCTCCTGCCGCCGCAGTATTCTCGCCTCCGTCCGGCGCCTCCGTCCGGCGCCTCCGTCCGGTGCCTCCGTCCGGCGCAGTCTTCTCACCTCCTGCCGCCGCAGTCTTCTCGCCTCCTGCCGCCGCAGTCTTCTCGCCTCCATCCGCCGCCTCCATCCGCCACAGTCTTCTCGCCTGCTGCCGCCGCAGTATTCTCGCCTCCGTCCGGCGCCTCCGTCCGGCGCCTCCGTCCGGCGCAGTCTTCTTGCCTCCGTCCGCCGCAGTCTTCTTGCCTCCGTCCGCCGCAGTCTTCTCGCCTCCGTCTGCCACCTCCGTCCGCCGCTTCCGGTTGCTGTTCACCTGTGCTGCCTGGACTTGGTGTTTTTGTCATGGGTCCACTATGTCAACCTCATGACCTACAAACCGCAATTCATGACGATCTGTCCAAGTCATTCTCCATGGGCTTTGGGAACTTCCTCTACACCCGAGTTTCTCCCTTAGCGACCACCCGAGCTGCATGCTAGTTGGACTGCCAGTATCCATCTGCTGCTTCCAGGGTGTCAGTCCAAAAAGACCTGATAGTTCTCTATCTTTGGTTTGAGAGCATACCTCCCTTCTGGTGCCTACGAGCTGATTTTAGGGTTGTCCCCAAAACAGGCACAGAAAATCTTGTGGCCACATCTCCGATAAGCCGCATTGACAATGGGGCGATGTTCTATCCACTTTCTCCAAAATGTGTTCAAGTTCTTCCAGAGGTGAAATTTGAAGCTCTGTTTCACAGATGACTCTGCCAGGATCCTCACAACACTTTTGGGCCTCTCTGGTTTGACTGGAAGTTGACTGATGATGGGGGAGGATGCCAACCAGGGAGTGGTCAGTGGACAGCTCTGCCCGTCTTCACCCAAGAGTCCAAGACATACAGCCACAGATCAGATGGGAAACAACAAAGTCTACCATAGAACTGTGGCCATGGTGTCCTTGTGCTATGAGCACATATGGACACCCGTATGCTTGAACAAGGTGTACATTATGGACAGTCCATGATGAGCACAGAAGTCACATAACAGTACACTACTCAGGTTTAGATCAGGGTGGCCGATCCTCTCAACCACAAGCCTCCAGGTCTCACTGTGAGTGCCCATGTGAGTGTTGAAATCCCCCAGCAGAACAAGAAGTCTCTTGGAGGGACACTCTCCAGCACCCCTCCAACAACTCCAAAAAAGGTGCCCAATGTGAACTGCTACTTGTTGGCTTTTCTCCTTGGTAGGAGATTAGCCAACCTACTGCCTTGCTGGCGAAGCCACTTGGAAACTCGTGACCTTAAATTTCCGGCATTTCTGCTTTCAGAAGGGACATCCTCAAAAGAAACATCCACATCTTCAACATCATTGCTTTCTTTATGTTGTGGTTCAATTTGAACATGTTCTGAGCTTTCTTCAGAATCCATTTCTTCTGATTTTGAACACTCAGAAATTCTGTCAAAAGGTGGCACGTAATTCTCCAAATTTAAATACCCCAGGATGGATGATTGCCTAGAGGAAAACACCCTCCTGTTATAATTTTCGGAGAATTCAATGTCATCTTCTGTGAGAATTTCTGAAGAAGATGGTTTTTCTGAAGAATGCTCAGAAACTTCAAAATGTGCCACAACATTATCAGCAGCTGTGTTAGAAGAAGGGATTTCCTTTGAGGCGACGTCCGTATCTGCAGCGTCCATGCCATCAAAGTGGTCTGCGTAATTTTGAACTCTGTCTTCTGAGTTTCCATCAACAGAAGAAGCCTCTTCGACCAATGGATCCTCATAGACCGGTTCTAAATTTATCGCATCTTCCTGGCCGTCACAGCTCGTTTCAACGGCCAGGTCCATTTTGTCAAGGGGAACATCGACACTTGTACAGACATCAGTGTCTGCGTCCCCTGGACAAGTTTCCAAATGGAGTCCACAGATGTTTTCCAAAGTCACAGGATCTTCATCAGTAAAAGTTGCCAAACTTGTCAAGACACCTGAAGTGCCACTGACAAGGTTGGCAGAAGCGTCCATGTCATTTTGGTCTTCATCTGCGTCCCCAGGGCATGTTTCCAAGTCCAGTTCACATCTGCTTTCAAAAGCCACGCTATCTTCAGGGGTAAAATCGTTTAGAGGTGTCAATACCCCTGAAGTGGCACTGACAAGGTTGGTGGAAGCGTCCATGTCATCTTTTTCTTCATCTGTGTCCTGAGAGCAAGTTTCCCAATTCATTGCACAGATGGTCTCCAAAGCCACGGCATCTTCAGGGGTGAAACTTGTTAATCTCGTCACAACACCTGAAATGCCACTGGCGATGTTGGCGGAAACGTCCGTGTGGCTTTGGTCCTCTGGAATTAACTACTCAAACCCAAAATATCTCCACCTGATATTTTCTTCGCGGTCTTCGACAACATCTTCCTTATGTTGTCCTAGAAGTTTTTCCACTCCTTTAGAGGCTAAGTAGCCCAGGTCCCAACCGATCGATAGCATCATTTTTAAGTTGAAAGGGAGTGAAATTCTCTGAAAGTGGATTCTAAGGCAGCTGGACAGCAAACTGAAAATTCTTGTATTCCAAATGATAATAATAATCTTTTGAACCTTTATGACATCATAGATGAGAACATTGGTGGCATGATGATGTCAAACAACCTGTGTCAGGTTCTTGTTTGTTTTAGTTGCTATGGAAACACAAGGAGCTATGTGTAAGGTGGAACTACTTTCAATAAAAAATGCATGGTAGACATTTAAATCCGTGAATGCAAGTCAATAAATGTGCATAAATTTAAGTTTTGTATTTATCCTGTTTTTCAACTCATACGTACGTGTAAAAATGAAAGATTTTACCTATGACAATACCCATAAACAAACAAATTAGTACAAGTGTTTTATAGAATATTTTTCTAGAAGTTAAACAGTCATATTTAGAAACTGTCTCTAAGCCTCTGCTGGATCTATTTTGAACCGTCAGTGAGGAGGATCCCCGTAAACAGATCGTATCTTGCCTTAATTGCTTGTTTTGTTCATAAGGAAGGAGGCAACGCACAGAGGCAACACGCCGCAGATTCAGTTTGATAAATATTTACATAGAGCAGTAATCTAAATAAATAGAAATTGTACTAAATATTTTAATACAGACTGATGGTTGACACTGATCATTTATAAGTTTTTAGTAGTGAAACCTTAACAACTACATGTGTACTATATTTTGTTAGTGAACACACTTAAGCATGTAAGATAACAGATGGAAGGAAAGAATCATTAGTATCAAAAAACAAACAACGTATAAGTCAGAGACAAAAGCTGTACGTAATTTTAAAGGTAACAAAACAATTGTTGGAGCAACTCTTGGAGCGTGGTGGTGCAGTGTAAAAACTTTAAACTTTGGGGAGAACTGAAAGATAAATATGAGCAGTAGCCTCACGTGGGCCTGTTTAGTCCCTGTCACATATTCTTAAGAAATAAATTTACAGATGAGGAACTTTTACTGAAATGTATCACACTAGCAAGTGTTGAAGAAAAAACAAATCTATAAGTTTCAACCAACCTTTACTATTTTGGAGAAAGCATGAAGCACTGAAAAGATCAGTGTTGATTCAACAGCAGGAAAAAGACTGAAGCAAGGTAGAATTCACAATGATGCGAGGACAAATCCTGGAAAGGCAGTGATGTTAGAGTTTGTCTTTCACTTTAACTGCAGAAAACTAAAATTTACATTTGAGTAGCCTCATGTAGGCCTGTTTACTACTTGCCACATATCTTTAAGAAATACAATTACAGATGAAGAACTTTTACTGAAAAGTATCACAGTAGCAGGTGTTACAGAAAGGTATCTATAGAGTTTAAAATTTAAGTGACTATTTTCGGAACGGATGAAGGAAATTACAAACTCAGTCAGTATTGACTAGTCGTGCTACCTTAAATATTGCTGTCTGACATATCCTGTGGGTTTCTCATGCTTGAGCACGCACACACGCACACACACACACGCAGCAGCAAAGGCTCTCCCTGTAACCCCCTTCTTTATGATAGATACACGCGCACGCAGACCCAACAAGAAGACAATCTGTTTAAAACCTGAGATAGTTACAACATTCCTAATCTAAATCAACATGATTTAGAATATAGTATATTTATTTATTTATTTATTTACTTACAAGTAAATGATTTAATTTCTATTGCTTAATTCAAAGAGTTCAGGAGGAGTTAACGGTGAGCAGATGGTCACAAAGAGAGGTCGGGAGGTCACAACAACACCAAATAATGCACCGTAAGCTGAATATTTACAGTAAAACAGTTAAATTGTTGTTTTCCTTCTGAGGGTATCCCTCATACCTAGCTAAAAGTCTGTTGTCCAAAAACAAATAACGCACCGTAAGCTAAATATTGCAGTAAAACAGTTAAACTGTTGTTGTCCTTCGGAGGTTTCTACCCACTCCTATGCAGGGACACACAAATACTTTGGTGTGCTGGACAGAGGTCAGTCCCTCTTACCAGACTATAAGTCTGTTGTCCAACACCAAATAACGCACCGTAAACTAAATATTGTAGTAAAACAGTTAAACTGTTGTTTTCCTTCATATGTATCCCTCATACCTAGCTATAAGTCTGTTGTCTAACACCAAATAATGCACTGTAAGCTATTGTCAGAAGGAATGTCTGACATATCCTGTGGGTTTCTCATGCTTGAGGACACACACGCACACACACACACATGCAGCAAGGCTCTCCTGCCCCATTCTTTAATGACAGACACACACGCACGCACACGCAGCATGACATTCTGTTTAAAACCTGAGATAGTTACATTATTCCTAATCTAATTCAACATGGTTTAGAATATAGTATATTTATTTATTCACTTACAAGTAAATGATTCCTATTGGTTAATTCAAAGAGTTCGGGAGGAGTTAACAGCGAGCATATGGTCACAGAGGGAAGTCAGGAGGTTACAAAGTTCCCGTATGATTAAAGTCTTTGCTCGTGGGGGAATTTCCGGTCAAAGGAAGGGGGGAGGGGTTTAATATCAATTAATCCTTCAAACTCTGATTAAAATTTGACTGAAGGGTATCGGAGGCCACAGGGTCACAAACGTCCTATGGGGGAGGGGAGGAGGTCAGAAAGTTTCCATAGGGGAAGGTCACAAGGTCACAAACGTCCTATGGGGGGAGGGGGAAGGTTACAAAGTTTCCATAGGGGAAGGTCACAAGGTCACAAACTTTCCATGGGGGAAGGTCAGGAGGTCACAAATGTCCTAGGGGGGAGGGAGGACTTAAAGGGGGCGGGCTTTGATAACGTTTAATCCATCAAACTCGGATTAAAATTTGACAGAAGGTGGTATATATAGTCTCTCTCGTGCAGATAAAGTTTTGAACATTTGTCAACAAAAACCTGACCCCACTCAGTCAGAAGCTAAGGCTAAGCAACCACCACTTTCTCCAATGGAGGTAAGGGAGTGCTTTTACTGCCATAAAAAAGGCCATGTCATTGCTGACTGCCTTTCAGTAAAGAGCAAGGCTTTGGCAGCACAGACAAAAGGTGTTGGGTTCCTTAAAAATGTGTCGCACTCCAGCAATCAGACTGCTAAACATGAGGATGAACTAGATCCCTGATTCATACCCTTTGTTACCCAGGGTCTTGTTTCCTTGACAGGGGATCCAAAGGATGGCCGACAAGTCAAAATACTGAGGGACACAGGCGGTTCCCAGACAATCATTCAGGAGGGTATTCTGTCTTTACCCGTCATGTCATCTTGTCAGTCCAAAGTGGTTGTCCAAGGTATTGGAATGACTTTTGTATCTGCACCACTGCATAATATCCACCTTAACTCGACTCTTGTGAGTGGTTTTTGCAGGGTTGCTGTCCTTGCCGCCTTGCCCATAAGGGGGATTGATATCATTCTGGGGAATGACTTGGCTGGTGGAAAGGTAT
Source organism: Poecilia reticulata (assembly GCF_904066995.2). NCBI lineage: Eukaryota > Metazoa > Chordata > Actinopteri > Cyprinodontiformes > Poeciliidae > Poecilia > Poecilia reticulata. Next base: position 11,185,432 of record NC_088845.1, read on the forward strand.
TACCTGTGCCTGAGGTGTTGGACAGACCTGACACAAGCGTGGACTTTGAACCAATGCCTAACGTTTTCCCTGCTTGTGTGGTCACGCAGGCCCAGTCAAAGAAATACAGTCTTGATTTGTCTGACTCTTTTCTTGCTGCAGAGCAGACTCAAGCTGCTGGATCAGAGACTGAACTCAAGTCTGAAAATGTATCTCCTCTTCCAGGTCCAGATATGATGTTACCTGCTTCCAGAGAGGAATTCATTGCTGCTCAAAAACAGAACATGATTCTGTTGAAATGTCATTCTTCTGTTCTTACCCAGGAGGAAGCCCAGGGAAAGAAGGTGGCATATGTGTTTGATGATGGTCTTCTGTTGCGACGCTGGGCTGGTGAAAACTTGGAGGACTGGAGTACTATTTATCAGGTGGTTGTGCCAATGAGGTACCGCATGCAGGTGCTAGCATTAGCACATGATCATCCACTGTCGGGGCATTTGGGTATAAATAAAACTTATAACAATGTTCTCAAACACTCCTTTTGGCCAGGTCTCAAGTCTGATGTTTCACTTTATTGTCATACTTGCCATGTTTGCCAAGTTGCAGGCAAGCCAAACCAGATTATACATCCTGCTCCGTTGTGCCCAATTCCAGTCATGGGTGAACCATTTGGAAGAGTGATTGTGGATTGTGTGGGGCCTTTGCCAAAGTCAAGAAGTGGAAACCAATTCATCTTGACAATGATGTGTGCTTCCACCAGGTTTCCTGAGGCCGTGCCCCTGCGGAGGATCACAGCTCCCATGGTTACCAAAGCTCTGGTAAAGTTTTTCTCAATATTTGGTCTTCCCAAGGTTGTCCAAACTGATCAGGGCACAAACTTTATGTCTAGAACCTTTGCCTAGGAACTAAAATAGCTGGGTGTAGAGCATGTAACTTCAAGCTCTTACCACCCTGAAAGCCAAGGCGCCCTTGAAAGGTTTCACCAGACAATAAAAGCAATGCTGAGAAAATACTGTATGGATACAGAGAGGGACTGGGATGAAGGCATCCCATTTCTGTTGTTTGCCGTGCGTGGAACAGTGCAAGACACTTTAGGTTGTAGTCCTGCTGGACTTGTGTTTGGACATGAGGTTAGGGGACCTTTGAATGTCCTTAAAGACAAGCTGATCTTACCCTCTCACTCTGTAAAAAGTATTCCAGAGTATGTTTCAAAGATGAGAGAGCACCTTCAGGCAGCTTGTGCTCTTGCGCAAAATGCCTTGGCTTCAAAGCAGGTCAAAATGAAACAACATTATGACCGGAAAGCAGTCACTCGTGAATTTCACCCTGGTGATAAGGTTTTGATCTTGCTACCCATCCCTGGCTCTTCTTTGGAAACTAAGTTCTCTGGACCATATGTGGTAGAAAATAAACTTAGTGAAACGAACTACATTATTCAAACCCCAGATCGCCGCAGTAAGACCAGGCTTTGTCATGTCAATATGATGAAACTATATCATTCAAGGGGGACTGACCAACCAACTCAGAGTCAGGTTGAAGCCATTTCCCCTGTAACATGTGTTTCAAAGTTGGCTGAGGAGGATATGGTAATGCGTAAAGATCACCACAAGTTGCAAGGCTTAGTAATGGTGAAATACTGGCTAACCTGCCGGACTATCTGGCACATTTATCAGATGACCAAGTGGAGGACATTACAAAACTCATATCAGACTTCCAATGTCTGTTTGGGGATGTTCCTACCAAGACTAATGTGGTGTCTCATGACATTATTCTTGCCAATCCTACACCTATAAAGCAGAGGGCATACTGTGTCAATCCCACAAAGAGGGAGGTTATGAAAAAGGAAGTGGAGTACCTTGTTAAAAATGGACTTGCCATTCAGAGTTGCAGCCCATGGAGTTCTCCATGTCTATTAGACATGAAAGCTGATGGAAGTGCAAGGTTCTGCACAGACTTTCGTAAGGTGAATGCTGTAACAGTTGTTGAGAAAAATTATTATTTTGAGTGTTTAACACAGTTAAAACCTTTTAGAACGAATTTCTTAGTTTTGAACAGGTTTGTGTTAGTGATTTAAAACCCAAAGAACTATTGCTCGGTTAAGTATTTAAAATACAAAGGAGAATAGAGGAATCTGCAAGAGAATTTCGGCTCAGACCCCTGGGGTCTTTTCATTAAAGACAGGAGGTCATAAATTAACATATGCAGGAAGGTGGAGGACTTTATCACTTGAATTACTCTGAGAAAGGGAACTTTGGTTGGTTCACGTAACCAGGATGAGAAATCTTCCAGAACTAACATCTGACATGGTGCAAAAAACTGAATATAACAGAAAATGTTTTAAATCACTAACATTTAATTTGTAAGACATTTTTCTTAGTTATTAATAACATGTTTTGACTAAAAATTCTATTATCTTGTTTTAGAATTAATTTAGTTAATGATGAATGTATTTGAAATTGTATTATTTCTGACTATATTAGAATCACATGAAAATGATTTGTTTAGTATTAGAAAATACTTAGGTTTATGGTGAATGAATGTCTTAATTCTTATTTGTTTCTAATTCCTAATTAGAAACAGGAATTGTACTTCATTATTTTCTGTTTATTATCTATTGCTTTTGGTTTGATATCAGGACTAAACTTTGGAGATGCTGAGTGCAGAAGAACAAATTGGATTTTTGGAGAACTTTTCATTGAATTAAAAGTACAGAATTAAAGGTTTGTTCCTGGCAGAGCAGAAGAGAAACCAGAATTTCACAGCTACCTGTGAGGTTCATTCATTTGTTTCTCTTTGCCCAGATGGCTGTAGAGCCACAAGAGGCCAGATACTGTTAAGAAAATAAATTTGGAATAAGTTAGTTTTAGAATTTATCATGACTTGATTGAAATACCATAATTATAGTTTAAAATTATAACATATTCTGACCTATTGATATATTTTACTGTAGTTAAAACAGTAAAATATAAAGCAGATTGTTTGCCAAGATCTTCTGATCTGCTCTTTGTCTGTTGGGAAACAATCAGTAGGAAGTTCTAGCTTTTCACACTGATCTGTGAAAGCCATAAACCACCATGAATTCGGAGAGTCTGCTTACACCTTATTTAACAAAAGGTGTTTGATCTTGCGACCAAACTGCGGGACTTTTTCTAAAATTTAAAAGGGCCAGAGATGTCTTCCAATTGGTCAAGTAGAGATACGCCTTATTTGAATACATTAAAGAGGAAAACACACCTACAGGTATAAAAGTTTGTGCACAAGGGAAACAATTCAGAAAAAAGCTGATTTATTTTACTTCTGCACCAGCTCTTTCTCCAAGGACGTCCTTGATATTTCTTTGTCTTCTTGTCTCAGGTAACAATGTTTGTATCTGTCTTTCTTTAGTTTCCTGTACTATCTTATATTTTCTTCTGATTGGATTAAATCCTGTAATTCTGTGACGTCAACACGCATTGTTGTGTTTTTGTCCCCGCACGTGGCCACGCGAGAAAACCCGGGATCAAAAGGAAGTATCAGAGCCAGAGTTTTGCTAAATTTACCAGTGATATAAAAATTCTTCCTTAACATTTGGGGGCTCGTACCGGTTCCGAAGTTTCGGACGTGCGCCTGTGGGGACTTTTTAATTCGTCTGGGTCTGACGCTGCGGTCTGGTAAGCCTGTGTTAAGTTTGCGGGCGGCGCCGCTTCGTTTGACACTTCCGACTTCCCTTTGCTGTGCGACGCCGCAGAATTATGGAATTCTCTGCAATGTCATAGAAAATTCCCCCCGAAAAGAGCAAGAATAGTTTAATGTTAATGAATGAATACACACTACAGGGAGCCGGTGGCGGGCTCAAACAGGGAAACGGCGCAGTCTCTGTCTCAAGCTAGGCTTTAATTTGTGGCCTACAGGAACGTTACTGTGCCTGTAAACTAACAAATTTAATTGGATTTAATTTTGTGTGTTCTAGTTGTAGGATTGGCTTGATTCGGCCAGGGAATTTGCTCGTTCCTCAAGGACTGATGATTTTAAGGGTTAAATTGGCTGAGTCTGTCGCTTTGGGCGATTTAAGAGACTTTTGATAAATTATTATTTGGCCGGGTTTTGATGTCGCCTTCTTCGCTGGCTCTTCGTAAATTATGTAGCTGGGCGGATTGATGGAAGAACATATTGAAATTGAGTTTTGACCCGACTCTGAAAAGGTAGAAGTTGTTGGGAATTTCTTGCGTTGCAGTAGAACTATATTTTAGCCGGCTTCAAAAAATGTTTTCCTCTCTTTTCTTCGTTTTTCCTGTTACCTGAGCCTGTCTCTCTTGTTCTCTGTGTTTCTCTGTATCTGTGCTGTTTGTATGTAAAGAGCTCTGTGTGTCTGTGGCGCTGTGTGAGCGAATCAGTGTGAGTGGGACGCTGCGTTTGAAAACTGCTGTTTGTGTGGATTTGAATTCGTGTTTTGCGCTGCGGATCTTGTGTTAAGTTAAATATGGATATTGATTTGTTAAATGATAAGATTCTGAGTTTCTGTTCAGGTCCGTGGAAATCTTTGAATGAACAGATCACAGGTTTACTTAGCGTTTTGGAACAATTGGGGTGGAACGCAGTTAAAGTGACGGCAGACGATTTGAAACGGGAAGTATTACAACAGCATAAACTTTTGAATACCGAAATGCCTTTGGGCCTAATTTTAAGTCAGGCTTTGAAACGGGCAGTCGCGGATGAGACTGCAGCCCGGTCAGACCTTTGTGAAGCTGGTTTGTTCAATAAGGGTGCCGCTTTTAAAAACCTGGAGAAGGCAGAGCAGATCAGGCACGAATGGGCTCGTTGCTTGGTTTTTTGGCAAGGAACAGTTCATCTCCATAAACAGAGCTCAGATGTAGGGATTTTTTCCCCCCTCTCGGCTCCTTTGTTTATTCCAAAATTTACTTGGGACCTTACTAATAGTCCCAGACTCTATTTGGACAGGGGTACTAAAATCTGGATTAAACATACGGGATTACATCCGGCTACTCATTCAGAGCAGAGGGAACAATTTCGTCGGGCCATCCTAGCTGGTGTCCCTTCTTCTGTAGCTGAAAAGATGACCCAAAATCGGGAGCTGATAGGTTGTGATCATGCTGAGTGGGAGAAACATCTATTACATCATTTGCATATGTTTCAGGATGCGGAGAGGACTGAGGTTGATGAGCTGGAGCGGTTAAAGAAACAATTGCTTGAGCTTCAGATAAAGGAGGCTAGATACATAGTGATGAAACATGAAAAACAAATGCAGGTGGGAGTTGATACATTATCAGAAAATTTTCCACCTGTTTTGGGTCGGGTTCCTGCTCCAGCAACACATTCTGGCCCTCGCATGTCTGCAGCTGCATCTTGGCAGAATTTAGCTCCAGGCTGGCGTGGCAAAAGGAAAAGGGCACCCGGTTTCTCAGGTGTGAGGGGAAGGGGTCAACAAGGTGTGAACTGCAGGGACATGTGTTTTTATTGTGGTGAACAGGGCCACTGGGTTCGACAATGCCCACACAAGCTTCATATTCCTGTTGGAGGCAGTACGGCTGACATATAACTGCCAAGAGAAGCACCAGATCCTGCGTCGGTCCCATGATGTGATGCACAGTGCAAACAAGCTGGACGATATTGACACACGCAGGACCTTTTGATCTGAGATCACTGCCAGATCTCCTGATCGACGTGAAGAATGATGGACATTTGTTGCCATTTTGTGGTGGTTGCAGGAGTGGCACACTCCATACTGAACACTGACCTCTCTGACTGAATAAAATCAGTGGTTCTTTTCTCTGCAGTACACTGGACTCTGCCTGTCGCCACATTTTTGCACACGCTTGTGCATGATTTTACACATGGACATTTTCTGCTGCAGTTATCAGTGGAGCACCTGGCTGACAGCTGGACACGAATGAACACACCAAGCTTTGGTCCTGCTTCTCACTTTGGAAACCCTAGATCCGAACACTTATATTCTCTGGGCTGATTTTTGACCTTTTCCCATGCCACCCTGTTTTAATGATTTAATTGGACAGAATGGTTCCATGAGTAGTTTGATGTAACTTTAGTAGGTGGTGCCTGGAACATGTTTTTGCATTTTTGTGGCTAAATAACTGTTGCTGGTGCATGAGTTTGACTCAAAAGCACGCTAGAAGTGGCAGTGCCATATGGTCTTTTGGCTCTGCACTATGGCTCATAGCCTTAGTTATTGGGAGGTGTAATTTCATGCTCCCTGTTGATTCTAGACTAACGGTATATTCCTGCTCCTCGCTTTTTCTTCTCCCATCCATGAAACATGTGAAATATAGTGTTCTGGGACACATGTCCCACTGACTTGGGGCATGCTGACATCACACCTGTTGCTTTTGATTTTTAACTAGGTCCTCCTCTTTTGGTCGTTTACATAAGTCTGCTGCAGTGGAGGGGACAACAGAAGCTGGCCCGAGTGTTACTTATTAGAGGTCAAGCTTTTATTCAGTAAAGAAAGGAATAATATTTTGTTAAATGCACTTACACTGTGTTCTTGGATAAAGGCTGCACATACTTGTTATCACATTCAGTTAGTGAGTGTTATACACTGTGTACATCTGAGCTGTCAGTCTCCAGGAACAGAGCTTCTTTTAGTTTTGATATTTTTTATTTTTTCATTTTCATTTTTGTTGTTTCAAATCATTTAGATGTCTGCAAGTCACGGAGCTGTGAGTTTGAATCACCCTGGGATATGACTGTGGTGGACATGCTGCACTTTCTTTGTATGGCTAGGAATGGTAGGAACTATGCTCCTAGATTATCCTGATAACGATTGGCTCTAACTCGTTGCCATTTGCAATTTAGTTTGGATGTTTCTGTGGCTGAACTGAGTGCACACAGTTCTGCCTCAGAAACAGGGGGAGAGCACATCTGAGTGCCACAAGTGAAAAATTTGAGAAGTCTGTACACAGACGGTTCCTGTTGTAAATATGAAATAAAAGCAGCATATGCACTACTTTAAGATTTAAGTAGTGAGTTTCAGGAACAGAACCAATCCATAAATTGAATTTTGTTTGTGTGGCACATTTCAGTAGCAGGGCATTTCAAAGTGCTTTACATAATTGAAATAAAACAGCATGTGACATTGAGTAAACGGTGAGATAGAGAGATTTAAAAAAAAGATACAAATATTAAAACCCACACTCCTTTTAGGACTTCAGTTTAACGACGTTTAACTGGGACTTTAGTCAAAAACATAGAAGACAACAAATGCAGGGTTCTTAAAAACGCATAAAATATGAAACGGAAATGGAAAATGGTAGAAGCATTATTCCTGTGTTAATTTGTTATTGTAATTAAAACAGGGGTCATGAAGAAAGCAGGACAAGAGTGACAGCTGAAGGCGCTGCCACTGACAAACACAGCCAAGAAGGCTGATTGATTCTTGTCATTCCTTTAAAATGGTAAGTATTAGAACTGAAGCAGGTGGAATAGAATCATCTGTACAAGATATTTTAACACAAAAAGGGGGTGTCGCCACTGGAGCTTTCTGATGAGCAATAAGGAGTCAGTTAATGACCGACTCAGACAAGGACTGAATGGTAAGGTGATTCTTTCTCCGGATATGAGACTCCAGGTTCTTCAAGAAGTCTATGGACTTGGCATGAAAGGATTTCACAGGTGATGAAAAACCTGGAGCACAGGTGGTATCTTTTCTCAAAGACAGGGTTAAAGGATAGATATGCTGACGCTGGTAGGTATTAATCCCTCTGGATGCCATACTCAAGATACCTGGAGGCGTGGCCAGCGCAAAAGAAGACAGCAAAGCTTTCATATTCTGCTTGATCAATCATTATATTCCACGCTATGGATTTCTAACAAAGATCAGGTGAGTAAATGGTACTCCTTTTAGGAATCAAGATCTGCAGAATGTGGAACAGATGCTCGGATTGACCCATTTATTCGGTACAGTATATTATCCCCAATCACAAGGCAAGGTTGAGAGAGTAAATAAAACAAAATTGGCTATAAACTGTGCACAGTCTAAATTTAAATTGGATAAATGCTTCGCTTATTATTGGATGTTTGTTTGAATGTCCATTAACAAATCAACAGGGTCCATATGAGCTCCACACAAGAAGGATGTTTCCAGCACCTGCACTCGGATTCCAGAATGGACAGGTGAACCTGCACATTTATTTCATAATTATGTTTTTAGTGAGTCACAGGTTCTGGCAACAGAGTTTGCAAAAAAAAAAAAAAAAAAAAAAAAAACAGACGTCATAGGACCGTCCAGGCTAAGGACTGGTCCCAGGAATCAACTGGGTGTGGCTGAAGGTCATCAAAAGACAGTGGTCTGAACCTCGCTTCACCAGACCATACCAACTCATGGAAAGGACGTCTCATGCTGTCCGTCTGCAAGGGAAGGGAGACACCTGGTTCCATTGGAGTCACTGCACAACAGCTGAGGAGCCACAACGCGCTCCGAGACGTACAAGAAGATCTGCAACTTCAGACGAGGAGCGTCTGCAGGCACTTCCCAGGACCGAGGAGGATCAGCAATTCCTGCCATGACCATTTCTAATTCCTGGAATTCGAGGCTTAAAAGGCCCGGACAGGCATAATACTCCTGTTTCCGGTGTCCTTATATTGAGAAAAGGAGGTTGCACCCTCTCCTTAAACTCACTGTTATATTGGCACAATAAATCCAATTTTCAGTGAGCAACGGACACTCAGGTGGGAACCTGAGGTTTAGACCCGACGAGGAAATCAAGTTACAAGAGGATCACCGTTAACACATCTTCTCTCTTTTGCGTATTTTCGTCTTTTCTTGCGAACTCAATGAACTTTCGTTTCTTTTTTCACGCGTATTTTTAGATCATTTCTGGACGAAGAACTTCTTTTGTTTTTGAGGAAAGACAAAGAAGAAAGACACAGACTCTAAGACTATTATTGAATTCTGTAAAAAAAAGGAAATGTGTAATTGATTTTTATGTGTTCTAATTTCTTTTTCCTTGACAGCTTTGTTTTTGGTGTTGCTTTTTACACTGTTGAAGGATTGTAATTGTTATGATCAGTATTGATTTTGTGATTAGTGTCCATCTTTGGTAAGTTTTGTGTACCTCAGTCATTTTTCCATTTTATCATTTTTGGGTGATGATTTGTAATGTGTTTTGCTTGTTTTGAAATAATTGAGTTATAGGATTTTTAAAAGGTTAATAGGTATTTTTACATTTAAATTGAGATTGTTACAAATTTTTGCAATACTTCAGGTGAGTATTAAATTACTGGACAGAACAAATTTATCATCTACAGGTAAAATAAGGAGTTTAATTTTAGATGCATAAAACTGCTAAGGGTAGCAGAGGCCCACCTGCTCCGCCTCCCTATCAGATGCTTTACTGTGGTGCTGCAGATGAGGGGGATGTGGAGCTGAGGGGTCCTGTTGAAAAGGGGGACTGTATAAGAAGGTAAATGTTTTAGTTATTCTAGTACACGGAATTTTTTGTTCCTATATTGGAAGGCCTAATCAATTTATTTGTGAGGTCTGTGTATCTCAGACCTCAAAAGGGGGACTGTTGAGAAAAATTATTATTTTGAGTGTTTAACACAGTTTAAACCTTTTAGAACGAATTTCTTAAGTTTGAACAGGTTTGTGTTAGTGATTTAAAACCCAAAGAACTATTGCTCGGTTAAGTATTTAAAATACAAAGGAGAATAGAGGAATCTGCAAGAGAATTTCGGCTCAGACCCCTGGGGTCTTTTCATTAAAGACAGGAGGTCATAAATTAACATATGCAGGAAGGTGGAGGACTTTATCACTTGAATTGCTCTGAGAAAGGGAACTTTGGTTGGTTCACGTAAACAGGATGAGAAGTCTTCCAGAACTAACATCTGACATGGTACAAAAAACTGAATATAACAGAAAATGTTTTAAATCACTAACATTTAATTTGTAAGACATTTTTCTTAGTTATTAATAACATGTTTTGACTAAAAATTCTATTATCTTGTTTTAGAATTAATTTAGTTAATGATGAATGTATTTGAAATTGTATTATTTCTGACTATATTAGAATCACATGAAAATGATTTGTTTAGTATTAGAAAATACTTAGGTTTATGGTGAATGAATGTCTTAATTCTTATTTGTTTCTAATTCCTAATTAGAAACAGGAATTGTACTTCATTATTTTCTGTTTATTATCTATTGCTTTTGGTTTGATATCAGGACTAAACTTTGGAGATGCTGAGTGCAGAAGAACAAATTGGTTTTTGGAGAACTTTTCATTGAATTAAAAGTACAGAATTAAAGGTTTGTTCCTGGCAGAGCAGAAGAGAAACCAGAATTTCACAGCTACCTGTGAGGTTCATTCATTTGTTTCTCTTTGCCCAGATGGCTGTAGAGCCACAAGAGGCCAGATACTGTTAAGAAAATAAATTTGGAATAAGTTAGTTTTAGAATTTATCATGACTTGATTGAAATACCATAATTATAGTTTAAAATTATAACATATTCTGACCTATTGATATATTTTACTGTAGTTAAAACAGTAAAATATAAAGCAGATTGTTTGCCAAGATCTTCTGATCTGCTCTTTGTTTGTTGGGAAACAATCAGTAGGAAGTTCTAGCTTTTCACACTGATCTGTGAAAGCCATAAACCACCATGAATTCGGAGAGTCTGCTTACACCTTATTTAACAAAAGGTGTTTGATCTTGCGACCAAACTGCGGGACTTTTTCTAAAATTTAAAAGGGCCAGAGATGTCTTCCAATTGGTCAAGTAGAGATACGCCTTATTTGAATACATTAAAGAGGAAAACACACCTACAGGTATAAAAGTTTGTGCACAAGGGAAACAATTCAGAAAAAAGCTGATTTATTTTACTTCTGCACCAGCTCTTTCTCCAAGGACGTCCTTGATATTTCTTTGTCTTCTTGTCTCAGGTAACAATGTTTGTATCTGTCTTTCTTTAGTTTCCTGTACTATCTTATATTTTCTTCTGATTGGATTAAATCCTGTAATTCTGTGACGTCAACACGCATTGTTGTGTTTTTGTCCCCGCACGTGGCCACGCGAGAAAACCCGGGATCAAAAGGAAGTATCAGAGCCAGAGTTTTGCTAAATTTACCAGTGATATAAAAATTCTTCCTTAACACAGTCCTTGATGCACACCCGTTGCCTCTCATTGAAGACTGTATTGATGAAATTGGACCAGCAAAATTTGTCACTAAACTTGACATGCTGAAAGGGTATTGGCAAGTACCTCTAACAAAACAGGCCTCTGACATCTCAGCTTTTGTCACACCAGAACGTTTTCTCCAGTACACAGTGATGTCTTTCGGGCTATGCAATGCTCCGGCTACGTTTCAAAGGCTGGTAAATAAAGTACTGGGAGATGTGCCAAACTGCCGAGCAGTGGGGGGAAGTAACGAAGTACATGTACTTCGTTACTGTACTTAAGTACAATTTTCGTGTATCTGTACTTTACTTAAGTAGATTTAATAATGGATACTTTCTACTTTTACTCCACTACATTTTACAGTAAGTATCTGTACTTTCTACTTCACTAAATTTCTACAAAAGTGTCGCGTTACTCGTTACATCCAAATCACGTTGTGCCTTTTTCCGTTAAAATGTGAAGTTCAGGGATTTAAGGTGGCGCCGTAAAATCCAAGCAATAACGTGACTTAGTGTCTGTTGTCACCCATCGGCTCCCCCTTTACTCGCACGCGGAGCTCCAAGACATGCGCCATGGTTTCCTCTGAGCGTCAGTAATATAATAGCGCTGCATAAATCATACAATAAAATAAGCAGCGCTTCGCTTTCACAGACGGTGGGACTTTGTCCAATTTTTAACGTCACTTGGAAGGAAAGCTTAAAGAAAGGTAAGCTCCGTGGATGTGATGCTAGCAAAGCTAGCTGTATTGACTGAGACGTGTTGCATCTGCGATGAAAAAAAGTTGTCACTCATGCGCTGAATTACTGTGTGGAGGTGTTGACTGAGGTGTTGCATATATGGGACAACGCTGTGCCCAAAGTGCAATATAGTAATATGACATTCATGGACGATCTGATTCTTCTGGACGGATCTTGACTAAAGTCCTATAGTGCTGAAGCCTCACTGAGAGCCGTTCTTTGTTCTTGTAATGCTCTGCGTACACTGCAGTAGCTATTTTATTTCATTAAAATATCTTTATATTTAATTGGCGAATAAATAAAACAAGAACATAAGAACGCAGAGCATGCTCATTGCTCTTTGTTTTCGTCACCTGTCATGGTGGCAGACGTTGCAGCAGGAGGGAGGATGAGAACAGTCACGGTGCTGGTACAGACAATTATTATTTTTGACATTGGCAATATGGGCAACCGCCGAGGGTGTTATTTTTTTAGGGATGGCAGGAGACCTCTGTGTATTGTGGCACAGAGATAAAAGCAAAACAGAATGAAGAAGAGTTTGAATTGTCACTGGTTACATTTATCTCAGCTCTGAGTATTTAATATATAGGTGTTTTTATGGGAAAGTGAATCTTTCAGATCAATTTGAGAGCAATTTTGATAGGTGCACTTAATTTTATTGTCATGTAGCGCGGGGTGCTGGTTTTGATTTGGTCTTGGGTTCGGTGGTCTAGACTACAACTCTGCTACGAGGCTCCTTGGTTCCATGTCCTCCTCTGCCAGTTGGATTTCTTTCTAAATAAATGTGTGGCAAAAAAAGTGAAGTTCATGTTATGTTAGGACAGGAGACCAGATGTTTCGATCCCTGAAATTATGATGCATAGAATCACATATCTACGTCTAAACTATGTTACAGAGTAAACACAATAAAAACATGCTTTATCTGTGGCTTTGTTCATGAAAATGGCACATTACTGACGTATTAAAATTAAATATGATTGGTACACTTAATGATATTAGTGATTAGGCAATGCATTCAGCAAGTACTTTTACTTTTAATACTTAAGTATTTTTAAAAGCCAGTACTTTTTTACTTTTACTTAAGTAAAATGTTAATGTGGTACTTTGACTTTTACTTAAGTACATTTTTGTCTGTGTATTTGTACTTTTACTTAAGTAAATTTTTTGAGTACTTTCTCCACCACTGCTGCCGAGTATATCTAGACAACATAGTTGTATACTCAAATGACTGGCCTAACCATCTGGCAGCTTTGCTTGAGGTCTTCAAATGTCTTTCAACTGCCTCACTAACACGCAACCTTTCAAAGTGCGAGTTTGGTAAAGGTACCATTCTCTATCTTGGCCAACAGGTTGGCGGAGGAAAAGTGTGTCCTCTGGATGCAAAAGTCAATGTCATTTCTGACTTTCCGGTTCCTTCAAGCAGAAGGGAGCTCCGTTGATTCCTGGGGATGGCAGGATTCTACCGTCGCTTTTGCAAAACCTTTTCCACCGTAGCTGCTCCTTTAACAACTTTGACCAGCTGTTCTAAACCTTTTACTTGGTCTGATGAATGTCAGTATGCTTTTGAACAGCTAAAAGGATTGCTCTCGTGTTCTCCTGTTCTTTCCATCCCAAATTTCAGTTTGCCATTTAAGCTGGACATAGATGCCAGTGCAGTTGGGGCAGGAGCTGTCCTTCTGCAGGATGATAAATATGGCATAGAGCATCCTGTGAGCTACTTCTCAAGGAAGTTTAATCTTCATCAAAGTAGATATTCTACCATTGAGAAGGAAGCGCTTGCACTACTCTTGGCATTACAGCATTTTGAAGCTTACCTTTGCTTGAGTGTGGAACCCATCACTGTCTTCACAGACCATAACCCACTTGTCTTTCTTTCCAGGATGTACAATCAGAATCAAAGACTTATGCGGTGGGCTTTGATCATTCAGGAGTACAACCTCAAGATCTGCCACAAAAAGGGGTCAGAGAATGTATTGGCAGATGCTTTGTCACGTGCATTTTGAGCTTGTGTTTTTTTTTTTTTCTTGAGCATTCCAAACATTTTTGTTTGGACTTATAAGGGTGCCTTCCTGTAGCTGTATTAAGAGTGAGTGAGATGTTATATAGCTGGTGTTACATGCCTGTCAGGCTGTTGGTTTCTCTTTCCCCTCCCCCCCTCTTTTGGTTGTCTCTTCACAGGTAGTAGGGAAAGCTGGTGTCAATCTCCCCTGATTGATCCTTGTCAACCAAGGCCCAATCAGCATCCAGGGAGGCCTTTATATAAGCATCCCAGCAGCTCAGTTTGATACCTGTAAAATTAGTACAACTCTTGTAAACAGAAATCAGAATGTAATATTAAACTGACTCATATATTGCCACCACTTCTCAATGAATGGCACAAAGAGGGAACTAATGTTTCCTGTTCTGCCTTCCTGTAGCTGTATTTGTATTAAGAGTGAGTGAGATGTTATATAGCTGGTAAATGATATAGCTGGTAAATCGCCAACATCTGTTTTACTAAAACAACAACAGGAAATAGAATGTACAAGGACAGTGCCTTATCTAGCTTATCTAGCTCTCCAGCTCTTTTCACTGCACTCAGTAATTCATTCATTCACACACCGATGGTAGTACGCTACATTGCAGTCAAGCCTGCCCTGGGACAGACTGACAATCGGCAGCACTGGGCCCTTTGACCTCCACCAGCAGGCAAAGCAGGTGGAGTGTTTTACAAAAGGACATAATGACAGAGCAGGAGTTCAAACTGGCAACCTGCCCGTTACAGGACGAACTCCTTTTGCCCCAATAATAATTACTACACTGAAACGTCTGCAAGAGTCAAATAATTTTATTGGGACTTTTGTTATGTACAGCATACATTTTGGAATTTTATACACAACTTGCTTTAACTCACCTTTGTACAGACAAGATAAAATCAGAAGATTCAAATTTAACTGTTACACGTGCTACCTTAAAAAGAAGATAATTTTGTATAATAAACAAATCTTACTATGAGAAGGAGGGAAAGAAAATAAGAAAAAAATAAAGAAACTAAGTACAAAGGTATGAAATGATAAGGACTAAAGAACAAGGAGATAATCAAAATATAAACACAAAAGAAAAGAAAATCTAGCATTGAAGGATTGTGACATTAATTCTGAAAATAAATTATACAATTATGTGGATTAGGCAGAAATAGAGGGGAAACCAATCATTATTTTACAATCTTTGAAGAAAAACTGCTGCATGGTGAAATGGTGAAACTGACCTTGAAATGGTCAAATGTGATTCAAGCAAATGCATTTATGATGTAATTATTTGTTGTAGTGACACCAAAATCTAAACCTGGAAAAAATTCTAGCAAGATGTAATATTCAGCAAGATTCTTTTTTTTTTTTGAAAAACAAAAACGCAAATGACAACAAGCTGCAACAGCTAAGATTTAGAGCAAGAGTATATGTATATATAAAAAAAAGATGTGTTCCCAAATCCTGCAAACTGCCAACAATCAGTAAATTTACATTTAAGCAGCAGAAGCCTGCAAGAATATTTACTTGTGTTTACAGACATTTAATTAGAGTCTCACTTAAAAAGAAATAAAAAATAAGGACTGTTTATAAGTAACAATACCAGCCTTATGCTGTTCAGTACCACTAAATCATGATGATTAATTTTGATCTTGAGGCCCAACAATAATAATGAGTGGTGAATTATAATGCAATTATGAATCCCAATAGCAATTTACCTTTAGAAGAAAAAACAGCTGCTCTGTGATCACATAAGTAGAAGGTTCCTTTATCTATAAATGTTGGCAGATAATTCCTAGTGCCAGACTTCTTTTTCTTCTGTAAAAGCTACAACAAATCATCAACATCATCATTTAGGCTTTCCCTTTGCATAATGGACCCGACTGCCTTGATGCTGATGTCATCTTCACTTGTGTTTTGGACCTAAAATTGAACACAAATATTTGAGCTAAAAAATTGATAGGGGGGAGGGGAAAAAGAAGCAATAAAAGACAAAGTCTAAAGACAATTTACCTTCGTCCTTTTGCCTCCAAATATGTTGTATGGAGGGTAACGGCAAGTCTTCTGAAACCTGAAAAATTATATCTAATATCCATTGAGATGTTCAGAATTTGGTAAAAGAAGACCACAGAAGAGGTAAGTGTGTCTTTGCAGAAACAACAATCTGTAATCTGTAATGCTGTAAATGTCAAATCTGAACAATTAGTTTTTTGGTGGGTGTTGAGGAAGAGAACAAGAAGTGTTGGTGAACGGGATCTATGCAGCTGTCAGTCAGTGAGTGTTACAAAAGAAAAAAGGCTATTTTGATTTGATTTGAACTGCTCACCTACCTGATAACAAACAGCAAGACACACACTAAGACGAGTAAGATGACAGTTGTGCTGATGAACACAGAAATCTGCCCTTTACCTGAAATGCAAGATGGGAAAATATACACTGCTCAAAAAAATAAAGGGAACACTTTAACATTTAAGTGAACACTGAAGTGTTCCCTTTATTTTTTGAGCAATATAGATTAGCACCATTTCAAAGCCCTTAGTTGGTGTCATAATAACCAACAAATGATGAAAGTGTTAATATAAATCACTCACAAAGGGATATTTCCAGAGATTTCCAGAGTGATAATTGATTCTAAAACATGGTTGACTGACCGAGGGTCTCTTGTATAAACTGTGCTGGTGGAATTAGCATTGAGTGATTAGAGATCAACAGAGAGCATAAAAGAGATCCATTAATTATCTTCATAAAACTTGTTTCTAATATTAAGAGTATTCTCATTTCAAATCAACTTCTGCCACAAGATCATTAAGCCATACTGATGAGGCTTCACTTGATGATATTGTAATTAATTCAGCTGAAGAAAACAAAAAGAAAAAATTAAGGACAAGTATTAAGAATATGTATTTACTCTTTACAACATACCTGAATTTCTAATCACTTGCTGTTAAGGTGGATTTAGTTGAGTTGCATATTCAGAACAGATCATGTATTAATACGGTTTATAGATAATAATAATAATAGCAACAAAAAATACACATTTATATATTAAGATGGACAAACAAACCTCGATTTTCTGCCAAAGCTTGAGGGAAATGAATAAAAAGCTGTTTACTGTCTGATCCCAATGAATTGAAGCTAAAACAGACCAATGAGGTCAGGTTTTTCTCCTGCAGCTCATTCACAGCGATGGTGCTCCTCAGATAAGTCCCATTCAAAAAGTCAGTGATGACAAAAACCTCAGAGTGGTTGACAGGTTGCCCATTGAAAAGCCACTGCAACATTGGAGGGTTTCCCACAATTTCACATGAACAGTTGATTTCATTTGCTGCGTTGGTGCAATTAGAAGAGGGCAGGATCCTTGGAGGAACTGTAAAAAAAGAAGAGCAAATTGTCACCTGGAAATATGACAAGGCTTTCAAAATGTCAGGAATTAGGGATATGCTCTACTTAATACAAACTAAATAAAGAAGATAGACTTGTTGTCCAGTCATTCTTTAAATTGCAGCACTTCTTTCTACTGTCCGGAGACTTAATTGTGTGTTGTGCCATTTTTATGAGGAAACTGGGAATTTAGTCACTTTTTTCTGAGTACTATGTTTTAATATGGGTAAATAACTAAGAAAAGCAGAAACACTGACAGGTGTTCAAATGTAAAATAACAAACATTTTGCAATAAACTATGTGTATATTCAACTGTAAAATGTTGATGAAAATACATGAAAATAAAATGAACAACAAACCTTGATTTTCTCCTGAAATCCTAGATGAGTTGATGAAAAGCTGTTTACTGTCTGATCCCAATGAATTGAAGCTGAAGCAGAGCAAGGAGGACAAGTTTCTCTCCCGCAGCTGATTCACAGTGATGGTGCTCCTCAGATATGTCCCATTCAAAAAGTCAGTGATGACAAAAACCTCAGAGTGGTTGACAGGTTGCCCATTGAAAAGCCACTGCAACATTGGAGGGTTTCCCACAATTTCACAGGAACAGTTGATTTGATTTGTTGTTTTGATGCAACTAGAAGACGGCAGGATCCTTGGACGAACTGTAAAAGAAAGAGGAGCAAATTGTCACCTAAGAATATAGGAAATATGGTTAAAATGAATGGAGACGTTTAAATCAGCTCTCAAAATAAATTAGGAATCATTTTCTTTTAAAGATTTTCTCAAGCCTGGAACAAAAATGATACTTGAATATTTGAAACTGTGCATCAGTTTTCATTTGAATCAATAAACTAAATAATCAATATACATTTGATCATTGCTCTTATTTATTTTTCTCCATAGTTTACTAATTAAAAATGCAGCCGTCCATTGAAAATCATTTGCTGGGTATAAAATATATATTTTCATGTAATATTTTGACAAATTTATAAAGGAATATTTTATGTCTAGAAAAAGTTGGAAATGACAAAAAATATTAGAATAACGAAAATATGTAAAGTATCAATTTAGGTCAAAATGCACAAAAGGTGGATGTGAATCAGATCATAGAAATCTGTAAATAGAATCATATGATGTCTTTTTCATGTTGCAATATTTGCTGTATTTAATAGAAAGCTAATTATGAAAATGAAGTTATCATCCAGGCCATGTCTAAAATGTAGCCCTTCATTCTGGAGACTTACATAGTTATTGTGTGACATGCTTTACTGTTTTCATGCCGAAACGGAATATGTAGTAGTTTTAAAACTAACCACCATGTCCAGTAATCCACTGTATTTCATTTTTGAAATGCCTTTTTGCCATTAAAATCAAGTGTTATGTTTTTGATTTGTGAATGACAAAAAACATTCATTATAGGAATGGAGACAAACCTCGATTTTCTGCTATAATCTGAGGCGAGTTGATAAAAAGCTGTTTACTGTCTGATCCCAAAGAATTGAAGCTGAAGCAGAACAAGGAGGACAAGTTCCTCTCCTGTGGCTGATTCACAGTGATGGTGCTCCTCAAATATGTGCCATTCAAAGAGTCAGTGATGACAAAAACCTTCCCAGATTGGTTGACAATTTGCCCATTGAAAACCCACTGCAACATTGGAGGGTTTCCCACAATTTCACAGGAACAGTTGATTTGACTTGTTGTTTTGTTGCAATCAGAAGAGGGCAGGATCCTCGGTGGAACTGTAATAAAGTGGAGCAAAAAAAAGGTTTCTAAAATGAATTATGTCTAAATAAATAATGAACACATTTGTGATGAATCTCATGTTTTCCAATTAAGTTAAACGCATAAAAGCTAATAAAAAACCATATAATTAAAAGCTTTCAGTTTTAGAATGTGATGACACATATCAGCAGTTAACCTGCTGCTCGTTTTCTGCAGAGATGAATGAAAATTAAGTCAGTTGAGGGCAATGGGAATTGTTGAAGTATAAGTAATCAGTGTTGGTATCTAACTGCTAAACCACAAGGACAGTCCAACAAGCTTTTACGATAGACTTTACTATTCGCGTTTCATATTGCAATAAATGTTCTGTAAAATAACTGATTTATAAATAAACAAACAACATAAATAAATAAATAAAACAAAGAACTAACCTTTATTTTCTCTTGAAATGGGAGAGGAATTAATAAAAAGTTGTTTACTGTCTGATCCCAATGAATTGAAGCTGAAGCAGAACAAGGAGGACAAGTTCCTCTTCTGTGGTTGATTGACAGTGATGGTGCTTCTCAGATATGTACCATTCAAAGAGTTGGTAATGACAAAATTATCAGATTGGTTGACAGGCTGTCCATTGAAAAACCACTGCAAGAATGGTGGGTTTCCCACAATTTCACAGGAACAGTTGATTTGGTTTGTGGTTTGAATGCAACTAGAAGAGGACAGGATCATTGGAGGAACTGCAAAAAGGGAAAGCAATGTCACCTGAAAACATGGTAAATACGGTTCCCAAAGTGAATGAACACATTTAAATCATTTGTGATGAATCATGGTATAACTTTGTGAGTCTTTAGAAAAAAAATCATATATGTAGAGTAAGAGAAAAAGCTTGTATGGGCCATGAATTACTCTCTGTATCATGTTGTGGCCACTGGGTGTCACTGTGGTTCAACAAAAATATGGCGGACCTTTGTACAGAAGAGAGGCTGCTAGCCGGGAGAGC
Organism: Poecilia reticulata; assembly: GCF_904066995.2. Taxonomy (NCBI): domain Eukaryota; kingdom Metazoa; phylum Chordata; class Actinopteri; order Cyprinodontiformes; family Poeciliidae; genus Poecilia; species Poecilia reticulata. Next base: position 11,205,382 of record NC_088845.1, read on the forward strand.
AAACAATTTGTTTTGTAATCATCTAAGGACTGGTTATTTAATTATTGATTTAGCTTTAGCTTTATTTTTTACAAGGATACAAAAGCCTATTGAAATGAAAAACCTTATTTGAAGATGAACAAACCTTGATTTTCTGCTGAAATATGTGGTGAGTTGATAAAAAGCTGTTTACTGTCTGATCCCAATGAATTGAAGCTGAAGCAGAGCAATGACGACAAGTTTCTCTCCTGCAGCTGATTCACAGTGATGATGCTCCTCAGATACGTGTCATTTAGAGAGTCACTGATAGCATAAACCTTCCCAGATTGGTTGACAGGCTGCTCATTGAAAAACCACTGCAAGATGGGAGGGTTTCCCACAATTTCACAGGAACAGTTGATTTGACTTGTTGTTTTGATGCAACTAGAAGAGGGCAGGATCCTTGGACGAACTGTTAAAATGTAGAGCAAATTGTTAACTGGAAATATAGTTATAGGGTTTTCAAAATCAGATAAAGCATGTTTGAGGTAAGAAAAGCAGGGCCTGTTTTTTCTGCATCACTCCAGCAGGAAGTATGTAATCTTGGCACTACGTGTATAGGAGGTGAAAAAGTAAATACCAAAAATGTGCCTAACATGAGATTTAAATGACTTGCACATAGAAATTTGGCTTTCATTTATACTCTACGTATTCCCATCTTTTTATAGCTCTTTTTTTTTTCTCACGCCGTCTCTAAGCCAATTTCCAACTTTCTTCCTTTTATTGTCTCCTGTCAGATTTACTGCAGTTTCCGCTAGTGTGCTTTCTCTGGGATGAAGTTTAAAGTTAACTGAACCTCAATGTAGACACGGTATTTAAAAATTGAACAAAGAAACTGACTTACACAAAATCTCTGTTTTCAAACTTGTAGTAAGTGATGAGTCAGAGTTTCCATTCCCCATCTTGTAAGTAGCAGTGCAGGAGATGTTCTGTCTGTGATGGAGATTGGTAGCAATGAAACTCAGGACAGAGGTCTTAGCTGTAGCTTTATTTGGGCTCATCTGCATTGTCTCCATAATATCCCCCATTTTGGGGGTCCATGTCAGAGTTGGGGGATGAGTCAGGCATGGAGATGGAGCAGAGCACGTCAAATTCACCCAGTCTCCCTCCTTCCCCTCGAGTATGGACACAGTCAGAGTTGGTGGGGGAAAATGTTCTTGGAGGAAGGTTTCATTGTATCATTTAGTAGGCAAAAATGCAAACATAGATTAATAAATACAATAACTCAAATTTAGAAACCTACCTTTGACATCAATTTTTACACTTGCTTCTTTAAATGTGTATTTTGCAGTTTTGCACTCCAGTCTAAAGTAATATACGTTGGAATGATTAGGCTGGACATTATAGAAGGTGGTGGTGCAGTTTCTCTCTGTTAAGTTTCCTGTCACTGGATTTGTATCTGTTAGTCTTGGGTCCCTGCTGTCTGAGTAAACCCACAGAGCTCTGCATTCCCCATGCAAGTGTTTTTCATGTTCTCTTTGCATCTCAAAGGAGCATGGAATAGTGACACAGGAACCACTCATAACTTGTACAGTCTGCGGCAGAGAGATCTCAAACTTGTCACATTCAGGGCCTGAAGGACAAAACAGTTTAGAAACAGAAAGTCAAATAATTATAAACGAGAAGTGTTGATTTTTGCCTTCTTTCAAACTTGATTGGTGCCTGAGCAGTCTTTTCACAAAATATGTTTTCTTTTATTTGAATGTTATTTTTAAATATATATATATATATATATATATATATATATATATATATATATATATATATATATATATATATATATATATATAGTATTTGGTACTCAAGGAAGATAAAATCAACACAATTACATTGATTTAAAGTTTAACAGTTTAGAAAAATAATACAACTCACACTGAATATTTGCTTTTGTGGAAAAGGTTGCACAGCTTTCATCTTGTTTCTGGTAGGCAGCAGAGCAGGAGATTTGTCCATGATTCTGACGAGAAGCAGTGAAGTTCAGAACCGATATCTTCAAGGGAGTTTTCCCCTGATTCTCCAACAGTGTCACCTGACTGTTATGTAATGTGGGGGTCCAGGTCAGATTTGGAGGATGAGACAGACAGGGAACCAGAGCAGAACAGGTCAGACTCACTGAGTCTCCGTCCTTCACCATCAATGTGGATGGAGTCAGAGTTGGTGGGGGAAAATTATCTGGGAGGAAGGGTCAATGACATTCATTAAGCAAGAATCTGAGTTGGTTGCTTATTTAAAGTGTGAAACGTAGAAAGAAAATAATAATCAAATATAGTTAGTTGATACAAATATTTTTGATCAAAACATTTACCTTTAACATCAATTGTTACACTTGCTGATTTAAAAGTGTATTTGAGACCATTACAATCCAGTCTAAGGTTATAGGTGTTGGTATGGCGATGCTGCATGTTGCTGAAGGTGGTGGTGCAGTTTTTCTCTGTTACGTTTCCTGTCACTGGGTTTGTATCCGTTAGTCTTGGGTCACTGCTATCTGTGTAAACCCACAGAGCTCTGCATCCTCCATTTAAATATTGTTCATATTTTCTCTTTAAGTCAAACGAGCAGGGGACGGTGACACAGGATCCTCTCAGAACTTGTACAGTCTGTGGTAGAGAGATTTCAAACTGGCCACAGCTTCTGCCTGAAGAACAAAAGAGGTTCAGGAAAAAGTAGTTAGATAATAAAATGGGTTTTTGCTGGTTTTTGTCAGCCTACGCTTATTGCATTTTAACAAAAAAACGTAATGTGTGGTTAGCTGTAGGACTAGCAGTAGTATTTATTAGATTATATTATTAAAAAGTAATCGTTTTGATGCTTTTTGCACTGAATTTGTAACATTTCTTGTAAAGTAAGTTGAAATGCTGGTTTTAGGCTTGTTGTTTGATGAGGTATTTGAATACAAGTTCATGTTATTAATGCACCTGTCATTACAATTCCTGTAATTATTTTCTCAATTTATATTATAATCAAATTTATTTGCAATATATTATAAAATTAATTCAAGTCTTTAATACCACAAAGACTCAAAAGTTGTTGTTTTAGGAGAGGATACCAGCTTGCTTCAGTCACCTTCTACAAAGCTGTTCGCATGGGATAATGAGTTATTACAGTTAAGTATTTACAGTGCTAATTCACTATCATTTCAGTATGACTGGGCCATGGTGTTAATCAAGTTATTATTTTACCATGTTTAAAAGAAACAACAAACTTACATGAAATAGTTGTTGTTGAGGTCAAAGTTGCATCAGAGTTTCCATCTTGTTTCTTGTAGACAGCGTTGCAACTGATTTTCTCTCCATCATGAAGGTAAGAAGCATTAAATTTCAGAACAAAGATCTTGAACAGAGTTTTGTCCCGATTCTCCTGGATTGTCTCCTCACTCTCCCCCAGTGTGGGGGTCCAGGTAATATTTGGAGGATGAGACAGACAGGGAACCAGAGCAGAACAGGTCAGATTCACTGAGTCTCCATCATTCACCTCCAATGTGGATGGAGTCAGAGTTGGTGGGGGAAAATTATCTGGGAGGAAGGGTCAATGACATTCATTAAGCAAGAATCTGAGTTGGTTGCTTATTTAAAGTGTGAAACGTAGAAAGAAAATAATAATCAAATGGAAAGATAGAAATGAAGTAAGAAAAATACTGTTAGTTGATACAATTATTGTTGATAAAAAACTTTTAAACATACCTTTGACTTCAATTTTTACACTTGCTGATTTAAAAGTGTATTTGAGACCATTACACTCCAATCTAAGGTTATAGGTGTTGGTATGGCGATGCTGCATGTTGCTGAAGGTGGTGGTGCAGTTTTTCTCTGTTAAGTTTCCTGTCACTGGGTTTGTATCTGTTAGCCTTGGGTCACTGCTATCTGTGTAAACCCACAGAGCTCTGCATCCTCCATTTAAATATTGTTCATATTTTCTCTTTAAGTCAAACGAGCAGCGGACGGTGACACAGGATCCTCTCAGAACTTGTACAGTCTGTGGTAGAGAGATTTCAAACTGGCCACAGCTTCTGCCTGAAGAACAAACGAGGTTCAGAAAAAAGTCGTGAGATAATAAATTGGGTTTTTGCTGACTTTTGTCAGCCTATTATTACAGCATATTAACAAAGAATGTAATATGTTGTTATTAGCTTTTGGAATAGCAGTAGTATTTTTAGAGAAAAAGTAATCATTTCAGTGTACTGATTTTGCAAAGTTATTTTTTATTATTTTTTTTGTAGTTCAGAAAGTAAGTTTACACTGATTTTTGACTGCGTCTTTAATCAGGTTATAACAAGTCACATTATAACTTAAGTTATAATATGAACATAAATTCAGATTATAAATGTTTTAAGATTAGTCAGAATCTTTATCTAATAATATCTGTCAGTTATCAAATTCATATAAATATTTACTCATCTTATTATATAATTAAACTTCTGGGCATTATGCTATAAATAAACTCAGATCTTTAATTCCACAAAGACTCAGAAAGTTGTCCAAGTTTTAAAATAGGAATTGTAAACAACTTCCTTTAGTCATCTTCCAAAAGGCTGTTTCTTTTCAGTATGACTAAGTCACAACATTAATCAAGTTATTATTTTACCATGTTTAAAAGAAACAACAAACTTACATGAAATAGTTGTTGTTGAGGTCAAAGTTGCATCAGAGTTTCCATCTTGTTTCTTGTAGACAGTGTTGCAGCTGATTTTCTCTCCATCATGAAGGTAAGAAGCATTAAATTTCAGAACAGAGATCTTGAACAGAGTTTGGTCCCGATTCTCCTGGATTGTCTCCTCACTCTCCCCCAGTGTGGGGGTCCAGGTAATATTTGGAGGATGAGACAGACAGGGAACGAGAGCAGAACAGGTCAGATTCACTGAGTCTCCATCATTCACCTCCAATGTGGATGGAGTCAGAGTTGGTGGGGGAAAATTATCTGGGAGGAAGGGTCAATGACATTCATTAAGCAAGAATCTGAGTTGGTTGCTTATTTAAAGTGTGAAACGTAGAAAGAAAATAATCAAATGGAAAGATAGAAATGAAGTAAGAAAAATACTGTTTGTTGATACAATTATTGTTGATAAAAAAACTTTTAAACATACCTTTGACTTCAATTTTTACACTTGCTGATTTAAAAGTGTATTTGAGACCATTACACTCCAGTCTAAGGTTATAGGTGTTGGTATGGCGATGCTGCATGATGCTGAAGGTGGTGGTGCAGTTTTTCTCTGTTAAGTTTCCTGTTAATGGGTTTGTATCTGTTAGTCTTGGGTCACTGCTATCTGTGTAAACCCACAGAGCTCTGCATCCTCCATTTAAATATTGTTCATATTTTCTCTTTAGGTCAAACGAGCAGCGGACGGTGACACAGGATCCTCTCAGAACTTGTACAGTCTGTGGTAGAGAGATTTCAAACTGGCCACAGCTTCTGCCTGAAGAACAAACGAGGTTCAGGAAAAAGCAGTTAGATAATAAAATGGGTTTTGCTGGTTTTTGTCTGCTCATTCTTATCGCATTTTAACAAAAAATGTAACATTAGCTGTAGGAATAGCAATAGTATTTTTTAGAGAAAAAGTAATCCTCTCAATATACTGAATTTGCAAAGTTATTTTGTATTTTTTTGTAGTTCAGAAATTAAGTTTATACACTGGTTTTAGACTTTTTCTGTGACCAAGTATGTGAACATAAGTTCACATTATCAATGTTTTAAGATTATTCAGGTTTATCTAATAATATCTGTCAGTTATTCAATTCCTGTAATTTTCTGCTCAATTTATTATATAATTAAACTTCTGGGCATTACATGATAAATAAACTCAAATCTTTAATTTCACAAAGACTCAGAAAGTTGTCCAAGTTTTAAAATAGGAATTGTAAACAACTTCCTTTAGTCATCTTCCAAAAGGCTGTTTCTTTTCAGTATGATTAAATCACAACATTAATCAAGTTATTATTTTACCATGTTTAAAAGAAACAACAAACTTACATGAAATAGTTGTTGTTGAGGTCAAAGTTGCATCAGAGTTTCCATCTTGTTTCTTGTAAACAGCGTTGCAGCTGATTTTCTCTCCATCATGAAGGTAAGAAGCATTAAATTTCAGAACAGAGATCTTGAACAGAGTTTTGTCCCGATTCTCCTGGATTGTCTCCTCACTCTCCCCCAGTGTGGGGGTCCAGGTAATATTTGGAGGATGAAACAGACAGGGAACCAGAGCAGAACAGGTCAGATTCACTGAGTCTCCATCATTCACCTCCAATGTGGATGGAGTCAGAGTTGGTGGGGGAAAATTATCTGGGAGGAAGGGTCAATGACATTCATTCAGCAAGAATCTGAGTTGGTTGCTTATTTAAAGTGTGAAACGTAGAAAAAAAATAATAATCAAATGGAAACATAGAAAGGAAGTAAGAAAAATACTGTTAGTTGATACAATTATTGTCGATAAAAAACTTTTAAACATACCTTTGACTTCAATTTTTACACTTGCTGATTTAAAAGTGTATTTGAGACCATTACAATCCAGTCTAAGGTTATAGGTGTTGGTATGGCGATGCTGCATGTTGCTGAAAGTGGTGGTGCAGTTTTTCTCTGTTAAGTTTCCTGTTACTGGGTTTGTATCTGTTAGTCTTGGGCCACTGCTACCTGTGTAAACCCACAGAGCTCTGCATCCTCCATTTAAATATTGTTCATATTTTCTCTTTAAGTCAAACGAGCAGGGGACGGTGACACAGGATCCTCTCAGAACTTGTACAGTCTGTGGTAGAGAGATTTCAAACTGGCCACAGCTTCTGCCTGAAGAACAAAAGAGGTTCAGGAAAAAGCAGTGAAATATTAATATTTTTTGAGGGTCTTCTAAAATGATGACATGTACCATGATTTCAGCTTTTAATATATTTATTATAAAAATATGGAATGATGAAATAAGTTCTTGATAAGCTTGCAACAGATATGAGTCTTGGAGAAAGACTCTTATTCAGATTAGCCAGTTTTTGTTTGCAATTTTTTTCATGAAGGAAATTGTTTTGCATATGATGTCTGTAAATACAGTCCATGTATCTCAAGTTGAGAAGCTATGAAGTTTGTTAGAGAATTGAGTTTGTGGCCAGAGAATTGTTGAACATTGACGGATTTAACATTTAGAGCAAAACTGCTTGAAAGAGTAAAACATGAGGACATTGCATTCTAACTCAACATCATGCAAAAATGTTTGAAAAATAAAGGTTTGTGGCTTTTCCATTACCAGACAACCAAAGTCTACATGAAAAGACCCGTCAGTGACACCCAAACATAAAATCATTATCGCAGTCTTATTTTTGTAGAAATGTAAATAGTTCAGTGCAAGCTTTTAAATACTTAAGACAGTTCTTTAAATCCATCATGCAATAGTCACGCTTGTTTTATGGAAAGCATATCTGAGTGTCATCTGTGTCATGATGAAAAGCACTCTTACACTGTATAAAAATGGAGCTGAGAAGTAGGAAATACATAGTGCATAAAATAGTTTAAAGAATTAAGCCCTGCTACAGCCCACATAACCAAGGAGAGGGAACGTAAAAAGTTATCTCAGGTAGGTATGGCATGAATGTACATTACCTCTTAATGCTTAATGAAAATTGTGCAGCAGTGAGCAGATTGACGAAACATTGCTGCTGCACAGCAGATACGCTTTCACACAGCTGCTGGAATAATTAGTGTGTAATAACACATTTGATCAGAAAGTACTACACCAAAGACCATCATGTTTGAAACAGATAAATCACAAGTTAGGAGAAGGTTCAGCATATGAGCACAATATCCAGACACCACAATGAGAAATTAACACTCAATGTAACTTTAAAGGTCCTTAATCAATGATTTGTCAAAATGGCATGCATTCATGTTAAAATCTTCAATAATAAGGAATTGATCATATTTTAGCATGTTTTCTACCAAAATTATAAGTAGGCCACAATATTAATCAAGCCATAATTCTGACATTTTACAAACAGACGAATTATCTTACACAAAATATTTGCTGTTGTGGAAAATGAGGCATCAGCGCTTCCATCTTGTTTCTTGTACACAGATGTGCAAGAGATTTTCTCTCCATCATGGAGGTAGGAAGCATTGAAGTTCAGCACAGAGGTCTTAACAAGCGTTTTGTCCTGGTTTTCTTGCAGTGTCTCCTGACTGTAACCCAGTGTGGGGGTCCATGTCAGATTTGGAGGATGAGACGGACAGGGAACCGGAGCAGAGCAGGTCAGATTCACTGAGTCTCCATCATTCACCTCCAGTGTGGATGGAGTCAGAGTTGGTGACGGAAGATCATCTGAGAAGAAGGTTCAGTAGTATAATTTATCGAATTGTATTATTGACAACATGCAATAAATTAAAAAACATCCCCTGCATACATACATTTTCTTCTAGCTAGCTATATCAATAATAACACATACCTGTGACAGTGAGAGTCACAGCAGCCATGGTAAATGTTCCTCTTAGAGAACTGCTGCAATCCAGTCTGAAGTAGTAAGTATTACTGTGATCAGGTCGCATGTTGCTAAAAGTGGTGGTACAGTTTTTCTTTGTTAGGTCTCCTGTCACTGCATTTGTATCTGTCAATTGTGGATTCCTTTCATCCTTGTCAACCCATTTTGCTTCACATTGTTCATTTAGGTTGCCTTCGTATTTGCTCGGTATGTCAAAGGAGCAGGGGACAGTCACACAGGATCCTCTCAAAACCCGTACAGTTTGCACCAGGGACACCTGAAACGTACTGCACAGGACACCTGACAAACGACACATATCATTTAAAGAAGAAAAGGACCATTGTATTGTATGTTAGGTTTAATATTTTAAAGTAAAGAATGAAAGCTTTGATGCTATACATATTTGGAAAATGTTCTATACAAAGCAACATTAATATGCGGTTTAGTCACTAGCAAATATCAGTATGCGTCAAGAACATCTAATAAAATCACTAATTTCACCCACAAATGAGAAACTAATAACTAGATACTAACTTAACTATTCTTGCATTCCTGTTGCTGAGCATGTGTCATTCTGTACCAATATGATTAATTGAAGCACAGAATAAATCAACCATCTACACATCCATCCCAGTTACAATACATGGAGTTAAAATCAATATTGAGTGATCTGATCCCAGTTACCTGCATGAGATGCAAATACATAGGTCTGTCACATAATACACTATCAGCTGAGCAATCAACAAATCCACTGATGTTCTGACCAATACCACTGGTCAATATCTTCTATAATGCAGATAATGAAATTTGCATTGCTTTAATTCCATCCACATATACAGGGCTGGATATAAAAGGATGTGGGCCCCTGAGCTGAAAATTGTTTTGGTGCCCTCTCCACAAAAGAAAAAGTATTTTGCTAATTCAAATTACAGTACATTATAGGTAAAACCACACATAATTGAGAACCAACTGAGGATTAAAACTCAGTTCATTGATCATGGTAGGTTTAATACCTACAATCAGCCCGTAGTTCCCAAAAAATATTATAAATTAATCATTTTTAAATACTTGAGTACTATCATGTAAATCCCAAAAAATTATCACAAAACACGACTCTTACCTATGACTCTTATGTAAAGTACAATGTCTGTAAATCATTCATTACAAAATAATTCAGAAAGTAAAAATGTGCGCCCCTCACTCCCCCCCAAAGAAAATATAAAAAAAAATATTGGGGCCCTGGGCGGCTGCCCCTGTAAGCCCTTTCTAAAGTCTGGCCCATCATGTGTAGGATTTGATACAGTATAACTGTTTTTTATGGAAATCTACATTTTATCATTTAAAAACTCACCATGCAGTGAAGAGCCAATGAGAAGAAAAATCACAAGTCCAACCATCTTTGAATAATGGATGTTTAGAGCCTACAAATCGCATGTAAAACAGTTACTATGACTGCTTTATAAAAATACTTTAAATGTTAAAGAATATAAAATGAACAATTTTAATATATTTAGTCTTAAATTACTTGCATGAATAATAAGTAAAATGACTCAAAAATGTATTCTGACAATATAATCTGCTAGGCTATTAAGTGGAGTGGAAAAAACAATTTATAAATAAATAGATTAAAACATTTTTAAATATTCACATAGCATTTAAGTGATTATAAAAGGAGCAACAAATCCCAGTGATCCTTTGCTGATTGTATAATATTTAAATGTAAAATGAAACAAATTAAAAGAGAGATAGAGCTCAAACAGGACATTCAAACAGGAACTTTGCAACTAATGCCTTTGAAGCAAATCTACAAACATTAAATGTATTTACCTGTTTTATCTTAATGTATAAAGTTCACATTTAAGTGAAAAATCAGTGGACTGACAAGTTTAAAAATTTAGAAAGGAAAATATCTCACCTCTTATCAAAGACATCCACAACTTTTTTTCCTCAGTAGTTATTTCTGTGATGTTCCATAAATCAGTGAGTCACAGAAGCCATATTATCGTTGTTTAAAGTTTTATGGCTCACATCTACAGTAGCGCAGACAGAATGTGGAACTAAAAACTGAAAAAGGAGAAACGAACCAAAAAGCTGACAGATGCAAAATAAAATATGACCTTAGGAATCGTATGCATGAGGCTTCTTGAATTTAGTACAGAAGTCCCTGTACAAAAAATAAAAATAAAAAGCATGTGACCGAATCCTCAACGACACACTATTGATAAAGTTAAGAATTATATATTTACAGTTGCTTTATTTTACAATTTAAAAACTGTTCTGATAAATACGTTGAGCCCCAGGTTGGGATTCGTAGGGATTGTTGTGGCATACAGTATTGTTGTGTTCCAAAATGAAAATTTAATTAAATTTTTTCTGGGTAGTTTCCTGACCTCACGGAGAATTTCATACTGGATGAATAAAAGCGGCGGTTGTGCACGAAAGAGAAGCTTACAGGTCCTGATAACAGCAATGTCTGGGAGGACAGGCGTGATTAGAACAGCGAGTCAATGAGAAAGAAATTAAGGAGAATGACAGGCATGTGCGGGGGGTGTGGGGGGCTTGAGCAACTGCCTCTTTTGCTCCTTGCCCCCAAGTGCCCTTTTGGTCAAATTTTTTTTTTTTTTGGTATTATTATTTCCTAAGCCCTCTTCTGACACATAATAACATGTACTAAAATTATTTGTTGTTTTTGTTGGGTTTTTCTGTACATAAGAAGCCCTCTGGTCACCTCATTACCTTTGACCTTTTACCCGTGACCAGTGGCGCAACTACACATTATTCAGTTGGATGCGAAAACGTATGTATATATATATCTAATTTCCTTTGCTGCATAATGTACATTGCATTTATTCTAGCATTAGGTATTTATCTAGGAACAACAAGGATAATCATTTAGAATTAAAAATAACTCGCCCTTAACTACCATGATAGATATAATGTATGTAATAATCAATCAAGCTGCTCATTAATGAAGGAGAAAAACATCAATCCAGACTTTAACCCTTGTATGTCGAAATGGGATCCAACTGACCCCACACACGTGAAACCTGTATCATTTTCGTTTGCCTCAGTCCTCGCACGCACAAGGGTTAAGTAAGTTTAGGGTCTGGTTCGCAGAGTATGGAGTTAATTTTTTTCCCCCCAATTATTCAATAAAAAAAAAAAAAAAAAACCTCAGTTAAGTAAAATTAAATTGTAATCAAAACTTTTGGAATTGTAATGATTTATTTAAAAAAAACAAAACGTTTTGTTTAAAAAAAAAGTTTTTTTAATTAAATAACACATTTTTGTCTCGTGTAATTAAAAAGTTATTTGCCAAACATAAACTTTTATTTGCACACATCAGAAATCTTTTGTTTTGATTTTGGGCGCTGCCCTCAACGTGTGAGAATCATAAGCAAAACTTTGATTCAAACATAAACTTAGAATAGCAAGAAAAGATTTCTGACATGCGCAAATAAGTTTGTTTCACAAATAATTTTTTCACTTCACGGGACAAAAATGTGTGATTTTCATTTTAAAAATAGTTTTTTTAAGCAAAACTCAGTAGGCTTTTCTCATGGTGACATGCATTAACAATTAAATTTTTGCTTTTGTTTTTTTTTTTCTTTTTTTCTGCAGTTCTACATTAAAATTTGATGCAGCTCTGCTTTCCTGAATGAACCATCTTCATCTCCACTGCAAGTGTAGCAAACAGGCAGCTCATTTTTACAGATCACAGTCACTAAAAGGTTGCATTGTGCCCTTGTTTATATTTTTAATAGTTCTGTAAAAACAAAATATGTCTGGTGGTCTAGCTCTGATGCAATGCTTTACTATAACAAAATAGACCTACAGAAAGAAATTACTAATAACATATCTTACATATGCATAGTTGTATGCTCTATATAGAAATTTTCCTTAGCTTTGATTGTATATCTCACAATTTTGTAATTTACCATTGTTTATTACACTCCGATGTTTATTACACTCCGAAAGCTGAGTGGCTTTGTTAATATTATGTCCTAGAATGCAGTTAGATGTGCCCTTTTTTTTTTGAGCACTTGCCCATTTAGTGGTCTGCACAGCCCTGGAGAATTAGGCTACATTAGGATTGGAGAATGGTGATAAAACTCAGCAGTGATTTCTGCTTGAAAAGTGAAGATAGCACAGGGAGTAAAACAAACCAAGGCAAGCCAGAAGAAACTTTCTCAAAAAGATACTCAAGGAGCTCAAATTCAGGGTTATTCAACCAGTAAGATTGACTATCAAGCAAAGTCAGGTCAACTGTTCCTTAAAGCCCCCAAAATCAGGTGAAGTAACTTCAGCAGGAAAACACCAATACAACAGGAACCTGACATTAGCAAACTTCAAGTTTGCTAATGTCAAATGGGGAATGGGGAAAATGGGGAAAATTATTTCCCCATAATTTTCCCAGCCTGAATGGGGGAATTCTTACATTTTTAGCATCAGAATATCTTAATCTTGTGTTCAGATGTTTTCAGACAGAATGGAGTTCCATCTACAGTAGTGCTTTTTTACATAGATTTGAAATTGATGTCCTGATGTAGTTGTGCAAGTTGCAACACTGCTGCAACAGGAAGAAATTTTGAAGTACATTCAGTTGTGTTTTTCATGAAACAGGAACAAGACATCAGCAGAAAGCAGGAAAGACAAACTGACAGCAAGTAAATAGTTGACCGAGTGAAAATGGAATTTAGACAGGACTTCCTCATTTATTTATAACTGTAGCATAGCACCTAGAAAAGCTTTTCATTGTATGCTGGGTTAAATATCAAGAGCAGATTTTAACCCTGATAAAAAACCCATAAAATATTCACAAAAATAAGGAATGGTTTTGTTTTACAAGCCATCATTGTAAATATTGAGTAGTTGTAATAATTTAAAACCCATAAATCATTCATCTGTCCTCATGTCCTGTAATGCATTTGTGATTTTGCTAAATTCACATATTCTTTAACAATTTATTGTCCATTTATTTAAAATGAGGAATACTATAAAGAAGATAAAGGTCTTAAAGTTTACTTACAAATGTCAAAACAATGAAACGTGAAAACATGAGTGTGGAAAGGAGTTCACTTGTCAGGATCAGGATGCAGCTACGTCTGGAGGATAAGTGGTAATCTATGTGTCTTTGAAGGTGTCTGATGATAAACAAATTGTTTGCAGAGATGGCGGCTACTAAATGATAAATGGCTTGTACTTGAAGTCCAGAGGACTCCAAAGAACGTGACACTTCATTCAGGCATTCACTCATTCACATACACATTCACACGCTTTTGGTGGCAAGCTACTACATTGCAGGCACGTCTGAGAGAAGCAAGGCACGGTGTGGATTGTATGAGGAGGTTTGTGGTGCAGATGAGTACAGAGGTAATCAATGAGTTTGAGATTCCAAATATAAGACTTAGATGGTAGGGAGTTTGTGCTGAGGACAGGGACAGCAATTACCAAAGTTCTGAGAGTCTGTTGAACATGCATCTAATGATGGTGAAAACGATGCTTCAAGACAGTTGCTGAGAAAATGGCCTATTGTTCTGAAGCGCTCTATACATTCTGAAATAGTGACATCTAGTGGTTGTTCTATTGCATTGCAGGTGATGTGAATAAAATTTATAACTTTTTTCAAATCATGTCTGTTTCATACATACTATTTTCATTAAAGCTCATGTTCTCCAAAGCAACCTGTGTTTTAATAGTTTATATAAAATTGAAAAGAGGATGTTACAATAAGTATGACCTTTTTTAAAAATAGTGACACCTTATCCTTTTGGACTGTAAATATTATTCTATTAATTATTATTCTCATTTTATTACTATCTGAGAACTTATAACTATATGTGATGTCATTTTAGTGATTCATATAAGAAGAGGCTTTGAGTAACATTCAAAGATTTTTATTCAAGAAAAGCATCATTTCCACTGTTTTGTTTTCATTATCTGCTCCTTTTTGGCTCACTAACCCTCCAGCTTCAGAGAAGACCCGCTGGCAGGGCACAGATGAAACTCAAACTCTCACAAAAGTTTTTTAATGCATTCAAAATCACACGCAGCCACGCAACCTAACTGTCTAAAGTGCCTAAGCTCAGATTTTCACGGACTCAGATCTATACATGCAACTACTCAGGTTCAGACTCTAACCATATCTCATGATTTCTAGCTTATGCAAATACATGTCTGCCTTTGCTTCTTAAAAAGACAGAGCCCAAATTCAAGGCATCAGATTGCAAAGTCAAATTTATTTTAAGTTGTATTTTATATATATTTGCAGCATTTTTACAATTACTGAAAGTAACAGTTACTTGACTGTGCTATAAAATGACAATGTGCCTAGAAAACGCATAATAGTCCCCTTTTAACAAACTGTTTTAGTTTGGAAGTCCATTACACAAAACAGATATGTAAAACAGTAATGCAATGTTATTTACTTTCAGCTGTGCACCTTAAAAAGCCATGGATTACAAATATCACAAAATTGTAGAGAGGATAAAAAAAAGTCTATATAATATATGGCAAAATAATTTAAATCATAAGGCAGCTATTTGATGATCAAATTTCTGTAAGTATAAATTCATTTACAATATAGCATATTTTGTCACAGCCAATAAAAGCAAACCCAGTGAAATAAAATAAAATATACTTAGCATACAGCGTCTTGAACATCTTTGTCCAGTTAATACTACAATTACAACAGACAGACAGACAGTGCTAAAGTCAAAGAAATTATTTTAAAAACTTGTCCTATTACAAACTTTAAAGTTGTCGTTGGCCTGTGGGTGTGTTTACAAATGCTCTTCCTAATTTTGACTGCTTGATTAAAGGCAGCAAAACATCAGAGCTGAATTTTTTTCCACAGCAATTAAAAAGCAGGTTATCATCTAGCTCATTTTGCCTGTCTCGGCATCCTTGTGTTGACATAAATGGGATCTTCTATGTGTGGTATCTAAAGTTAAAGAAGAAATATGAACAAAACAAATTATTTTAAAACACTACAAATTTTACAAAAAGCATGATCATTTGCTAATATACCTTTTTCTTGTTCTTTGCAACACTCTCCTTTAGATTGTTTGGCGGAATCTTCAGATACCTGGAATAAGACATTGAAAAATGTTGTCAATTTTAATGTTTTGCTGCACACCTATATATAATCATAAAAGAGACGTAAAACACAAAGGGGAAACTGAACAGGCTTCCTCTGAACTGCTCACTTACCGGATAGCAAACAGCAAGACACAGACTAGAGTTAGTAAGACGACAGTAGTAGCAATGAACACAAGCATCAGCTTTTTATCTGAAATACAAATTTGAAAAATAAAGATCAAGATATAACTCTGACAGCTTATTAAATACACTTTATACAGAGAAATATATTTTCACACCTTTGTCAAAGAAGTAATAGGGAAAGATGAAATTCCAAAACTCTGAAAACATGTTTAACAAGGGTAGTTCTTGCACTAATGATCATAGATATATAGATAGAAGCAATGTTGGTAATAAGCTGTAAAAGTAAATCATATCATGAAATTATACACCAGCTGCCTGATACCAATTTTAAATATGGGGCTAAGTTTAGTTTCATTGAGCATATCCAGTATTACAATCTAAATCTTCCACCAGTCTTCAAATTCAGTAAATTGATGCTGAATAAATTATATGTTTTATCACATTTAATTTGAAAATTAGAACCTTTTCTCACGGTTGTGTTGCAAAAAACTGTTAGGTAAATACTCAAAGGTACTCTATATCTGCATTTATTTTATCAAACACACTGGACAGACATAATAGACACCCTGTGATTACCTGCTATGTTTTCAATTGTGCAGCAGTCAGTGCAAAACTGTTTCCTGGCTGATCCCACAGAGTTGAAGCTAAAGCAGAGCAATGATGACAGATTTCTGTCCTGTGGTCCATTGACAGTGATGACACTCTTCAGATGTGTACTATTCAGAGTGTCAGTGGAGATAGAAATCTTGTTAGATTGGATAACCTGCTGTCCATCCACAACCCACTGTACCATGAGGCTGCTTCCAACAGTTTCACAGGAACATCTGACTTGATTTGCAGTTCTGGTGCAAATAGATGAGTCCAGGATCACTGGAGGAACTGTAAACCAGGAGACAAAACTGTAACTTGAAAATATGGTAAATAAAAACAGTAAAACTCCTGTACAAAGGGTTATAGGATGAATAAAAAAGTGTGAAAATAATCACACAGAATATTTGATTAATACCAGGGATCTCAATAAATTATAGTACCATTGAAAAAATCTTTTATTTTATTAATGTGGAAGGTGAAACTCATGTTAAATTAATCAAACACACCATAATATATATTTTAAAAAAAACAGTCTTACAGCTCTTCAAAAAACTCAAACTGGACAAATAAATGTATTAGAAAAATGTGCACAGATGACAGGATTACTGAAACCTTGAGAATGTGAAACAAAATATTTTTTATGGGTTATGGTAGTTTTACAAAGTGCTGAGAGTGCCTTGAGTAAATGCTTCAAGAGCCACAAACATAGAGGTATGGCAGATTTGGTCTATTACAGTAGAAATGCTTGTTTTGACCTCTGAACCAGTGACAACATCAGCATCATCTTACATGGACTAAAATTTGTCATTTTATTTGATGTTTTATTTAAAAAAAACAATTCCAGTGCTGATGTCCAGCACTTGTTTCAGTTGTAGCTGGTGTGAAATGATACAAAAAGCTTTAATTTATATAAATTTCCAAGAATATAATTGTGTTTTGACATTCTTGATAGGTTTTCAGACTGAAGTCACCAGTGGAGAAAGCTTTGCTCTCATGCTTGAGTAACTTGCTTGAACAGTAGTGATATATTTCAAAATAGCTCACATTAGAGGCTAATTTCAAAGGTGGTTTGAGTTAAAATTGTAAAGCGTTGTTTTAGTGAAGGTAAAAAAATTAGCGATGTAATTAAAGTGTAAAACATGACGTAGGTTTAGTAATACTGATGTTATTAGTTTCAAGACATGGACTACATCATTTGTGTAGATATGACTTTATATGGCACACTTCTACTCTTATTCCGTTTAATCATTTGTGTTTCTTGTGCATGTTTTCCCGTTCACATGTAAATTATCTCCAGTTACTACAATTTCTCTTCAGTTTGTGTTTTTTTGTGTGTGTGTCTATGAGATAATTGGATAACTTGTTGGGTCCAAAATTAATAGCCCTTCTATGAATGTTTTGTTTTCTTTCAATGCTTAACTGCTGTTAAGCACATTAATGATTTTAGATTTCAATAAAAGGTAAAGATGTAAATTCAGTGGGCTGATATTTTTGTCTTCAACAGTATGTAAAATGTTAAAATGTGGGAAAGGAAATTAACTTACAAAAAATCCTTGCTGTTAAATCTGCGGTAACAGATGCACTGGGGCTTCCATCTTGTTTATTGTAGACAGCTGTGCAGGAGATTTTCTTACCATCATGGCTATGTGAGGCAATGAAGGTTAAAATGGAGGTCTGAAACTGAGTTTTGTCCTGATTCTCTTGCAGTTTCACCTGACTCTCCCCCAGTTTGGGAGACCATGTCAAAGCTGGAGGATGAGACGGGCAAGGAGCTGGGGCAGAACATGTCAGACTCACAGAGGCTCCCTCTTTCACCTCCAGAGTGGACGGAGTCAGAGTTGGTGAGGGAGGAGTATCTGGGAGGAAGGTTGAGTGCTTTGGTTTAGTGGTTGAGCATGACATTTAATACCTCATTATTTAGACAACTGTATGAGCTTGTCAAACATATTTGATCCAAAAGATATTTGCTTTTCAAAACATACCTGTGACATTGATTTTCACAGAATCATTTGCATAGGTCCATATGAGCTGACTGGGACATTCCAGTCTGAAGTAATAGGTTTTGCTATGATCAGGCTGCATATTGTTGAAGGTGGTAGTACAGTCTTTCTTTGGTAGGTTTTCTGTTGTATGGTTTACTAGTTGTGTTTCTTGATTGTAAATGACCCAGTTTGCTTTACATGTGCTAATCAAAAGGCCTTCAAATTCATTTTGGATGTCAAAAGAGCAGGGGATAGTCATGCAGGATCCTTTCAAAACTTGTACATAATATGGCAAAGAAACCTCAAACTTGTTACACTTGGTACCTGAAAAAGAAAAAACGGAAAAAAACTATGAGTCTTTCATTCCTCTTTGCAAAGCATATTTGCCTCAAGTAAAAATTATAAGGGGTTGAACTACAAATAAATGACTTGCATCAAGGGTGTAACTTTGTGTTTCAAATTGGTGGGGACGCATTGTGAGGAACAGCTGGGGAGGGGAGGTAGTGCTGATGCAACCTGGAAGGCCTTTCTTTGTGCTAAGAATAAGGCCAAAACTTAAATGCGAATGCCACGCATTCTTACTCATTAATCTACGATATACATCCTGATGAGGTTTGTCAGATTAATAGCAATTATTGAAAAAAAAAAAAAACTTTTAGAAGGTATTAAACATACTAAGAAAGGATGTTGAAATATTTTTCACTCGGTGATGGAATTGCTAAAAAATTACATATTTTAATTTATGGAATGAGTCTGCATATTTGCTCAGTGCTTGCCTACAGTTGAGAACAGTTACACAATTCAGCTCATGCTGCCCCCACAAGGTACTGTCTTGGGTGGTTGCCCATATCACCCATATCAGAAACCACCACAGCATGTCACATCTTTGTCTCTGCTCAAGATTTTCAGTGGGACTTTTTTGGGGGCTATAGGCAGTTGGGTTGTCCTCAGTAATAGAGGACTGAATGAATTTATCTTTTATAATGGCCAATCATTTAATTTTACCTAATTGCTGCTGTAAGAGCCAGGGTTTAAAACTGAGCAAACTTTGAGCCAAATGCTTTATAAAATATTTCATTCTATTGGATGATTGCTTTGAATAGCCAGAAGGAGAACAACTTAAAACTAGTTGTATTCTTTTTCTTTCCCATTCTGTAACATCACACACTCCAGGAGTCGAAAGAACAAAGATTACATAGAAAACATAAAGAAATTAAAAAAAATTAAATTAAAAATCCTACACAAAAACAGAAGATTTAGTCCATTACAGTTTTATGTTTTTTTATTTTTTTTATTTTCAGGCATGATGTATATTAAGAAGTAATCGCATGGATACTTGCAGTGGTTGATTAGCTAACTTAAACACCTGCTCCACTGAAAATCTGTCACAAAGTAGATTTTTGTGCTAAATGAACAGAGACACTCCAAACTTCGCAGCACTAGGACATGTTAAGGTTGACAAAGTTAAGCTACAGCTAACCTACTCCAGATTTAATACATTTTTTTCAAAGAACATGGCCATATAACGTCTTACTGGTCTGTGAAATGTGATTCCCTTGGACCTTGTTTTCTTGCTGTCGTAGCATTTTCAATCAATAGCAAGACATTGCGTCCCTTTTACAGATTCTTTGCCTGATTACGTCATTTTCCCTGACCACCGATATTCCTGACTCAATACAAAGCAATAGCGCATGTAGTGCACTGCCGCGCACAGTAAGTCACGTGACGTCCAATCCATTAGATTACTGAGTAGACATTTTACAAAGCTTTGAACACAGTGCTAGGCCGCTGTCGAGTTACTGTCCGCAAATAGATGCAGGCACATAAGGGAAAAAATGTGTAAGAAATATTGGGGGGGACTGTCCTTGTCAGGCCAGAGTTGGAGGGGACATGTCCACACCAGTCCTTCAGGAAGTCACGCCTATGTCATGCACTGACTCACACATCACTTTTTGCATGCAGGAGGGTGGAGGCACTGAGAAAAATCAGACTTGTGAAAAATTGTTATAATTAATTATAACTGTGCTCCAGTGGTCATAGCAGCTGAGCTGTGCGCCACCACAAAGCATTTGTGTGTAGGGGACCATAATGACTAGCAACAGCCCTGCTGACCTGCAGTATCATTCTAACAAATTAATGAGTCATACAACACTGTGTTACATTTTTGTATGCCAAAATGTTACTCTGGCACATGAATAGATCATCACCATCCACTCAATTTTGTTTGCAAAGCTTCCTATGTCCCTTGTGTATCCTCTGTTACAACCAAGATGATGCGTATAACATCTTAGTTGTATACCTGATATACATGACTAAAAGCTAATTTATTTGCTGAGTGAATGATGCAGAAATGACAGCGCAAGAGAAACAAATGATGTGCAGTGTGGAACCTGCAACTTCTCAATGCCATGTCCCTCATCTGAGAACAGCCGGGCCGGATTTACAAATAAAAAATGAATCTGCTTGAAATCTGGTTGAGGTGGACTGAGACCATACTGGTTAGAGAGGAAAGTGTCCTTTTCAATGAACTCACAATAAGATAAACCATAAAAATAAGTTTGTCTTTTTAACCTATATTGGACATTGTAGATGTCACATTGAGAGTGGAACAAGTCTCAATATTTAGCAGTTCTTTTTACTTCACAAATGCAGTCTGTGCTTTTGAACGCCTCTGTGGCATTAAATAATACTAATAACAAACACATTTTGGTTTTGACTCACCATGCAGGAGACATCCAACGAGAAGAAAAATCAGACGTTCAACCATTTTTCTAGACTAGAAATCGCAGATAAAACAGTGTTCATGTTTGTTTTGCGTATTTCTTCAATAGCTTAATATAAAATATTAACCTATTAATATAGGTTAATATATTAATAGGTTATGTATTCTTTATGTTGAGCATCTACAAAGTAAATTTGAGTCCTGGAAAAATCAGCAGGAATGCACAGTAAGCATGCTTGCAAGGCTAAAATATCAAAATTCCTCTCAATACCATGTCTCCCTCACTTATAAATTGGATGACCTGCAGCTTTAGATTTTAATGATAATCAGAGGCTTGGTAGAAAATGGCCTCATTCACTCATCCCTGTTGAAACTGGTGGACTACACAGTGTATATTCAACTATCAGTGTGAATATAGAAAAAATGTCCATAGCAGTCAAATAGAAAACAATGCAGTCACATGTAACAAAATAGGTATAGCCTACTACACCATCAGCATTCAACAGAGGATGCATTTAAGGATGTTTAGATTACAGGTGTAATTAATTAAATGTTGTCCACTAAGTCTTAAAATAACAAGGCTATAAAGTTTAGTCACCACCTCGTTTCATCTTGTCTGAGCAGCTTTGCTCTTGATCTGAAGTCCCATCATGAAAGAGGCTCTAACTATGTCAAAGACTTTTAAAATGTCTTGCAGGAACCTCTGACCAGCTCTGTCATAAGAACACCTGGGAAGTCTTTGAACAACAAAGACATATAGGGAGATGTAAATGTCTCCTTAGAAAGTATTGCTGCGAAAAAATGGTGTGGTTTCTGGGTTGTTCCAATCGCAGCATATAAAGAAAGATCCAAAATCTATTGAAGAAAAGTATTACATCTCACACAAATCTGGTGATGGTGATCAGTACAGTGCTGCAAGAGACAGCCTAGGGAGAGGCATTCAGGAGGGCTAGGGCAACTTGCAAAGGGAGGGTAGAAGGTCACTAATGCAGTAATAACTCCAGTAATAACTTGTGTAATGGCTGCAGCTTGTGACTGACTACAAATTCAGCCACCTCTCAGTTATAGAGAGGTGCAGACAGAGCACAAGTGTACATGTTTAGTTTTCCAAAATTATTTCAGCCACGATTTAATTTGATAAGTTACAAAGCCTGGCAATGTAGTAGAAAAGAAAACCAGATTTAATTTTTAACTCAATTGTTACCATTAGTTAATGTAATGAAGACTTAATTTTTTTAAATTAATGTTTCATTTAGAAGCATATTTCAGACAAACCCCGACAGATACATTTTTTAAAAAAGTTACATATTTTACACCACTGTGAATCAAACGTTCTCCCTTGTTCTATATATTCTTAATGTGCTTATTTCCATTACAGCAAACCAAGATCAGTAAACAAAATGTTTCTTAAGCTAGTATGCCTTACATAGAGTAGGTCAAAATGACTTACTGTGCATGTTCATGAGGTCTGCAGAGAAGGAGTCATTCTCTATAAGTAACTCATATATACGGAGGCGCAGACTTTTAAAGAGGAAATAAAACCAACAGGATAAAAATAGTTACCACCACCACCTTTCTTTTTTTCCTTAGATATCTGATGTCATCCATCCAACCAATATGATCACAAAACCTTTAGTTGTTTCTACAGCAAGGAGTAAACAACTCAAATCTTAAAATAAAACATACATTACACAAGGTTGAAATAAATAATTAATTTCAGTCTATGGAGGCTTTGTACTAAAACACAAATAAACCGTGTGGGAATTGTCCTTCACAGTCACCAGGAAAGGGGTCATTTTTGACGGCAGGAGCCACCTTTTGATCCACACAGGGACTATTAGTTTAGTTGGTTGTTGTGTCCTTGGGAAAGACACTTCACCCACCTTGACTGCTAGTGGTGGTCAAAGGACCAGTGCATGGCAGCACCGGTGCTCCTGTCTGTGTGCTGCTATCCAGTAGCTTGACACCATCAGTGTGTGAATAGGTGTGTGAAAGGGTGTAGTGTGAAGCATTTTGGGTCCTTTGCAGTTGATAAAACGATATACAAGTAAAAGCTACACCTATGATGGTAGCTCTAGTATGCTCTAGATTTCTAATGAACTTCCTGTGTCTCTTGTATCTCCAGTCTCTATTTGCCTTGTTTCCTGTGTTCCAGGTTTACCTGAAGCTCTTGTGTTTTCTGCGATCCACTTAAGGGAGAACTTACTGTATTTGTGTACTGCCAACAGCAGCCTGACATTCTCAACTCCTTCACCATCATCAAGCTCTCATCAGGATTAAACCCGGGCAGCAGGTGGTTTTGTTTTAGTTTTTGGAAGTTAAAGTTATCACAGAGTTTCCTCTTCTTCCTGCTGCTGGGATCAGAGTGAACGCATTCTCTAGTTAAAGCACTAGTTATCATAACAGCTTTAAATGTGTTTCATTCTCTCATGGCTGGATGTCTAAAACCAGTTCGACACATAAGCAAAACAGCTCACACTCGAACTTAGGAGTCGTTTTTACAGAGGTAAGTTAACCTAGCAGTCATGTTATAAGACTGTGGAAGCAACCCAGAGTACCTTGAGAAACTCCTTGCATACACAGAACATACAAACTCAATGCAGAAAAACCTCTGCACAGGTCTGAAACCCAGGATCTTCCTGCAAGGCAACAATGTTGCCAACTTTGCCACCATAAACTTTGCCTGCTATAAAGTCTGTAAAACGGGCTCGAACAGGAACAAGATTTTGACTTGCTGTAAAAGCTGGTCATAAAGTGTGAACATGTTGCCAGAAATATTATTGACAGTAACATCTTTGCTTTGGCAATGATCTCAGCTAAAAAAATCTCACACCCATTTCAGAACACTTCTTTTTCTCAGTACTAATTGACATGACGCAGAAAATTCTGGTTTATTTCTTCACTACAAGAATAATTTTAGAGTTGCAATAATGCAGACAGAGGGCTGGCTACTGCAGCTTTCACAGAAGTTGGGTCAAAACTTGCGTGTCCTTCTACAAGCATGCATCTCACAATATTTTGCTGCAATTTTGGTCTATTACTCCTTCCAACCTGCCCTTTAAATTGATTGATTGACTTCCTATTTGCCTATTTGGAGGCTACATATGCCACTTATAATAAGTGAAAATATAAATAAATATTTTTATGTTCATATTACCACACTAATATAGTTTATTTTACTGTCAGGTTCAAACAACCTACAACATTCAAACATCACGCAAAAAGGAGAAAGACGAGAGAGTTTTATACCATCAAGGAGAACGGACAGAGACGTACTTCAGTTACAATCTCCTACCGTTCTGAAGCACATTCTGCCGTACCCTCTCTTTTTATTTTCTTATTGCGGTCCCTAGTTACATAGCTTATTCGGTTACCTTGAGTTAATTACATAGCGTTAGTGTTTCTTCTGTTGTTTTATCTTGAGTCACAGTCTTGTTGCACCTCTCAGCTGAGTAGTGCAGAGTGTGAGTGCAGAGTCCAGTTCCTGTTTGTTTCCTCCTGTAGCTGCAATGCAGGGACTGATTTACTCACAGAACAATGGTGATATACAGCACAATTAAATCAACTTCACACATCAAAAACAGTAAACATAAGATAAAATACTAAATATTTCTAACATTTACCTATTTACTTTGTTGAAGAAACAGAGGGATTCTCATACTAAAAATATTTATAATACCAAAGCAAAGGAAATAATTTCAGAATATTGTTAATAATTTATGTTTTGATATTTTTCACAAATGTTATCTTTTTCTGTTGCACAGATTCACTCTTAAGATTCTACAGTCTTGTCAAAATATTGAAATCCTCTATCTTTATGTTTCTCCTTTGTAGACACTATTATAAAGTAATTAATTTCCAGCTTTTATCATATGCGTTTGTTGTACTGTTAAACACAACACATTTTCTTATATGTTGCAACTTTACCAAACTTTTAAACGCAAATATTTAATTCTATTACAGATTATTTCTGACCCGTCAGCTTGACTGCTATCACACATTGTGTCGTTCAGATAATACATTCCTCCCGTTGTCATACTATTATTATTAAGAATCCAAGGATAGTATGATTTTTTAAAGTAAAAGTCTTTGAGTTCCATTTTGAATATTTTTATTATAATTTTACTTATCTGTTCATTTATTCTTTTATTTATTTTTAGTTATTTTTCAGCCACCAAACATTAAGGCACAAAGCACACAATATAGCACACAATAATTTTTCTGTTTCAGTGAATTATGGACTAAGAAATATACATTTTCTATGTTTGACATCTGCAATAATAGTGGTTCATGATCAATGTCTAAAAAAGGTAGAAATTCTGTTAACAAAAAATATGTTGGTTATTTCTACATTTACAGAACCACCTGAACTTACCCGTGATTTCTAGAGCTTCTTTTAAAAAAATAGAGTAACCCACGCCACATAAAATTCAGAGAAGGTTCAAAGCCTGCTTTAACAGACTAAACTCATTATGTCAGTTTGTTTAAAATGTCTTTGATTATTCCAACACACAACTTTGTGTTGGAATAATCAAAGACAAAGTTGATTACACACAACTTTTGTTTCATATTGCAATATGAAACAAAAGTTGTGCTCAACTCCCTCCAATCAGATGTGATTTTAGCAACTCCTCAATTTTTATCTGGAGCTCCATAGCTTTATCTGCATTCTCTCCTTTCTCCATTTCCCCTCCAATGTTCTGCAGGCCTCGCAGCACTGACTGCAGAGCATCCACATTCTTCACCGAGTCCATCTGGTCCCTGTCAGCACGGATCTCCTCCACCCAGCCCAGGTAGGCCTGGAGCAACCCCAGGTCGTCCACGAAATTTGCAATAATCCTTAAATCTGGTCTCAATTTCTGCAGTTCTCTGAGCCTTTTTCTGCCCACCTCTCCAATGTCATTTCCAACAATTCTAAAAAAAAAGGGAATAAAACAGTGGTTGTATACTCAGCCTCCACTAGATGGCAGTTGTGATTACCACATAGAAGCAGGCTAAATGTGTCTGTCTTACGTCAGAATCTTCAGGGAAGTGTTTTTGCTGAGACAGTTAACAATGTTTTCCGTCCCTTTCTCTGTGATGCCAGTGATGTCCAGATAGAGCTCTTCAACAGTGGTGTTGTTCTCCAGGGCGGTCCACAGCTCATTAACCCCTTCTGGACCCAGGTTGTTTCCACACATACTATAAGAGTGGTTTGACAAAAATTTATCAAATACGTTAGTAGATTGTATTTGCTTATTTCTGACATGTAAAGGTTTCCTTTTCTTTCTTAGATTTTTCAAAGGCTGTAGAAATAATCGTAACCCCTTCAGATAAAACACATCCTGTGCTGTGAAAAAGTATTTGCTTTTCATCAAACTTATGAATTTAAGATCTTCAAATGATTTCAATATTGATAATATTGGTTCAGCATCTGGACAGCTTGCTTTAATTGATGGAATTATGCATTCTGTTCTTCACCAGAAAATTATGTACAAAATTATTTGGGTAAGACTTCATGATTTGAAGCTCAAGTCATGAGGGTTATTAAGTCTACGTCTGTAAGGTTCAGAGTCTGAGTTTAAATCTGGTTGAGATGCTGTTGTGTGGCCTTAACTTAGCCAGTCATGTTAAAAAATCCTCCAGTGTGGCTACTGCCAATTCCCTCAAACACTTGATCTTAGCTGTTGCTGCCAGGGATAAACAATCTGCTTCTAGATTACTTTTTCAAGCAGGATTACGCTGGTTTGCTTTTTTTTTCTCTTAGTAAATGAACTCATTAACTTCACTGAATGAAAACTGCATTTTCTGTTTACTCATCTTTACTAATATTTTTCTACTATAAATTCTATTTGATGATGTGAAACACATAAGTGTGGCAAAAAGCAGAAAAGGAAGAGATCTGTCATCAGCAAATAATTTTTCGAAGCACAGAATGCGCTTTATAATAAGGAGTTAAGGTTGCATAGTTTATTTGAAAATTCCAGTCTTCTTAAAATTAATTATTTCAGTTGCATTTAAGATTCTGAGAAGACTTACAAGAGTTTCCTGACTTGGCATCCGTTTGATTTCAGAACTGCAGATTCTAATATCGCTGCTTGCCAATCCAGACAGTTGTATCTCAAACTGAAACAGAGGATAAAAACATCTGTGCACTTGATTTTTGTTATTTGCTGGGGATCAGACTTGTTACATGCCAGGATGTATTTGAAAGAGATCACTGGATAGGTTCAGATCAGACTGCTAACACAGACAGTTAGTTTGTATTATTCAAATGTTGATATGTGAATATAAATTGCAGGACTCACTAGAGAGATTCACAGCGATGGAGGATTGGCCTCAGTCGGTTGAGTCCTTTGTTTCCAATGTTTGAGTAACCCAGGTTGAGTTCCTGAAGTGTGTGTGGAGAAAACTTCAGCACATAGTGCATTGCTGCACAGTCCACAATACTCAACTTCATTTTAAACAAGTTAAGCTTCTTAATCTCTGGTGCTGCGATGGTGGTGGTCTCGTTCGTGTGAAACTCCATCAAACAATGCAAAAGATTCAATGCCGTTTCGTTTTTCATCTCCCTGTGTTTAAATTGGTCTTGGAACCATAAACCCAAACCGGTGGGGATTCCATTCTCCTCCTCCTTGGACGGGTCAACAAGACCATCTAGCTGTTTTGCTAACCTCGTTCGGAGAAGACCCATAAAGAACCTTGTGAACATTTGGAGACTATCCAGCATGTCCATGTTAAGCTCTATGTTTTTAAGCAATGTTGAAGAGACAGATGGTGGCTGTAACCCAAAGCACCAGAGGTTTAAAGCTTGAGTTATATCCTCCTGACTGAAGAGGTTGAGGGCACAGTAGAGGGCTGCCAAATGTTCCTGAACAGTCAAGTGGAAGAAGGAAAACATCTCCATTGCCTCCTCTTTGAGAGGATGAAGGATCTGACAAAGAAAGGTGCTTCGGATATTAGCTGGTGTTACACCATAATTCTCCAGGTCTTTTCTGCTGAACATGATCTTCCTCTGCAGGAGATTTTCATAGGCCAGTTTTCCCAGGTTTGTCAGCTGTTGCTTTGCTTGGGAGAGAACTTCTGATCTTGAAGTTGATCTTTCTGCACTTGCCCTCAGTGCATGGTGTTTTACTGTTGTTAACAGATAGCAGAAGTAAACTTCACTCACTGTTCTGGGCGGGCTTAACTCCAGAGATTTAAAGTCACCAACATCCTGAGATCCCAAGAAGAACTCCAGCATAGCAGTACAGATGATGTAACAATAAAGTGGGATAAAGGACAACACAAAAATGCTGTCATTGTTCGAGATGTAGTCGTAGACTTTTTGTGCGACTTTCCTGTCCTTGTAGAACTTGGTGGTATACTCTTTGACCTGGTCTTCCTCAAAGCCCAGCACCACACAGCATCTCTGAAAGAAACGCTTTGGAGCTTCTGTAGATGGCCTTGTTGTGAGAATGATGGATGCCTCTGGGAGAAGATTTCCTTTAATCAAAGCAACTATCAGCTCAGACACTGGCAGCTTTGACTTCATACCAATGTTTTTATCCCGACTTTTCCAGTCTAAAGAGAATCTAAACTCATCTAAGCCATCGAGGATGAAGAGCAGAGATCCTGGTGCAGTGAACAGATCAGGAAGAGCATCCTTTAAGTGCCAGAACCTCTCTCCAAGTAGCTCCAACAAACTAATAGGAGCTTCAATTAGATTGAGCTCTCTGAAAGATAAATCAAAGATGCAGGTGAATTCACGCATGCTCTTTCCAATCGCCCATTCGTAGACGAGCCTCTGGACCGCTACACTCTTTCCAATACCAGCGATACCCTTCACTTTAACCCTTTTAGGTGGCTGTCCTGTTGTCTCTTGAGGACTCAGTAGTTGGCTTGGCCTAATGCGCTGGCATGATTGGTGGACATAGATACGGGCTCGTCTGCTTGCCAAGTCAAAGTACTCATGTTGACTGCTGTCAGTGAAGTCGTTGTCCTCTGTCACGAAGAGGTCAGTGTACCGAATCTCAATGTGAGAAGTTGAGTTTGAAGTTTCTCCACTGCCCTCCGAGTAACATTTCAGCTCCTTCATGCGCGTCAGTAAGGTTGTTTTGTGGATAGAAATTTGAGCTGGAATAGAACATATGTTAATTTTATGAAATGTTGTTGCTAAATTACATTTCTCTGATCTTTCTTTTTAACATCAGTTTTCATCATTGGATTTTCAATATTAGACCAAGGTTTCTTTTAAAGATGATAATTAAATCATCTATGACCCAGTTTATTTTTCCCCAGCCATCAACGTACCTTGAAGCCATGCCCATATATCACCTAATAAGTCTCTGCGACTAGTTCTGATCAGCCCTAAATTAATCTCTAAAAAAATGTAGAAAACTGTAGTTGAAGGAAATCATTTATCAAGTAAATTACAGCATTTGTCAAACTATCTTTGCAAACTGATGGTTTAATTCACTTTTGTTGGTTGTTAGTCTTCTCGAATGTGCCTCCAGCACAGAAAACTCTGGCTGTTTTGTGTTGAAGCTGGTGCACATAGCACTGGATAAGCTCTGTATTTTTTTATATCTAAAAAAATCTTTTTGTATTGTTTTGTACTTACCTTTGAGGTTGGCCACCCTTTGACTCCTTGTTGGTTTTAGATCTTTCTTACCTAAATAATGACATATATAGTTATCGTATTAATATAACATTGGTGTCAACATACCAATGGTTTAAAAAGTAAGTTTCAAAACCGCTTAATTGCTTTGTTGTATGGTTCCTGAATTATAATAGTATTAACACCAATATTCAGCAATGACATCAAAGGGAGCACATGGTCTTTGTTGCTAAACGCCAGTGTGACCAGAGTTTATTCAAATTTTATGAAGTTTTATGGTGCTGACTCAATGTCATCTACTACAATAGTTCCTTGCCTAAATAGGCAAGGAATTATCTATACATACAAGGAAGTGTGGCTTTTCTGTTTGAAATGCAAGTCCATTGAATCATTCACCTTTTCATTTTACATTCTTGTATGAATACTGGTATTTTCTCATACCCTGCCATACATGCCAAAAAAGTATTTTAGTAGTACTTTAGTTCTTGTTAAAAAAATTGTATTCATACCTCTAACCTCTGGTGTTATGGAGAATCCTTTGTTCTTCCTTTTGAATAGTTTAGCAATGGGTCCTTTTGATTTCTTGTGCTTATCTGTCACATAATCAATGTAATTAGACATATGACATATAAAATGAGTTGACTGTTGACATTTAGGTCTGAATAGTTTCACATATTCCTGCTTGCTTCACCTGAAAATCTACAATATCTGTAGTTCCAAATTAATTTTATTGATATTGGTACATCAAAAAAAGTTAAGTGAATCACTGTTGGCTCTGGATGAAAAGTTAACATAGTGCTGCAGTGTTGAAATGTTTCACACAGAATCAACCTCAAATTTTATTATCATTCAACATTTAAAATCATTAAATTATGAATGTGCACAAGTCATATTATCAGTATAGTAAACAGCTAAATTAAGGTTAGAATGAAACAATAGGACACAGCCAAGTGAAATTAGTAAAATAGATTTTTTTTTAAGTGTGAAAACAATAACAAAGCTAGAATATTCAGTTCAACAAGAGCTCAAAGCTCACGTATAGAAGTAGGTTAGCAAGGAGCAATAAAATTATTATCTGTGTTGTTCAGATGAGCAAAGGATTGAACCTACAAATGGGCAGTGACTTACCCACAAGTTAAAACAAAGCTAGATTGTAACAAATGGACTGAAAGAACTCCTGTTTCTCAAGAAAGATTTAAATTAGTTTAACCCTGTACCTTTAATAACACAAGAGTTAGAGGTATAGTTTATTGTGATGTTTCCTATGCATTATCTTTGTGTAATTGCGAAAGTCATCAAAAACGCCTTGGCAGAGCATCAAAGTTCTGCCAATTTTGATG
Organism: Poecilia reticulata; assembly: GCF_904066995.2. Classification (NCBI taxonomy): domain Eukaryota; kingdom Metazoa; phylum Chordata; class Actinopteri; order Cyprinodontiformes; family Poeciliidae; genus Poecilia; species Poecilia reticulata. The sequence continues at coordinate 11,236,278 of NC_088845.1, forward strand.
TCGCTGACCAGTAAACAACATAATCTACCTGTGCAAATATGACCTTACGCGCTAAAATTTGCAATCATCATTCACCTCTACTCTCTACATTGATGTAGTTTGAAAACACAACACAGTTATGAGTAGCATTCCAAACCATCCTCACCTTCAGCTTCTACCACTTCAGACGGTGGTTGTTTGTTTGCAAAAGATCTACAGTGTCTATCCACCCAAATGTGCAGATCCTTGCAGTAATAATCTTGCACTTCTCTCAGCACCTGCAGGAACCGTTGACTGCTCTCCTCTGAGGCACATGCTGTCTCCAGAGCCTGAGCCACAGCATCAGATGGGGATTTTTCTAGTAAAGATGGGTAGGAGCTGGAAGAGAGCACCTCATCGTCGTAGAGCCAACGTAACAGGGGAGCTGGATGGTCGCAAGTCCAGTTCAGCAACAGTTCCCTCTGAGATCGAAGCAGCTCCTGAGCCGAGGTCATGTTTTCAGAGAATACTGCCAAAATTTTGAGATTCAATTCAAATTAAAACTTACACATTAAAGTTGTCTTACAAAGCTGAAATAGTCAGACTTTTACTTTTAAAGGATTCTCCTAAAACCTTACCATAAAGTGAAAAATAGATCTTCCTGTGGTTCCTAGTTTGTTATTATCTCCTCAGTCAGGTGAGTGTTGCTCCTCCTGCAACACTCCCCTTTTTCTGCTGAGTGTTGCAGCAACAGCAGTTAGTCTTTGTCTTAAGTAGTAGTTGAAGGTGGCAACTCTCCAAAGGTTCAATGTTCAGGGTTTTGCACCTGACTGTCCATTTGTTTTAGTTTAAATATGTGGAACAACGCTCTCATTTTCACCCACCAAACATGAGACACACTGAACATTCAGAATGTTTCTTGAACAGTCTTAGAGGACATGTGTCCTGTTAAAATACTACAATAATAATAATAATGTTTTTCTGCTGTGCTTTCCTTTCAGCAGTGAGCTATTGCATCTCTATATGTTGCCAGACGGCAAAACTTCATTGTCAGACAGGTTAACTATTAATTAATCATTTTTTTACATTGTTTTATGGTCTTATTGTTGTGGAGAGTTTCCTACAACCTTTTATCATCAACATTGGAGGTTTATTACAATACTTTGCAAAAGTATATGTATCCCTTGAACCTTTTCACACAATGAAAAACAAAGCGTTATATCATATTTTTTGTAATAGACCAACACTATAGCATATAAAATTGCTATTTCAAATTTTTACAAATAAAAATCTGAAAAGTGTGGCATGGAAAAGTGTTCAGTTATAAAATCAACTCCAAGAATTAAACTCCCCACAGAGCAAAGTTTAATTAAATGCAAACCTCCTAAGACATGACCATCCATCTAAGCAGATGGAAATCCTTAGCTTAACAAACAGAATCTGTTGACAAGACAACTATTCTTGTTATGCACACCACAAAATTGACCTCCATGGAATAGTAACATGAAAAAAGAAATGGTTGAAAAAATACCTGGAAAGTCCTGTATATTGCTTACCACAAAAGAGACTGAACACAAATGCCCTTCAAACTTTTCAGATTTGTATGCATAAAAAAATCACACTCTTGCAGTACTTTGTGTTGATTTGTTAAATTAAATTCCAATGAAACATGTTCACATTTACAATTGTGACATGTAAAAACAAGAGGAAAGAACTTGGCACATTTGGAGCCTTTAGGGAAATGACTAGCAGCATGAGAGTGACTCACTCCTTGTCATGTGTTGTCTTACTGATGTCTTTTTTTCTGAAGCAAATAATTTCCACTTTTTTTGTATAGGATACATTTTTAAAAATAAAATCTAAGTTGCTGTATAATTTAAAATTAACTATTTTCTGGTTAGCAAGACAAAGAAAATCATATTAACCATGTTTTGGAAGATTCAGACAGATTTCAAACCAGTTATTAATAGCATTTGCATTGGTAGCTTAGTAGACAATGGTGACACAATGAAAAAGACCCACTTCCTCTTTGCCCCTTTCATTCCCTTCCCCAGTCTACTGGAAGAAAAGTGCTGCAGCCATGCATGGAGACACAAGCTTTTTTAAATGTCTCCAACTTATTGGTGAGTAGTGAATTAATTTATTACTATCTAGTGAGTAGATGTTCGTTTTGTAGAAATTCTTAAGATTTTTATTGTTAGTTAATATGCATGATAAACTGATATAGTCAGTAAGGAAGCTGGTTAAATCAGTCATGATTATTCTAACAGTGGTGAAATTTATTTTGCTTTACATTGATATTTTCTGCAGTCTTCAGTGGCTAAGGTGAAATTGTTTAGTGAATTATGTTGTATTTTTTTCTTATTTCTAGTTCATTGTACAGAAAATGAAATTCAAAATGCAACATATTATTTAGAAAACTGTAACTTGCACATATATTTTCTTGAGCAATGTGCAGAGTGGACACTTATTACCAGGGCTAAGGGCACAATTACGCTGTTCCTTTTTTCTAAATATATCTATTGCACAAGTATTTTATGTTGGAGATGAAAAAAATTGCGATTAAATGCAATACTATAACCATTCCATTATCATTAATATATGTGAGGAATTTCTGTCGCTTAAACGTGACAATAATCTCTAAAGAAATTATTGTTTTACAACTGCTTGGCCATAGTTTTTTCAAGTGTCCCCTGTTTATATTCCTTTAATTTATAATCATAGTAAAGTAAAAAGGTAATTCTCTGCTTTCTAAGTTATTTTCTTTTCTTTGTTACGGAAGCAGCCTTGTGGATGGGGGTCCAGGCTGTCTCGCCTGTGCCCTCAGTCCCTGACCGTGTACAGGGTGTGGTTGGCTCCTGCATGGTGATCCCTTGCTCCTTCACACCTGTAGACCCTCACCCCACCAGGGGACGGAAGGAGAGGGTGGACGTGCGGCTCAGGTTCAGAGGTGGTGGACCTTTTTTCCCTCTCAGGAGCACTGCTTTCAACAGCGAGAGCAAAGACCAAGTGAGCAGGGATTTCCTCGGCCGGACTTTGCTCTATGGCCAAGTGTCCGATGGAGACTGCTCAGTGAAGATAGAACAGCTCAGAGCGGATGATCCAAAGGTGTTTGAACTGGCTCTGAAGAAAGGCAGTGATTTACTCTGGGGGGTGTCGAGGACTGTAAATGTAGACATCATCGGTGAGTGGCATAAAAATACCTTGCTCTGTCTGTCTTTGTTTTATGGAAAGTAATTGAAATTGTTTGAGAGGTTTACAGTTTACAGTTTACAATAATGACAATTATTGTAGTTTTGCTGATTTACTAATTAAATAAATTCTAAAAGAGAAAATACACAGATGTTTTTTTTCTTGCTGATAGACAACCCTGAGCCTCCTGTCATCAGCGGCGTGTTGTCAGCCAAAGAAGGACAGTGGGTCTCCCTGAACTGCTCCGTCAGCTACCACTGTCCCTCCAGACCCCCGACCCTGCAGTGGAAGTGGGACCAAGGAGCCAAACTCAACAGCAGCGAGCTAGGAGAGCTACAAACGCTCCACCTGGGTCCCCACAAGTGGATGCTGCTGGCTTCTTTGTCTTTCATCGCATCCCACCAAGTGAAGCCCCGGCTCTGGTGTGCGGTTAAATATCCAGAAACCAAAATGTTAGCCATGGTGAAGGACCTTCATGTGACATGTAAGCAAAACGATTGCCCTTATATCTTTGTTTCTTTGCTGAGTTTAATCTAACCTGGTTTCCTTTACCCATGCTTTTAGTTCCACCAAAAGATGTGAAGGTGGAGGTTCAGACATTGATCGTTCAGCAGGGGGGCAACGCCTTGCTTGTTTGCTCATGCAAAGCCGACCCTCCAGCAACAGAGTATCGCTGGTCCTACACTAAACACGGCCACACTGTGCACCTCCACCACCGATCGCACAGTCTGCGAGTGTTCAACGTGACCAAAGACATGAGAGTCCGCTGCTCAGCCAAGAACACCATTGGTCGAGGAGAATCCAAGCCTACATTGCTTAATATACAATGTAAATATATCCTTTGTGCGACTTTATTGTTGCAATGTTTTCCTTGACACCAAACACTTTGAAAAACAGAAAGATTGTTTTCTTAGAACCAGACGCTGGGGTTTTGTGGTTTTAGGATGTTCGTCTTTCTATTGTGTTTGGTTGGGTTTTGTACAGATGACACCTGCTTTGCACTTAGATATCACATATTGCACAAGTGGAGCTCTATCTGAGTGTTACTGAAATCCTAAGAGATTCCCATCTCTTGTTTCTTTTAGATAAGCCTTCCATCTCACGTCCCTCTTCCACCTGCGTCGTGGAGGATTCTGAGGTGTGCTGTCGCTGTTCAGTCGACTCCAACCCCAAAGCAGCTGTCACCTGGAGCATCAATGGGACTGTTCCATCTTATGATTACAACGTGTCTGTAACATCAGAGCTCGACATGCTCACAGTGTCTCTGAGGGGATACATGGACAAACCACTGAGTGTAATCTGTTTTGCATTCAACGCACTCGGAAATGACTCCCTGGTTTTGCTGCAGGGGGAGGAAGGTATGTCTCTATTCTTGCCACACTAACAAAAAGAACATCTTCCTCTTGTTTTTCTTTTCATGTGTTGCTGGTGTTGAACTACGTACACAATATGCCCACAGCCTACAAATATTTTAAAAATGAAGAAAACTCTGTAAATAAAAGATTGAGGGATTTTATTTTATGTCATAAAGTGGTCTTACTGGTTTCCTAAAGTCACTGTAATTGGTATGGATAGCATACAGTAAAGCTTTATATACTGATTTATGCTGCTTTTGTATTCAACATCCAGAAACCTCATTCATGGTCTGGATCATTTTACCTGCTGTGGTCATCTCACTGTGCGTATGCCTTCTGTCCCTGCTTGTCTGCTTCTTTCGAAGGAGAGCTAAAAGGTGTGTGTGAAACAAATTTACCTATAAAATGAAGATGTTATTTCTACATATTTATAATACAAGGCTTTTGGTCTTCTCACTTCTAGACACATCATGATCAGACATCAAGCTGTCTTCCCTGAAGGACTAGGAATTTATCAGAACAGGATGCCTCTCTACATTAACTGCACTGAAGTGACAAATGTTTACACCAATGGAAGCTACCAACTTGTGTATCAGAACTCCACACCTGTTTTTGTCCATACAAAGCAGGTATTATATATTTTGGTTCTTAAAGAAAAACCTCATACTTAATGGGAGACGCATCCCAATTGTTTTTATTTTTTTTTATTTTACATACTGTCCACTTTGTTTTTCAATAATTTACCTCTGTTTTTCAGGTCCGTCCAATGGGCCGAAGAGGTGGGGAGAGGAGAAGAGGCAGAGATGTTGCAAGAAGAGATAGAGGAGCTGGTGTGGGACTCAGGGATACATCAGAGGTCCAAAGTGCCTCTCCAGATGATCCAGAGACAGCCATCTATGTAGAGATCCTATGAATTTTAAAACCAAAAAAAAAAAAAACTGGAAATTGATTCTCTAATGTTTGGGACAATTGTGCTCGTGTTACTTCCTGTCTGCAATGTATATAGTGTTCAATACTGTGACGTATGGGTATTCTGAATTTTTTTTTTTAAGGAAGAGTTATATTCCTGCTAAAGTTTTATTTTCTTAAGTCTGCAATGTAAGAATATAAGATATTATTTACTTACACTGTACTTTAAATATTCTTGTGAATGTTTTTGTTTTTTAAACATTGATCAATGTTTGAATTCCAAAAAGGACAGCAAATAATAAAAATTAATCTATGAACATTAACATTCAGTTTACTGTTATGTGGATATTTTATTATTATTATTATTATTATTATTATTATTATTATTATTATTATTATTATTATTATTATTATTATTATTATTATTATTATTATTAAGGGGTATGAGGCAGAGGCCAAAAATATCTGATTATGCTGCCAGAAAGTAGCATGCCCAGGCCCCATCCCTCTGATCTGCATGTCACACATGATTGAGACATTCCTTGAGCATACGAATTCCAGTTGTCATGTTTATGAGTGACGGCAGGATGAGGCAGGAGTCAGATGACTACAACATTAGAGATTCATCTCCTGTAATGATTATACCAATATGGTCCATTATGGGAAAAAAAGATACGTTTGAAAGTAAGCACTTGAATGTTTGGTTTGACAGATCATCTACATTCCAGCCCTCAAATATGGTCACGGAATGTGGAACATGACTGAAATCTCCTTCTTGCAATTTTTTTAGCCATGTTCCAGTGGGACATTTTGAGGCATATTTTGAACTCAAAATATGGATTATACTTCCCTTCTGGCCATGACATGCATTGAGATCCCCCAGAATCAGTAATTTTCTATAGACTAATTTTTCTCACCCCAAACTCCATTCCAAACAATACATAAAATAAGCTAAAGTTTTATAACTGACATACGTTGACTCAAAACATTTGGCTTTTTATTAGTAATTGAATAAGATCAATTATATCCTGAATTAAATTAAATCAATCTCACCGGCTTTTCTGCCTACCACTTTCTGTATGAGCTCAGCATTATGAGTCTGGTTTGAATTGAAATAAAAACATTATGCAAAGCTCAGCCTAATTTAATAATTACATAAAACAATTTACATTAAATTAAAAAAAAACAAACAAAAACAATTTAACACGTATGTTTTTCTCCATAACATTAAGTAAAAAAAAATATCTATATTCTATTCCACTTCGAAATCTTTCTGACTTAGAAACTGCACACGTTCCACCACTTGGTGGCGAATTAACTGCACGGTGAGATAATTGTGCAGTAGAAGAAGAAACGTGAAGCTCTCATTGGCTAGAGACGCCTGGAGTCGGAAGTTACGACACATTGACATTTGCAGCCTTTTGGTGGGAAAATGTGTGCTCACTTGCGCATATTTAACGTTAAATTCAAGTGGTCGTTATATAAATCGAGATATTTACTGTAGCGATAAAAATATTGTGTTAAATGTGAAGCATAAAACATCGTGGGAGATTATTACGCTGCAGCCTTTCACGAGTGTTGAATGATACGACATATGAGGGAAAGTTCACTGCCTTTTGTTTACTAGCATGCTATCTGGTTAGTCAGGAGTCGTTCTATCGCTGTTCTGCAACAAAGTGAGTTTATTGTAGTGCCACGAAAGCAATCTGGGTGTGTTTTAGGGTTAGGCTACACGTCGTATTTTTAAAAACGTCCGGTTGTCGGAAATTAACTGGAAATTAATCGCATTTCGAAAAACAAGACAAGCATGCCAGAAATCCCACTCAAGCATGTAATTTCTTGCTCCACCGAGGACAGCGTAAGTTGTTTTATGTCATTATGTTCGGAAAGTAAGCTGCGCTTTGCCTAATGTTCTTTGTTTCAATTCAAACCAGACTCATAAAGCAAACAATCTGCTGAGCTCAGACACATACAGAAAGTGGAAAGCATCAAAACCCGGTGAGAAGCAGACGTCCGTCATCCTTCAGGTTTGTTTTGTCTTTAATTATTCGGGTGTTTTTTTTTTTTCTGTGAGATTCTAGGATAATAAATGCTTATCATTCATCTTAAGTCACCAACCTATTCGTTCACAAATAGCTCAGCGACCCGTGTCTACTAAAAAACAAAAAAATATCTTTAAATGAAAAATACTTTAAAAGTTTCTCCCCCATTCCTATTAACCGTCATTTTTTGTCCTTACACAAATTGTAAATCATCGTTTAAAATGACGTTTCACCAAATTAGTGTACAGATTCAATCTGTTTTATTAGTAATAAACTAAAAACCTAAACAAAACATAAAGAGGGAACATTGTAATGATGGAAAACAAATAGAAAAGCGAGTGAATCTGGATCAACAATAATATTGCAATTGCATATTTTCCTAAAAATATGCAATTTTTAGGAATGCAGCTGGATTTCTGTAAATTACTGTATTCTGGATAATCTTAAATCTAATGTCATAGGTTTTGTGCTTTTTTAAAATATATAATGTGTTGAAGTTTGTCTCTATTTGCTCTCCATAAACCTCTTCAAAAATGATAAGAAAAATGTTTTATATGATACATGAACACATGGCCTGTTAGGTTTGTCACAAAAAGATGTTTTATCATTCTTGTGTGAGTGTGTGATGCTGAAGCATTCGGAAAACTTTTTTTGTCTGAATTTGTTTTAGCTTTTAAATCTTTTGTCAGACTGTTTAAGCTGTAGTGAAACGTTTCACTCTTTCCCTCTAAAATAGAGGTCCACAAACACAGTATTCTTGTAGAGCAGCCAATTTGAGATCTTTAATGCTGATTATGAGGTTTGGCCGATGTAACACTTTTTCAAGTTATTTTGGGTATAAAACAGGGATATGCAACAGTTTTTTTTTTTCGTGTGTCGGAAAACATTGTGTGTTTACAAACTCAAATGAGCAGTCATTCTAAATTAGTTTCTTCATTTTGATTTAAAGTGTTTGTAATAATTCCCAGAGTGATAAAACTCTGGGGTGAAACATCTGTACTGTGTACTGTGAGGCTGATGCAGTAGTCAGTTTGTTGACTCTTTATGACTGATCTTCTTTCTTTCCCTCCGAGAGCCGTCTCATGTTGTATTTACTCTTTCTCCAGTTTGAAAAAGAGGAGCAGGTCCACAGTATTGATATTGGGAATGAAGGATCAGCTTTCATCGAGGTGTTGGTCGGGAATTCTTCAGCTGTCAAAGACCAGGACTATGAGGTTTTTCTCACAAATTATAATGTGACAGTTTTCACTTCCTAACCATTTTAATCTTTTGCTTTATTTTAAAAAATCTATTTTTTTTCTTCCTTTTTACCTTTGCTTCCTTCTTTTTCTATCTCTCTCTCTTTCTCTCAGGTTCTTCTCGTCACATCTTCCTTCATGTCCCCCACTGAGAGCCGTAATGGCACCAACATGAACCGGGTTCGTTTCTTCGGACCCAACCAGCTGCAGAAGAGCACCGCTCAGGAGAAGTGGGACAGGGTGAAAATTGTGTGCTCCCAGCCGTACAGCAAGGTGAGGAACTTAGTGATTTCAAATCGGCTGACATATCACTTTTAGGTGACAGCAAATTTATTAGTTGTATATTTTTTTTTGGTGGTAGGGATTCGATATCCATAAAAAGAAGCGTCAGATCCAGTGTGCAGTACATTAAATCCTTTAGACGCTTACAAAATATGGCACAGCAAATTTCTGAGCCTTTAAATAAAAAGGTGTTTATTGTGGATAATGTCAACAGTACAGCCTGTGAAGTGAAATATTTTTAACAGGAGTGTTTCTCCATCATTTCTTTGTATGTTTATCTCGAATTTAAGCTGCACACAGGTTCCTTTAGTAGAATAATGTGTATATGTGTTGTTTTTTGCACTTTACAGAACATTGCATATGGCCTTGCTTTTGTCAAGTTCCACTCACCGCCTGATAAAACTGACCCTCCGACCTCCTCTCCTGTAAGTTATCCACTGTGGTGCTGCATGTTAATCATTGCTATATTATTTATAAAAAATACACCTCTGTTTTATTTGATGTCTGAAGCCACAGACACATCATCACATCATCTTAAATTACACAGTATTTTTTTCCTAATAGTTGTAATACATCACATAGCATTTATTATTTTTTAACCGATTAGTCGCAGTAAATGTAGCCATAACTCAGTATTATAACTGGGCAGGTTGAGTGTATGTGTGTGTGTGTGTGTGTGTGTGTGTGTGTGTGTGTGTGTGTGTGTGTGTGTGTGCGTGTGTGTGTGTGTGTGTGTGTGTGTGTGTGTAAGTGCTGTATGAAATTAAACATGAATTTCTTCTTATTTTTTTTTTGTGAAACATTTTAATGTAGTTTCATTCTAACAAATAAACAATAGAACTCAAATGAAAGCCCTAGTGTTGTTCTGAAATTCTCAGCCTGAGTGAAATTACTCTACTGCATTAAAAGACAGATACATTTTACGGCTTTTTGCTGCTCTTAATGCCACAAGGCTGGCATGGAGGGATTCGATTTGAATGTAGGGTGAGCTCAGTTGGAAGTGTTTTAACTATGAAATCATTTGTCAGATTGAAAACCTCCTTTGTAGTTGGACACAAAATCACTTAATTCAGTCCCTGAATCTTCTGCTTCGGCGCTGAACTCCTCCTTCCTTTCTGCCAGAAACTGACGAAGCTGGGACAGTTCAGGGTGAAAGATGAGTCTCCTTCATCTGGGCCCAGCCTTCAACCTGGCAGCCTCTTCTTCAACCGAGACAATGCAACAAAGCCGAGCACTTCACTCAAAGGTAGAGCCATTTATTTAAATTTACAAGCCCTATTGATTCCTTTCAGGTCGTTGAGATTTTAAAGCTGTAATGAGTGTACCCTAATTAGGTTTTATTTTAGGCTGCCTAACTTTGCAGAGGGACGTAAGGGTTGAAAGACAGGCGTTTCTATTGGGGGTCCTTTATGTTAATGGCTGTCTTGTTCTTCCTCACTGTCTGCTTCTCTTTTCTATCTTTAGTCTCTCCACAGAGTGACAAGCTGAGCTATGCTGCTGCTGCTCTGCAAGCAGGAGGTAGCACTCAATCACCAGGTCAAGCTTCCACCTCCATCTCTGCCTCACCACAGGTACTAAATATTCCCCCATCACGTTCTGCTCTGAAGGGCACCCACCAAACACCTGTTTATCAGCGAGCTGCAGCCCTTCTGCTCATTTAGGCCGCAAAGAGGCAGAGGAGGCTGTAGAGGAAATGAAACCAGGCAGAAAAGTTTGATGCAGCTCAGGATCTGTAGGTGTTTGGAGGTTTTTATGCACTTTTAATATTCTTATTGAGTTAATTAACCGTTATTTAACCAGGTGGGTTACGGAGAACAAGTTTTAATTTGGAATAGCAACCAAGTAATGTGTGATAAATCCAGTAAGTCTAAACTGAAGTGAATAGCTTTCGTGTAGTTTTCAATGTATGCACATATTTATACCTGAAAAATACTTTATATTTTATATAAATAAAAAATAAAAATAAAACCTTCCTGAAAATCAGCCCAATGTTTATTTTAACAGCAAAGATAGAGCAACTTTTTCTGCTTGAATCCACATTAGAAATGCTATCAAAATACGTTGCTCTGAGTGAGGAGTTCATTTTCTCTTTTTATGCAAACTGCTGCAGAGTGTGTATACAAAAATAGCTGACTCAGAATATTTTGCATATGTTTGTTCATCTTAACGGAGCAAAAATCCCCAAGCTAGCAGATATATAGTTTTTTTTAATGACGCAGTAAATAGTTTGATGGAAAAGTTGCCTTTGCACTCTTGGTAAATACTCATTGCCTTCCGATGACCTTTCTCTGGTTCCAAAATAAAACGAAAGTAACTTATCATCACTTTCACTTTACCAACATGTCTGCTTTCAATGGATAAACGCATCGTGTTTTACTGTAACCTTATCTTACAATTGAAAGAAAACTCATGATGAAGCATCAGAAAACGTTGAGGTATTAAACGACTTGTTTCACCCAGAGATCGTTGCTGTGCTCTTGTCCAGGAGAAGTGAATTCTGCAAGTCAGTGACTCTATGCAGTCTGCTACATTTCATTACATAGAAACTTTTTAAACATCTATAAATAACTAATTGATAACTGGGATCAGTATGAATCTATGTATGATTGAATTAAAATGATTTTTTTGTAAAGTTCCTTTGGACGATATTTGTTGTGAATTGAAGTGATTTCCTCAAAGTGTTTTGGTCTGGACGCCGTTTGGACGAAGGTTTATTTGATATTTTCAAAACCTTAATCTTTCTCTTTGTTCTCTTTCTGGACTCTCTGCAAACAGACTCTCTACTCACAAATATGTCAGTTGCCAAAATTAGGATAATCTCAATAATGCAATTTTCATAAAATAGACTAACTCTGAAGATTTGATTGACAATAGTGAGTTATATGCTAAAGTAACCACTTAATAAACGTTTGTCAAAATTCACTGGTTTGTAGTAGATTCAGCTCCAGCCAAGAATCTGTTCAGTGAACCAGTTAGTGTCTTTGTATTCAGTTTCTTTTTACATTCTTGCTACAGTAATTTTACACTTTTGTCATCCAGCCACCAGCAAAAAGAAAGTTTGAGTTCAGCAAAGAGCGACAGTCTCCCTCTGGACCTCCTCCAACAAAGAAAATGAGTCCAGGGGGCTCGCCTGAGACCAAAGCTGCCACCCCTAAATACAAACCGAGTCCTGTCAGCACGCCAAGCCCGAGCACTGCCAAAGGTAGCGGATCATTAATAAATCTATTTATGTTATACAGCAAACAAACATCGAAACTGAGCTCTTTTTGCAGCTTCATCAGCAAAGAAATCTGCTGAGAAGAAGAAGGAGAGCCAATCCAAACCAGAACCTAAGCCCAAACCGAAGACAAAATCCAAGAGCGAGCAGCAGGCCCCGTTTAACCGGCTCATGGAGGGAGTTGTGTTTGTGCTGAGCGGCTTCCAGAACCCCTTCAGAGGGGAGCTGAGAGAAAAAGCGCTTGAAATGGGAGCCAAGTACCGGCCCGACTGGACACCTGACTCCACACATCTTATGTGAGTATTTCCCTTCAGGTTGATCAGAAATCAGCTAATTATCCAGGTTCACATTATTCTCGTAGTTTATAAGCATATATACTCCTTTATTGGATGTCACATGTTTTAGTAATGGACTTAGCTAATCGGCAGTATTAGCTCTGGCGTCCATCTTCTTCTCGACAAGAATGCATAGATTTTCAATGGGATTTAGGTTCTTTGTTTGCAGAAGCGTGACGTTGTTTTTGTAACATCCGAGTGAAAAGCTGTGTTGGTTTTGGACTGGAGAAACGCAGTAGACCAACACCAGCAGATTAATCATTTCTGTTTAATCTTCACACCAATCATCTCAAGTTGGTGTTGCTTGTGAACCTTTTCCTACCATACTTTTTTCTTCCACACAACCTTTCATTTTATAAACTTGGATGCAGCAATCTGAGAACATCCACCTTCTTTAGCAATGACCTTTTCTGACTTACTTGCTGTCTGAGATTGTCTTCTGGATAGCTGTAAAGTCAGTAGTTTCCACATTAGTGTGTAGGCTGACATGTTTGTTAAATTCATTTTTAAAATGAACTAACAGATGCATAAAATATAAATCATTTGATGTATGTAATGAGTTTCACTGTTTTAATTCAATTTCTAAAATAAACTTAAATAATGTTCTAATAAACTGAGATCCAACCGGAGAGGCCAGCCTGGTCTCTCTGGTGAATGATTTTAAACATCTATCTTTACAGAAAGATCTTTAGTGACACTTTTGCATTTCCATTATAGATTTTCAACTAAATTAGTTCCTTTGATGTTTTCCGCTTGAATTGATTTTGTGCTGGAAAAGCAACTTTGCTCTTGTTCAACGGCAAACAAAATATAAAGATGCACTCAAGCATGAATGGTCGCCAATCTGCCGTTAACAGACGATGCTGTAATGCCGACACAGCTCTAGTGAGACATATGGCTGACGTTTTAACAGTTTAGGATGTATGGTAGTTTCATATCAAAAGATGAATCAGAAGAAAGATCACACTGCAACTTTTCTTCATTTATAGGCTCTGGAGGATTCCACACAGTTTGTTGTTTTGTTCAAACAGAGTTCAAATTAATAGGCAGAATGAGGCCCATGGTAGACGTTTCAAGCACGCCTGATTTGAATGGATAAGTGACAGATACGCAAGTAAGAAACAGGAAAATAAGTCGGTTTTTGTTTAGGGGGTGTTCAGCTGGAATACTGAGGAAACCCGCCGTGAGCACGTAAACTTCAGTGATACCACATTTATAATGCTCGCGGTGTCAAAGCTGTTAGGGAAGCTCCACGCTGCAGTTCTCTGGAGACGAGCGCTGCTTACAGATACTGCTGTGCAAAGCGAACCTGAAGAGATAAACGAGGAACAAATGCTAAAGAGCAAAGAGATAAGTCAACAGATCAATGCACTGAGAAACTGCACAGTGTAGATAAAAGTAAGTAGAGAAGGAATAAAGCCCTATTGTAGCTCAAATGTTTTTCATACTTTTGTTTAGAGGGAACTGCCTTTAGATAAAAAATAACAATCCATTAAAGGTGCACCTCAGCATCTTTTCTTTGTTTTTTATTCCTAAAGAATATTCTTTTTTTTTTGGTTTAACATACAAAGGTTAATTTTAAATAAACCTTTCTTAATTTCCCCTCTATATTTTTATGCGTCCATGGTTCACATGGTCAGATCAACAGTTTAATGGCTTTTTGTTTGCAGCTATTAGACCAGACTGACCTCTCAGCTTCCCTATTGTGTCATAAACATCTTTTTTTTTTTTTTTTCTGGATGCATTCTCCTGTGTCTGCCCATTATTCTACAGCTGTGCCTTCGCCAACACCCCCAAGTACAGCCAGGTGAAATCAGCAGGCGGCATCATTGTCCGGAAAGAATGGGTGATGGACTGCCATAAGAGGAAACAGAAGATCTCACATAAACGGTAAGAAAGCCATAAATGAGTGTCAGTGTATTGATTCCAAAATATAACTACAGTATCTTGTGTGCTCTTATATTTCTGGTAACATGCATTAAAGATTTGCTTACCAACAATACATTGTCCAGTTGGACAGGCAATATGAAGATGTTTAAGCTCAGAGATATGAGTTTAACTGTTATATCCTTCCACCTAACTTTCCAGTAATATGCTTGAAAACATTACTGCCATCTTCTTTAGACTTTTTTGGGATTTAGCCTCTTGGTGAACAAACATGGCCAGCACCTTATCTCCCTTAACATGGCCATGACATTTTGCATAAGAAAAATGGATGTTTGTTGATTTTATTACATATTTTGAAATGTATATATTTTAAGTGTTACTGTAGGATTGGCGAGCAAGTTTATGGTAATGAGCACTTGCTGCGCTGCTGAAGAAACTCAGCTATGTGAGAAATATTTGTCAACATTAGTGAACTGCGGTATGTTTGTTTAATTATTCTTGTTGAGTACAAAAATGATCCACAGGAAATGCAAGGTTGTTGTGCACCAGTAGCTTTGATATTATGGCAAAGTCATGCAGAATCTTGTCTGTAAAGCATCCTTAGAAAACCTCTAGCTTCTGAAGTAGGAAGTGTTTTTTAGGCAGCTGTTATTGGTTTCTCAGTTGCACAGCTGGTATAATTAAAACAATGCTAATTATGAATCTGGACGAGGTTTGTAATCTATTACTGGCAGTAAAAGATCGCAACTAGCACTTCGGTGTGTGAGGTAAAACCATTTTCTTTCATATAGTGTGATCATTCACTGTTGAGTTGATTTAATCTTCCAAGGCATTTCATTTTAGAGTTTTGCCAAATTATAGAACTATACTTAAGGCAGAAAACCAAGCACCTTAAAGCCATATAAGTGTTCACTTCTTCCTAGTCCTTTTCAAACAGAAAAGTAGTAGTAAACTAATTATTTTGTTCTTGATTATGTATGCACGTGGTTTCTCTGTCCTACTGATTGCTATTGTTTCTTGTTTGAAATAAATAAATCAATCAAATAATGGTGCAGGTGAATCAATGGAAGAATGTCTGCTGGAGGACAATGTGTCTGACTTTAATTTGATCTCTGCAGTTCTGCACAATACTAGACTGAACAGCTGGGTTTAATTTTAGGCCCTGTAATGAGATGAACATGCCAGTATACGGATCCGGAAGCTGTCAAAAAGAGACAGGAGCCTAACACATGCTCCAAGCATTTAACTGTTGAAAGCCTGTTTTACTGAGATATCGATTAAAACAACAACATACACTTGAAATGTCTGAGAAACTGCATTTGCATCTTGTGCTAATATTACGCGGTTCTAACTGAAATATAGAGCAAAGGTGTAAAAAGTCTCAAAACTCAAGTCAACATCAAATGCATGAAACTGCACCAAATTTCATTTCAGACCTGCAGAGATGCTGAAACTCGTCCAAACGAGCAGCTGGTAGGGATTAAGTAGGACAGAACATGTGACTACAGTATGACTCCTTGTCTGATGAGAACTCTTTTGGGCTGTGTCTGTTTTCCTGCGTTGTACAGTCTGTTCTCAGCAATCTCGCTGATTGAAACATCCAAAAATACTCCCACCACAGCAGGGAAGACCACTTGCTTCAGAGAGCACTGTAACCTTGAGTAGAAGATCCCTGCTGTGATCACAAATTCTGCCCACTGAGCTCCAGCAGCTCTCTAATTATATGGCTCATTATGGGGGTTGGGGTGAATTTGCAACATCAAGGTCCTCTGTCATGGTTCCTGATAAATCTGTCTGTACTGAATAATGTAGGGCTAAAGACATTGGGAGATCCAAATTTAATTGGGATCTTACTGTATTATCTGTGTGGAGTTTTGATTTCTCGTTAAGAAACTCCCACATACATACTTCCTCCCCCCCCCCACTGTCTCCTCTATGTTAGCTTTTATGAATAATAAAATTCTGAGACATCAAAGTGAAAAGTTCACTTATTTCAGTACTTTAATTTACTAAAAGAAACATATTATGTAAATGAATTACAAACAGAATGTTTTCAAACCTTTATTTCTGTTAATTATGATTATTTTCTGCTTGGAACTGATTCATATCAGTTTTGTGGGAAAGGGATCTGGAACCTTTCAGTTTGTCAGTAAAAATTTGCTCTAATTCATAAAAAAAAAGTTCCCTGCGGTGTCGGATCAAATATGTGCCATTGTTGAATTACAGCATAAGTCCATGTACAACATTTGGTCTTGATGGTTCCTACCTGAAAATCAGCTTTAAGATGCATTTAGATCCCAGACCATTTAGTGCCTTATAAGTTAATAGGATTTGACATTTATTCTTCTACCAGACCTGATAACGATGCTTGTTTAAGTTCAAACTGAGCCTCAGGATGTGACAGCAAGATGCTTTACGTGATTTAGAACCTGGCATGTTTGTTGATGTCAGATCTGTACATAGTGTACATACAGATCCATTCATTAAATTAGAATATGACTGAAAAGCCCATTTACTTCAGGAACTTTATCTCTAACGTAATTAATCTACATCATGTAGATTAATTATACCCGGGTAATTGAAAGCCTTTATTTGTGTTGATTATAATTTTCCACTAATGATGAAAACATCACATTTAAGATTAGAATATTAAAACGCTTTAAATTCAGGAATGTGTGATTAATAAAAATTGTTTAATACCTTCTTACAGGCAGTTTTTTTTTCAAAAGGTACTTTTAATTTGACAATCCTTGTTGGATCATAGATTTTAATTTACTGAATTCAGCTCCACTTTTGTTATAGGTTCAAGATTGGAGTGAATGAATAATTAATATATAGTTTAACTGCTCTTTGGGAAAATAAGCATTTTTCAAAGTTTTCAACCTTTGTTACGTCTTAAATGTTTAGTTTCTAAAATAATTGTACCATTCTATAAAAGTGTCTTTCCGTTTTAGCTTTGCGTTCAAGTATAGAATAGGAAAATTCACAATAATCGCCATGGAAAGAGCAATTTGATAACTTTTTATCACGTAACTTTTCAAAAAAATATATATGAATAAAATGCAATTTCAATAAATAAAGCTGAGTAAATTAAATATTGCTATGCAGCCAAGTTTTTATCTTTGAGCTTTATTTCAAAAGAAAAATTCAAGGAGAATACAAATAAAAAGTTCACTTCAACCTGCCATTCTCCCTCATGTTCGCCTTTCTCTGTAAATCTCCTATTGTGCCGGTGAGAACTCGCCGCTGGGCTCCCCTGCCCAGCGCCGCTATTGTGCTGCATGTTGAGTGTGCAGCTTTGATGATGTATTCTTTATTTAAAAGCTGCATCTGCTATGGGTAATTAAAAGAACCACTTACTTTGATGATGACAAGCACCCGTACAAATCTGCACACTCACGCTGTAACTGTTGTTGCTGAGCATCTGGAGGTAAAACGCGCAGCTTCGCTCGGCTCCTGAGGCTGTGGAGTGTTTGCAATAATCAGATTGGGACATCAGCTGAGAACCCCAGCCGACACTGAATATATAGTCATTTAACAATCAGTGAGCAACAAAAACCAGAAAAACCAGATAAAACCAGAAGATGAGAAATACTCAACCAGCTTGGACATTGGCTAACAGTATTACCAAATTAGCAAGCAGATTTTAAACCACTAAAAGAGGATAGTTGGGTCCAAAATATTAATGCAATCAGGCTGTAGTATTTTTTTTTATTGATATGGAAATAAGTCTGAAAATAAAAACTTGCATAAATAATCTACAGCGCATAAACTTACCCGCTACACCAAGGAAAGTGGTTCTAGGTTTTACTTTCAAAGTGATTCTCCTACATAATGCATTGAGCCAGAAGTTTAGAACCACATTGTCATCAGTTGTGTTTGCACTAAATAATAATACTAGATCGGCTGCATTAGTGAGGATTGTGATTTATGCTGGTGATTTGATATATATTAGAAATATATTTGAGGTCAACGTGTAAAGTCTATGAAAACTGTCCTCCAGCTTCAGAAGTTTTGTTTTTAACCTGACATGTTCTGATCAACTGGAGCTCTAATTGATATTTGTATTAGTTTTTCTACTCCAAGTAAACATTTTAAGTAAACTTTTGTAAATACATAAGCAAATTTTGTTAAAATACACTGCATGGCTTAAAAAAGACAGTGCCTCCAAATTTTAAGCTCACACCATTGATGAATTGATCATTATTTGGGCTCATAATGTTCATGAGCCTGAGTCTCAGACAATAGATGGCTGCATCACTTCATCTGCCTGCAGAAATCTTTTAAAACTAGCTCTTAAAGCAGATTTTGTTTGACCTCCACATCTCAGCCCTCTTACTTTACAAGAATGTTTAACTTCTACACCATGACTTTGTCCATTTATTTTATCGGATGTCCTTTTAAGTTAGCTGGCTTAAAAAGCCCATGCGGGGTAACCCTAGACAGAATCTGTTCATCCATAATGTTAGAACCAAAATAATGTGTGATTTAGCACACAAATAATTTTTTCCATCTAAGAAAAGGCAGGAATAATTCAAACATGTTGATCTGTTTCTCTGGTGATAGCCGCTCTTACTGTCACAACTTCATTTACTTTCTTTTCCCATACTCTCATTTGTCATTTTCCAATTTCCTGGCCTAAGCAGAGGTCAGTTAAATGTCCTCCTTCACTGCGTGCTAAAATGATTTCACCTTATCTACAGTATATCACTTCTGTGCTTCAGTTATCCCCCCAGATAACTTTCAGCTGACTTTATAGTGGCTTGAGGGGGATTGTCTGGGAAAGGTTGGCAGATGATTTACTCCTAGTCTGCAAGTCGTTTTTTTTAATGCAGTTGTTTCAGAGCAGCTGGGATGGTTCCTTCTGCTGTCTGCCTGTTTTGTACAAGAGTGTCGCAAAAAATTGAGTATGAATAAAATATTCACCAAAGCCTGTTCCAAAATTATTGTGCATCCTGTCAGAAATCTGTCTTTGGTGATTTAAAGCAGTGTTTCCCAACCCTGGTCGTCAAGGCACACTGACTTGCATGTTTTAGATGTTCCCCTGCTTCAACACACCCCATTCAGATGATTCAGCAAAACCCTGTTAATCAGCCATCAATTGAAATCATGTGTGCTGAAGCAGGGGAACATCTAAAACATGCAGGTCAGTGTGCCTTGAGGACCAGGGTTGGGAAACACTGATTTAAAGGATCCTTTCTTACTTTCTGCTCTCGGTGATTCAGTTGCTTCCGTTTGGACTCAGACCGAAATGTCTGAAATTAAAGAAAAACACATTTGTCTCAAGAGCTGTGCATTTCCTGAACTCAGATCCGTCCGTACCTAAAACCGTTTTTCTCCATGTCAGTTTTAAAAATGTGTAATTCTTTTCTAGCACTTGCCTGCTTATTGCACTTTTTATATTGTTTTTATGTGGTTTTGTATCTGTGTTTGTTTGTACTGCTGCTCTCTATACCTCTTTAATTGCCCCTTGGGGATGAATAAAGTTATATGGAATGGAATTGTGTTATATTGTGCGGTCCTAAGTATTTCTCTCTAAACAATAAGGTTTTATTGAAAAAGTTGCTTCTGGCTGACATCAACTGTTTTGGGATTAATACGATTCAGTTTTAATTTCTTAATGCCTTAAACATCTTACCATCACAAAGTTATTTTCCTTCCTGAAATGAAAAGTGAAATATGAGAGACACAAAGAGCCCTAATGCTTGATACTTTTAATAATTAGTTAACATGTAGATATAACATGTTGCACAGTTCTTTCTGGGATTTTTATTTTCAAAACAAATCCAAAGTTTTTTGCTCAGGGCAGACATTACTAAAGTTGTCTGGTTCAGGGGCAGCTTAATATGAAGAAGTGCAACACTGCAGCACATAGATTCACAAAACTCCCCAAACTCTAAAATGGACTTGGCTTCACTGTATTACACAGGCTGTGGTTATCAGTGTTGCTTGTGAATCTTTTTTTACCAGCACCTTCTACTCAACCTCAAATTAATTTGTTGGGTTACAGTCCTTTATTGGGACTGTATGCCTTTAGCCTTTTTTTATTGGTCTTATGCTATATTGTAATTTATAAAGTAACTTAAGTTTGAGTTTTAAATTAGCTTTAGACTAGAAGTGTTAAAATAAACAGAATAAAACATTTAATTATAACTGTGTAACAACTCTGTATGAGTTTCACTTTTTTGAAGGAATGAAATAAATGAACTTTGCTAACTTTTCTAATTTGCTGAGATTCACTTGTATATGTCCCAGTGAGCTTCTACATAACTATGTCCTCTGTTATTCCCTTTATAAATCAGCATTTCTGTGCATGCTTTAATCTTTGCTGAGAAAATTGAACAAAGTAATCATTACCTCAATCTGAAATGGGAGTTGTGGGGAAGCTGTAGATCAAATAAAAATGTGATTTGATCATTGCACGATGCAAAACCAACAATACTTCTAATTATGAGGCCATTGTGTTGATTTGTGTTGATGTTTGTTGATTTCTTTGTTTCAGACAGATTCCCCCTCCCCCCCTCCTCTCAGGAGGAGTAAATCTGTCCTAGGACTGCTTGATTTAAAAGTATGTTATTCAGAGGTGCTGGTGATGTTTTAAACATTAGGGCACGGGCTCATTCATCTGGAGAAAAAAAATGTCTGAAACTTGCTCTTTGTTGCAGAGGCTAGCAGGTAAGGGCCTCACTACACTTTGAATCACGTTGTAAAACAGATGGGGAAACGAGATATATTACCCAGTTGTTCTTTCCCCTCTGGCATTTCATCATCCTGACACATTTTGTTTCTCGCTTTCCATCAGCTACTTGATGGATGGGGCGGAGTCCAGCTCTGAGAGCGAAACGGATGGCGACGACCAGAGTGAGGAGGAAACTAAGGTCAATTTGTCTTATAAGTGAGCCAATAAATATAATCCTGGGGTTAAAGAAATATGTGAAGTTTAAAAATCTAGAGTCCGGCTGTTCTCGCAGACTCCACAGAAGCAGGCGAAACAAGTCACCCCGAAAAAGACACCAGAAAAAAAGGACGAGGATGATGAATATGGAGGCTCAACTGATGTGGATGAACCAGGTAATAAGTTAAAACTTGTCAAGGAAAATCAAAGAGTAAACACTTATTTTACTTGATCTGTCCTGTTCTGTTGTCTTTCATTGTACCTTAATTTGGATGTTCCTTTAGTTTGATAATTGGGTTGAGAGGGTTTTCTTTAATTGGCTTGAATGTTTAAAACAGGGTTTCAGCTGATTTGTGACCAAAGTTCACCTACGACTAATAGAATGAGAAGATTTAATTAAAGAGGTGGAAGTTTAATGGAAATGGGGATACAGAGGAAATTGAGTACATAAAATATCTAATTGTGAAGTTAGTTGAATCAAGATAAAGTCCACAAGCATCTTAACATTTTCTTAACTTTAAATTATTTTGGGAGTTGTAGAAGAAGACTGGGGTACGTTTATAAAAACATTTACATTAAGTTTATGTGAATGATTGACGCTAAATGTAACAACATAAAACGGAGGTAATATGTAAAATTTCCTTTTTTTAGCTTTACATCTTGTGTTATTTCCTCATCAATTATATACATGGAGTGTTTTGTTTTTCTTTCACGCATGTCTGAGAAATCATTGAATTCCCCTTGGGGGCCGTTTGGGAGTGCCTAAATGCTTGCTCTCACTAAGCTCCGCCCATTTCCACAAAGCTCCTCCTTGCAGCTGCAGCCTCCAGCTGAGCTTCTGCCTCACAAAGCACCCTTCCCTCACACAGCTTCATCCCCTTTAAATGAAAGTAAAACCTAAAGGTAACGCATTTATTATCCAAAGAACTTTGAAGCACCTTCTGGCTGCATGCACTAAATTCATACAGCCATGAATTAAAAACTTGCAGGCTTCAAGTTTTCCATTTTTCCACATTATTTTTGCATCAGATTGCTTTGAATGTCTTTCTTTTTATCTTTCTCTTCGGCGACTGCATGAGGCTCTCTTCTCATTATGGCTTAGTTTAAATTTGTCTTCTAAATGTGCCAGTGTCGCAGACCAATTCATACCTCAGTTGAGTATTCATATAAAATTCTTGTCAGCCTGTAGAATGCGTGGCTGATGGATTCCCTACTTGTTTGCCAAAATAAAGTGATTTTTTTTGCTCTTTTTCCCATCCTCTAACTCTCCTCTAACTCCTAAACAACAACTAAAAACATGAATTTATTATTCACATCATTCTCAATTGTACATAGTTTTTTTTTTGTTTTTTTTGTTGTCTTACTGCAGATAAGCAAATATTTCTCTTGTAAATAAATATATATATATATTACATGGTGTAGCCTTCTAATTTACAGAAGGGTCGGTATGACAGCTACGCATGGTGTCAATCAAAACCCCAGTTTCTAACATCAAAGCCTATGCTAATTTGGTCCATTCACTGAGCTCAGCAATTGCTGATCCTCATTATTTATTAACTAACCCCCAAAAGAGCAAAAGCCGAAATGAAACCTTCCGGCAGAATATAAATCCTTCTCTTTTTTTTTTTAAGTTTGTTTTATTTTACTGCTGAAGTTGTTTGACCTTTGTCACACACTACTTCATAGCTCAATTTTATTTCAATAGCATAAAAAGACAATATTCCAGCATCACCTTCATGTGTATTTGACACTGTAGATTACACTCTTTTTTTTTTACCCCTCAAAGACAGGCTGCCACTGATTTTTGGACTTGTCAAAAAATTATGTTGCATCATTGCCAATGGTACGGCATTCTCTATATTTATGTTCATCTCTCGTGCACTGCTGCTACAGAACTGAAGTAGCTGTGACTCAAATAGCCTAACTTAAACTCACGTTACCTAATGCAGACACTTCACTGTTGCTGGATGCTTGAAACTTAAAATATGACCTACTTTCTTTTTTATTTCTCTGAGTGTCTAACCAGACCATTTAGTTGTTATTCCCGGAAATTATCATTTTCTTTTCATGCTTTAGATAATTGCATTTTTGTTTTGTACAATAACAATAAAAGCTTTCTTATCCTGATACCCTTGAACCAGTAGCAAAACATCGATAAATTTCTACTGAGCCTGAAAACACTAATCTAAACTGATAAATTTAAACTTATGTAAGTTAAATACCAAAGGTGTCAAATAAATTATAAGTCGGGCGTTGGATAAACTGTAAGTTGAAATGACCATTTTGGTCCAACACAAAAATTGAAATTTGAAAGATGAAAATGTGAAGACATTTTAGTCATGTAATCCAATAAGAAAACACCTATTGAATGACAGAACCATAAATCTCCTTGGTATAAATGAGTAAGAACATCTCTGTGTGGAACAAATCCAAGAGCCGAGATTAAGTGATTCATTTGAAGTGATTGATTTTATTCCCTCAAACTACTGGAGCCTGAAAGGGGGCAACAGCACAGCTGAAGTAGACTGAATGAATATAGAGGGAGCTATGGGGCAAAATGAGAGTCGTAGGATTAGACAAAGGGGCTAACTATTATAAGCTACTTGGGAAATGGATGAGTTTACGTCGCCACTGCGAAAAGGGCAAGAGTAAGAAACCATGCAGCTTGGGTGGAAAGCGAGAATGGAGTGGAGCAGTAATGACTGCAAAGGGACTTGTGCATGATTCTCATTTCTATGTTAATGTGAGACCCGGAGTAAAGTGGTGAGGTGCATCATTAAGAAGAGACAACAGCCTCTGACCCACCAACACACCACGTTACATGCGGACTGCATTTTAAACAGAGCTGCCCCGCCCCCCCCCAACAACACAGCCTGGCAAGAAGCGTGTTGCCAGCAAGATTACACAGAATGAAATGCTTATGTATATTTCATAGAAATGTGGACTCACCTGGCATTTTAATGAGACGTTAAACTCCTCTCCACAGATGGCAAGGAATTTAAAGCAGATTTAACTCTTGCACATATTAAAGTTAATTAGTTTTAAGGTTAGGGCCACAGAGCAGTCAGCACATCTCGCCCTCGCTGAATTTATATGTTGAGTTGCAAAAACAAATATTTAACTTAAAAATATAATTCCCTGCAAGACTTTTCTTTCATTAGAGTAAGTCTGGCATTCCAGGGAAACAACTGATGATTAACTTTTAACTTTTTTTTTTTTTTTAAGCAGGAGGAGATGAAGATGATGAATCGGGAGTGGATACAGAAGACGAGCTGCAGAGGTAATTGGAAGAAATACCACAGACTGTGATTGTAGTTCTTAGCTTGGCTCAGATTCGTGCCATGAATGTATCGTTTTATCTCATGTTCTAAGTGCCCTTTCCAACTTTAAGCCATGTTCTGTGAATTAATTTCTAAATACACTTATACAATACTGCATACGTGCATTTTGGTGTCAAAAAGTAAACAACCGTGTCTTCAAAGAGGTATGTTGCTTTAAAAAAAAAAAAAAAAAGGAAAAAAGTTGGACGTGAGTCGAAACCACTGCTCCTTCTACATAAGCTACGTCTGGCCAGCAGTAGTTGCTGTTATGTTTTGCAATAGTTATTTGTAACAGTAATCCAGCTTTATAATTGGCCATTTCCTATTTAAACCTCATGTGATGTCTGATGAAAGAATAACAGATTCACTGTGAATGTCACAACATTTTAAAGCACATCTATCATAATATCAGCCAGACTCTCCTAAAATGTCTCAAACTAGCAGGAATTAGAGATGCAGAGGAAAATCTGCATCTCTAAGAAACAGAATAGTATTTTCTGTTTCTTTTGTCTTGCTTTTCAGCTTGTCTTATCCTGATCATTGTTTAGCTGGTCTGAAACTAAAGAAAAAAATAAATCAGCATGTTGGTTTAAATATTTGCAGATTACGCTTGTAACACTCTTTGGTGTGGAAGTTGTTTTTGAAGGAAAAGTACTCAATGTTGGATATTTTATTACCAGTGACGTTGAGGAAGCACATAATGTGTAGGAATCAGTATTTTCTACCACATATCGGGACACTACTGCAGTTTGTTCAAGGTGCTAGAGCTACAGAAACTTGAGCAAATCACAGGGTGACCGAGCTCATTTGATCAAAGTTCCTCTTTTTTACCCTTTTGGTCTTTCATTGTCTGTCCTGGAACAAGTCTGGCTGACATGCTGGGACATTGCCTGTTGGCACAGTACTACTTCTTGTTTAGGAGCGAATTCATTCATTCATAGGGCATATCTGAGTGGCTTCCTATCAATGCAGCCTTTCTCTGTACTTGTTAAAAAAGCTTTGGAAATGACCAGGTACTGGACTGAAAAACAAGCAGGTAATGTCACTGAACAGCCTTCACAGATTTTGCTCAAGACTCTTAGGATGTTAAAAAGATTCTTTGGAGGAAATCTACAGAGAACGTGGGTTGGTTCAGGACTCTTGCTGTGAACAAAAATGAAAAACTTTAGACTGACCGGAATTGTCTCCTATTGTGTGATGAGCATTGAAAGATATTGTGTTCTCCTTATCAAAGGGTGGAGAGCAAACAGAAGAAAGCAGCTGTGAAAGAAGAGGACCCGTATGGGGGGTCGACGGATGAAAACACAGATGCTGAAGCGGAAGAGGATCATCCCATCCCCGAGCTGCCAGGTACGTCTGCCTCTGCTGTCATCTCGGCGTCTTCCTGTCTCTGTTACTCATGCTCCGCTTGCGAGAACACGTCTGTCTCTGATGGTCTGATGCACGGGACGCTGCAGCTGCTCACAAAATTGATGGCCAAACATAAACAGCAAAAGTGTCTTCTGTTTGCTTTTGTGCTCGTTCCCTTTTGACAAAAGACATCCATATATTCCTGTCCTCCTTGTTGTCTAGTCTGCCACCTGCCTTCTTTGATTTTCTTTTCATGTTTTGTTCCTTTCCAGATTTTCTTCACGGAAAGCACTTTTTCCTGTATGGAAAATTTCCAAACAACGAGAGGCGACTACTTTTACGGTACATCGTTGCCTTTAACGGGTAGGAGCAGACTTTTTTTTTGTGCCACGAGTCATTTTAAAAACTGAACTTTTTACACCAGACACCTGGCAAAGACGCTGTATATTTAGTTTAAAAGTGCATATCTCACTGCTGTGTTTTCTTCAGAGTGATCGAGGAGTACATGTCAGATAAAGTGCAGTTTGTCGTGACGAGCGGCGGATGGCACGAGTCCTTTGAGGATGTAAGTTCTCTCCCTTTGAAATGTAATTCAATAAAGTTGTCCAACATAACATTTAACATTTGAATGAATGGATGCACTTGCCATTATGTGCAACTTCCAAAAGACGGTATCCTGACAAATTGCTGGAGGAAATTTTGCTAGTTGTTGCTAAGTTACACAGAGGGCACCTCAAAAAGGCCTTTTAAAAGCCTCAGACCTCCCTAAAGATGCAATCCTAGAGTTCGATGCTGTTATTACCATTTTGAAAGGTATAATAAAACCATCAAAGAAATTGGGGCAAATTATTTTTGCCTACCTAGAGTGCCCTTCAAACATGTATGAAATTATTTAGCTGAGTTGGATTTCAGCAGCTTTGCTTAAATCAAGCTTTTGCCGGCTGATGCCGATTTGTGGTTTTATTTGAAGTCTGTCCTTCACATTCGTCCATTTCAAATTATCTTTCAGTCAACTAACAAATTAAAATCCTCTGTGTCCACTTTTTTTTTACTCTACTAAGGCATGCAGGAATCAGATGAAACAAATGTCCTGGAGGTATTAGATTGGAATACTTAAGATTGCAGCCCCAGGCGTATGCCTGTAATAATCATGGACTGGTATAAGATTCACACACCTGGAGTATAATACACCACTGTATCAAAACACTTACCAAAAATTTATAACATGATATAAATGCTTTTATTTCTATATAAAAATCTAACTTTTTCCTGCTGCTGCTAAATTAATGCATTTTTACAGGTAATATTTCTAATTTTTGACTCAAGCAAAAGTGTTCAAATGTTTCTTGCTAGTTACACCAAACAATTAACCTGATAACAGACAGTTTACCCTTGACCTGCAGGTCAGGCAAGGTAAAAATTGTAGATTGTCTTTATTAAACGTGTCAAAGCTAAAACCAAAAGTTTGGAAGCACGACATTCTCTGTTCACAGAAAATCAAGTTCTACGTATTTAACCGGATTACATGGACATGAATGCCTTTTTCTCTTACCTGTCAGTTTTAGTAAGTTTTCCTCACAGAACAAGCTGTTGATGAGTTTACAGACTGTAATGGTCTGAGTTGTGGTCAAGGAAGAATCGCCTGATTGCAATTACTGTCTAAAATCACACAATTTTTGATCTTTCTAGCATCGTAATCATCATTGGCACAAAGATTTACACACGTTTCTGTTTTGATTTGTTTTTTGTTGCTCACATCGATCACAGGCGCTGATGGAGAATTGCAACCTGAACTTTGTGAAGCCTGCATGGATTTATGCGATCAATGAACGTCAGAAAATGCTGCCCTACCAACCTTACACTGTCGTGCCCTGAAAAATACACCACCAGCGCACACTGAGGAGTCTGGCACGCTCTCTTCCAGTCCTGATGAAGATGCAAATGGGAAAAGCCATAGTTCTTTTTCTGATTAGCCACTTCAAACGAGCAATAAACCATTAAGTGTTCACTTAAGTTTTCTTTTTTACACTGACTTGCGTGATGGTAATAAAATAACCTGAGATGTTTTCTCCAGAGAGCTGGGACTAAAATGCTTATTGAATCATCTCCCTTGAGTTAAGCGGTAGCTTAGTTATAGATTTATTTTTATTTGCCCTTTCTCCTATGAGTTGTTCATCACAGTCAGGCGAGAAAGAGTCATCCTTCATGTGAAGCTCATCTCCTGGACGTTAGGATAAGAAGCAAAGTCCCTGATTCAGGCCTTGTTGGAGTTTCTCGATCCAAACGCAGCTGCTGTCTGCCTCTGCTCTTCACTGCAACCTCGGGCTACGGGACGGGAATGAGTAATGATGCTGTCCTGACTGCCAGTGGCACTGATAAGAGGCTCAATGTTGCAGACTGTTAGACTTTATGAGATCAACCCAAAGTCAAGTGAAAGGTTGAGGTTACTTAATGCTGCAGTCAAGAATTGGAAAACGTTACGTCAGGAATACAGGAGTCCAATAAAAAAGAAGACCTGAGTAGGGGTGGGTTTGTTTTCTGTTTTATTTTCTGTTCAGTGACTGCTTTCTGTGTGTTTGGAAAAGATGAGTTCATGAATTAAAAAGACAGTCTGGGATTTTATGTCATTGTTATTTTTAAAATGCCTGTCTAATTTATGCAGTTTTCTATGGCATATTGGATTCTCATCTGTCTGTAGCGGCTTCTTGGACTCTCTGTCTTAAGGTATTTTTTCCTATTGCTGTGGTACATAATTATTTTGTCCAAATAAAAAGGGGTTTTTAATTAAAAACATGTCTGTCATTGCTTATTAATCCGACTTGCTTTGCACTCGGCCGCCCTCATTTCTTCCTGGCTCTGACTGTTGCTGCTTGAGCGACTCTTCTTTTTCATTCCCTCTCTGATCTGGAGTCCTCTTTCCACTCTAATTTACTACTCCTCCTTTTTTCAAGCCCAGAGCCTCTGGGTCTCCCGCACTTCAGTCAAGGGGATTAGAAGGACGGTATGTGGACGGGAGATGGGGAAAGTAGGAATGGTTACAGGGGAGACTGAATACAGGAAAGATGAAAAGGTCCGAGTTCTCAGCAAGGATGCATTTTTGAAGCAGCTAAGTATTGGATTGTCTGTTGTGCTTCTAGGTTGAGGGCCGTTCACAGGCGTACAACCAAGACTGCAGTATGTTGGAGTTAATTTCCTGTAGCCTTGTGTGTACCGATTTACTTCTTATGACGGGGTGAGTTTAGGGTCAAACTCATTTATGTTGCCTCTAAAGATGGCAGCGCCCTTTTTTTTATTAGTAAACT
Organism: Poecilia reticulata; assembly: GCF_904066995.2. Lineage (NCBI taxonomy): Eukaryota > Metazoa > Chordata > Actinopteri > Cyprinodontiformes > Poeciliidae > Poecilia > Poecilia reticulata. Next base: position 11,265,560 of record NC_088845.1, read on the forward strand.
CCAATTCCATCATCTTGGTGACAGGAAGTGTGAGCAGCTTCAAAATATTTAAGTAGAAATTTTCCCTTCATTCTTGTCTCCTCAATTTGTTTCAACAAGATTTATTCTTGTAACATTTTTATGTTCCCTGTGAAGTTTAGCAATGACTGACTGAGAGAAACCTCTCTCTCTAATAGTGGGTACTGTGTACAAACATTTGTATTTTTGGTACGTTTCAGTACCTTATTTCCAAAATAAGGTACCAAGCACAGTAAACTGATGCATTACTTTGCATTGATTGATTGGTTTCACATAAAGGTTATCGAATTGTTCTCACAGGTCACCGTAGGTTTTTTTGATCGCCCGACTGAGTTTTTGGCATTTTGGCTGTGTTTAGATTTATTCGAATAATAGTTTAACTTTTGATTTTTACAAATTTCTGGTTTTAATTTTTATTTTAAGCCTTTTGTGATTATTTTCTGCTCTTCATATGTTCCACTGTGGTGTCTGATTGTAGCGGTCACCTTCCACATGTAGAAGCTAAGATAATTTAGGAATATCCATATTTATCCTTATTTGGTCAGTCACAGTGTAAAGACCTTTGCTGAGATACATGTTCAAACACACCCAATGCTATCAGACACAACACTGCTACGCTTTTAAATTAAAAAGTACAACATTTGCTGCCATCTTTCTTTATATAAAAGTCATCTGTTCAACACTTGTTTTCACAGAAAGAATGGCCTCACTGATTGAACTCCACTCTTTTTTATTTTTGAACAATTTTCCAATCAAATACATGCAGCATGCTTGTTATTACTGTTTTGCGAATTCTAGTATCTTTTACTGTGTAAAAATATAATCTCTACTACGAACGGTGATTTGACTCAAAGGCAACGTTGGTCTGCAAAGAGCACGACTGTGTGCTTTCCTTGGAGAAAAGCTTTACTTTTGAATTAAGTTTAATGTCCCTTTACCAATTTACAGTAACAAAATCAAAGTGATTCCAAATAGTTTCCTTAGCGATTTTTCCACAAAGTGTTAATCTTTCTCAAGGTATAGAGAAAACTGCAGTGCAAACTTTCCCTAAACACAGCCTCCCTCCTACATATGAAACTTGAATGAGGTCTTTAATAAACATGAACCAAGTGCCCCTTTCCACTGTAATTTATATGATGTAGATTCAATCAGGCATACCACCTAAGGATTTTCTCCTCACTCGACATACGCCATTATTATGCAGGAGCTGTATAGGGTAAAAATTGTGATAGATTTTGCAGAGATTTTCATTTCAGGTGCCTATTGATGAATAGTCTGACTTTATAAATACAATACATCTGAATCAAAAGAACCCCATTGCAGTGAAATATGTTCCAGGAGTCGGTCTTTTGTTTAACAGTCCAGTTTATGATTAAGCTGAGTTGAGGTGGCGCGATAAAAAAATAAGTTCTGGTGAAAAAAGGAGTAAGTGCAAAGTAACTTTTTAAAGTTTTTGACATCGAGTGCAATTAAATTCCCGGCCAAACATTACGAGGTGCAATTTTTTCCTATGTACTTCATGTTTCCTGGAAAATCTGTTTTCTCTGAAAATCTCCCTCTTCTGCCTCATGCTCAAGTGATTTTGTTCAGATTTCCAGAAAAACTTGTTCTGAGAAACATCACCTTGTCAAGGTAAATTTTTTATAGGATGTGTAGTGGGAAATATGATGCCAAGAAAAACTATACCTCCTAAAATTTTGTCACGCTAAAACCAAACTATTTAATTGTTTCTCCTGCTCGAACTGCGATGCTGAGAAGATGTGAAACGCTGTGAATCAAAAGAGTTGAACAAAAGGTGTTGATGCAAAGTATCAAATTAAAATGCATGAGCATAAATTGTCACACCTTTAAGATTTTTAATTGGAAAATATATATTTTTAATACGTGTTTCCTTTGACTTCACAATTATTTACGGCGTTGTGTTGTCCTGACAAAATCAAATAAATAGAATGTTGTGTTGGCAACGTGACAAAATATATATTTAAAAAAAAATCAAGCTTTAGAAATATTGTTAAAAGGGAATAAGCTTTACAAAAACTTATTAATATTTTGCCAAATATTTGTTGATAATGCACTCCAATTTAATTATTTTTATCGACTAACATAAGGAAGGTAGTAAATCTCGTCTCATAATATTTGAGTGAAAGTAGTTGGATGTGAATGTTACTAATCAATATTTAATAATACAAATAATTTATGAATCCTCAAAAACTAATTTACAGACACTTACCGATGCACATCCAGAATTCATTTGTAGATTTTTTCCTCTGGCCTCATTTCTTGTTTGCTAGACTGGGATTTGTTGGACAGTCACTCTTCTCTCTTTTTGGCTTTCTCTTTTTTTTCCAGTCAGACTTTCCTTCCTTTCAATTATTTATTTTCCTCCTCGCTCTGGGTGACAAGGCTTATCAGCTTGAAGGACGGTTCAGCCAGGATTACTTTTTGCCATTTAAGGTAAGCATATCTGCAGAAGTAGAAATAAATTTACAGGAGAACCAATGAAGTATCTCTGTAATGACTGTACATCTCTTTCGTAATCTGCTACATCAAGAATATTCATGAACAGCATCAGAAAGTAAAACTTAATTTTACTTAAATTAATTTTATGTAAACCTTAATTTTACTTTCATTTCAGGGCGTAATGACAAACCGTAGCCAAGCTCCCTGTTTAGGGAATTCAGCATGGAAAACATTTATCACATGTTCCAATAAAATCACTGGATGCACAATCTCACCAAAGTAATTGACCCTAATTTGTGAAAGTCAAGACTTCTAAATCAATTCTCAACATTAGCATTCAGATCATGAGGGAGAAAGCTGAATGTACACCCTTCAAAGCAGCTATTTCAGTAAAGTTCTTCGTTGTTATGGGACATCAGGTACAGGTTTAATATTCTTAACACATTAACTTTACAACCGTTTGCATTGATCTGCAAAATCTGAAAGGTCATAAGAATACACAAACTGTAAATGGAAAAAAGACTATCCAGTAACAAATAGATGATCCACACATCTAACATGTTTATTACTACAAGTAGCTTTCCATTGCTTGTACTTTTATTTGAGACATTGTAAAACTGAAACCCCTGGTAGCCATTTAAAGATGCTTAAAGACTTGCTCATGACAAGTGCTGCCTATTTCTACAAAGCTCCCTTTCGGAGCTGCAGTCACCAGCTGAGATTCCGCCTCCCAGAGCACCCTGCCTCATTTTCATCAGGTTAGATGTGCTTTTGGTGCTGCTTACGTGTAAGAGAAGAACACCTGTTGTACTACGCCTAACATAATTCATTTAATTAATAGATTATGACTCAATTAAAATGGGTGAAAATCTCATCTAAAGGCCAAATCTTGACCTTAAAAATAGTTAAATTATCACCCCGTTGTCTTGACAACTGAACATCTGCAGGTTGAGCTCATGAGACAAACTGAAGAGTTATTTACTTGAGGAATGTTTCTCTGGGATTGTTTTTGTTTTTTTAGGAAGTGTGGCCACTGCCCAGTTTTATTTATTTGTTTTATGTTTTGGAGTGGAGAGAATCTGTTTCTTTCATTCTAGCCATGCTGGCGCCTACAGAAATCTACACAGATGCTGTTGGATGCTTTAAAACAGTTGTGTGTATTCAAGTTTAGAAACAATAACAGATCAAACAAACATTATTGATCAGTGTTATATTTTTGATAATGCATGTTCAAAGAACAGCTTTTATTCTTTTTTGTGTGTTAATGATGTGATATTTACACAATAGTGTTTTTTTCTATCTTAACACAGACATCTGACTTGAATAACTCAAACGCTTTGATTTTTTTTTTCTTTAACTGATTGAGATGAAATATTTTCTTGCTATAATTGAAGATTATAGATACAAACAGAGATAAATGTCCATGTTTTTACTGTTGACTTCATTTTTTTCAGTAATTGCTGAATGCCTGCAGTGTGCCCCTCGCCTCATTATAACAAGTTGCTGCTACACTGGATTAGTCAAGAGAATGTGACTGACCTTCATTTTATTGACTGGCTCATCATTTTCTTTGCAAACAATTTTGCATTAATGACTTCACCAACAGGGTTTGATTCCCGGCCCTGGTCTTTCTGCATGGAGTTTGCATGTTCTCCCTGTGCATGCGTGGGTTTTCTCAGGTACTCTGGTTTCCTCCCACAGTCCAAAAACATGACTGTTAGGTTAATTGGTCTGTCTAAATTGTCCCTAGGTGTGAGTGTGTGTGCGCATGGTTGTTTGTCCTGTATGTCTCTGAGTTGCCCTGCGACAGACTGGCGACTTGTCCAGGGTGAGCCTGCCTCTCGCCTGGTACGCCAGCTGGAGATGGGCACCAGCAACCCTCCTGACCCCACTGAAGGACAAGGGTGAAAGAAAATGGATGGATGGATGGATGGATGGATGGATGGATGGATGGATGGATGGATGGATGGATGGATGGATGGATGGATGGATGGATGGATGGATGGATGGATGGATGGATGGATGGATGGATGGATGGATGGACATTTTCAAACTTCAGGGGATGGATACAAACTAATAGTTTTCCTCTTCTGCAGTGTGCACACTCTAAAAGAGATGGCATTTGACTCATCATAGTTCTCTAAGAAGAAAAAAAATAGCTTTCCTTTCATTCAAGTATAAACATTTCTTATAAAGTAGAACTTTGAAAAGCATTAAAAGTAATATGACCGCAAGGTTGGTGTAATCATTTTTCCACTTAAGTCACTCAGGAGGCTGGAAGTATATTTCATAAAAGAACAGCTGCACATCACAGCTTTTAGGCTTTAATTGTGAAACATTCTATTATAACCCTCTTAACGTGCCATTAGCTCTGATACTTTCTCTGTGGTAACAAAAAAAATAAATACATAGATTTTTCTCAACTTTGTAAAATGCACACAGTATCTATTGAGCTGGAATCTTGGCTCATCACACCTTGTGTTTCATCGGATAATGTTTCTACTCATCATATACTTGCACATTGAAACATTACATTTCATCAAGTCTGACAGCTATATTTCAACTGTATGGCTGTATAAACCTTTATTTAAGCACTCATCAAACATTACTGAAATGTAAGTAAAGAGGAGCCTACCTGGAGAAAAGCAGATATTGATAAGCACATTGGTGTTTAAACGTCAAAAAATAAAAAATAAAAAAATATTCCCATGGAGCTGGAACGATTTTTGCTTTTGCTTTTCTGCTTTGAGGCAGTTGGTATGATATGTAACCGTGGCAACATGGTGTGTGTGATTTTTTGTTTTGTTTTGTTTTTTTTTTTACAACCAGGAGCACCTCATAAGTATCTCAAAAGCTCACATAAAGTCTCTGGAATATATAAAGTGTTTTTGAATTAAACTGTAGGTCCGTATGTGCAGACCTACAACCTGCTGTCTGTTGTTAAGTGTTTCTTAAGAAAATATGAGATTGTGACACTTTCAAAAACATTTAGGCTTAACATGTTTTGTCACGCCCCTTTCTGTTTCTGTAGCCAACCATGTGGCTCTTGCTCTTTCTCGCCAGAATGAAAATCAACAGGCGAAAAAGAGCATCTATTGCCCCTTTTCCCTCCTCCCCTCCTCCTCTCCTCCTCTCCTCTCCTCTGCCCAGCAGCTGTTTCCAGCTTCTTTCACACTCAGCGCCGCGGAGAGCACATCCGCGGCTCAGCTGAAGGATGGGAGCAATCGCCAGTAACGCTCTCATTTAATTTTCACATTATATAACTGGTCGGGGTCAGGGTGAGGCGACCGGCAGCGTCTGGCTCATTTCTGCTGCACAACCAGGAGGGAGCGCGGAGCAGAAGTTCAAAGAGAGCAGAAGGTAAGGCGTAATTCATAAATAAAAAATAAAAAAATAATGTTCGAAAATAATTTTTGCAGGAATTTTCTATTCGTATATAGGCGAATAAGACATTCTTTTAAAAAAAATTGTAAACTTCTAAGTTTACTATACTTTTTTATTTCATTTCATAGTTTTAAATAGCAACAATTCGCATGAATCTGCAAAAATGAATAATCGAATCAACGTAATCTAGACATATTGAAATGTAATAACATTTATTCCATTTTTATTCTGGTTATACAATAAACTCCTACGATTTATGCCCATTATTAAAAAAGTTATAAATTCAAGGTAGCAGAGCTTTTTGCATGGAGTGACTGTGCAGCAATCCCTCCTCTTGGATATTACGTGGAAAGAAAGCATTTGTAAATAAAAATAAAAGCATTCATTTTGCTTCTATTTTTATTCATTATTCATTCATTATTATATCATTCATTAAATAACTTCATAATGAAGTTATTATAACTTCATTATTTTGGATGAAAGTACTAAAATTACATCTTAAAATAATAACTAACCCAACCTCAAATACTTGTGTCCCCCTTTTTTTTTTAAAAGATGCAACATGTAAATGTTTGGATTATTTCCATTTATTCATAAATTCCTGTTATGAATAACAGGAGTTATGACTCCTGGCTCCATACATAAAAAATAAAGTGGTCATTGTATCACAGTGTGAAGTGTGAATTGTACAGTGTGAAGTTATGTATCATTTGCAGCAGAAGCTCTTCATCCTATCACACAAACTAAAAGCATCTGAGATTCTCCAAGGCACAAGCTTCTTTATTACACATTCTTACACAGAAGTTTCCATTTTTTGTGATACAAGAATTTACTGTTCAAACCTGTGAAATAATTGACATAGTGTAGTTTACAGTAATGTTTTAATGCAATCACTGTGTTCTTAGCATAAATCTTAGACTAGTGAGTTTCTTGTGCGGACATTTTTTAGGTAGATTTATTTTAATTCTTTAACTATTTTATTTTCCAATTGTGTTTAAAGTAAAGTAATGAACTAAACTATAGGTTGAGGCAAAAGTTTTTGGCAGTGGAGTGGATAGTATGTTCTACTTTCTAACTAACCGTGTCGTATTGATTCCCAATAGCCATGTGTACAATCTCTGCCTTGTGACAAACTTGTATTATCATATGATTCACTTACAAGATAAAGGAAGGTATTACTCAGACTTGTTGTTTTCAGCCTTCAATTAAAAACCACTCTTCAGCACTTTATCCTCTGCTGTTGACTTCTGAGTGTGAGTTTCCATAACAGTCTGCTCACACTGGGCTCACTTCAGTTGTAAGTGACTAGCAAAAGCTGCAGTGTCTCTTTTTAAATAAGAGATGGAGGAGATGTGAAATTGCACGTTGAATAATAAATGCTGATGTCTGGTGCGGTGCTCTGCCTCAGGACTGGAATTTTCATGTTGTGGTTCTGTGTCGAAGTGATTCTCCTGCATGCTCCTCCGTTGATTGGGAAACCGTTTAAGCGGAGGAATTCTGGTCATTTTTTGCAAGATTTTACGTGGGAAAATATTTATTACCTGCTGTTTAATTTAGTCACTTCCATTTTTATCACTTCAGGCAAGTGGATTTCACCTTGCAAGGCTTTGAGCACTTGTTCCACCACTAGGAATTATTTTCCAAGAAACAGCTATCATTTCAAATCCTCTCGGTTTCACCTGGAAGGTAGAAATAAAACACACAAGAAACATCACATTCTGCCTTTTGTCGCTCTTCTTTTCATAATTTGAGCAGAGAATGATCTCAGAATAGTATGTAGTTTTGTTCTCTGTTGCATAATTTACAGACGCGTTGCAATGTATTAGAATATCATTTGAGTTAATGTATTTCACTAATTTAATTCACAACATGAAACCTACACAATGTGGAGATTCATTAAATATGGCTGCTTTGACTTTCATCTTCATAAAAAAAAAACAGTGCATCAACACGAGTAGATGATAAGATTTCCCAAATCATCACTGACGGTGGAAGCTTCACATCGGACATAAAGCACCTGAAATCCTATACATTTCCACACTCTCTCCAGACTCTGTGACCATAATTTAAACATCTACTTTCACTTTTAAAAAAGCACTGTAGAACACGGATGATTAAAGGAATCTTTTTTTCTTTTTGTAAGCCAGCTGAGATACAGTCTGTGGTGTTAAGGAGTGGCTTAAACACAAGGAGTGTCAAAATCATAGCTCATGTCTTGAATATGTTTGTGTGTGGTGATCCCAGCTGTATTCCACATCTTGTGAATCTTCCCGAAACTCTAGAATTTGCTTTTCTTTGCAAGTCTGTTGTTATGGCTGCTGGTGGTGCACACCACTTTGCATCCATCTGCGTGAATACCACACCATTAACTCTTGTTACATGTTCCCTGAGATTGTGTCAGCCATATCATAACAAAACACCTATGTGTTAAAAAAAATGCTATTTTATTGGTGTTATGTTATGATTTCCTGAAAATCTGTGTTTTTTTACTAGCTAAACAGATAAGTGAAATACATTTAGTTCAGTTGAGTATATATCTGTAGCATCAGTTCACAGCAAATGTGTGAATTGGCACCAAATGTTGTCTCAGTCAATTTGTTCTAGTCATGCAGGCAGATACAGTCAATTACACACAGAGCCTGAGTGGGAGTCATTTTTAGCCCTGGAGTTTCATGTTTCCAACCCAGTTTAGACAAAAACCTATTATCATTAAAATCAGGTAATTATAATCTTACATGATAGGTCTACAATTGTGGGGCATTGTGGCATAAAACTATTAAACGGTATGTCTTAGCGGAACAGAATTCATTGAGTTGATTGAATAGTAGTTTGCAAGCAAAGTACATCTTGCTTTGCCCACCTCTTCATCCTCCTTTGATATTGTTAACCTCAAGATCATTTTTAAGAAACAGTTTTTGCTCAACTTTTTCCAGCACTTTCCTCTTTTTATATATAACCTTCTCCATGTCCACCCTTGCTCTTTCTACTTTCTACCTGTTAAAAAATGCCCACAGTATTTACTGGTCATTGTTGGCCACAAAAAGAAATGTGTTTTTTTTGTTGTTGTTGTTGTTGTTTGTTTGTTTTTTGAAACACTTGTTTCAAGAAGTGTTTTTGAAACAACACTATTTTTGTTTTAAAAAAACAAAAAAGAGCGAATACGGCAGGCAGTTATAACATAAAAGCGGCTTCACTACCCTCCTATTGTAGTTAGACATTGATTACCAATAGTCAAATGAAACTGATTTTATGTTTAAATGGCCTGCCATACAGTGGTAGCATCTTGCTGTTGACATAGCTGCAAACCAGCTCAAAAAAAAAAAGATGGACGCTGGCCCTTGCGCCCCAAACGTCACACCCACCCACCGGGAAATGTCCCAATCCTCCCAATTCGCCAGTCCGGGCCTACATTAAAATATTCCAATTTGATCCTAATTGGAATTCAGATTGCAATAATATTATATTAGTATTCACCTTTGTGACCAAAATCTACTGACTGATCATTAAAAACAAAAAACCACCAAAAGAAGTCGAAGAAGCAAGTCTTTTTTTTTTTTTTATTCCTGAAATGGACAGAGAGTTGATTATGCAGCAGCTGAACACCATTCCCAGTGGCGTTGAGTCTCATTCCTTCCTCTCAGTGAAAGAAATCAAAGATTTATAGCAAGTCAGCTCATTGCTTTCACTTCAAGAACCGTGTACTCTGAAAACTGACTCCACTCTATTTACCATTGTCTTTTTGTTGTTGTTTTTTTAGCAGTGCCAAAACCAGACAAGGACAAAAATGTAATAGAACTGTCAAGAGTAACCAGAGAGGAGTAGAGGAGTGGACAAAGAGAAACATGAGGGTATTTCACAGGAGGATTGAGTGGTAGGAGAAAACAGGCTGGGTTACAGGGAGGATAGTTCTGTTTTAAGGGCAGATGAGGATGAGAGAAGGAGGGGTTGCTTCGTAAAAGTGATTTTGTTTGTTTAAAAAATGCGAAATAGTATAGCAAAATCTGTTTATTTCTTTTATAATCAAGTCTGAAAGAAAGTATTTTGTGTTTATAATTTGGTTGCATTTTTCATATTCTTAAAAAAGCTACTGTATTATTTTCAGAATATTGTTTTTTTTTTTTTTAACCATATAAAGTTGAATTTTCATCCAGTGCGTTGTTAATGTGTTTATGTGCCTCGGGGTGTTTCAAGGCAGTTTTCTGGACTGCACCTTGATATCTCAATTTAAATATCTCTGTTCTGTTTTATGTTTCTTGTGTGTTGTGACAACTAAATAACGCAAAAGCCATCTTCAGATATGTTGTTTCAGTTTTACCTATTTTCAATTTTATCCATCTATTTTCACATTCTCATCAAAATTTGTGGTTTCTTATCTTTTTCGATCATTAAAAAAAAACATTTACACTGTACTGTTGTACCTTTTCTAAGTCAAGAATCAGATCGTATTTATTTATGACTCAACTTCTCTCTTGTCTGCAAACACATACAATCTGACCTTAAAAATCTAATCTCACTAAATCCATTGACATTTTGTGCTTGCAATCTCCAATAACTTTTCACATTTCAGGATGTATGCTGGATGAATACACTGTTAGTTAGATTTCCTCTGATGTTATTTAGTTTGCACAACACACAAGAAACATAAAACATAACGGAGATCATCAGCGACATGCAGAGAATAATGTATATTCTTTCAAAGTTGCTGTCACACTGTTTCTTGGCTTGTATGTTATCAAACCTGAAGATGCTTTTCATGAAGGTCCAAAATCGTGCCCCTATTTTGTGTTGCGTAGAACTTTTCGATCCGACTGATTTTTGTCTCACATAATAAATGCTAGTGTTGTGGTACTGGAGACCGGTCTTGGCCTCGGGTTAGATGGTCTTGACTACAACACTAATGAACGCCTGTCCATCTTTGACTGAAAGTTCAACACAATCTATGAGGTCAATTACCTAGCAACGTATTCAAATAAAAAAGTTAAATAAAATCAAATGGTTTGTGTTCTTGTCATGGTATAGCCACTCCAAATACTCAGCATGCTGCATGCTTGTCCAAATGACATTCACAGCAACGAGCTGTTCTGCTCAAAGAGTCGTATACAAGTTGTCATTTTTCTCATTTCTTTTATTGTTTTAGCAATGTCACTGTTCCCTTCTCTGCAGAATTTTAAACTTTAGTCTTAGTCTTTCTGTTCCACGCTCATTTTTTGCTGTCACCTTATTGTGTCAATTCTGGTCACAAACACATCTCAACACAGCTGGTGGTCCAACAGAGTTCCATTTCTTCAGTCTCTGAAAAACACTGGTTCTTGATAAAATGTGAGAGAATTATATTTTTTGCTACCAAGGCAAAGTTACAGTTCAATAGTTCTTGATTTATTTCATTTTTGGTTGGAGGAAACATTTTCTTTTCTTTTCATTGTTATGGCATTTGAAGTAACAAGATATGAGCTAAATGTAGGATTTTTCTTCAGCTGTAAATTGAAAGTAAATATATTTGAGGTTCCAGTTGAGCCGCTGTGGGCAAAGGATGAGCTGGAGCTGCTTGAATATTTCATTTTCTTCTTTTGCTTTTTGGTTGCAACATTTTGTAGCTTTTTTTCTTGCTCCAGTTTAATGCCTTAGGGCAGCTTGTTCTTTGTTGTTTTGAATTAATTTTGAAGTAAACTGAAATGAGAGTTCCTTTGAAAACATTGCTTGAAACACAGCTTAGAGAACAAAGCTGGTAATATATTCAGCTTTTTTTTTTTTTGTTGAAAAAAACAAACAAACATATGTATTTCATATATTTTGTTTTCAGTAAATCTGACTGAAAACAACGTGGTGGTTAATGAAGTTAACAGATGATTTATCAGTAATAAATCAGTAATGCATCCTTCCCATCACATGAGGAGTCCAGAATTGGTCTGCAGGATTTCCAAGATTGTTTGAAAACTAGTAGATCTTAGCAGAATCTCTTGTGAGTGTGAAGGCAGTCATTATGCTACTGCACTGCTTAGCACTCACCAATACATTTCATTTTTACTTGATGGTTTCCCATATCAGGCATCATATCTGGAACTGGATGTTTGCTTACAAGCTATGTAGTTTTCCCTTAACGTTAAAACCAGATGTTTCTTTATAAACTAAGACATCACTTTTTTGTCACTCTCTCTGATATTAAATCAAAATAAATATTTTGGGTCAATTAGAACTATGAGGGTTATTCTTAATCAGTCAAAAAGGTTACATACATTCTCTTGATATTTGGTAGCAATGCATTTAAACTGTGTAAATACTTACCTTTACAACATTGTGTTAACCTAAAGTGTTGCCCAAAAAGCTGAAAGACTATTTTATGGTTGGACTTTTCATTGAAATTTGAAAGACATATTTCCATCCAAATCTCATGTCTGTTCTACTTTTTCCATTGAAGCAGTAATTGTTCAGTGTTCTCCATGATTCCTCTGTTGATTCTTGTTAGTATAACTGAGTTATACTAACAAGTGTCCTTGATAAGGTCCACGGTGTGGCAGTGTGTTGATGTATTAGCTCTTCTCGTCTTGGCTTTGATTGCAGATAAACTTGGGATAAGCAGTATAGCTTTGTGAAAATCTGAATCTTATTCATCACCTTCAGGCCGACAGCAGATTTGATAAAGTGTCAGAGGTCATTTACAATTTTCTCCATCCATTTTCTTTACACCCTTGTCCCTTAGTGGGGTTGGGAGGTGCTGGTGCCCATCTCCAGCTAACGTTCCGGGCGAGAGACGGGGTCACCCTGGACAGGTCGCCAGTCTGTCGCAGGGCAACACAGAGACACACAGAACAAACAACCATGCACACACAAACACACACCTAGGGACAATTTGGAGAGGCCAATTAACCTGACAGTCATGTTTTTGGACTGTGGGAGGAAACCGGAGTACCCGGAGAAAACCCACGCATGGGTTTTCAGGGGGAACATGCAAACTCCATGCAGAAAGACCGGGACCGGGAATCGAACCCAGAACCTTGCTGCAAGGCAACAGCTCTAACTGCGCCACTGTGCAGCCCTTTACAATTTCCTATTGGTAATAAATAACTGATGTGCCATTTCGCATGATTTTGTAAGTTGTTGAGTCAGATGAGAGCAGTGGAAAGAGGAGAGTGGAGAAAATGTAATGTATTCCCCCAGTCATGCCTCTTTTCTGCATGTCTGCTGACATTAATGGTTGCTATATAAATTTATTCACACATTTTATGTTTTTCTGTCTTCCCAGTTTCTTTTTTTTTCTGGAAATGAGACAGCAGATGTCACATAAAACTAATGTCATAGAAGTATCCTTAAATCTTTGTTAGTGATGTTATTTTGAAAAACGTGAATGGACTCCTTAAAAGTTTTTCTACTGAGCTACTTAATTTGCCCCAGTTCAGAGGAAAAAAAAACATTCAGCATAATCCAGTTTTCCGTGTTTCCTCCATCTTTTAAAAAAAATAAATAGATGCTCCTGCCATGTGGCTGAACCACTTTCTGGTGTTGCTCATAAATGACCCGTGCTTGCCCACAAACAGGTGTGAAGAACAGTTTCCACACCACGGCACCTGCCGTCTGACTTTTCTTTGGCTGGAGGAACCATTCAGTCCCAACTCCGCTACTCAGATGGAATTAATTCAATGCTTCCCCTGCGACTGCCATGAAAACACGGATTAGAGAATAGCTGAGCTTTACTCCCATCCTATGCCACTTTACAGGTTTCTTTCAGGCATCTGATGAAAAATGAGACATCCCTGCCATCCTAAGTGACATTGAATGGACATTTTGTAATAACTAAGGCGAGAAACAAACAGTAAAAGCAAAATTGCTCTTTGAGATTTCCTAAGGGGAACTTTTTTATGGCTTTAAACATCTAAATGTTGAAGTTTTTTGTTCATAGCCTGCGAGCCAGATTTTGCAAGCTAATAACACAAATTGCCATATGGTTTTTATAGTTGTTTCCATGCTACCCACATGAGTGCTAAAGGTATGGGCAGCTCTAACATCTGTTGGAGTGCCCATAAATCTGTAAAAATAAAAAAAAACTATTCAGGTTTGGGAACAACATATGCTGCCTTGTTTTTTACTAAATGCTTTTTTCAAGTTTATTGGTCCTGCAATGCTTTAATTGGCTACTTGGCTCCTCGAAAATGCTGTAAAAGCATACTATAAATGGATAAATTAGTTAATTGTTTCTCCTTATTCTTCTTTTTCTTAAAGCACGGTGAAAAACTAGGATGTAAAATTCAATAGTTTTGAAAGAATACATTTTCTTTTTTTTTTTTTAGATGTCATTTCTTCTTCTTTCTGTCCAAACCATCATCACAATGCAACTGTTTTTTGTTTTTCTTTAATTCACATAAATTAGCACAAAAGAACCATAGTCATTGTGGTATTTGGGATATTGATTGATTTGATATTTTATTTTCCTACAATGCTAAGTGTGTTTTAGTATTTTATTAGTCTCTATAGTCACGTTGATTTATTTCAGTTTTTTATCTTTGTTTTCTAGAAATCCGCTAATACAACAGTTGGTGAACAAAATCTGATGATTTTGTGCTTTGCTGATTTCACCGACTGATTAGCTACTGGAGGCTTATTAAAAATCCCATTTTCTAATTAGTGAACTCACCGTAGGATGTGCTGACAATAGTTATGAGGGTGAAAGCTCTTACTGATGGAGAAAAGACTCTCAGTTAGCAATTTTCAGAATCAGTGAAGTGTTTGAAAACGAAGTCAAAGGAAGCACAAAAGCTGCAAGAAGCCTTGAGAAAGGAAGCATTTCTGCAGAGGCTTGTTGGCTATTCCCCTAGGCTGCTACTTTTAAGGAAGTGAGACTTCATCAGATAAGGATGAACACATTGCAGCAAAGTTTATCTGTTTTTTCCTTTGATAATCCCAATTCTGTCTGCCATGGAACGTCTAGGACTGCTCTCAGTCATTTATAAGTGTTACTGTTACGGTGTACTCTCTATTGAGGGAGGACATACTTAATGCTATTTGTCTTTGTTTTGAAATTATTTGGAAATCCTAATTAACTACAGAGCTGTGACACTATGAATGTTCTCCCTCACACACATTCTAATTTAATGACCTTTAATTAATGAGTGATTTAATGGGATAAATGAAACAAAATCTAATTCTATTTAGTTGTGTATAATTTTTACAGATATCTTTGTCCCTTAACATGCAGGACTTTTTTAATGAAGATTTTTTAAATCTATATTAATAAACAGGTTTCATTGTTATATATAGTACTTAGAGAGAAATTGGAATTGGCTGGTCAAAGGTTTACAAAATTCAAGATTTGAAATTTGACTCAGAACACTGCATTTTCTTTGTTTTCCCATTTCCCTATTTTTTTCCCCCATCTTCCTTTTTGACTGTTTGGGTTCATTGTTTCAGTTTCTGACATTTTGCTTTATGATTTAACTTTCATCCATCCCCTCTAAAAAGTTTCTCTCAGCTACATCTTGTGACTTGAGGAGATGATGCAATATGGTGTTAAAATCTCTAGATTTTCAGTATATTTTATAAAGAGTGGCCGTCATAATTATTGTCTTGTTACCAGAGTCAGAGAAAAAATTACAAGTAGCTAACAACATTACAATGGAGTATATTTTAAAGAATTTCTAAAATATGTGCCGCAGTTTTACTCAGAAATACATTATCTATTATTTTAGCTCCACTTTTAATCACTTCGGAATGAACTAGTGAAACTCTAGAATGTCTTAACAGGCTTTAGGGATTAAATGTCATTTGTATTGTGGTTCTTTGAGTGATTTCCTATTCAGCGCACTCTGTGTTTCTCTGTGATGCGACACAAAAAAGACAAAATCCATTGCTGGTGTTGTAGAAACCTTTGCTTTTTATCTCCTCTGTTGTTAAGAAAAGAGCTCAGCGTTTGTATTTGCTAAGAAAGACTCTTGAATGAACTCCGAGTCGCGTGAGGCCTCATGGTAATTACTTTTCTCCTCCTCTCTTTGTTTTAGCCACTTTCCTCCCTCTTTATCATGTTCACCGGAGCGAAGCCATGACTTTACTCAACGAGTCCGAGGACACCACCTCACCCTCCGCTCCCCTCTCCTCCCTTAGGAACAATTTCTCAGCCTTTTTCACACCTGACGCCTCTTATTCCCTTGCATCCTATCCCACCTCCTCCTCCTCTTCCTCCCTGCTGACATCCTCCAACTGCACTGACTCTTCACCATCTTCCTCACCACCGTACAACTTCTACGCCGTTCTGTTAGTCCTTCTAATCTTTTGTGTGGTGTTCGGCAATGTGCTGGTGTGTGTGGCTGTGTCTCGGGAGCGTGCCCTGCAGACCACCACCAACTACCTCATTGTCTCCCTGGCCGTGTCGGATCTGCTGCTGGCAACCCTCGTCATGCCTTGGGGTGTTTACCTGGAGGTAATGTATAAATGTGCACAACTTTGTTTTTCAAACAAACTCAGTAGAAAACAATTTCTCTGACCCAGAGTGGAATAAAGCTGAATCTTTCTTTCTAGGTTTAGGTAGTTTTTTTTGTTTGTTTTTTTTCATTTTTGGGGGGAGTAAATGCAAAACAAATGAAAGTTGTTTTCATACTTTAAAACAGCAGCGACATATTCTGTCGCACTGCTAAAGTATTCAATTGCAAAGCACTGTCTCCTCAATGTGAGAGGAGGAAAAAACATGAAGTTGACATATTTAGATAATGTCTATTGAGGTAGTTAAGAGACAATGATACTTTTGTAGGAGACGGGACATAATCAGCAGAAACTTAGTTGACTTATTAAGTCACAATTGAGTAAAAAAAAAAAGTAGATTATCATCCATTTCAGATCACAAGATATTTTCATTAACCTCGGGTTTCCATGTGAATCAGTGGGTAAGAAAAGTCGAAAGAAATGATGTTGAAAAACGGATGATTTGCTTAAATCTGTCTTAGTGGCCCAAGATATAACAAGATCCTGCAGTTTCATTAGGCATTCTAAAATAACATATTCATCTGTTATTAGCTTGGCTAATTAATTCATAATTACATTTATCAAATATGTAAATTAACAGTTCATCCCGTTGCAGAAAATGCCCATGCAATGTCTGAAAGGCTGCAAAGTGAATCTCTTTGGGCTTATAGTCAGACAAAGAAAGAAGAAGCTATTAGAAACACGATGATTAAAGTTTTATTTTATTCTTCTGCTGCTTATTCAGACATAATTGACTTGCATCATACTTGAGTTACAAGAAAATTGTTTTGTAATGAAATTGTCCTTGTGAGATCATAGGGAACGGCTGAGCCATAACTTTCATCTATTTTTGTGTTCCTGAAGGTGGTTGGGGAGTGGCGCTTCAGTCTAATCCACTGTGACATCCTGCTCACTCTGGACGTCATGATGTGCACCGCCAGCATCCTCAACCTGTGCGCCATCAGCATTGACAGGTGGGGTTCCTCTTTTTTTTTTCTTCTTTCTTTTTTTTTTTTTATCCCAAAGGTGAACCTAACATGACGCAATGAAGGCAAGTGAAGAAGACGTAAGTTTTTCTACCAAAATCAAAGGCACCCTAGAAACAGGAAACCCAGAAAAAAAGAGAGAAATGAGTAGAAAACAGGGTCAGGTAGTTATTGACCTAGCAATGAGTGTCAGAGAAAATAACAGAGACAACGAAGGAGTCTGTCTGTTGGAGAGTGTGATTACAGGAACAGAAGATGTGTTGAGATGGCAGTCAGGGGAAAGATCAGAGAAGATTAGCCAGCAGAGAAATCAAACTCAAGAAATCTGAACAATAATGGAGAGAAAACATTTTTTTCAACAAAACAACATCCACTCAGGCTGATACTGCAAATATGAGGAAAAATAGCATAACCCCTTTTTTATTGTATAGCCTATTTTAACAACTATGCACATTTGTAAAAGCCGCTCATTTTTTAAAAATCTTATTTTGCGTGCCTTATCAGAATATATTTTTATTGAATTATATTTCATGCTTTGTATTCAAAATCTAAATTTAAAAAATATCCTTATATCTTAAAATTCACTGATGGCGGGTAAACTTATACAATTTTTAAAAAATGTAATAACTGTTTTCCTCTGGGAAACTTCAAGCCATGAAACAAAACTGATAAGAAATGAATAAAAAAATAAACTGTTTCTGTCAAATTGCTATAAGCAGTAGAGTAAAGACATTTGTTATTTTGTTAAATATATAGTTTACATGTTTTTGAAGCTATTCCAAAAAGTATATATGGTTATCTTGTCTGGCCTGTTTGCTTGATATTTTGCTGAATTATTAAATAAAGTGTCTTGAAGTTGCGCAAAATTAGACGTGTCAAAAAGCTGGAATGATGATGGATCTAAGGGAGAACACCTGCTACATCATTTGTTTTTATTTTATCATCCAACTATCACTGAGCAGAAGGACAAAAAGGCTGTGTGTACTGTCATCATTTATGTGTCCAGCAGGTTGGAGACTGTGGTTTTATGTCCCCAACGTCCTCTGCAGTCAGCTGTGATCTTGACAGCTTTTTAAGGCCCATAAAAACACTTTTAATGATTTGACCTTCCACTTGATGCGCTCGTCCTGCGTCCTGAGGGAGGTGACCAGACACCCAGTGGGCAAACCGTCTACAGCTGTGTCCTCATTTTTCAAACCAACATATTGAGGTTGCTCTAGTTTATACACACGCAGGCTCTTTAGTCAGGCTTGAGGGTGCAAAAGACAAAAACAACAAAAAAATGCAACTAAGGTTAATCTTAGATATTTGACTTCTGGCTTTGATTCACATAAAAAAACATAAGATTGAGCTTATGCATTTTTTGTGTGTTTTATCCATCAACATGTAATTTTTTTCTTTGCATGTATACGTTTTGCTTATCCACAAAATACTTTTTAAAGTATTTATAACCTCTTTCTTTCACGCAACTACAAACTTTAACTTTTGTTGTGGAGAGATAAAAACAAAAAGGAACTTTTTGTCATGCAGAATATTGCGCGCAGACAAAAACTTTCTGTATGCCATTCTAAGCACACAGTCCACAAGGGGAAGCATACGTGTGAAATAAAAAAAGCTTGAGGATGCTTTTCTTGTGCACGGAGAAAAATAATGTACAGGATTGATGGTAAGATGAATTGAGATCATTACAGGGAAATTCTGGCAGAAAACCTGAAAGAGGCTGTAAAAGTCTTGAGACCACTATTTGATAAATGTCTCAAAAGTTAATAATGTAATCTCCCATCATGCAAAAAAAAAAAAAAAATGAATCAAAACAACCAAATAATGAATTAAAATCCCTTCTCAGGTTTGTACTAATTGATCAAGTTTTATTGCTGAAGAGATTAGAAGCAGCTTTCAGTCACTACAAGAACTAGTGACTGAAGGCAGCAGCAGAAATCAAAGAACAACAAGAGTCTCCTGTCTCTGATGAGGTCCATCTGATCCTGACTTCAAACTGCCATCATCTGCAAAGACTTCTCAGCATTCATTTAAAATGTAATAAAGCAACCTCACCCTTAGAAGTAGTTCAACTAAAAAAAATACACAGCTGCAGATAAAGCTCTACATTGTGATTTGCCATCGTTTGCAATGCCTGAATCCTTTTTATGAGGACTTGCTTGTAAGAATCTGAACTGCTCCAGGCTCACCATCTGATTATACGTTGCAGGCTTTGAAGCCTGAACGAACTTTTACGTAATGGATGCTGTGCAGAATCTACTCACGTTTTAACAGCTTCTGCCTACTTCTTGCCTGTGACATTCCGTGTGCCGCCGAGACTTGAGCTGCTCACTTAAAGCCACCAACAGCGGCAGGCAACTTCAATTGCTTTTGACAGCTATGGGTTTTGTGTCCTTGTAGCTGCGAAACAAGAAGTGACAACTTTGGTCTGTTTGAGAAACAAACCGAGATTTGATCATGTCATGTCATGTTTTTTCTACTTTAAAATATGTAAGAACACGGCTGTGGGATAACTAGCTCACTGGATTTATCAGAGATTGTTTGTTCTGTATCGACATATTTGTTCAGAAGCATGCCTAGTGGGTGTGAGAGGCATGCTAATGTGACAACTGTGGGTATTTTTGTTTTATACTTGTGCATGCATGTTGTTGCAGATACACAGCAGTAGCCATGCCGCTGCTCTACAACACCAGATACAGCTCCAGGAGGAGGGTGGCTGTGATGATCGCCGTGGTGTGGTTTCTCTCTTTTGCCATCTCCTGCCCTTTGTTGTTTGGACTGAACAATACAGGTGAAAGTATCTTTTAGACGCTCCTCTCACATTACTTCAGTCAGCCATTGCGGTGGTCAAAAGAAGCACACCTATTAAGGCTTTAAAAGTAGCACAATGAAACTTTGTTGTGAAAAAAGATGATATTTTAGGGGTTGTGTTATTCCTACTCAGCATTGTGCACCAATGTCCCCTTATCTGACAAGTTCTGACATAATCAATGGTTGTTTTTTTTATTAATTTACCCTTAGCATCTCATTTCAGAGTGAGATGATGTAGTTAGTTGTCTGCTGTGTCTTTTTTTTTTTAGACAAGGCTGTTGAGCAAAGATCTATCACATGTGTGTTTCTCATTATGCAGGATGATTTTTATTCTTTTATTCTAAAGTGACTGATCAAAATATTTTATCATATCAAAAATGTTCTATCTCCACATATTGTGCTCCATTGTTGTTATGGATTCAGAGTTTGGTTTCCAGACAATTCTGCGAGAAGAAAAGCAATGAGAGAAACAACTTTGAGACATTGTGCCACTTCCAGCCCAGGTTGAGACAAAATGAAGTTTGTTTTATTAAATGATGCTAGAAATGTTCTCATTTATTTGCGCTAAAACTTGCAGAGCTTTTCAGTCAAAATGTTCACACTTTTTTGTCATCTGACAGCAATGCTGCTGCACAGCTGTTTCACGCATCTGGGAACATTAGCCAGCACTCAAATTACTTTATGCTTAAACTCTTGCATTGGCAAAATAATTTGTTTGCATTGAGTTTGTAACGGACGATGCTTTGTAAAGCGATTAGACACAGACAATCTTTGATTAGTTTGTTACCTCACTGGGCAGTTGGAGTGGTGGCACTCATCAGTCAACCTCTGAGCTGATAAAGGCTTCTGCGGTGGGGGGGTGGGCCAAAGCTTTGAAAGTGTTCAGACTGAGCTCAAAGAAAGGGCTTCAGGCTGAGCGAGAATCACAAAGTAATGTGAGAGCTTACTTCCAACAAGCCAGCACAGCAGGACTGAATGATGCAAGTCAAACTGCGAAAAAAAACATCTCTCTCCTCGCAGCTACGTGTTGCTCGTACATTACGACACGCAGCTTGAGATGTTTCTCATTCGTTTCTGCTGACGGTGTTAGTGATTGAGTTACATCACTGGTACACTTTAAATACAAGCAGTGTTTTCATAGATGTTTTTGACGAAACTTAGATTAGTAAAATGCAAAGGGTGTTGAATAATGAAATTGAACCTAAGGATGGCTTCAAACTGTGGGAATAAATGGGTTAAGGACCTGTAAGGAAAATATTAACTTCTGCCATGTCTCTTTTTTTTTCTCATAACAAGTGATGTAAATAACACATTTATTCAAAATGGATAAAACAGTCAGGACACAATAAAAGCTACAACAAACAGGTGACTGAATCTGTCTGTGTTTGTAGTGCATTTAAAAGAGATGATGAAAGGCAGATTGCCATCTAATCTGATCGTCATGTAATTTATTATTATTATTATTATTATTATTATTATTATTATTATTATTATTATTATTATTATTATTATTATTATTATTATTATTATTATTATCTCATAGCTGTTGCTGATAATTAGAAAAGAATAACCAGCAGCAAATTAATATGATATCAAAGTTAGGAACCCAGAAAAACATGCTATTTTTTTTTTTGTTTCATTACATTTGAGGGGGAATTTTTAAGCATCTAAATTTGTCGGTCTATTTGTCTGAAGGTGATTAAATTGGCTTGCACTTTATAAAACTGTTTTTATAGTATTGCATATGTGAACTCAGAGAATAGTTATTCTCTGAGCATAATGTATCGTGTATGTTTTGCATGCTTTGAAAGCTGTTTGTGATGCCGTTTAATAACAATCAGAAAGCTTTTGAATTCTGTGTGAAACCAGGGCTTATTTTGGTGCATGACAATAAAATAATCATGTAGGTGCATGTAATAATTTATTCTAATTTTGATGCAATATCTGGCACCTTCATTGCTTGAGTTGCGTATTTTGCAAAGCTAATACTTGCGTTTTCTTGGTTGTCTTTCCTGCATCAGCCAGCCGGGAAGGCACCACATGCAGCTTTGCAGACCCGGCGTTTGTGGTCTACTCCTCCGTCGCATCTTTCTACGTGCCATTTATCGTAACACTGTTGGTGTACGCCCAGATCTGCGTGGTGCTGCGTAAACGTGGCAGACGCACTGCCCCACCACGCAAACACGGCCTGCTGACACAAGGTGGTCCTGGAGCAGCAGAGAGTCGACAGCGGAAGGTAAACGTCCCAGTTTTGCTGAAGTTTCACTATTTCCTTATTGTTTTAATTTGTTTGGGCTGATATTTACAGTAAACATCCATGAAACCTAAAACCCAGGACACTGCCTTAGTGGCAGAAGATATGTTTAATAATCTAAATAAGTAAAAACTAATTCATTTGTTTCAGTAGATTTAAGTAAATAATTGTCCAAAATAATCATTCTACACATTTAAAAATGTAGTATAACATACTATGGCCAGTAAAGCCAGGTGGCAGAAAAATGTATTTGCGCCTACTCAGTTGTTGAAAATTTTATATAAATCAAACCAATATTTTATTTGTAACTGAGTGTACGTAGTGTGTATAATGAGAATTGTTCTCCGGTTCATTAATTTAATCATTAAAAATCACTATACTCATACTTGCACATTATTGCACAAACTGTGTCTCCGTGTTGCATAACACTCTCAGGCCATCACACACTGTGTATTGCATTTTAATAAACTCTCTCTGTATTGTATTGATTTTAGTTTTTATTTGAAAAACAGAGGTCATAAATCTGCTCTATGTCTTCAGCTGAGGAGAGGGGGGGGTAGAAATGGTCGACTGCACTAAATTAAAACTGATTATTTTATACTGACAACTTCCCTTTACCATTTTCCTGCTACGCAGCAGCAACATCGGTTTTCAAGAAGGAGAAAAACAATGTCAAATTTTAATATTGTTCCATTAGAAAACAATGTGTTGTTATTGATTTAATAACGGTGGAACAACCACTGCTGTCTAGAAAATTCTTCTCAAATTTTTTTTGTTTCTTTTTTCCAAAGGTTGTGTTTCAGTTTAATAAAAAAAATAGGTTACTTGTGAGGTTAGGGTAGCTATTGATTGAAAATTAAATTTAGAAGCCACTTGAAGTGTCATGCAAAACTGTTACACTTTGTCTTTTTATTTGCAATAAGTGTGAGGGTCTTTTTTTGATCTTCACTCTTTTCATTTATTGAATTTCCTGTTTCCTTCCCTTCTCAGAATAAGTGCACACAACCAGAAGATGTGAAACTGTGTACCCTGATCCTTAGGCCTGCCACTGCAGGTCCTCAACGAAAGAAAGTGGTGAGCAACCTAAACAAGCTGCCCATATAAACAATGTGAATATTTATTTCTCTATATTTTCGTCTCTCTTTCCATTGAGTCTCCTGGCTCTGCTGTGAATTCCTGCTTTGTTATTTGATTATTAATACATTATTACTGTCCCATATTTAACATTTTGTTTCTTCTCAAATCTGCATCTTTTTTTTTGTCCCCCAAAGCTTGCCTTCATCAAAATAGGCTTGCCTTCCTCATCTCCCTCCTTCTTCCCTCTCTATGCATCAGACCCTCGTGAAGGAGTCTGTGGTTCATCCCCTCGAAGTGGAGCCGGGTCGGTTCCTACCACAGACGGAGCAGAATCTACCGCCTCCCAACGCTCCACAGCCTTCCAATCATTCACTGCAGTCTAAGATCTCACTCTCCATCGCGGTAGGACCGGCCCCGGCGCTTCCCTCAACCGTGGCGCGATCCGCTCTGACGCCCCGTCCCCCCACCCTGGAGGATGGCATGAGGGGCCGAGAGGGGTGGAGGGAGCGCAGCGGAGGCAGAGAGAAATGGGGCACCACCAAGGAAAGGGTGAGAGGGAGGCTCTCACAGCAGAAGGAGCGGAAGGCAACGCAGATGCTGGCTATTGTGCTGGGTGAGGAGGAAGAAGAACAGACTAATTGATCAGATGTTCACATAGAATTAGTGGCTCTTTAGACTGCCTCACTGTTATGGAGGTGAAGTATAAATAAAATCTATCTATTTGGGTTGAACAGGCTTATTAAACAATTCTATTTTTTGTAGCTCCATTTATAGTTTGTTTCTCGCCAAAGCTTTTTCTTTAGCATTAACCTGCAAGTACCACATTTTAGCTTAAGGTAGAAACTACTTTTATACTAAATTGCATTCTGCTTCCTTACAACCTTACGTGTTTTATATTTTATGGATGGATGCATCTCTCAAAATAGAGCCGGTGAGGTTATCTGTTGCTTCGGTAGTTTTGTGACACTGGAATAATAAAATGTAGAAATGTGAATGTTGTTTCATTACTCAGATTCCTGTATGAGTTGTCACATATTGCTGTGCAAGCTAAACACACATAGGCAGGCTGACAGCTGCATTAGGCGAACTGTATTTTTTTATTGCACACAATTTACATTCAGCATAGCGGAACGTATTCCATGGTTTATGTGGTGCAATCTTGTAGATGGTCAAGATCTGCCGGCAGCAGCCACATGTTCCACCTCATCCCAAACATTTAAATCCCCAAAGTAGCCAGTGAGAGATGTAAAACCTGGCCTTATACCTCCCGATTCTGGAGAAACAGCTGAAATGAAAGAATAAATGGAGTTTGATGGATTGAGATTTGGATTAAACTGGATTGTGTCTCATTTATACAACTGGATTGTGTTGGGAAGAATTTTAACAATTACAGCTGAATTTAGACCTGTTTAGATTTTCCATAATTGCATATAAATTGAACCAAATTATCTCATAAAATGACTAAATTTAATTGGTTACCAAGAAACTGCATTGTCATAATAAAAAAGTCTGTCTTTTTTTCTTTTCGTCTTAAGTCTTTTAAGATGCTTAACTTACTTCCTGGGTGAATTAAGCAAAATTTAGCTTTATTGTTAATCTTACATCACAAAATTAACAGTCAAAGGAGGTGTTTTTTCTTAAGGGGTTCTTCCTAAGGAAAAGCACCTCCTAAAGCAGGATTTTATGAATAGTAATACATAAATCATTTTTAGATCGCCGTTGAGCCTAAACATAAATAAATAATGTTCTTCACTAAATAAAGATTCAATAAAGAGTGAGTTATGACCATAATTCCTCCTTGAGAAAATGACTTCTGTAATTCTATTTTATGTCTTTCATTTGTTTTGAGCTGATATTCTGTGCCGTTGATTTTGCTAATGAGCTACTCAGAGATTTTCAAGTGAATAACGATGATCAGGCATTTTTAGAGTGGAATATGTATATGTATATAAGTATACACACATTCACACGTGTAATCAGTGTTGTCTGTCTGTCTGTCTCCAAGGTGTGTTCATCATCTGCTGGCTGCCTTTCTTCCTGACCCATGTGCTGAAGGCCCACTGCAGGAGCTGCTGCATCTCACCTTCTCTGTACAGTGCCGTCACCTGGCTTGGATATCTCAACAGTGCTGTAAACCCTGTCATCTACACAACTTTCAACATTGAATTTCGCAAAGCCTTCATCAAGATCCTGCACTGCTAGCCAAGATTAAAAATGCATCAGTTGTCAAGATAAATAAATTAAGAAGAAAACACGTTGTGGGACTTGGGAAGAGATTGCAAAGATAAAAATATTCTGTGACAGTTTGATTCTGAGAGGAACTGAGACTATAATCTGTGTGACTTGGAGTCACAGAGATAAAGATTCTTTTGGAAGGATCGAAAGGCCTCAGACAAGACTAAGCCACAGAGAGAAAACAATGTCTATGAAGCCAACGACGGCAGGCACCAAATATCCTTCAAAAATAGTTTGTGACAAGTGGAAGACAGCGACGAGAAAAATAACAAAGGTGGAGATATGTACAGTAAAGGAGACAAATACTGTGCAATGTGTCTATTTTCTGTAAAGGGGAATACGCTCAGACAGGTGATCATACTTCATCATTCTGACTCAGACTCCACATTTGTGGCTTTCAGTGCAACAGCACTGTTTCCTGAGTATTCAAACCTTTGATTTGTATTTGACTGGTTCTGCTACATTCACTTGTGATCTCAACAAACCTTCTCTCGATGTGTTTGCATGCGCTGGCATTTCTCACATGACGGGAGCAAATGAAATGCACAACAAAAGGAAAGGAAATCCTCCAAATTTGATTTTGTCTAATTTTGTATTGATGAACCTATACTTTCATTTAATAAATATGTGCTGTCAGTAACTGTTTTTAATTCCAACCCTACTTCACTGCATAAATTGTGCCATCTATAAATTCAATTGATTTTGTGTTGAACATTGTGTAAATAAATATTATCAATCATTTGTCTCATCTCTTTCAGCTTTGCTATGGAGGAGAAAAAACCCTCAGCCAAAATGAACCAAGTCAGTTTTTGCTCCTTTTTCCTTCCATATGTACATGGGAGGTTTCTGCACCTCCACCATCAGTTTCAACATCACTGTGGAGGAGAAAACATCCTCACTGCTTTCATCAGCTCATCAGCAGCATCAAGTGATGTAATTTTACACCATTGTGGGTGTCCCTTTTTTTTAATCATTTTAACTTTTAGTGATTTGAATGTGTCCACCTATTTTGATGATGGCAGCTGATGTGAATCGTTCACACAGAATCTGTGTATGTGTGTTTTTTACTGATTACTGTTAGCTGATCAAACTGCGGATCTGAAATTGTGAAGTTGTTTCCATAAGTCTTGCTGGAATAATTGTAAAATTTTGCTTGACACCATAAGACCTCTGCTTGTGCTTTTTCCTTCCCCCTTTAAAGAGGGCCATAACAGATGACTATGTATGCTTCACCATTTATGTGTGCATGCATACATGAACCATCATCAAGTCTCTTTGCAATGCACAGAACATCTTAGCAACTAAAAAATGCTAGTTTATGGGTTTATTCAAATGTGCATCCATTAAAAACAAGGGGAAATAAGTTTTTATTGTTTTGCCCGGCTAGAAGATAATGTCTAACTTTATAAGTCAGCTTATTGGCAATTCTGAATAAACTGTAAAGTGAGATTTGCAAGTCGAACTATTGAGGGAATGAATATAGAACTCATTTTGTCTTTGGTGGTTGTCTTGACTAAACTCATTGACTTCAAAGGCGTTCATTTAAATCCACATTTGTTTGCTAGATAATTTCCTTTTCCTTTGATATTATAATCCCCTCCTCTACCTAATCCTAAAGTGTCAAATAACTTCAAGAAATGTGAAATAATTTTATACTCTTGTGCCATTTAGTAAACTTTTCAGATTTTTAGTTCTCTTGATGTTCAAACATTATTTAAATGAAGGCAGCAGAAGTGAAAATTAAAACTATGAAACTGTCTTTATAGTTACAAGTATAAAAAGATTCCTATTCCCTCACGCCAGCAGCAAAGAAGAGAAACAAAGAGTGTGTAACTTGCAGTGTTGTGACAGGAGCTCTGCTCCACTGTCAGTGAACTTACTGATCTGCCACCAGGCACAAGATAAAACAACTGATGTTATTAAGTTGTAAATACTGCTTCTTTATAACGTGAAATAGCCAAACAAATATTTTCTCTCCCTGACTGTTGCCAAGAGGTTGGGAAACTGTCAGACGTGAAAAGTTTATTTTCTTGGCATCAGCGCGATGAGGAGATTGGAAGGATGGAACCTCATGCTTTCGTTCTGGAAGTTTGTGCACGTTTTGGAGATTACATGTTGGAAAGCTTCTTTTATGATTCACTTCGCAGAGAACAGTCAGCACTGCATTATTTTCTTTCTGAAATATTCATTGCGCACCTTCCATGACCTGGGAATTGAATCCCTTTCTACTTAAAACAGACCTTTTATGACAAAGATCCTATAGAACAAATTTCAGAAAAAAAACATGACGGTGAAAGATTTAAATAGTTGTTTTTTTTCTAAATATCTTGATTGACAGTTATTGTGTTAAGAAAACATCTACATTCTGTGACTATTTCTCAGAATATAAATTGTTTGCAGCATAATTCTTAGTAATTTAACATTTTAAATAAGTGGTCCTGAAAATCGATACATTTTCTTTTTCAACAAATAAAAAATGTACTGTCATGTTTCATGTTGTTAAGGAGAATCTATGATGAAAATTTAATTGATGAGGCATACTCATAAACTTACAGAACACAAAGAAAAAAAACAGTCATTCCGGTATAATCTTTTCCAATGTTTTTAGATTTCAGAAATCTAAAAGAAATCTAAATATAAAAAATTTGGTCTTTTAGAACTCAATGATGCCATGTCATGCAGACATACAAATCCACTGTCTGCTTGGGGTGCCATCATGTCTCCTCCTTTGTGATAATCCGTTTTGTGTGACCCAGAAAATGCTGAGTAACTGCAACAAAATGATCAATCTGAGAGCTTTATAGTCTCATACGAGGAGATCAAAGAAACACCTTTTGGAAATCCGAGGACAAAAAGACCTACAGTTCCTGTACAACCATTCAAATTAATAAAGGGAGCTGGATTATTAGATACTGATCTCTCAGTTATGTGAAATTCAATTCTGTTTACGTGAGTCCGCCCTGCCCTTATGAGTGACTCATTGTTTGGGGTGTGCATTACCCTTTGTTGTTCAACTCTGACCCAGGCTCACAATAATACTCATGCATATTTCATAGAGTGCCAACGACAACCCGGGTGCATATCTGTTACTGAGTCGGCTGCGGCAGGGGAGGCTGCAGCAGCCAGAGAAGAAAGATTATGGAAAGGCGGAAGGGGCAGAAGGGCATGACACAAAATGTGGATTAAGTGTTATCCAGAAAGGAAGACAGTGGCACAGGTGACAAACTGAAACATGTCCAAGTTGAAGATGATGAATCTGCAGCATTGGAGAAGATATCTTTGGATTTGGGATGAACCACAGTCAGCAGGATCCTTCGGAGTCGTGTCACTTATTCTTCACGGGTGGTGAATTTCTTTTCCTCTCTGTGACTCTGTGACACTAGTTGGTTTAATAGGTACAGAAAACACATGGATGGATAATCCTTTGAATACAAATGAAGTGGATGTGTGCGTTTGAGTTCAGGTAAAAAAAAAAAAATCTTTTTGCACTGCTTCAAAAATTTCCACTGAAAGTAGACTTCTAGTGGGTTTTCATGTAAAACTTTGGAAAACAGAATGAAATGAATTGTTCAATTAGCTCTGTCAAGATGTTTTTAAGACTCATCTTATGATTCAAATTCAACTTTTCAACTTTTGCACTAATTTTTTCAACATTTTGCTCTTGCAGGTCTCTTTAAAGTTTAAGTCTTGTTCAAATCCACCAGTAATAAAACATCCTTCATTGATGTAAATGTCCTCCACCACCTGAGACCAAGCCTACTATTTACAATTATGGATTTGCATAACCAGTCAAACAACATGAGTCCTTGCCATTCACCTCTGCAATGGACATCGAAATCTTTTCAAAATCCAGACAAGCAAGAAATTTTGAGTATATCATCTCTGGTCCCTTCCACTGTCCTCACACTCATTCCCAGCTGTGACACCACAACTACTGGAAGCCCATACTCTGAATTTCCATCTTTTGCTAAAGACATGGAGGAGAGGAAACTTTCCAAAACCTGTAGTTCTGAATTTTTAGAAGCTGGGGGTCAAGAAACCACAACCATACCAATTTCTGATAGCACTAATCCTGCAGAAGTTCAGCAGAGAAAGCCACCAGATGGACACATCCTGGAGGACAAATCCATAAGTTTAATTTTGCCCAAAGAGGACCACAATGAAGAAACAGGTATTGCAACAGTTTAGATTATATCTAGCTTTTGGATAGTAGTTCAAATATTAAGGCCATACATAAATAAACAAATTAACCATAACCCTAACCTGGTTGGGTCGGGTCTACGGTAAAAGTACTGCTGGATTTTGGGCCCAGTGGTACTCAACAAAAACAGTCCAGAAATCTGTTTGTGATCCAACAATATGAGTTTGTTTTGCAGAGACATAGTAGTCATGTCAATAAAAGGGTTAGCATGGGATAGAGAAAAGGTCTTGAGTGTTTTATTGCTGTTGAACTTCAAATGACCTTTCTGTTATCATGCACTGAAGGCTAAAAATAGTAAAAAATGAAGCTATACTAAAAAATACTTAATCCTTTTGCAGAGAATACAATCTGTGCACTCCTGGATAAGGTATGTGTAGGAGATTTTAAATTATATGCTTTCTGTCTATTTCATGGTTAAAAAAAATATTAGTCAACTCAAAACTATGGAGACAGTTTTTTTTAAAGAAATTAAACTTGAATTAACTTCTAGAATTCATCACCTCAGTTGTTAAAACCCGACCCGTTGACAGGCTTTCATCAGAAACCTGAGAGAGATTTCATGTTCTACCGGTGCTCATCTGCCTCAGGTAGCTGTCACTCAAGCATAAGACTGACATTAAGCTGTTTTACCTATGATCGAATGTATGCAGCTCATGTTTTACTTGATATTAAAAAATGTGCCTTGTATTTGATGCGTATGCCTGTGTCGGCTCAGCCTTGGGATGAGCAAACTATTTCATCAGAGAGCCTCAGGAAGCTTAATAATAAATAGGGAACTGACCTGCTGTGTCATGTGATTTATGACATGACTTGCATCCATTTAGTCAAATTTAGATTTTTTCCAGTGCGCTTGTTGCAAATTATGACTTTTCTTTTAAAAAGCATGCGCCTTCTGCATTTTCTTTTGCATTTATTAAAATGAATTGCAAGGTTTTGTATAAGAGTGAAGAAGTTTGTCCTGGGGCAAATGTGCTAATTCTAGATCTCATTCCAGCAGTCAGATTTGTGAAGAAGTGCAGATCATTAAAATGTCTTCTCCTACCAGTAGCTATTTTTAATGGAAACATTGCACACAGGAAATATCCAAACATTAGCATCTACAAAATAAATATTCAAGACTTAAAAGGGCACTTTGCATGGCCACAAAAAACATTTTGCCACCAAGTATTAACTATGCTCTCTTTGGTTTTGTACAATCAATAAGCAATAAATGCTTTGAATATTTTGTGGCAAAAAGGCAAACCCACACCAGACAAAAGTAACCCTCACACTTTGGTTCAGCTGTGTGAGAAGTGAGCAAAATGGGAAAAGCAATCCACCTGCAAATTAATGTGTTTTATAGGCTTATTTAAGTTTTTATTTACAATTTACAAAAAAAACAATTCTTATCTTTCTCTTATTGACCTCATACATGTACTGCAATGCCTTTTCCATAAAAATGTTGCTCTATCACTACAACCAACCAAAAACTTTGCTTTTGCAGCAAACCAAAAGACAAAACAACAAAAAAAAAACGTTATATTTTCAGAGGTTTTGTGATATTTAACCCAGCCAGTCAGAGGTCATTGAGTGTTTTCTTTTTTCATTCTTCCTCCCTACAAAAGCTTCTGTTCACCTGTCTCAGAGCCAGCAGCAGCTAGAAAGCAAAGCAAGTTATTCATCTCAGATGACGGCTTGTTTTTCTGAAAGAACATTGTATCTCATTGTCTGTCTTACTATGGTTGGAAAAGCATTGCCTGTGATTCATCTGTGAGAGTTGATAGAGTGTAACACCAAGCTCTATAAAGATTCATTGAACTAAATAAGAATTTACAGACAGAGCAAACTTTTATATTGTACAGTTTTCATCAGTTTTGAAAATATAATAATAAAAATGTATTATTATCATCATCATTTTCTAACTTTTTTTCAGACAACACAGACTTAGATTTGAGTATATTCAGATATTCTAACAATCATTTAAAAATGAATTGAGGCGGTACTTGGGGTTGAATCAGGAGTTAGAACAAATACATATTTTCACATTATGAAGAAAGCTACACAGTTCTAGAGAACCATAGTTCTCCTGCGATGGGAGTAGATCTCTACACAGAATAACTAAATAGATTTCCAAAATTTATTTTTTTAAAAATTACAGTTTTAACAGTCGAAAAAATGAATAACAATGGAGGAGTAAAACTGTGAAGTAGAAGACCTGAATGTTAAGTTTAAGACTCTCTGACAGGTTAGCAGAATGTCAGATGGCCTTGCATGCTTCTTTCTAATAGGCAGCACTGCTTACCAGGCAGTGATGAAAGAGTCATGCAATAAGAAAATCAGTTTTCTTATTGCATGAATACATATTCCATAAAAGTTATCAAATATTCATGAAATATAAAGTCTTGAAATGTAACGGATCCCAAATCTCTTACACTCTATCCTAATTTTATTAGTTGCAGTCCAAGTGGACTTCATGCAACGTTTGATACAGAAGAAGGACCACCAAGGCTAATCTGCAGCTCAAAAAGGATACTGAATTCTGGATTTGAATATTAGTCATGTTTTCTCAAAAATAGATTTTTTTAACATCCTGAATTATATATATATTTTTGTTTGTTGTTTGTTGTAGGTGGAAACCATCGAGCCTTTTCATCTCGTGAACTGCTTGCAATTCTGGGAATCATGCTTTGTATTAAGCTGGTCGTCATTACTGCTCTCTTAGGTATGTGATGAAATCAACTTTATCCACTTTTACATAATCTGTAAGATTGATACTTAAGCAAATAAGCTATATGACAGATGTCATATAGCCAATAACCATGTATTATTTTTCTCTACGAAATAGAAATAGAACTAATCACACTGTCATGCCAAAAGAAATCTGGTTTTAACAAGTCAAACTGGTTTCAGGTTAGCTATCTCTTGCCTTCACATACATTGAATAATTAATTTCCAACCATTTGAGATGGCTTGACAGTGTCAGGACTCATTTAGCTCAAATTGCAAAAGAGCAGTTCAGGGAGGATGAGATGGTGTTTTTCCATGTTGATCAGTCACCAGCCAAGAGCTGAAGCTGAAAGGAATGTTTGGCATATACATTTACACAGCGGTCTGATTTTGAAATAAAATGTCCAAATATGTGATTTTTGCTTACCTACAGGTGCATGTTCATAGATGTCACTAAAAAGTTCAACTATTTTAAAAATATTAAGAGTGAAACTTATATTTTAGTTATATAAGTTTCGTTTTATGCTTTGTGAAGTTTAACAAAGCATAAAACGAATAATTACAAGCATTTTATTTGTTAATTTAGATTATTGTGGCTTACAGTTGATGAAAAAATAGATTTCTTAGAAAATGTGAATATTACATAAAACCAATGAAAAAAAATGAGTTGCAC
This sequence comes from Poecilia reticulata, assembly GCF_904066995.2. NCBI lineage: Eukaryota > Metazoa > Chordata > Actinopteri > Cyprinodontiformes > Poeciliidae > Poecilia > Poecilia reticulata. Next base: position 11,298,808 of record NC_088845.1, read on the forward strand.
ATTTAATTAATATCCTTCCTGCTATTAGTTACACCTAATCAGCCTGCAGTATTAATCAGTTTATCATGATAAAACTCTAACACAATGTAAGCGTATAATCTACTTCAAAAAAATTCAGCCTAGGTTCATTCTCCTAACCATCCTAGCTACAGATAAAGTCCTCATGTCAGCGTGAAGTAACTAATGCTGTCATCTCACTGCATTTCTTGTCTCTTTTTTTTATCAGTCAAGTTCCTGGCATTCCCCTCTGAGTCAAATGAATCACCTCCTCCTTGTGACTCAGGAGGGAGCTGCAGTGTTTCAAGTCAACTACCTTTTCTGTCTAAGAACCCAATCAACCAGACAGGAAACATCACTGCAGGTAAAGAAAGTTAGTCAGGGGATTATAAATGCATGCAGAGTACTAAGTCTGTGCTTACCTGCCTTAGTCTGAATATATTTCTATCATTGCTCTATGGCCTTTTTCTTTGTTATAAACTACTTCATATCCTTTGTAGACAGGCAATTTTATTGCTACTCCACGTACATATATATATTTTTGTCATCCCAAATACAGCCTGCCAGATTATGGTCAATGGCGACCAACGTATTGTGAGCGGGACCTTAGCGACAGAGGGCAAGTGGGGTTGGCAAGTCAGCATGCACTGGAAGGGGGATCACGTCTGCGGAGGCGCCATCATCTCCCCCCACTGGGTCATCACTGCAGCTCACTGCTTTGTTGAGTAAGAGGTAGACTTATGGGGAGAATGTACAGAAAACTGACAAAACGTGTTATTCAGTCACACAGTCACTTTTAACTTCTGCTAGTGGAAGGTTGTTGGTCAATCTATGAGCATGTACATATAAAATTGAAGCAAAAGCATTCACACATCTTGAAACCAAGAGCTTGAAGACGACAGATTGCGTTTTGTCCACTGGGACTCTCCACACAACCCCTTACATGTTTAATTGGGATTTTGAGCACTTATGGGAAATATTTTGAGCTCCACTTCAGACAAAAAGCTGCTCACTGAATTGTCTGTAGAGCTGAAGTGAAAATAAGACGTTAATCAAAAAATGAGTGACCAAGGAAAATTTGATTGTAAAGATGGAATTGACGTATTTACATTGAATTAATAAACATATACATTCATATTACTTTTGTTTTAGTTCTAAAAACTTGCTGTCTGTAAAGTCAAACTGGTACTTATATTTGTTTTAGTACCTTTAAATTACACACACTTCGAATCAGAAGGCAGATGGCTGAATATAATGTTAGGGTTGAACTTTAGAGACTGTTGTCAAAGAAAATCCTTACAAAATACGAAACAAACATACAAAGTCCAACAGGATAATGATCCCAAACACATATTTAGCCTAGTTTTGGACTTCAGACCTATTGAGAAATGTGTGGAGTCTATGTTGTTACCTGAGCTTGAAGTAAACCTGCAAACAGATTATTTCTCTTCTTTGCAGAAACAACATGGTTCAAGCAGCAGACTGGTTGGTGGTAGTGGGCACAGTGAGCATCGCAGACAGCTCCATGGGGAAACGCCACAGAGCTCAGCTGATTCACTACCACCCCCAGTTTAACAAGAACAACAATGACTATGATGTGGGGCTGCTGCGCACCATCACTGACATGGACATGACTGGTAACAAAGAAATAGCTCCACCTACCGGCGGATTTGAGAACGTCTTTAAAAAATATTAAATGTGCAGCTGATGTGTCTTATGACATTTTGTTATGTGAACTAGAGCTTAACTGGCCGTATAGGAATTTAATTTATCAGCTGATGGTTAACAATGAATCATTTTAGAAATACAGTAATGGTAAATTAGCTCTGAGGACTCAAGGATATTTTTACACACCCTTTTCTTTGTTGAATTGATCATAACGCTGTTGTTGTGAAGTAGCTGTTCCAGTTAGAAGTTTACACACATTCCATCTGAATATCATATTAAATATTCGGGTTTTAATTATTTTTTTGAGTCATTCTTTTTTAAATGGACTAACAATACAACAGAGTTTCTTCAGTATTTTTTAGAAACAAAAAATAATTCTACAATTAATTTAGAGTAATTTAAATTAATTGCTGATTTTCCATAATCTATTCCAGGTTAAAATTACACATACATGCTCAAATATATAGATATACCCCTCAAAATTATGTGTCTAAGTGACTTCAGCTATTGTTGATCATTTTCACTCAGTGCAGAAAAACCAAACACAGTCATCAATAAGGGCCTGTGGTAATTCTTGCTTTATATTTATTTTATTTTAATATTCCACCTTTCAGTGTAATCTATCAATAGGGTTTGTTTGGTCAGGTAGACACAAAAAGCACAGATTTTTAAACCCGATTGTATTTGACTGTGTAGTTGTGAAGTGAAGACTTTGGAGGTAGTCTTCTATATTTATGACAAAGCACCAGTGAAATGGCAGCAAAACGGGCCCTCAGCATGATAGTTTTACCACCATGTTTGGTAGTTGGTACAGTATTTATGTTTGGAATAATCAACTCCTTAAAACATACTGTTAGTGTATGAATTTATAACTTGTTATAAAATTTTAATGTATAAACCTTGACAAAAATTTAACAAAAAAAAAAACAACAAGAAGCTGATTAAGAAAACAATAGAAAAAGCTTGTTTTAAAAAAAGTGACAATAAGTGTTTCATGTGACAAAAAGAAAAGGTTTTGTGATCTTTACACCTAAGTGATCTTTATCATTTTACTGCTTAGATTGTACCTATAATAAAATGTTGCAATCTAATAGTTGGTACCTCTTTTTTATAGGTGGGGTGCGGCCAGTGTGTTTACCGAGACTGAAGGAGTCTTTTTCTCCTGGAGCACCTTGCTGGATCACAGGCTGGGGATTTTCCCAAGAAGGAGGTGAATTAAAACAAATAAATGTTCCCAAGCAGTCTGATATCCATTAGGCTACACCAAATTCACCAGAGCTTTAAAAGTAAAAAAAAAAAACTAATACAATTCTGTCAGCTAAATTTCATTACCCACTGGTGATGAAGTACACCAAAAAGTGAAAGGAAACTTCTGTTCAGCTTGATAAATTTTGTTTAAAATAATCTATTTAAACAAAAATTATATTTAAAATTACTGTAAAGTAATTTTAAATAACCCATATGGGAGCTGTTTCTTAAATGTTCTTTTTTGTGTGTTATTACTAATGTTTCAGGGTTTGTGTCAGGAAAGCTACAGGAGGCTCAGGTGAATGTGATAGCTCAGTCCGTCTGCTCCAGCTTGGCCGTCTATGGGGCCTTCATTACTCCGCGGATGATTTGTGCTGGCAACCTTTCAGGGGGAGTCGACTCTTGCCAGGTATACCCCAAGTGACATAATTCACTCTCCGTCAGTGTTTAAATAGCACCAATTCACAACAAATGCATCTCAATGCACTTTACAAAACAAAATGATCCGATTTAAATACCGACATATATGATAAATAAAATTGAATCATATAAAGGGATTAAAATTTCATTTGATCCCAATTATAAGAGCAGTTAAATTCAGTTTATTGTGCCAACTTGTAAAAGCGTTTGGTGCCTAAGGAAACACAGCAAAGTGTATTGAGTCAGTAACGTTGCAGCAATCAATCCTACTGGATGAGAACGTGGCCAGCAAGACAGCTGGCCGCATCGAGTCATTAACTTCGCAGCAATCCCTCAGAGCGAGGATTCACATAGTGACAGTGGAAAGGAAATACTCCCTCTCAACAGGAAGAAACCTTCAGCAGACACGTCAAAATCACACACACATTTTCAGAAATTTCTTCTCAGAGCCTAACAAGCACTCTGATGAATCACCAGGTCAGGCTTGAGTTTTTAACAGCTATGTATTCTGCCCTGTTTTGTTTGCTATTCTTTTAAGGGAGACAGTGGGGGGCCACTGGTGTGTGAGACACCTAATGGGGACTGGAGACTGGCAGGGGTGGTGAGTTGGGGAGAAGGCTGTGCCCGGCCTAATAAACCAGGCGTCTACAGCAGAGTAACTCACCTGCTCCAGTGGGTTGAAGGAGTCACAGAGGTAAATACCATACTGTCTAAAACCAGGTTGTCCTTTTCAGTCTTAAATATATTAAAGTTCATGCTTATGCTTGAAGTATTAAAGAAAAGTAAAATGATTCCGTTTGTAACGGCTGGGGTAGGTAATTATTTTTTTCCTCAGATTAAAATGTGATGTTGAATCTGCTCTGTTTGCCTTTTGGTTGCAGATTAAATCAGAAATGTTGAAGGACACCACAGCAGCTCCACAGGAGACCTTGCCAGTAATCATTTCTTCTGAGATAACTGACAATAAAGATTAACACATTATAGACCTGTCTCTCATGTTTTTGGTGTTATCGTTGAGCATAGCGGTTGTTAGGCTGATAATAATGCTGACAGGTAATAATACTTTATTGAAGACTTATCAGAGTGGAAACAAAATGCGGAGGAAACTATCATCAAGTACTCTTCGGTAACGTCTGGCATGTTTTAGCTGTGGAAAACAGCAGAACATAAAACGTTAATTGTAATTACAGTAACAGTAAAAGCAATTACATAAATTTGGACCCCACATCAATTTCTTTATAAGGCATTAAATGCCAAAGGGTTTATTATCTCCATTCAGTGTTTAGACAGTTATTCTAAATAACTTAGTTTAATTAAAATACCAATTTGATAGTCATAGTATAGAATAGGACAATAGACGAACAAGAAACAATACTTTCAGACATCACTGACCTTTTTCTATTTTCAAATCAATTTGTTAAAACTTGCATAATAATAAGTCCATATTTTGGGCCACAGCTGACAAAGGCCCTGAAAATTTGGTGTTCAGTTTGTCCTCGAGCAGCCTAAACAATATAAGCAAAAATAGACCCACTAACTGACTGACTGACTGACTGACTGACTGACTTCCACAATGAGAACAAACCCTGATGGACGTTTTCCTATATTTAGACCACTTTTTAAACCTGTATGCCTAATCGTCAACCTATTCATCCACATTTCCTCTTGCCTCATCATTATATTGTTCCTTCTTACAATCATCTTTTTGTATTTTATATGCCTTCCTCTCTCCTCTGATAACTTCCTGAAGGCGGAGTTTCATAAAGAGTAGAAACTTTTAAAGAGGCCCTATTGTTAAATTACTAAGTCAAAACTCTTTCAAGTTGATATCACTTTTATAGCAGCTGAAAGTAACATGATTGTGCTATAAAATGCATCTATATGCCTGGAAAATACATGTTACTGCCTCTTAAAAACTTTAAAATACAGTAAGGTGATTGCTATCCTATAAAGATTTCCCAAACGACTTTGGAAATAAATGTTCGTGTGCCTGCATGCTTTTATGAATGATTATGCACAGTCATCACAACAAAGGTTTAGTTTCGGTATGGAACTGTATGCTATATTGGTCACGTAGGCCATAGTGCTGTCTGCGTGCCCCGTGAACGCGCCTGTAAACAATTTGCGCGCGTCAGCTGACATTTTTTGACCCAGTTTCGTGACAAGGGTTGTGAGGGTTGGCCAATCAAAGCGGAAAACCCGTATTTTGTTGCTATATAGTCTAAATTATGGTTATAGTGACAGACAAAGCAACTGTAAAGACCGAGAGAAACAGCAGCGAGTAATAGCTTCCTTTCCAAACGGGACTGAGCTCATGTTTTTGTTTTAATCGGTTTGTATCTGCCGCGGTCTTAAGGACAACGTCAAATTTTTACGGTTACCTGCTTCTGGTTCTTCGGTGCCGCACAACCAGCTGTCTGAACTAAACGACAATGTGCTCTGTATTAACCAGACTTAGACCTATCCATCGGGCTGTAGCTCTGTCGCTTCGTCTCGGAGCCAACACCGAGGGCTCAAGTTATGCGGCAACCCAGAGCAGGCGCCTCTCTCCCGGCAAGAATGCTGTGGTAGACCAGCAGGGGAACGTTAGGTCCTACTGCTCCAGGACGGCGAAGACGAAAGGACTGCTCTTCAGACAAGTAGGTCCACGATATATGAACTTCTGCCTGGGTTATTTATTCAATGTTAAAGGGAACGAGTTAGCAGAATATTTAACCTTCATTCTTGATGTAAGATAACGGAAAGCATGAAGGGTTAGCGTCTAGCACGATGTAGACTTAATCTTTATTTGTCTAGTATTTTTGGTGGTTTGTTAAAACCCAGTTAAGCTAGACTAGTTTAGAGATGCAGTATGCCGGCATCAGGATGACTTTGCAGTTTATGTTATGCTTTGCAGCTAAACAGACTTTATATTTACATTTCCATAATTCAGTATCTAAATTTATTGGCAACTTTTTGTTGTTTTTTTCTCAATGACAGTTTATATATTTGCATCTCAAGTTTATTCAACATATTTTTCGCCATTCATGTCCCAAATAAGGAGATGCTTGCATCAAAATAGTAACACTGATCATGCAAAAGAATACAAAAGTTCACATTCACACACTGCATTCTCCTTACAATTCTCTGCTTTCCCTTCTCCTTTGTCTTCACCACACTCATCTGAGGAAGATGAGCAGGACATGAAGTACGTGACCTTTATTGTCTGTTGGCAATTATTGTAGAGTAACACCTATTGCATGTTTTTCCTGTTTAGCTGTTTGAGGTGGAGAGCAGCACCTACACCTACCTGCTGGCAGACACGAACACCAGAGAGGCCATTATCATTGATCCTGTGCTGGAGACAATTGACAGAGACTTAAGCCTGATAGAGGAACTGGGGCTAAAGCTGACACTAGCAGGTATTTGTGTGTTTTTGTGACTGAGCTACAAAATACAGTTACTTTCCATGAGTTTAGACTTATTTTAGAAATCTGTGTCCTGGTCTTCTTAACTGCCTACATCAGTGTACTTTAAATAAAAATGCTTATTTAAGACACTTCCAGTTGCATCCCATTGTTAAAAACTATTATTTTGATTCAGTTGAAATAGAAACAAGAGAACATATTAATAATTTCAAATATTTTAAACACGGTCAGTTGTCCAGTACAGCATGTAAAAATCTTTTACTTTCAATAAATGAGCAGAAACTTCAATTTAAAATGTTTGTATGATAATCATGTGGTCATACTGTTATCCCCTATAGTCCATGCAAAATATGATCAAAATGCCCATTTACTTGTTGCCTCATTTCCTAGTCCCTGTCACACTATTTTTGAACCAGTAAACTTATGCAATGGCAAATTAGCTTATTTATCAATGTAGTCAAGCATTTTCATGAATTATGGAGGTAAATAATCGTAAAAAAAAGTTTCAGTGTCAAATATCAGTTTTTATTAATAATTTATTATTTTCTGAAAATCAACACTAAATAAATAGCCCTTTTAGGAGTTAATAACATTTTCCTGATAAGTGATCCCCATGTGGAGTTAAAAAAAAAAAAAGACAGATTACTACACCTGATCAAACCATAATAACTCCCACAGAACGCCTGCTGGCAGGTGTTATGTGTTGTGGTCACATGGGCTCGTGTCTGTATGAGATTGCTATGGTTTGATAACTTTGAACAAGGCTAGCAACTTTTCATTTTATTTACCCAACTACTTGCAGAAAATCTAAACAGATAATACAATGGGATCACTATTATTTACAAGAAAATCAATGCTTATTCATCCTTCTGCTAAACTAATATATTATTGTTTGCTACAACATTTACTTATATTGATTTTCATGTATAGACAAGGCAAAAATATAGACACTAGTCCTGATAAATTTAGTAGTATGTAGTTTGAAGTGCTTATTCTGCAGAATGTTATACACTCTTACTTTTCTCCGCTTTAAAGAGTAATAGAGGTATAACTATCTGATATTAGCTGGGTAATCAGTTGAGCTACTTGCTTGGGCAATTATGCTAAAGCCCACTGCTTAGCAAATATGCCACTGGTAGTGTGCCGACCACAGTCTTATCTTGATAAGAGAGCGGGGTGGTGATCCCTTATTCCCTCTGTCATAACCACATTTCTGCCTGGTAGACTAACAATATTAATGCAGGTTAATCCTAAGTCATCGAAGCAGGTAGGAAATGTCCTCTTGGTGGGTATGGCTTGAAGCATAGTTGATTCTAAACACCCAGTGACAGGCAACTTCTGTTTCGTACCCAAAAAAGTCTGGTATGAAATGACCTGAAACGGATGCAAAGGGGAGAAAGACTTTCACCCATACATTTCTATATGGTAACTTGTATTTTATTCCCTTTTATTTCTGATAGTGAACACCCACTGCCACGCAGACCACATAACCAGTTCTGGGCTGATGAAGAAAAGAATTGCAGGATTGAAGAGTGCCATCTCTAAATTCAGCGGTGCCTCTGCAGATATCCTGCTATCAGAGGGCGACAAAATTCGCTTTGGAAAACACGTAATGAAGCTATAAAACTTTTTTATAACTGTTTTATCTCAGTGTAGTTCAGAGATCTGGTGTAAAAATGTGCTTGTCAGCTTTACATTAAAACATTTTTAAGTTGTAATTCACGTGCTGTAAAATTAGGAACATTTCAGTTGAAATTGCCAAATAAATAAATTAAAAAAAAAGATCTGACACGCTTTGAGCTGACTGTTGTTTCCTTCTGTAGTACCTGACTGTAAGAGAAACACCGGGACACACGGATGGGTGCACAACCTTAGTGTCGGCAGATGAAAGCATGGCTTTTACTGGGGATGCTCTGCTTATCCGAGGCTGTGGCAGAACAGACTTCCAGCAGGGTAGGCATATGTCATGACTTGTATGTTTTTAATGGATCTATCGTTACATAAATAGAGTTTCCCAATTCTAGTCCTCGGAGCACCATTTCTTAAATTCATTCATTCACTAAACCACCTGAATGATAGGAATGAGTTACCTCATCGCCTTTTAATGAGCCGTTGAAGTATGCATTCAGAATCTGTCTTGGTGGAATGATTGTAATGTTGTTTTTTAAGCTCTTCAACATGGGAATATTTTGAAATGCTCTCATTGTAGTATCCTAAATCATATAAGGATAAGTAGTATCCTTGAAGTATCCTAAATCTTCTAAAACTGTCACATTTCTACTACAGGCTGTGCAAAATGTCTTTACGATTCAGTCCACGACAAGATCTTCACGCTGCCTGATGAATGCCTCGTCTACCCAGCACATGACTATTTAGGTTAGTTATAAACGCACATACCTAATGGTTAAAATCATATCAAATTAAAGATAATGTCACATAATTTACAGGACAGGTTTTATAGTATTGTTTTACAAATGTATTAAATAGAGTAATAGACAAATTGGGATATAATGAAAAAAAATTTGAAAGATGTATGCAAGCATATTATTGGAATGTTGAGTGGAAGGAAAACCTGTGGTAGAAATAAGTCCCCAACAGTTAGTTTTGGAAAACTGAATTTAGAGCCTTTCCTTATTAGTTGTAAATCATTAGTCAAAACCAACAGTAAAACAATGCTTAAAGTGCATTAGTGTATATAATGAATCTCCTGTACATAATATTTGGTTTACACTTTCAATTCACTCACTGAATTAACTTTTGAGATGTAGTCTACTTTACTGAAATGTACCACTATGTTGTACTGTAGTTGATCAGTGGGGTTGTAAGCTAAAACTATACCATAAAAGCTTTACATGTAATGCTGATTGGATGTGTTTTTGTGAATCAGGTCAGACTGTTTCCACGGTTGGTGAAGAACGCAAGTATAACCCTCGTCTCATCAAGTCGAAAGACGAGTTTGTGGAGATCATGAACAGCTTGAATCTCCCAAAGCCGGATAAAATAGGTAACAAACCAGTTTTGTTTCACAGTTCAGCTATAACCTGTGTTAATTTGTGGGTTCCAACATGTTAATTCAATGGTAATACTGCGGCACCACAAATCCTTAATTATTTCTCTTTTCCTTCTTTTGCAGATATTTCACTGCCTGCTAACCTCGTTTGTGGACTCCATGGACTCTGAATGTCTTGAAGAAGAAAACGAGAAAAAAATAATAAAGCCAGTGACATAGTAGCTACGGAACGATGCACACAAAACTTTATTTCACAAAGCTGACCTCAATAGCTTACCATAAAGTACTTTCATTGTACTTTGTAAGTTGTGTATTTGAAAATCTGTTATCGTTTGGAGTGCAACTACTGATATAACTTTAACTGTGCTTTAAATAAAAATGGAATAAAATCTAATTTGATAGTAAAAATATTGTAACAATGCTTTTCTTTGTAAAAGAACTAACAGTTTATATTGCGCTTAAGTTAAATGTGTGTGTTTTACTCTGTACATCTGTAATATTTTGACTTGTAACATGATTGAAGGAATGAATGAACAAAACATGTTTAAGGGAAATAAATGCCTTCAAAGTTTGATTTCATGGTCATGTTGCTTTACTGGTACAGGTGACTTCTTTTGCATGGGCTATTCAATGGTGTTTTGCTAATAATTAGATTTAATCACCCACACTGCTACCAGTGAAAACATAAAGTTACCTAATTTTTAAAGTGCAATCAGTAATACTTTTATAACAAATTTATATCAGTAATGATCTCTTGGTTAATGTCAAGTTGTCATAAAGACATTTTGAATAATGTCAATTTTGTATTTAAAGTGTCTTAATTTACCGAATGACGCTTTATGACAACAGTCATAAATATTCATGAAGGCTTATTCATGTTCATGACAGGTGTTTATGACAGTGTCATGTCAGTCTTATTCACCCCCCCCTTCAAATAAAGCGTTACCAAGAAAAGTAAGGTACAAATGAAAGTGAGAAAATCTCCCAGTCCTTAGGTTTGAAGCAATCCAGTTATGATGTCGATAATGTAAATATAACTATAAAAATTGTGATTTTAAAAATGATTCACAGGCAAAGTTTTCAGTAAGGACCAGAGAGAGCAGGATCAAGTCATTGACTAGTAGTCAAGCTGAAAAATGTTGAAGTTACTCCTTTATTACTCTACCCACTCTGTGCAGTGTACCTGTAACTGACTGTTAGTGTTCTTAGATCTCAATACTCCGCCTACATACAATACAATGAGGCGACAATAACTTCCCTTATTGTCGCCTCATTGTAGTGAAGTCCTTTCGTTTTTAGCCTTTGTATCTGTTTTGCCTACTGAATGGAAAGTCCTCTCCAAATAAAGTTTGTTTTTCAAACTAAACATTTCCTCTAACACGATTTTCGCTTTTTATCCCAAGTGATCAAATGCAGTTACATAATATAAAGTGCTTCTAAATAATTCTTTGTTTACAAAGAAATGTTCTGGTCCCAAGTCAGCCCCATGATGATAAAACATCTGCTTAACCTCTTTGTCAGCTTGTCAGCTTGCTTTTCTTTGCACAATTATCTACTTTGTTCACATACTATAGCTCAGCTGGAGATGAGGCAGATCTGCGTTTACTGATTCACAGGTTTTTTGTAAAAAACTATTTTTGGAGAATATTTAGAGGCATTCCAAGGCCTGCAAGTGCACAGTGGAAACAAGGCTGTACACGTTATCAAAAACAATAGTCCCATCAAATCCAATATCACTGCCTTGCTATTAGTTTTAAATGTAATAGTAATGTTGCAGAAGTTACGAGCTCAAATAGTATTAGACATAATTATTGACTAAATCAATAGTCTACCTTTACAACCATAGCAATAACAATTCTGTAAAGATTAAAAGTGGAGTAATGATGACAAAGCAGTTTTTTTTTTTAATTATGGTTGCGCACCATGTGTTTAGTCTAACACACCCTTGGAGATGACGTATCTCAAACTAGTTCCTGTCAGGTAATCTGGGCGTGGCTGAGAGGGTATCTGTAAGCGGAACAACCACACGCAGCTCCAGTCATTGGTTTACTTCCTGAGAGGGCTCATCTACCGCGGGGGTGTTTTCTGTAGTCCAGCTGCTCCGAGTAAACGTCAAGTAATACGGCTCCAAAATGGCGAAGCCCGAAGCGCCAATCTTCAGACAAGTATGTGTATTTTTAAACTTGTGGACAGTGCAGAAGTTGTAGAGTTAGCCGTAGCCTACTGTAAGTACATTATAAATATTCTTTTGGTTTAGACTCAGTGAGGTAATTGTCAGACAAGATTTTATATGATGTTTTTCAGGTGAAATGTCCTTTAACATTACACTGATTAACATTCTGTTAATTAGTGTTATCGCTGCATCACCATGACATTGCAGCTGACGCACAATAGGTGTTTTCTACAGTTACAGTCTTCTCCTTTTAATGACAATAGCAGCTATTAAAAACAATATTGCATTATTTGATATTTGAATACCGATTTTTTTACCCATATCTCCCAAAGCTTTATTATAAATAACTGTTGACCACAAGTAGTTTAGGAAAAGAGAAACAAATGATCACACAGGGAATCCTAACCTAAAAGCACATATTTTAGTTTCTTTACTTCTTCAACCTGAACTCCAAACTCCCGTATAGTAACTTGTTTAGGCTTCATTTAAAAACCATGACTATGTAGAGAAGAATGTCATGTATGTGTCCCTAGCTGCAAGATGGTAACTACTGATATCGCCCTTTTGCTTTTCCTGTTTAGCTGTTTGAGAGCGAGAGTTCCACCTACACTTACCTGCTAGCAGACAGAAACACCAAAGAGGCAGTCATCATTGATCCTGTGAAGGAGACCGTCGACAGAGATGTGAAGTTTGTGAAGGAGCTGGGGCTCAATCTAAAAATTGCAGGTATCTTTGCAACTACAAATGGGTTGGGAGATGCGATTTCTGTCATGGCATGAACTCAAAAACTGTAGCTCATCTGTGTTCTCTTATTAAACATTTTGAAACCCTGTTAAAATACATCAGCCTAGTTGTTAAGCACATTAATAATAATAATAATAATAATAATAATAATAATAATAATAATAATAAACTTTAGATCTTGGACAAACCCTAAATTGCTGTAGCAGATCACTTTCTTATCTAGGGATTAAAAAGATAGGACAAGACGCTACTGTTTGTCTTGCTATAAAAAATAACATTACCACTTACCAACAAAGGAAAACACATTAATAAACTAATACTCTGGAAGAAATATCTCGCATGTCTACTGTCGTTGGGTCGACATAAATTCTAAATTATTCTGTAATAATTACAGTATGGCAAGTAGACTTTATAAAAGATTATTATAAAGTCTACAAATCAATGTGATCGTTGTTAGCTCTGATGATTTGAAAAGTAAATTATACAGATGTATTGAAAACCTTAATTGAATTTCACAGAATTAGAGCATCTTGGAACTAGACAAGGCTTCGTAGGTACAATCAACCTTAAGTGAAAACACAATTTAGCACATTGACTTGCTTGAAACAAGTTACATGCAAAAACAGCTGACAAGTTGTAGCAGCAAGTGAGGGAAAGGTAGCATACAGATATTCTATAATCAATACAGTTTTTTAAAAAACCCTGAAATCTCCTTAGAGGTTCTTAATAGCATAGTAGCAGTGTTGGATTGGTGTGAAGAAAATGTATGTTGTGGAGATCATAACTTTTTCAAACAATGGCTTTCACTGATTATGGGTAATCTGTCTTGCCACACTCACAAAAAGATAGCTTTTGGAAAAGACATTTTTTTTCATTGTTAATTATCAGCTTAATAATGTTTCAGTGCTTGCATAACCTGTCAGTCTGCTTGAGAATAATAAAAGTAGATCATCTAGTCAGCATTAGATCAAAGTCAATGTTGCTTAACAAAGACAGATATGGTTATCATTCTGCTAATAGTCGCCGTCCTGTCAGGCAGTTTGCCATTGGGCGTCATCAAGCTGAACATCAGCCCATACGGCTGTCAGACCTTTTCCCCTTCAATTAAATATTGAAGTATTTTCAGCTTTGATTACTGGCAATAAATTACTTCTAATAACAAAATACATTGTGTGTGCGTGTGTGTGTGTTTATGGCAGTTAACACCCACTGCCATGCAGACCACGTAACCGGCACTGGGTTGATGAAGAAACAAATCGAGGGACTGAAGAGCGCCATTTCTAAACATAGCGGTGCCTCAGCAGACATTCAGCTGTCAGAAGGAGACAAAGTCACCTTTGGAAAACATGTAAGGACAACTATTATTTTTTTCCACGTTAATTAATTAATTTATTATTACTACTTTTTTTTTATCAGCATGTTAAAAAATGATTTCTCTCTAGTAAGTAGTGAGAAATCATTGAAATAATTTGATAAAATAGAATGAGGCAAAAAATGTGTCCAGCTAATGTTTTTTTTTTTCTCTAATCACCAGTGTCTGATAGTAAGAGAAACACCAGGACACACTGATGGGTGTATTACTCTGGTATTGGGGGACAAGAGCATGGCTTTCACTGGGGACGCTCTGCTCATCAGAGGCTGTGGCAGAACAGACTTCCAGCAGGGTAGGCACACAGTCTTTACTCATACCTGTCTTCTGTTTTAGCTGGGAATCTACTGTATTTTATCCTTCTGTCCCATTGTGCTCCTGTGTTAGTATTTTGCCATAAATTTCCCGTATTGGAGTAATTTCGAATTTCGTCTCTTACAACAGTCAGTACTCTTCTTCCCATAGTTCCCATAGTTCTTAGACGTGTGATTATACACAAGGGACACATGGGGGCAGTATTGCATTAAATAAAATAACACTTAAATAATTCAGCCTTCTATAAATGTCTGTTTTTTTACCAGTTTGAAGTCATTGATTAAATATTTTTAGCAAGCTTTTGACTTTAAAGTTTAATCTTGGTCTTTCGTCTTAGGTTCTCCTGAAAGGCTTTACAAGTCAATCCATGAGGTCGTCTTCCAGCTGCCTGAAGACTGCCTCCTCTACCCAGCACATGACTACAAAGGTTGGTTAAAAACCCACATGCTTAATTTATTAAAACTACATCCTATCTCACAGACAGTGACCAAATGACTGAAACATTATTTTAGGCCAGAGCATAGTACCTGAAAAACGTAGTTTTTGACACTCAGAACTCACTACAATGTTTTTATTCATGTCCTGTTCAAGGCTTCATACAGCAAAGAAATGCTCAAATGTTTTTAATGAGCTACATTATATAATTCTTTTGCATTCCTTTTTAAATAGTTTTTCTACAATGTTATTACTTTGTAACTAAGCTTTCTGATTTTCTGTTGACTAGGTCAGACAGTTACTACAGTTGGTGAGGAACGCAAGTACAATCTTCGCCTAACCAAGTCGTTGGAGGAGTTTGTGAAAATCATGGACAACCTGAATCTCCCTAAGCCAAAGAAAATTGGTACTTAAACCGCTACAAACCTACTGTTAAATCTAAATGTTAGACACTAGTCAGCTGTGACATTATGAATGCATTGCAGTGAAGAAGGTAAACCTATTTTAACAATGAAAGCGACTAGAATCATTTTGGGAATGACAGAAATATTATATCTCATTTAGTAAAACCTAATTCTTATTAGTTTTCCTCAACTTTACAAACAGATTGCCCCCTATGTAAATTAATTTTCCTTTTAATTCAGAGCATAGAATAGGTCCTTAAGACTTTTATTGTGAAGTTTTAATGGAAGTGGTCTCAGTTAATCTGTTACCTTAACTCTTTGGGAAAACACTGTGGTCTAACTGCTTCAGATAAAAAGTACCTGGTCCATTTTACCTGTCTTGCTGCTTATAAACAGATATTCAAGCTGGTAACAAATTAAATTTTGGCCATTAATTTGGATATGTTTAGCAATATTTAAAGGGATCTGTCACATCTTAGCTAAATGGTTGTCTAAACATTTACACACATACAAAAAAAAGCTCTGAACAGAAACCAAAACTGAAACTAAATAATGTAGCCCTGATAAGAACAAGAAAAATCCTAAAGTTACTTTAATAACAATGAATTGTAATGTGAAGTTGTTAAGCATGGGAAATGCTATTTAAATAGACACCTAATTGTATTTTTTTTTCTTCTTTTCTGGGACAAACTCAATAAGTCAAGTTTCCCAATTCTAATGGGGAAGCATGTCAGCTTCACCATTAGCATAATTGGGAAGCTTGTCAATAATTAGGGTGGTCATAATGTTGTGGCTGATTTCATTCTGAGATTTTCAAGGCTTGACACAATTCTAAACTATAATAGACTTCTAAAAACACATTTTCTTCTTTCTTTGCAGATATTGCAGTGCCTGCAAACCTGCTTTGTGGATTGCAAGACTAGGAAGAGCCGAGCAGAATGGAGCATTATGAGTCCAGTGACCCATACTCTGTTGTTTTACCAAAACTAAACTTTGTTTCATTTAGTCTCAATTTTATTTGTTTGAGGAGCTGCTGTTTTTAAATGTGCTACTATTAAAATAATTTTTTTCAATTGCCTAAGGAAAAAAGTAATGAAATTAACTTTTTAAATGTAAAACGATTCTATATAATTGTGTGTGTGGAACACCATTACTGTACAGCTTTGAGGCAAATTTTAATGTTCTCTACATTGTTCAGTGGTGCTGTGTTTTAGAACAATACAGGATGTTCCTCTGATAGAAAATTGAACCATTCATGACAGTGGTGTCCGATACAGACACTAGTACTCTGAATCGGCACATGGAATCGGCAAGTACCTAAACTCAAGTACTTGTACTCGGTATGGAAAAACTGGTATCAGGACGCCTCTAATTCATTAAAGGTTTGGTTTAACAATAATGCTTTCCCACTTCAACTGACTTCTTTCACAAGGCCTTTGCAGAGATTCTGGACTCCCTCAACCTACCACACATCTGCAATATGCAGACTGTTAATAGCCAGCGTGTTTTTGCATAGCAGGAAAATAAATCTACACCATTTGCATTCACAATCTATAAGGAACTTGTTTTTATTTTAGAGTATGCCACAGCAATGCAGCTTTTCTTTTTAAAGTCTATGGCAGAAAGCTACACAGTCTACTTTTGTATATAAAGATGTTGCAGTTAAATGTACTTGTGCATTGTTCCACTACACTTGTCAGCGATAAGCTGACCCAGTGCCTTTTTAACTACAAAGGAATTGGTTGACTTTTTAGCACTTGTTTATCTGATTGTTGTTTCCATGTGATTTATGAATAAACTGCATTAAACTGAATCATAAAATACATCTTGATGATTCTGATTGTGAAATCTCCTTGATGTTTGGGTTTTAATTAGTTAACGCTACAGGAAAATGTGGGCTGAAGAAAGGGTTATCTATAGGTGGGTGTTTCCTGCGCTTACGCAAGTTGATACCTTAAACCCACACATGCACCACACACCAGCTGTCTCTGCATTTGAGACAACAATATTAGGCAACCTTTTGTCTCTTTGAATTTGCTGATGGAAACCTGCATTTTTTTTTTTTTTTTACAAGAGGTGCCTGTGAGATTGTTTTTTCACAGGCTGAAGTTTTATTCATTCCACATGTGAAGCAGTCCAATCTTATTTTGTTGTTGAGATGCAGTGTGCCAGCTGTCCTTTAACCCAGTCTGCCGCCCATCTGCCAGCACTCTTTTTAGTCCCGCTGCAGCCATGCCACAGTAAACTTGTAGCACTTCTTTTTTTTTTTCTTCTCACGCCATCCACATGTCATTGGCAAGAATCTATTGCACTATCAGCTCATTGAGAAAAGGCTGTAAAGAGGCCAGTCAGGGTGATAAAACTCCTCAGAGTAAAGGGAGCTGATTTTGCCTGTGGGGCCTTAAAGAAATGTCTATGCATAGTCCTGAATGGAATCTGTGTGGTTAATTCAGTTTTCAGAGTATCCCGTTTCACTATTAATGCAGCATTCTCTCAGCATTGCTGGGGCACTCGAAGGCAAGCGAATGGTAAATATGTAAGACTTTGTGGTATTTTAACCTCATGAGCTGAATACACAGCTTGACTTGAAAAGCCTAAACGTCCTTATAAAACGTTTGTCAGCCCAAATAACTTTCACAAATAAACATAGTTTTAGATACCTAAAATGTTGTGAAAGAGACTTGAATTGTTAAACAGATCATTTGAGATCCTTTTATATCACTTAAGTCAAAATAGAAGAAGTACAATATTCATCCTCCAAATTGTACACGAGACCCAGCTTGAGGCTGCAGGGACTCGTGTTAGCTTTCTTCTAGGTAACTTGCTTGGTTTTACCAAATGGAATCTATATCAACAAAACTCAGTGGGCACTTTTATATAGAAATGTTAGGCCAGGTAAAGTGTCCACAACCAAAAGGAAGATTACTGACTCTATACTGTCTTGCAATCATTCACAACACCCTCCACAAAGAGGAAACACCACAAAAGATTATAGTTAAAGAAAATGGCTGTTCATGTAAAACTATGTCTAACACTATTACCAGAAAATTGAAAGTGAAGTTGGAAGGAAACAAATATCCACAAACGACAGGAGTGACTGCCGCCTTGAGGAGCTGGTAAAGCAAAGCCCTTTTGAGAGTTTAGGGGAGATTGAGACTGCAGATGGAATCAGTGTTTTAAGAGCCACCACATGAATCATTTCAGGAACATAGATTCCAAATGTCCAGATTGTTTCCCCCCTGAACATATCGGTACACATTTCTATATTAATGATTGGTTTGCATTAGTTTAGAAAAATAGAACTAAAATATTGCTGCTTATTGTAACAACCGACTGGCTGGTGGAAAGGTTGGTGTTGCCTTACAGCAAGAAGGTCCTGGGTTTGACTTCTGGTTCTGAGCTCTTTCTGCGTGGAATTTGCATATTCTCTCTCTACATGCATAGGTTCTCTCTAGCGTCCTCTCACAGTCCATATACATGTATATTGGATCAATTGGTTACTCTAAATTCCTTTTCTGTTCTTGTGTTCAAGGTTGTTGGTTCTGTCTCTCTGTTTTATGCTTTGAAGGACTGGTGGTGATGTACCTACAATGTATCAATCTTGCACCCAATACCCAGTGGAGATAGCAGAACCCCAGCAAGGACAGGTAGATGCAGGCCACAAGGAATGAAATTGAAATGATTGAAAAGAAAGGGAAAATGTGAATTATTTGCAACCAACATTATCATTACAAAATCTATGCATTGCATATATGTGGGGTATTTAAATACAAGAGTCAGAGTGCAGTGTCCTGCAACTTTTAGACGTGTCACTGGTCCAACACTAGCTAAAAAAAGCACAAGCTCTGCTGTGACGTGAGATTAGAATCCAGTGGATTTGCATCAGAAGGCCAATAGCCAGGCAAGCTATATTAATCAAAAATAAATATAATAATTCTTCCGTATTTATTTTCAAATTATGTTTCTTTGATCTTTAACAACATTTCTACAGTGCACCTATGCTTTCTCAATCCTCATCTCTTCAAGTTCCTGAAGAGGGCCTTACAATTTTATATTTTGCTTCGTTTTCCTGTGTTGCAGCAATTTTCTGATGTTGCAGCATTTTTCTTATGCTTTTGTTTTGTTTATTGTAGGTTTTTGCTTTCAATTTTTTTTTTTGTAAATTCAGCATTTTTTGTTTGTAGCGTTTTTCTTTTGCATTTGTTTTTTGTGCATGTGCATTTTGCAGTTTGCATCATTCTTGTGCATGCAGCGGGTTTGCACCTGACGGCCATCACAGTTCAGCAATTATTGATTTTCCCACTGACTATTGACCAGGGTATGAATTATTTTTGACAAGCATAATAAATAAAACAATATTAAAAATGTATACCCCCCATACGATTTTTTTTATTTTAAAGATGTCTCATTTTCTTCCAGAAACAAACTTCTTACAGCTCTACATATGGTACTTACAGGTTCTTACAGCTCTACATATGGTTACAGGTTCTTACAGCTCTACATATGGTAGATTGACAAAATGTCAATCTACCATATGAATTCAAATAAATGTTTTTTTTTAAATAATAACCACATTTTTTGAGGCGTATCTGTATGTCTGGCTTTATCAGTTGATTCGACGTTAATCTGACTGTATAAACACTTCATGGAAGTTTTTAGTCGTTGAAAATATTAAAACAGAATTTTGGAAAGGAGCCCAGATGAGTCAGCACTGACAAAACCGCGCTAGTTCCCAGAATAGACTCCACATTTCAGTGCATAATTCAAAAAGAAAAAAGAAAAAAAAAACATAATTTTTATTTATAGATCTGCGGTGGATAAACATTATAACATCGAACTGTTCGAGAACAATGTTTCCACCGTTGGGCTGTTCGTTTAACTAGGCTGTGTCCGCCTCTGTCGTCACCTTCCCCCGCGTGATTTCACAGCTCAGCCTCACCTGTTGACGCCGACGCTCTGCTCACACCGACTTGTCAGTTCTCAGGAGAGAGGTTCAAACCACGGACATAACCTAGGCAAGAAAACAGCTAAAACGTTGCGTCCTGCTTCGCAACAGACTGCAGAGACGGAGGAGTCTTCCTGAGCCTGCGCTTGAAGTGAAACGGGTCTAAAAGTCGCTTCACTACACGGTTCTCGTCTCTGACGCTCTGCTATGGACGGAGGAAGCCTCATCTCCAGTCGTTTAAATGGGAGCGCGTTTTCCAGGTAAAATGGGTTTATTTACTATTTTTTCACTTTCCAGCTTTAGTCAACAGACGCACACGCAGCACTGCGCTTCAGGAGTGTATATGAAAACATGAACAAATTGCTCAAGCTACAGGAGCAGTAGTGTTCTTTGGCAATTAATGGTAATATTAGGAAACTCTTTGATGCACTTTATCTACTTACAGCAAAAGAGGAATTATTACAACTTCCTGATATGTAATGTTATCGTATACTAAACTGCTCTACTTTATTGAAGGTGAGCAGTGTTTATGAAATACAGGATTGATCAGGTTTATTCCAAATACACACCTGTAGTTCATTTTTCAAGATCTTCTATCTCTACTTACAGAAACTTTCTCTGAACTAAATGTGTGTTTGTCAAAGCTTGTCCCATGACAATACACTAAGTACAAACACACACCCCCTCCTGTGTTTACAAAGACCTTGAGATCTCTGGCCCTTTATCCCTCCATCAGCACTCTGTGGGTAAACAGAGTGGGTGGGTGACATGGCTGAGGTAGGATTGTGAGGATTTGTTGTCTGGGGACTTCTGCCTTTAGCCTTTTTTCTCCCTCAATTCTCATTCAGACGCGCACAGAAGTCTCGTTTTGATTGCTATTGGACAAATCTATGTCTGAGCCCTGTGAGTTCTCGACTGTTATTTCGGTCGGACTGGTCTTTGTTGCATCACAGCTCCCACAGACAAACTCAGACCAGAGGAATCTCTGTGAGTACAGTTATCACACAATGAAAGGTTGGGAAGCGAGAAAAAAATCCCTCATGTTTTATTATAAGGTTTTAGTACTTGAATGAGCGCTTTGGATGTTGTTTAACTCTTGTTTAACTTTTCTTATACTTTTTCTTGTGATGAAAAATGACATTTGGATGGACTTCTGCCAGATGCCTCGCAGAAGTTATTTGCACTCTTTCTGTTTGTGTTCTTTTCTTTTGAACTGATTTTTCTCTTTTTCCAACTGGCTTTCAGTATCCTTGAGAGAATGCAACTAAACCTGTTGGGGGACCCTGTAATCATAGGTTTAAGTAAGAACAATAATGTTAACATCAGACGGTGTAGGTTTGCAGCCATCGGTGAAACCTGCACTGAGGCCGCAGGGCGTTCTGGTCAGATGAAGCTGTGTGCAACAATGAAATTTAAACACCTTTTAAATTGAAGCTTGATTTTATTAAAAACTGCAATTGGACTTCAATGCATTACTGTAATGAGATTATTAGGATCACTACCTAAATCTCTATGCAGCTGAAGTGTTTACATGGTTTTATGCATGTGCTTATGTAGCATTTGGTTTTTAATGGATAAACAAATCAATTCCTCACAGAATTAAGACACTTCAAACAGTGATTTCATATTTATATCACTTAAGCTTTGGGTTTCATTTTTTCTTTATTTGGCCTGTATCTTTTCTTTATTTGGCCTGTATCTTGACAAACCGAAATGCAGTTATTGACAAAAAGAAAAAGTTAGACATGCAGAAGAAGGACTGGCCAGAGTTTGAAAACGGGCTTTTGTCTGTGTCTGCCTGAAGCTGACATTCCCAGGTGATGATTGAAACTAGTGAAATAGTTGCAATGGTTCTTTTTTTGTTTTCAAGTCTTTGAACAGTGCTTGCATCACAAGCTTTTAAACCAGTATTTCAACTTGGTTATTTTACTCTTGAAGTCTTTTGATCTTTATAGCCATTAATTATGAAATGTTTTATGTGAGGCTGTGAAATATTTTGACACAATGTGATGTTTTAACTCCTGTGAAGACTGCACTTTTTCACATTTCGTCCTGTTACAAATGCAATCTCGAATATTTTAGATTTTAATAAACAACATAAAGCAAATGAGATATGGTTATCAATATTTTTATGATTAAAAACAAAAAAAATATCGTGTTGTTCCTTTGCATACCTGTAATAGCATTAAATAAAGATACACTGCAACCAGTTGCCTTCAGCAGTTAACAAATTATTAAATAGCCAACCTGTGTGTAATTTCATCTCAACATAAAGACAGCTGTTATGTGAAGGCCTCAAAGGTTTGTTACAGAACAGAAAGCAAAACAGTTGGGTTGGGATGGAGATAAACGTTTCACCAGGATAAGGACCTGGTGAAACTGGCTCTAACACTGCGTAGAGCCAGTGTTACAGTTAAATGCTTTAAATCAGTGGCTATTTGATTAAAAATTGTGCGTTGATTAATTCAATCAATTAAGCAAAAGCTAATATTCACTGTTTTGTTCATAAATGGTACAGACCGAATAATAAATAACTTGGATCACTTGCAACTGTTTTGCAGTTCAGTTCTGCTGAATTGTCACCATTTACTCAGACTCGCTGTAATAACGAGGCGACAACTTGACGGTTATTGGGACTGAGCCAGGAGGAGCTTTAAGCAAAAGATTCAGGGGTTACTTTGGGAAAGTCCATCATTTTTGTTCTGTCAGCTTAATATCCATGCCCAGTTTCATTTTCATCTGGTCTAAGGAAGCAGGATTGGCCTTTGTAAACATTAAACCACCTTTATTGCACAGAAATTGTACTCATTACTAACCATCGGAAGTATGACTTAATTTGTTTTTCAAAGCATGCTTGTAGTTGTAGGTAGCTCATGTTATTAGATTAGATCTGGGTTGCACTTTTTTTTTTGGAAAGTAAAAGAAGGACACTAACTTATTACATTGAAAATGTTGATTGGAGAAAGATTTGGTAATCTGGTTTTCACAAAAATAATGTGCAACCAGAACTACCAACGTCAAAATGAATTAATAGCAGGTTTTGCTTTTATATCTTCTACAGATGAAAACCAACCACACAGTGACTACAGAAGCATTTTGTCATGTTGTTGCTGCTCCTTTGTTGTTTTGTGCAACTGTGCGATAAGGTTCAGTGCACCAGATTCTTTCTGCTTTCAACAAAATCCACTTTACTGAACCATGATTTTTCTGTTTCTACAACAAAGTGAATGAAAATGATGGCCAAGTTATTTGTGATTTGATTTCTCTTTTCTTTAAGGCAAATGGACAACATCTTGCTAGTTAATTTAACTAGGTTTAATTCTTTTTTTAAAGAATGAAACATTTATTATGACAGTCTTCTGAAAGGAAACTATTACAGTTAAAGTAAACTGTTTTCTATCAATAGACAGTTCTTCCAGATTCGAGCAGAAGTGCTGTGTGGCTAGAGGTTGTTGACCAGGTGGACATACATTTAGCAGGAGTTTCCTAAACACATAATGTTGTCAAATAGCAGGAGTGGATTACATCAAACTAATGTATGACTTGGATACAATCCTTATATTTCTCCACAGATTAACTTTTCTTCAAACTGGCGAGTGAACACAAACTTGCTTCGTACTGTTTACATTTGAAGTTCAATGTGACCCAGAGATTACTCTCTTTCAGGACAGGGTCAGGTCACATTTAGCTCCTCTAATAATATATTTAAAAAGTTTGACCATTCTGACTTTTTTTGATGAGCATTCATTGCTTTGTTTTGCAACAGAGTTATTTGTGATTCCTTCCCACTATTTGTGCATTTAGTCATTATACAACTTAGTTTATCTGAGTCATTCAGACTCGCCTTACTTTATTCATTTGAAGGAACAGGACGACTGTGTGTGTATTGGTTCATGGATTATTATGCCTTCCTTCTTTACAGGCCATTTATGCTCACATGTTCCACTTGTGACATGTTTGCCTATATTTCCCTCTCACTGAATGCTTGGTGACAGACTGTAATCAGCATTCACACCCACACAGAGCATACCATCATCCCCGCTCTTTTGTCCTGAATGTAGGTAGTGGAATATAGCTGTTGTCGGTGTTGACTTTATGGTTCGGTATACACAATGCTGTGTCAGTGTTCAATGAGGGGGTCCAGAAAGGGATAGGGCTATGTTAGCCATAATGGGTGGGTTTTTGTTATTGCCTTTGTTCGAGAGCTAAGGTGTGGCAACATTATGATGGTTTCATGTTCAGGGACGGATTAGTCATGCTTTGAAATATGATTAGTCACAGGTTAATTACCAGATGCGTGGAGCTTTTCAGAGAACACTGAAACACAGTAAAACATGGTGAACATCGACATTTTGTTTAATGTTCTATTATTTAGCTTTGCTGGTTCATGATCAACACCAACGCAACACCCCAAAGACAATGTTTGCTTGTTTGACTGAAAAATACATTTAAATAAAAAAAATCAGCCAGGGAGATAATTATCCCTCCACTAGTTTTGTTTCAGTCATGTCTTCAAACAGTGAAATGCAATTATAAACGGCTTAAACCTTTACGCTGATCTTGAAGGTTCTGTGTCCCATAGGTGAACTTGCTTTGGGGCAAAATGTTTGTAACGACTACAGAACAAATTCCTTGTGAAGTCATTACTCCAGAAGCAACATAATTTGCAAGTGCTCTCAGAAAAAAAAAAAAAAAACAATTTCTGGAACTAGTGGTCTTGACCGTAATGAGTATTACATCTGGAGAAAAAATGGGAAAGCTTGCAAGGCTGAGAACATTATCCCATCATGAGGAAAGACCATTATGTGGAAGCAAACCCTCAAGATGTCAGCTAGGAACTTGAGAACTTGAAGTCTAGGCAGGAATGGGTCTTTATAATGGACAATGACTGTAAGCATTCCTCCCAGTTAGTTATAATGTAACTTGGAGCCTTGATCTCAGTCCCACAGAAAATTTGTGTGCAGACTTGAAAATGTTTGTGGAAACAAGGCATCCAACAAATCTTAACTGTTTCACCAGTTCTGTCTGGATGAACGGGTCAAAATTCCATTTATTTGTGAGAAACTTGTAGGCAGATTCTCAAAAAGGTTAAACCCAAGCTTTACAGTTGCTACAATAGTCACACAGGAGCCAATGGTACCAAGTACTTAGGGAGTGCATGTAAACTTCAGAGTTTATTGCTCATAAAAACAATGTGGGGAATTCTAAGAAACATAAAATAGGACATATTTTGTCTTATCTAATGTCAGAAAGTGAGAAAATAAAAATGTTTCTTTATGGAATTCATGTGTCACGTAAAGTGCAAATTGCATCAATCTTTGACATCATGATCAGTCTAAAGCTGAAGAATCTATACATTTATTGATCTACTCACTTCGAATGAGCAAAATGAGGACTCCCAACCTGGTATTCTAACCTCTCTATTAAGGAGAGCCAAGTCCAAATCCACATTCATGTCTGCAGTAATGCTCAAAGTGGGGTTCATTAAAGACTTTTGACCACCTAGTTTGAGGTGAATTAAAATTAGCACAACATTGGGATATTGTGCTTGCATTCATACAACATCCTGCAATAACACTTGTATCCTGCAATACAAGTTGAACTCACCAGCTTAGACAGCAATTAAGAAATTTACAATAAGTGTTTTAATTAGCACTGCAGTTCAGAGCAACTGGAACACTATCTCTGAATATTTTGTTGACAAACTGTTGAGAATAACTCTGTTTACTGTCTTTTTTTATTCCATTATTACAGTGTCTGCAACCATTGTGATATTCAAAGCACTGGTGTTGCTGTAACAATTGTGATGAGATATTTTGCAACTCTATCTTCAATCTACCACCCCTCTTCTCTTTATTACTCTTAACCACAAAAATATTGTCATAATTTATGATTCAGATTAAGCCACTTCTTTCAGACAACATTACTCCCACTGAAACTCCTTTGGCCTTTCTAGATGAAATAAAATGCAATCTTGCAGTCTGTAATATTGGGAGTGTGCAAAGTTCCATTGGAGCCTGGCGTTGAGAGAGAGAGGCTGATAAGCCTGGCTGATGTGAGGACATAGTGAGATAATATGACATGGACAACATTCTTTTCTGCTCTACTTCTACTGCTGTTGAACCTACATTACTTATTTCCTCACACTGGTCTGACTGGGTAAGTTTCTGTTGTCAGGATTTAGTTTTTCTTGGTTGGTTAGTCTGAAAATGAACATGGTTTCACATTTTATTGCATCTGTTTTAAAGGCTGAATTTGTTGTTGTACCTTTTTTTCCTTTTTTTTGTTTCTTGTGATCGCTCAAGGCAGTGTTTGCATGACAAGCACACAAACTTGCTCACTGAATGCCTAGCTGCACCTCCGTTCACTGTTTTTCTCCTATCTAATTCTCCAGAGGCGCTCCCCTCCCTGCAATCAAATCCAATTTTGGGCACAAAACTTTGTTTTGTTCTTTGATCTCGCTCTCAGGCTGAACTCTGCGTCTGCTGATTTTGGTATATTTACTTCCCTCACTCTCACTCTTTTGAGTGTCTTTGGGGCAACTTATCAAGATTTCTATTGCTTTTGGTTTTCATTTGAACACAGTAGTCAAACTGCAGACTTTACCCCTGAATAACTCCCTCTCGTGTGGGATGTTGATAGGGTATCTAACTGGACTTTAGTTGGAGGTCAAACACTTGTACCAATGTTTGTATAATAATGTGACTCAATCTCTCTCTCTTTCTTTCTCTCTCTACTGCTGCTCTGAGCGTCTTTCACAGATAATATAACATGTAGAAATGGTCAGTGTCTGCCTTTTTAAATGATAATGCGATACTGAAAATGCTTTCCATAGTGAATATATTGTTGTTTTAATATCAATTCTGATTAGATTAGAATCGGTGTTGAAGAGAAGGCATTGCAATAAATCCAAAAATACAAACCTGTATGATAAAATGCCATGCAGATGCATAAATCCTGATATTCATTTTATTCATTTATGACTTGTGTTTTAACATAAAGCACAGAATCTCACGGCTGTGTTGTACTCGCAGAACTGACGCTGCACCTGATGACTACTGTTATTATCTATTCATTGAACTTCAGCAACACAAAAAAGACAGATTTTGTGTCTTTTATTTATCATTTCCAAGGAGTTGCATCTCATTTTTGTATCATTTATTGATTATTTGTCCAGGTCACAGAGCAGCATTGATGCTTTTTTTCCTGTTATACTGCATTAGTCATATTTTTCTTAAAGTTTGTGATAACTCTATCAGACAAATGGGAAACGAATAAGCAGATTTCAAATATTTTCACGGCAAAGATAAGTCACACTTATCTTTGTAGTTGGTGGTAAATAGTTGGTGTGGTAGCACTTTGTTTTTATGCCTGTAAAACTGCTGTTGTACACTGGGAGTGTACTACAACACTACTACTGCTTTTTTTTAACCATCTCTGTCCATTACCATTTTTTTTCTAGATATCATTGTACCGTTTATCACTAGGAAGCCCCATTTAAATCTCTGCTGTATATTTATCTCTGTGCTTTCATTCATCCTTCTCTGCCACCAGCCTAATAAGGCATTGATCTCAGAACAGAGGGAGGGGGCGAAGCACTCGAGGAGGAAAACGGTGGGAAAAAGTTCTCAACACAAGAATTCCCACATGTTGGTTTTGAAGGTCGCAAAGACTGAAAGTTTGTGTCTTCTTGCCTGCATGTATTTGTGTACGGAGAAAGCACCAATTGAAGCCAAAGGGCAACATGGAATAAAAGACCGCAGCATAATGCTGGCTTTTAGGAGGACAAATTCCCAAAAGTTGGGAATCACTTTCATGTAACAGTTGGTAAACACAATACATAATATTATAATTATATCCACATGAATGGCATGAATGTGAGTGACAAAACAAAAGCCCTATGAAAACAGTACTTCAAAGTAATTGTCAGATGTATGGTTTTTCATACATTTCTTCTTTGCTATTGAACATCAAAGCTTTCTGCAGAAATGTAAAACTGCTGCATGTAAGGCCTCTGTGCACACTGAGCCCCTGAAATGCAACCACAAACCACTGCACACATCCTGAAATCGCTCCAATCTTTTGCTTTTGCTTCCTCATCAAAGCGTGACGCTTTCCCCGTCACAGACTTCTTTCTGGAAACCCACAGGGATTTCTGTGTTTTAACTTCCCAATTCGCACAATTGTTGTGGGATTACCCCCTACTGTCACCTGATTTGCTCATATGCTCTCACCGTTACTGTGTGATAAGTTGTAGTATTTATTAAAGATAATATTTTCTTTAATTTTAACTGCTTATTTGTTTTCAGGCTTTAGAGATGCCCCAACATAACATGGAAAACTCCAGGAGCCAGTGGCAGCAGAGTCTGCGGCAGCCATGGATCAGCAGAGTGGCTGCAGGTCAGAGTCCCGCCTCTTCAGGGGCCGAGTCTGACACGGAGAGCAGCAGCACAGAGAGTGAGAAGGTAACAGACGGAAGTGAGGTTTTTATGAACGTTGAAAAGCAGTTAGCCAATCTATTTTGTGCTGAATTGAAGTCTGTTTCACTTTCTTTCAATCTTAGAATGGAAAATGTTTTAGATTCAGGTCAAAACGATGAATCATGAGGTCTAAACTTAAGGCTGGTTTGATTTGTGTGATTTATTGGACATTTTCTTTTTCTCCTTTGTCAGTCCTGCCTTAAGAAGCCAGAGGTGGGCTCATCCAGGTTCTTTTCATCGAATTCAATGCTTCAGAACCGCATTACAGAGATCAACCAGCAAAAGGAAGAGCTGAAGATTGAGGTGAGAATCTGATGTAATCATTACAGATTGTGATAAATAATTACCCTTAGTATCCCAAAATCAGACAGTTTGAAGAAGTGTTGTGCATTAGCGTGTTCAATCTAACAGGTTCATAGTTTGTGAAGGACTTTGAACTTCACAATGGTGTCCTTTTACATGACAAAGTTGAACTGAGGCCTGCTTCTTCCGGCATTGCTGAACGGTTTTTTCTTTTGGAGTGATCAGGTGTTTGACAAACTCATGCCTCTCTAAGAGAAAAAGACCAACTCAGTTCTCCTTAAAAAAGAATGAAGTTGGGAATCCCTGTGCTTTCATGTCTTCACTGTAAATGTGAACCCTCTTGCTCTGACCATGCACCTAGTTTCTGTTAATTTGAGTAAGCTGAACTCAGAGTGGGAATGTCTGATGTTGAACCACAGAAGAAAGAGGAATGAAACTGAAACACCATGTATGCTACCACTTCTAACTTTGCTTTCTGACCATAATGTAGCTAAATATAGTCAAAATAATATCTCAAATGTTTGTATTTTACAAAATTAAAGATTCTCCCCTGCCACTAAAGTTTCTGGTGAGAGTGAAGTCAGGGTTTCTCTACTTAAACTGCTGCCCCTGCAACCTGACCCTGAATAGGAGGAAGACAATGGATGGATAACTGATTTTATTCGCCAGCTTGTTTTAAATACAATCTCTGTATTTTTAAGAGAAAGGCCAACATTGTTTTTCTCTTAGTGTCTTAGTAAAACTAAACTTTTTGATCAATTTTCACATTTATTTTGCTTTCTGAAAAGTAAATCTAAAACAGGACAATGAGAGAAGCTTTTTTAAGAGTGTAGTGTAAAAGGTAAGTGCTATCAATATTACTTTTTGGTATTAACAGTGTGAACTGAAATGAGAGCTAAATCTCAATAATGTTTGTTTAAAGATGCACCAAAATATTAGTTGTTTTCATTTGGAAATTTCAGACAATTAAAAAATAAATAAATAAAAAACTGAAAAAAACTGAAAGCTCTCAGACGGCCTAAAGTCATTCTTAAAGAATGTGTGACTCTGACTGGTTCAGTGTCTGGTTGATATGATTCAGCCTGGTCAGCTCTCTTGTCCTTTCAGCTGCAGCTGGAGATCGCCTTGCTGCAAGGAGAGCTGCAGACGGAGAAGAAGCAGCTGCACAGACACTCGCAGAAACTGCTGGCACTGCAACAACAAGCCAGAGAAAGAGAGAAGCACAAACGCACTGACAGACTTAAGGTAAGTCCCACACTAATAAAAGGACCTGAATTATTTTCTATGAATGCATTTATATTTTTTAACCTCTTCTTTTAATGTGAGAAAGTATTTTCTTGTTGTATGGATTACAGTAAAACCAGTTAAAGTTATCTTAAGGGATTCTTGAGAAACAAGTGGGACCAGAAATGAACCATCAACATAAAACAAGATCTTGTAAATGATAAGTCAACTGCTGTGTGATAATCATTGGTAGACTTTAACGCTCTGCTACACTCCTGTCAGAGCATTAAAGCATGATGGAGTGACTGCAAACAGGGTTGTGAAATTGTCCGAATGCTGTTTTGGGATCTGTTTTTGATTGAGATTTTATGCAATTCTGGGATTACTGTACTGTTGGTTTAGTATGTTGTTATTGTTGTTGTCTGGAAATGAAGGAGCGAGAGAAGTTGGAGAAGGAGAGACACAGGCTGGAGGAACTGAAGAAGAGTTGTGAGGAAAGAGAGAAACTGATCCCGAATCAGCCAGAAAGCCAAAGAGAGCAGCTAACTCTGCAGCTGCAGCAGGTGAGCAGATGGCACTGTATCTAATATCTTCAGCATGTTCAGCAGTAATAAAATGTTTTAAAGTTGTTCATGTGACACAAAAACCTCAGGCTGAGAGTGGGGGACTCACAAAAGTAGCAGGGGTATCTTTAAATCTGCATTAATGGCCTCCCTTCAGTGGAAATATTTCTCATTGTTTATCACTATGACTGCATGGTAGAAGATAAGATCTTGGAGAACAAGATTCAGGTACCAGCACAAAAATTTTCATTGTTTATTTTGATTGTAAGTCATTTGTGGTATTGTCCTGATCTCCCACAGAGTTTTAAAATGTTTAGATTGTTGATAAAGGGCTTGTTTTCTCTACTTCATTTAAAAATCTTAGGTCAGCAACCTGATCCATATAGTGTAAGATGCAGAGCAGAAAAAATTGTGAAAACTGAATTCTGCTAATGACATTGTCATCATCTCTTACTATTTTCAGTAAACCTGCTCATGGTCTTTTGTTTCACAGGAACTTTTCAATGGAAAAAGTATTTAATGTTGGTTAGATGACATGTTTCCATCTGTTGAAATCTAACTAAAAAACATTTAATGTAGTGTAAGGAATTGAATATCACTATATTCCTACCAACAATTTATTAACGAAGAGCCTGACAGTGTATCTAATAGTTTCACCTTCCAAATAAAACATAAATCTGCAACTGGTTGTTGGCCGTCTTGATTCAAAGAATGTCTCAAGTTAAAGGGTGTGTTTTCATCAATACTGATGATGTTGTTTTTTTAACAACACTTTATTGTTCAATACCAGTTTAACCTGTTTGCAAGCTTTAAGAGTTTAACTCACTCATGCAGAGCACAGGATGTGTATTTCTTTTAGCAAATGTGTCAGAGCAGAGTAAAGAGATTATTGGAAAAACGGTGTTTAACGATAAGTTTGGTGGGGCTTGTTTTCTTCTGTTGAAACATGTTGAATGTTGGAAAATAATACTTACAAGCCAGTTTGGCACAACCTGCTGTAACAAAGAATTAGCATATATGAATAAAGATGCCATAGCCAGCAGCAAATAAACAGAAGTTGCAAATTTTAGACAGCTTTGCAATTTTGCATACATCCGAATCTTAAAGCAAGAATCTAATTATTTCATTTTATTTCATTTCAATAATGAAGTTTTGCAAAGTCATTGAATTAGCATTGAAGAAGAAAAAAACAAAGAATTGCAGGACCCTAGAGGAGTGCAGTTTGAGACTACTGACTTAGGGTGATGTGCAGGTTTGTCCATAATACTGCTGTTCCCTGACCTGTCAGTTTAATTAAGTAGACATCAATTCTTGGTTGGTTTTGAATGATGTCATACTTTGTGTTTGGATATTGTAACCTAAGCTTGCAGTACGATGCGTTAGTGTCTGGTTGTAATGCGACATTTGTATAAGTTCAACTGAGTATGGATACACTAATAATCATAACCAGTGTTGAAAGCTGACCATATTTGGTTTATAAATTGTAATGACACATTTTCCTATATATGTCTGTGTCTTCCTTATTGTTTTCTTCATAATACCCAGTATTCTTCCCAGAACTAGTCTGCATCCAGTTAATTCCAGAAATAATTCAATTAAACAAAAAACTGAACTGACAGAACTTTTTTGTTACCCTTCTTGAAGGAGAAGGAAAGGATGGAGGCGGCCATCCGGGCTTTCGAGGACTGGGAGTTTCGTGTTTTGGAACAAGAAAGCGGCATTGGCGAAGAGGATGAAGACAGAGAAGAGAAACTCAAGGAGGAAGGAACGGAGGGGGAAATGGGGAAGGAAATCTCCCGCCAGCAGCATGTGGTCAACACAGCGCAGGTACTCGGTGTTCCTCATGGATCACTTTTTTCAGTGAATTTCACAAAGGCTCCCCAGGGTGTTGCACAGAAATTGCAGCTTATCAGTGAGTCATGTGCTCCATGTCTGTGTTTATCCTTACTTAAACTCCTACTTAAGCTGAGTTGTGATGTTGGATGTGTGCATAAGAAAAATGGACAAAATAATGACAATACATGTCTGAAATCCAGTACTTTGGTGTGTTCACATTGTCATTATTAGTGGGATGTTAAACTTGACACTAAAAAAAGACCCTTTCCAATTTTACTAACTTTTCTTTTTTCCTCTTGTGCCTGAAATATTTTCTGCAGCTGAAATGAATTAGCTTGACATTAAAAATAAGCAGAAGGCAGATCAGAGACTTGACTTCAAAGTTAAAAAACTTGCGCTCCTCCTTCAATAATCACAGCTTTGCTGGCTTTACTCTTCAGTGCAGTGCTCTGATAAAATTTTTACTCTGCAGCTAAGCAAGTTCCATTTAGCTCATTGCCCATAATAAATTAAACCCAAGAAAAGTATAGATATTTGTAATTGTCTCTATAGATCCCAGTTAATGGTTATAACTACGAGTTATCCCTTGAACCTCATCACCCCCCAACCTCAATGGTGGCACAAGCTTGAACTCCTTACCTCCAAGCATCACCCTAATTCTGTCACATGAGTCTATACAGGGAGTCTAATTACATCACAGGCCACCATGAGAGAACAAATCGGAGCAGGACAGACTGAAAACAACAGAGGTGGGATGACATTAAGAAGGATTAAAAGATAAAACATTTAGGAATCTTTGAAGCGAGACTCCAGATTTTTGCTGAACGTATTGAAAACATTGATATAAAGCCATGATATCCTTTCATCTGAAATAATAATCACTTATTTTCATAAAACATTTCATTTTTTTTTCCCGTATCCAAATATGTTCTCTCTGTAAAATACACAGTGCATCAAACAATTGACGACCACAGCAGATTAAATTTGATTCAATTGGACAAAATTATTTAAAAAGAACTATCCGGTTTTTTTTTTATTTAAGTTGAATCTGGTGGCTGTCACAGTAAAACATTTTCCTGTGCTGTTTTGCACAGAATGAGTCAGGCTTTATGAGACAGTGAAACTGTTCACATGAGAATTTCTAAGCTATTCAAAGAGGCAGGTTGTTACTTGACTAATAAATCTTGCAATCAAAGTTTGTCATATGTAATATTCTGCATTTTTAAACAGTTGGCAGAGTTTAGTTTTTATTTACATGCCTACAAAGTTTTACTTTGTAACTGTCACGTTGATAAATTTAAGTTGAAACTTATATTTTCATTGTATAGTAATAGTAATAAGTATAGTAATAAGTTTTTGCCATTTCATCATGCGTTCAGAATATTTATACAGTACTTTACCTCAAAATATGCACCAACTGTTCCTTTGGCAGTCAGGTTGGTGTTTTGCTTTTTTTTTTCCAAACAACCCGTTTGTGGATCTTAAGCTTCACATGAAAGGTAAACATACTCCTCACATCCTTTTGTGATATAAATACAAAAGACACAGATGTTCAACCTATATACTGACAAGTGTTGGATAAAAAGTGACACAATATTTAGTTTTTGCTCTGAAACATCTATAAAGTCTCCCACTAATTCATTGTTATAAAAACATTAATTAAATAGATACTAGACCTAAAAGACACTTTCCCAGCTAGATTTCTAGTATTGCTCTCTAGCTCCCCCTTTCCTTTCCCAGTAAAATCACTTTTTGCTCCTAAAAAAACACATGGTGACTCTGTTGCTCAAGTCATAGAATTACTTGCCTTTTGACAGTTTATTGATGTGAAATATTATATCACACAAAACAAAGTAAATTTGATTTCTATTTGGCAAAGTGCTTTTCCAAAGTTTTTAATTGATAAATGTAACTCAGAGTTTGAAAATGAATAATTTGAACTGTAATACCATTGCTAATACTATAGTGTTGTACCTGGTGTAAAATGCAAACATTGTTCTGTGGCAACAAATGTGCTTTCCTTCTGCATCGTGAAGTCCGTTTAAAAAACATATTTGGTCCCCATAATACTGAATTGTTCCACAATTAGCCTCAGTATGCTGGTGGGGGTGCCAACGATGAGATGAAGACTGGGATTGTATGAGACGCGAATTGTAGTTGACTCAGCTGCACTGCAGCCAGCTGCACAAGGCTGCTCAGCTGTCTGTCTGCTTCGTACTGTGTCACATGCAGCATCCTTGCACTGGTAAATTATAATCCAGTATTTCTTTAAATGACCCTTTTTGGCTTCTTCCTGGCCTTGGATTCCTAAATAGATTCCATCCATTATCCTTGGTGGTGTTCTGCTTATTTCCAGTGGTTTCCCAAATAATTTGTAAATTTTTTTTTTTTTTTTTTTTTTAAGTGTATCTCTGTTTGGGAAAAGTCCACTTGGATCTTGTTGGTATATCTATTCATGCTTTATGTGCATTTAGTACAATATCCTAATATTGGATCACAACCTTTTGAAGAATTTATTGAAACCCATGCCAGCTAAATAAACTGGCTGCAGCACATCGCATGTCTTCTGTGAAGAGGAAACCATATGGCAGTCCAAGCTGATGGAAATTATTCCCTGGATTTTCAGGAACGAGTCCAGCAGTTGGAGAAACAGCTGAAAGAGATGGAGAAAGAGAAGGAAAGAGAGCTGAATGCGTTGAGGAAGGAGAAGAGAGAACTAATACAAGCAACTCAAACGGTACGAGGGTTTTCTAATATTGTGGATTTATCTTATTGTAGATATCCGTTGCTATTCAGATTGCCAATGCTACTGTTAATGTAAAAAAATTACCTAATTCAAAATAATGCTGGTTATGCTGAATTGGTTTTGTGCAAGCGATGAAACAATTGTTGGTGGTAAAATAAATAGATTTACAATGAGGCTGTAACCATCATATTCTTCTCTTTGCTGTTTGGAGCTTTCACAATCTTCTCAGTTTTATTTTTATTCATTTCCTTCAGTGTCATAATCTACATTTTATGTAGCCAAAGTGCACTTTGCCCAGGTGTTATTTACCATTTAACATGCATTGTTTGAGTTGGACTAAATACTTGCAAGACCTGGTGTAACTCAATTCTTATGTTTTTTTAGTTCCTCATTAAATGTCAGTGCTTGACACAAGCTAGACAAAAATGCACAAATGTATTTGTTTTGAGATGTTTTTTGACCTAAATGCTTTGCTATATAATGGCCTTTCAAAGTCTATTTTTCCCTTAGCTTCTTTCTTGGACTTGAGCATGATCACTATTCTATATTTGATACCATTTTCTAAAATATACTATTGTTTTAAAATGGAAGATGCAGTTTTGAAGAAACTTGTGTGTATTTTTGGCTTTGATCACATATGCAGGGTAACCTAAATAAAGTACAATCTACAGTACTTTTAACGTCTGACCTATTAGTTACTGAGATTCATAGATGATTCTTTTGACCTGGGAATGACATTTTGCACCTGGATTACCTACTTTACATAGAGAGATGCATTTGTGACCTAGTTTTGAATAAGCAGTGGGTGGTGAGGAGCCAGACTCGTTTGTTTTTGAGACTTCATTTTGATTCTTCATAAAACAATGCCTTGCAATTTACAGTCCGTTTCTTACAAATACTTACAATTCCAAAATCTGTAATTTACTTAATATTTTTTAACTGTGTTTGGGTTAAATTCTTCTGGCATCAGTTTTCACCTAAAAAGAGTCATGACAGTATCAGTTGTTATGAGCAGGAGACAAGATCAGGAAAAGGAAAAAACAAATCAGAGAGAAAAAGTGCAACTGAGAGAAACTTAAGTTGGAGGGAGAGAGCAAGGGAGGAGGGAACGAAGGGAGGGTAAGAACAGAGGGAGGAGTAAGCAGCGTGAGGGTGGTATAGCTGTGGTTGTATGTGTGTAGATTTGAGCTTGTGTGGATGCATACAAGGGAGAGAAACCAAGCTGAGAGAAGTGTTACATCCTTGCAGCAAAGGGTAAGCCAAAAGAATGAACACAAATCTGTCATATATAGGAATTGAAACTTAACTTTTAGTTCATAATGTTGACTAAAGAGGGTAGAATTGCATAGCAAAAGGGAGGAGTTGAGAACGAGACATTGTCAGAAAGAATGACCGAATTTGCGCAGGATGTGCTTGATTTGACATCTTTGTCCAAGTTCTGAATTCTTTGGCTGTGAAAAGCTAAACAGCTTATAGTAAATAATGCATGAGGCGATAATCTGTTTGGATCACCATGTTGAGGAATGGGACATAGGAAGCCTTGTAGCAGATTTCCTCTTACTGTGAGAAAGTACAATTTCTTATAAATGCTTACTGTCGACACATTTCCTGACACCATGTGCTTGTGTGAAGAACTGAATGGGGCCAAAAAGGGTTAAACAGTGAACTTAATGTAGTCACTGAATTGCTCATGCGTTTGTGACTCGAGCATGGTGGGAGGGTTTTCAGGAAAGACACTGTGGCTGTGATGTATTTTTTATTTTTTATCTCATCATGACCAATCCATCTTGGATGTGTTTCTGTAGTTTAATTCTCAGCCATATGTGATGTGTCTATCTTTTCAAGGCAATCTGTTTTTCATCTTTAACCTCTTTGTCTCCAGTTATTTTAAGCAGACTTTTAGCATTTGTCTCTTGTAACAAGTGTCCGTCTCATATCCGTTCTTTCAAAACTGAATCTGGTCCAACAGGTTCCCAAAGAGAAGAAGCCACTCACTGATTGGTCGAACTTCACCACCTCAGCTCCCTGCATGATGTCACTCTCTCCTTTGACACCTCACAAGTCTCCACAGGTGTGCATTTGGTCAGGCCTTTGTCAATTTATCTGTCTTATGAATGATGAGCCTCACTGCTGAAACAACTGAAAAGTTGTGAAAGAAGGGGAAATTGTTGATCGTCCGGAAATCATGGGAATGCATTTACAGTTTTGAACTTGTTCATAGTTTATAATCTTGATATGGGATTTTATGTGATGACCCTCGTACTGTACATTAATCTCTTCTTTAGGAACTATCCAAGGAAGCCGTCAGTTTGCCAAGAAGGCGAAGCTTACATCGGAACAACAGACCCTCCGACAGGCCGATTTCAGTGCAGGGTGAGTTGCCAACCCTGTTTTTTCCTTGTGTTGTGTTTTTAATTGCTCCTGCTTTTGTAGTTCATGACAATCAAGACAATCAACGTGCTCACTTTCTACTCATATCCTCATTTTGTCTGTTTGCTCAGTTCCCTCCCTTTTAGTCTAATCAAAGGTGTGTCTTTAGAGTTTTTGGTTGTTGCTACGACCGAGAGCATGATTCTCCCATGTCGCATAGAAACATCTGAAAGCTTAAGCCTAAAATCTCCACAGTGGTATCTGCTTTTGTGCTCCAAATATTTGAGTTGCCTGATCTGTTAAGTCATGTCAAGTCTTCCAAGGTCTTTTTCCTCCTCACTGTAATTTAAAGTTGATAGTTGGAATTGCCCCAGAAAAGATTTCTCTGGCATATACATATAATTTTTATATATTTATAAATAAATAAAAAAATATAGTGGTTATGGTTCCCTGTTTCTTTCCACTGTCAGGTTTGGTGAGGACTCCTCCAGACAGCCAGACGACAGAGGCTTTCACTTCCCCCATAAGCTCACACAGACTAAGCAACGGGCACAGACCAGGGAACAGCAACGGTGGTGGGTTGCTCACTCCGTGCAACAGTGAAGTAAGCTCTCGTGCTGCAAGGTGAGTTTCATCACTGCATGTGGATCTATATGATACTTTTGGACTATGTAGCACTTCTTTGAGATAAAAATGCAGAATATGTAATGCATTATTCTAATTATCGATACCAACAGAAATGTTACTTATCATATCAGAGTGTGCAACAGTTGTACTTATGTAATCTTTGATGTAAAAGCATGCTATGAGGTGTATGAATGATTATCTCATAGCTGCACGATATTAGAAAAACATATAAATGTAATGGCATAGCTGAATTTTATGAAGAGTGATTCCGGTTAATCCACATTTTCTTGACTCCATTTCTTCAACCCTTTTTATCAGATTTAGCATCTCGGTAGCTAAAAATATACAAGTATTTACATCAACAAAAGTCCATCCAGCATCTTAAAAATATTATTGGCATGCAGATTTTGGATGCATGCCAATAATATTAAAATCCAACTAGATACTGCATTCAAGGAATTCTCCGACTGTTATATTGGACAGATTGATATTTTG
Source organism: Poecilia reticulata (assembly GCF_904066995.2). NCBI lineage: Eukaryota > Metazoa > Chordata > Actinopteri > Cyprinodontiformes > Poeciliidae > Poecilia > Poecilia reticulata. The sequence goes on from NC_088845.1 coordinate 11,337,587, forward strand.
ATAATATATTGGACAAATTTAGTTGTCAGATAATGCCACAATTAAAAACGGTTCAAAAAGGAGTTTTTTTGGGCACGCTGGGGTTAAATAATCAACCCTGTGTATAATAAGTATGTGGAAGTTTTTTGCTCAATTTGTTTTCGGATGTATTGATGATAATTCACAGTTTCAAAGGAGACATGACTATCTGAGGGAAATTTAGAGCTCTTATGATGTTCAGTGTATACAGTCAGGTCAGTTTCTGTAAATCATATATTCTTATTAAAAACACAATTTGTTTAATAACTCAGCTTAAAAAGTGAGTCTCATATATCCTTTAGGGTAGGTCACAGAAGGTCATTGCTTTCAGTGACCCTGCCTGTTTACTTGGCATGATAATAAAAAGTTGTGTGGAAGGACAAAGTGTGGCCCACAAGCATGTACAAGCAACTGGGATAGCTACTGCCCTAATGTCTTATCACTAAAGTAAAAATAAACACATTCCTGAATAGTACATCACTGCTTATAATGAGGTTGCTTTTTTTGATTCAATTCCGAAAATACAAAACTTGGGCCAGTTTTATTCCAAATAATAAAGGCGTATTTATATTTTGCTACTTTTGCAAGTTCAAAATAATGGTACTTTTTAACTTGCGTAAAAAATATAGTAGTTTCTGATATGAATGTGGTGTAGATGGTATCACTGATGGTTTGTTTATTAAAATTAAAAAAGCAGTAGTAAATTGACGTGTTTAAAAAAAAAAGCATTACTTACAAAGACAATAACACAGAGACATGTCTAATATATTTTAAGTAAACTGGAGGATAGCCCGGTTTACTGAAATTGCCATGCAAGTCATATTGGTTGGAAAAAGACACTTAACTGTCTTTCTGTTCCCTGCAAAATAATGGAATAATGAGATTGGTTAAATCTAACAACACACTTTTCTATTTGACTGTTTTCTAGATTGATGCTGACTGCATGGCCCTTTATAACACTCCATTAAATTATAATTTTGGGGGGTTTGCTGTTTTAATAAGAACAACCAATGCTATTGCTTTGATTTTTTTTATTTATTTTCTTTAATTCTGATGTTTCCTGATTCTTGTTTCTGCAGTCCGTCGCTTTTGGATCTTGTGGAGATTGAGAGGAAGCTGAGGGAAGCCAAGGCAGAAAGAGAGAGGCTTCTCAGAGAACGAGTGAGTCACCTGCCATGGGAAACACTAATTGTCACTGTCACACTTTATTAGACATGGCCTGTTGATCAGTGACACCAGCTAAGCTCGCGCATGATTGTCCAAGAAACCACTGAGCAGATGTTTGCACGCCTATAATGCATATTCGTAGCACTGGCAGCTGCCAAGACTGGAAGGCTCAAACCTCCAGTTGTTTGTGGCTTCATAACCAATGGGTTTCTATTTTTGCTGCTTTAAAAATAGTACATTTTAATGTGTTACAGTTTTTTTTTTTTCTATGACTGTGTGCACACAGGCAGAGAGGCAGCGGTTGTTGCTGGAAGAAAGAAGCCAAAGAGAACTAAACTCCTCCAGAGAAGAACCACTAGAACCAGAAACGCAACATAGACCAGAGACAGGAGCAAATGAATCCGTACAAGTCCTTTCATCGCCAGGTTCAGAGGTATAAATTAATCATAAACCCTAAATCTAGGGTTAGAAAAGTTAAGAAATTGTGGCTGTAGAACTAATAAATGCTAGAGATTTTTCTCCATGTTTTACTTGTTATGTTATGGTTAAATCCCGTCTTTACACATAATAATAAGCAAACCAAGCCCATTAGATGTGTAAGTCAGTTTTATGAGCTTAATGTTGACCCAGTTTCTTGATAAATGATCTTACTGAAAATTGCTCTGTTCCTTAATCAGTTATGTTGTTTGTTGTAATAGTGAGTCATTCACATTAAAATAATGAAATTTTATTAATAGAACAGAATAAATATTGTTGTACTGTAATATAGCAGTAAAGATGGGTGCAATAAAAATAATGGCCCAGGTGTTCTGAATTATAGTCTAGTTACATCTATAAAACAATTTTCATCATGTAGCTCGGCTAGAGATTATTAGTTTTTCCTCTTTTCTAGGACCATATCTTACATCATATTTTTGATACAAATGTAGTAAACTTTTCATCATGTGACCACAGAGAGCCCCTTTCTGAAGCTGAAAAAATGCCACCGGATGTTGGTAGTGTTTTCCATGGAAAATGTACTATTTAGAGGGTGACTTAAGCTCCACTTGTCCTTCCAGAAGCGCAGCCTGCCCCATTTCCTAACGCCAAACTTTGACCTTCGAGCCCATGTAGAGTCACTGGGTCACGGGGTTGCCAGCTGCACGGACCTGCGGCTCACACCTCGACGGTGTGCCGGCTTTCTCACGAAACGAGGGGGGAGGGTCAAGACATGGAAGAAGAGATGGTTCCTGTTTGACACAGACCACAAACGACTGGCCTACTATACAGGTTAGACTGGCTTGCAAAGTTGTGTGTGTGTGTGTGCGTGTGTTTATGTTTGCTCATTGACTTTGCATTTGTGTGTTTGCATGAATAAAAGGTTTCTGTGTGCCACACAATTTGAGCTCACTGAAGAGAGGCTATTGTTGTAAAAATACATGAGGAACCGTCTCTTACTGCACATATTTTAAGATCAGATGAAGTATCATGCAAAAGTGCTTTTACCCTAGAAATCTATTTTACGTTTTGTTTAGAATAATTGTAAGGAAAAATGCTTTTTTTAATAGACTGTGACAAATAACCTATTGTCATTTTGTAGCACTTTGAGATTACATAAGTGTGTAATAAATAAAAATGTTACTAAAAATAAAACTCTTAAAATTGTCACACTATGTTGACCTAAAATGTATATTTTGTATTTTTTTTTCTACAGACTGCGATGAGAGGAAGCTAAAGGGAGTCATGTACTTTCAGGCTATAGAAGAAGTTTACTACGACCATCTACGGACGGCTACCTCTGTGAGTTTGGCTTTTGTCAAATCTGTTGCAGTTTTTGGGATTTTTTCATTTGGATGCACCAAATCAGTAAATTTTGATTTCTAGAGTCTGTAAATGGAGGCTGCAACCCCTCTTTCATTTTGAAAACATACTTTCTTGGATCATTGATCTCTAAATTACCTCAAAATGCTTGCATAATCTTTCAGAAAAATGTGATGTCAGAAGCAAAGCAAGTAGCTCAGAAAAATATTTACAACTTTTCTTGAGTTGAGATGATTTTACTAGTTTAAACTTTTCCAAAAGCAATCCTACTTGCAAAACAAGAGCATTTTAACAGAATAAACTAAACCTCTACACTAGACAAATCTAGTCCAACATAAAGCTACTTTTATGTTCAACAAAAATTAAATAGCTTTGTTGGACATTCAGGCATTCAGGCTACTTTTAAGAAAGGTGTAAACTTTAAGTCATATTCTGCTCTACATCAAAACAGCCAGTTGTTTTTTTTTCTTTCATTAATTACTCCAGATTTCTGAGGAACGATATTTGTCATACTTCTAGGGAAGCAGACAAACAGGATTTTCTTGCTTCAGTTTGACATTGCAGATGCTTGATTGCAGTCCGTTGTAAAGTTTTGGTCTAACAAATATTTGTGTGTTTTAAAGCCTCAATATTGCTGTAAAGACATGGGAAACTTTGTGAGCTGACTCTTGATATCTCTGTCTTCTGTTTAGTCTCCTCGGCCCAGCCTTACGTTCTGTGTGAAGACATACGATCGCCTGTTCTTTCTGGTGGCTTCCAATGCCGTGTCCATGCGTATCTGGATGGATGTCATTGTCACTGCAACAGACGAGCACAGCCGCTATTGACTTAAATACGTGACTATGAAGTGAAGCTACTGAACGGACTCCACTGTGGTTCTTTTCCCCTTTCCTGTCTGGGCAGTATATTTGCTGCAAATGTGCCCTGGGGGGATTCAGAAGACCCACATGGAGGTGCCGCGGGTCAGACGTGGAGGACACTGTTACTGATATAAGTTAATCAGCTGCAGCTCACAAAAATGGATCTTTAAAGGACTCGCTCATGGTGACTCAGCTGTCTGTTACAGGCAGGATTTTTTTCACGGATCTCGAGCTCCCCCTGCTGGTTGCAGTCCAGCATCACAGGAGTAATGTACACTACAGGTGATACCAGAAATGGGCACAATAAAACCACCAGCACTTACAGGATGTAATTTGTTCTAATATGCCACTACACTGGAGGTGACCTCTTTGTCATATTCACCCCTTGCCTTTGTTTTCAGATAAGGAATGTTATAGAAGTTTTAAAGATTATTTATTATATTGAGGTTTATATGGCTTTGGTTTGCAGGTAAATAAAACTGTACTCTGGTATCAGGGCAACATTAAATGTTTGTTTTATAAAAATGTTCATGTTTGTCTGTTTTTATTGAATCATCTTTGGAAAAGTAATGGTGAGATCAATTCCAAGGTTTTATGAAAAATAACTGAAGATACATTTTCTTCAATGTTTCTTTTCTATTTGATTGCATCTTAACATGAATGGACCTGTAACACTTCCACAGGCACATTGCTGATAGCAGTCCATTACCCATATACGATGAGGTGTGCTAAAGATCACAGCAGAACTTACTGGGAACTTCATAGATACGCCTTAATAGGAATTCGACTGTGGAGTCGACTGTGGACATCCGGTGATCATTAAAGGATGGACATGGTCAGCATCAATACTCAGGTAGGCTGAGTATTGATGCTGTTTAAAGGCTGTGGCATTTAACCAACTCTATTGGGACATAGGAGCCCAAAATGTGCCAAGTAAAAATCTCCTTTTTCTATGCTTGATGTATTGAAACAAGTCAGACTTATGTTTTTATGTCAAAATCTGACCCATCTGAATACATACCAGTAGATTAAAGGGGGGTATTATGTAAAATTTACTTTTTTAGCTTTGTATTGTATTGTAATGTTGTTCCCTCATCAAAAAATACCTGGAGTGTTACTTTGATTCTTTGATGCATGTTTGATAAACCTCGACTCTGACAATCAGTCATTTTGAGCCATCACTCAAGACTGCCCTACATGTTTTTCTTTCTTTTTTTTCTCCAACTCTCCCTCCATACTGGGAAGCATTCTAGTTCACACACATCACTGCAGACACCCAATTTCATTGGACAGTCACATTTAGAAGAAGCTTGTAAATCCAAACGTAGTTTAACCAAAACTACAGTATTCCTACCTAAATAGGACCTGACACTTCTGTCAACAGGCAGTTGTTGTTTTCACTGTGACATGCAAAATTATTAATAAGGCCATACGTAGACAGAGGTGAGTGTTTTCTAATTAAATCCATATATTTCTGCTGGAGGTAAGTTGCTTCAGTGTAAAAGGAGCAATATCAAGGTACATCTGTTTGACTAATTCTGAAACTCCTGATGTTTGAGAACTTCCTCAGTTTCATTGCACACATTAAGAAATCAATTTCCTGTAAGCAATTTCCTGTTTTAGTTTTTTAAGATTCTCGCTGACGTGAATTTAAATTTTTTGACCTCAATCACGCAAGCCTTTGAAACTTTCCTCCTTTGGTTTGTATTTCCTTTGTACCCATCTTGTCTGACGATTGCTGCTCGCACATTTAAAGGTATTTAACATACTTTCTCTTTGTGAAATAAATGTATTTTGCAGGTCAGTATTAGTCACACCAATGGATATGAAAAACAAGTTCATTTATTTAAGTACTACTCACTAAGTGAAACAGATTTTATAAATTAATTTCAGACTGTTTTCAAACCGTCGTTTCTGTTCCACTTACACCTAATGAGATGCCATTTAAGATGAGAATAAAGCATCAATGAAAAAAACATTTTTAAGCAGAATGAAAAGCATGTTTAATGCCAGATTAAAGGTTATTTTCAAGAAGGGCTTTTAATTTGACAAATGAATTCCATCGGAAGGCAAATCCTAATTTATTGACCATGACTGTTCATTAGCGTCTTGCTGAAATATAAGTTTTAATGATTAAATTTCCATTGTATCAATGTTAGATTTGAAATGTTCTGCTTTAGCGTAATTCTTAAGGTTTATCAGTCCTACAGTTTCTTTTTGTGTGAGGTTCATTCATTTTACTTTCTCTCACTGCTGATATGCCAGATTTTTGTTTTCCTGGGGGGAAAAAAATCCACTTTGAAGGAAATGTGTCAGCCAGTGGACTCTGTATCAAAACCCTGTTGTTTTCTGGTTGCCAGTGTCCAGTAGCACAGCTGCATATCTCGTCCAGACAGACGCGCAAGGAGACTGGCAACACTCACTCGCTGAATTGGAAACACTGCAAAGTCAATTCTGGTAAATCTCTGAATTTGTTTCAATATTAGATTACAGATAAACTAGTCCAGCCTTTTTTTTATTTTTTTTTTTTTTTTAACTCGGTAGGAATTGAAATAGCTTTATTCTCTTCTGTTTTTTATAGAAAGACTTTGCTAAATACCACCAAAGATAAGATTGGATTTAACATAGTATTTTACTGAATGTTTTTGTATTTTATTTTTAAAATTAGTTATAAGGGAACCATTTTTGTAATGTCTGGGCAGATTCTAGCAAAGTAAACACAATTCTGCTCGAATCAAACTTTATTGCTTACTCAGGTTATTTTGATTATTTTGTAAAGTTTGGTATAAATCCTTATGGAAGGCAATTATTAGACTAAAACAGAATAATGTAACATTGATATTATTATTGCAATGCTTTTATACAAACATCTGTATTAATGATGCTTCAAATGTATGTAACCAGTCCTTACTTTTGTTTCAGTTACTTGGAAATTAATAAAAAGTAAAGATTAATCGTTTAATTTAATTCTTTTCTGTCCACTACTTCATTCTAGGTTCAATAACGTGAACAAAATCAATGATGTTCATTGTAAAACTTTTGTTCATATATTTTTCATTTCGAGGTAAGATTTTTCATGTTATATGTTTTTAATAAGAATCTGCTTGCGGTTGTTGAACGTATGTTGATGGACTCGTTGTTTTTCCTCAGGCATCTTTTGCCAGCAGTGGTCAGTCTTCATGCCTCAGACTGTAGAGGGGCTCAGTGGATCCTGTGTGATCATCCCCTGCACTTTCAGCTTGCCGTCTGAATGGGATCAACACCTGGACCACTCGTGTAAAGCCGTATGGAAGAGAGGCAGATGGAGCCAAACGCAGGTGTTTGATTCCAGCCTGACTGGAGCGAGTGCGAGCTTAAACCTCCTACAAGGAAACCTGACCGGGATTCTGCGTAACAAAGACTGCACCACCGTCTTCAACAACCTGCCGTCTGACCATTATGACAACTATTACTTCAGATTGCAGTGTGAAAACTCACTGAAGTTTAACTTTAGAACAAGTGTTCGCATCACCACTAAAGGTCTGTTTAGTTTAACCATGAAAAGCTTTTTTTTTCTTCTTTTTTTTGTTTATGACCCACAGCCTTTCCTTATTGTTTTACTTTTCAGATCCACTCCCCCAGCCGACCATAACTCCCTCCAGGCTGGAAGTTGAAGAAGGCACTGCAGTTTCCTTGAGTTGTTCAGCTGTTGTCCCCTGTCCTACTCTTTCTCCACTTGTGACATGGACACCCAGTTTAGGGGACATCGAGGAGAACATGGAAGCAAAATCTTTAAACTCTGTTATGAACTTTAATGTTTCTTACCTCCACCATGGACAGAAGGTTTCCTGCAGTGCTGCCTACAACAGACAAGCTGGGTACAGTGACCTTGTTTATGAAAGAAGTTTGACTATACAGGTTTTTTGTGAGTATGTTTCTGGTTTTTACTGCAGTTTTATCAGCTTATAAGTCTGAAGTCATATACAAAAAGTGACATTGCAGAGTTAGAAAAGTTAGAAAAGTTGCTTTTTTTCAGCAAAAAAAAAAAAAAAAAGCATTTGAAAGACCTGTCAAATCACAAGAGCTGTGATTTGACAGGTCTTTCAAATGCTTTTTGAAGCAGCTCTTGTCAAATCACAAGAGCTGTGATTTGACAGGTCTTTCAAATGCTTTTTTTTTTTTTTTTTTTACTGGAAAATGAACTTAAGATTTTTAAGCAACTTTTCTAACTCTGCAATGAGTTCACTAACTATCCATTTGTGAACAGTTTTATTTTTCTTTAATTCAAAATATAGCCTAGAGTGCATTGGGTCTATAAAAGTAGGAATAATAACCCAGTCTAGGAACTATTTTGTTATTCTTTTACATATATAATAATCAGGTTTTACAATCAATTCGAGCAGTTTTTTTGTCTGCAGCTTTGGAGATTAGAGTGACACATTTTACACCTAAAAATGTTCATATTTTGTGCTTTTTGGAAAAGGATTACAGTTTGAAAAAACACAACTAAAAATAATATGCTGAAAGTTTTAATTTAAAATGTCTTTCATTATCTAGTTTGCAGTTTTATCTAAATAGAAGATACTGACAGTCGTGCTTTTTTTGATGACGTTGATATTGCTTTCTCCTCTAGGGGCCACAAAGTCTCCCGTCAGTGGAACCTGAAGAAGTTTTTTGTTGCTTGTTTGCATGTCAAGTTAATGTGTGTGTGCGTGCGTGTGTGTGTGTGTGTGGCTGTGTACGCACGGTACCATAAGGAAATATTGCTGATGTTGCTGAAGTTGATACCTGATGGTCTTGATTAAAAAGCTGCTTCTGTGTGATTAATAGATGACAAATTTATTGGGTCATCTCTAGTTTCAAATCTTGGATATTAAAAGTGATCAGAAATCAGTGAAGTTTTTCATGAAAAAGATTCTTTAAAATACATTTTGAGATTTTTGACACATTTGCTTCAGCTTTGAAAACAAAAAGGAGATTTTTAATAGTTTGCTGGTATAGGGATGTAAAAAGAGGAATAGTTACCATTATCAAAAACACCATATAATCACCATGGTAGTGTACTAGATGGTACTGTTTGCAAATCCTTTTCTGCACTGGCTCACTGGTTCAGGTTTTGTATTTCCTGTTTCTCACTTCCTTCCAGACCCTCCACACAACACATCAGTCAGTGATTCTGGTCCAGTATTGGAGGGCAGCTTGGTGATTTTGACCTGCAGCACCAACGCAAATCCAGAGGTGAACAACTACACCTGGTACAAAGTTGATGGCGAGCAAGTGGAAGCAGTTGGATTTACAAACCAACTTTCCACCACAGCTACAGAAGTTGACCGGCAGTTTTTCTGTCAAGCCGATAACGGATATGGAAGCCAGAACTCTTCCATCGCTTCTATAGATGTGCAGTGTAAGTCAGAGTAAAACACATGCAGACACAGCGTAGTATTTCCACAACCTAAGACATAAACTGACTGATACTTGTTTGTATTTGCAGTTTCTCCTAAGGACACAACAGTTCTTGTTGAACCAGCCGGTCCAGTCATAGAGGGCAGCTCTGTGTCTCTGCTTTGCAGAAGCCGTTCAAACCCTGCAGTGACTAATTACACCTGGTACAGAGACGGTGAAGTGGATCAGGAGACCGGACCGCTCTTGGTTTTAGACAATATCGATCCCAGCCATAGCGGTGGCTATCGCTGCTCTGCAAAAAATGATCTGGGAGAAGAAGCTTCAGCAAAGACTCAGCTGGATGTTCAGTGTGAGTTTATGCAACTAAGAAAAAATGTTGAGTTACAGTCCTAACAAAAAACAGAGCCGTACATTGTGTGGATTATGGCTCTACTGTATGTCCAGCTGTGATAACCCAAACATGAAGCAGAGCCAAGACTAGTTCACAATAAAAGTCTGGACCATGGACAGTGACACATTGTCATGTTGCGTGACGACCTCAGAACCCTCACTGTGTCTGACTGACTCTGCTGTGCACATGTGCAAGTGTATGTGGAAACGTTTTGTTTAGTCGGTCCCCTAATTAGGATGTTTTTCCTTTTCCTTTCTTCGTCTTACCAAAGCATGGAGTGTAATAGTTTAATTTTATGTAAGAAACGCATAAAATACCAAATTATTTAACCTCATTTGCAGGGAAAAATGCTGGAAAAGTATTTGGTGTATTTGTAAGTCATTCTTATATGTACTTCTATGTACTTTTTTCAATTAGAAAGAAGGAATTATTAAGTAAAAGCTTTAGAAAGTGATTTGCAACCACTAAGGCCAACTCAATTCAATTTATTAGATTGAATGTAGATTCAATCTAATAAATGTAGAATGAATGTACATTTCCCATAAGAAAGCAATGCAGTACCATCAAAATAAAATCAACTGATTTCTTTCAGATTCCCCTAAAAACACCACGGTGTCTGCCAACCCGTCTGGTCCGGTTCCTGACGGCGGCTCTGTGACTCTGACCTGCTCCAGCGTCGCCAACCCAGCAGTAGCTAACGTTACCTGGTTCCAAGCTGCTGGAAGAGAAAAGGAGGTTGTCGGATTAGAGCGGGATTTCACCTTCAATGTGACCAAACTCTCAGAAGATCTATATTACTGTGAAGCACAAAATATTCATGGATCTCAATACTCAGAACTTGTCACTGTTGATGTCCTATGTAAGGTTGAAATCCATAAAATATTTCTCATTTTCTCCTGATTTTTCTCCAGCAAATCATATCTTCTGATCTTTGTTTTCAGATTCTCCAGAGATCCTTCCGACTTCCCGCTGCGTTAGAATATTATCCCGGTTCAGATGCTCCTGCGACAGTGAGGGTAACCCGCCTCCTTCCCTGGTTTGGGAACTGGCGGGAGAACCTGTCAATCACTCAGCTGACATCCCAGTACGGGAGATAATCATGGGACATGCGACCACGAGGAGTGTCGTCACTCTGAACCGTCCTAATGAAGACACGCCCACTTTAGTGTGCATCAGCAGGAATTCGCTGGGCTCAGACAGTCTGGCTTATAATGTTTCCTCCAGTGAAACTCAGCTGGGTGGGATACTTCAAAATGCTGCATTTATTTCTTTGATGTGTCATTTATCTGATTTATTTGTCATCTAACATGGTGTGTTTTGGATTTTCAGGCGTCGACGTTGTGTCTCTGCTAATCGGATCAGCAGCTGGAGCACTAGGGATGACGGTGATTTGCATCCCACTGCTGATCTTTTTTTGCAGGTACAAAAATAAATAATTCAGCTAGCACTCGTTAAAGGATTCAAATTAACAGAACTATCAAAACAGTGAGGGACGTGTTCATTTAAAGACTATTGACACAAATATGGCAATTTTTTTTACCCATTTCTACCCATTTGTTTGTTTTGTGCTATTCTTATTACCCTGCTAGTTTCTTTTCTACACATATGAAATAAAGTATTTAATTTCCAAGAAATGAATGATAGAGAAATGTGACAGCAGCTTTAGCATTATTGACCTGAGATACGACCAACTTTGTAGCCGCATGTAATTGTCTGAGAATGTTTTCTATGAAAGTTGTTTTTCTTTCTGACCAAAAGGGGCAACAGGTCTAAAATTGACACATATGTCGATACATTTTTGTCAAGTACATCCAGATCATGCAAGCTTCAAAACACAAAAATAAAGTTTGCGCATGCTTTATGCATGCTGAGTCAGTTTAAATACATTTCTTCTTATTCCTCCCATAATCAGGATTTTATTTTGTCATAGGAGAAGAAAAGACAGCTTTTCACTCAACAAGGAGAAAACAGAAGAATGTTTAGTCACCAAGGTGGTGAGTCTTAAGTTTTAGCAGAATCACGACTTACAAATATGCATTAGGTTACATGTAAAACCAGAAGGCATCCATGCATAAACTAACTCTGTGATGCAACAGAACATTTTATTGAGACTCTTCATACTCCCAGACTTCCTTAAATAAATGGAAGTGATTTCAGTTCCATTTATCGTACTCTGGTCTTTTTGTAGGTCGATTCTTCCCCAGAAGACAAGGCTGCAGTGAAAGAGGTTGAAGGAGACACGGAAGAGCACCTTAACTATGTCAATGTGGATTTTGCTAAACTGCAGGCCGGATCAGAAGGTGAGCTTGGAGACGGTGCTGTCAGAGGACTGGAGTCAAAGACAGCTGAGTATGCCGAGATCCGCATCCAGAGCAGAGAAAGTGATGGAGCAGATACAAAACGGCAAGGACATTTCTCAGACACTTCCTTGGGACAAGGGAAAGGGGATAATGATCTTAGAGAGGAGTTCGGTGAGACGCTCACTGCTTAATTTTAAGTAGATTTGTAGCAGAGAACGAGATCCTGGACTTTAGTTTTAGTTCAACATGATTCTGAATGAGTTTATTCTGAATATTTAACCTTACAATGATGTTAGAAAACTGTAACGACGATGACTAACAATAATAAGTCATATTTGTAAAGCAACTGTTTGCTTAACGCTTTGTTTTTACTAATAACTAATCATTTTGTCTTTTTATTAAAACTCCTGTCCGAAATAAAAGCAACGTAAAGAGATCTGATAAACATTTTTCATAACTTTGTTTGTGTTTTTTAATAAATTTACACATGCGGCTAAATAAAATGCTATTTACAGTGTGAAAACATAAACATACAGTATTTCTTCAGTTTTCATACATCAGACACAAACCTCATCATTGTAAATATAGCATAGCTTTAAAACATAAATAACAATGTCATTCTTTAGCTTCTTGTATACAGAATTAAATTTTTGTTAAAGCTCAACCTTTTCTTATATTGTGAAAAAGTATTTGCCACTTTACATATTTGTTCCATTTTTTATTTTATTTAATTTTTTTTTTGTTCTCCATATGCTGAAGCGTCGAAGCAGGCCACGACTTTTACACTGTCACTGCTAGTTTTGCCTGTTGGTTTTATGTTCATTTTTTGAAATGCTGTGTTACTATTAAGTTACTTTGATGGAGCCAAATCCTTGCATACGACTTTGTAACTCTTTGCAGACAGATGTCAGGGACTGCTTCTTGAGTTGCTTCGGGTAGAGGCTACTTTTTTAATATTTTAAATACATTCATATAGTCAGTAATATTCTATTAAAAATATTTTCAATCTACAGGTCACATCTTAAGACCTTGGTATGTGCATTTACAGTTCATTCACGGTTGAAAAATGTGGTTTCCTGTTTTCACGTAGGGTAAGCTCGGTTTTGATAAAAAAAATAAGTCGAATCATAATTTGACTTATTCTTTTATCTATTTACTTAGTTTTTTTTTCTTCAGTAACCTTAAATCTGTGTGACAACAAAGCAGGAACAGAAAAACTTAGAAGAGGGGCTTTTTCTGACACTATACAATTTAATTATAAATGGAACACTTTTCACTTCCTTATCTCTTCTAGTACTTTGTCATTGCACACAAATTGAATCATATTTGCATATCCTTTTAAAAATATGATGGTTTACAGCTTCCTGTAAACCAGCTTCCTGTTTTGATCTTAAAGAGTGTGTTGAATCACAGTTTGACGTCAGAGTACTGAGTCTCATCCTCAGAGGTGCTGGAGTCTGATGAGTCTGATGAGTCTGTCTGGCCGGAAGGTTTTGGAATAATGTCCACCTGAGCATAGTTGACCTCATCTTCATCGCTGGTCTCTGAGTCATCGTCGAAATTATATGGAATTTTAATTGGTGATACCATGTTGATGTTCTCATAGTCCTCCAGTTTTTCCTGTGCATGTTAAAGCAAAGGCAGGAACGTTTTATAACTGAACAGTAGTTGGGTTTCATGATCTTCACATGTTAAGAGGTTGCTGACCTGTTTGCATGGGTTTGGCTTAGACACTTGTGAATAGACAGACTCTACTTCTTCTTTCCTGCAAAAATCCCCACATCATTACAAATTTGTATATTTGTATATGTATTTATAAAAAATGAAAACTAAAAAGCACTTTTGCTCACTTCTTTATCGGAAAGTGTAGAGAAGCGTAGTTGAGAGTGTCATCCTTCGTACATGTCTGTTGGCTTCCTCCAGGCCTTTGTGCAGATGGAGCCTGAACAGATGCAGACAGGAGGCAGCGGTGACTGCAGCGGAAACTGAATGAGTTCATTCATACAGTTAAACAGAGGCCGTAAGTTGGATCTTTATTCTGCGCTGAAGGTTACTGAATAATTTCTGTTTTTCCAAATACTACTGACCAGACACGCAGTGAGGACACAGCTACAGGGCACAAGCAGCAGCTTGACTGGCGTCATACGCTTGGATATAATGCAGATCTGCTAAGGTCCTTCACGCAGATTAAGACTTGTTTTAAAATAAAAGTAGGGCTAAAAAACCAAACAAACTCTAACACTGGATTTGCCAGCAATAGAAATCTTCTGTTTATTTTCCTTCACCGATGTTTGTGGTGTAAATCTACATTTTTCTGATCTTCCCACTTTGAAGAGGTAGTTTTTAGAAATGTGTGATCCTGCCACATAAAAAGAAGTTATTACTTCGTATTTGTTGGAGCTAAAAATGTGATTTATTTGAAATTAGTTTTATCTAGTTATTCATTGAAAATATTTTAGTTCTCTGCTAGAAGTTAACTTGACTCACTTGTTTTCCATATGGCACATTGACTTTAGAATAAACGACGTTAACATGATGGGAAGTAGACCTGCAGAACAAGAATAAAGAAAAAAAAATATGTTGGCTGACTGTTTATTTTACTTGAAGACACTTGTTGTTCCATCTGTGATCGTGAACAGATTCTTTTCTCAAAGAGCAGAAACAGCTGTGTCTCTCTGTAAAACACAACGTCTCTTGTTCTGTGTGGAGACGGCGTGAGGCGGCTCACTTACGTGACGTCTGGACGAGGCTGCTGATGCTGAGCCTTTGGACGGCAGTGTTGCTGTGGCAATAAGTCATCTCTGCTTCTAGAGGTATCTGTTAAGATATTCTCACTTCTTGCATTTCTCCTCTCAGGCCTTTTGCACAAGCTACAGAAACCCTGAAAAGACGATAGAAGTGTCTTTTTTAGAAGTGGGGGATTTTGCCACTACTTCTACATCTGACCACAAATAGATGCCTGTAGCTATTGTTTTCTTCAGTGAATATAAAGTGTTAGTTTCTGGGCCAGAATGGTTTGGAAAGCTCTTAGCTTTAAGGAAAAATACGGTAATCATTTTTTGTGTCTGATGAACTGCAGCACTAAGCACAGGCAGATCCTGTGGCATCAATGAAGGCAAATATATCAAATATAAACAACGCTTTCTTTTCATTGTTAGTCTGAGATATCTGCTGGGTGTTTATCATTTTGATATTCACCAGCAGAACATCCGCATCAGACTCTGTTAATACATGCACACAAACATAGAATACAAGTGTTTCTGTACAGCTTAAAATATTTCAGCAGAAATATAAAAATACCTGAATTCTCAGCAATAAATTATAGCAGGACCATCTATTTGTTGTCCTTTGTCGATTTGCTTTATTCATCCTGTGCCTGAAAACAAAGTTAAATTCAAATATTCTTACTACTTGTATAGGTTTTAATAAAAAAAATGCACTTTGAAGTCATTTTGTTTTTACCTGTACAAGAAAATTAGGCCTATGATGAGCAAGATCAAAAAAAGCCAGCCAACAGCCTTCATAATCTTCATAAATGTGTCTGTGGTTGCAAGAGACAGAGCATTAGCTTCAAACAGATTTCAGATGAATGAAAATGATTTCCGTAGTTTTGTACTGTTTTAAATCAAAGAGCAATGAGGACAAAGGATTGTACCCTCCAAATTTGACTTACCATCAAACAGGCTGACTGAGTCCGACTTGATCTGACCCATCTCATTTCTGGCAGTGCAGTAGTACTCCCCTGCTTGATGGGAGTACACCGTGAAGTTCTGATGGCCGGAAACACGTGCGTTATCTGTCTTATTGTACCAGATATAATTAGCAGGAGGATAGGAGTGGCTGCTGCAGCTAAGTGTCACAGAACTTCGTCCCCCCGGGTGCTGTTGTTCCTCTCCTTTAGTGATTGTCGTCCATTTTGGTGCATCTAAGCAGCAAGATTTAATAAGAAAACCACAGGTTTTTTTAGCTTAAGAAAATTAATAAATGGGGCTAAAAGGATGAAGGAGGGATACAATCAAGGAGCAATTGTCCATTGTGTTTCATCTCCCATTTGCATTTAAAATATACACTAGAGTTTTGTTTTATACTCACACTTTATGTTAATCTTCACTTGTGATTTCCCACTTCCAATCACATTTTGGACTTCACAGATGTAAAGCCCACTGTCAGAGGGCTTGGAAGAATGTACAGTGAAGGTCTTCTCGGTGCTTACAGTAATGTCCTTGTCATTGTTCCTTCTTGTCCACTTGAACTGAGTTATCGGTGGGTTGGAGTGGGCATTGCAGGTTAATGAGAATGACTCATTTTCTTTCACATTTTCTCCAGGATTAGGTTCTACTCTCACATCTTTGGGAGCATCTGAATGTGGGTCAGAAACGGAAAAGATGAGAGGGTCAAGTACACTTAGATCTTTACATATGAGAACACAAATCTCTCTTCTAAAAACTACAAACTCATTGAAACCAACCTGCCAAACTACGTTTAGAAACATTTTGCAAAAAACTTGGAAATCTGTATTTTCATGTGTTTCAAAAAGACAAACAAGAATAATAATAGTGTCCTTATCCATTTTCATTTTGTTAGGCAGAAGGATGAGGTTTAATAGTGCATTCAGTTCTTACAAGATTTTGACATTTTAAGTGAAAAGTTGGATAAAATGTCTGCAGATAACAAAATCCCACTAGACTAATTTGGTTGTTTCTGCCTTATAATCCAACATGTTTGCTGCATAATTAAATCAAGCACTAACTGCAAGAAAAAGACAGTCATCTGCTACAGCAATTTCTCAAAATATACTTCATGACATTTCTTATTTAAGTAGTTCTGTATGGAGCAAACATCAGTGGGCTTGGACAACTTGGCCATCTACCTTGTATGCGGTTCATTTCAACATTTCTCTTGATTATCACTACAAGTACAACCAGTGATACTTGTAATACAGTTTGAGAGTCCGGGTTCTTGAATAATGAAATGCATACATGTGTACAGTTTGAATTACCCTACTGGTTAGAAACAAGGAAAAAAAAAAGCAACATTCTTTCGCCTGAGATTCAGGAAATGCTTCTAAAGTAAACTATTAGGCTTTGATATTCAGAAAAGTGTTTATCACAATATGACTCACATTCAACCTCCAGTTTCCTCTGGTTGCTGCTGTTGCTTCCTTCGCTGTTTGATGCAATGCAGGTGTACAACCCTGCGTGGGTTGAAGTTACATTAAATGTGTGGGTGAAAGAGTTTTGTTCATTAGCAGGCTGATTAAAAAAACGTTCTGAGAATTTTCGCAACTCAAATTCTGACAAAGGGAAGCTTTCAGCAGTACAGTTGATTGTTATGAACTGGCCTTCTTTAACTTTAGGAACCATAAACAGTGAGATGTTGGTGGGAGGAACTGTGGAGACAAAGCAACAAAAAGATGATCCTGTAGTGTGGTCTGCATTAAGAGGAACATGACCTGATTTCATAAATCAAGACAATTACTTACAAAGTACTTGAATGCACTTGGGCTGACTGGACTTCCCGCTACCAACTGTGTTGCTTGCATTGCATATGTAACAGCCTTCGTCTGCTCTTTGAACTCTCCCTACTCTTAGATCCTTTTCAGTATTCAGTGGTGTCCAGTTGGTGGGGTCGGACTGTTTATAATGGTACCAGGAGAACCAGGGCTCTGGGTTTGCTTTGGTCTCGCAGGTAAATCTAAGGAAGCTGTTCACTTTCACTTTATCTTGGGCACTGGTAGAAACTTTGCTTTGTGGCTTGTCTTAAAAAAATACACAAAAAAGGGCAGATTTTCAGATGTTTAGATAGATTCACAGAACATGTTAGTGTACAATTTGAAGAGTAAAACTCACATTGAACGTTAAGGTGAAAAGGGTTTGATCTTCCTGAACCAACACTGTTTCTGGCTGTACATTCGTAAGTGCCGCTGTCTTCTGGTTTGATGCTGGAGAAAACAACTTCCTGCCCTACCCAAACATGTCCTCTATCTTTAAACCAACTAAACTGTCCAGGTTGTGGATTGCTTCTTTTCACATCACAAACAAGTTTGATCTTGTCTCCTTCTTTTATGTTGATGTCATATCTTCTGGTCAGATGTTCTAATTGGATCTGAACTGAAGGTGGATCTACAGAGAAAATAGATATTCATTGGTTTTATTTCCTTTACAACCTCTCCTTACCTAACCCCAATAAATATCAAAATTGCAAAAAATATCTATGTACTTTCTTATATCATATTTTCTTTAAAAATATAATTGTAAAATGTTTACTAGAATTAATATACAAGCTACAATTATATTTACTATACATAAAAAAAGTCATGAAAACAAATTATTTCTAAGTAAAAAAATACTCACAGAGCACAGTAATTTGTAATGTGTTAGACTGATTAGTCCCGTGGCCGTTCTGAGCCTGGCAGAAGTAAGATCCACTAGCTGATTCTTTAATTGATGTAAAATTAAGCTGACTTTGTTGGATGTGTTTGCCATTTTTAAACCAAGAGAAAGTGACATTGGGTCTTCCATTAGCAGAGCACGTGAGAGTCACATAGTCTCCTTCCTTTACTTCTTCGTGGCTTATCTTAGCAACTACGTTGTTAGGAGAATCTGTTTCAACCAAGAAATGACGAGAAGAAAAATTAGTCCACACATAGCAAAGGTTTATAGCTCACACAAATGGTAAATAGAAACCTGACTCTGAAAACTTTGAAAGTCAGAAAAGTCAGCAAATACCTATAAGTTTAGTAAATCAAGTAGATAAACACAACTTATTCAAGCTAGATGGGACAGCAGTGTACCTCCACATGATGCAATGATTTACTTGGTATAAATTGTTTATTAACCTTCCTATGGTGTTAGGGTCCCTACGGACCCGTTTTGAGTTTTAGCATGCATAAAAGTACTTAATACATTTGTTTTTTGCGTTGAAACTTTTTGACTTTGTCAGGGACTTCCATTTAAACAAAGTAAAATAATATATATTTTTTTACTAAATTATAAAGTGCTTTGGTGAAAAAAATGACTTTTGTGGTGTTCGGGTCATTTGTGACCCGGTTAAAATTTTCGATTATAAAACAATAAAAAAATGCCAAAAATTAAATCATAAAGATGCTGCCGTGTCATCAGGAAGTGACAAAAAGCCCATAATCATCCTGGACTACAACAAAAACAAAGGAGGAGTGGACAATCTGGACAAGCTGACTGCCACCTACACTTGCCAGCGAATGACCAGGAGATGGCCAATGGTTGTGTTTTACAACATCCTCAATGTGTCTGCATACAATGCATTTGTGTTGTGGACCCAAATTCACCAAGGGTGGAATTCAACCCAAAACACCAAGCGGAGAATGTTTGTTGAGGAGCTCGGGAATTCCCTTGAGCAACGGGAACGGGTGCCCCGAGAGCCAGCTGCTGCAGACTTGGTCAGACAGCTGCAGTGGTCACCAAACACGCCATCCACATCCACAGCAACAAGAAGAGCATCAGCATCACCTTCCCCCTCAGCAGCCAGCCCTGCCTCAAACACTCCATCCACAGCCACAATGCCAGTGAGACCACCTCGCTCAAAAAGAAAGAGGTGTCAGGTCTGCCCTAGCAATATGGACAGAAAAACCTACATAGTGTGCTTCACCTGCAACAAATATATCTGTAAAGAACACACTAAAAGTGTCACTTTTTGCAACACATGCATCTAAACACACACACGCACACACACACACACACAGGCATGTTCTTTGCACAGAGTATTTATAGAACAAGTACTTGATTTCTTTTGATGTGATTTTCTCAATTGGTTGTTTATTTGACCTTGCAAATCTTTGTTTTATTGTAATTTGTTATTATTTATGACTGTTCTGTTTTTCATATTGTTAAATATTGTATTAAAGTTCTATTGTGTGGGAAAAAAAGACTTGTTTTTGCCCTTTTCTTGAAGTAAATATATACGGGTCCAAAATGACCCGAAACACCATAGATGTTGCTATATTTGATAATATTAAAATTAAAATCTTTTTTTTGTTGAACATTTAAGAAATGTGTTTTAATATCTCTCAGTTACACTCAGGAAACAGAACAACTGATTATTTTGTTGCCTTCTTCTCTTAAGGTTCATTTGACCACTTTTTAGACATTGAAAACGAGGGGTATTTTGTTAAAACAAAGGCCCAGGGGGCCACAAAAAAAATATTAAAACCAATCTTTTCATGGATAAGGGAGCCCAACCAGCTAAACAAGAGTTAAGAAAAACATTGGATGATAAAAGATTGTTTTAGGGCATTTTATGGCTGATTTAATACACGGGTCCAAAATGACCCGCAAACACTACAGATGGCAGGAGAAAGCCAACACCAGAGGAAGGTTAAAAAAAAAAAATCAAGTCTCTCCAGCTTATTGAGTTGTGGTTTAAAAGGAGTTATGTGGACTTCTTGAAATACATACGGTTTAACAGCTTTCTTAAATCAGCAATCATTCAACAATGACAAAAAAGACACAACAAGAATATACTTCAGAGACTTACATTCTACAGTCAAGGTTACTTTCCAGATCAAATTCTTGTCCTTGTTTTCTGATGTTTGGCATGAAAACTCTCTCCCATCATCCGTCCAGCTGGCAGTAAAGCTAAGGTTGGTGCTTTTGGTTGTTTCATTTTTATCCATGATGTTGTGAGAACTTAACCATTTTGGTGAGGGCAGCTGCTCCAGAGTGTTAATTTGAGGGTCAGAATTGCATGAAATGGATGTAGAGCATGTGAGTGTCACGTTATTATTCGCCATCACAGCCGGTGGTTGGCTAAAAGTGATAAGGCATGGGTTTTCTGGAAATAAACATGATGCATTCATAAACAATTGAAGATAAATTGTGGCTAATAGCATTTAAGACATGATTTTTATGACATGAACACATGAATTTATTAAAATCAGTTGATGTTGGTCCTCTGTGGCTTTTTATCAAAACTCACAGAATCCTGTTGGCAGATTTAAAGCTTCAAATTTGTTGATTTCTTCTTATCTTTGTGGAAATGATCTCTAAACTTATCCTAAGAATTTTAAAGTTAAATTAATCACAAAAATCAACTTTTTTGCTGACAAAGCAAAAATGTTTGAATTTCCACTTTAAAATGTTAAACAATTTTCATAAAAAAATAAATTAAAAAAACTCACTTGGGAACAAGAGTTAGGCCAACGAAAGGTACCTTTTTTGATATATTTATCTAAAATTATTTATATTTTATTTCAAAGTTAAAATAATGTATTTAATTCATTTCACTAATTTCGGTACTTTGATCATATTACCACAATAGGATTTTCTCTGTACATCCTGAACATATTTCTGTTTTTTTGTCATTAAACTTACCCTGGACAGTTAGATTAAAATTTTCTGTTCTCCATTTGAAGGTTCCCAAAATGTATCTGAACATATATTCTCCGCTGTCTGTTTTCTTCAGATTGCAGATCAATATGTTGCACACTTCTGATGGATCCCTCTTCCCACTTGTCGGTGAGCTGAGATACTTGACTCTGTTTTTAAACTCTGGACTGACAGGACGCTCTGCTTCATTCGAGCTGAAAATGTTGGTCCCAACAAAACCCATTTCTGTTGTCCAATTTGCATCCTTCATCCAGAACCAGTAAGCTTCTGTATTTATGGAAACGGGTTGGACTGGCTTACATTTGATTTCAATACATGACCCCTCTGTTGCAGTTTGAGCAGGGCTCATCAAACTGAATTTTATATTTTGGCAATAATGAAAGTCTGCTGTGGATTGAAAAAAAAGAAAAGAAAAGGAAAGTAAGGAACTTTAATTCACAAGCAAAACTATATGGTTAGTATATAAGTGCAATGTGTAAAAAAAATAAGTGTACGTACAATTTATCAGGGTCACAAATAGCATCCACTTTACAAACAGAGCATTCATTGTCATCCTTCACCGAGTGTCTGTCTTTCTACTGTATTATGTTTCCCTCCTAGGTCCAAGGGGGTTGTGATCTTGATGTTAGAAACATTCTAAAGCATTATGAAGAAATACATTTTATTTAGAAAGATGCAATGGCTAAGGTGTTTATTTTAAATGGATAAAAAAGGTTGAAAAACATTACCTTCTGATGTGTGTAGTGGTTGTAACTATATAAATGCAATTAAAGTTAAATAGTTTTATTTTGTAGACAACAAAGAGGTGGATTTTTTTTGATAAAATGACTGTGCTGCTTGCATGTACTTCTTTTGCATGCATTTAAAGCAGAGTCGTAACACGTCAACATGAATATTAAGGGAATATGTCTCTCTACATATACTTTATATAAACATAAATGAAAAACTTTAGAATTGAAATAGAAAATTTAACACAGCATCTGTCAAAATGTCTAAATGTGAAGTACAGTTAAAAATGCTTTTAAAGCTTCTGTGAAATATTTTACTTTTTTCTCCAAGTAAAAGTTCAAATTAAAAATATTTTAAAACCTCCATCAAAATGTTTGAAAAAAAAAATTACAAACTTTTTCCACATACATACTTTGCAACTAAGCACAAGAGATTATTCAAGCTTGATTGAAAAGGGAAATAAGTAAAATAATGTTTAGACAAAAAAAAATTAAATGTTTCTTCCTACCTCAGATGGGCTACTTTATCAGGATGCAGAACGCTCTTCGTGAAATAAAAATGTTCTTAAAAAAGGAAGTTTTCACAGTTTGTCTGAATTCTTAAAGAATTTGCATACAAAATCACACAGGCAGGAGAGCACAGATACTTCACAGCACGTTTGAACAAAAGTGTATCTCTTTTTTCAGCTTGCCTGCTCTGGTGCACACGCAGTTAAATTTCCTCCCACTTCCTCTGCTTGTTTGATACTGAAACATTGATCAAAGTATCTACAGTGACATATACAAAGCAATATTTGTGTTTATTTTGTGAGTCTTTAATAGAATTTGGATTGATCTTGCACACAGAAATCAAAATGCTTATTTTGAAATTATTCCAACACAATGCAGCAATGTAAAAATTAAACACATTAACACAATGTTTTTTTTTTTCTTTATGATGACATTTTAATATGGTTGTTGGCATCAAAGTCACACCATACGTCAGAAAAAAAACAAAGTTAACATTGGGTTGAACTTATTTGAAGCAATTAAGTTCAAATAGTTAATTTCAACCAAATTAATTTAATTCAATTGGTATTTAAGTTCTGCCTAATTACAAAGAGACACATGGAGTAAGTGTTGAATGCATGATGAAAAAACACTGCAAAATGGCACAGAAATTTAAACAGCAGACATATGGCAGTATGTACACAGCAGGCTTGCTTCCTTATGCCAGTTAATTTTGGTTTAGTTTAGCTGCAGGAAATAAAAATTATGTTTATGTGGCTCATACATACTGATACACTGGATGCAGATATATGTTTAAAAGTCAAATTTTCAAAGAAGCTTCCAAGAAGAAAATGCAGAACACCTTAAAGACTCAAAAATTAAATTATGTACGGTAATTAGTTTTGCCACATGGGAGATATTCTGATACTGTCATTACAAAAAAGCTATTTTATTATGTACTAAATACATTTCAAAACACATGTTCAATATTTATACTTTGTGTTATTTCAGTTTGACAATTTATTTGGATTTATTTATGTTTGAAATACCTGGGTAACAACATCTGATGTGAATTTAATGCCATACATACTCACTACAAACAACATTAAAGTGTCCAATACCTTCAATGTTGGACACTTCAATGTCCAACATTGAAGGTTGGACATTATCCATAAATAAAAGCCTTATTTATGTTTAAGGCTTTTATCCATAAATAAAAGCCTTAAACATAAAAGTGATATTACATTGCGTAGAAACAGGAATTGGCATACACAGGTGTTTTTATTTCCCCCCTCCCAAAGCAGCTGCCACTATCTTCTCAGCATCAGCAGCCATTTCATCAATGGCACCATTTAAAGCCTGCAACATCGCAGTGAAGGAGCGGCTGGCTGAACGAGCATGTCTAGGCAACGCCATTTCCACTAACTTTGACGAAGCTGTAGCTAAGTCCTTCTCGGCTGCTGCAAGCCTTTTTTTAACTTCCACCTTGGTGACCTCTACTGACAACACACAAGTTCTCAGCTCTTTAAGTCTTGCTGGCTCCAGGTGCCGCTGTCGAGCCATCCGCTCAACCGACTCATCGTCCACGCACAGAGATAACTGGGCTTTTGTCAAAATCCGTACAGCAATGCTTGAGTCCACCATGGATGCCACAAGAGGAACAGGAATGGCTGACATCCCTCCGGATAGGGAAGCAGCTGCCCAAATGAGTGCTTTAAATGCCTCCTTTTTCTGGGTGACCATTGTTAATGTGAGTGTCGGTAAAGCCAGCAGAAGGGCGTGAGCTCGGATCTCGGGAAGGTCTGCGGCCATGCATGCCAGGAGGTCAGGAAAGTCAAATTTCTCAAGATTGGAAGGTTTAACCTGGTAAACTTTAGGTTGTTTCACGCCCTGTGATTTCAGTACTTCCAGACTGGCTTTCCTCTTTTCTTCCAGGCTCTTATCTGTGTCTTTCACAGAAGCTAAGAGAAGAAAGTACACCGTTTGTCGCTGCAGAGAAAGAGCCTCCAAAAAGACATCCACACTGTTGGGTTGTATTATTTGTGTGAATGTCATAAAAACAGCATTATAACGAAGGAACTTATATCTGTTCATGTATCCCTCTGGTTCAAATGGGGATGTGGCCGGGACAGGGGGTAGGTCCCAGAGTCGGAAGTCAGGGTGTTTCGGATGTGGGTAGCCATCTATTTCCTCTGGTTCAACAGGAGATTGGGAAGGAGCTGAACCCTCATCTTCAGGCCCAAGGCCACGAAGGGAGTTCATGAGGGAGACTTTTTCTTCTCCACGGTCCCCCACCACAGCGAGGTTTATCCTACTGATGAGAAGATCTTCCACGGCCTCCTTCACATCAGATAACTTGTTGCTCTCCATTGACTCTTTAAGAGTTTCAATCAGGTTTAGGCCTTTGAAGACATCCGCCATTCCTGTGAGAAAATAAAGATGGGAATTACATTAAGGTAACTGGCGTTACTTGGATCAGAAAGTCTCACATAGATATTTAAGATAATAAAATCTGGAATTGATAGTTCTGTGTACCCTTTTACATTCATAACCACTCTTGAGAAGTAAAGGTATCTTTCCCACACTGCACAGCTCAGATGATGATTCTTGAGGCAAATAAAACATATCTCCAACGCTCAGATATTGAACGGTCCCTAGAGGTGTTTGATCGTTGGACCATCTGTCACCTTCAGCCAATGTTTTGTCCACTGCATATTGACCTGTTCTTGTGTTTATTGTAATTTAAAGCTAACAAGTGAAATATTCTTTTAAAAAATACACGCAAGTCATTGTTTAGAAACAATGAGTGGAAGTATTAAATTGTGACAGTCTGTCACCTTCAGCCCGCATTTCATTTATTGCAAATTCGATGTCAGTTTGCAGACTGTGTTTGATGCAAGGTTACTACATTTAGCAATTTACAATTATATATTTTTATTGAATTAATGTTCAACTTCAAGGCAATAAGACACTTCTGGGTAAACAACTCATACTTTTTATAATTAGGACTTTAAGGACAACAGTTTTTTGGGGGCGAGCCTCTACTGCAGGGTGCAGTTTCCCCTGCTTGTCCTCATGCAAATCAGTTCCTGGCCAGAAGGGACTGAGAGATAAGCAAGCTGGTCCACATTATCATGTAGCATAAATCCTCTGAATACAATGAAATCATGAAGTTGATTTTAAAGATTTTGCAAAGTTTGCAAAGTCTTAACACTCTTGACCTTCAACATGTTGCTATTCATTCATAGAAATGGTTTGAGCCTCATAAAGCCTATGTGACAAACAGCCTGCACAATAGCGCATTGAAAATTAAACTACCTAATTTTATGCCTTAAAAATTTCACACACTTACCTGACTATTGAAAGCAGCAACAGCTTCCTGGATTCAATTAGATATCGGTGCTGATTCCTTCTGCAAGACTGCAGCACCTGACTGATCTATTTAAAGTGTTCGTCCAGCTAGTGGAACGTTCTAATCCTGCTGGCTCAGCCTTAATCCTATATCAGGTAAATCCAATACATGCATATTGTCTGTGCACATAATACTTACCTGAAGCCACATCCCCACCTAAAAAAGTAAGACCCATTAACTTGTTTTTTTCATTTTGAAGGAGGGTAGAAATGTTGGAAAAATGTTATGCATTGGAGGTGACCAGTCTTTTGGGCCCTGGATTTATCTGGAATTAAAACATTTTATTGGGGTCCTGCCTGCAACTTGATATGGAAATTATGACCAATTGATAGCTTTGTTTTTCAACATAAATATATCCTTTATGCTCTATTACCTCTGAGGCATCTTTAGGGGTTTTTCATCATGTCTTCCGGTTCTGACACGTCTTGTTCCAAGATGCTGTCTGCTTCTTCACCTGGGAAGATCTGATCCTGGGCCTCTCTGTTGCTTCACTGATACCTGCTCTCCCCACCATGTCAGTTTATGTATGTGGCTTTGCATAGGTAGGCTTGCAGTTGTGGAGTACTCGTTCCGTTGTTAGCTGATGGATGAGCAGTTCTTCTTGAGAAGCTCAGAGTTTGGGATGTTTTACATTGTAATCCAGCTTTATGTTTCTCCACAGTTTTATTTCTGGCCTATCTGGTGTCTTAGTTGGTCTTCATAACGCTGTTTGCTCACTGAAGCTCTCTGATGAGCCTCTGAGGCCACATAGGCCTCGCAATATTTTAACAAATATTGCGATTAAATCACACAAGTAATATTTGTGTTTGCAAATTACATGGATTTTGGGGGAATTGTTTGTCCCGAATTCATTGTAGGGGTGAAAGAATTAGAAGACACCAACAACATTTTCAGACATTTTATTTGTGTCATTTCTTTCCACGTCACAAATAAGTTTAATACTTCTTGCTTGTCTATTACTAAACAGTCCTAATAAAATAAATGAAGTTTGCAAATTTTACATTACCATGTACAATAACATTTATGCAAAGCACTCTTTATGCATGAACCGACTGATGAAATGTGATGTATTGTGCAAACCAAGGCATTCTCTCAGCAGGTTGCAGATACTTGTGTACTACAAATTCTCACTGGTAAGCACAAATTTAAGGCAACATGGTATTTATTTACAAATTACCAGCATGTCTAATAGCCAAGTTTCTTTCACAGTAAACGGTTAGGATAAGTATTGGTTTCATGGTATCACACAGTCACTCAATCGTAATGAGTTCTAGCTACACTACTCTGCACATAGGTACTGCAAGAACGTGTTGACTCCCAACCTATGCAGCAGTGTACCGTCAGTGTAATATGGCTGGTAGAGTAAGGTAAAATATAAAGAACTTAAAATGTATTTTCTTTGTACAAAATATTTCTGCTGGATTATTCTCCAACAGAATTTAAATTTCTGCTACAGTGTTTAAACCTGAGTAATTATAAGCAGTCGTTTCGTTTAGCTAAGACAAACAAACTGAAGAAAAAAAAAAAGCTTTTTTCAGTCATACAATAAAGAGGAACAATGTTATGGGGACATGCACTGCTGTTCAAAAACCTTTTAACAAACTCAGCCCAGTTTCACTTTGTTCCTTAAGAGAAACTCCACATGCAAAACACATCTGACACCTGCTTGCTTTACCAGAAGCCACTTTCCCATCTTTCAGCACAGTGGTTTCTTGCTAAACTTAAACATCCATCAGTTTGGATTGTGAATATATTTCTCTCTTTTTTCATTCTAGAAGTTTTGCTTCGTGTTCAAGATGCCTAAATACAGTCAACTCCAATGATGTTTTCATCTTCAATCTGCTAAAGTTAATGATTCTTACATTTGATCCTTCATGTTTGTCACATTAGAATACACTGCCACAGTCTCGCTCTCCTCAGCCTCTGGCACAGAGGCAAGCTTCATCTCCTCCTCTTCTTCTTGCCCTTCTCCCTCTTCCATCTTGGTTTCTCTTTTTTTCTTAATCTTAGCATACTCTGTGACTTCTTTCATTGGTTTGTTCTCTGAAGGGCTTGCAGTGTCTTGTTTGATCAACAAATGAATATCAGAATATTCTATATCTGATGTTCCAGCTTCTGAGTCATTGGATCCTCCAGCTGTCCCTCCGACCAGAATTGGCTCATAATCCACTGTTTGACCACCGTTTGTCTATGTGAAGCATAAAAAGAAGTTAAGCTGAAGATGCAACATTTCAAGCGATATTAAATGAGCTGACAAAACTCAAGGCCTTTAATACTTTCTGATCATAACCACCAGATGTCACTAAACTCACAGTGACGGAGTTGCCTAATAATGTGAATTACCTCTTGAGTCATAACCATCTCTAGAGTCTCAGACGTACTTCTATGAGACTTATGCTTTTTCCTGCAAGGAAAAAGAAATAAACAGCAATAGTTATTACAATACCATTGGCATGGAACTTAAAATCACATCTATGATTAAGAAATATTTAGTTTTCTTGTTTTAATTTAGTTCTATCCTGTTCGATTAATTTCCTAAAAGACTTCTATGATCAGCAATGAGCATTAAAATAGTTGTCTACAAATCTTTCTAGTAGAACACTTAAAAAAAAAATAAGTAGGTGATCTCGGTCAGTGACACATTCTTACATTTGGATACATAAGCAAAAATCTCTAAGGTGAAAATTTAAAGTTTACCTGCAGCACAACCACAACAAGCAGAAAATAGACGCTGAAACTAACACCCCGATCAGAAAGGGAATTATTATACCCATCTGTGTGAAAGTCCATAGATAGTTTGTGTTGTACCCTGTAACAAGGAATAAATTACTACAACAAAAACATCTATGTGCACGGATTTAAAGATTTGCACATTTAAAGATTTCCACTAACCTTCACCTTCCACCTCAGTTATAGAAAGATTGCTGCTTGTTTTCCCGTTTGTATTACTGCTGATGCAAACAGCAGAAATATTGGAGACGCCTTTCATGTTTATGGAGACGGTGCTTGTGACTGTGTGGTTTAGTACAACGGTGCTGATGGAGTAGTTGACGGGATTCTGCAACAGTTCCCATGTAATTGTGGGTGAAGGGAAGCCTTGACTGATGCACACACAGGTCAGGACGTCCTGCTGAGACTTACAGCTAGACCCATTTAGGATCTGAGGTCGCACTGCAGGGAGACAGAGAGATGGCTAAAAAAATAAAACAAAACCAAAAACAATCATGCTGCATAAGATGATTTCACACATCTAATTTCAATATGTTAAAGTTATCAAAAGCAAATTTAGTGTGATAAATTACATTAAACCAAAAGCTAAGTTTTCCCCATATATTATGTAAATGTTTTTTTTTTCTGTATGTTTGGAAGATGTAAGATTTTCTATATATTCTAACAAAGGTTTTCAAGATCTTGTTTTTCAGGTCTTTTTCATAGATTTGATTGGTTTTAATCCTTTATAAAACATAAAGCTGGTTGGTTGCCTTATTATTGAATGGTTTATCTGAAACGAAGGGTGAGCGGCTGTCTCTCACATCCTTTATGTTTTACGTAGTTTTTGCAGACTGGACATGTGGCAGAAATTTAAGATGAGTGAAGTTACTTCATAACGAGTTGCTGACATCATTGCTTTTAACATTGTTTCTTCTGTGATTTTAAGTTTCTTCTCATCTTTAAACAAAATTTAGTGAAGTTCAAAATAACTAAACAACGTATATTAAATCCCTTTTCAAAAAAAACGCAATGCTGAGATGGACACACATAATTTTTCCAAGTCCAAGTTATGTCTGAAGTCTCTAATGACTGACATTAGCATTACTGAGATAATGATACCCCAAAACCTCTCAGTACAAAAGTAGAAAGTGCTAGCAATAAGGTAATAATCACTTGTTCATGAGTTATGATGATTATGAATTCATATAATTTCACAGAAATATTGAAAGGTTTTGCTGAGTACTTATCATAGTAATGTTAATGTCCTGCTTCAAGATTTTGTTCAGATGGTTTGCATAACAAAAATACTGGCCAGAAGAAAACATTTAATGATGTGTAAACTCACATTTCACTTCTACGTCCACCGTCAGATTCCTGTTCTGGTTCTGTGCTGTACACATGTACTGACCAGAATCCTTTCCTGTCACGTTGCTCATGAAGAGGGTGGCTGCTCCAGTGCCATTGGTCATGCTTGTGTTGAAGCCAAGTTTGGTCCAGATGAGGAGAGTTTGAGGAAAACCATCAAAGTGGCAGGTCAGATTCAGGGCGTCACCCTCATTAATGGTTTTCTCTCCGCTGATTTCAAATTTCTTCACAACTGAGACAAAATATCAAGAGGATTATTGAACAGATTGAAATAAGATAAAAACTTTTACAAAATTCAGTCTGGAAATTAGATCTTATGCATAAGTCAACTTTTAAGAAGTCAAATGCAAGAAAAAGAGCTTTTCAGGAAAAATAGTCAACTAAATAGAGGATTTAATTAGAATAAAACATATAAAAGACAGGAAATTATTGGAGACAAACTTAAAATAACATTGAAATCATAAAGTATGAAAATTTTTTTTTATAAATTTCAACAAATAAATCTCGAATTTACACAAATAAATGCAGTTGGAAAAAACTTAAAAATAATTCAGTTTATTCAGGCATGTACAATAAATCTAAAATACTGGGGAAAAGTAGATGAAAAAATAATCAATTTAAAAACCATTACTACCAAATAAAAATATGATTTAAAACAAAGCTAAAGATAAAAATATAAAAACACAAAATGCAGAAAAACTCCTTGCAAATAAAAGCCATTTTTAATTTCCTACACAAAAAAAGAAAACAAAAATAGGCATTTTCCTCTGTATGCTTATTTATGAGAGCAATAATTATGTGAAAAGAAGAATCTTTTGTTTTCTGAAGCTAAAGTGCAGAAAGTTTGTCTCCTCCTACTGGCAGACAATGTTATTGCATGAATGAAGTCAAATGAACACAGGCATCTGAAAAATAGATCCTAATTTAATAGCAGGTAGTTCTGAAATGATATAAGTTTAATTGCTTTTGTGCAGAACTTCACTTTGCAACAAATGAAAGTCATTTCTCCAGCTATGGAATGGATGGAATGAATCTATGGAATGGATTCAAAATCTAAGATTACTTGCAATAATCAAATTATTGAAATCCTCAGAGAAAACATGTTTTAGCTGAGCTTCAGAAACAGTGAAAAGAAAAGTAAAGTAAAGAGGCGTGTTTCACTCACAGGTTACATTGAGAACTTCTGTCATATTCGCTGTTATGTTATTTGGGCAGGTGACCTGGCAGGTGACTGTAGAGCCATGATGTTTGGCTGAAGGTTTAAATGTCACTGTTGAGTTTCGATTTTGAGATTCTGTCACATTATTTATGTTAAAGGAAGTGTTCTCCATGGACTTGGTCCATTTCCATGCAAAGACAGCAGTTTCGCTGGTAGAGCAGAGGTCAGCGGTGCAAGTCAGAGTGGTTTCTTGTCCTTCTGTCAGCGGTGGAATCATCAGTGTGAGGTTTCCACTCGTTCCTGAAGAGGCTGAAACATAGGAAGCTATACTTTGGAAAGTGGATACAGTAAATGAGGAAGCAAAGAGCAAGAACTAATGTAGTCATTTATTTTGCTGAATAATGCAAATATGAAGTAAATAGACTATCTGATGTCATTTAAACTTCTTTATTAATGTAGCTGCATCTCATGTGTTGTCACTCAGATGTTCCTTAGAGCATTTGTTGTTGTGTTTTCTGTAGTCATGGAGGCAAAACACTAAAACTTTCCCCCCCACCTTGTAAATTTCCAATTGCTTCTCACAACGCACACACAACACGCACGCAAATGTTTTTACTCTAATGGCACCAAGCAATGAGTAATTACATGAGTTCTTTGGTCACTTCTTAAAGTCGCTGAACATAATGGGGTCACAGTCCCATTTCTACTCCTTAAATTTTCCCATATTCTCTATTGGGGACTGGTGAAGACTGCAGGAAAGGCCTGTTCAGCAACCTAAGTGTCTTTTTAAGCGCTCCGACAACAGAGGAATACTGACCATCAAAGTGTTACGCAAAGAACTGTAAAAAAAGGAAGAAAGCTTAAAAAACACTATAAAGGGAGAAACAACAGTGAAAAAAATTAAATGGCTTTTAAAACATAACACAAATATATAATATTACCAAAAGTATAGTACCACTCTTCCACAACATTAATTTAATGTGCTCTAATCACCTCCATGGCCAAAGGTGTAATCAAACACCTGGACATGCAGACTGCCTATAGAGTTTTGTTGATGCCACGTTTAGACCATGTGATGACAGATAGAGGAAAACTGTCGACAGTGCAGGTCAGATTGAGACTTTCATCTTGTTTAATTGTGGATTTGCCACTGATTGTTGGTGTGTTTAAATCTTCAAAATACAAGTCAGAAAAGTTAAGAAACAACCGCTTCGGAAGAAAAATTTTATAATGTGTAAACTCACATTTCACTTCTACGTCCACCGTCAGATTCCTGTTCTGGTTCTGTGCTGTACACATGTACTGACCAGAATCCTTTCCTGTCACGTTGCTCATGAAGAGGGTGGCTGCTCCAGTGCCATTGGTCATGCTTGTGTTGAAGCCAAGTTTGGTCCAGATGAGGAGAGTTTGAGGAAAACCATCAAAGTGGCAGGTCAGATTCAGGGCGTCACCCTCATTAATGGTTTTCTCTCCGCTGATTTCAAATTTCTTCACAACTGAGACAAAATATCAAGAGGATTATTGAACAGATTGAAATAAGATAAAAACTTTTACAAATTTCAGTCTGGAAATTAGATCTTATGCATAAGTCAACTTTTAAGAAGTCAAATGCAAGAAAAAGAGCTTTTCAGGAAAAATAGTCAACTAAATAGAGGATTTAATTAGAATAAAACATATAAAAGACAAGAAATC
This sequence comes from Poecilia reticulata, assembly GCF_904066995.2. Lineage (NCBI taxonomy): Eukaryota > Metazoa > Chordata > Actinopteri > Cyprinodontiformes > Poeciliidae > Poecilia > Poecilia reticulata. The sequence continues at coordinate 11,370,424 of NC_088845.1, forward strand.
ATTGGAGGCAAACTTAATATAACATTGAAATCATAAAGTATGAAAAAAAAATATTGTATAAATTTCAACAAATAAATCTCGAATTTACACAAATAAATGCAGTTGGAAAAAACTTAAAAATAATTCAGTTTATTCAGGCATGTACAATAAATCTAAAATACTGGGGAAAAGTAGATGAAAAAATAATCAATTTAAAAACCATTACTACCAAATAAAAATATGATTTAAAACAAAGCTAAAGATAAAAATATAAAAACACAAAATGCAGAAAAACTCCTTGCAAATAAAATCCATTTTTAATTTGCTACCCAAAAAATAAAAAAAATAGGCATTTTCCTCTCTTTCCTTATTTATGAGAGCAATCATTATGTGAAAAGAAGAATCTTTTGTTTTCTGAAGCTAAAGTGCAGAAAGTTTGTCTCCTCCTACTGGCAGACGGTTTAACTGCATGAATGAAGTCAAATGAACACAGGCATCTGAAAAATAGATCCTAATTTAACAGCAGGTAGTTCTGAAATGATATGTGTTTATTTGCTTTTGTGCAGAACTTCACTTTGCAACAAATGAAAGTCATTTCTCCAGCTATGGAATGGATGGAATGAATCTATGGAATGGATTCAAAATCTAAGATTACTTGCAATAATCAAATTATTGAAATCCTCAGAGAAAACATGTTTTAGCTGAGCTTCAGAAACAGTGAAAAGAAAAGTAAAGTAAAGAGGCGTGTTTTACTCACAGGTTACATTGAGAACTTCTGTCATATTCGCTGTTATGTTATTTGGGCAGGTGACCTGGCAGGTGACTGTAGAGCCATGATGTTTGGCTGAAGGTTTAAATGTCACTGTTGAGTTTCGATTTTGAGATTCTGTCACATTATTAATGTTAAAGGAAGTGTTCTCCATGGACTTGGTCCATTTCCACGCAAAGACAGCAGTTTCGCTGGTAGAGCAGAGGTCAGCGGTGCAAGTCAGAGTGGTTTCTTGTCCTTCTGTCAGCGGTGGAATCATCAGTGTGAGGTTTCCACTCGTTCCTGAAGAGGCTGAAACATAGGAAGCTATACTTTGGAAAGTGGATGCTGTAAATGAGGAAGCAAAGAGCAAGAACTAATGTAGTCATTTATTTTGCTGAATAATGCAAATACGAAGTAAATAGACTATCTGATGTCATTTAAACTTCTTTATTAATGTAGCTGCATCTCATGTGTTGTCACTCAGATGTTCCTTAGAGCATTTGTTGTTGTGTTTTCTGTAGTCATGGAGGCAAAACACTAAAACTTTCCCCCCCACCTTGTAAATTTCCAATTGCTTCTCACAACGCACACACAACACGCACGCAAATGTTTTTACTCTAATGGCACCAAGCAATGAGTAATTACATGAGTTCTTTGGTCACTTCTTAAAGTCGCTGAACATAATGGGGTCACAGTCCCATTTCTACTCTTTAAATTTTCCCATATTCTCTATTGGGGACAGGTGAAGACTGCAGGAAAGGCCTGTTCAGCAGCCTAAGTGTCTTTTTAAGCGCTCCGACAACAGAGGATTACTGACCATCAAAGTTTTACTCAACAAATTGTTAAAAAAAACAAAACAAAAAAAAAAGAAAGCTTAAAAAACACTACAAAGGGAGAAACAACAGTGAAAAAAATTAAATGGCTTTTAAAACATAACACAAATATATAATATTACTAAAAGTATAGTACCACTCCTCCACAACATTAATTTCAGGTGTTCTAATCACCTCCATGGCCAAAGGTGTAATCAAACACCTGGACATGCAGACTGCCTATAGAGTTTTGTTCATGCCACGTTTAGACCATGTGATGACAGATAGAGGAAAACTGTCGACAGTGCAGGTCAGATTGAGACTTTCATCTTGTTTAATTGTGGATTTGCCACTGATTGTTGGTGTGTTTACATCTTCAAAATACAAGTCGGAAAAGTTAAGAAACAACCGCTTTGGAAGAAAACATTTAATGATGTGTAAACTCACATTTCACTTCTACGTCCACCGTCAGATTCCTGTTCTGGTTCTGTGCTGTACACATGTACTGACCAGAATCCTTTCCTGTCACGTTGCTCATGAAGAGGGTGGCTGCTCCAGTGCCATTGGTCATGCTTGTGTTGAAGCCAAGTTTGGTCCAGATGAGGAGAGTTTGAGGAAAACCATCAAAGTGGCAGGTCAGATTCAGGGCGTCACCCTCATTAATGGTTTTCTCTCCGCTGATTTCAAATTTCTTCACAACTGAGACAAAATATCAAGAGGATTATTGAACAGATTGAAATAAGATAAAAACTTTTACAAAATTCAGTCTGGAAATTAGATCTTATGCATAAGTCACCTTTTGAGAAGTCAAATGCAAGAAAAAGAGCTTTTCAGGAAAAATAGTCAACTAAATAGAGGATTTAATTAGAATAAAACATATAAAAGACAGGAAATTATTGGAGACAAACTTAAAATAACATTGAAATCATAAAGTATGAAGTAAAATTAATTTAGAACTGTATACCTTTCAACAGATAAATCTCGAATTTACATGAATAAATGAAATTGGAAAAAAACTTAAAAAGTATTCAGTTTATTCAGGCATGTACAATGAATCTAAAATTCTGCGGAAAAATAGATGAAAAAATAATCAATTTAAAAACCATTACTACCAAATAAAAATATGATTTAAAACAAAGCTAAAGATAAAAATATAAAAACACAAAATGCAGAAAAACTTGCAAATAAAATCCATTTTTAATTTGCTACCCAAAAAAAGAAAACAAAATTAGGCATTTTCCTCTCTTTGCTTATTTATGAGAGCAATAATTCAGTGAAAAGAAGAATCTGTTGGTTTTTGAAGCTAAAATGCAGAAGGTTTGTCTCCTCCTACTGGCAGACGGTGTAACTGCATGAATGAAGTCAAATGAACACAGGCATCTGAAAAATAGATCCTAATTTAACAGCAGGTAGTTCTGAAATGATATGTGTTTATTTGCTTTTGTGCAGAACTTCACTTTGCAACAAATGAAAGTCATTTCTCCAGCTAATTTCTATGGAATGGATTCAAAATCTAAGATTTCTTGCTACAATAATCAAATGATAGAAAACATGTTTTAGCTGAGCTTCAGAAACAGTGAAAAGAAAAGTAAAGTAAAGAGGCGTGTTTTACTCACAGGTTACATTGAGAACTTCTGTCACATTCGCTGTTATGTTATTTGGGCAGGTGACCTGGCAGGTGACTGTAGAGCCATGATGTTTGGCTGAAGGTTTAAATGTCACTGTTGAGTTTCGATTTTGAGATTCTGTCACATTATTTATGTTAAAGGAAGTGTTCTCCATGGACTTGGTCCATTTCCATTCAAAGACAGCAGTTTCGCTGGTAGAGCAGAGGTCAGCGGTGCAAGTCAGAGTGGTTTCTTGTCCTTCTGTCAGCGGTGGAATCATCAGTGTGAGGTTTCCACTCGTTCCTGAAGAGGCTGAAACATAGGAAGCTATACTTTGGAAAGTGGATACAGTAAATGAGGAAGCAAAGAGCAAGAACTAATGTAGTCATTTATTTTGCTGAATAATGCAAATACGAAGTAAATAGACTATCTGATGTCATTTAAACTTCTTTATTAATGTAGCTGCATCTCATGTGTTGTCACTCAGATGTTCCTTAGAGCATTTGTTGTTGTGTTTTCTGTAGTCATGGAGGCAAAACACTAAAACTTTCCCCCCCACCTTGTAAATTTCCAATTGCTTCTCACAACGCACACACAACACGCACGCAAATGTTTTTACTCTAATGGCACCAAGCAATGAGTAATTACATGAGTTCTTTGGTCACTTCTTAAAGTCGCTGAACATAATGGGGTCACAGTCCCATTTCTACTCCTTAAATTTTCCCATATTCTCTATTGGGGACAGGTGAAGACTGCAGGAAAGGCCTGTTCAGCAACCTAAGTGTCTTTTTAAGCGCTCCGACAACAGAGGATTACAGACCATCAAAGTGTTACTCAACAAATTGTAAAAAAAAAAAACAAAACAACAAAAAAAGAAAGCTTAAAAAACACTACAAAGGGAGAAACAACGGTGAAAAAAATTAAATGGCTTTTAAAACATAACACAAATATATAATATTACCAAAAGTATAGTACCACTCCTCCACAACATTAATTTCAGGTGCTCTAATCACCTCCATGGCCAAAGGTGTAATCAAACACCTGGACATGCAGACTGCCTATAGAGTTTTGTTGATGCCACGTTTAGACCATGTGATGACAGATAGAGGAAAACTGTCGACAGTGCAGGTCAGATTGAGACTTTCATCTTGTTTAATTGTGGATTTGCCACTGATTGTTGGTGTGTTTACATCTTCAAAATACAAGTCAGAAAAGTTAAGAAACAACCGCTTTGGAAGAAAACATTTAATAATGTGTAAACTCACATTTCACTTCTACGTCCACCGTCAGATTCCTGTTCTGGTTCTGTGCTGTACACATGTACTGACCAGAATCCTTTCCTGTCACGTTGCTCATGAAGAGGGTGGCTGCTCCAGTGCCATTGGTCATGCTTGTGTTGAAGCCAAGTTTGGTCCAGATGAGGAGAGTTTGAGGAAAACCATCAAAGTGGCAGGTCAGATTCAGGGCGTCGCCCTCATTAATGGTTTTCTCTCCGCTGATTTCAAATTTCTTCACAACTGAGACAAAATATCAAGAGGATTGTTGAACAGATTGAAATAAGATAAAAACTTTTACAAATTTCAGTCTGGAAATTAGATCTTATGCATAAGTCACCTTTTGAGAAGTCAAATGCAAGAAAAAGAGCTTTTCAGGAAAAACAGTGAACTAAGTAGAGGATTTAATTAGAATAAAACATATAAAAGACAGGAATTTATTGGAGACAAACTTAAAATAACATTGAAATCATAAAGTATGAAGTAAAAATAATTTAGAACTGTATACCTTTCAACAGATAAATCTCGAATTTACACAAATAAATGAAATTGGAAAAAAACTTAAAAAGTATTCAGTTTATTCAGGCATGTACAATAAATCTAAAATTCTGAGGAAAAATAGATGAAAAAATAATCAATTTAAAAACCATTACTACCAAATAAAAATATGATTTAAAACAAAGCTAAAGATAAAAATATAAAAACACAAAATGCAGAAAAACTCCTTGCAAATAAAAGCCATTTTTAATTTGCTACCCAAAAAAAGAAAACAAAAATAGGCATTTTCCTCTCTTTGCTTATTTATGAGAGCAATAATTCTGTGAAAAGAAGAATCTGTTGTTTTCTGAAGCTAAAGTGCAGACTGTTTGTCTCCTCCTACTGGCAGACGGTTTAACTGCATGAATGAAGTCAAATGAACACAGGCATCTGAAAAATAGATCCTAATTTAACAGCAGGTAGTTCTGAAATGATATGTGTTTATTTGCTTTTGTGCAGAACTTCACTTTGCAACAAATGAAAGTCATTTCTCCAGCTATGGAATGGATGGAATGAATCTATGGAATGGATTCAAAATCTAAGATTACTTGCAATAATCAAATTATTGAAATCCTCAGAGAAAACATGTTTTAGCTGAGCTTCAGAAACAGTGAAAAGAAAAGTAAAGTAAAGAGGTGTGTTTTACTCACAGGTTACATTGAGAACTTCTGTCATATTCGCTGTTATGTTATTTGGGCAGGTGACCTGGCAGGTGACTGTAGAGCCATGATGTTTGGCTGAAGGTTTAAATGTCACTGTTGAGTTTCGATTTTGAGATTCTGTCACATTATTTATGCTAAAGGAAGTGTTCTCCATGGACTTGGTCCATTTCCATGCAAAGACAGCAGTTTCGCTGGTGCAGAGGTCAGCGGTGCAAGTCAGAGTGGTTTCTTGTCCTTCTGTCAGCGGTGGAATCATCAGTGTGAGGTTTCCACTCGTTCCTGAAGAGGCTGAAACATAGGAAGCTATACTTTGGAAAGTGGTTGCTGTAAATGAGGAAGCAAAGAGCAAGAACTAATGTAGTCATTTATTTTGCTGAATAATGCAAATATGAAGTAAATGGACTATCCAATGTCATTTAAACTTCTTTATTAATGTAGTTACATCTCTTGTGCAGTGTATATGTTTGAAACAGAAATGTAGAAATGCAACACCCACATACTTTTTTGGTCAGGTCACATTAACAGCTCTAGTTAAAATTAGCAAATCTTTCTAAAAATTCCCCTGCAGTTTTATGTTGTTTAATGATGAGTGGAAACTGGACGAGACTAGAGTATTCAACAAGGCATTGTGGATTTAATGAGTTAGGCTTATTTACTTTTAGTAACAGAGTTCTGTTGAAATATGCTTTATACCTGAGCTGGAACTGATGGAGAGTAAAATTAGCCAGGTGAGAATAAACATCTTGATTTAGTCCTGTCACTCTCTGTGTGAAGACGTTTTTTTTCTTGCGTATACAAAGATCATCAAACTGAATCAGGAACAGCCACACCTGTCAACACAGATGTTCATACAGGATGTTCATGTAATTCACACAGATCTTCAGAAATTTGACTACACCAGTCCCGCAGGAATTCATTCAAGCACCCAAAAACTCCCCGGTAACAGCTCCAAATTTCACATCTATGGGTATTACTCAGTCCCCATGAAATTATTTCTATTTTACCCAGCACACAATGGCTAACATTTTAATAATGTCAACAAATATTTAATTAACTTGATCTAGAAAGACATCATAAATGTATTGCTTTTTACCTGCATGCCATTTTCTTCTGCATTTCTCTCTCTGGTTATTTTTAATGTGAGAGTCTTTCTTTACTTCCCCTGCCTCTTCCTTCTTTTTGTAGGCACCCTTATTACCTAATCTCGGCTTCCTTCTCACCAACTACCCAGAAATACAGTAACAAACTTAACTTTAGCAGTTTTCCTTTTACGCATTTGACTTCAAACACTTATTGCAAGAATAATAGCAAAGTCTTGTTTTGTAGTTTGTAGGAAAGGGAAGTTTAGGGCACTTACACGAGCACATACGTGTATAAATAAACAAAGAGGAAACTAGTCATCTTGAGTCACCAACAGTGTAGCACTCTCTTTCATTTCCTTCAACTTTTAAAAAATGTGCATAACACTAAGTGCTATAAATGATTGAGTTTTGTTTGTTTTCTTTTCAGCAGTACGGGTGTTGAGAAAAAGAACTGTTACTTGATGAATGTAATCGTTAATTGGAAATTAAAACCCAGTTTTCATCTTGAGGAAGCAACTTTTAGGTTTCATATGGTGCAATACCTACAGCTACTGTTCACAGCGAAGTCACTCTGTTGATTATTTCTGTACTTCCCCAAAGGGCTTCACTATATTTTTTCCATTTCTTTCTATATTACACATTCTACCTAAGAGTGACGCTTTCCTAAAATTGGTGCTGAAAAGGGTCCCAGTCTGTAAATCTACACACATTCAAATAAAGAGAGTCTCACATAAGAAGTCTGAATGCTAGAGTCAGCCTCGTGAGTCAAAGATTCAAGGCTCTAATGTAGCAGATTTTTTTAGACCACTCTTACATGCCCAAAAAGGGAAGTAGGTTTCGATCAAGAAAATTGCGTCCTACATTTCAAAGCAATGAAGCGTAATCTCAGTTTGTTACAGCAAACATATGCAACAAAGGTACTGCCAAAAAAAAGACACATTTTATTTTAGCTGATCCTCTATACATAGTAAATATAACACACATCATAGCTTGTCAAAATATTTGTTTTTGTAAAAGAAAAAAAATGCTACATAAAAATATTTGTTTTGTAAAAAGAAGCTTAATTGGAACCTGACTTGCATTTTTTTTTTTTTGCTTTGTGCAAACACCAGTCAGCCATGTACTAAAACCCTGAAACATCGTTATGTAACTTTCCATTATTCAGCTTGATCGCCTTCGACTAGTCAGAGAACGAAGTAGCTGCTGAAGGTGTTGAAATGGAAACTGTCAAAGGATTCAAGGTTTTTTCTGATTTGCCTTCACCCTACCGTTTCTTTTGTACAAGCTCGATTTTAACAACTTCTTATGTTTTGTTCTTCAAGAGCTCATTACATATTCACCCACCTTCTTGCTATACTTGTTCTAAATATAAGCACTCAAAAATGCAGGAAATGCCTCTCCCATGCAAATCTGTCTTCTTTAAAGAGTATGTACAGTGTTCAGTTCTCCTCCATGACTTCATTTTTGTTGTAATAAAGTGGGTCAGCCTCCACATTCTATTTTGCCTCCTCCTGATGCTCTATCATCACCTCCGTTTCATCATTTCCCTCCAACATTTTACAGTCCATTCCTTCGTTTTCTTCCGCCTCCTCCATTTCCCCTCTCTTGATCTCAGCATATTCAGTCTCTGTCGTATCCTCCTTCTCTTTGGCATTTGCAGGATCCTTCTCTTTCAGCGCAGAGAAGTCAATGTCCGAGTACACAGCTTCCTTTGGTGACATGTCCGAGTCTATCAAGTCCCCATGAAGCTCCTCTTCACATCCTGCAGCCGCTTGGTTCTGGATGCCATCGTCCTGGAAAGCGAGGGTCTCATCGTCCTGTACCATTATGTCGAGGACACCATCATTCTCTATGCGAGGTATCTCGTTATCCCAATCCTATCGTAAAATGTAAGATTTAATTATGTCAGGTAATAGTCAGCAAATTAACTGTCCAAAGACAATGTTTAATGTGAAGATGAAGTAATTCACAACAAGTCAAAAATATTTCCAGAATATTCCCTACTGAAGTTCCAAATCAAGGTTTAGCTCGCTGGCAATGCTAATGTAAGATGACTTTTTAAAAGTTTTATAAAAATGGAAAGTTTAGTTTCTTCTTCACTTTTGATGAGACTGACTTGACAAAACATGGCTGATTTTGGAAAAACTGCCAGATACACTGACCATTTTAATTTTATATTGTAGCATATGGAAATCTGTCTGAACAATTTTAATCAGTCATTTTTTTATTACAAGAGAGCTTCACATCTAATTTTTAATGTAAACATAAACATTGTTGTAAATTAGATATTAAATTGATGAAATTGGATGTCAATACAGTCAAAACTAACATCTTCATTATTTTACTGTGTTCTGATAAATCCTGTAAGTAAATTACCCAACATTTTGCCATGTTTAAAAATAAATAGGTCAAAGTACCTTGAAAACAGCTTCAGCGTTTACCAGTTCCAGCTCGTCGGTAGAATGAGAGTTCTTCTTTTTGTTTCTAAAAAGCAATCAAAATAAAAGAAAATTAATAAATCCCCTAACATTTATCACGTTAAGATGTTATTTTTAAGACCCTGGGTATATTCATTTCTTAAAACCACAAAGAACTTCATCTTAAAATCATACTATGACCAGTCAGCCACAGTAGATGGTAAATGGCCATTCACACACACATTCACACACTGATAATGATAAGCTACTGGATTGTAGCCACAGCTGCCCTAAGGCAGACTGGCTGCCATGCGCCGCCACCAATGGTCCCTCTGACCCTTGACCCGAAGGCAAGGTGGGTCAAGACCAAAAAAAAACAAACAAAAGCAGAACTGTTACATTATAATCTGAAAAGTATTACTTTATTAGGCAGTATACATAATTTCTCAAAGTCAGTTTAATAACTGCAGTTGAAAATTGCAAATAAATGATAAAAATAACTCTTGATGTTTGTAGGAGTTATTTTTTAGGAGACATAGAAAAGAAGGAAATAAGTTTATTGGCAGAAAAACTTTGACTAGTTATGTGAAATGTATAAAAAAAACACACAGTACCTGTGGCATTTTGTCACAAGGCAAGCAATCACGGTTGTAACCAATGATCCGATCAGAAATCCAACCCCAAAAACAATCAGGACAGAAATCATCTTTTCTTCAAAAAATTCTGCCAAACGACTAAAAAAAATCTGATAATCTGCAGGAGAGAAAGAAAATATCAGAGTAAAATGAATGTAATTTTATAAATAAGACAAGCTTAAATGAAATATTTTGGTTATATTGTAGTTGTAAACGTTTACTTACTTAATTGGTCAGGATCTGCCATTTGTAAGATTGGAGTAAAATAAGTTGAATGCTATATACAATACAAGTTTCCAGTTCAATGTACAGAATCTGTTTGAAAAGACTTACTTGAATTTCCTGGCTGATTTGCTTCTGAGGTGGAAAGATTTGTTTTGGTTTCACCAATATTATTCCTGCTGACGCACTCAACAGTAACGTTGCTAAATGTCTCTAAATTCACAGTCATGTTACTTGTAACTGAGAGCGCTGAGACATTGGTTGACAGGCTGTACTCAGAGATGCTGTCCAACAGCGGCCAAGTGATGTTTGGTGAAGGAAACCCTTCACTGATACAAACACAGGTCAGGAGATTTGACTGATTCCAACAACGAGAGCTGCTGCTGATCCTGGGGGAAACTGTCAGCACAGAGAAAAAAGTTATCATCTCTGCATCGAAAACGAAGTGGATTGAACAGACAGCTATTCGTCTTGTACTTCTAGATGTAATTTTACCATTATTGTGGACATATGTGATTCGTTGTCCACAATTTTCTATCAATTTGAGCATTTTTCAAAAATACTGGATCCTTAGTTTTAAGTGCATTTTCTCCATCTTACTTAAATATTTTGACCGAGATTTAAAAACAGTAAACTTTTCACTACTCCAGGTTTCATTTATGTTTTTTAAAGCACATAAATATGCAATTTCAACAATGCAAATCAAAACTAAATTTCACATTCGTCTTTAACCTTTGAAGGCAGCTGGAAACTCAGATCCCATGAACAATAATCATGGCATCTGAGTTAATCAACTTAAAGCCCATGTTGTCTTCATCGCTCGATTGTTCCACATCATGTTGTTAAATAAAGGAAAAGTCTTTCTGTTCAGGCATCTCTGTCTACCTCTGAGAAACTTTTAAAGTCTCAGCTATTCTGAGAAAACGTCCTACCCTGTACTACTCTACTCCACCTACTGCACTTCCCTTTATGCCTGCACTGTATTTCTACACTGTCACCTCTGAAATAACCTGACTAAATAAATAAATTTTTACTCAGATCTATTTATTTTGTAATGATGGTAAATATTTTCAAGATAGTAAACAATAATTTCATTCCGGTTCATCATATGAAACAAGTTAATTTCAGCATCAGGACCTCTATGATTATATATATATATATACATATATATATATATAACAATTTTTTCTAAAGTAAATATTAAAGTGAAATAGTAAAATGTTACATTAATACTCACAGCTCACGTTAAGAGTTTTCTCTACAGGTGTGTTGCCAGGAAAGTCGACCTTGCAGGTAATGTTCATATTGTGATGTTTAGCTGAGGGTTTAAAGGTCAGGCTTGAGGTGTGGCTCTGTGTGGCATTCATCATATTTATCATGAATTCAGTGTTATTGTCTGTGATTGGCAGGATTTTGTCCTTTTCTTCTTCTTCAAACATCCAGGTGAACTGAGGTTTAGATCCAGAGCAGGAAGCAGGAACTGAACAGGTCAAAGTGATGTTATTGTTCTTCAGAGGGGCGATCTCTAATGTGATATTTCTTTCCTGAACTGTTTGAAGAATAGAAATGAAAGACAGTTGGTGAGACATTATGATATCTTGTGAATGGGAATGAGAGCTACTTTATTAAGTTATTTTAACTGTTTTCGTGTATACCTTCAACAGTAATATTTGTATAATGCGTGCAGTTGTCTGCAGTTACAGCTCTGATTTCATAAACTCCAGTGTCTGAAGTTGTAAGGTTTTTGATGATGATGCTGCAGTTCTTCTTCTTTAGATCAGGCTCCAGCAAAGACATTCGACCTTTCAGACCAATTTTAGAGTCAGATGTGGTATTTTTATTGCAGTTGAATATTTGTATGTTACATTCTCTAGATTGGTCAGTTTTGAACCAAGCAAAGCTGGTGACATTATTTTCAAATGAACATTCAAAAACAACACATTGTCCAGCTGCTGCTGTTTGGTTTGTCCGTTTTAGAGTAAGAGTGGATGTTTTGCCGTCACATGTCTTGTTATCGCTCTGCACTGAACCTGAAATGAAAAGAAGAAACAGAAAAACAGCAAAAAAAACTTTTAGACTCATAAATGAGGAGACCCATTATACATAGTATACATAATATTTGTTTTATGTATAATACGCTGAGACTCACTACTTCACTTTACATTAAATTTTAATGATTGTATTTTATGCAGCTATTTAAATAAAAAGGCTATCTATAACTCATCAAAAATGTTTAAACATCGTTTCTTTTACCTGTTGCAGTAAAGAGCAGAGTTACCCAAATCAGAGCAAACATCTTGTCAATATAAGACAGTTTGTCCCTGGAAAGAAGACATTCTGTTACTGAACTTGAATAAAAAGACGTTAGGACACAAACAATATTTTTGGTGAACCTGGTTCAGAAACCCCTTCATGCCTGTCAGTCCAGATTTAAATACAGGATGTGGTAAGCTTCATTAGTCTTATATTACTTTAAGTTTTTTTGCTTAATGGCTTTGTAAATATAACTTGACAAAAATCTTCTTATCTGAGGCTATAAATCATCAACAATACAATTAAATACATAGACATAACTGTGAATTTATCCCAGTAAATATGTTTCATTTTAAAAATAACATTAGGGCATCACAACAGAGTCGTTATAAGAATCAGAGAGATTGTGTTGAAAATGAAAAATCTTACCTTTTTCTTGCTGAATCTGTAGCTTGTTTCCCCTCACTGACCTCTGCTTTCTGCTTCCTCTCTGAACTGACTCTTATTCTCTTCCTCCTCCTTTTCTGCGTCTTTGTTCTTTACATTACAGGAAGTCCCTCTACACATCACTGCTTCTTAGTTCCTCCTGAAAACAAACATGCATTTGCTGCAATGCCACAGGCAGTTATGAGGTGATTTGAATCCCAGGTGTGCAGGACAATCTCTGAGGTTTGGACGTGAACAACGACTGTTGTCGTCCTCCTACTGGCCACAACAGGAATTAATTCAAGTGATCATTTTAAACTGACTGGATGAAGACAGAGAACATTTTTTTAAATTTAACATGACAACAAATATTTCCCCTATTATGACATTATTAATTGAACACTATACTGTATATTGTGGATAGAATCAGTAAATCTTCAATCAGTAAAAATCTTTGAATTTAAAGTAGCTTAAATACAACAGCTATTGGTTATTTCAGTGCAGCTGCTTTGTCTGCCAAGGGTCAAACCTAATTATCCTCCGCACACTGCCTAAAATGGCAATATGTCATCTCACGAAAAATGTCCTGCCCTATGAGGCATCATGTAAACAACATGATGTCTCATATGCCCTATGCCCTACATGAAATTCCGCAGCTTATTTAAAGCTGCGGAATATAACTTTCACAAAACTACTTTTTGCAAATATTTTTTTACATATTTGGTCAAACTGTCACGATGTTGTGACTTCCTCCTAGTGTTACTACTCCAATCTGCAAAGATGTACAGCTCCTGGTCAAAAACACTGAGAGCAAGGAGAAATGTCATAGTGCTGCCAATCACTTTCGTGTACGCGCTGTTCAATGTGCTAATGTTGGCGAAACAACTTACCATTACAGGAAAGCTGTTTATGTATGGCCATGCTAACTAGCCTTAGCACATATGGCTGGCTATGTTGTGGTGAATCAACTGTAGCGCAGCATAAGGGTGATTGACGGCACTAAATCCCTCCTCTTGGCTCTGAGGGAGCACTGGAAGAAGGCAGAGGCACGAGATTTTTTTCACAGATTCTGTCAGATATTATACATGATATATTAGTAATTTTAACAAATTTATAAAAAAAAAAATTGTGTACTAAAGCTACATACTGCAGCTTTAAAAGTTAAACAGTTTTTCCTTTAACAGACAGATACAGAGAAGGCTGAAAGCAAGAAACCCTGTGGGGCTAGTGCCCCAGTGGTCACTAAGTGAGATCCAAGGTTTACCACTCTGTCGGGGAACTTAAAGAGCTCATTCAACCTAACAGTCATGTTGTTGGCCTGTTAGGGCCAGAGCGTGTGCAGAACCCTTATAGGCACAGGAGCAACATGCAAACTCCACGCTATAAGTCCACAGGCCGTGATTCAAAACCAGGACTTTCGTGTTAGGAGGCAATAGCGCTCCCAACTGCACCACCTGCAGTCCACTTATTAATTCATTTATTTATCTATTTCCATGATCACAATAGGTTGCTAATTGTTATGAGTCTCCAACTCCCACACACTAAGTGCATTAATACTAGCATCACCTAAAAGCAAAGAAGTCAAACATTAACAAACATGCTTTATAACAAATCTTTTTTCCAAGCAGTTCTATTTTTATTGAAAAATACTCCCGGTGGACAACATTATTACTCAGTTATATGTGACCAGTAAAAGTACATTTTAGTTCTTGTGTGAAATAATAGAAAAATGCATTAAGTTCACTTTCTCATGCACCACATGACATTTTCTGTGTGTCATCTATAAAATGAAATGATCAAAAATCCACCTCATACAACCTATTAATAATTGATAAAGATGGACATCAGCACAATTTCACTGTGGAAGTCACTTCTAGAACAACTTCTGCATGTTGTGAAGGTCCATACTTTCACTACCAGTAACTCTTTAGTTTTAACGTCACCTTTCCTAAAGAATGCAACACAGATCAAATCCAAACTCCCATTTCCTTTTTCTGTTAGTGTCGTAATGATGGTAGTTGAAGACTTTTTTCTATTAACAGAGGAACACACACAAATATTACACTGCAGCTCAACTAAATTCTAGGCAATTCAGAATCTTGGAAACAAAATTTAATGGGAGATGGATGTAACAGTTTTTATGTTAATTCCTTCATTTTTCTTCACGATATGAGACTCCTGAGCTGCTTAGCACATTCAGTAATGGGGATTAGAAACAAGTAAGATTTAGCAGAATTAAAAATGAACTTTTTGCACCCATTTCATCTGTTGTTTATTTGATATTGCTGATTCATCTGAAAGTATTTTTTTATGTTATGTATATTATATCTGGAGATAAGTTGTTCTCCAATAATATCACTAAAGAGGGCTCTTTTAAAAAGTGTTAAAAAGTATTTTTTGTCATGACAACAGCAGTATCATTTGCTGAGAGTGATAAGTTCCTCCTTTTTTCTTACGAGGGTAATATTGGACAGTTGCAACCATAACACGAGAACAAAATTTGCATTGCAATGCATACTAACTGAATAACTTCTCTGAATCAGAAATGTACCAAATGTGAAAAAAAGCTTTTTAAAAGAAGGAATGCATGAAATATTCAATAAGAACTGTAACTTTCTGTGGGTTTTTGAGCAGTATGGCTATTTTTCCATCCATCCATCCATTGTCTATGTCCACTTAAACATGCAGGGTTGCAGTGGGGCCGGTGCCATGGTCCAGCAGCCATTGGCTGAGATGCGGCGTACACATAGGCCAGGTTGCCAGTCCATCATACTACACAGAGACATAGAGGACCAACAACCATACATGCACACACTTATACCTAAGGTCATTTTAAAGTATTCATTTGATCTAACAGTCATGTTTCTGGACTGTGGGAGGAAGCTAGAGTAACCACAAATAGCTCACACATGCACAGGGAGAAAATGCAAACCTCTTGCAGAAAGACTTCCTTGCTGCAAGGCAACAACACGACCAACTGTCCCATTGTGCAGCTTTATATTTTAACAGCTAGTTTATAGAAATATTAATAGATAAAACCTGAAAATATATGATTTAATCAAAATCTTTACCCGTTATAGTGGAACAGCACATACTTACTGACAGTAGAACCTTAATCAAAAACGAAATGTGTTAACCAAATTTTGGGCTCCGAAAGGGCAACAGAAACAGAGAAATAGCGGTAACACTTTATTTGAAGGGGTGTGCATAAGACTGACATAAACATGACACAACATCTGTCATGAACATAAAGAAGTCTTTATGAATGTCTATGACAGTTGTCATGACGTGTCATTCGGTAAATAATGACACTTTTAATGCAAAGTTGCTCTAAAAGTTGCATTGCAAGTCCATTAAAAGTGCCAACTTTGTGTGATTTTGTAAATTATGATAATTTAATGCAAAGTTGGCATTTTTAATAGACTTTCAATGCAACTTTTAGAGCAACTTTGCATTAAAAGTGTCATTATTTACTGAATGACACTTCATGACAACAGTCATAAACATTCATAAAGACTTCTTTATGTTCATGACAGATGTTATGTCATGTTTATGACAGTGTCATGTCAGTCTTAAGCACATCCCTTCAAATAAAGTGTTACCAAAATAGCAGTTTCAAACCATGCCATTGTAAATGTTGAAATGGACTACACTTGGTCCTCTTCCCACAATGGCAATATTAAGAAGTCAGGCAAGAGAGTTAAATGTCAAAGCAGAGGTAACGAGTCGTGGTTTAGCTGTGAAAATGGGCCTCCTTTGTCAGAATCTTGTGTACCTGTGAGGTTTTCTTTTGGTTCCTCAATAACATGGCAGCTAAAACATGTAACGGTGATGTTCTCATGCCATTTAGAGTTGTGGTGGCTGTTTGTCACCATGCTAATGACAGAGAACATGAGGTCATGTGCAGAATACACAAAAATACAAAGCTTTGACATGTGAAATCCCCTTGTTGGCTTATCCAGAATACTTACTGAGAAACATTTCCACTGGGGTAATATTCGCTCTTCATGCTGAGAAACGGAGGGACATTTTTAACAGTCAGACTCAGGACGTCTACTGTCATAACAGTTGGATTTCAAATGATTTGAAGTCTTTTGTCGCTAGATGACAACAGATTCTTTAAAATGAGTTTATTTTAAGGACAAAGAGGAAAAAGAGCAAAACAAAAGGATCATGCAAATACAACCCTCTTTTTTTGGGGCAGCCTTTACAAAGAGTTGCACAGATCAGTGCTGGGCCTCAGGGCTCACAGGACTTCATGTTTTAGATCTGTCTCTGCTCCAGTAAACCAGATCCAAGTGATTGCTTTTGCCTTGTTGCCATGCCATTATGTGCTGCAGAAGTGAGTTAATAATCATGTATTCATTAAAGTAAAGTTTGTGGCAGGAACAAAGCACTTAAACACAGAGGACAGCAGGACCTGGTGACCAGGGTTGAGAAACCCTGGCATAGATTACTAAAACATTGTGCGCACATAAGTGGAAGAACCAGAATATGTATCATACATGTAGATGTGCCATCACTCTTGCCTTGATGCATGAATCCAAAATGTTTTCCTTTGAATAGCCCCCTTTAAAATGGAATTGAATATTTCCAGGGATTTTAATAAGCAAGTAGTTTCAAGTGACAGTGGATGTTTGACATTTGGACTGTTGCAAAGATTTTATTCCACTGTCCCTGGATATCCATCCAAATTTACCAACACAATTAAAAAATAAGGAATCTATTCTGTATTATTAGGGAAAACAAATATTTAGAATAACAATCGTGACATTTTTTTCTTTCAAACCCTTTAGATTATCTGTTTAAGTTTAAATGCAAAAAGATTATTTGTAACATAAGTCTGTCTGTCACCTGGTTCTCAGAAGAGGCATCATTTCAACACGTCAATTCTGTGTGAATACTAAATAAAACTTTAAGACTTTTTTGTAGAAGCACAGCCCTAAACATATTCACCAACTTGGCCACATTAAACAGGCAAACCTTTGCACATACAAAGAACAAAACAAAACAAATCACCATTTATAAAAGAATTAGAAACATCACATTACGTATGACAGGAAAGTATTATCATTCTTAGCAACCTTTCAGATAAGAATAGTTTCTGCATAATTTGGGGTTGAGTCAGTTTCGTACAAACTCTGTCGCATTAACACAAAGCCCACAGTTTTAATAGATCCTTCATGTGTTGTTGCAGTTAAACTCATCTTTTACCATTTGTAGTTAATGCATTTTCTGTTAAACAGGGAGCTTATTTTTTACTTGGTAAAAAGAGATAATTTCCTGTTATTTACAGGAAATGATTGTTTTGGACTCAGTCGCCACATAAAAAAACAAGTTCAAGTTTGTTTCAGTTTCTGTAGTGCAACTTACAACATTCATAATTTTGTAAAACTGATAAAATGTAAAAATGAACCAATTTGTGGAGCATTAATGTTAAGACAAAAAGAAAACATTTTTAAAACTGGAATTTAACTTAATTTTAATACCCAAGCCTCTTATTACCAAAGGTAAAAATCATATTTCAATCATGTATTACTAACATGATGATTTCTGTGGAAGCCATCATGTTAGTATGCTAACATGATGGCTTCCATCATGTTAGCATAGGTCATTTATAGCTAAAGAATAGAAGACATTATATAATGTCTTATGGTCACAAATTGCATTAGAGGTGAAGCCTGTCTGTTTACCTGCAGAAGTGGTAGAATGTAATTTTGTAACATATTTTCATTCTTATATTTAGCACATACTTTAAGTGACTATGGGAAACCTTCTACACTGAAACCGCCTAGCTTTTGAAACTGAGTTTATATTCAGAATCACTCTCCTCTGTAACTATGCCATCGGTGAAGCTCACTTTACAAGTGATGTTAGTGTCGTTGTTTTAACCTGATAGTTAAAAGTTGAGTGTTGAGCTGAGTTTCTGTAGAAACTGTTAGATTTTCAATTTTTAAAGCAGTACATTTACCTGTAATGTTTGGCAAAATGGCATCCTTCTCCATGACCATATTAATCTAAATAATCTCCCAGAACTCAAAGATCAGTGTGGCAAATCGATTGAGTAATCATCAGTGTGGGTTTCTGATTGAAACCAATGCATTTAATATTAATTCTTCTTTACGGCTGAAACAATGATATATTTTGACCGATTTTAAAATGGGAGTAAACTGGACTTTGTGAGCATGTTGCAGTTCCTAAAACATACCAGCAGAGGGCGACACATTGCACGTCAACTGATTCTAAAGATCCAATGTTTAAAATACTACGAATATCTACACTTTATGTTCTATAAAAACAGGAGATTAATCATATGTTTTCACATTTATGCTCATTAATTCAGATTCATTAATTTATTCATTCAGATAAACTTTATTTTGGTAAATTTACAGCATTACAAAAGAAGAAAACAAAATAAAATACTATTTTAAAAACCAATAATTAATCCCAAAAAATTATGAGGCTCAAGCCAGGGCTTGTGGCTCCTTCCCCACATTATTCATAGACTCAGCAGTCTTATTTCCAGTGTTGTAAGCACATTGGACATACATGATTTGTCATGTGTTGTATATGCATAATCCACAATTGAAAGGTTTTGTTTGTAGAATTAGAGAAAACTATAACTCTCTGATGGTGCTAACTGGATTTATAAATGCAAGGTTAGTTTCTTCGTCATTCTTCTTTCTGCTCAGTCTAAATAAAATGTCTGGGCATTCTTTGTTGTTTCCCTGTTCTGACAGTGTGAAGGCTCTCTTTAGAAGTCTTTCCAAAATGCTTAAAACAAGTTTTATTCTGTTCACTGATCAATGGTTTTAAGTAAGCTTTTATACATTAACTTTCTATCGCAGTCTGATTTTTGACACACTAAGAAATCCAGACATATTTGGAACACGGTTTTTAGGAAATACAGACAAATGAGAAATAAACAAATCAACCTGACATCAGATCATTTTCAAAAATTATTATTGTCTGAGAAACAGCTATCTATATATTTACAGTATGAGTACATTTTACTTTTTAGCTTACCTGTATTACTAACATGTACAAGTATGATATAATGTGTATTCTAGTGTGAAAGTAAAATCTGTACATGTTTTTTTTTAACCTTGCTGCCAAATTTGAATCAGCAAAACGCATGACACACCCAGGATATTGCTGCAAACATCACTATATTTAAAGGCTCTCCTCCTTTAACTATACACTTTAAGATGAGTATGTGATGAAGGACAAGTGCATGTATGCAACATATGTTTCTAGCTAATGATAAGTTCTTAGACCTCATCCAAAACATCTTTGACAGTGGAGTAAACTGCCTCCACTTCAGTCTGCTCCTCTGAGACACAACGTTTCGTCTCCTCATCATGTTTTGTCATCAAATCCTCCTCTTCTCCCTCCAGCGTCTCACTTCCCTCTTTACTGCCGTCTTTACTTTGCTCTTTTGGTCCAGTTTTAATCTCTGCATACTCAGTCAGAGTGCTCGCTCGTTCCTTTGTTGCCTCTTTTGCACTCCTTCTCTTCATGACAGAGAAATCAATGCTGGCATAATGCACGTCTTTGGGATCTTTGCTAATTTCTGAAGCCGACTTCTCTCCTGCCATCGGTACGTTCTCGGCTTCCTCTTGCACGTGGGATTTGTCATTTTGAACAATCTGTCAGGTACAAGGAGAAACTAGATAAAAAATAACACACATCACAGAGAATCCACACAATTTTTTTTTTTTTTAGACACCTAATAATACAACTGTTTCACTATCAGTGAATATATGACCAGTCTGAAAAGCTCTCATTGATGAATCTTTGCTCAACAGCTTTAAAGCTTATTGAGATGCTGACATGCAGCTGCATAAATCACAGTCAAATATTCACACATTTATATTTTTAAAGAGGGCAATGCAATTGTTATTCAGGAAAAAAATGTATTTAAGCTCTGATGAATTATAGTATTATTTGCGCATGAATACCCTGAATTTGTTTTCAGATTATTTTGAACTGATCATTAGATGTTTTACTTCTAGCAGTACAAACATAGGTACCAGTGGATCCTCCTGAGAGATCATCTTCAGAGTTTCATCCTTATTCTCAGACTTCTTCAGTGTCTTCCTGTGGAAAAATATATATGTTTACAGTAAAAGCAACTGTCTAATGTATATCTGCATTCCTCTAGTATGTGATAAGCTAGAATAAAAAACCTTAAAAATAGCTTATTGCTTATTCTACAAAGAAAAGAAAATCAAATGAACAGCCTGTATTTTTGTTTGTTTTGTTTTAATCAAGTGTTTGTACTCGAGATCAAAAATTATTTTTAGCTTTCCATCAGCCATCAAAAGTGGAAGGAACAAACATGGGATAGTTTGTTATGGCTGAACATAAACCACAGAAGGCAAAAGCAAAGTCTCTCTGACAAATTCACCCACATAGGGGCATATAGGCTCTCCAACAGTACAATGTCCCAAAATATGCAGCAAAAAGCATTATGGCTGAGAAAAGAAACTGTTCTGATCTTAATGCTACAGTTTATAAAGGATCAGAGAGTGTAGTGTAAAAATGCACCCTTTCAAACCTGAGACATTTTGAGCAATTCACTCAGCAATAATGGACCAAACTGTATCTAAGTAAAAGCACGTCTTATTGTGACAAAGAGAAGCCGCTGCCACTTGTTGTTAAAATAGTGCCATCTTTCTGTCTCTTTCTAGTTTCATTTCAGTAACTCTGGGAAATATTGAAATATTAATGTTTTTGAGGCAGTTGATTATTTTTCTTTTGGAAGAGTAACAACAAATGTATCTTTACTCTTATGTGTGAAAACATTCACAGACGTTAATCAAAAACAAGAACGTCGTACCTGCTGCATTTTACAGCCAAACAACAAATGATAGCTGAAAGTAGAGCCCCAATCAGAAAGGCAACGACGACCTCCAGGCTGGAAATCTTTTCTAAAATAGTCTTGGACTGAATGTCTGCGAGGGGCAAAACAGAGAGAGAAAACAGCTTCAAGCCAAGCTATTATAGATCACAGCATAACTGCACTGGCGTCGTCATCTGGTCACAATGAGTGAAATGAGGCAGCACAGAATGTCGAAGCAGATGTGACAGGTAGCTGTGAAGAGGTACCTTCTTTTTCTGTGAAGTCTTCTTGGACTGCGAGGTTTTCTTTTGCTTCTTCATTTCCTTGCCTGCTGTAACATTCAACACTGACATAATGGAGATTTTTAAGGGGTATGGTGACGGTGTCGTTAACAGTGTGGTTTGACACGGTCTTGATGACGGAGTACTCTGTGTGGTCCTTCAGCAGCGGCCATGTTATAGTGGGTAGAGGAAACCCCTCAGTGATACACACACAGGTCAGGAGCGCTGACTGAAGCACACATCCAGAACCTTTCAGTATCTTAGAAAACCCTGAAACAATGTAGAAGATATGAGTGTAAGATGAGTGTATGATTTATCATTACTCTGAGCTCCTTTCTGAGGTTTACTTACAAGTCATTTGTACATCAGCACATGCAGACACCGTTTCATTCAGGTGAGTCGCTGTGCAGACGTATCGCCCAGAATCCTCAGCTGTCACATTCGAGATGACAAGTGTTGCAGATCCAGTGTTATTTTGGAGGTAAATCTCCCTTCCTGAATGTTTAGTCCACACAACAATTGATTGTGGAAAACTTTCAACGTTGCAGGTCAGATTCAGATCATCTCCCTCCTTCACAATAGTGTTTCCAGTGATCTGAGGTTGTCTCTTATCTGTGGGACCAACATTGCATTTTAAACAGTGTATTGTTTTTTTAATAAGCTCATACTGCAACCTTTTAGTGCAAAAAGGTTTGTGGAGGTAGATTTGGCTCACAGGTGGTTAGCATTCAGCAAAATAAATCAGTTGTGAACAAATGGGAAACAGTGTGATGTCTTTTCTAGAAACTAGAAAGCTGTAGATTTAAAGCTTAAATTCTTATGTGAATAAACAAAAATGATTGTGCTTTGTCATTTATAAAAGTATTAATGATTTTTCTATTACTTGCAGTGTTTAACATAGGCAATGATTCTTTTTGAGCATTTTAGAAAAAAAATATTTGAGGTTAGGTTGGGTTTCCAAAGAACACTTTCACACAAACTGGGTAAATATTGATTTCCTCAGTTTGTAAGAACAAACTTCTGGTAATCATTAGTCACAGCAGGTTCAGTATTTACTGTCACCTTAATTCACATTTGTATCCTCAGTGATTTTAAACATCCTGTAGCCCAAAGATTCCCTACATTTAACTGATGAGGCAAATCATCAGCATATTCAACAACCATTCAAATAATATACTCACAGTTTACTGTCAGAGTCACAGTCTCATCTGTGGTTATGCCACTTGTGAAGCTGACATTACAGGTTACATTGGTGTTGTGGTGATCAGCTGAAGAGTTAAAGGTCAGAATTGATCTGTGTCTCTGTGTGACAACAGTCAGATTCTCAGTTTTAAAAGAAGCAGTCATGTTTCCTGTAATGTTAGCTTCCATTTCTCCTTTTCCTCTCAACATCCAGGTGATGTTAGGAGGAGACCCAGAGCAGAGACCAGGAGCAGTGCAGGTCAGAGTGGCCTGCTGTCCCTCAGTCAGTGGAGGAATCTTCAGTGAGGGCCTCTGGTTTAGAGCTGATGAAGACATGGTTGGTAAATAAAATCAAGTGGAGACATTATTACTTATTTTACATCTAAATGAAACAAGCTAATCTTTAGCTTAGCTATAAAGATATTTTCACGGGGCAATAGGAGTGGATTTGTTTAGGTGCTGATGCAGTTCCTACAATCTGCCAACAGAGGTCAACAAACACTGACAGTTTCTTGTGAGTTTTTTTTAAACCACTAAGAATAAACACTTGAAACATGTTGCATTTTTATACAAATCACTAAATTGAAGAATCAAAGATGTTCTTATTATTGTCTTTCCTACCTTTAACAGAGAGAATTGCTCTTGAAGGGAACGTTACTCCATCTGCCGTTCCATAGTAAAAACCATTAACTCTGAGCTGATATGATCCAGAATCAGATGTGCTGAGGTCATTGATCATGATGCTGCAGTTCCCCTGACTCACATCAGGATCCAACAGTAAAACCCGTCCTAGAAATTCTGATGGAACCTTGTTACGATTTATGTGAAATACTATATCAGAATCACCACATCTCCTTTTCAATGGCTCACATTTAAACCAGACAATATTTTTTGGTGTAAATCCATAAGCAGTGGTGAAGAAACATGGTATCACAACACACAGTCCAGCTTCGGCTGTTATTTCTCCGTCATTGAGAGTAATGCAGTATTCACTGTTACAGACCGGTTTTCCAACGGCTGATTCAACTGTTAATGTGAAGGAAAAGATAGTTATATATTTGTTTTTGTGGTAATTGTGACATCTGCTACAAAACCTTTGCAAACTGAGGCTATTTCCATCTAACTAATAAGTTTTATTAGTGCAGAAACAAACAAACAAACTGTAACAGTGTCAGGATTATAAGTTTTAAAAAATTTGACAGGAATAAACAAACATTTCATGATTACATTCATCAGCAAAACAAATTGATTTAATATCATAGTAAAACATTGTCACATAAAAACTGCTTTAAGCACTACATAATAAAAACAAGAACATGCTCCTCATACCTGTGTTTTTGGTGGAACCCCACAAAAAGAAGAGCAACGTCATCCAGAAGACGGTAAACATGGTTTGATTCTTTCGCCCGTTACTCTCCTGTTCCTTCAGTGCAACATTAAAATGCAGAAATGGATTCAGCAGGAAGTTCAGTCTTGAGATGCCAAAATATAGCAATACAGGATGTGACTTTTATTACTCAGTTATACCATTGAGACATTTTATCATGAGGAGTGGCTCCTTTTGGCAGGCAGATAAATTAAGACTGATCTTTACATTAGTTAAAAGTATAATTAACACAATTTACTAATGCAGTAGTCTTTAGAATCCTAATTCAGTATGATTTTAACCCAGACTTTCATTCACGTTTAACAAGTTAATTCATTCATTTTCTTGCAGGCCGATGTCTGCCAAAGGTATGAGGACTTAAAGAGCTTAACTGTACATACGGCAACATGAATTATTGTTTTCTATATTTTGTTTTGAAAATGTCCCAAAACTTTCTTCACTAAGGTTTCTCTGCCTTCCTTCTCTTTTTTGCTTCATTTCCTTTTTGAGCAACATCAACATTTCAGGAAGTTTGTTACCACATTGTTAAAAAAAATCCGTTTTTTACAAACGTAGGCCCTGATTTCTAAATGACACTCTGTGCTCATTGTATTTTGAAAAACAATAGTTCAGAAAGCAAATTGCTAATGGTTGCTGTGGTTTTTTTTTTTCATTGTTCTCAGAATTACTGAAGGAAGGATGGATTCCAACTTGAAAACCCAAAAACTCAGACATCAAAAGTCTGAAAGAAAGATTTTCCCAAGATTTATCATAATAAGAAAATGATTCTTTTTGTTGATTTGTGTCTGATTAAAATCACTGTCAGAGCACTACGCTGTCTTTTTGTCAGAATGTCCTTAAAGTTGACAGTAGACCAGTCAAAGTCAGACTTTGACATGTTGATTAGTCGTAGAAACCATGCATACCCTGACACTTTTTTTTAAATGTCATTATTTATGGAATGCTTGAACACAGCACTAACTTCCCTTTAACCACTGATAAGAATATCAGATGCAAATTAGGTTAATGTATTTTCAGGCAGTTCGTTTTTTCGTCTCTGCCTGAAAATACACAGACTAAACTAGAGCTCCATGTGTTTCTTTTGTTACCAAAAGAAAAATAGATGAAGATGTTATGTCTTTGTTTGCTTCTGATACTTTAATTCACAACATCCAATATAAACTGAGAAACCCCTGTGTGTTTGAGGTGATTTTCACTCAATTTAGTTATTGCAACTAACTAAATTTAACAGCAGATGGCGCTAGAGACCTACACAAAATAAAACTGAAAAATAACTGAATTGGTGGGGTATGTGTTTAAAATGTAATATGTGTTTAAAATGCAAAACCTATAGAAATGTGTAACTTATTCGCACCTCCTGATAGGTCTGAGGAATAATTATCACCCAGAGCCAATAAGAAAAATGTTAAATTCTCCAAATAAAAATAGTCCAGTCTATAAACATCCAAACAGTAAGAGAAATAGTTTTGCTACTCCTACCTGACCTTTAAACAAGAGAAGTTTAGTCTGACTTCGTGTTTTTAACTGGGCTTCACTGTGAAGCAGATGTTATAACTTAATTACCACGCAGCAAAATGTCAGAGTTGAGTGTGATTTCATCTTCACCAAGCAAACAATCTATACGTCTTTGGTGGCTGCTTTCATTTGTATGAACTTCTGATTTATGGTACTTATTGAAACTCTATCAGAAATGTGTCAACTACTTCTTCTTTTTTTACTTTACTTCCACAACCTTGCCCTTTTGGGTGTTACAAATGCTATTAAAGAATTTATATAATTTGCTTACTTATTGTAACTGATTAGAGTCCACAGCAGGTGGCGACAGAGGTGAATACTATAAAACCACTTTCCAGGTGTATAATTAACAATTCTGGCCAAATAAAACAGTGTCTAAAATACAAAGCTAACATTGCTTTACAAAAAAAGTGTTTTGAGACATGACGAGAGTTTGATTTAATACTATTATTGAAAAAATAAAGAGGCCCGTACATATTAGGCTTGAAAGGGAACGTATTGTCATGATGGTTGTGAGATTGAATCAGTCTTAAAAAAAAATAGAAAACAATGACATTTTCCAAATGTATTGGTACCAACAAGTACATTTATTATGCATTTACTTAAAATGAATACAATAAAAATATATAAACAAAATATGCCATATTTGATGAGCTATGTCACAATACATTTATGTCATTTTTTTAGTCATAGTTTTGACCTGCAGGATCATAGAAAAGCATCAAGTACAGTGGAAACTGATTAATGAGAGCAATATGCCGGGTAAAGGGTTAACGATTTTGTGAATGACAGTCAGAGTATACTAAAATAAATATAAATATAATTTTATTTAAAAAGCTGCATCACATATTTGAATACCTCCTGAATATGTTCTCCAAGTCATAGAGCCTTTTATGTTCTTTGTTTCCTTTCCGCCTTTGAACGTTCATGGTAACGGGTAACAGGTTCAATTTCACATTCAATAAATGTAGGATCTCTCTTAGTACACTACAAAAAATACAATTCTAATTAAAGACATTCTAAAGTGTTTCTTTGACTGGTTACACTAAGAGCTCATTAGTTGAAACCAGTTTACAACATTGTGTAACATCCAAAAGGGAGGACACGTTGGAATGGCATCTTCAAGATCATGAGTGGTTCTGCAGATTATAAAAATACAGTAAATGATTCAGGTGTTGCCTGATTTAGTTTGACATAACAAGCATTAATAAAAGTTCAAATGTAGCAGTTTAAAAATGCATTAAAAAGATCTTTACAAATACTAACTTATACATAAAGGAATATGTGAAAGAAACATTTTTACAATTAATCTCACCTAATAAATAAAAAAAAAAGAAGCCCATTGAGTTTTATTGCACCGTGCTGACGTCCTGCATAACGGACCCATGTGTCAAGTGCCTCAATGTGCAAGGTATAAATACATTATATTGAAGCTTTACATACAGATTTTATGTTGTACACTAAAAGAATAACATTCATGAAAAATAAGTTTATAATTAAAACTAGTTGACATTTTAAAGGCATGATGGTTATTAAAACATCAACACGGATCTATAAGACATCAGCGTTGCACACTCTTGTTTGAAGTCAGGAAATTTGGGAGATTTTCTTGTTCATATGTTAATAAGTGTTTGGTCTGCCTTTTATGCAATCAAACACTAAATCAACATCTTTACAGATAGATGCTCTGAACCATAATTTGTGCAACTGGTTTCATGAGAAACAAACCATGACTATCATTAATATTTAGCTCTTACTGTATTTTATAATCATTGTATCCATGTTGGACTCGAGCTTTAGGGGTTTTTTGTGATTCTGTCTTGGACGTCTGGCCTCACAATCAATCTTCAACTCTCCTCAACTAAATCCTCCACTTTTGCGTACACTGGTTCCTCAGCCTCTTCTTTCACTTCTTGAACGCAGCTTTTCATCTCGTTATCCTCCTCAGTCATCATCTCCACTTGATGACCTTTTTCCTTGTTTGTCTTGATTTCTGCATATTCCGTGTTTTTGTTTTCTGAACTCGTTATCCGTTTTGTGGGAACCCGGTTTAGGAGGGAAAAGTCAATGTTGGCATACACCAATTCCTTTGGACCGTTGGTAGCTTCAGGAGCTCCTGCCAAAGCTTCTTTCTTTTCTCCCCCTTGAACAGCTTGACCATTCGACATCTGCCACATATAAAGAAAAACACATAAGTAAAGTTGAGAATTAACGACTGACTGACTGTACATTGCTACCAAATTTGATTTCCTTGTGATTCAGGTGGAGTCAGAGTTTTTTGTTTTCTGATTTACTTTTTCATTTAATCATTGTATAAACAGCTTGAAACGCTATCCTATGCTTTTTAATCATTCAGAATCTAAATATCAATCAATTCTGGTTAATTCACAGGATTCTCAGTTTGGGTCTGAGACATGCTCATGTTCTCACAATGTCATTGGTTTAATAAACTTAGGATGAATGCTGAATTCGACTTTTCACTATTATGCTTCTGAAATGCTGAAGAAGGAAGTCAAGAGTCATGCTGTGAATTTTGGGTGTTGATGTAACATGCAGCTCTCCGTCATGACCAACAACGCTGCGATTGTTCTCTATTTCTGCAGTGCTGCTTTATTGAGTAAGCACTCACTGCTGGACATGGCCACAGGCAGCAACTGGTCAACTTGTGAAAGATCAAGTGATTTAGTGAGACTTGTGTTGCAAGGTGACAAAATCGTTTGTTTTTTTTGTTTGTCTTTTGTTTTTTGAAGAGAAGACTATATTTTGGTTTTTCTCACAGAATAATCAGTTGCTCATAGAAGTGTCATTTGCTTGTTTAAGACTCCACAGATGAGCATGTGTTGCTGTTCATTTTACTGAACATGTACAAAATTGCAAATAAAAATATTTTACAATTTTAAGAGACGTGTAGGATATTAAAAAAATATATATTTATGGTTCTGAACCCCCAGCATCCTGTTATGACACCTCACTAGATGTTAGATATTTTGTTTCACAGATAAAAGCAGAACAATCATTGATATCAATACTTATCATACCAACGGCGTAATCATCTCCACAGATTCACCCGCATTTTCAGAGTTCTTCCGTTTTATTCTGAGGAGACACATTATCTTTACAGTAACGACTTGAATATATGTTTGTAGTTGGAAATGCAAATTAAGTTCTAAATGTACGATGTACCTGTAGAATTTCATGAACAAACAGAAGATGATAGGTGCAAGAAGGAACCCAACCAAAAAGGCAATGATGATTTCCAGCATGGAACTTTTTTCTGAATTAGGTGTTTGCTTGCTTACTAAACGGGAAAACAGAAACATAATGTGACACAACTGTTGCTTGTTGATGGAGAAAAATAGATAATTTAAGGTCAAATTAGCAAAATTGCTTACAGCTACGTCTTTCTAACTGAAAAGAGGCACTTACTTACACAGCCATCTGTCCGTACTGGCACCAGAAAAAAAGCTCCTTAAAGCAGAAGTTACAAGTAGCAGAAGTGTTAAAGCTGCAAAAACAGTACCTTCTCGTTTTGTCCAGAAGACTGTGAGGTTTTCTTTTGCTTCCCCATTTTCATTGCTGCTAACACATTCAACACTGATGTTGCCATGGTTTTTAACAGTTATGGTAACGGTGCTGTTGACAGTGTGGTTTGACACAACACTGGTGATGGAGTACTCAGTGTGGTCTTTCAGCATCGGCCATTGGATGGTAGGTAGAGGAAATCCCTCACTAAGACACATGCAGGTCAAAGCGTCTGTCCGAAGCACACATCCAGAACCATTCAGTACCTTTGGAGACCCTGTAAGCACACAATAATCATCAGTTTAGGATAAACCACGAGTGGCTTAATTGTAAATAAAATATGTTTTCTTACAAGTCACTTTTACGTGAACATATTTAGTCTCAGTGATGTTCTCGTATGTTGCTGTGCAGGTGTATCGTCCAGAATCTCCTACTGTCATGTTGAAAACGACAAGAGTAGCAGATCCAGTGTTGTTGGGGGAGCTAGTTCTGTTGCTCGGATGCATGCTGAGTACATTTTTAGTCCACATGATGAGTGATGGAGGAACACTATCAACACTGCAGGTCAGATTCAGAGCATCTCCTTCCTTTATTGTTTGGTTTCCAGTGATCTGAGGCCTCCTTCTGTCTGTGAATGACATTAAATTGTTTTTACTTTGCAAAGTTGTTTTATGATATACAATGCTTTAAATTTAAAACAAATGTATGTCCAGATGATAACATTTAAAGCCAAAGATTCAAATAGAGCCCAGAACAGCATTGCTAAACTAAAAATACAAAAGGCAAAATATAACAAAGAGCTGCTGAGCATCAAATTATTTATCTTATTGATTTTGCTGATAGCCTTGCTCTAGCTTACAATATAATGAAAAGTGAATCAATTCATTCTTAATCATTTTACTGTAAGATCTTGAAGGGTTGAAAATGAAGGGAACTCAAAACATTTTTTTCTTTTTCTCACACATCCAACAAGTTCCCTTCAGAAAGTCTTTTTGTGGCTAAGAATAAGAACAAAAAGCAGAAGAGGTTTTGTACACTGTCTGCACATTTCTGTCTCCAGCATTTTGCACTATGGTCAAAAAAAGAAAGAAATAGAAATGATGCAGTACTTACATGTAACTGTTAAATTGATTCTTTCTGTTAGATTTATGTTTGGCACAGTTGCTGTGCAGATGTAAAGGCCTGCATGTTCTGCTGTAACGCTTTTGATGAACAAAGTGCCAATCCCACTTTGTTCCTGCTTGAGATTTTCACTGCTGTTTTGCAGTTTACTTGAAATATTAGTCTGCAGGTTGCTGTTTTCAAATATGGTCAAGTTGATAACTGAGGAGGAAAAACTGTCAACAGTGCAGGTCAGACTCAGAGCATCTTCCTCAGCTGTTGTCTTGCCAGAGATCTGAGGTTTTCCTATGCCTGTGAAACATATTTAAGCCAAATATGTTAGATGAGGACAAAGAATATACACTGTTGCACTATTGCTACAATATGTAATGTGAAGCTAAGCAAATAAAAACAAGCTTAATCAGATTTATTTCCTCTGTTGTTGTAAATGATTTTTGTTGAAACATACTTACTTGTCACTATATGGAGTTTTTCTTCCATGGTACTTTTCTGATATGCTGCTGTACAAACGTAGCGCTTTGCATCTTCCATTGTTTCATTCGTGATGGGAGAAGAGACATTTGCCTGTTCATACAGCACATAGACTGCAGTAAATGCTTTACTTAAAGTGTCTATTTTTAGATTGGTTTCTGTTCCATTTTTAGTCCATCTGACAACTAATGGCTGAAAACTGTCCACACTGCAGTTCAGATTCAGATCTTCTTCCTTCACAGTTGCATTTTCAAAATCATCTGTAGATTACAAAATATTATTTTAGTAAGTGTAGTTTAGCTTAGTTATACTTTTGTAAACAATTGTTGGCATAGCCTGTTAAAAGTCAACTTGAACTCAACGACAGTATTTTTGCAGAAGTAGTCATACCTTATAACCTTTGTTACATTATCGTCACATTATAAGTACAGACTGCATTGCACAGTGCCTTACAGAATAATAATGACCCTTGTACTTTTTATATTTTAGTAAAACCACAATATCTTTATTTAATTGATATTGTTTTTGTAACATGACTAAACAAAGTAAGACTTGATTGTGTAGTTGTGGGTGGAAATTTACCACATCACTGTTAAAATACTTTAAAAACAAAAATCTGAAAAGTGTGGTGTGCATTTGCAATCAGAATAAGCTTGATTGACCAAAGGTTGTGTGAACAAAGCAGGAAGTTGACTTTGTCTTTTTAAGCATCCAGGCATAAAGCACAAACATTTGGCCTCCTGATGATAGTTTGTAGAATCAACTTTTACTGTCCTCACAGCTACAACGTTTCTCTAATCTCTTGCACATCTACAAATTAAAACTTTTGTTCATTCTTCTTTTCAGAGTGGCTCAAGCTCAGTTAAATTTAATAGCGCATTACTGAAAATCAAACTTTGGGTTTTTCCACATTATCTCAGCTTGATTCATCTTTGGACTTTTACTGGGATAACCTAACACTTGATTTTGCTTTGACAGAAGAAAAGCATCCAAAATGTTATTCCTGACTTTTCTGGTGTGTTTGTTTGACCCCAGGATGCTGCTTGTTCTCTAATGTTCTTTAAATATTTTGAAAATATAAAAATGATTTATACACGACATTGGTGCCGGAAAAAAAATCCTCATATAAAGAACATACACAAGTAATTCAGTATAAGTGTTGTACCATGAACACTTCCTCTGATGAAAAGACATGCTTGCTGAAAATTATTAAGAAGAAAGTACTTACATGTTACTGTAACTTTGACTTGTTTTGTTAGATTATCGGTAAGGTTTTTTGCAGTACAGATGTAAACCCTTGAATCTTCTGCTGCCACATTAGTGTTGGACAAAGAACCATTGCCATCTTTCCCCTTCAAGGTGTTTTCAGTGATGTTAAAAGCACCAGCTGAATTGCTGGGCTGCTGGTTAGTTTTTGTTTCCATCTTAGTCCAGTTGATAACTGAGAGAGGAAAGCTGTCAGCACTACAGGTCAGATTCAGAACATCTCCCTCCTTTACTGTTGTTCTACCAGAGATCCAAGGTTTTCTGAGGTCTGTGGGGCAAATATTTAACAATAAGATATAAAATTGTATTTTAAAGCAGATGTGTGATAACACCCACAAGTGTTAACCTCTTCGGCACATGGCCTCTTTTTGAGCAATATGGCTGAAAGTAACATGCCTAAAATGAATTGAATGTATCTCAAGAACTACAGAGTTTATTTTAATTGTTTTGGTATCAAAACAAAGGCAAGACCCTAGAGAACTTGTTACAGCTCTAAAAACCACCCTGCCTTTTACTGAGGAAAGTGAATTAATATGATAAACAGCAGAAATTAAGAAAAAAATCAATTTCCGCCTAAAAAAAAACACTTCAATCTATGAATGTTCCTTTCAAAGCATGCAGTGAAAGCCAAAAAAGTAGTAAACAACAGTACACAATCTGACCTTTTACTGTGCCAAGTTTCAAGAAAAAAAAGTAAATCATATGAGTTTTAGAGAGGTAGATAAAAACGTCACACCAGAGAGACATTCCTAGTGGTATCCTAACCAGGTACCCAAACCACCTTAACTGGCTCTACTCTGAGTTCCTTCCAGATAACCAAGCTTCTCATCCAATCAGTAAGGCACAGCCCAGAAACCCAGACACTAATTTTGGCCACTTTAGGTCACTATTAAAAGCTCATGACAATAGATGAGGTTGGGAATGCAGATCGACTGGTGAACTGAGAGCTTCACCTTTTAACTTAGATTTTTCTTTATCAAAACTGACTGATAAGGCGCTCGCATCACTGCAGATGCAGCACCAACCTGCCTATCAATGTCCTGCTCCATTTTTCCTTCAATAGTGAATAAGACTCTAAGATGCTTAAGCTCTTCCACTTGAGGCAGGATCGCATCCCTGATGCGGAGAAGGCACTCTACTCTTATCCAGATCAAGATCACGGCATCAGATTTGGAGACACAAATCTCCCTCTGTAACCTTTGTTCTGTCAGAGATCTTAGGTTTTCTAAGGTGTGTTGTCAGATATTTAAAATAAAGTATTTTAAAACATATTTTATAACACCCACAAGTGCTAAGTATTCTAAAGAAATTACAAAACCTTACACTAAATAATCCTGACTTAGAAGAACAAATAATTGTATACCTTCTCCAAATTAACTATGAAAATGTACTTACAGTTCACTTTAACATGAACTTCTTCTGTCATGCTGTCATTCTGATACGTTGCTGTACAAATGTAACGTCCTGCTTCTTCTGTTGTTACATTCATGATGGACAACGATACATGTCCACTTTTTTCCTGCAGGTAGACTTTTCTGTTATCTGCTTTGATTAGAATATTGTCCTGCCAGTTGGTTTCTGTTCCAGATTTAGTCAACTTGATAACTGATGGAGGAACGCTGTCCACACTGCAGGTCAGGTTCAGATCGTCTCCCTCCATGACTGTTGCTCTGCCAGAAATCTGAGGTTTTCTAGCATCTGTGGAGTAGAGATCAAACAAAAGGGTTAAACACTTTTAATATGAACTCTGTATGAAGCTCAAGCTTAGATAATTGCAAATAATTGTCTGAGAAATATTTCTTCAAAATGTATTCTACACACATTTCACTGTTACATTAATTTCTTCTCTCAGAGTGTTGTTCAGATGTTGTGCTGTGCAGATGTAAAGACCAGCGTCTTCTTTCGTCACATTAGAGATGGAAAACAAGCACCTTCTTTTTAGTTGCTGACAGATTTTACTACTGCCATGCATTTCAGATACGTTGTGACTCTGCTGTTCAGCTTGTTTTCCAGATTTAGTCCAGGTGATAACTGATAGAGGGAAACTGTCCACACTGCAGGTCAGATTCAGATTATTTCCTTCTTTAACTGTTGACCTAACAGAGATCCGAGGTTTTCTTGCATCTATAAAGCAAATGCAAACAAAACATTTAAACTTTCAGTACAGACACACCAAGAACATATTCTTCTGTTACTGGGAAATTTATATACCAATTAATAAATTAAGAAAGTGTTTTACATTGTACATCTACATCTGCTGTGGATATATTCACCAAAATAAATATATTTTTTTAAGTTTTACATTTTAAAAATCTCAGCCAACATGCCATTGTTATTTTGACTGTTTTTCATAGGGTAGTAGTCAGATATTGTGCTGTACAAATGTAAGGTCCAGAATTATTTGCTGTCATATTTGCCTGGTAAAAGGAGAATGGCATAGTTTTTCTTCTGGTAAATCATCTCTCTTTAAATTTGAACCATTTCATAATGTTCCAGGTCACATTCAAAGTCACCACAGTATTCTCTGTTATCAACATTTACTTCACATCAATGAAATAAAAAATATATATTACAATTAAATAAAGCTAATTTTAAAAGAGAGGTATATGAGCAAATGTTCATAAGTTGTAATTACAAACATCATCAGCAGGATTATGACAATACCTTATGACAATAAGGTACTCACATGTCACATTCAGAGTCACAGTCTCCTCTGTAGTTAGGCCGCCTGTGAAGCTGACCTTACAGGTTATTTTGGTGTTGTGGTGATCAGCTGAAGAGTTAAAGGTCAGAGTTGAGATGTGTATCTGTGTGACAGCAGTCAGATTCTCAGTTTTTAAAGCAGTAATGTTTCCTTTGATAAAATAGTCTTTCCTTCCTTTTCCTCTCCACATCCAGGTGATGTTAGGAGGAGACCCAGAGCAGAGACCAGGAGCAGTGCAGGTCAGAGTGGCCTGCTGTCCCTCAGTCAGTGGAGGAATCATCACTGAGGGCGTTTGGTTCAGACCTGATGGAAACAGTTCACTGAATGAAAACTCATAAAACCAGTGAGTTTTATTATCTTACATTTGAGGAGACAGATTGAAAACTAGATGATGTCTTACACTTGGAAAAATAAAATGAAAAATTTTACTTTTGTCAAAAATAAACTTTTACAATCTTATCTCAGAGGTAAATAAAAATAGTAAAGACAAAAACATTTTTATCAAGTTTAGAAATATGATGTGACATTATACTGAAGTTTTTTTGTTTCCCTACCTGTTACTGATAATGTTGTTTTTGTCTCATATGTAAATGCTTCTCCTGTTTCTTTTCCCTCAACTCGGAGCTGATATGATCCAGAATCGGATTTCTTAAGATTGTTGATCATCATGCTGCAGTTCTTCTGAGCCATGTTCAGGTTCAGCAGTGACACTCGACCTTTGAACCCAAACTGAATGTTTTCCTCGTTCTCGTCAGAGTGAAATATCCATTCAGATTTGTCACATCTGACATCAGATGCTTTACATTTATACCAAATAATACGTTCGGGTACAAAGAGAGCTGTGAAAGCACATGGTATCACAGCACAGAGTCCAGCTTCTGCTCTTATTTCGTCCTCATTGAAACCAACACTGTAACCTTCATGTTTACTGAAGTTTACCCATCGTAATGCATCTGTTAATAAGAAAAACTACTAAAATTGGGATTTGTTAAAAAGTTATTTCAATGAAATGAAACAATGTGAAAGCAGTGATCGTTTATTGTCAATGTTTATACAAACCAGATATTATTTATAAGATATTTAAACACTAACCATTAATCTTTACTTTAATGTCTGCACATAGCACAAAAACTGTATTAATTTGCAAATTTGTGAAACAAATAAATAAACCTTAGGGATTTGCCATAAATATTGTTACAAGCAAATGTACTTATAGTATATATAATTTTAGTTCTGATTCATGTTCATAAATGAGAGGATTCATACATTACCATTGTTAGAAGGGAGAGACACGATTAACCAGATGAAAACAAACATTCTGATTTGAAGCTTGAAACCTTCAGTTCATTCCAAACAGGGAAGAAACTTTTATCCAGAAGTTTCAGAAAAATACTGAAACTGAAGCAGAATTCAGACATAACATCATACATACAATGCAACATTTCTTTACTGGATTTCATTTCACTATTGCTGCACTTTATGAATGTTTTAAATAAAGTTTTGCAACCTAATTATGACTTTACATCTTTTCAGTAAAGACAAATAAATGTGACTGTAAATAATTAAAATGTGTATTTATCAGAATTTATGTACTGCACACCTCTGTGGCATTATAGGTTTGAATTGATATTTAACTTTGTTCAGCCAGAAAGTACTGATTTTTCTCTTTAACTCTCCCAAACCCACCCACACACATGAACATTAAATTATTTTGTTCATAAGTCTGATGAGAGCTAAAGCATTGCGTAAATCAAAGTTTTATTTACCTCTTTTTTTTGTCCACCTTTCCACTCGACTTCAGTGACTTTCTGCACAGGCGTCCAAACTGCCGTCTTCTTTTCTCTTTCATATTTCTTCCTTGTTTTTTGCCGCATTAAGAATTGGGAAGTTGGTTTGTGAGCACTTTTATGAAAAAAAGCTGCTCAACCAATGAGTGAGACTCAAGCTTTATCAACTATAAATGTAATAAATTGTGATAATATATGTGATTATATATATTTTATTATTACATCATCAGAAATCATTAACTTTAGGGGTTGCTTTGCATTATTTCTGTGACTAAGGATATGGAAAACTTTGGCAAAAGCATTTTTTATGCTTTAAATTGCAGTCAATGTTGCGCTTCAAGTCTACAATTTCATTTACAGTAGCTCCTTATTTAGGGGAAAAATAAATGAATCCATATTTTTAGAGACATATAACTTTGATACCCCTCCCAACCCCACTTGGGCCCAGGAAATGGATGGATATACAGTAAGTTTGATCATCTTCACAAGTTTTGAGTTTTCTTTCTTTTCTTCCTCTAAAGAAAAGAAAACAATTGTTGCAGCAAATGTACAGCCTATATACAATAATTGTGCCTGGCAAGCATAAAATAAACATGATGTGACTCACAAAACGTACCACATCGATTACATAAAAATTGTGTGCGCTGAGTGAATAATCTATATTATTTTTAATTATCTATTTTCCCTTAAAATCAGATTTTCTCAGAAGTCAAGATGATCCTCTACACAGATAATGTATGTCAGGTACCATCCATCCATCCATACATCCATCCATCCATCCATATATATATATATATATATATATATATATATATATATATATATATATATATATATATATATATATCCGGGGTCGGGTCGCGGGGACAGCAGCTTCAGAAGGGAGGCCCAGACTTCCCTCTCCCCAGCCACTTCTTCCAGCTCCTCCGGGGGAATCCAAAGGCGTTCCCAGGTCAGCCGAGAGACATAATTCCTCTAGCGTGTCCTCTGTCTTCCCCGAGGCCTCCTCCCGGTGGGACGTGCCCGGAACACCTCACCAGGGAGGCGTTCAGGAGGCATCCTGACCAGATGCCCGAGCCACCTCAACTGGCTCCTCTCGACGTGGAGGAGCAGCAGCTCTACTCTGAGTCTCTCCCGGATAACCGGGAGGGACTCAGTTTTAATCTGAAGCATTTCTGAATTCCAGTACAGGCATAACCAGCAGTGGTCACGTTGGTAGGAGTTCGTCCTGTGGCAGAGCCCCCTCTCAGTCTGTTTCTGTCATTGTGTCTTTGGGAAGATATTTCACTCACTTTGACTGGTGGTGGTGATCAGAGGGCCTGATGGCACAGATACATGGCAGCCTGGCTTCTATCAGACTGTCACAGGGGAGCTGTGGTAACAATGTATCTTGCCAGCATGAGAACTTAAATTCTTTTACAGAATAAAAATCACTGAACAGTAGAGTGCTGAGTCCTGTACTGGTCATGTTGCCTCATGTTTGTTCAGGAGCAGCTGCAGGTAAAGAAGCTGGAATAAGTTTTCTGATGGCACCATAGTTGTAGATCTCAGTCTTGGTCAGATCTCTCTTGAAAAAGACATTTTTAATCTCAATGAGACACACCTGGTTAAAGAAAGGGTTACATTCATTCATTCATACATTACCAAAAGCTTCCCCCACCTTTCTGCAGGTTTGAGGTAGAGAGGGTGACAGCATCAACTTCCTGTAGGTTTCATCTGATAATTCAGTGTCGACACTCCTGCCACAATGCTGCCCCCCCCAGGAAAAAGGATGTAAACGAAGCTTTCGGACTCACGTTCTTCTTGTGTCGTAGAGATATTTTGTTTTGTTCTTAAAAATAAATATATTTTGGTGAGTGTCAATAGGTTCTCCATTTGGTCTGACTCTATGAAATTTTGTCATGGCCCATTTACACACAACTAAATTGCCAAACAAGAAATCTAAACTTTAAACATTTTAGGTCTGGTTTTAAGCTTTTTTGACTCAAGAAAAGGTTAATTACTAGTTCAATCGCAGTAATTATGGAAGAAAAACTTCTAACATTTTGTGTATTAAAAACATTTTTTACTCGATGATGCCATCCGCTCTCTTCTGTAGTGTGTTGGGGAAGCTGCTCATCTGCACCTCAGAGGAAGTGGTTTCATAGGCTCTAAAGAAAGACCAGTTTAGTGATGACAGATTTTATCTCAAGGCCTCATTATCTATTTTTAAGACAAGAGCCTGACGTTTAACGTCAGTCAAAGCTGTAGGTTGCCATATATGGATATATGTACTGGTAGAGGTTACTGCTAATAATAAAATATCATCAGTGATGAATAACATCTCCGTGTCCAGCCATGAAACTGTTACCAAACTAAAGAGCTCATTCAGTGACTGCTGAATCCTTGGTGCACAAAAGAGCGTTACCATATTTGTAGTTCCTCCGAAATGGTTAGAATTTATAACCATCTCTTTATTCTAAAAGTCTTTACATTTCTGCTGTTATATTTTTTCCATTTTTTTGTAAATTGTATGTTATTGTTTTCTTATGCAGAAATGTACATGCACATTTTATATTTTTTATTTTTATTCACACTGAATAAGTCACACAAACATACACACCTCAAGTTCAGAACTAATATAAAATTATCTTTAATGTATTATACTAATTTATAATAGAATAACTATTTCCTAGTGTTTATATACCATGTCAGGTAAAATTAGAAAGAAAAACCCCATTAAAATTGAAATGTAAGTTAGAAAAGATAATCTTGCGTTTTAAGGAAGATAACTTGTTTTGGCATAAATAGACATGACAATACATATTTATAGGGTATGCAAATATTCAATGATATAAATATACTTTACAAAAACTAAAAAAACAAGATAACTTCAGTAATGAAACCTAGAAGGGGGAACAAAAAATAATTACACATAAATTGGAAGATCCTAATAGTATTTTTCTTTCTAGTTGTATTTATGATATACGTATCTTATTCTTATGATAAGACAATTACTATGTCTGTATTTTTTAACAATTGTATCTTCTCCAGGAAACATACACCACCTGTTCTTTTATATTGTGTCTAAGACAGTAATGATATGAATCTAGTTTCAGCATGTAGCATCCAATTGACAGTAATCCCTGACCACAACATTTCAGTGCGGTTGTTGAACAATAACATTTTATTCTGCTGATACATTGGTTTTTTGCATGCACATGTAAGTTTGATCATCTTCAGTGGGTTCAGCCTTTTTTCTTGTGTTCCTATGAAGAAAAGGAAAACTTAGTTGCTGCAAAAGTACATCCTACTTTATGTAATTGGGCCTGGAAAACATGAAATAAACTAAATGTAACTTACCAAACGTGGTACAAGTAGATCATAGAGAAAAGATGCAGACTGAGTGTAACACCAGCAACGACCCAGGGAAGAGCTCCACCGCCACACGCACATTGTTTCACATGATTAACTGTAAAATACAGAAATACTGATGAATTGGGGTTTCTGTGGAGCACAGTTTGAATTAAATATGTCTCACGAATTAAAAAAGCTTATGAATTTAACTTACTTACAGTTCACTTTCACATGAATTTCTTCTGTCATGCTGTCATTCTGATACGTTGCTGTACAAATGTAACGTCCAGCTTCTTCTACTGTTACATTCATGACGGAAAAAAAGACATGTCCACTTTTTTCCTGCAGGTAGACGACTGTGTTGTTATGGACTTTGCTGAAAATATTGTCCTGGCAATGTGCTTTTGCTCCAGATTTAGTCCATTTAATAACTGATGGAGGAACGCTGTCCACACTGCAGGTCAGGTTCAGATCGTCTCCCTCCATGACTGTCGTTCTTCCAGAGATCTGAGGTTTTCTAACATCTGTGGAGCACAGATTAAACAAAAGGGTTAAACACTCTGTAATGAATGAATAAAACATGTGAGGCTGAAACTTAGATAATTGTATAAAATTGAGAAACAGTGATTCTACACACATTTCACTGTTACATTAATTTCTTCTCTCAGACTGTAGTTCAGGTGTTGTGCTGTGCAGATGTAAAAACCAGCGTCTTCTTCTGTCACATTAGAGATGGAAAACAAGAAAATTCTACTCGTGTCCTGATTACAGATTTCATGGCGGCCATGCACTTTGGTTAGATTGTGGCTCCGGTGTTCAGCTTGTTTTGTAGATTTACTCCAGCCGATAACTGAGGGGGGGAAACTGTCCACACTGCAGGTCAGATTCAGATCATCTCCCTCTCTAACTGTTGCTCTGCCAGAAATCTGAGGTTTTCTTACATCTGTAAAACAAAATTAAACAGAAATATTTTAGCTCTGAGTAAAGCAAACACACCAAGAACATATCAAAAGAACATTGGCCAAATTACCAACCAGTGTATAATTTATTAAAAATGCTTTGTAGAGTGTAATGTAAAAGGCATTTTGTTTAGATTTAGTCATCTAAATAAAAATATTTTTTCAGGATGATA
The DNA here is from genome assembly GCF_904066995.2 of Poecilia reticulata. Lineage (NCBI taxonomy): Eukaryota > Metazoa > Chordata > Actinopteri > Cyprinodontiformes > Poeciliidae > Poecilia > Poecilia reticulata. The sequence goes on from NC_088845.1 coordinate 11,411,631, forward strand.
ATCTAATATTTTGCTGCACAAATGTAAAGCTTAGAAACGTTTGCTGTCACATTAGAAATACTACATAAAACACTCCTTTGGTTATTCAAGATGGGAAACTGTCAAAACTACATTCAGAATCTCCCTATACCCTTAACAGTATTCCCAGTTATTAGAATTTCCTCCCCATCAGATTTAAGTAATAAATGATTTTAAAAAAAAGCATAATATAAAAGAGGAGCATTACTGAGCAAATGTTGCTAAGTTGTATTTAAAAAGCATCTTCAATAAGAGTTAAAAGATAATAAGGTACTCACATGTCACATTCAGAGTCACAGTCTCCTCTGTAGTTATGCCATATGTGAAGCTGACCTTACAGGTCATATTGGTGTTGTGGTGATCAGCTGAAGAGTTAAAGGTCAGAGTTGAGATGTGTCTCTGTGTGAAAGCAGTCTGATTTTCAGTTTTTGAGGCAGTAATGTTTCCTTTGATGAAAGAGTCTTTCCCTCCTTTTCCTCTCCACATCCAGGTGATGTTAGGAGGAGACCCAGAGCAGAGACCAGGAGCAGTGCAGGTCAGAGTGGCCTGCTGTCCCTCAGTCAGTGGAGGAATCATCACTGAGGGCTTTTGGTTCAGACCTGATGGATACAGTTCACTGAATTAATCATCAAAAAAATGGTATCAGAGTGAGCTTGATAAGACAGATTGACTAAATATTTCCTTTATTTTGTAATACAAGATGAAATGGCAGTTTTGTCAACAATAAAGCTTCAACAATCTTACAATAATGAAAAAGATAAAATTATTCATTTGCTTCATTAAGTCTAGTAATCTGATGTGGTAATTGTATACTGGAATTTATCCTACCTGTTAAGGAGAGATTTGCTTTTGCAAGATATGTGTATGCTTCTCCTGTTTCTTTTCCCTCAACTCGGAGCTGATACCATCCAGAATCAGATTTCTTAAGATCGTTGATCATCATGCTGCAGTTCTTCTGAGTCATGTTCAGGTTCAGCAGTGACATGCGACCATTGGACTCACTCTTGCCAGAGTGAAATACTGGGTCAGAATTGTCACATTTGGCCCCAAGTGGTTCACATTTATACCAAATAATATATTTGGGTACAAAGAGAGCTGTGAAAGCACATGGTATCACAGCACAGAGTCCAACTTCTGCTCTTATTTCGCCCTCATTGAAAGTAACACAATAACCTTCATGCAGACAGAACGTTTCCCTTTGTAATGCATCTGTTAGTGAGAAAAACAAGTAAACTTTTTTTTAAATCATTTCAAACGAATGAAAAGAGATCAAAGTAATGACAGTTTATCCCTAATAAAAGCTCATTGTTAGTCATCGTCTATTTAAACTACGATGATTAAAAGACACTTTCAAATACTAATCATTACAAATTTTTATTTTAATTTCTGCACATAATACATAAACTGTATTTATTTGGTGTTTACAAATGAGAGGATTCATACATTACCAATGTACGTAGGGAAAGACATGATTAACCAGATGAAAACAAGCATCCCAGATTTGAAGCTTGACATATTCAGTCCATTCCAAACAGGTAAGAAACTTTTAGCAGGAGTTTCAGAAAAATACTGAAACTGAATCAAAAAAAAGTTCAGACATAATGTTGCGTTTAGTACAGCATTTCCACACTGGATTTTATTTTCTGACAGCATAACTACTTTGCAAAATGTTTAAGATAAGTCTTGTTGTTAGTCAATTGTGACTTTTCAGTAAATACAAATGCATATAATATTTATAAGTGTAATCATTATATTGTTCATTTCATTTCATTCAGCAAGAAAGTACTGTTTATCAATCTAATGTGGGGTAAAGCATTGCATTAGTCAAAGTTTTATTTACCTTTGTTTCGTCTTCAGTGAATCTCTTCAACGAAGAGATTCAGCTGCTCTCTTGTCTTCTTCCTATATTTCTTCCTGTTTCTGCACCATTAAGAATGGGGAAGTTGGTTTGTAAGTATGTTGTTGCTTTGCACTTTTTCTGTGGCTAAGGCTACTTAGCAAATTTTATAACGTTGTTGTTATGCGTTTAAATTCACAGACATTATTGAACTTAGTGGTCTAACATTTGCATTTAGCTTCTTATTTGAGGTAGAAATCTATAAATGAATATTTGAGGAATCATGCAAGTTTGATCGTTCTCAGTGGACTTTGCATTTTTTTTTCTTGTGTTCCTTTGAAGAAAAGAAAAACATTGTTATTGCAAATATACAGCCTATATAGAATAATTGGGCCTGGGAACACAAAATCAACATAATGTGATTTACCCATTGGGCCACATGAAGATCAGCTTCACTTTTGTCAGACTGCCCCCGGGAAGCTGTGGCTACAATGTATTTATGAATGGATGAGTGAGTGAAGTGTGTGTGGAACACTTTTGGACCATCTGGACTACAGGCCATTTACCATTTCTAAGCACACAACTGCAAAGATGTCCACTCCACTTTAAGTAAAGGATCATTGCAAAATAGAGTGTTGAGTCCTCTGCTGCTCATTGTGTTTTCTCATGATTGTTCAGCAGCAATTGCAGGTAATCAAGCTGGACTGGGATTTCTGACAGCAACATAATTGTCTGTCTCATTACCTTTCTGCAGATCTGAGGAACATTGGGATTTTCTTTTTCTTTGCCTTACCTCATAGGTTTTGCGTTCTCTCACAATAATGCACGAATCAGTTTGTGTGGCACAATCGAATACTGTAAGCCTTTTTTTCGTGGTCACCATACTTTCTAAGGCTTTCGTGAGGTTTTTCCATGTACGTTAATATCTTGTTGTGAAATATCAGACGTTTTATATATTCCTATGATATAAACAGAAACTTTCCGTAAAAAGAAAAGAAATAAAAAAGAATACATCCAAACTATTTGGACTATTTCTGAGTTATTATTACAAGGTAATAACTGACTGTTTTGATTGTATCTCTTGAGTTGATAGTCTGATTGGTTTAAAGGGCCGTTTTCATGTACAGTTCCATCTCAGCCTTACACAAACAGACTTAAACATGCAGTGAATAAATTGATTTTCAATCAATTTTATTGCACCAAAGAGTTCATTTTCACCCAGTCTCTTTATCTGAAATTTTAAATGGACATTTGTGACTGTATGCAAAATTAGATTGCTGCTGTTACAGGTGCCCAATACAGTGGTCACGATTCACTAGTCGATCTGAGGGAGGTTATGAGTTGATCTCGGCAGTAGCGTCTTCTGGTGACAAAAAACTGAACTCCGCCAGGAGGCTGAGACGATCTCTTCTTCCACACAAATCAAAATAATCACTAAGATCCTAAATGTTTTTAAAAGACAACCGCTTTTTTCCGGCTTCACAGCGCGGCTGTGAAGTTTTGCTTCCTGCTCCGGAAAAAAGCGGTTGATCATCAATTGACATTTCACCATTTTTAAAGCAGGTGAACCACGAGTAAACTTGAGCTTGACACATAGCGTCATCCTTGCGGTCTTTAACATTTGAACGGTTTCCGATGCTTTTTTCCCGAGCAGGAAGCAAAGCTTCAGCCACGCGCTGATTATAGAATTTCTTCATGAAGAAAAACGACGGCTGGAAAAAACGGCTCTTACAAGAAAATTCACTGCGGGTAGATGAAACCTTCCACATCAATGCCGCTTGGCACACTGATTGAGAAGGCGTGGTTGAACAAATACCTAGAGGCAGAATCGTGTACTACGAAAACTGTGCGTGCAGCAGCGTCATTCTGGAAACTTTTGGGTACCCCCTCGTATTTGGCTGTGGCTCCTTTCCTTGTTACCTCATCGAGGTTGCCATTTGCTTGTGGTATTCCCAGGTACTTGTAACTGTCCTCTATGTCTGCTATTGTTCCTTCTGGGAGTGAGACCCCTTCTGTGTGGATGACCTTCCCTCTCTTTGTAATCATCCGCCACACTTCTCTAGTCCGAATGACATCCCAATGTCAGTGCTGTAGGTCCTGGTGGGGCAGATCAGTGAGTCAATGTCTCGCTCGCTCTTGGCGTACAGCTTGATGCCATCCATGTAGAGGAGGAGATTTTTGGTGGCTGCATTCTTGAGTCGATGTCCGTGGCCAGTCTGGTTGAAGTTTGGAGCCATCCCGTTCTTCCAAACAGCGATGGTGCTCAGAGGGGCTTTCCTCCCCCATTGCTCCTTCCCACCTGCCTCACCCGGAGAGCCAGGCCGCCGCTGCTGGGACCTCTGTCCTTGGAGCGCCTGCTCCTTCGTCCAAAGAGGCGCAGGCGATTCTTCTTTGTGCCTGTGTCCTTGAGCTACAGGCGCGCCACCTGTAGTTCTGTATGTTTTTCTTTTTTTTGCCACCATTCGGATCACAGAAACGTGGGTGGGCATCTGCCTGCGCCTGCTTACCAGCAGGTATCCGGAGGTCCATATGGTGGCTAGGGTGAGCCACATCTCCATGAGGCCCTTTTTTATATTTTCCGGTGGCTCACCCCGTGCAGCACTAGCTGCCTGTCGAGGACCTCCCTTACTGGCAAGTATGGGAATTGCAAGGAGCCGGCCTTTGCCCACAGGTCCACAGCAGCGCTACACTCCCACAGAAGGTGCCTAACCAACTCCGGGTCGGGGGCAGATGTCGCGGGAGTGCATGACGGCTCTGACTGGGAGGATCCCATTAGCCACCATCCTGGAGTCTGTTTGGAAGGACGGGATGGCTCGCGTTGATGATTTGGCTGGGGGGATTCAGACCTATGCAGAACAGCAGTGGGGGCAGAGAGTTTCCTGGAAAGAATTATGATTCTTTCCAGAGTTTTTGATTTCTGCCCCATTTGATTAACACTTGTGCAAGTGGTTTGCAGTTGCAGGTATTTATTTTTATTTTTTAATTTTTTAATATATATACTGCAAACTGCACAATTGGTTTGCAGTTGCAGTTTTTATCCATCCATCCATTTCCTTACACCCTTGTCCCTTAGTGGGGTTGGGAAGGGGTGCTGGTGCCTATCTCCAGCTAACGTTCCGGGCGAGAGGCGGGGTTCACCCTGGACAGGTCGCCAGTCTGTCACAGGGCAGTTTTTTATTTATTCCATCCATCCATTTTCTTAACACCCTTGTCCCTTAGTGGGGTCGGGAGGGTTGCTGGTGCCTATCTCCAGCTAACGTTCCGGGCGAGAGGCGGGGTACACCCTGGACAGGTCGCCAGTCTGTCGTAGGGCAGTTTTTTATTTATTTATTTTATTTTTTTTAATATATACTGCAAACCACTTTCACAATTGGTTTGCAGTTGCAGTTTTGTTTTTTTATTTATATATAACGCAAACTGCAAACCACAAGTGTCCACTGCTGTTCTGCATCTGAACCCCCTCAGCCAAATCACCAACAAGACTGGCTACGGATACCGACTCAAGAATGGGGCCACCATTAATGTTACCCTGACCCTCCTCTACATGGATGACATTAAGCTGTACGCCAAGAGCGAGCGAGACATCGACTCACTAATACACACCACCAGGATCTACAGCACTGACATTGGGATGTTATTCGGACTAGAGAAGAGTGGTCGGATGGAGGGAAGGTCATCCACACAGAAGGGGTCTCACTCCCTGCAGGAACAATAGCAGACATTGAAGATAGTTACAATTACCTGGGAATACCACAAGCAAATGGCAACCTCGATGAGGTCACAAGAAAAGGAGTCACAGCCAAATACCTCCAACGAATAAGGCAAGTCCTGAGAAGCCAGCTCAATGGCAAGAACAAGATCAGTGCAATAAACAGCTACGCCTTACCCATAATCAGAGACCCTGTAGGAATAGCTAGTTGGCCAAAGGAGGAGATAAACACCACAGATGTTAACCCTACCAGGACGAAGCCCGCTGTGGAGCGGGCAAGCACGTGACACATTTATAAGGCTTCGTAATAACACAGACGGCATACCGAGTGTTCATTTCACCTCTGGTGGACAGTACGGACTTCAAACTTTATAAAAGTGGTGTTTTTATATTGGTTTTGTGGTTATTTACTTGAAAATAAAGCCAAGAATATGATCAATCATTTCCGCCTTACTGTGTGGGTGTCTAGCTGTACCACATTTCGACACAACCAATGAAAATGTGTTGACGGTCTGTTGCTAGGTAGAACGGAGACACGTGGGGACAAACGAGGGGGGGAGGGGGATTTGGATACGGCAAGAGACTAGGGAGAATTGATGCTGTGGATTTTACTAAGACTGTTTCGATAGGTTTTTTATACAGTAAGTATGTTATTTAGAGTTTGTGGTGTGTGTAGTGTTAGCAGTAGTTTTGCTAGCGATCGCTGCATGGCTTCGTAGCGAGCTCTGACGCACTGAGAAGAGAAAGACTGCACGCTGGAATGGCCATTTAGACCTTGGCCTATAAGGGTTAAGACTCTTAAACTACTAACCATGCTCCACCCCAAATCCAGCATTCTGACTAAGGCAGGTGATTTCTTGAGTTTTCTAAATTGAGGGAAGCAAACCTTTTTGGAATCCTTTACTGTGGCGATTTAAAATAAAACCTATTGGGCGTATGTACAGTAAAAAGAGGAGTGGGCCCAAAACTGAACCTTGCGGAACCCAAGCAGAGCAACAAGGTCCCAGAATACTGAAATATTAAAACTGTACAATTCATGTTTAAGGTCAGAAATCAGCAACTTCCACCCAATATACAGAAAATGTTTTGTGACAGAGGGAAGTTATAATTTAAGAGGTGATGGACATTTTAAAAAACAATGTATTAGAACAACCATTCAGAGTTTTTGTTTATCGGTGCGTGGAGTAGATGTATAGAATGGATTGAATGATGAGTTCAAAAAAGTAGAAATTTAAACCAGCTTAAAAAACTGATTAAAAAGGAGCTTATTGCAAAATGTTCTATAAGATGACTGTTTTAAAGTCTGTAAATACTGTACTATTGATGATATAAATACTTTTTAAATAATGGGACATCTTTAAATGTCATGTAAAATGGAAACAAGTTGTCTCGTTTTGATGTTTTGACAGTTAATTGATTATAAATTGATAAGTATGAAAGGGGCAGGACATTATAAGATGGTACATCTTCTACCTGCTCCTTTTCAAACAGAAAATATAAAATTTGCTTGTCACTTGGGCATAATAATTTAATTTTACCTCTTATTTCTGTAGTCTGTTTCATTCTATTTTATTAAATTTTTTTCTTTCTTGATTGTCTTTTCTGTCTGTTAGAAATAAAAATAAATACATACATAAATAATTAGCTGGCCAAAGGAGGAGATGAACACCACGGATGTTAAGACTCAGAAGCTACTAACCATGCATGGAGGGTCCCACCCCAAATCCAGCACCCCGTGACTAGCCGCAAGGAAAGAGGCAGAGGACTAGTGAGTATGAGAGCCACTGTCCAGGATGAAACATCCAAGATCCATAAATACACCAAAGACAAGGTCTCAACAGACAATGTGCTCAATAAATGTCTCAGACAACGGGGAACAGAGGATGAGGTGCTGGAGGTACCATCACGGGAGGACAAGCCCCTACATGGGATGTACCACCGACAATTAACTGAAGTGGCTGATATCAGGAAATCCGACCAATGGCTGGAAAAAGCTGGACTCAAGGACAGCACAGAGGCACTCATCCTGGCTGCACAGGAACAGGCCCTAAACACCAGAGCAATAGAGGCTCAGATCTACCACACCAGACAAGACCCAAGGTGTAGGTTGTGCAAGGAGGCCCCTGAGACAGTCCAGCACATAACAGCAGGGTGCAAGATGCTGGCAGGGAAAGCGTACATGGAATGACATAACCAAGTGGCGGGCATAGTGTACAGGAACATCTGCAGAATATGGACTGGAAGATCAAAGTGGGGAACACCCCCAAAGGTGGTGGAGAATAACCGAGCTAAGATCCTGTAGGACTTCCAGATCCAGACAGACAAAATGGTAATGACGAACCAACCGGAGGCTTGTGGTGGTGGATAAACAACAGAGGAAAGCCGTTGTGGTGGATGTAGCAGTACCATGTGACTACAACATCAGGAAAAAGGAGCACGAGAAACCGGAGAAATACCAGGGCCTCAGAGAGGAACTGGAAAAGGCCTGAAAGGTGAAGACCACAGTACCATACTATCCCATACCAACTTTATTTATGAAGCACTTTATACACCGATAAATTGATTAAAAACAAAAGAAAACTGACCAGCAGTAGAAGGGTTAAGAACACGATAGAACCGAGCTGCAGTGCATGCTTTAGCTTTAGCACAGAGAGCGTTATCTCAAATAAAACAGACATATGGCCTGAAAATAATGAGTCACCAATCACTAAATTACAAACTGGTAGACCATAAGATAAAACTAGAACAAGACTGTGAAAATTATTGACCATGCTCATGGATAGCACCAGTCAGACTTCACAAAATTAAAAGAATCGGTTACATTAAGAAATGACTGAGCCATAGGTGAAGTAGGACGACAGACATGAATATTAAAATCACCAACAATGAGAACTCTGTCATACCTTGGCATGGTATCAGCCAGGAAATCAGAAAAGTCATTTATAAAGTTTTTGTTGTACTTCGGTGGCCGATAGACCGCTGCACACAGCACAGTGTGAGAGCTGCCGAGTTCAAATAGGCTGATCTCAAAGCTACTAAACGAGGCCAGAGGCAACTGTTTACAAGTAAAACTGCTTTTAAAAACAGTCACTATACCTCCACCGGACCCTGACATCCTTGGAGCATTAAAATAGCCGCAGTTCCATGGTACAAGTTCATTAAAAATGCTGGAGTCACCAAACCACTTGTCCATGATTCTGTTAATAAAACATCCAATCAATAAGAGGAAAAGAAATCCCTAATGACGTAAGTTTTATTTGTCAGCGACCTGGCATTTACCAAACTGATCCTGGCAGAAATCGGCGGGTCTACACCATCAGGTGGCATCCGGTGCTCCCGGCAAAGAGGCCGCAGGTTGCTAGGATTCACCCTGTGTCTACAGGACCGAGGAGCGCAGGGACCTGTGGTAGTCTAGCCTGTGGTCATCTGGGCCCTCGGGGCAGTCACCCCCAAACCGGAGCAGTGGCTAAAACAGATCCCAGGAACAGCATCAGACATCTCAGTCCGGAAATGTCAGGTTCTAGGCACAGCCAAGATACTGCGCAGAACCTTCAAGCTCCCAGGCCTCTGGTAGAGGACCCGAGCTCAGAGGATGAAAGAGTCCACCTGCGGAAGCGTGAGAAGGGAATTTATTTAAATATGAATAAATATATATACACATTTTCTGAGTATCTCCAAGTACGTTTGATTTTAACTAGCATTTCACCTAGCAGTAAACTACATTATTTTTTTCTTATGTGCACAACTATCAAACGTTTCCCAAATACAATGTGACACCAACACTGAAACTGTGAGTTTCTGTAACAGTATACTGTATGTTGAGTGAAATAACATAAACATACAATATTTAGGGCTCTCTAACAAGCACCCTAATGCTAGCTTACATCCCATAACTATTTCTAGCATTTGCAATGCTGCAGCCACAAATTCCAAGATGATTACTTCAGATCAACACAAAGTGCTGCATAACTGTAAAGTGTAAGGAAAATAATTTGCAAACTTTCTACCTTTTGATAACATTTTAAAACTTAGAAATCTGACTCGTTATCAAATTTCTGGGCCTCGTCAGAGAACTTAGGAACAGGAAATTTAACAAGGCAAGTGATATCAGATCTGAACCTGTCCGAACAATATCAGATGGTACATAGGGTGCTCACAGAAAGAAACATTTTAAGTCTGCTTTTAAAGCAGGTGTTTCTGTTTTTTAATAGAATTCCTTTAACTCAAGAATTAAAGCCAGTTCTAAGAGTTTAAGATTAATGGTGTTTTTTTATCTAATTTCTGCCTTTGCAATGATTCTGCTTAAACATCTCTTATACTTGGTATCACAAAACATTAGGCAATATCAAGATCGAATAATGGTAATATTAGCCTAAATGCAGCCAGTGGCATGTGGGCTATAACTAGCATGTTGTCTTACATTGACTTCCTCCATTCAGTGTGCTAAACATGGTTAATAAAAAAAACAAAATAGCTAAAAAGCTTATTTTAGGAAAAAGCCTACTTTTAATGTGGGCAATAGTTACATTAGAAATGTGTGTGCTCTGCTTTTTGATATTTATTTTTGCAAAAGAAAAAATCTGAAGTTCACTTCGTGGCACTTGGTTACCAGTAAACACACTCATCTCTTAACAGATTTAATAACAAATATTGTTTTTGTTCAAAAAACATATTTCTTCTGCTCTTTTGAAATACCACTTATTTTATACATGTTAACAATTGTGTAGTTGGTGATTTTTTCAGAAAAAGTAGTTCTTTTTGTCATTAGTGGTAGATATAAAACATAAATTCAACACAAAAGCAAAAATCTCGATTTAGACTTTGTGGCAGTTCGTTACCAGAAAAAAACCTACTTATCTCTTAACAGAAAATTAATAATAAGAGTTTATAAAACATACGCTCTTTCAAAATACTGCTTATCATCTTAGATACAAGAAATCTATTGTTGGTACATTTTGAAAAAGTGAAAATCAAATGTTTACTTTGTGGAATTTGGTTACCAGAAAACGCGATCATCTCTTAGCAACAGATTAACAGCTTAGCAACAAAAATTCTTATTGATAAAAAATATGTTTTTTTTGCTCTTTTGATATACCACTTATTTTACGCTAACAAGAATTGTGCAGTGGGTGAATTTTGCAGAAAAGTTTTTTTTTTTTTTTGTCATTAATGGCAAATATATCAAAAACACATTCGACACAAAAGTACATATCTCGATTTATACTTCGTGGCAGTTCGTTACCAGAAAAAAACCCACTTATTTCTTAAAACCAAATTAATAACATGTAGTTTATAAAACAAAAGCTCTTTCGAAATAACGCTTACCTGATTAGATACAAGACATTTACCGTTGGCAAATTACACTAAAGTAAAAATCTGAAGTTCACTTCGTTGCTCTTAGTTACCAGTAAACACACTGATCTCTTAGCAACAGATTTGCAACAAAAATTGTTATTGTTCAAAAAACATAGGATTTCTTCTGCTCTCTCTCAGACGTTTACTTTATGGAACTTGGTTACCAGAAAACGCGATCATCTCTAAGCAACAGATAGCAACAAAAATTCTTATTGATAAAAAATGTTTCTCCCGCTCTTTTGAAATACCACTTATTTTACACTAACAAGAATTGTGCAGTTGGTCAATTTTGCAGAAAAGTAATTTTTTTGGTCATTAATGGAAAATATACTAAACACACATTGACACAAAAGTAAAAATCTCGATTTATACTTCGTGGCAGTTCGTTACCAGAAAAAACCCCACTTATCTCTTAAAATCAAATTAATAACACGCAGTTTATAAAACAAAAGCTCTTTCGAAATAACGCTTACCTGTTTAGATACAAGACATTTACCGTTGGAAAATAACGCTAAAGTAAAAATCTGAAGTTCTCTTCGTGGCTCTTGGTTACCAGTAAACACACTGATCTCGTAGCAACAGATTTGCAACAAAAATTGTTATCGTTCAAAAAACATAGGATTTCTTCTGCTCTCTCTCAGACGTTTATTTTATGGAACTCTGTGGAACTTGGTTACCAGAAAACGCGATCATCTCTAAGCAACAGATTAACAGCATAGCAACCAAAATTGTTATTGATAAAAAAATGTTTCTCCCGCTCTTTTGAAATACCACTTATTTCACACCAACAAGAATTGTGCAGTTGGTCAATTTTGCAGAAAAGGAATTTTTTTGGTCATTAATGGAAAATATACTAAACACACATTCAACACAAAAGTAAAAATCTCAATTTATACTTCGTGGCAGTTCGTTACCAGAAAAACCCCGCTTATCTCTTAAAACCAAATTAATAAGTAGTTTATAAAACAAAAGCTCTTTCGAAATAATGCTTACCTGATTAGATACAAGACATTTACCGTTGGAAAATTATGCTAAAGTAAAAATCTGAAGTTCTCTTCGTGGCTCTTGGTTACCAGTAAACACACTCATCTCTTAGCAACAAAAATGGTTATTGTTCAAAAAACATAACATTTGTTCTGCTCTTTTGAATTGGAGTGGAGCGGCAAAGTGAGAAGGATGGAAAAAAGGGAGCAAGGAAAAGCCAAAAACTGGACACATTTTGTTTGTCGTCTTGGAGATGAAGCGGAGTTTTTTGTTGGCAGCGATTCAGACCCGCCAAAACTGCCAGCCCAGCCAGGGAGCCAGAGTTAGTTGCAGGTAGCAACTCTAATGTTAATCACAATGTGTGAGTTAACTGATTATAAACTGTACCAGCCCCAAGGTTTATAGTTAAGGTTTACATTGGAGCCGCCTGGGAGAGCGGCGCGCGTGATCCGCACCGAGTTGCAAAGATCCAGAGATGCACGAGGCGCTGCGACACGCTGCGCATGCGGCGGCGTCAGCTCGTGCCGCTGCGTGTCCGCTTCAACGCGCACAATGAACCGAGCTCCGTGCTCAAGATAAATTAAAACAAATTCAATAATTTCCATTGGCATGATTTATCACTTCTCTTTTTATTTCTCTTTCTTCCTACAAAAAAACTGTATGATAAAAGCTTTCAGGTTGGTGCTTTGGTCTCAGCTAAACCTTTTTTTGAAGGACATTTTTATTTACAAAGATTTCAAAATTCATTTTATTTGTCGTTTTGTTTATTTATTTTGGATATTTGAAATGCCTTCCAGTTGCAGTGCTAAATGTTCATTATAATTTTAAGTTTACTGATCTTTCAGATTGTGTTCTTGCATTATAATTTTCCCATTAACATTTATCACTTAAAAATGGTCTAAAAACAAAAATAATATTGTTTATCAAAAATCAAAATTTGTTATTGTGACAGGTCTACACACATATGATTTATAGTGTAGTTAGTTTATTGCCATGGGTGGCATAGTTACTATGAAAGAGTAATTTGATCACTCAATGAAAAATTCATCCATCAGCTAGAAAATGTGCATCCCTTCCCTCCAAATAGGGCAATTGAAATATATTTGATTTCAATTGCCCAACCTCAAAGAGGAACAGGGTAAAGGTTACAAATAAATTGGCAAACTAGAGGAATTTTATTCTATATGCTTATGGAAAGTGTTCACATCCATGGCTAACAGCTGTCTCACTTGAATGTGTGCACTCTTTATCTAAAATGATTGTTCCTTCCTTTAAGGAAGGTTAAGGTAGTCATATTAGAGGAAGTGAATGTTTTTTTTTTCTTTATGCAAGAAAGATGTGTATGTGCGCAACTCGGCTCAGTGTCTTCAAAGCAGAGCAGATCCCAGTGGGGTGATGGTCTGTTTTCCGTACTGGCGAGAAATAAACTGACCAACATAGATCTCTCTCATCCATCTTTATTTAATGAAGAACTGCACTCCAGAAAAACAAACCTATGCAATTCATCATTCTTGTTATAGTATATGATATATCTTATTCTTCTTATCCAGAGACTGTTACTATTTCTTTGTATTTAGAAATTATGGATCAAATCATTTTTTATTTTCTAGAAAACATAAATCTACCCTTCTATTGCATGTAAAATACTAGGATTGATTTAAAAAAATACATATGGTTTTCTTTAACTAAGATCCAAGTGAGAGCGATCTCTGGAGACATGTTAGCCTGGTCGTTGGACATACTTTGCTGATGTATCATGTTTTTGCAGAGACCTATAAGTTTGATCTTCAGTGAATTTTGGTATTTCTCTTGTTTTGCTTTGAAGAAAAGAAACACGTTATTTTAACTGTATGCCCATATACTGTAATTTGGTCTGAAAAGCATGAAATAAACATCACGTAACTTACCAAAGGTAACAAATGTAGATCATACACGAAACATGCACACTGAATGAAATACCAGTAATGACCCAGGGAATAACTACCATGGCAGAATCACGTTTCTCCTGAGCTGTAAAATGACAGAAATACATGTGCATTGGGTTTTCTGTGGAGCGGAGTTTGAATGAAGGGTTAGGATAGTTTTGATAGAAGCTTAAAAAGTCGATTTGAGATTAACTCAAACCTAATTTAAAATGTAATGTTTTGATATCTGAATCTGCACAAATATTACAAAATTATACATAAAGCACACTGATCTTTCTGATCTGAAAAGAGGAAAGTAACGCGCCAGAGATGAGGAAGTTGTACCTTCTTCTGACAGCTCTCGATGCACCATTAGGATTTCTTTGACTTCCCAAATTTCAGTGCTGCTAAATCATTTAACACTGATGTTGCCAGGGTTTCGTAAGATAAACGTTTGCTGTTGACAGTGTGATTTGACACTATGTTGACAACAGAGTATTCCTCGTGTCTGGCAGATTACTCTGTCGTCAACATAATAGAGGCCATGTGATGGTGGGTGAAGTAAACCCCTCACTGATACATACACAGGTTAAGACCTTTGCATGTTACACACACCCAGAACCTTTCAGGATTTTTGCTAACACTGAAAGCACATGTGTTGGTAACATATCTTATAGCTGTGGTATAGATATTTTACACTTCATATTTATAGAATTGGAAGAAATACATTGAATCTCACTGAGATAAAGAACATACTTACAGCTTATGTTCAGAAAAACTGACTCTACTCTGGTTATGTTACCAGGGAAGCTGACATTACAGATTATATTGGTGTTGTTGTGATCAGCTGAAGTGTTAAAGGTCAGAGTTGAACTGTATCTCTTTGTGACAGCAGTCAGATTCTCAGTTTTTAAAGCAGTAATGTTTCCTTTGATGAAAGAGTCTTTCCTTCCTTTTCCTCTCCATATCCAGGTGATGTTAGGAGGAGACCCAGAGCAGAGACCAGGAGCAGTGCAGGTCAGAGTGACCTGCTGTCCCTCAGTCAGTGGAACCATCACGGAGAGCGTTTGGTTCAGACCTGATGGAAACAGTTCACTGAATGAAAACTCATAAAACCAGTGAGTTTTATTATCTTAAATTTGATGAGACAGATTGAAAACTAGATGATGTCTTACACTTGGAAAAACAAAATGAAAAATGTACTTTTGTCAAAAATAAACTTTTATAATCTTATCTCAGACAGAAATAAAAAAAAGTAAAAAGAAAAATATTTTTATCATGTTTAGAAATATGATGTGACATTATACTGAAGTTTTTTTGTTCCCCTACCTGTTACTGATAGTGTTGTTTTTTCCTTATATGTAAATACATCTTTTGTTTCGTTTCCCTCAACTCGGACCTGATAGCTTCCAGAATCAGATACGTTGAGATCATTGATTATGATGCCGCAGTTCTTCTGAGCCAAATCTGGTTCCATCAGTGACACTCGACCTTCGAACCCAGCCTTAATGTTTTCCTTGTTCTTGTCAGAGTGAAATATAATCTCAGGATGGTAACATCTGTCATTATCACATTTATACCAAATAATACGTGCGGGTGCAAAGAGAACTGTGAAAGCACATGGTATCACAGAACAGAGTCCAGCTTCTGCTCTTATTTCACCCTCATTGAAAGCAACACAGTAACCAGCCTTTTCACAGGTTTCTTTCCATTGCAATGCATCTGTTAATAAGAAAAATAATTAAACTCAGGATTTGTTAAAAAAAAATATTTCAATGAAATTAAACATTGTCAAAGTAGTGATAGTTTCTTGCCAATGTTTATACAAAAAAGATTCTATTTGTAAGGCTTTTAAACATTAACCATTAATTTTTCCTTGAGAGATCTGCACATAATAAATACATTGTAATAATTTGCAAATTTGTGAAACAAACATATACACTTGAGGGACTTGCTATAAATATTGTAGCAAACAACTGTGAGTACATATACATTTAGTGTATTTAATTTTAGTACTGATTCATGTTCATAAATGAGAGGATTCATACATTACCATTGTTAGAAGGGAGAGACACGATTAACCAGATGAAAACAAACATTCTGATTTGAAGCTTGAAACCTTCAGTTCATTCAAACGGAAGAAACTTTTATCCAGAAGTTTCAGAAAAAAACTGAAACTGAAGCAGAATTCAGACATAACATCATACATACAATGCAACATTTCTTTACTGGATTTCATTTCACTATTGCTGCACTTCATGAATGTTTTAGATAAAGTTTTGCAACCTAATTATGACTTTACATCTTTTCAGTAAAGACAAATAAATGTGACTGTAAATAATTAAAATGTGTATTTATCAGAATTTATGTACTGCACACCTCTGTGGCATTATAGGTTTGAATTGATATTTAACTTTGTTCAGCAAGAAAGTACTAATTTTTCTCTTTAACTCTCCCAAACCCACCCACACACATGAACATTAAATTATTTTGTTCATCAGTCTGATGAGAGCTAAAGCCTTGTTTGTTGCATTCTTTTATTTTGAGGAACGCTATTAAAACAAGAGCGACAGTGATCGCCTCCGCTGACCAGCCGTTACGGTGCTAAATTGCCGTTGGCTCTTCTCACAAATATTTACAATATATGTGAAAAAAGAAATATTTACAATATAAATCAAAGAATTGTTCACACAAAACTTCCACACATATATCTCGCCACTCCAGCTCACTTTCTCCACAAGACACCGTCAACACAAATAGCATTTCGCATTGAGATTTACCTGTTAAAACAAGAGCGACAGCGAGCGCCTCCTCTGACCAGCCGTTACTGTGCTAAATTGCCGTTGGCTCGCTGAGTCAGGAGTGCTGCTCACTGTGCTCTATGGGCCCACTGGTGGCGAACCGTTGTAACTGCAGTACAGCCCATCTCAAGAAAAAGATTTGATTAAGGATATGGAAAGCTTTGGCAACAGTATTTTTTATGCTTTTACATTGCAGTTATTATAGTGCTCCAAGTCTACCATTTTGATTACAGTAGCTCCTTATTTAGGGGAAAATAAATGAATCCATATTTGTAGAGACATTTGATTATCTTTACACAAATGCGTATATATGAATATTTATATTTGTAATCATTATATTGTTCATTTCATTCAGCAAGAAAGTACTGTTTATCAGTTTAATGTGGGGTAAAGCATTGCATTAGTCAAAGTTTTATTTACCTGTTTCGTCTTCTTCAGTGAATCTCTTCAATGAAGGTGAAACTGCTTTCTTGTCTTCTTCCTATATTTCTTCCTGTTTCTGCACCATTAAGAATGGGGAAGTTGGTTTGTAAGTATGTTGTTGCTTTGCACTTTTTCTGTGGCTAAGGCTACTTAGCAAATTTTATAACGTTGTTGTTATGCGTTTAAATTCACAGACATATAACTTAGTGGTCTAACATTTGCATTTAGCTTCTTATTTGAGGTAGAAATCAATAAATGAATATTTGAGGAATCATGCGAGTTTGATCGTTCTCAGTGGACTTTGCATTTTTTTCTTGTGTTCCTTTGAAGAAAAGAAATACATTGTTATTGCAAATATACAGCCTATATAGAATAATTGGGCCTGGGAACACAACATCAACATAATGTGATTTATCAAATGGGCCATATGAAGATCAGCTTCACTTTTGTCAGACTGGCCCAGGGAAGCTGTGGCTACAATGTATTTATGAATGGATGAGTGAGTGAAGTGTGTGTGGAACACTTTTGGACCATCTGGACTACAGGCCATTGACTAAGCTTCAGTGCATGCTGGAGTATCCGTCCCACCCCATGCACCACTCTCACAGCACTGAGCAGCTCCTTTAGTGCCCGGCTGTGGCTCTCTAAGTGCGTGAAGAAAAGATACCGCAGGTCTTTCCTTCCGGCCGCCATCAGACTGCACAACACCCGCTGCTCTCAGTAGTTCACTTCTCTCCACTACAAGCAATAAACCTGGAATTTATTTATTTATATTTCATACAATACTGTTTCAGTATTTCTATATTCACTTGTATTTTTTTGTATAGATTTTTATATTGGTTCTGCTCTGTCCTCTGTACTGCTGTAACAATGTAAATGTCCCCACTGCAGGATTAATAAAGGAATATCTTATCTTATTTATAAGCACACAACTGCAAAGATGTCCACTTTACTTTAAGTAAAGGATCATTGCAAAATAGAGTGTTGAGTCCTCTGCTGCTCATTGCGTTTTCGCATGACTTTTCAGCAGCAACTGCAGGTAATCAAGCTGGACTGGCGAGAAATAAACTGACCAACCATAGATCTCTCTAATCCATCTTTATTTAATGAAGAACTGCACTCCAGAAAAACAAACATGCAATTCATTGTTATATGATATATCTGATTCTTAACTAGAGACAGTTACTATTTCTTTGTATTTAGCAATTGTGGATCAAATAATTCTGCGACAGACTGGCGACCTGTCCAGGGTGTACCCTGCCTCTCGCCCGGTACGCTAGCTGGAAATAGGCACCAGCACCCCTCCCGACCCCACTGAGGGACAAGGGTGTAAGAAAATGGATAGATGGATGGATGGATAGAATAATTTTTTATTTTCTAGAAAACATAAATTCACTCTTTTATTGCATGTAAAATGCTAAAATTGAAAAAAAAAAAAAAAAAATATATATATATATATATATATATATATATATATATATATATATATATATATATATATATATACATATGGTTTTCTTTATGTATCCAAGTAATAGCGACCTCTGGAGACATAGCGTGGTCGTTGGACAATAACATCAGACTCTTCTGATGTATTATGTTTTTGCAGATACCTATACGTTTGATCTTCAGTGAGTTTTGGTTTTGTTCTTGTTTTGCTTTGAAGAAAAGAGACACGTTATTTCAACTGTGTAGCCCATATACTGTAATTTGGTCTGAAAAGCATGAAATAAACATTATGTAACTTACCAAAGGTGATAAATGTAGGTGAAACAGAAAACATGTGCAATGAGTGAAACACCACCAATGACCCAGGGAAAAATTACCGAGACAGTAACACGTCTCTGATAAGCTGTAAAATGACAGAAATACATGTGAATTGGGGTTTCTGTGGAGCAGTTTGAATGAAGGGTTTGAATAGTTTTGATAGAAGCTTATAAAGTTGATTTGAGATTAATTCAAACATAATTTAAAATGTAATGTTTTGTTTCAATATCTGAATCTGCCCAAACATTACAAAATTATACATAAAGCACACTGTTTCTAATCTAAAAAGAGGAAATTAACATGCCAGACACAAGGAAGTTGTACCGTATTTTCCGAACTATAAGGCGCACCTAAAAACCTTCAATTTCCTCTAAAGCCCACAGTGCGCCTTATAATCCGGTGCGCCTTATATATGGACCAATATTGAGCCACAACAGGTCTAGCAACTACGGTAAGCAGCCACCGACTTCATTTTCCCAGTAGAAGAGGAAGCACGCGGTGGATGCTGGGATAGTTGTCAGAACGCTGGTTTGTTAATAAAGTTTGACTGACCTGTCTACCTACCGACCTGATAATCAGGTGTCTGCAGGTCATTTAGCATCAATTTCTCCACCAACAAGCTGTGCGCGAACGGAGAAGGGTGACCATCGTCCGGTCATGCCCCGGCCCAGGAAGGCTCTCCTCGCAGACCCAAGTTGGACTGTTTTGTTGAGATTCTTTATGTCAACAAAGTAGCTTTAGACATTCATCCGGGGTGCTTCGACTAAGGTTACCAAGGGACCAGCCCCTATACATTTAAAGCCTGGGAGGCGGGGGAAGAGAGACGGAGACTGCGGAAGCAGCGTGTTGGTTGGTCTGTTACCCAGAAAGCAGTTGGGCACAATATCGCAACACTGTGAGTGAAACAATGACTGGTGCAGCCTACTATATAAAGTACTCAGGGACAACAATTTTTTATTATTACATATCCACATTTGTAGAGTACGGAACAAATCATGTCCCGTACGGGACGGGTGGCAACCGTACCTGTAGAGTCTATTGTATGCGCCTTATAATGCGGTGCGCCTTATATATGAAAAAAGTTTTAAAATAGGCTATTCATTGAAGGTGCGCCTTATAATCCGGTGTGTCTTATAGTGCGGAAAATACGGTACCTTCTTCTGACAGCTCTCGATGCACCAATAGGATTTCTTTGACTTCCCAATTTTCATTGCTGCTAAATCATTCAACGCTGATGTTGCCAGGGTTTCTAAGATAAACTTTTGCTGTTGACAGTGTGGTTTGACACTATGTTGACAACAGAGTATTCCTCGTGTCTGGCAGATTACTCTGTCATCAACATAATAGTGGCCATGTGATGGTGGGTGAAGTAAACCCCTCACTGATACATACACAGGTTAAGACCTTTGCATGTTGCACACACCCAGAACCTTTCAGGATTTTTGCCAACACTGAAAGCACATGTGTTGGTAAAATATCTTATAGCTGTGGTATAGATATTTTACACTTCATATTTATAGAATTGGAAGAAATACATTGAATCTCACTGAGATAAAGAACATACTTACAACTTATGTTCAGAGAAACTGACACTTCTCTGGTTATGTTACCAGGGAAGCTGACCTTACAGATTACATTGGTGTTGTTGTGATCAGCTGAAGGGTTAAAGGTCAGAGTTGAACTGTATCTCTTTTTGACACCAGTCAGATTCTCAGTTTTTAAAGCAGTAATGTTTCCTTTGATGTGAGAGTCTTCCTCTCCTTTTCCTATCCACATCCAGGTGATGTTAAGAGGAGACCCAGAGCAGAGACCAGGAGCAGTGCAGGTCAGAGTGGCCTGCTGTCCCTCAGTCAGTGGAACCATCACAGAGGGCTTTTGGTTCAGACCTGATGGAAACAGTTCACTGAATGAAAACTCATAAAACCAGTGAGTTTTATTATCACAGATTGAAAACTAGATGATGTCTTACACTTGGAAAAACAAAACGAAAAATTGACTTGTCAAAAATAAACTTTTACAATCTTATCTCAGAGGTGTAAAAAAAGTAAAAAGAAAAATATTTTTATCATGTTTAGAAATATGATGTGACATTATACTGAAGTTTTTTTGTTTCCCTACCTGTTACTGACAGTGTTGTTTTTTCCTTATATGTAAATACATCTTTTGTTTCTTCTCCCTCAACTCGGACCCGATAGCTTCCAGAATCAGATTCTTTGAGATCATTGATTATGATGCTGCAGTTCTTCTGAGCCACATCTGGTTCCATCAGTGACACTCGACCTTTGAACCCAGCCTTAATGTTTTCCTTGATCTTGACAGAGTGAAATATATGCTCAGGATAGTAACAATTGTCAGTATCACATATTAACCAAATAATACGTTCGGGTGCAAAGGGAACTGTGAAAGCACATGGTATCACAGCACAGAGTCCAGCTTCTGCTCTTATTTCGTCCTTTTTGAAAGTAACACAGAAACCGTCCTTTTCACAGGTTTCTTTCAATTCCAATGCATCTGTTAGTAAGAAAAATAATTAAACTCAGGATTTGTTAAAAAAATATTTCAATGAAATGAAACATTGTCAAAGTAGTGATAGTTTTTTGTCAATGTTTATACAATCCAGATTCTATTCATAAGGTTTTTAAACATTAACCATTATTTTTTCCTTGAGTGATCTGCACATAATAAATACATTGTAATAATTTGCAAATTTGTGAAACAAACATACACACTTGAAGGACTTGCTATAAATATTGTAGCAAGCAAATGTGAGTACATATACATTTAGTGTATTTAATTTTAGTACTGATTCATGTTCATAAATGAGAGGATTCATACATTACCATTGTTAGAAGGGAGAGACACGATTAACCAGATGAAAACAAACATTCTGATTTGAAGCTTGAAACCTTCAGTTCATTCAAACGGAAGAAACTTTTATCCAGAAGTTTCAGAAAAATACTGAAACTGAAGCAGAATTCAGACATAACATCATACATACAATGCAACATTTCTTTACTGGATTTCATTTCACTATTGCTGCACTTTATGATATTTTTTAGATAAAGTTTGGATAAAGTTTTGCTAATTATGACTTTACATCTTTTTAGTAAAGACAAATAAATGTGACTGTAAATAATTAAAATTTGTAATCATCAGGAGAATTTATCTTTGTTCAGCAAGAAAGTACTAATTTTTCTCTTTAACTCTCCCAAACCCACCCACACACATGAACATTAAATTATTTTGTTCATCAGTCTGATGAGAGCTAAAGCCTTGTTTGTTGCATTCTTTTATTTTGAGGAACGCTATTAAAACAAGAGCGACAGTGATCGCCTCCGCTGACCAGCCGTTACGGTGCTAAATTGCCGTTGGCTCTTTTCACAAACAAATATTTACAATATGTGAAAAAAGAAATATTTACAATATAAATCAAAGAATTGTTCACACAAATCTTCCACACATATATCTCGCCACTCCAGCTCACTTCCCCCACAAGACACCGTCAACACAAATAGCATTTCGCATTGAGATTTACCTGTTAAAACAAGAGCGACAGCGAGCGCCTCCTCTGACCAGCCGTTACTGTGCTAAATTGCCGTTGGCTCGCTGAGTCAGGAGTGCTGCTCACTGTGCTCTATGGGCCCACTGGTGGCGAACCGTTGTAATTGCAGTACAGCCCATCTCAGCAAGAGATGTCCATCCATCCATCCATCCGTCCACCCATTTTCTTTACACCCTTGTCCCTTAGTGGGGTCGGGAGGGTTGCTGGTGCCTATCTCCAGCTAACGCTCCGGGCGAGAGGCGGGGTCACCCTGGACAGGTCGCCAGTCTGTCGCAGGTCAACACAGAGACACACAACCATGCACACACACACTCACACCTAGGGGCAATTTGGAGAGGCCAGGTAAACTGACAGTCATGTTTTTGAGCTGTGGGAGGAAACCGGAGTACCCGGAGAAAACCCACGCACAGGGAGAACATGCAAACTCCATGCAGAAAGACACTGCAGCTGAATACAGCAGCGACTGTGGCAGTTACTATGCTGCTAAGTTATAAAATCAGGTTTTCAAAAACAAAATAGAGAGTGAGAGAGAGAGAAAAAGGTAAGAGTGTCAATGAGTGGAGGTGAAACACAAACATTAAGCCAGGTAATAGCTGTAAAAATGTTTGGTTCACTAAAGTATTTAATTTATTCCTGAGCAGATGGATTTGACTGATTAAAGTAAAGCCTTCAAACGTAACAGTTTTACTTAACTGTAATATGTCTTACTTCCTGAGATCTGGGGAGTATTTGAAAATGAATAATTTGCTTACATTCCTTGCTATACATGTTTAAACATTTTAGAATTAGACAAACATATTTCTTTTTTACTATGGAACAGCCTTTATTATAAAAGTTGAAGAATAATACAGAAATAAAGAGTAAAAAAAACAAACTTTGAGTCCGTTTTTTTTCCTTCGGCACTCTGTCCTTCACGTTGTCACGGTTGCTAAGCAACAGGCTAGGCAGTTAGCCGAAGGCTACAGCTTCTCTCTTCTGGTCGTCCATATTCGTGGCCTTCGAAGGACCCGTATTATATTATAACTTATATAAAAGAAGTCAATAGAGTTTCATTTACAATCTTTGTGTCATGTGGTAGAGCTCGGCTGGTGAGAGAAAAAGTAGCTCTTGGTCTCAAAAAGTTTGGGCATGACAACAAATGATTAAATAAAAAAGATATTTTGTGAAAATAAAATATAAAAAATATATATTTGATTTCAATTGCCCAACCTAAGAGAGGAAAAGGGCAAAGTAACTGCAAATAAATTAGCAAACTGTAGAGGAATTTTATACTGTATGCTTATTGAAAGTCTTCACACCTATGGCTAACGGCTGTCTCACTTGAATGTAAGCACTCTATCTAAAATGTTTGTTCCTTCCTACTAAAAGGAGTACTAAAAGGGTATGTAGTACTAAAAGGGTTTTAAGGAAGGTTAAGGAAGTCATATTAGAGGAAGTGAATGTGTTTTTTTTTTCTTTCTGCAAGAAAGAAGACGTGTATGTGTGCAACTCGACTCTGTCTTCAAAGCAGAGCAGATCGCCATGTGATGGTGGGTGAAGGCAAATTAACTGACCAACCACAGATCTCTCTCATTCATCTTTATTTAATGAAGAACTGCACTCCAGAAAAAACAAACCTTTGCAATTCATCATTCTTGTTATAGTATATGATATATCTTATTCTTATCCAGAGACAGTTACTATTTCTTTGTATTTAGAAATTATGGATCAAATATTGTTTTATTTTCTAGAAAACATAAATTCACTCTTCTATTGCATGTAAAATTCTAAAATTGATTAAAAAAATATATATAATTTTCTTTATGTAAGATCCAAGTGAGAGCGATCTTTGGAGACATGTTAGCCTGGTCGTTGGACAATAACATCATACTCTGCTGATGTATCACGTTTTTGCAGAGACACATAAGTTTGATCTTCAGTGAGTTTTGTTTTTTTTCTTGTGTTCCTTTGAAGAAAAGAAACACGTTATTTCAACTGTATAGCCCATATACTGTAATTTGGCCTGAAAAGCATGAAATAAACATCATGTAACTTACCAAAGGTGCCAAATGTAGATTATGCAGAAAACATGCACACAGAGTGAAACACCACCAATGGCCCAGGGAAGAACTCCAATTAAAGAAACACAATGTTTCTCATGATCAGCTGTAAAATGACAGAAATACATGTGAATTGGGCTTTCTGTGGAGCAGAATTTGAATGAAAGGTTTATATACATCTGAGTTAAGGAAGCTTAAAAAGTTGACATGAGATTAACTCAAACATAATTTAAAATGTAAAGTTTTGTTTTGATATCTGAATCTGCCCAAACATTACAAAATTATACATAAAGCACACTGTTTCTGATCTAAATGAACATGGAGGAAAAAGAGGAAAGAAATATGCCAGATACACGTTCAAAGGAAGTTGTACCTTCTTCTGACAGCTCTCGATGCACCATTAGGTCTTTTTTGACTTCCCAATTTTCATTGCTGCTAAAACATTCAACACTGATGTTGCCAGGGTTTCTAAGAGACAGGGTGCTGTTGACAGTGTGGTTTGACACTATGTGGACGACAGAGTACTCAGTGTGGTCCTTTAGTAGAGGCCATGTGATGGTGGGTGAAGGAAACCCCTCACTGATACATACACAGGTTAAGACCTCTGAATGTTGCACACACCCAGAACCTTTCAGGATTTTTGCCAACACTGAAAGCACATGTGTTGGTAACATATCTTATAGCTGTGGTATAAATATTTTACACTTCATATTTATAGAATTGGAAAAAAAAACATTGGATCTCACTAAGATAAAGAACATACTTACAGCTTATGTTCAGAGAAAGAGTCTCCTCTATGGTTATGCCACTTGTGAAGCTGACCTTACAGGTTACATTGGTGTTGTGGTGCTTAGCTGAAGGTTTAAAGGTCAGAGTTGAGCTGTGTCTCTGTGTGACAGCAGTCAGATTGTCGGTTTTTAAAGCAGGCGTGCTTCCAGTGATGTGATAGTCCTCTGTTTTTCCTCTCCACATCCAGGTGATGTTAGGAGGAGACCCAGAGCAGAGACCAGGAGCAGTGCAGGTCAGAGTGGCCTGCTGTCCCTCAGTCAGTGGAGAAATCTTCAGTGAGGGCCTCTGGTTTAGAGCTGATGAAGACATGGTTGGTAAATAAAATCAATAGGCAATATAATCACGTATTTAAATTTAGATGGAAGAAATATATTTTATAGCAATAACGTATTGAGCATGTTTAACTCAATATTAATGCAGTTTCTATGGTCTGCTAGTAGAGGTCAACGACGGCAGTTTCTTGTGAATTTTTAGATACAGAGACTTAACCCTCCTGTTATGTTGCGGGTCAAATTGAGCCGTTTCAAAGTTTAAAAATATTTAAAAAATAGTTGCAAGTATTTTTATTGCATGAAACTTTTTCTATTTGTCTTAATAGGTGATCTCTACATATAAATTGAAAATTTATTCATTTTACACATTTGCAACCCCCCCTGGGTCTACTTGTTACATCGATACTGTTCGGGTCAATTTGACCCGGCAGTCAAGTTAAAGGGCAAAAAAAGATTAAAAATGTCCAATTCTGTTTGTTTCCTTACAGCTATGAACCTTATTTCACCACACACACACAAACACAACACAACACACCACACACACACACGCAGACACACACAAACCCACTTTCTCCCTACTCTCTTTACTTCACAATGAACTGCGAGAAAGCAGGTGTTCATACAACTTTTGACGGGAACCTATTCTGTTCCCGTGGGTAAACTCCACCCACACTGAGTGGACACTCAGTAGAAGTGGAGGAAAACATAAATACTCTCTGCATGACTCATTTATCTTGATTTTAATTGGCTGGTCAATTTGACCCGGAACAGTATGTGTGTCTCAAATTCAATTATAAAGATCACCCTTTGAAAAAAAAAAATTTAATGTAATATAAAAAAATTTACCAAAGATCACTTTCAAGGAAATTATTGTTTTTTTGTGTCTAGGTTTTTTTCAGTGGACATAAAAAATGTAAATCCCATTTTTTATGTCCAAATGAGTAATTAAGTAAGTTGTCGTCATTAATCCTTAATTTCTGAGAAATAAAAAACATAATTGCACAAATTTTGATTGAGATGGTTAGTATTAGAGTTAATAATCAGATAAAAAAATGTTTTGGAGGAATTTTTTGGTTCCTGACACTATTGCATGATAAAACACTGCCCAGGTCAAATTGACCCACGAAAATTATTGCTATAGGCTACCTCAGAAACGAACATAACAGGAAGGTTTAAAAAAAATTTGAAACATAAAATAAATGTATGCACATCAATAAATCAACAAACTGAAGTTGCTTTTGAGGTTGAGTTTCCTACCTTTAACAGAGAGAATTGTTCTTGAAGGGAACGTTACTCCATCTGCCGTTCCATAGTAAAAACCATTAACTCTGAGCTGATATGATCCAGAATCAGATGTGCTGAGGTCATTGATCATGATGCTGCAGTTCCCCTGACTCACATCAGGATCCAACAGTAAAACCCGTCCTAGAAATTCTGATGGAACCTTGTTACGATTTATGTGAAATACTATATCAGAATCACCACATCTCCTTTTCAATGGCTCACATTTAAACCAGACAATATTTTTTGGTGTAAATTCATAAGCAGTGGTGAAGAAACATGGTATCACAACACACAGTCCAGCTTCGGCTGTTATTTCTCCGTCATTGAGAGTAATGCAGTATTCACTGTTACAGTCCGGTTTTCCAAGGGCTGATTCAACTGTTAATGTGAAGGAAAAGATAGTTATATATTTGTTTTTGTGATAATTGTGACATCTGCTTTGCAAACTGAGGCTATTTCCATCTAACTAATAATTTTTATTAGTGCAGTAACAAACAAACTGTGTAACAGTGTCAGGATTATAAGTTTTTAAAAACTTGACAGGAATAAACAAACATTTCATGATTACATTCATCAGCAAAACAAATTGATTTAATATCATAGTAAAACATTGTCACATAAAAACTGCTTTAAGCACTACATAATAAAAACAAGAACATGCTCCTCATACCTGTGTTTTTGGTGGAACCCCACAAAAAGAAGAGCAACGTCATCCAGAAGACGGTAAACATGGTTTGATTCTTTCGCGGTTACTCTCCTGTTCCTTCAGTGCAACATGAACATTTAAAATGCAGAAATGGATTCAGCGGGAAGTTCAGTCTTGAAATGCCAAAATATAGCAATACAGGATGTGACTTTTATTACTCAGTTATACCATTGAGACATTTTATCATGAGGAGTGGCTCCTTCTGGCAGACAGATAAATTAAGACAGATCTTTACATTAGTTAAAAGTATAATTAAAACAATTTACTAATGCAGTAGTCTTTAGAATCCTAATTCATGCAACATTCACTGGAACCAACAGTCTTAATCAGTATGATTTTAACCAAGGATTGTTAAGACTTGAGCTGATGGAACCTTATGATTTGTGAAATATTATATGTCAGAGTTGCCACACCTCTATTTCCATGATTCACATTTGAACAAGACAATATTTTTTGGTGTAAATCCATCAGTAGTGGTGAAGGAACATGGCATCACAACACACAGTCCAGCTTTGGTTGTTATTACCCCCTCATTGAGAGTAATGCAGAATCAGTTTTAACAGAATGGTCTTCTGAGAGCTGATTCAGCTGACAAATGCAGGGATATATATTTTTACTAATGACACTGATTTTTAACAACTTAAAGGACCATTTGTATCAACTCATTAGTACCTCAGTTGTAATAAATTAATCCCCCGTTTACCTTTTGTCTTCCTAAATGTATTACCCATTCCTTCCAGTTGAGGGAGCTCCAGTTCCAGAGCTGTATCCCACCTTCCCACCATGTGTTTAAGGCTAACTGGGACATCATCTTCAAAATTCGTAAACCATTACGGTGAACAAAAGTTCATCTAACAAGTGCATATTTTTCCTCATAAAGACTTGATCAAGAAATATTTTTCTTTAGTTTGCTAGAGAAACCTCTTTGGGACAACTTATACACTTAAAAACTCACTGACTCCTTTTAGGACATAAATTGTCTGGTTGCTCCAACATCTGATCTATCAAACCACATGCCACCGTCTATCTTTGATTAACTGACTCACCTTGGACTACTTAGTTTTTTCCATCTCCACTGCAGCAATTCTGGTTATAATAGTAAGTCTATTATTCAACAAGTGTCTTGATAGCGTCTTCTTCTTAATGACTGTAAGATGGCCAGTTTGAGATGCCAAACATGACAGAATCAGCTGTAATTCTGAAAATAATGTTGTTTAGGTGACTGTTAAACCCACATGATGAGCAATGGAGGGAAATTGCCAACACTGCAGGGTGGATTCAGAAAGTCTTCATCCTTTACAGTTGTTTTTCCAACAACCAGAGGTTTCCTTTGTGTCTGTGGATGTCAGTTGTTTTGTCAGAAGTCTCACTTGTACTTAATATGAGTTGGTATCTAACTCCATGTTAGTTGGTATCTAACATGTGGAGTGGTATGGTGAGATATTCAACAAGCATTTTGTCAATAGTTGAGCTCTTGTATACTTGAGCTGTAATAAGCTCCATCATGTAGCCATTCCCACGCATTATAGTGTGTCAACATTGATTTCCTATTTTAATAATCCTTTATCACACATTTTTGTGCTAATGACATGCATTCTGTTTCTGCATTGTTTGCCTTGTTGTAGTTAATGATTCAAAGATTTTAAGAAAGATTAAGTAATAATTGCATGTCAACTGTTTAAAAATTGTATTCAAATTCTTCCCGGGTGAATTTATGACAGTTCACTAGCACATTTGGGTTTTGTTGATTTTTTTCTGTCATAAAGTTGAGACCCAGAGCAGATCAACAAATATTACATGTACTTTGTGTTTTAGTTTCATTTATATACGATCATCTCAATAGTGTCTCAGTGTTAGAAACAGATAGAATGAGCAATGCATCCAGTCGGTATTCACTGATCAAAGCTTCACCTCACCATGGATACCAAGACAAGTCACACCCACATGAAAAATGATCGAACAAACCAGAAGCTGCTTTATTTAAAAGCCAAATCATTCACTTTATTTTAGCTGAAACTGAAAATATATAAAATATTTTGACTGTCCATTGCTTTGAGCACAGCAGTTTCTTTATGTTAGCGGTAGGCTGCCCTCTGCTGGCTGTCACTAAAAGCTATGCAAGTGTTTTGTTTTGTATGCATGCTTAACAAGCATCTTGCATCTTTTTTGTTCTTAAAACCTCATCCACTTTTACATGTATTGGTGATGCTCATATATTGTACACATAACCACAGGCTTGCATCATGTACAATTTTTCATTGACCATCTTTATACCACATCCAAAAATCATTAAATAATTTAATTAAATTTGATATAAAATGGTAATAAAAAAATTTAATAAAGCAAAATAACTAAAAACAAATGCTGGTCAGTCAGAGGGCATCGCTAGATTACAGAACAAAACCATAAAACATTATTGTTTATACATTTGATGTACACAAAATCAACAATCACACCTCAAATTGTTAAAACATAAATACAATTCACCCTTACAA
Organism: Poecilia reticulata; assembly: GCF_904066995.2. Lineage (NCBI taxonomy): Eukaryota > Metazoa > Chordata > Actinopteri > Cyprinodontiformes > Poeciliidae > Poecilia > Poecilia reticulata. The sequence continues at coordinate 11,441,576 of NC_088845.1, forward strand.
AAGTAATAAATGATATCTATCTTCTTTTAATAAATTCTGACACATTTAAGTGATTTGTTTTTAATTGCTAAATTATGTAGAAATTGCTTTATAAAAACAGCCTTTTTGCATCCCTTTAATAAATACAATTTAATTTCTTTTAGCTTGCCACAAAGTCCTTTTCATAGTGTAAATAGACAGCACAATTAATGGAAATTAGGATTCCTATCAAAATATGTCATTTTTTTCACTTCTTTATGTCATAGATTACATACCAACATCGGTGAAAGTAGTTTTAAATTCTTGGGGGTACTATGACAAAAAAAAAAAAATATATATATATATATTTCTGCGCAGTATCTTGCATGTGCGTAGAACTGCACATTTCTGGACTGAGATGTCTGATGTTGTTCCTGGGATCTGTTTGAGCCACTGCTCCAGTTTGGGGGTGACTGCCCTGAGGGCCCCGATGACCACAGGCACCACTGTGGTCTTCACCTTCCAGGTCTTTTCCAGTTCCTCCCTGAGGCCCTGGTATTTCTCCGGTTTCTCGTGCTCCTTTTTCCTGATGTTGTAATCACTTGGTATTGCTACATCCACCACAACGGCTTTCCTCTGTTCTTTATCCACCACCACAATGTCCGGTTGGTTCGCTATTACCATCCTGTCTGTCTGGATCTGGAAGTCCCACAGGATCTTAGCTCTGTCGTTTTCTACCACCTTTGGGGGTGTTCCCCACTTTGATCTTCCAGTCCATATTCTGCACAGATGTTCCTGTACACTATGCCCGCCACTTGGTTATGTCGTTCCATGTACACTTTCCCTGCCAGCATCTTGCACCCTGCTGTTATGTGCTGGACTGTCTCAGGGGCCTCCTTGCACAACCTACACCTTGGGTCTTGTCTGGTGTGGTAGATCTGAGCCTCTATTGCTCTGGTGTTTAGGGCCTGTTCCTGTGCAGCCAGGATGAGAGCCTCTGTGCTGTCCTTGAGTCCAGCTTTTTCCAGCCATTGGTCAGATTTCCTGATATCAGCCACTTCAGTTTTGTCGACGGTACATCCCATGTAGGGGCTTGTCCTCCCATGATGGTACCTCCAGCACCTCATCCTCTGTTCCCCATTGTCTGAGACATTTATTGAGCACATTGTCTGTTGAGACCTTGTCTTTGGTGTATTTATGGATCTTGGATGTTTCATCCTGGACAGTGGCTCTCACACTCACTAGTCCTCTGCCTCCTTCCTTACAGCTTGTATACAGTCTCAGATGTTGGATTTGGGGTGGAACCCTCCATGCATGGTTAGTAGCTTTATTTCACTGTCATTTGTGAATGTTAGAACCTCATTTTCAACAGTGGAGCTATAAAGGTTGAAAAAGGTTATTATTTTGGAGAAAACATCAATAATTCTACTAAATATAAGGGAAAAAAATTAGTTTGATAAAGGAAAAGCCTCTCAGACTTTGAGCCAGACAGCACCAAACAATTTTTTTACATTAGATAATTAATTTAATTTAACATAATTATTGTGGCAGAAGCCATTTTGTTTGTTAGATATTTAATGAAACGTATTTACCGTGTTTGATGTTTGTTGTAAATGACTTGTACTCACAAAGAACGAGGTAGAAACAATAATTACTGAGATTATTATTTTTGTTATGTCATTAATTTGAACTCGTTTTGTTGATTTTTGTTGTTCTTTTATAAAGCGAGCCAGAGGGGGACGTGCTGCTCTCAGCCTCCTGGCGGCGTTCAGTTTGTCACCTGATGCCGAGATCGACTCAAAACCTTCCGGGATCCACCTGTTGCACCGCTGCTTTAGCAAAGCACGAACAGTTCAGAAACAATATGAAATGGGAAAAAAGTTATTTATGAACTGATTAAGTCGTTTTTTAGATTGCTCTTGAAAAACTAATCAGTCGCGGCTGCACAGTGAACCCATTGATGTTTTACAGCCGCTCCCCTTTCTTGCAGGTACTGCGTACCCCCGCTAAATCTTTTAGGGGTACGCAGTACCCTGCCGTCCCCCCTTACTTTCACTCCTGTATACCAAATAAAAAAAAATAGGGTTAATAAAAAATCTTTGACTCCAAACACAGCCTCCTTAAAGTTTAATGTTTTGTTGTCGTTATCATCCTCATACTTCTTGTCTTCAGCCTCATTTCTTTTGTTTCTGAATTTCTGCGTACTCCGTCTCTTTCTCCTTTCGGTTTTCTTCCTTTTCGTGACGCCTGTTAAGCTTGGAGTGATCAATTGTTCGATACACTGTTGAGTTCAGGGGACAAGGCTCCCTTCGCTGCTCCTTGTTGGACTTCAAACTGAGCCTTGTTCACTGATTGACCACTACAACTCTGAAAGATACAAAAACGAATGGCATTACATTATTGCTGAAACAATAAACTTTTTCTCTAATCAGATAGAAATCTGTGAATTTTCAGTCTCTGCCAGATATTCTGTCATATGTCATTTATAAAGGATTGAGCTGAAGTCACGGCCTAACAAGAACAGAAGAAATAAGGAGAAAATATAGCTTCTTTTTATTCTACTCTTTTATGTATTATATATGTAAAGTTTTGAAGGGTGTTGTTCAAAATTTTCATTTTTGTTTAATAACTAATGACAAATCAATCTTTCATTCAAAGTAAGATTTGAGTGTCTGTTTGAAATGCAACTGTGCTGCCTTTGAAATCAGACAGTTACACCTGCTGCAGCTTTTGCAATTTTTCTTTCCTATATACCTCAGTCATGTCTTCTACAGGTCCTTCTCAAAAAATTAGCATATTGTGATAAAGTTCATTATTTTCTATAATGTAATGATAAAAATTAAACTGTCATATATGTTAGATTCATTGCACACCAACTGAAATATTTCAGGTCTTTAATTGTTTTAATATTGATGATTTTGGCATACAGCTCATGAAAACCCAAAATCCCCGTCTAAAAAAATTAGCATATTTCATCCGACCAATAAAAGAAAAGTGTTTTAATACCACAAAAGTCAACCTTCAAATAATTATGTTCAGTTATGCACTCAATACTTGGTCAGGAATTCTTTTGCAGCCTTCAATGTGGCATGGAGGCAATCAGCCTGTGGCTCTGCTGAGGTTTAATGGAGGCCCAGGATGTTTCGATGGCCTTAAGCTCATCCAGAGTTTTGGGTCTTGCGTCTCTCAACTTTCTCTTCACAATATCCCACAGATTCTCTATGGGGTTCAGGTCAGGAGAGTTGGCAGGCCAATTGAGCACAGTAACACCATGGTCAGTAATACCAGTGGTTTTGGCACTGTGAGCAGGTGCCAGGTTGTGCTGAAAAATTTAATCTTCATCTCAATAATGTTTTTCTACAGATGGAAGCATGAAATGCTCCAAAACCTCCTGATAGCTGCTGCATTGACCCTGCCCTTGATAAAACACAGTAGACCAACACCAGCAGCTGACATGGCTCCCCAGACCATCACTGACTGTGGGTACTTGACACTGGACTTCTGGCCTTTTGGCATTTCCTTCTCCCCAGTCTTCCTCCAGACTCTGGCACCTTGATTTCCGAATGACATGCAAAATTTGCTTTCATCCGAAAAAAGTACTTTGGACCACTGAGCAACAGTCCAGTGCGGCTTCTCTGTAGCCCAGGTCAGGCGCTTCTGCTGCTGTTTCTGGTTAATCAGTGACTTGACCAGCACCTGTAGCCCATTTCCTGCACACGTCTGTGCACAGTGGCTCTGGATGTTTCTACTCCAGACTCAGTCCACTGCTTCCACAGGTCCCCCAAGGTCTGGAATCGGTCCTTCTCCACAATCTTCCTCAGAGTTCGGTCATCTCTTCTCGTTGTGCAGCGTTTTCTGCCACACTTTATCCTTCCCACTGACTTCCCACTGAGGTGCCTTGATACAGCACTCTGGGAACAGCCTATTCGTTCAGAAATGTCTTTCTGTGTCTTACCCTCTTGCTTGAGGGCGTCAATGATGGCCTTCTGGACAGCAGTCAGGTCGGCAGTCTTACCCATGATTGCAGTTTTGAGTTATGAACCAGGCTGGGAGTTTTAAAAAGCCTCAGGAATCTTTTGCAGGTGTTTAGAGTTACTTTGTTGATTCAGATGATGAGGTTAACTGCTCGTTCAGAGAACCTTTTCATGATATGCTAATTTTTTGAGACAGGGATTTTGGGTTTTCATGAGCTGTATGCCAAAAATCATCAATATTAAAACAATAAAAAACCTGAAATATTTCAGTTGGTGTGCAATGAATCTAACATATATGACAGTTTAATTTTTATCATTACATTATGGAAAATAATGAACTTTATCACAATATGCACATTTTTTGAGAAGGACCTTTATATGGATATACTAATTAAGTCTTTTTAACCTGCACTTTGGGAACCAGATTTATGAAAATGCACAATTCTCCTTAAATGCTATTGGAGGCCTTTAAATGGACATATGATTTACTGCTGGAGATTCTTAGTTTTAACCCAGACAAATCCTTGAAAATCTATGAAAAATATTTATTTATCATTAGGCCTTGCTCAAATTTCCTTTGGCAAAAACCCCCAACAACATTTCACATTTTAAAAGCAGCTTACCTGTGGATCATCTGGAGGGATAGTTTCAAGAGTTTTAACCGAATTTCCAGACTTCTTCAATTTTTTTCTGTGAAAAAATATATTTACTCAGCTAAAGCTTAATATGTTTATGCTGACTTTGCATGCTAACAAGATCAATGAACAGAGTTAATATACCTGTAATATTTCATGGCAATAACAGAAAGAAGGATAAAAATAATTCCCCCGATAAAAACGACAATGAGGATTTCCATCCAGGGAACTGTTGAAGACTCATCTGAGAAAAAGACAAAACAAAATTAAGATAAAGTGTAACTATCAGGTTCGCCCATACAAAGATCTTCAGGCAAAGTCATTCCATTTTTAATAAAATGTTAAAAATATACATACTTCTCACAAAACCTGCATTTATATGTCATAACTCCTTGAAATACGTTTTCAATCATCTTTTGGCAAACTACATTTTAATGTATTTTTCACCTTTCCACACAGGGGGACAACATGCTATTGGATTTAAAACAGCATGTTGCACATTAATAATGTAACTTTGAGGGAAAACTATTAAATTTTGTTCAGTGGCCATAAATTTGACCATTTTCTAACACAATTTTGCTTGACTGATTAACTTGTTTCTGACTTTTTAATCTTGTTCTCTATATGATGCTGTCATATCTATCCACATATTAAGCTCTTTGCATTCTCATACTGGCACTGTATCTTAGTTCTGATTGATATTCTTTGGCACTGTAACTTTGCACCATTCTCATTAGACTCAGATGTTGGCTCCACCTGCCTTTCTGTTGATGTTTATGTCTTGTGTTGAGCTTAAACTAAGATAAAAAAAAAATTGATACTCACAAATAATGTGAAAACATATTACAATATTAATGGAGTATTTTAGTTAGAAAAAAAACTGAGTTATAGCCTAATACCGCAACTAGCAAGGCAGTCTCTTCTCTGACTGGACAATCTGATGGGCTGGGCAAAAGCACAGCTGTCTGCAATCCATCCTTACATATAAGCATAGGTTCAACATATAGTCGTTTCCGGAACAGTTAGTTCTGGTCCACTTGTTTCCCAAATTAAAAAATGAGAAAATCTTGAAAGATTACTTGAAGTATTACAGTTTTCTCTGCCGTAAGTTTCTGCTCCCATCAGCTTCACTACCTACAGTCTTGGCACCCAAACGTTGACAAAAATAATCAGATAGATTTATTTATATTTTCATTATATGCTAACAACTTTTTTTTTAAACTGTAGGCAAGATTTCCCTGAGGTATTTTGCTTTTCTGCTCACATAGAAGCAGATATTTGTGAACTTTCACAAGCTGCCCAGTGGGTGGCAGTAACAGGAATAACATACTAGAGAACAAAAAGCGGCTAAAGTGAAATTAAACCATCAAAACTCATGTAATCTACCCTCTCATGCATATAAATGATTAAAAGTTGCACAAAAGTGTCACCTGTAAAAGTGTGGCTTCATTTACCTGGTGGGTTTTGAATTGTGAATTTTTTGTCTTTTTCTCCGATTTCATTGCTGCTGAAACATTTAACGCTGATGTTTTCATGGCTTTTGACGGTGTGTGTAACAGTGCTGTAGACAGCTTGTCCTGACACTGTGACAAAGTTGTTAGTGTGGTCCAAAGGCAGTGACCAATTTACGGTGGGTAGAGGGAACCCCTCACTGATACACACACAGGTCAGCAGCTCCGACTTGAGCACACATTCAGAAGTGTTTAGGATCCCTGAAAACCCTGTAAACACAAAAAATGTGCATTCTCAGTAATAAAGGAGAAGTTCAAAACATCACCTGCTGTTAGTAGTGAAACCTTTGATGGCAAAAATGTGGAAAAGAGGAAAAAAAAGAGTTCTTGTTTTGTCAGTATTGAAACAAACTACTAAAGGATGACTGAATGACGGATTATACTTACAAGTTACTGTGACATTAATTTCTTCTGTCCGAGTGTTATTCAGGTGTTTTGCTGTACAAATGTAAAGCCCAGCATCTTCTCTGATTGCATTGGTGATATAGTAAGAGGCATTTACTTTCTGCAGAACTTTTCCATTTAATTTTCTTGAAAACTTGATTTCTGAAGGAGGGAAGCTGTCTGCACTGCAGGTCAGATTAAGATCATGTCCCTCCTTGACGCTTGTTCTACCTGAGATCTGAGGTTTTCTTGCATCTGTGGAGCACAGTTTAAGAGAAACTGTGAGACTTAAAAAGTACAAAGCAGTACAATACAAATTTTAAACACAATTTCTGCTTTTAACTGCAGAGCAGGTAACTTTGTTGCTTTATTAAAAGATCTGAATTGCAACTATATTCAGCACAATGCCATGCTCTTTATATTTAACTACTCACAGGTCACATTCAGAGTTTCCTCCTGCACAGTTGTGCCAGCAGTGAAGTTGACCTCGCAGCTGAGTTTGGTGTTGTGGTGCTCCGCTTTAGGGTTAAAGGTCAGTGTTGAACTGTGTCTCTGTGTGAAAGCAGTGAGATTCTCAGTTTTTAAGGCAGTTGTGTTTCCTATTATGTGAGAGTCGTTCTCTCCTTTTCCTCTCCACATCCAGGTGATGTTAGGAGGAGACCCAGAGCAGAGACCAGGAGCAGTGCAGGTTAGAGTGGCCTGCTGTCCCTCAGTCAGTGGAGGAATCATCACTGAGGGCTTTTGGTTCAGATCTGATGAAAACACAGATCACAGGTGGAATCATTTCAAAAACTCCCTTTTTGATTGAGTTACACAGAAATTCTCGAGGATTCTTTGAGCAGAAGTCGTAATACACCACAGAAAGAAAAGATTGTCCTACCTGAGACAGAAACGCTGGTTTTTTTCTTGTATGAAAATCCATCAGGTTTTCCATCCACTTTCCCATTCACTCTGAAGTGATAGTATCCAGAATCCGACTCAGTGAGATCATTGATCACGATGCTACAGTTCCTCTGACCCACATCAGGCTCCAACAACGACACTCTTCCTTTAAACCCACCGTCAGTAACTTTAACGTTGTCAGAGTTAAATACATGTGACTGTTTCTCATCTCTGTCTTTGTGCCAAACCATATGTGTAAGGTTAAATTGTTCATCGGTTCTGAAAGAACATGGTATCACAACACAGAGTCCAGCCTGTCCTGTTACTTCTGTGATAAGAGTAATGCAGAAGTCCTTCTCACAGGACTCTTCCGCCAAAACCAATGCACCTGTCAGCCAAAGATTACATATTATCTTTCATTGGTTTGTTTACGACTAACTTCAATAAGACAGATATGTAGAATCTCAGAAATATGCAAAGAAATACTTTATTATTTCTTCATTGTGAATTTCATTTTCCCAGTAAACTAAAATGAAATACAACATATTTTAATTTAATTAAAACTTGATCATTTGAAAGTGGATGTTTTACCTGATAAAAACACGATTGCCCAGGCAAGAAGAAACATGTTGAAATATTAAACTGGTTTCTCCACAGGATACAGTTTACTGCAGCGTCAGAATAAAAGCAAATCCAACATTAGGTCTGAATGACTCTTACAAAACTTTGGAGTTTAATAAAGCGTACGTCTCTCTGAAATAGTTTAAAATGTTGTAACATTATTCCCATCAAATTGAATGTTGTTTACCTGCGTTGCCTTGTCCACAGCCTGGCTTCACTGCACTGACCCATATCTGTGTAAGCTGGAGTTTTTTAAGTTCTCCATGAAGTTTCTAGATGCTAAATTGTTGTTTCAGCTTGCTGTCTTCAGAAAAGGGAAGTAATTGTTGACACTAATGCAACACATCTTCATTACTTTGACTTTAATGACCTTTTATCAAGTAAAACATGTATTTTCTGTCTAGGATGGGGTTGAAAATGTCAATCTTTTGTCATTTTAAGTGTTGCAAATGATCTCTTTTACCACCTGATATTTGCATGCCCTCTTTTAAATAAACGAAGTGTGTTAAACAACAAAGGACTCAAGCAAAATTATTATCTCTTCGTCATTTCCCCATTTTAACAGCAAATCAGTATCTTGTGAGGAACTGAAAGATATTTGAAAGAAATGTGACTGTAAATAATTAAAATTTGTAATCATCAGGAGAATTTATCTTTGTTCAGCAAGAAAGTACTGATTTTTCTATTTAACTCTCCCAAACCCACCCACACACATGAACATTAAATTATTTTGTTCATCAGTCTGATGAGAGCTAAAGCCTTGTTTGTTGCATTCTTTTATTTTGAGGAACGCTATTAAAACAAGAGCGACAGTGATCGCCTCCGCTGACCAGCCGTTACGGTGCTAAATTGCCGTTGGCTCTTTTCACAAACAAATATTCACAATATATGTGAAAAAAGAAATATTTACAATATGAATCAAATAATTGTTCACACAAAACTTCCACACATATATCTCGCCACTCCAGCTCACTTCCCCCACAAGACACCGTCAACACAAATAGCATTTCGCATTGAGATTTACCTGTTAAAACAAGAGCGACAGCGAGCGCCTCCTCTGACCAGCCGTTACTGTGCTAAATTGCCGTTGGCTCGCTGAGTCAGGAGTGCTGCTCACTGTGCTCTATGGGCCCACTGGTGGCGAACCGTTGTAATTGCAGTACAGCCCATCTCAGCAAGAGATGTCCATCCATCCATCCATCCGTCCACCCATTTTCTTTACACCCTTGTCCCTTAGTGGGGTCGGGAGGGTTGCTGGTGCCCATCTCCAGCTAACGCTCCGGGCGAGAGGCGGGGTCACCCTGGACAGGTCGCCAGTCTGTCGCAGGTCAACACAGAGACACACAACCATGCACACACACACTCACACCTAGGGGCAATTTGGAGAGGCCAGGTAAACTGACAGTCATGTTTTTGAGCTGTGGGAGGAAACCGGAGTACCCGGAGAAAACCCACGCACAGGGAGAACATGCAAACTCCATGCAGAAAGACACTGCAGCTGAATACAACAGCGACTGTGGCAGTTACTATGCTGCTAAGTTATAAAATCAGGTTTTCAAAAACAAAATAGAGAGTGAGAGAGAGAGAAAAAGGTAAGAGTGTCAATGAGTGGAGGTGAAACACAAACATTAAGCCAGGTAATAGCTGTAAAAATGTTTGGTTCACTAAAGTATTGAATTTATTCCTGAGCAAATGGATTTGACTGATTAAAGTAAAGCCTTCAAACGTAACAGTTTTACTTAACTGTAATATGTCTTACTTCCTGAGATCTGGAGAGTAAATATAAATTGTCTGGTTGCTCCAACATCTGATCTATCAAACCACATGCCACCGTCTATCTTTGATTAACTGACTCACCTTGGACTACTTAGTCTTTTCCATCTCCACTGCAGCAATTCTGGTTATAATAGTAAGTCTATTATTCAACAAGTGTCTTGATAGCGTCTTCTTCTTAATGACTGTAAGATGGCCAGTTTGAGATGCCAAACATGACAGAATCAGCTGTAATTCTGAAAATAATGTTGTTTAGGTGACTGTTAAACCCACATGATGAGCAATGGAGGAAAATTGCCAACACTGCAGGGTGGATTCAGAAAGTCTCCATCCTTTACAGTTGTTTTTCCAACAACCAGAGGTTTCCTTTGTGTCTGTGGACGTCAGTTGTTTTGTCAGAAGTCTCACTTGTACTTAATATGAGTTGGTATCTAACTCCATGTTAGTTGGTATCTAACATGTGGAGTGGTATGGTGAGATATTCAACAAGCATTTTGTCGATAGTTGAGCTCTTGTATACTTGAGCTGTAATAAGCTCCATCATGTAGCCATTCGCATTATAGTGTGTCAACATTGATTTCCTATTTTAATAATCCTTTATCACACATTTTTGTGCTAGTGGTGACATGCATTCTGTTTCTGCATTGTTTGCCTTGTTGTAGTTAATGATTCAAAGATTTTAAGAAAGATTAAGTAATAATTGCATGTCAACTGTTTAAAAATTGTATTCAAATTCTTCCCGGGTGAATTTATGACAGTTCACTAGCACATTTGGGTTTTGTTTAATTTTTTCTGTCATAAAGTTGAGACCCAGAGCAGATCAACAAATATTACATGTACTTTGTGTTTTACAGTTTCATTTATATAAGATCATCTCAATAGTGTCTCAGTGTTAGAAACAGATAGAATGAGCAATGCATCCAGTCGGTATTCACTGATCAAAGCTTCACCTCACCATATATACCTAAACAAGTCACACCCACATGAAAAATGATCGAAAAACCAGAAGCTGCTTTATTAAAAGCCAAATCATTCACTTTATTTTAGCTACTACACTGAAACTGTAAATATATAAAATATTTTGACTGTCCATTGCTTTGAGCACAGCAGTTTCTTTATGTTAGCGGTAGGCTGCCCTCTGCTGGCTGTCACTAAAAGCTATGCAAGTGTTTTGTTTTGTATGCATGCTTAACAAGCATCTTGCATCTTTTTTGTTCTTAAAACCTCATCCACTTTTACATGTATTGGTGATGCTCATATATTGTACACATAAACACAGGCTTGCATCATGTATAATTTTTCATTGACCATCTTTATACCACATCCAAAAATCATTAAATAATTTAATTAAATTTGAGATAAAATGGTAATAAAAAAATTTAATAAAGCAAAATAACTAAAAACAAATGCTGGTCAGTCAGAGGGCATTGCTAGATTACAGAACAAAACCATAAAACATTATTGTTTATACATTTGATGTACACAAAATCAACAATCACACCTCAAATTGTTAAAACATAAATACAATTCACCCTTACAAAAGTAATAAATGATATCTATCTTCTTTTAATAAATTCTGACACATTTAAGTGATTTGTTTTTAATTGCTAAATTATGTAGAAATTGCTTTATAAAAACAGCCTTTTTGCATCCCTTTAATAAATACAATTTAATTTCTTTTAGCTTGCCACAAAGTCCTTTTCATAGTGTAAATAGACAGCACAATTAATGGAAATTAGGATTCCGATCAAAATATGTCATTTTTTTCACTTCTTTATGTCATAGATTACATACCAACATCGGTGAAAGTAGTTTTAAATTCTTGGGGGTACTATGACAAAAAAAAAATATATATATATATATATATATTGTCGAGAAAAGTCGAGCTCATCCCACTTCCCCATGCTGGAGATTTTAGTTTAATAGTAATAATAAATAAAATTACCTTAAAATTAATGACATAGGTGACATCAAGACCCAACAGTAGAGTCAGACGGTAATAAAATGAATCTGGTTGTGTGTGTTGTTATTGTGTCCTGCAAACTTTGCTTTAATTCTACTTCTTTCTATTTAATCATAAAAAATCAAAGTCAGGCAGAAAGAGAGTCATGAAACAGGAAGCTGGTTTCCTGAAGAAAAGCGGAAGTTTCTTTCTTGCATCAGTCTAAAAATAATTCAGACCATTCCTTATTTTAAAGCATTAAAGGTTTTTAAAGAATAAAATCTAAACATTTTGAGAAATTGGATAAAACCCACAGTAAAATACTTAAAATAATGACTTATAATTATGGCAATAATTAATATTGGTTTAACCAGTGGTTGATGTTGGTTTGATTATAAGAATATTTACACTTACTCTTACACTTGTGGAAGTACTTAAAGGTGAAACAAGTAACTGTAACATGGTATCAGATAATTAGAATAATGGATTATTATTGGTTTCTTGTCAGAAGTGTCTGTAATAACTCACATTATGATTATAATAAGAGTAACTAATAAGTTATGGTTATTATAACATTATAAATGAATGTTGAATCAGATAAACTAAAAGGTTATAAATGTGATTTTGACATTGAACTTGAAAAGGTGTAAAATGTTGTAACTGTAATTAAAGGTCACTGATGTTGTGTTGAAGGTAGATGGTAGGTGAAAGGTCAGGGGAAAATAGGAACTGATAGGAGAGTGGAGAAGATAAAGCCTTATTGCTAAACTTCAACTTGCCTAAGAAAAGGTTGGGCAGGAAACAGAGGTAGGAGGAACTGTTGAGCAACTTGGGGACATTAGAACAGACATCAGGTCATGAGGTCTCCAGGGTGATGGAGATGAGATCATCTGTCCAAGCAGTCAGCCAATGAAACAGGCACAGCAACAAAGCTAGCCAATGTAAACGCACCAAAAGGTGGATAAACCCTTTATAAGGTGGGTGCAACAGAGGAAACTTTGGTTGGATCCTTCAGGCAGCTTCGAGCCAAGACGGAGATGGACAAAGAACTCTGCAGCTGAAGAAGAGCCAGGGCCACAGAACCGAAGACTGTTCTGCACATGGGGACCAACCCGTTAGCCCCGCAACATGTGGCTTCAAATCGCACTTCTCTCAACAGCTTTGTTTAGACCCCCAAAGACAAAGACCAAGGCAAAGATGAAGATAAAGACAAAGGCAAAGAACAAAGGCAAAGAGGAAGAACTGGTGTGTTCCTTCCGTGGGACCAGGAAGATCGTGAGACGAGGAGAAGGGAGCTACAGAGCCGCAAGACAAGAAGCTGAGGACCGCTACGCGCATGAGGAAGTCACCCTGAGGCCCGAGACCTGCTGCTCTAAGTCAGTACTCTTCTTGTACTGGGAACCTCCTGCTGCTGCAACACCTTCTTCATCATCAGGCCAGTTCTGGGGTTCAAAATGCCAAACTCTGTCCGTCTCTCTCAAAGTTTCCCTTTTTTAGTTCTCAGTGTCAGCATTAGGGAAAGATAGGCTAGATTATTGATTTTACTTATTTGATTATATCTGCTACTGATTTAAGCTGTACTGACCCTTGCAAAATTGCCTTACTAATAAAATAATTAGCATTTAAGAAAATCTAAAAGATGTTGTGGACATTCAATTAATGAGTCACCTTAAAGTTCTTTGATGGTCATAAAATAGCTATGAAGTTTGATTCTGGGAGGAAAAAGTAGGAATGTTTTATAGGTTGCTTTTAGCCAAAACTAAAATAATGACCTTGGGACTTAACTCTAAGTCACTAAATTTAATCTAGCCGTTAACAAGTGCCGTTATTTTAGGAGAGGAGCTACCGTTAACAGGAGTGGTTGTAGGGGTTATGTCGCTGTGAGGGCTACTCAGCGGATTGCCCCCCAACTGTAAAAGGTCATAACTTCTGGATCGAAGGTAGTCAGAGCTAGACGAGTCCTTTCCGACCCCAGTTTAAACAGATAATTCTCCACAAACTATTGCTAGGGTAAGACCCGAGTTTCTGGGGGTTTTCCGGACCTGTTAGACAGAGAACTGGGCAGTAGTGAGTCCAAAGAGTTGTGAGGAGTGGGCGGGACTTACTATTGGGTAGTAACAGACAATATATATATATATATATATATATATATATATATATATATATATATATATATATATATATATATATATATATATATATATATATATATATATATATATATTTCTGCGCAGTATCTTGCATGTGTGTAGAACTGCACATTTCTGGACTGAGATGTCTGATGTTGTTCCTGGGATCTGTTTGAGCCACTGCTCCAGTTTGGGGGTGACTGCCCCGAGGGCCCCGATGACCACAGGCACCACTGTGGTCTTCACCTTCCAGGTCTTTTCCAGTTCCTCCCTGAGGCCCTGGTATTTCCCCAGTTTCTCGTGCTCCTTTTTCCTGATGTTGTAATCACTTGGTATTGCTACATCCACCACAATGGCTTTCCTCTGTTCTTTATCCACCACCACAATGTCCGGTTGGTTCGCTATTACCATCCTGTCTGTCTGGATCTGGAAGTCCCACAGGATCTTAGCTCGGTCGTTTTCTACCACCTTTGGGGGTGTTCCCCACTTTGATCTTCCAGTCCATATTCTGCACAGATGTTCCTGTACACTATGCCCGCCACTTGGTTATGTCGTTCCATGTACGCTTTCCCTGCCATACTGTAACAGCACCCTGCTGTTACAGTATGTGCTGGACTGTCTCAGGGGCCTCCTTGCACAACCTACACCTTGGGTCTTGTCTGGTGTGGTAGATCTGAGCCTCTATTGCTCTGGTGTTTAGGGCCTGTTCCTGTGCAGCCAGGATGAGTGCCTCTGTGCTGTCCTTGAGTCCAGCTTTTTCCAGCCATTGGTCGGATTTCCTGATATCAGCCACTTCAGTTATTTGTCGGTGGTTCATCCCATGTAGGGGCTTGTCCTCCCATGATGGTACCTCCAGCACCTCATCCTCTGTTCCCCATTGTGTGAGACATTTATTGAGCACATTGTCTGTTGAGACCTTGTCTTTGGTGTATTTATGGATCTTGGATGTTTCATCCTGGACAGTGGCTCTCACACTCACTAGTCCTCTGCCTCCTTCCTTACAGCTTGTATACAGTCTCAGGTGTTGGATTTGGGGTGGAACCCTCCATGCATAGTTAGTAGCTTTATTTCACTGTCATTTGTGAATGTTAGAACCTCATTTTCAACAGTGGAGCTATAAAGGTTGAAAAAGGTTATTATTTTGGAGAAAACATCAATAATTCTACTAAATATGAGGGAAAAAAATTAGTTTGATAAAGGAAAAGCCTCTCAGACTTTGAGCCCGACAGCACCAAACAATTTTTTTTACATTAGATAATTAATTTAATTTAACATAATTATTGTGATAGAAGCCATTTGTTTGTTAGATATTTAATGAAACGTATTTACCGTGTTTGATGTTTGTTGTAAATGACTTGTACTCACAAAGAACGAGGTAATTAGTCCAAGTTTGTCGTTTATTTAACGTTCAGAAACTACAGCAGCTGTAAAGGTCAAAGGTAAACAAAGGTAAAACAACCCGAACAGGTGATCACCTCTAAACCTCTTACACCTTTTTACTCTCTCTCTCTGTCATTTAAGCACACCCGTTGCCATGGCAACCTCCTGCGCTCCACAAGCCGACCAGAGATTACGTTAAAAATATATCATTCAGTCCGTTACGATATCAGGTTTGCATTGCAGGCTTGATATTTATTTTGCGATCATTAATAAGCCTCTCATGAACACAGCGGTGGTTGATTAGTTAATTTTAAACTCCTGCTCTGCTAGATATTTTGGTAATGGAACCGAAACGCACAGAATTGCGCAACAACTTGTTGAAACAATAATTACTGAGATTCTTATTTTTGTTGTGTCATTAATTTGAACACGTTTTGTTGATTTTTGTTGTTCTTTTATAAAGCGAGCCAGAGGGGGACGTGCTGCTCTCAGCCTCCTGGCGGCGTTCAGTTTGTCACCTGATGCCGAGATCGACTCAAAACCTTCCGGGATCCACCTGTTGCACCGCTGCTCTAGCAAAGCACGAACAGTTCAGAAACAATATGAAATGGGAAAAAAGTTATTTATGAACTGATTAAGTCGTGTTTTAGATTGCTCTTGAAAAACTAATCAGTCGCGGCTGCACAGTGAACCCATTGATGTTTTACAGCCGCTCCCCTTTCTTGCAGGTACTGCGTACCCCCGCTAAATCTTTTAGGGGTACGCAGTACCCTGCCGTCCCCCCTTACTTTCACTCCTGCATACCAAATAAAAAAAATAGGGTTAATAAAAAATCTTTGACTCCAAACACAGCCTCCTTAAAGCTTAATGTTTTGTTGTCATTATCATCCTCATACTTCTTGTCTTCAGCCTCATTTCTTTTGTTTCTGAATTTCTGCGTACTCCGTCTCTTTCTCCTTTCGGTTTTCTTCCTTTTCGAGACGCCTGTTAAGCTTGGAGTGATCAATGGTGGCATACGTCAGGTTGTTCGATACACTGTTGAGTTCAGGGGACAAGGCTCCCTTCGCTGCTCCTTGTTGGACTTCAAACTGAGCCTTGTTCACTGATTGACCACTACAACTCTGAAAGATACAAAAACGAATGGCATTACATTATTGCTGAAACAATAAACTTTTTCTCTAATCAGATAGTAATCTGTGAATTTTCAGTCTCTGCCAGATATTCTGTCATATGTCATTTATAAAGGATTGAGCTGAAGTCACGGCCTGCCAAGAACAGAAGAAATAAGGAGAAAATATAGCTTCTTTTTATTCTACTCTTTTATGTATTATATATGTAAAGTTTTGAAGGGTGTTGTTCAAAATTTTCATTTTTGTTTAATAACTAATGACAAATCAATCTTTCATTCAAAGTAAGATTTGAGTGTCTGTTTGAAATGCAACTGTGCTGCCTTTGAAATCAGACAGTTACACCTGCTGCAGCTTTTGCAATTTTTCTTTCCTATATACCTCAGTCATGTCTTCTACAGGTCCTTCTCAAAAAATTAGCATATTGTGATAAAGTTCATTATTTTCTATAATGTAATGATAAAAATTAAACTGTCATATATTTTAGATTCATTGCACACCAACTGAAAATTTTCAGGTCTTTTATTGTTTTAATACTGATGATTTTGGCATACAGCTCATGAAAACCTAAAATCCCTGTCTCAAAAAATTAGCATATCATGAAAAGGTTCTCTGAATGAGCAGTTAACCTCATCATCTGAATCAAAAAAGTAACTCTAAACACCTGCAAAAGATTCCTGAGGCTTTTAAAAACTCCCAGCCTGGTTCATAACTCAAAACTGCAATCATGGGTAAGACTGCCGACCTGACTGCTGTCCAGAAGGCCATCATTGACACCCTCAAGCAAGAGGGTGAGACACAGAAAGACATTTCTGAACGAATAGGCTGTTCCCAGAGTGCTGTATCAAGGCACCTCTGTGGGAAGGACAAAGTGTGGCAGAAAACGCTGCACGAGTAGAGGTGACCGAACCCTGAGGAAGATTGTGGAGAAGGACCGATTCCAGACCTTGGGGGACCTGTGGAAGCAGTGGACTGAGTCTGGAGTAGAAACATCCAGAGCCACTGTGCACAGACGTGTGCAGGAAATGGGCTACAGGTGCTGGTCAAGTCACTGTTGAACCAGAAACAGCGGCAGAAGCGCCTGACCTGGGCTACAGAGAAGCAGCACTGGACTGTTGCTCAGTGGTCCAAAGTACTTTTTTCGGATGAAAGCAAATTGTGCATGTCATTCAGAAATCAAGGTGCCAGAGTCTGGAGGAAGACTGGGGAGAAGGAAATGCCAGAAGGCCAGAAGTCCAGTGTCAAGTACCCACAGTCAGTGATGGTCTGGGGAGCCATGTCAGCTGCTGGTGTTGGTCTACTGTGTTTTATCAAGGGCAGGGTCAATGCAGCAGATATCAGGAGGTTTTGGAGCACTTCATGCTTCCATCTGCTGAAAAACTTTATGGAGATGAAGATTTAATTTTTCAGCACAACCTGGCACCTGCTCACAGAGCCAAAACCACTGGTATTACTGACCATGGTATTACTGTGCTCAACTGGCCTGCCAACTCTCCTGACCTGAACCCCATAGAGAATCTGTGGGATATTGTGAAGAGAAAGTTGAGAGACGCAAGACCCAAAACTCTGGATGAGCTTAAGGCCATTGAAGCATCCTAGGCTCCATTAAACCTCAGCAGAGCCACAGGCTGATTGCCTCCATGCCACATTGAAGGCTGCAAAAGAATTCCTGACCAAGTATTGAGTGCATAACTGAACATAATTACTTGAAAGTTGACTTTTGTCGTATTAAAACACTTTTCTTTTATTGGTCGGATGAAATATGCTAATTTTTTGAGACGGGGATTTTGGGTTTTCATGAGCTGTATGCCAAAATCATCAGTATTAAAACAATTAAAGACCTGAAATATTTCAGTTGGTGTGCAATGAGTCTAACATATATGACAGTTTAATTTTTATCATTACATTATGGAAAATAATGAACTTTATCACAATATGCACATTTTTTGAGAAGGACCTTTATATGCATATGCTAATTAAGTCTTTTTAACCTGCACTTTGGGAACCAGATTTATGAAAATGCACAATTCTCCTTAAATGCTATTGGAGGCCTTTAAATGGACATATGATTTACTGCTGGAGATTCTTAGTTTTAACCCAGACAAATCCATGAAAATCTATGAAAAATATTTATTTATCATTAGGCCTTGCTCAAATTTCCTTTGGCAAAAACCCCCAACAACATTTCACATTTTAAAAGCAGCTTACCTGTGGATCATCTGGAGGGATAGTTTCAAGAGTTTTAACCGAATTTCCAGACTTCTTCAATTTTTTTCTGTGAAAAAATATATTTACTCAGCTAAAGCTTAATATGTTTATGCTGACTTTGCATGCTAACAAGATCAATGAACAGAGTTAATATACCTGTAATATTTCATGGCAATAACAGAAAGAAGGATAAAAATAATTCCCCCGATAAAAACGACAATGAGGATTTCCATCCAGGGAACTGTTGAAGACTCATCTGAGAAAAAGACAAAACAAAATTAAGATAAAGTGTAACTATCAGGTTCGCCCATACAAAGATCTTCAGGCAAAGTCATTCCATTTTTAATAAAATGTTAAAAATATACATACTTCTCACAAAACCTGCATTTATATGTCATAACTCCTTGAAATACGTTTTCAATCATCTTTTGGCAAACTACATTTTAATGTATTTTTCACCTTTCCACACAGGGGGACAACATGCTATTGGATTTAAAACAGCATGTTGCACATTAATAATGTAACTTTGAGGAAAAACTATAAAATTTTGTTCAGTGGCCATAAATTTGACCATTTTCTAACACAATTTTGCTTGACTGATTAACTTGTTTCTGACTATTTATCTTGTTCTCTGTATGATGCTGTCATATCTATCCACATATTAAGCTCTTTGCATTCTCATACTGGCACTGTATCTTAGTTCTGATTGATATTCTTTGGCACTGTAACTTTGCACCATTCTCATTAGACTCAGATGTTGGCTCCACCTGCCTTTCTGTTGATGTTTATGTCTTGTGTTGAGCTTAAACTAAGATAAAAAAAATATTGATACTCTCAAATAATGTGAAAACATATTACAATATTAATAGAGTATTTTAGTTAGAAAAAAAACTGAGTTATAGCCTAATACCGCAACTAGCAAGGCAGTCTCTTCTCTGACTGGACAATCTGATGGGCTGGGCAAAGGCACAGCTGTCTGCAATCCATCCTTACATATAAGCATAGGTTCAACATATAGTCGTTTCCGGAACAGTTAGTTCTGGTCCACTTGTTTCCCAAATTAAAAAATGAGAAAATCTTGAAAGATTACTTGAAGTATTACAGTTTTCTCTGTCGTAAGTTTCTGCTCCCATCAGCTCCACTACCTACAGTCTTGGCACCCAAACGTTGACAAAAATAATCAGATAGATTTATTTATATTTTTATTATATGCTAACAACTTTTTTTTTAAACTGTAGGAGTTTCAAATAAAAACTGTAGGCAAGATTTCCCTGAGGTATTTTGCTTTTCTGCTCACATAGAAGCAGATATTTGTGAACTTTCACAAGCTGCCCAGTGGGTGGCAGTAACAGGAATAACATACTAGAGAACAAAAAGCGGCTAAAGTGAAATTAAACCATCAAAACTCATGTAATCTACCCTCTCATGCATATAAATGATTAAAAGTTGCACAAAAGTGTCACCTGTAAAGGTTTGGCTTCATTTACCTGGTGGGTTTTGAATTGTGAATGTTTTCTCTGTTTCTCCGTTTTCATTGCTGCTGAAACATTTAACGCTGATGTTTTCATGGCTTTTGACGGTGTGTGTAACAGTGCTGTAGACAGCTTGTCCTGACACTGTGACAAAGTTGTTAGTGTGGTCCAAAGGCAGTGACCAATTTACGGTGGGTAGAGGGAACCCCTCACTGATACACACACAGGTCAGCAGCTCCGACTTGAGCACACATTCAGAAGTGTTTAGGATCCCTGAAAACCCTGTAAACACAAAAAATGTGCATTCTCAGTAATAAAGGAGAAGTTCAAAACATCACCTGCTGTTAGTAGTGAAACCTTTGATGGCAAAAATGTGGAAAAGAGGAAAAAAAAGAGTTCTTGTTTTGTCAGTATTGAAACAAACTACTAAAGGATGACTGAATGACGGATTATACTTACAAGTTACTGTGACATTAATTTCTTCTGTCCGAGTGTTATTCAGGTGTTTTGCTGTACAAATGTAAAGCCCAGCATCTTCTCTGATTGCATTGGTGATATAGTAAGAGGCATTTACTTTCTGCAGAACTTTTCCATTTAATTTTCTTGAAAACTTGATTTCTGAAGGAGGGAAGCTGTCTGCACTGCAGGTCAGATTAAGATCATGTCCCTCCTTGACGCTTGTTCTACCTGAGATCTGAGGTTTTCTTGCATCTGTGGAGCACAGTTTAAGAGAAACTGTGAGACTTAAAAAGTACAAAGCAGTACAATACAAATTTTAAACACAATTTCTGCTTTTAACTGCAGAGCAGGTAACTTTGTTGCTTTATTAAAAGATCTGAATTGCAACTATATTCAGCACAATGCCATGCTCTTTATATTTAACTACTCACAGGTCACATTCAGAGTTTCCTCCTGCACAGTTGTGCCAGCAGTGAAGTTGACCTCGCAGCTGAGTTTGGTGTTGTGGTGCTCTGCTTTAGGGTTAAAGGTCAGTGTTGAACTGTGTCTCTGTGTGAAAGCAGTGAGATTCTCAGTTTTTAAGGCAGTTGTGTTTCCTATTATGTGAGAGTCTTTCCCTCCTTTTCCTCTCCACATCCAGGTGATGTTAGGAGGAGACCCAGAGCAGAGACCAGGAGCAGTGCAGGTCAGAGTGGCCTGCTGTCCCTCAGTCAGTGGAGGAATCATCACTGAGGGCTTTTGGTTCAGATCTGATGAAAACACAGATCACATGTGGAATCATTTCAAAAACTCCCTTTTTGATTGAGTTACACAGAAATTCTCGAGGATTCTTTGAGCAGAAGTCGTAATACACCACAGAAAGAAAAGATTGTCCTACCTGAGACAGAAACTTTAGTTGTTTTCTTGTATGAAAATCCATCAGGTTTTCTATTCATTTTCCCATTCACTCTTAGGTGATAGTATCCAGAATCCGACTCAGTGAGATCATTGATCACGATGCTACAGTTCCTCTGACCCACATCAGGCTCCAACAACGACACTCTTCCTTTAAACCCAGCGTCAGTATCTTTATCGTTGTCAGAGTTAAATACACATGACTGTTTCTCATCTTTGTCTTTGTACCAAACCATATGTGTAGGTGTAAATTGTTCATCGGTTCTGAAAGAACATGGTATCACAACACAGAGTCCAGCCTGTCCTGTTACTTCTGTGATAAGAGTAATGCAGAAGTTGCCCTTCTCACAGGACTCTTCCGCCAAAACCAATGCACCTGTCAGCCAAAGATTACATATTATCTTTCATTGGTTTGTTTACAACTAACTTCAATAAGACAGATATGTAGAATCTCAGAAATATGCAAAGAAATACTTTATTATTTCTTCATTGTGAATTTCACTTTCCCAGTAAACTAAAATGAAATACAACATATTTTAATTTAATTAAAACTTGATCATTTGAAAGTGGATGTTTTACCTGATAAAAACACGATTGCCCAGGCAAGAAGAAACATGTTGAAATATTAAACTGGTTTCTCCACAGGATACAGTTTACTGCAGCGTCAGAATAAAAGCAAATCCAACATTAGGTCTGAATGACTCTTAGAAAACTTTGGAGTTTAATAAAGAGTACGTCTCTCTGAAATAGTTTAAAATGTTGTAACATTATTCCCATCAAATTGAATGTTGTTTACCTGTGTTGCCTTGTCCACAGCCTGGCTTCACTGCACTGACCCGTATCTGTGTAAGCTGGAGTTTTTTAAGTTCTCCAGGAAGTTTGTAGATGCTAAATTGTTGTTTTAGCTTGCTGTCTTCAGAAAAGGGAAGTCATTGTTGACACTAACGCAACACATCTTCATTACTTTGACTTTACTGACCTTTTATCAAGTAAAACATGTATTTTCTGTCTAGGATGGGGTTGAAAATGTCAATCTTTTGTCATTTTAAGTGTTGCAAATGATCTCTTTTACCACCTGATATTTGCATGCCCTCTTTTAAATAAATGAAGTGTGTTAAACAACAAAGGACTCAAGCAAAATTATTATCTCTTCGTCTTCCCCATTTTAACAGCAAATCAGTATCTTGTGAGAAACTGAAAGATATTTGAATTGTATGATAAGGACTGTGTGACTGTTATAGTTATGCATTTATTATATGTCAATAATGCTGTTGCACTGGCCTGTATACTGATATCAGTCAGGGCTTCCTTTCATGGGACTAGTTCAGATCACTGCATATTGTTTTTTACTACATATATGAAAATCGTAGTCTATCACTTGTTCCCCAAACCATCAATTTGTTATATGCTTAACAATTCTGCAGATCAGAAAGCAGGTTAAACTGCAGCATGCCCCTGAACCTTTACTTTGTAATGTTGTTCCAAAGTTGGCTATGTTGTACTAAATGCTGATACTAACATGATTTTAAGACTGCTATGTAGCTGTTTGTTTGTTTTTAACTACCCTGCCTTCTTCTGGTCAAGACTCTATACAGTACTCCACAAAATTAATGTTCCACCAGGTCAGAAGCGTTGGTTGTTAGCACCGTTGCTTCACAAAAGTCATCTTATTAAAAAACGCTTTGTGTGTTTCTGTGTAAGCTTTGCATGAATAAGCATTTTTATGCAGCTATGGTCCAAAACCATAAAATATGTGATAGGATAACCGGCCACTCAAGAGTGAAGCTCAAGAGTGAAGCTCAAGAGTGATTGTGTAAATCCATTGTGTGCCTGGAAATTGAATTGAAATTGAAGCAAGCATAAACTGTTCACTGTCATCAACTTCTTCTTTTGCTGCTTTCACTGAATGGCGTGGGTTTTCTCCAGTTCAGAAACTTATCCAACTGTTAGGATATTTTTTTGATGAAATCAAAGCTCATACAAATAAATGTGGATCAGAATTGAGACACACCAATATGGTTTTCTCTCACCATGATGACACACAACTCAAGAGAGCAAAACTGCAAAGACAGACTGAATAATACAATTGAACTTTTATCACACTATAACAAATTATATTTTTCTGATATTGATTAGTAACAATCATAGGCTTTCAGAAATGGTTGCCACAAGAACAAAATTTGTATTGAATTAGAATCATTACAGGATTTGAAGCTTCAGTTGTATGTTGCTAGTGACATGTTCTTGGTTTTAATTTACTTTCTGAGGTTTGAGAGATGTTGTTCATGTTGTTGTCCTTTTGGCCCCTTTCTCCACAGGATTGCCACGGTACTGCAGTGGCAGACATTTCACACCGGATGCCCTTCCTGACACACCCTACCCACACCCCAGTCCTCTGATTATCCCTGGGAATGGAAGGATTTGAACCCTGGTCTCTGACCAACCTGCTCTAGCACCCAAGTCACTACTGCCCCTACTGAGAGATGACTCATAGAAAAGCACAAAAAAAGGTATTTTCTATGTTTCATTCATCTAAACAAAAAAAAACCTAAAAACACAAATGACCATAATTTTGTTGTGTTTAAAAACAGCACACCAGACAAGGTATTGTTTTCTACCAATAATCCACTGTTGTTTTTTTGTATTTTTTATTTTTTTGTCTTTTATTTGTACTTATTTGGAACAGAAGACAGATGAATTTTGAATTGCTTAAAATAAAACAGAGCAAACCATATAATAATAAAACTGTCATACCTTTGCAATCTCTGATAATTTGCAGAGAGTTTGCAACTACTGATTTGAATTACTGTGTCAGAATATCAGAACTGTAGAAAAAAAATATATGTAATGACAATGATAATAATAATGATCACAAAGTATTGGACAATTTAACTGTACAACACACCGTGACAAAGAATTAGGTGTATTTAATACTGGTGTGAAAAAAAGAAATACAAAAATAAGAGGCATTGTAAGACTGCAAGCCAGCATATCTGGAACCCTCCATTAAAGTAACAAGAACACTGTCTTAATAAAAGGCAGAGTTAATTAGAATTGGTCAAAGCTGACAATGTTTGCATGCTGTAATAAACACAACTTTAAAAACTTGTTCTAATAGTTGTGCCATTCTTACCACACAGATTCTGCCCTCTCTTGATGTCAGACCATGTATTAGCAATTACCTTTTTGTGTGTCATTATTTCTTTGACCAATGTCCAAATAGGACAGAATATTTCAAACAAGAATCTTGCATAACGATTCTTCACACTATATTTTTGTGATACCTTGGATAAAAGCATTGTACTATTTAATAATTATGCATCCATTACTTTGAGGTGTTACAGAGGAAGTATTTCCTTTGGAAATTTACAACGAGTAAGGCTTCATTTGGAATCTCTTAGCAGCTGTTAAATGCTGTCTGTATTGCATGAAAATTGCAGAGAAAAAAAAAATCATGCCAACAGAATCCAAAACATGTGTTGTCTATCAGAACCTATGCAGCATGGCCAGATGTAGGTGTAATTTGGAGGTGTGTCATTTAGGGAGCTCAGAATAAACCAGCTTCTATGTAGAGTAGGTTATATTCTGGAGTGGTATTTATGGAGAAGGTAAACTGGATTGTTTGCTAAAGGTGGTCGGTGAGATTCTTTTAGTTAAAGCCAGAGCAGTGGGGGAACCTGAAGCAGAAAACTGACATTGCAGAGTATTTTGATAATATGAAAGGAATCCTGCCTGCAGGGTGAGTGTGGTTAGGATATAGCCTTGACATGACAAGACAGCTTGAGATAACAAAGCCATGCAGGTACACAGCAACCCAGCTGGACAAATGCCACCACATTCCTATGTGATATATTGCTTCGGCAAATTTGTGTGCGAACAAGGAACTCTCACGGTTCATGCAAGCCCACAGTATTTAATCCTGGCTGATTTTCAAAGTAACAGTATGGTTTTTGTCCAATGAAAAGAGTGCCTAGCAAATATCACAAACCTAAATTTATTGTACATTAGGGGAGTTTAATAAAACTGAGGTTTTAATAAATATTTTAAGCTAGCCGATTTTAATTTGAAATCAGTGAAATTAAGCAGGCAGTTTTCTTCTGAATTTTCTGATTTGACTCGTTAAGTTCAATATTGTTTAATATTTGAAGCCTATATTAAGACAGTGTTTATCCAGACTGGCTCTCGACTGCTTTTAAATGTGTCAAACTGGTGAAACACTCATGCAAAATATGTTGTAAACACACTGCCATCATCTTCTTCATAAATATACATCAATTTTATTTATTATAAGACATCATTATCAAGTTAGACTATTAGTGTGCTTTAATATCACATCACAGGTTCATCAAATGTATTTGAGCAGCACAACCAGTTGACGAGTTGGCGTTACTGTTTTCACTCATAAGTTTGACGCAATCCTGTGAGAAAGAGGAATCCATTTCTGTGGGAAGTTAACAGATACCCCACAGATCACAGACATCTGATCTTTCGGCACAATTTCAACACACACGCATACAAACACACACATTGTCTAGAGGAGATAACACTTTGGCCCCACACACATTTATATGTTGTGCTTTAGGTTTGTATTTTCTAGAATGCGTGAGAAAACATTTTTTTGGAGAAGAAAATAGACGTTTTGCACTTGCCACAGTAAGTGAAAATTTATATAAATTAAGGGAAAATGCTTGAAATGAATTGTGGCAGTTTTTGTAAGTGGGTGGCATGTCACTTAAACTTTGAAATTGCTGTCAAACGTAAGTGACACCTTTCTGTTTTCTGTCTACTGAGTTCCACAACATATCAAATACAGTAATGATGAGGCAAGATACCAAGCTGTATAACTCTGTTGTGTCTCGATACATTGATGTGCTTAAGATGTAATGAACCAGAACCAGAAAAGAGAGGATTTAATCTCTGTTCAGAAAACTGAAGAAAAACACAGTAACTCCTTGCCCTGATGCTTCGACCGGCAGCAGACGCAGTGACAGTGGTCAGACAGATCAAATAATGAGACAGATGAGACACTGATAACTACAAGAATAAAACAAAATGTGAAATGATGTAGAAACAATGTGCAACAATCGAATCTTGCAATTAAAATAATGTGTGATTTCGTCCTGTGAGTCCTGCTCCATCCTGGAAAACTGGCAGTTTTGAGTTGCGTATAAAAAGGATATTGCATAAAGAAAGGGCCACTGTCAGGGAGTTGTACATTATAAATTATACACCAGGGAAAAAAAATGAAACAGTGAGTCACCATAATCAGGGAGGAATCCAGTGAAGGAGTTAATAAAAGTTTTTGTTGAGGATGTATGTAACTCGTGGCTGCCACTGCGTCTCGCGTAGCCGAGGGATCAGGGAAGGATCGCGATTCATTTGGCTTTGATTTCTGTGTAGTTGCTGCCGTCATCTCCCCTCCCAGATGCCCCCTCCCTGGGCCTGGCGCCAATAAACTCCAGAGAAGCGTAATTCAGCTCTTGCCTCTCCAGTCCTGCCACAGAGCCCACAGGTTGGTAATCCCCGTCTTCTCCCTGCAGACAGAAGGAGCATTCACCACCACCAACTATCAAGATCCAAGGCATGAACAGAAATCAGTTAGGAGTTACTGGTTGACATAATGACAATAGGACTGACGATGTTTGGTGTTAATCTCGCGGTTCGTGTTACGAATGAGGAAGCCATGCAGAAGGCCTTTTCGGAAACAAATTAAAGTGAACAGAAGAGAGAAGCTGATATGCAAGGGGGATGCATCTGTCTCTGTGGCTTGTGTCTTAATGGGGATTCGTTTGGGAACCTTACCGTAGTCTCCTCTAGAATGGAGTTAAACTTTGAGCCCAACAGCTCTGTCTTAAGCTGTGCAAGAGTTAGGGGAGAGAAAAAACAGACAGAAAACGCAGAGAAGCGATGAAAGCAGGAGAAAAACAGTGTTTCGAAAGGTCATTGTTGGAGTTATTAGACTGCTAGTGGGAGAGATTACTTCATGACCTCTTTTCAGAGCTCAAAATGGGGTCTCAATACTATTTTCATTACACAAAATGTTAACCCCAAACATTCTGAGAATGGTCGTTCAACCCCTCCGTATTTATAATCTGAATTATTGACATCGTTATGTCTCACCACTTTCTTCCTCAGATTTTGTTTGTCCTTCTTGACTGCGCTGTAGTACAAAGCTGGGTTCTCCAGGACCACGTCCTGCCTAGGGTTGCCATTCTCTCTGGGGGACGGAGTCACATAATCAGACTCGGTCTCAGCTGCCAGTAAAGCTGGGCGACACGCCAAGCCTGGGCATCCATTTTAAAACAAGCTGTTTAAGGTTATGCTGGAGGCCGTCTCTGGCTGTGAGTGACGTGGTTATTTGATGGGTTTAGTCGCTGAGATCGCTGTTCTACTGAAGAAAGCTTGCGAATTTGAGGGTCGAATGAGGCCTTGGGACTAAATTAAAGCACCTTGGTTAAGAGGGCTGCCTGGGTTGTATTTAGCACAGCAGGTCAAGGATACGGAAGCAATGTCAGAGCAAAGAATCATGCCTGCAAAATATAAGGTTAGTCCAGCTTGCTTACTACCTCCACAAGGCAGCCAGTGTGAATTTGCAAAGATTTCATCTCAGTTTTGTTGTAGCAAATGAACTGAAATCGCTTTTAGACAGAAGATGCTCACGTCCACATCGATCCCACATTCACTCAAATACAATCTGCATACATGTGTTTTAGAATGGATGACTAGGCTCAAGTGTTTCCAAGGATCTCACAAAATTCTTAGTAAGCAAAACAAAAACGTCCGTGTAACATTGTCTTCTCCATTAGTTTGTTGTTTATACTCACTTCTTGTTATTCTGGCCCACATATCTCACTGCTGCAATAATGAAGGCAATCACTGCGACTCCTCCAATGGTGCCAACTATAACTGCCATCATGTACTTTTCTAAAAACACAAAGGTGATGGTCTGTAAACTGACAGCAACATTTGCACAAATATTGCTCAGATGGTGTTAAGCCCAAAATTATTCATACCCCTGGGCTAATTTGAATACGACAATTTTTTTCATTAAACCAATAAGTTTGTTGACTGCTAAATCTGCGATGGGGTATGAATGCATTTTGGCTCGACTGTGGAAAGGGAGTTAAATCAGCGATCATAATCTAGACACTCTACAGTAAATAGACAAATATTGTACAAACTGTATTTCTCATAAAAGCTTTTCTTAAGCAAATGTAGCCCGATTAGTCAGTCAAAAAGGTAATTAAGTTATTTGCTTTTCAGTGTGAAAATAGTAATGGAAATAAGCTGCAATGATTTGTTCCTACTTCTCTTTTAGACATAACCTCATTAATAGTTATCATTAATAGTGGACTTCCTAAACATTGAATCTGGAAATGTCTTTATGTATTTACAATCAACATGTTTCAACCTTCTCAAAAGGATACTGGTCATTTACGGTCTTTTATTGCTGGAGTACTTCTGCAAGTGATGGAAGGCTTGCCTAAATCACTTCTTTATTGAAAGATAAAAAGTTCCTATGATATCCGAGTTTAAATGAGGTGTAATCCATCTTTAAACTAGCTCAGCCTTAATAATAAAACCTCATACCAGGAACAATGTCTCCCCTCTGTTTTCCTCAGATCTTATTGTAGTCCCTTGTGATCATCACTGTTTCATCATAGATCCTTCTATTTTCTCATTTTTGACTCATTCTCATGTAATTTTCATTTTAAAAATGTCCACAGTCTTTGACATTCTTTCTTTTGATTCATTGGTCCAGTCTCGATGCTTTATCGGAGTCTGTGATTGTCATGTTCTAACTTCCTTAACATACCCATAACTTGAAACCAGACTGCACAGTTAGTAGCACTGTTGCTTTGCAGACAGAAAGTCCAGGGCTCAAATCGTAGCCTTGGCGCTTTCTGCATGCAGTTTGCATGTTCTCTTTGTCTTTTCTGCAGATTCTCCGGCTCCCTCTCGCAGTCCAAAAACATAACTGCTTGGTCAACTGGTCTCTGTAAATTATCCTCAGGTATGAATGAGTCTGTGTAGGCATGTTTCAGAAAAATCCCAGGAGGAAGATAACCGGAATACAATAGATTTGGGTGTATTGGGATGTATCACATCCTAAAAACCGGAGGTGTAATGTTACTGAAGCAGGAGAAATAGTGCTTTATTTGGGATTTATTTTTCTAGTAGATCAATACAGATTTAATTCACTGGAGCAGAACAGAGTGTGTGTGATTAATTACAGTCTCTGAGCCTGTTGTAATGAAGGGCCAACATCAGCAGACTTTTTAAGTGATCCAAGAAATTGATGCAAATCAACGCTTAGATCTGAATAACTATGCCAGATTTTTAGAATCATTAAAGCCATCTTGAAACTTTCACTAGGTTGGATTGTGCATTGCAACGTATGTGGTGTGCTCATGTCATGCAGCAAACAAAATACCAGACAAATGAGGTACTAACCTGGGTGATTATACAAACACTCCAAAAAGGGAAGTGTTAAAGAAATGGCCAGCTGTAGGGTAGCAGATATGAAAAGGGTTGCATTGTGAAATTAATTAATAATGTAGCTTCATCAGCTTTATACCAATGTGAGAGTGCTCCAGGGAACATTTATTTTGGGGAGAATCTGAGAGTCAAGTTGTAGAAGGAATCTCCAAAGAATTATGCATACCATCCCTACTTATAAATTCTAGAAAATACACACGCCTGTAACATCTGGTTTCAGTTATCACTCAAAAAACATCTGCAATCCTAAGAGCATATCTCCTTCAGCATGTCCCAAGGTGCGCCTGTTGTTATAAGAGGAACTTTGTCAAAAGGGCGTCTGGAGGGTTAAAGGCAAAAGGTCATATCCTCTAGAAAAAGTCAGACATCTATCATTTGTTCGAACATACACTGCTCAAAAAAATAAAAGGAACACTTCAGTGTTCACTTAAATGTTAAAGTGTTCCCTTTATTTTTTTGAGCAGTGTATAATCTCAGGCTCTATACAAGATGGAACTATACTAGAAATCCATCTCTTATATAAGTGGAAGGCAGCACACTGACAATGCTTTTGCTAAAATGTACAAATTATTTTCTCCACTCCTCCCTGTTCAAATAAACCAGTTTTAGTTTTAGTTGCTTAATACACGTTAACCATTTGGTTTTGCTGTAAAAAACAAAAATCATAATTTACGTTGTTTCACATTAAAATCAAACTCTCAAAACTGTGCTGTCAAAGCAAAGGTAAACTCTTTGGACTCACTTTCTTGTTGGAGCTCCAAAAGCACGCTCTCCCTCCCATAGATGTTGTACATGCTGCAGTGGACGTTCACAGCCGGCCCGTTGTTGTCGGCCCGCTCACCTTTCTCCCGTAGTTTGATCATCGCAGTGGACGTGTGACCGTCCGTGTGAGTGTAGAAGTTGAACCGACCGTCGGTTTCGTTGATGGTGATGTTGAGGTCAGGGAGGTAAAACTCAATCGTGGGTTCGGGGTTTCCCACGGCCACACAAACACACTGGACTCCCTCCCTCACCACTGTGCACTTTGACTCCTCCAGAAACACAGGGGCATCTGTTAAAAAGGGACAAACAGATAAAGGAGTTGATAAACAGAACATGCCTGTGAAATATTTTAACACTATCAAACAAATTGTCAATAAAGTCACCATCTAATCACTGTACGCTAGATGAAAAGATATAGACAATTAAAAGTTTCTACAATCACCATTACAATATTCCATTATACTACCATAAATTTGCCAATGAGAATAATCCAGGACATTGAGGCACTCACATTCCACAGTGATATTGAGGGAAGCGCTGGCCCGTCCATGCTCATTCTCCGCCAGGCAGCGATACTGTCCTGTTTGCTGCGGCGTGATATCCATGATCTCCAGCACCGAGAGCTCGCCAGCAGTTATGGAGCCTGCCAGCTCCCCGTCCTTCAGCCAGGTCAGGGTCGGGGCAGGGCTCCCCATGGTGTTACAGTGCAGGGCCAGCGAGGAGCCCTGAACTACTGTCATGGAGTCATTCACAACAGGCTCACGAGGAGGGTCTGTAAAAAAATAAAAGTTAAAAAACAGGGAGAATTTGAGTTTGTTCTTATGTTTGCTACTCAGATAAAAAAAAAAAAAACATTTTATTTCTGATTGTCAAGAATGTTCTCACAGTAACAACATGCATTTAAATCTGACAGTAGTTTATTATCATGTTATGAAAATCAATGCTATGACAACAAAACATCTCCGACATTTCAGGAGAAAAGATAATCTCAAGTCACAAAAAGTATTTAATACCTCCATAAATCCTCTCGTCTAAATACACTTTATCTGTTTAAAAGAACATCTAATCACTCAAAAGCTTTACTGCAGTTCTAAAGTTCACTTTCAGTTTTATAACTACTAATGTAGGGAAATGAGTTGATTCCCAGAAATAAAATGAAATGTAAAATTTGTCACTGAAAGAAAAGTTTAAAAGACTGTATTTTAAAGGAATAGTTCAGAATTTTATTAAGTACGGCTCTGTTTAAAGACGGTAAGATCATAATATCTCATT
The DNA here is from genome assembly GCF_904066995.2 of Poecilia reticulata. Classification (NCBI taxonomy): domain Eukaryota; kingdom Metazoa; phylum Chordata; class Actinopteri; order Cyprinodontiformes; family Poeciliidae; genus Poecilia; species Poecilia reticulata. The sequence goes on from NC_088845.1 coordinate 11,473,458, forward strand.
TCTATTAAATAACTCTCTTCAGACATTTACTTAGCACAAATTATTTGGTCCTAGAGGCAAAAGCTAATGGTAATTAAACAAGCATTTTAAAACAATCTCAAAAACATAACTTCCTTTTATGCAAATGGTATTTAAATACCCTGAAATTATTATCACGTGTGTTGGCCAATTATTTCCACAAAAACATAAAGTGTTAATGGAGGTCAGCAGTGGTGCATCACCAGTAATCTGACTTTTTGAAACACATTTGAAAAACAGAACATGCAGTAAGATAGTAACTTCTTATAACTTTTGAACCAAACCTCACTTCAAGCATACAAAAACTGTCTTTTTTTTCTCTGTGTTTTAGAAAACATCCCTGGCTAAGACCATAAACTGCAGACATTGGAGGAAAAAAGAACAACGCTGTTAGCCATTTGTGCTATGGAGCTCATTTCCCAGACTTACATTTCACAGCGAGGTACAGTGATGTGTTCATAATGCCATAGCCATTGTCTCCAACGCAGGTGTAAATCCCCTCATTTTCAGGTGTCACATCATCCAGGGAGAGAGAGATGTTGGATGCTGTGTCCCATAGCACCTCCTGGTCTCCGAACAGCCAGGCGACACGGGGAGAAGGGTTGCTGTCCACTTCACAGTGCAGTGTCACAGAGCTGCCCTCCATCACTTCAGAGGATACGTTCACCCACACTGATCGCGGAGAATCTAAAAGGTAACGAAAAAAATTAGGCCTTTGTTTGTTGGTACTCAAGTTTTCAGATGCCACGTCCAAACAGGAGACCCACACATCACTCCAAAAGGTTTCAATGCACTTACACTTGACGTCTAATGAGACGAGCCTCTCATAGACCAGTGTGGTGTTGGGGAAGTAGACCCTGCAACCCAGTAGCTGGCCATTGTGCATAGGTCTGGGTGTGAAGGTGAGGGTGTTAGAGATTACTGCTGTATTGCTCTCCTCCGTGTAGTCAGCGCTGAACTCCGGATCAGGCAGGTAGTCGGTGTACATCCACTGGATCTCTGGGGTCATGTCTGGGCAGTTATCAGGAGCGTAGCACGTCAGCTCCAGGGTCTCGTCGCTAACAATCTCCTCTGGTATGTCAATGTTGGGCTGATCTGCAGAACAGAGCATAATCATCCTCAGTTTAAGTTTTTCTGGGTTACCAATGAGAATATTTGCTTCGTTATTGGCTCACCTAAAACTTTGAGCTCAGCATAGTCTGGGTAGGAATATTTATTGGCTCCACCAACGTCCGCACGGAAGTAGTATCTTCCTGAGTGCTCTGTGCCAACATTGCCAATAAGCAGTGTGCAGTTTCTCTGGTTGAGGTCACCCAAAAGCTTGGTGCGGCCCTTGTAGCTCTCGTGCACAACGTCTGTGAGTGATTTAAAGACCACAGGGGGGAACAGTTGCGGATAGGGCTGGCCAAAGTACCAAATACCATGAACACCCCGGGCGGGCCTGATTCCAGACGGGTACATGAAACTGCATGGGATGACCACACAGGAGTTTGTCATGGCTGAGATGTCCCGAGGTAACCAAATATTCCACTGACAGTTGGCATCTGTACAAGTAGAGGGAAGCAGAGTCAAAGTTGATGTCCATTATTTCAAAGTAGAAGAAAAATCACATGATTTGATTGATTATGAAAACACAGAAATGTATTACCACTGATAATTAACAGCAGAGGTATGAGCAGCTCCAAACACCACATTGTCTTGGCTTAGCACTGGACCATAGACTTCTAAAAGAAACACACACACATTCAGTTACAGCACAGCAGGAGGGGAACAAGTCTATATAATGTGTATGCTTGGATTTGATCAGATAAACTAATGACTATTTTACCCACATTAAAAGATTTCAACTTACCCGTTTGGTCTATTTGTTTTTATTACTGGAATAAACTAAAACCTTTATCTTAAATATGTGGAAAACATGTTTTGATCAAATTTTGCCAACCTTCAACTAAAGTGTGGTGAAGTATCTAAAACACTTTCTGTCAAAATGAGTGAAGCACTCTTAACAAACATGTTTTGGGTACTTTCAGTGAAGACTCCCTCAGCTCTTCTGGCACTTTGGCACTTATGATGGAAATATAGAGGCAGAAATATTTGTGTGACAATAACCAAAATGATCATGATGCTCCAATTTGCCTTCTGATGTTTGAAACATCTTTTTCTAAACACTTGCGAAAAAGTCATTTTATAGTAATTTAACAACATTTCACATGACAAAAATAAAACAAAAAACATTTTTTACATCATTTAAACTAATACAATTTTATGTTTTATTCTTGGGGTGCACCGATTGCAGTTTTCTGGCCGATCAGAGATTACCAATCTTTTAAGCTTAACCTGACTATTCCGATTTTGGCTGATTAATGAAAAAGTGAGAATTTCATGTCTTGAATTTTTCAATTTCAGTGCTTAATGTTGATGTCCCATTTGCACATCACAAAACCTTGTATTTATGCACATACTTTGGGAATCCACTTTAGTTACCACAGAAAAGCAGATAAAATATTCTAAATCTGGTTCTTCTCATCAGACCATCATGTATCAACATTCCACACAAAGACAAATAATTCATTATTATTTCACAGAGTGGATGGCATGTCGCTGTATAGGAAGGGAACAATGACATTTCTAGAGAAAATCTTTGATTTTGTAAAATGGTATTAATATATTTTTCTAAGTTTTGTTAAGCATCAGATTACTCTTTATCAAAGCTTAACTTACTTCAGTGGTACTTGTATTAATCTTACTTTACTCTGAATCCACTCATTAAAATTAATAAAAACTTGCATAGAGAGACTGCCGTGGTCAAAACTTCAATTGTAAGAGGTAATAAAAATGAAAAACATATATTTTGAGAGTCATTCTTGTGCCTTGGGTTAGGACACTGATTTGTAACTAGCAGAGTGAGGTAGGTTTTACCTTGAAAAGCTGATGGTTCACAACAGACTGAGTCACTGCAGCTTATCGACAGCTCCACTAGAGGGTGTTTACTCACACCCAGGCAGCTTGACAGCCCTGTTCTCTACAAGAAAGAAACAAGCAAAAAAAAAGCATTACGAGTCCCGTCACCATGATCTGGCGATTACATCACACTCACTCTGACACAGAGCAGTAGTAAGACCTACAAACGCAGCGTCAGTGGGCACCTGCTCGCGCCCCCTCAGTGGAGTCTCTCATTATGGTGGCCATACGTAAGACCTCACGATGAATGACCCTCACTGTTGGTTGAGTTCTGACATGAAGCCAAACACCAGTCACCACACATCATGTCATCAGTAGATTACTGATGCTATTTGTGCTGTGCTAGAATTAAATCAGGAGCGAGGGAGGGACTTATAACACTACACACTGATGACAATGTGGGTGTAAGCGACAAACATTAGAAAGTCAATACTGACAAAATGGCATAAAAAGCAAAGCAAATTGAAAATGCATATCAAATATTTATTGTAAATTGGTCCAGTGTTGATTTACATCACATTTTATAAATTGCTGAGTCTATGAGAAGCTGTAATTTCCACCAAGTGAAAATAACATGTTAAAAACTTAGAATAACTTCAATGTTTCCAAACAGAAACCAACATTAAAGCATATTGTAAGCATTTTATGTCTTTAGCACAGACCCAGTGTAAGACCCAGTGTCCTAATGTAGATCCAGCAAACGGTCACAGGCTCTGGGAAACACAAGTAGGTTAAAAGGCAAAAATTCTGAAAACATAAGTCACCGATCTGGAGTTCAACTGCTCTAAATTTGGCATCACAGTAAAATGTTTTCACAAACGTAATGTTTCACAAATCAAAAGTAGGTTTTTGAAGAATCTTTGATTAATTTTATGTAGTCTTGAACTGTTTATATGTTGTGAATTTTTTGCATGTCCCAACCTTGAAGTGATCATACCAAAAACAATGCTATTTTTATGTCAGTGCAAAAATAATCCTGCTTAGGTCTAAGCAGTGTAAGTGTTTTATTTGTAAAACTACAGGTGGCCGAATGCAGTCCAAATAGCAAACCATCATTTGCCATGACTGCCAAGTAGAAATCTACAAATCAGAATGGCCAGCAGCAATGTAAGGCAACTCCCTGACTGTGCAGGCAAGTAAGTAATAGGAAACCCACTGATTTCTGGACTAACATAATATAATACTGGATTGCAGAGCTGAATTTGGGAATGACACCAAGTTCAGCTTAGCCACACTACCAGTCCAGAAACCTGTGGGGTTTCCAAATTGATATCCTTAAAGACCTGGCCACAAAGCAGCAAAAACTGTATCAACATGTTCAGTAAAGAATGCTGTGTAGAGCTGTTTGTGTGAAAGATTTATTTCTATGCAAGTCATTACCAGCACAGCTGCCACCAAGTTATTTAACCATAGTCTCTTACAAGTTTGCTGTTTGCACGAGACAATCTGTTGGAAAGTAATGAGAATCAATTGAGCTTCCAGCTTCAGGTGATCACCTAATTAAATCCATCTTTTAAGAAATCATGTCATTTCCACAAGAATGTTTTAGATTTCATGAAAAATCACGACAAACTGAGGTCCTGTTACACAGCTGCTTGAAAATCAGTATGTTGGTACTTGTTATATAAAACTGAGATCAGAAATAAATAATTTTATATTATTTTGATAGATGGTAAGGGAGTATTTTTTGCTGAAAAATCCTTTCATTCAATTCTTGACAAAACATTGTTTTTGTTCGTTTTTCTTGACAGCTAACACCTGACCTCTGATGTAACCTCTGATCTAATAATCAGTTTCCAGAAGAATTTGAAGTCCTGCGGATTTCTTCAAATCTTTCTTACAAATCTTATGATTCATAACACGGGAGTTTCCGAATTCCGACTGTCACTTTCATGGGTTTCCATTTCTAATATTAAACCTAAATCTATAACAGTTTTAAAATGGAACAAAAAACCAAATGTACACCAACAAAAGGATGAAAAATTAATAAACGCAAAAGAACAAGCAGAGGATTTTGGCTTTGTGCTGCAGCAGCCGGTGTGTGCAGATGGCGAGATTGGGAGTGGATGGTGCTTCAGAGCTTCGTGATTAACACATCCCATCATCCCCCGGAGAATCCATGACCAATATTAACTTTGCTGATGGACAGCAGGGAACGTTTCTGTTTGTTTGACATGGCCAGGGATGCGTCATGCTGTTCATCATGCAGCCAAACCTCCAGAAAAATAGCCACATAACTGGTGATATTTCAACATGTTATAAATCTTGTCTGACTGCTAAGAAGTTCCAGTTTCATGCTAGTTTGACCTTTAAAACCTGCATGCTTGTTCATTTTGGCCACATGGGGGCAGTAGAATCCATTTCGGAGCAGAGCATCCTCACACTTGCGGCTAACAGGATGACCTTTCTAGCTGTTGACTATTTCAACACTTAGAAATCCGAAGCAGCATTAGCATGAAGAAGATGGAAAATTAAATCTCACAAAATTGATTGTGTTCTAAAGGTGACACAGACAAAGAGATGCTTTATAAGACATTCAGGCCCGGGGCAAGAGTCCGGAAAAATCTGCGCTCTCAACAAAAGGCCAAGAGCTTCATGGGAATGATCTGGAGAGAAGGAGGTTGTGCAGCAGCAACGGCAGGAGACAACAGAGCAGAGCAGCCAGGCATGGCCAGTGACACCACCACCAACCTCAACAACGACCTCATTGATGGGGCAGACAAACGGCTGGCACAGAGCACCCTGCATACGTGTGCACGCTTACAGGGCCCACACAGAAAACACTTGCCTCATACCAGCCTCAGCACCAGGCTCCTGCTGCCTCGCGGTCCTGAAGGCTTCTTTTTTTTTTTTTGTTTTCTTCACGTTGTTTTTGTTCTCCCCGAGCTGGTGGTCTCACTCCGGTTTCCAGATGTCAGACTGCGTGTGAGAACACAGAAAAGGTGGAAATATATCAGTGTTTCTTGGGCACAAGAAGAATGAGGAGCCTGCATGGAACCTGTCTGGATGTAGGCAGATTTATTAAGTATGTCCTCCGTCATAGAGATGTCAGTGGCCCACTCAGCATTCCTCCCTCTGTTTTATGGTTTCCCTACGATGTCTCCATGCCTTGATGTCTGAGTCAGAGGCTGGTGCGACTTAAATTTCATTCTTTATCTTAATAGTTGATTTGTAGGGGAACAGCTGGTACGTATGAATAAATACAGCACCTTTGACAAGGGCTTTTGGTTACATGAAAGCATAAATAATAATAATACACACTGTTTAAAAAAAATGCAAATACAAGGCAGAATAAAAATTAAATTCTCATTAAGACTCATAGGAAATATTTCATCCCTCAGATTTCTACAGTTTTTGCTTTTGCGTCACACTTAAATGTTTCAAATACAAAAAAGAAACATCAGGCAACCAGAGTAAATACAAAACGCAGTTTATTCATAAAGGGGAAAAAAAGCTAACCACTGTTTTTTCATTCTAAAAATTTCATTCTAAATTGTTTTTACATTATTAGAGTTTTATTCATTCCATTTTTTATTGCTGAATCATGAACACTGTCTTTAAATTAGGCAACACCAACCTTAACTAAGGTAAGTGAAGCTTGCATTTAATTAGCTGTTCAATAGGTCTGGCAGTAACCAGGTTTAGATTATGAAATGTAACAAACATTGTGGTCAATTCAGTGTTTTTGGTTTGCTTAGCTTCTCTCTCTAAATAAATGAAATTTGTAAACTGAAATTTGTAATTATTTAAGTTGTCTTTACATGATTGGTGATCTGAAACATTTGAATGAGACACAAAACACAGAAATGCTGTAAGAGGCAAGCAATTTTTCTCAGCACTGTAATAAATAGAGAGACACAATCTATTAAAACTAAACAAAGAACTGTCCTGATCCGCTAGGACTACATGGCTGGTCTTTATTTTGAAACTGATCCAGTTTCATAAGTGGAATCAAATGATCACTAAACATTCAAGAAACCAGAGAAGCTTTAAAAATAAGTTTGAAGTTAAAACTTTTGATATATATTTTTAAAAAGGCACATAGTATTCTGCTTCTTGGAAACAGTGATCTGATTTAATGGGCTCCCTGTCCAAGATTTTAATCTTCTAATTATAATTTATCCTCACAGGCTTTATTATTGCAGATACAGCTTGTGACTAAGAGGTTAAACAGTAATTTTATGTGAAAAAAAAAACAAAAAAAAAACATTAGTGCTATTCCTGCTTTAGCATGAAGAGAGAAGCAGCGATGACTCAATATCACTTTGAATAAGGCGTCATTAGAGCAACATATGAAGTGTAGGAGGAACTTGTGAAAAATATGATTATGTAAATTGCAAATTTACATTACTTTGAAACACTTTGATCTTTAACTTTATTTTTTTCAACTGCATCTGAACACACTCTATAATTAGAGCCAAGAAAGTGTTTATATCGGCTTCTGTTTGTGGGCAGATTTTAATCTGATTTTATGTCTTTCCAAGCTCATGTAGATCTGATATCTGCCCTGGTGAGGAATGTGTGGAGGTGGGGTACACAAGCACGGATCCACTGAGAGGTCCACCTAGTTTACATACTAATACAACAAGGCTAAATTGTGTCTCCAGTGAGCAAGGTTCTCCAACGCCTTTGTTGCAACTGGAGTGCGTCACTTGAGCTGAAAAGCCTTCAGACCACAGGCCGAATGATGGCATCGAATGAGCTCAAGGGAATCCCTCTGCAAACAGTCTGGAGAGGAGCTGAAGTGAAGAATGTTACATTGAGGCGCTGGAGACGTGGACTAATGAATAAGCAGCATGCCATAACCCCCTACACATGCATGCAGCATAAGGCAAGCTGGCTCAGTCTTTGGTGTAGGGCACATTGATATGTGACCTTCCTCCACACTCCCTCTGCACTGGTTGTAAATTAAGCATGCACTATTGTCCTGCTGGGAATGAAGTCATTGTCGATCAGATCAAACTTTATAAGCATTATCAGTTTGGTTATATAAATTTAAACAAAGAGTTTTGCCTAATATTCATATGGCTTTGTGAAAGAGATCCTTCTCTCATCAAACGTCGGTGTTATCGCTTCTCCAAAATCATTCCTTTGGGATATTTGTTGTACCCAAGCAATCAGCCCAGATAAATCAGGTTGTGACACCTTTGATGATTCATCTATGCAACTGAAGCTGCTAATACGAAAACAACTGGCCGTGCCAAGGAGAACCTTTTCATTGTTAATATCGTCTGCAGTCCGTGCACAAGAGCAGCGGCTCAGCTCCTTGGATGAAGGGAGGGAGGGAAAGAATGGGAACCTTGTCTGCAGAACACTGCCCATTGTGCAGGGGAACAAACTGGAGGAATTTTTTTTTTTTTTTCCGGAACAGGCTCGCTCACAGCTTGCGCTTTGCTGCTTGCCTGTGACGCGCGTTGATCCACCACAAGCTAAGGCTCCCACCAAAATACTGAGAGGAGCAGATGGTCTTAAAACATGGCCGCTCCCCCTCCCACACATGGAGCGCTGAGCTGCGATGAGCGCGCGCACACTAAAAGACACACGGTGTAAACATTAAAAAGAAGGTATGCCAGCGTCTAGTCACACAGTCTGTCAAAAGAAAGGAAAGATTAGACTTTTATGGGATAAAAAAAATAAATGTATTAAATTAGTTTTTATAATGTATGAGATATTTAACCATTTTTACATTTTCAGACACTTCCTCCTGTAAATCTTCAGTGGGCTCCACCACTTTTCACCCCGTTTTCTATTCAGCTTGTACAGTAGTTTAAACTTTAAAATCCACTTTGAAATGTTTCTCTCCCACCATCGGTTTAATTGTGAGTCTTTTTCCAAGAACACATATCAACAAGGAGAGCTTTAGTTGGCAGACCCCCAACAGAACAACAAACCAGGAGCACAAGCAGCATTTATTTGTATTCTTTTTCCACCTGGCAAACAAAGCAGGTCTGGCAATCCCCGTCCCGGTGAGCAGATGGTGAGCCACAGGCCTCCACTCTCATAAGAGTGCCCTCCCTTCCGCTCTGAACTGAAGGAGGTGAGAAACAGAGCTGTCACCTGTTCGCCATCATATACAAATAAAACGCAGCTCCTCCCAAGGCCTTCTACTTAACTAATTGTTACAGACAGGGAGAGGTCATTTTACATCGTCACACGTCTGGGTTGGTTGAAAATTTAGATGACTGAAAAATCCTTGCACTCAAATTTAACCTGGTCAAAGAGGGTCAGTACTGGCTCTGGTAAAGAAAAAAAAAATTAGCTTAACATTACAGTCTACTGTGTATAATGTAATGCTTAATTTTCCTAGAGTGAGAAGAAATGCTAAGCCAAACTTTTCTACCTAGCGTTTGATTAGATCCATTCGATCAATAAAAGATCCGCGGGGCGCTAACAACACCGGCACCAAATCCTGTCCTCTAATAATTGGCTGGGCTTTTAGCAGCTCCGACTGACATCAAACACCCTCTCTCATGTGTGAACACTTGCGCATCACCACAAGCACGTTCGCCCATCCAGGCATTTACGAAGGAACAGAGAGTCACACACACGTATTCATTATCCAATGCTGTCTAACCTGTGATTCATTCACTTCGAGCTCCAGCTCATCAGTTCTGAGGGCTCACGCAAACAAGAGCAGACTCACATCATGAATGTTGGCGTTTGATCTTATAAACAAAGGAGTACAAATTGGAAAGGAAAACAGGCTTTCACAACACACACAGTGCGCTTGTCTCATCTTGCTTCCTTCTTACAGGAAAATATTACATTCGAATGCAAGTCAGATAAAAGAGCTGCTGCTCCTCACCTGTGCAGGTGACTGTGGCCAAAGTCCAAATGTTAGCAGCTCCTGTGGTTCTAGCAATCTTTCCTCAGACACTCGCATGTAAGCAGTCACACCAGCAGAACCTCTCGCCACTCGCAGTACCAAGCCCCAATAGTGGAGAATAAACTGCCCTCCCCACCACCAGCGCCGACATCAGCCCCCCTCTCTCATGAAAATCAGCCCTTCAGTGTAGCAGCATTGTTCTGAAGCTTCGCCCAAAGGCTCAACCATTCATAAATACATGGGGGACCACAAAGGGCCACACTGTTCCAACTTTCCCCAACATGGGTGAGGCTTTGAATTTCAAGGCGTTTCGACTTCACTTGTCCAGTTTGGTCTGAGCTGGATGAAACTGATAACTTTTGATCATTTAGGATCGATAGACAGCATAGTGTTTTATTCTATAAACCATCGAGGAAGTCACGAAGGGAAAATAAGGGAAGTTAAGAGGAGGACAAGGCAAAGGAGTGAAAAATTCTTCACGTTTTTTCAAATGTCCTTTAAAGTCAAGCAGAATCATCCTTTTTGCCTTTAAAATAACAATCCTCCCAGTGTTATCTTTCAAAAGCTCAAAAAACCCCAAAAAACAAACAAAACAAAGCAAAAATATGTGCATGTTTTATCCCAGCAAAAATAACTCTGTGGTTTGTTAGATGTTTTTTTATCTGCAAGGCTTAAGTCATTACCTTTTAATGAACAGCAAAAAAGTAAAAAAAAAACAATGTGCACGGGCCTAAAGGTAGCTGAAGATCCAAAGTTATTCACACCTTTTATGTGTGCAAGAATCTAAACAATTATCTTTGAGGGATTATTAAAAAACTGTATAACTTTCATGGTAACTTTTCAATACAAGTCAAATATTACAATTAGCCAAACCACGACAGAGGTATTCTGAAAATCCACAAACTGATCATACCTGGAAATTCTAAAATGTCAATTACTTTTTCGCATGACAATAACAAACGGTTCGTTGGAGTTTAATGCGAAAAACAGAGTATTCCATTTACATGGAGTGGAAGAAAAATGAAGCATACCTTCAAAAGTTAAAAAAAAGTTGCAAAGTTTTAAGCTGCTTTTTGACAAAAAAATCAAGATCAAGAACCTTTAGCTGCATATTCACCAATACATGACCATCGACCTAAGCTGACAGACAGGGTAAGCAAACATAGGAAATACGGTCAGATGAAACTAAAATTGAATTTTATGGCTTACATGCAAAATGCTATGGGAAAACTAACACTGCACACGAGCCAACCCTATCATCAAACTCAGTGGTTGTGGCATCATGCTGTGGGAATGTTTCTCTTTTTGCATAGTTTAGGGGAACATATCAGAAGTAACTTTTCCAAACAAACAAAAAAATATATCTCTTTATTATTATCTTTTAAACAACTTACCCAAACATCAGAACGCCCGAACCTTGGCCACTAGAGTTTTTTGTTTTTTTTAAACCAGGTTAATACAGGAAAGCCAATGCTTCAGCTAAAAAAGAAAGAAATAAAAAAAACAAATCCCACGTTGAAGTCTTTTTAAATTGTCCTGTTTCAGAAACATTCAAAAGACCCACACAATGAGTTAAAGGCATCATTTAAAGTAATGGACCATGACACTGCTGTGCACGTTTTACTCTAAAGGCAGCTGGTCAGATAATCAGGAGATGAATGGGGATAAATGTTGGTTCATACTGGAAGAAGACATGAGAATGGGATAGACGTTCACGTTGGGACAGTGACCCTAACCATCCAGCCAGTCACAATGATCTAGAAGCATATTCATGAATTATAAGGGATCAGTTTATGCTAAATATTTCCTTATTTGAAAAAAAATGTTGAAAAGTCCCGTTGCTTTGATGTTACAAATACACCTCATTTTGTGTCGATCTATTATATGAAATCCCAATAAAACACACTGATGTTGTTTTTTTTTTGTTTTTTTTGCAATGACAAAATGCGAAAACATTTAAAGGATACAAAGACGTCATTAAAACACTGTCGTTTACAGTCACATTCAACAACCCATTGGAGATACTTTCTAAACTTAGAGCACAACCAGAAACCATCACACATTTGTAGGGTTTTATAGAATGGGGTGTGAAGAAGTACAAGCTTCCTGTGTAATGCCTAGATTTTGGAATCATTTTTAAAGTTTGGTGATCTTCATTAAATAAAAAAAAAACTTTAACAATGTCCATTTAAACATGCTAAAGAGCTCATTAAAGAACAGGCTGACTGTTCCTGAAAATCATTTTATTTTGCACAGAATGTCCTAGCTGACGTGTTTTGTATGAAGAGTTGCATATGAACAGCTTCTCTATTACTGTCTCTACAAAGGCACTTAACACTCCTGCATTCCCATTAGATGGCTCACACAGTCAACTGGTGTCACTCTGAAGCAGCTTTTAAACATGACTCTGTTTTCTGCCTGAAGCTAACCCTCGCACTGAGCAGGACAAACTGAAGATACGGTAATCCAAAGACAAATCTGAATCGCATGCAAGATTTAAATCTTGTGCCTTTTTAAGCTCTGTTAAGCGCTTAACCAAATTGATTCAGATTTCTTTTTTCAGAAAAAATATTTATAATAATTGCCTTTATAATATGATAATTAGCATTTTTAGTTAATCCAATTTAAAAGATTTGCAAATCATTACCTTCTAGTTATATCTTAAGGTGTCAACTAAGCTGAGTTGTGATGCTAATAATAAACACATTAGCCTACATGGTATTAGGCTTGTCTACAGACTTGCATGGTGCTACGACAATGACATGAAAATCCAGGACCAGCTAACAAACGCTGTCCCTCCTCCTGAAACAGTAGCCATTGTCCCCAGAGGGCTTCTGGGACAGAACAGCTCAGCTCGAGCCTGACACCGCACAACACTGGGAAGTCGATGCACACAGATAATTGTCTTTTAATCAAAACAATCCCCTTTTCTCTGCTCTTGCTTGTTTGTCTTTGTCCCTTGTTCAACCTTGCTCCGCTGGTTGTAACTTTTATGAATTCTGGCAATTTTAATCAGTCCCAACCTGGGCGTGAGTTAGGAATTGTGGGTTTTATGCAAGAGTAGTGGATGCTGATCATCAATAAATTAGGAAAAGGTCTTGTGGGGGTGAAACTCAAATTACCTCATTTTTTTAATAGGTTTATTTCTAAGTGTAACTAATGGTTGGTGATGTTGATATAGTAACATATTACCTGAGTCAACCAGTGATTGTCGAGGATGTTTTTACCCTACACACTTGAATGTTTTTGCATGATTATTCATATTTGATGCTAACTTATCTCCTTTCTATATTTTTCCATCTGTTATCTCACAAGTGAACGTCATTTCAATAGTTTATCCCTGCTCAAAGACTAAACACACTTCCATGATGATTGAACAATTCTTAGATTTTTTTGTTTTTGCAAATGCTTGTGTCCAGCAAAAGTCAAACTTTCCATAATCCTGTCCGTGTCATTTTTGATGACTGAGAGGTGTTAAAATCAACAAGAATATGAACTTATTGTGAGCTGTAGCTCATAAAACAAGGTACAAGAGGAAGATCATCTTCAGCCAGAACAACAAGAGACAGAATCCTTTCTTGGTCATTTGACAGACACTGAAAACAATCAAGCTTTCAAAAAGACTATTTCAATCAAGTCTAACCACAAAGACCCAAATAAAAGCAGTGTAAGCACACACACACAAAAAAACACATTTTCACAGCTTTACGGTGCGGTTTGGGGGCCAAAGGGGTTGTGGGTAGAATGTGTGGGCGGGTGTTGATGGGGGTTGTTAGGATTGTGCTGGACAGAGACGAGCAGCAGAATAGCACATTGAGAAAGGATCCATTGTCCACCCTATCCACTTTATTGGACAGATGCAGAGGTTGGCTGCCATTTGCAAATGAATAAACAGTTGAAAAAATGCTAGTACTTCATATCTCATTGTTTCATTTTGCAGGTAGTTAGACAAACTGCTTAACATGTCCTCATATGATACATAACAGAAATCCTATTTTAATATAAAAAAAATATTGCATGAACTCATTTCATTGTAAGTCAATTTGAAAATATTAAACACCATGCTAAGAGAGACTGAATAAAACATAAAAAAAAAGATGTTTAATAAATAACCGTTTCAGTTGCATATAATCGCAAATCATGAGAGAAAACTCGGCTCACAAGTGAAAATTGAACGATTATTGACCTCATTTAGGGTGCTTGATCCTAAGCTGTGACATGCTGCTGTCCCGGGTTAAAAGGGGTTTTTCACTCCCAATGGTGCACCATGTCAGATTTGTCCTACTTGGTTTATATCCCCTCATTGTACTCCAACTGTCATTGCTTGGATTTAGATTCTGTTTGATGCACAGCTCAGTTTAGGTCTTTGACAGGCTCAACAGAATGTTTTTGCATTTTCTTTTCATTTTAGTAGAGATTAATTGAAACTATCAGCATATCCTCTGATATAAGTTACATTTTATGATGCATACCAACAACAAAAAAATGATGTAAGTTGTGGCTGTGGTGATAGAAAATGTCAAAACCTATAATTAGATAATATTCTAAATGATTTTAATCAAAAGATAAGTAATACATTATGCAATATGTGACAAATTATTCAAGATTATGTACTTTGATGTTTTATTTTAAGCTCTAACCCAGAAGACGCAGGTACATATACAGTTTTCAATATGTGAAGAAATTCATTGCTCAACATCATATATTTCTATTAAATTATCACCGCCACACGTTCTGTTGAAAGGATAAAGTTTTACATTTAACACATGAATTCACGAGTGACAGAGTAGAAGAAGACAAAAGCAGGTTAGATTGTTTTTCTAAAAGAAAAATGTAAGATTATTATAAAATCTGCCAGCTATGGAGCGAGATATCTCTTACCTTATCAGCTGATCTGATCAGAAGCCAGTGAGAGTCCTTCTCTCTCCTTCAACATTTGTTTACTCTGCTGCTCTCCCTCCTCTCTCTCTTTCACTCTCTCTGTGTCAGCAGATTGGCTCTTTGGCAAAATAAACCTGTGAATTTTTTTTTTTTTTTAACAGAGAAAAGGCAGATTCGTCAGTTATTTAATCAAAGACTAATTACATGATACCATGTAATATTTTTTTTTTGTTGTCAGGATAATTCTAAAATGTGTGCTACTTTTGTTGACAGACATTATGCAAACAGACAAGATCAAAAGTTTACATTGTACGAGGAGTGGATGATGGCATTCCACATTAGTTAATGTTCAATGTTTGATTTCAGGGTTGACTGATGAAAGCGTTTCTCATTTTAATTTTAATAACCCTGTATCTTTGACCTGATGGTAACAGGCTGTCTTCATGACTCAGAGAGTGGTCAGAATCATGACCAGGTCAGTTTCATGATTCGGTTTCAATTAGTTAGTTTCAATTAGAACCAGATAACTACAAGTGCAACAATCTCAGCAGCCTGAAGATCAAACAAAACAACAACCTAACACTGTGGGTTTTTTGGTAGAGCTTAAAATACATATAAATGTATTTTTATCTTTACTGCAAAATAATGCTGAGTGAATCGTGATATTAGAATCAGGAGTGTGAGCATAAACTGAATGATTTTTGTTAATGACCTTTTATAGTGACCATCTCGCGGGATGCACTTCACTTGCTGTCCGGTGTAGTGATGGATTGAGAACTGTACCTTCAGAGGCACATAAAACCGATTACAAAGCCAGCCTTTTATCACCACAAGAAATGTTCCAGTGTGACCAGCAGGTGAAGCATTAAAGGAGTAATCTCTTAACAAGATATTGAGAAACTCAAGACTTGATTACTCCACAGGTTGGCCTAAAATGCAATCAGACAATGGCAGCTAATCCAGAATGCTGCCGCTCACGTTGTCACTAAAACCAGGAAGATAAAGCACATCTCCTCAGTTCTAAAGTCACTGGCTCCCTATAGCTCAGAGAATGGACTTTGGACAACATTAGTTTATAAATCACTGAGTGGCTTTGCACCAAAATACATTAAACACCTGTTGTCCTGCTGTCATTGTATCAACCTTATGGACTACTCAGGTCTTCTGGTTCTTGTTTGCTCTGCATCTCCAGAATCAGAACCAAACATAGAGAAGCAGCACTCAGTTTTTATGCTCCTCTAATCTGGAAGAAATCTACAGAAAACTGACAAATGCTAAAACACTGAGCTCTTTTAAATCAAGGCTAAAAACCCAGCTGTTTAGAGCTGTCCTCCATAAATAACTGGAAAATCATAAAGGTCAGTCGGCTTTTCAACCCGTCATCATTTTCACTTTGTCTGCAGTTACAACCATGAAAATTCTGCTACTGTTCATTTCTGTATTTCTTTGGAGGAGGTCCTCCTACATTATCCAAGAGTCTACATGCCACTATGCGAAGCAAACTTGGTGGGGGTGTAACATAAATATTTGGATCAGGAGTTTGCCAAATACTATAACCACAGAATATTCCATGAATAATGAAAACGTTTGTGTGAAGGATCTGCAGGTGCACATGGAAATGAGAGAATGGGTGAAAGTTTAACAATGGTCTCGATTGAAATGCATTCATAATCTGCAGTTTATTGGTTTTACATAATGTCTTTTTTGTGCGTTTTAACTTTCATGCCAAGTCTGAGAAGTTTTATTTCTAAACTCAGTCTCCAAAAGAACCAAGTGAGGAAAAAACAGCACAGCTATTCGTAATTAGGTTAACGCATACATTCTTTTTTAAAAAGTAGAAAATAGTGACACCATTACTTCTTTTTGTTTTCACCCATAATTCACTACACATCATAAAATTCACTCAATTGTTTTACCATGAATTTCTGTAACAATCACTAAACTGGAAGTAAAACATCTCATCTCTCAGTTACTGATACTTATTGCATCAACACAAAAAGTTTATTGCAGTTAAATGTAATATTGTTCTACAACATCAGAAAACTGATTCAACTCAGTTAACCAGAAAATAAACTTGTTTTATAAACTGAGGCTAACCGGAGCCTAACTGTGGTTTAGATGGGGCAACTTTAACCTTACATGAAGTCAGTCTAATATATAGCCAATCAAACTGATTTACAATCAGTAGAATTACCAAAAAGTGAAATCTTGACTCACTTGTCAAAATAAAAAGGTGACATACATACCATGTGCAACCTGGATCAGTTCAAAAACAGAGTAAACTACAGATATGACTTTAGTTTGTATTGATGCGGTGAGGGGCTGCACAGTGGCGCAGTTGGTATAGCTGTTGCCTTGCAGCAAGAAGGTTCTGGGTTCGATTCCCTGGGGTCTTTCTGCATGGAGTTTGCATGTTCTCCCTGTGCATGCGTGGGTTTTCTCCGGGTACTCCGGTTTCCTCCCACAGTCCAAAAACATGACTGTCAGGTTAATTGGCCTCTCCAAATTGTCCCTAGGTGTGAGTGTGTGTGTGCATGGTTGTGTGTCTCTGTGTTGCCCTGCGACAGACTGGCGACCTGTCCAGGGTGAACCCCGCCTCTCGCCCGAAACGTTGGCTGGAGATGGGCACCAGCACCCCTCCCGACCCCACTGAGGGAAAAAGGGTGCAAGAAAATGGATGGATGGATGATGCGGTGAGATGTACGTAAGATTAAGAGTAAGATGCTTTGTAGTCGGACGCATGTTTGGCAAAGAACATCTCAGATTTTTCTCTGTAAAAATGACTGTACAGTCTCTTATTGACTGAGGGGAATCCTGCCCTGATCCATAATGCAAAGATTAAAATCAAGTTGATATTCAAACATTATTGATCCAATATTAATTATTTTCAAAACCCTGCTCAAATATCAACTTTTTTCCACTATGTCAAAGTATAATAATCCCACTATTCAGTACCAATGACATATGAACAGATTGCAGGGGAAAATATATATCAACTTAATAGAAATCTGAATGCTTTCAAAACCCTCCAAAAAATATCTAAATTATGCAAAGTAGAAGATTTACTTACCATTCTAGTGTTTTTGAAAAAAAAAAAAGCTTGTGTAAAACAGAACAATCACACTTATAAACTAAACAAGATGATGACATCTAGTGGTGAAACTGTTTAAATCACTAAATCGCTGCACAGATTAGCAAAAAAATTAATCTTTATTGTAAAATTACATTGTATGACATTTGAATGTTCAGAGCATAAAACTGGTCAGCTGTACATCACAATATGAATTAAAACAGCACATCTTTGAAAAATCCATGAAAGACTAGCTTGTTCAGCAAGTCTCTAAAAACAGTGACAAGACTAATCACTAATCAATAAGAAAAACAATTTTATTTAAATGTACATAAATCCATAAAAAAAACACACAAGTAAAAAAGCAAAGCGCATAACAACATAAACTCTAAATCTACATGAACACCTGCAAGTTAACTAAAACTAGTCACTAATTCAAAGGATCAAAGTATGAAAACCCGACTGAAGCATTTTTACTTGAACTTGTCAAGATGTAAAACCACTAACAGAACAGGATGATTAAAATGATTTAGGATCTACAGCTCTAACTCTGTACACATTAAGGCACTTGTGGCAGCCACATTTTATATACATTAGGCGGCACAGAGTTGTACCTCCAAAAATACATAACATAACTTTGAATTAACTACCAAACAAATAAAATCAGGACATCAGATTAGCAGTGGAAGTAATATTCACAATGTCAGAAACCAACTGCATCTTTATTAATCGGTCAAAGCTGCTTTGAAGTTTGGTTCACACGACCAGGCTTTCACGACTCACCGCTCCATTCTGCAAAGCAAGCGCAGACATGTCAGTTTTACAAAACAACCACAAAAATCTACAGAAAACATGCATTTTTCTGTAAAGTCATAATCTATATTTTCTCTTCCTGTTCCATGTAGTGCTAGTCACTCAATAAGTAGGAGAGCATTAAGTCTATTTCTACAACTTAAATGTGTACATTTTGTTAAACTTTCTTCAGCATTGTTATCTGGTAAGTTTTTAGAGACTTACCAGTTAATTAAACTGGTACGTCTGCATTATTTATGTAAGGGATGTCAATTGTTGCCTTGCACTGGGATCAGACTTCAGTAGAGATGGGACCAATTTATTTTTATTTATTTTTAAAAGCTTGGACCTGCCAATACCAAATTTTAGCTCCTTCCTACTTTTCTTCATGAATTATAGGGAAGATGGTTAAAAATATTTCTTTCTAGGATCATTATCATAAGTGAGTGACACGCCCACACTGTGACTGAGGAGTTGCTGTAAAATACTTCAACAGATGAAATGATTTTAAGATGACATTTCATGTGTCGTCAGAATCGTCTGTTAGCTGCAGTATGTTACACCAACATCAGTCTCCATTAGTTTTCTTTGAGTCAGAACGTTTACTCGCAAGTTTCTAAAAGCATTTAGAAGTCGTGACTCACCTTGCGGAGGTTCGTTTTCTTTGAAGATGAGATGCTCTCGTTGTCACTGTATGGAGGCGGGTGAGGTGGCGGGTAATCGTCCCGGTGACCAGGAATTCCAGACGGCGGGTTCAGCGGAAGCGGCGGTGGCCCACGTTGACCCCTTCCCCGTTCCGACCGGTCACTCTCGTTGTCCAGTCGCTCCTGGCTGCGCGCCCTCTGTTGCTCCCCCAGCCGTTTCCTCTCCATAGCCTCTCGTAGAAAGCTGTCGTCGTAATCCTCCCGGCCACCCCTGGTGCCGCCGCCATACCTACGGTCCCTCTCGATGTCCATGAGGTCGTCGCGACTATGGGTACGGCGCCCGGCGAGGTCTCCCTGCGGCCCTCTGTCTCTTCCTCTGTGATCATCTGGGGAGTAGTCGCGACGTCTCCGGTCATCGTAGCCGCTGCGAGCGCTGCTGCTCCACTCGTCATCAGAGCTGATAAGACAGCAGAAACACTCTTATTGAAGCTCTGATCGAATCTTTTGAACTAGAGAAAACTTTGAACATTATAAGACTACAAAGTAGAACTACTCAGTACTACAGCTTCCACGTGATTAGTAAGACTTTTTTCCTTCTTGTAAGTAAACCTTAGCAGTAGTTCTACTGACTTTCTGGCTGTTTTGAAAAATATGTCTTAAAGACAGTGAGTGATGTTACACTTTTAAGTGGGTGATGCTATGAAGTTAAACTCTTCCATCTCCACCCACGAAAAGTGATCAAATATGTAGCCGAAACGATTCCAGGGGCTCGACCTTGTCCCCTTCATGTTCCTGTTGGTGGGCTGTATGTATGTATGTTTATTTATTTTTTATTTTATGTTTCGCGGTTGGGTTGTATGTATATATTTGACCTGTTGATATATGTGGCCAACTGTTGTATTATTATAGTTGTATAAAAGGTTATGGCTTGAACAAGTGTTGACAAAAAGAAATACATTTTAAAACTGTAGATTTTAAGGAAAAACTTGGCATGTCTGAAACCAAATGTTTTTCTAAGAACTTGAGAAGTGGAGAATTGTTACTTATGAGATGTTTGAGGTATATTTAAAAGCAACAAGAATCATTACATGCGTGGACCTAAATCTGACTGATGAGGCGTTGCTGAAGTAAAACACATGGCTTCTTGTTTTCAGTAAAAGCTGGAGCACCAGGACATGTAGAATCTAATAATTGATAAGCCTAGTGTCTGACACCACAAAATAAATAACAGGAAAACTATTTCATTTTGGCTATTTAACTGCTGCCCTAAAAATGGCATCTCACTCAGAAAATACATCTGAAATAACTTTACCAAACATAGTTTGCTCAGTTAACCTGAAAAGAGAGATATTAATTGAGAGGGAGTGGAGGAAGCTACTGGAAAATTACAACTCATGTAACACCTCAAGTGCAGTTAAAACACAAGAATGCAGTAATAAAGTCTAAAATGCAGTTATTTATTAATGGTGCCTGTAAAAAAATAAATAAATTGGATTTGTAAATACTGGATTTGTACTGAAAGGTAAGACTCACCCTCTCCTGCCTCTGGGCTCATCGGGGCCCCTGTGAGGCGGGTGATCATTTCTGTTTCGCCGTCCAACGTCATCAAGGTTATCCATAGAGCGGGCACGTGCTCGATCGCCCATGTGACCTCCACCGTGGCGTGGGTAGTCGTCACGACGTTGCCCTTGCTGGGAAACGCTGCTGATGGTGCTCATGGCTTCGTCTCGGTCGTAAAGTGTGGGCATCGGTGGGCGACCGCCGCGTCCTCGAGGTTCCACGCTGTCATGCAGGGAGGTGACTGTGCTCATGTTTTCCACTAGGAAAATAATAATAATAATAATAATAATAATAATAATAATAATAATAATAAAGAAATATTCATGTAAAGTTTAGGTAGAAGTAAAGTACCAAACAGAAAGTATTGTACAGGAATCACAGATTATATCTGAAGTTTTCCCTAAATTTACAAAGGCAATAATTTCCACAAACTTTCATGAGTTTGAGAAAAATGTGTCATACGTAGTATTTTTTTAATGATAAAGAATTTCAATTGTAACTTGAACCACTTTAAAAAACAACAAGAAAAAAACAACAACCAGGATTCTTTATTTTAGGGTTCTGATGTTATGACTGTTCTACTTTAGTTTTGAGTAAAACTACAAAAAACTCAAGATTTTGAGTGTAAGAAAAAAATAAAAATCATGAAGTTGCTGAAAACTAATATGAAACCAGAAGGTAAAATCACCACATGTAACTGCAACTTGATTTCTCACAAAACATGAAACAGCGAGGGTGGAGAGTGTAAAGCCACAGCATCCTATACATGCTGAGACTTTGTGACCTAATTATTCTGTGTGAGTAATGCAAGCTCAATGAGATCTACTGTCAGGTAAAAAACTAATTTTTACCTGACAGTAAAAATTTTTTTTTTACCGCACAACATTTTTTTTTAATGTTGTGCGGTTGCATCGTTGGGAGACAGATACACTTTTTCAAAGCTCTCATATCATGGGAAAATAATAAATCGAAAACATGAATATTTTGGGTCATAACTCTTTCAGACACTGAACAATTGCAATGAACTACTTCCGTAATATGTTGAACTTTGACAGAAACCTGATTTATATTTAGCCAGCGTAGGTGGTGGCACACCAGCATGACAAAACCACAGGAAGTCACTCACAGCGGCTGTAGTTTGCAGGTCTGGAGGGATCTAATGAGGCCAGCTCCTTCTCCATGTAGTAAATGGCCCGGGTTGCATTTCCATCTGGGTCCACATGAATGCGATAACCACTACGAGCTGTGGAGAAAAAAGGAGTATGTTTGTCACTACTTTTGAAACTTCTCTTAATCAGTAAAAAGTCCATTACACTGCACATAAATGATTATGACTTTTTCCATTCTAATTTATTTATACTATTACAACAAATACAGTAAGGACACATACCTTGTGTCAAAACCACATTTTTATACAGGCCTTGATGTGAGGTTTCCTAGCTTAATGTGGCTGTTTCATAACGTTTCATCTCACTTTGTCATTTCTGATCAGTGCAGAAATGTTGGATTTACAATTTTAAAAAATGTAAACCTTTGGATTGAACCTCCATCACCAATAGTGTTATGTAAATAGGTGCTACACAGAAAAAGATCAGCAAGAAAAGCACTAAATAGATAGATAAGGAAATTACTCATGTCAGCTGTAACATTAAATCAAAAATTATAGAACGGGCTGCAAACAAATCACAAGATGAAATGTAATCTTTGTGAATGCATCTGGCCCCTCCTTTGATGTTTGCCAGTTGTTTTTATAATTTCTTTTCTTTGACCTACATGATTTGCTTGTTTTTTTTTTTCTTTTTGCTAAATACTTTGAAGAACTGTTGGGAATACACACTTTAGTATGCAACACTAAACTGTGACACTAGGGGGCAGAAATTATTCAAGTAAGAAAACATGTTTGTATGTAAATTAAATGGATTTTATTGAGAATTGGCGTTATAATAATTTATAGTTATCTAAACGCATTATTTAGGAATTTGTGGGAGGAAATTCTGCCCAGTTTAGATTTTTAAAGCCAACTTTAGTCATTTCACAACTAAGCGAAGCCACAAGCCACATCAAGGTGGAATTTCCACAATGCTGTGATAAGGAAACTCCTCCAACAGAGCAAGAACAACCCCCACCCCACATAAACGCCACGACACACCGAATGCTATTTTCCCTTAACTCACTGTGATCTCCTCCACTGTCCTGCAGCAAAGGCACATGAGACCCATGACCCACTGCAAAAAAATGAGAAACTTAATTTAAACTTACTTAGGTTCATGTCATTATGATAATTAAAACATCCACACTATTTGTTGTAAAGTTACCTGAGCTGGCAGCATCGTAATCGTGGCCGTAATTGCTTTGTGGTTGTCCAACTCCGTTGTGAAAGGGCAGCAGGGGGATGGCGGACTGGTTACCTTGTGAGCCGCCGTACACAGGCTGAGCATACATGCCAGAATACATGGTGGGAGCATACTGACTGAGCACACCTTTCTTCGCTGCTTTTCCTGCCTCATACACTGCAACATAATGGGAGAGAGCAGATAACATTTGGAAACAAAGTAGTTTGATAGTTAAAGATTGTTCAAGGACAGAAAGCATAAAATCCAACCATGGAGAGGGGAAGCAAACAAAAACAATACAGCAGTACTAAGAACTTCCACCATTTATGACCTTTAAATAGATTATCAGCATGTGCTTTAGAGAACTTTTAATTAAGAAAATTAAGAAGTCAAAAACTTGCAACATATCCTCTCTTTGGCAGCAGAGACTCTGGGGACAAACATATCTAAATCATTCAAAATAAATTAAAAATCTAATTTGCCAAAGTGTGTTTAGTGATTGTACGTTTTACTACACAATCTGACTCAAGGTGTGCAATTACTATCAAATGACATAATACTGTAAGTATTAGCTAAAAGCCTCTTGAATGTTAACTTGTATTGATTTAAAGTATATATACAAATTCCCTTTAACCAAAAGGTACAAACAAATACTGTTTACAGTTTATTTACACAGAGACAGTGTTCAACATTTCATTAACCTTTCAAAAGAAGAGAAGCATGGCACCAGGTCATAGCAAAAAATGCTAATTTCCACTTGCAGTCCCTAGACACAGACTGCAAGTATGATTAAGAGATGATTACGAGCTCAAGAAGTAGTGAAAAGCCAGTAAAATAATCAACTAAAAGAGTGTCTGATAATTCATTATTTAGATCTCCTCACTAGATGAAATCTTCATTCTTTTTCCACTTGATACTTACATGCTCGCGGACAGCAGCAGCGATCTGGGCAGCAGGGGCAGCTGATGAGGCAGCAGCAGGTGTGAGGGCAACACTGGCACCAGCAGATCCCGATGAGAAGAAGGAGCAAAAAGAAGCCCAAGACTACCAGAAGGACCAGGAGCCAGTCTGTGTGCATCAAAGAGAGACACATATGATATCATAATGTTTGCAGTCTGTCTCTACTCCAGATAAAAAAAGCACACTACACTACCCATGAACCCAAAAGGTACTTATAGGTAGCCAAACACGTTTATTTGTAGGTACAAATGTGCACTACAAACAAAGCGGGAGGAAATGAATCAGACAAAAAAGTTTTTAAAAAATTACATTTTATTCCCAAAGACTTTGTATTAATTATCTACGCAGAACAGCAAAGAAAGTCTGTGTTGTGAAAAGCCAATTTTGTTCTTAAAAAAGAAAGAAAAAAAAAACACATGAGCCCTAACATGTTAATGTGAACATGTTTAAGGACATGTCAAACTGGTAAATCCAGATTACTCTGCATGTTTGTTCAGGCAGCCCATAACACAGACAGAGGGGACACTGAGGACGGAACAAAAAAAACAACAACAAAACAACCTGCACACAAATTAAGAAATATGCACAGAGTTGTTTTTTTGTTGTTCAGCGATTAAATCTATATTGCAACTGAAAAGAAATAAAACAATGCAGTTCAGAAAATGTAAAGACATATAAAAAAGAGGTAACACTTTATTTGAAGGGGGGTGAATAAGACTGTTATGACACTGTCATAAACATGACATAACACCTGTCATGAACATGAATAAGCCTTCATGAATATTTATGACTGTGGTCATAAAGCGTCATTCGGTAAATTATGACACTTTTAATACAAAGTTGACATTATTCAAAATGTCTTTGTTATGACAACTTGATATTAACCAAGAAATCATTACTGCTTAAACTTTACCTTTAATAATATAAAGTTACCTACATTTTTAAAGTGAATCAGTACTACTTTTATAACAAATTTATATCAGTAATGATTTATTGGTTAATGTCAAGTTGTAATTACAAAGACATTTTGAATAATGTCAAATTTGTATTAAAAGTGTCGTAATTTACCGAATGACGCTTTATGACAACAGTCATAAATATTCATGAAGGCTTATTCATGTTCATGACAGGTGTTATGTCATGTTTATGACAGTGTCATGTCAGTCTTATTCACCTCCCCTTCAAATAAAGTGTTGCCAAAAAAGAAGATGAGAGGAACTCCTCGATGTGATGTGTTTTTATCTACATCAGGACTTTCAGAAGTGCACCATCTCTCAAGACGTGACAGAGTACTTGGTAGTTGTTCTCACAATTTTATATTAAGGCTGTCTAAAGAGTTGAGAATTGTTCATTTTATTTAAGGTAGAGCACACAAGCTCAAAGTCCCTCAGTAAAGCAGTCAGAGGGCAGTCATCCCATCTATTCATCTAAATGAAAGCTAATGCACCCAATATCCCCTACTCCTCTCACACCAGGGTATTGTACTACCTTCCATAACCAGTAAGTCAATGCCAGGCAGGAGGTCAGTAGTATTAGTCTTTCTCTCTGTGAAAGACAGATAAAGCTGCAATTACTTTAGGGTGGTATCTAACTCTGCTGCTTAATCAGGTTTGTGGAAAATATCTTTTTGACCATAAAATCCCAAAATAGTTCAGTAACTTGCCCACACTGCTTTTGGTAATTTTATTTTTACCGGTATATTTCTGAACATGTAATAATTTTAGTGAATGGGAGCAGAAATGAGAAAGGAGATGGTGAGAAAAGAAAAAATGATCATCAAGAAACATAGACATGAAATAAAGAAATTAAAATAGCAAAACTCACCAAGCACAATTAATTCAGTGAATTTTTCATTATTCCCTGAAATATCCGTGGGTGACACCACGGTGCAGAAGTAAACACCACTTTCCCCCCATTGAGTGTCAGAGATTTGCAGGTCTGCCTCTGTGGGGGAGAATTTATTTAAATTATTTACCAATATTATAATTCAATTTCATCTTATATGGCAGTACTTTCACATTTGAAGCTGGGGAACGTCCAAGATGACCAAATGCACATTACGATTTAATGAGATTTTCTTGCACTTGTCAAGTGATGTCAGTTCATTTTCAGGAAAAAAAAAACACTTAAAGCATGAAGCTAATTTACCCAAGTTGCACAATTTGATCCTGCGGTGACTTGTGCCATCTTGCTTTGACGTTTGCTTTGACAGGTTGTGCAAAAAATAATTCATAATGAATCAGGCACCTTCCATAATAATTTGAAGCATTTATAAAGGATTACACAAGTAAACCTTACACGTGCATTAAGTAAGACATATTTTGTTTCTATTAATACTATATTCACATCTGTTTTTTTGTAGCGCAGCACAGAAAAGTAACTTCTAAAAATACACAAAGGTTCGACGTCAAACAAGCAGATAGATATATAAAATGTCTGATATTAAATTATACAAAGCTAAGACAGAGCATATCTGCTGTACAACAGTGGAAAAAAAACCAAAACTGAAACAGAAAATATTTAAATGTTTTGAGTGTGCAACTTGAGTGTGACTTAGTTTTACGTCAATGTTTAATACAGAAACTCCAAATTTTAGCAAACATATTTTTCTTGATGACTTTCTCCTTCTAAAACCAGTTCATCTGTCAAAATACAAAATTCCTATCATATTTCATTCAACCCTTAGTAGAGATTTACCCAGTATTGTTTATTAACTTACTGTTTATAATGTTGATCTTGCGAGCTGCGTATTCTTTGCCCAGTACGACCGAATCGCCGTTCTTAACTGCCACAGTGCGGATTGTTCTGTCTGCATCAGGACAGTTGTTGATGGGGTCAATGTTGGCCTGAGAGATGGCTGTATCCGTACTGCTGGGGCTAAGTGCCAATTTGATGGGGTCCCGGCAGAAGGATTTGTACTTCCATGTGACAATAGGATGGGCAGTGGCACTCGTTGTGTACTCACAATTGAGTGTGACAGGTTGGAAGAGCATTACAACGTACCTCTTGGTTGGACAGGTAACCTCAATAGCCCAAGTAGACTCTGGAAAGGTTTGGAAAATATAATAAGTTAATAAAAGTCAAAATTTTACATTGCTTTTGCAAATTTGGCCATGGAAATCACCGTAGTCTGCAATATTCAAGGTGTGGTGCGTAAACAATGTTTCTTCATAGTATCACTCATAGTGTGGGCAAGTTGAGTCACAGCCATGCGTCATTCTTTCAGGCTGACCCACATTAGTCATGTCCCACTGATTCCCATTAGCTTAAGATATTATAAAGCTGAGGAGTCAAAATAAAAGCTTTTCCCATTCTTTTGTTTAGTAAATGCATCTTTGTCCACATAAATGAGTTGGGGTAATTTAAATATCTACTCCAGTGTGTTAGCCCCGTTTTCACAGGTCTGTCAGGCTCAACAAGAGGAACATCACTTCGAAGATTAAAATGAAGATTCAATCCGGCGTCTAAATAAGTTTAAATGCAAGCAATAGCGGATTCTACTCGGAATATCTTACGGAATTTAAGTTTGATATGTTTTATGTGGAAATGTTACATTTCTATGAGCCTTAACAGGGAAAAGTTGCAGATTCAAAATCCCAAATTAGACAATGTTTTCTTCTACAATTACCCACAAAATGTGACGCATTCTCTTTGGAAACAGAATTACAATGTTCCGTCACAGAGAAACGGATACACGAAAAAGGAAACCAAAGGCTTTTAGTACTAAATCGATCTCTTTGAATAACTGTGTGGATTAAATCTATAATTTTACAATCTGCAACAAATAACTGTAACAACACAGAAAACTATTTGTTACTCTGCAGGCCAACAGACAGTTATTTTGTACAGAGGCGCAGAAAAACACAACGGATTTCACGGAAGGGCCCACCCTGTCTGAAGGAAAAACAGGCCAACTCACCTGTCGCCATTAAAACGGCGACGAAGACCGTCCAAAACATGGTTAAGTCTCGCCCCTCGATGACTTAGTTAAAATACACTAAATACAAATTCAAAGTAATTAAAAAAAATAATAATAATACTGCAGAAACACTTATTTTAATCCCAGCCAGGCAGCGCCCACTCCATTTTGAACGCCCTGTAGGCGAAGAGGAGGTACCTGAATGCTTCACATTACAGAAACAGTCAACAGGTAAATGTTCGGACATGTTGCGAAACACAGAGGGGTATCCAATTTTTTTTTCCTTGTTTTCTTTCTTATATGTGTATACTTATCACCAAAAATATGTATTGGGAGCTTTAAAGTTCTTTATACTGTTTCATTTTACTTCATAATTTCACTACAATAAGCAAATATAGCCAGAAAAATATAGTTTCACAAGTTTCTCCTACCCGGAACTAGTTGGTACGATCCAGGCACTGCCATCAAAGTTGAGGTTTGTCAATGTTTCACTCGGTGGTTTCGGCCTGGTTGATAACAGTTTTATCTGTCATATCGCTCAGTGAAGCCATGCTTCTCTACAATATTCAGAATTGTACACATCAAAGAAAGTACAAAATTAATACACATCAAAGATGGTGTATTATGTAATGAAGTCCTTAAAGCTGTGCCAAACATCCAAAAACAGTTTTTGTTGTGGTTGACATTCTGTAAATGTACTAGTAGAAAAAGAAAGTTCGCTTACAGTTTCCACCCTACCAAGATAAGGGGGAACTATTATACAGGATATAAACTATTATACAGGATATAAACTATTATACAGGGTATAAATTATTATACAGGGTATGAACTATTATACAGGATATAAACTATTATACAGGGTATAAACTATTATACAGGGTATGAACTATTATACAGAGTATGAACTATTATACAGGGTATGAACTATTATACAGGGTGGCTGCTTCGAAAGGAACCTGGGAGAATAGTATAGACTGCGTGTAATGAGTAAATACAGGCGCTTTATAGACTGGAAAACCACTCAAACCTCTCCGTAATGTAGATCAAAAACGGAAACTCAATTATTTTTGACACATGGTCATATAAAAAACTGTGAATAAAGCATAAAATCAATTTTAAAAAATATCCTGAAAACAAGTCTCATTTTCTGGCAGGTTAAATTTTAGCTTTGTAAAGCAATAAGTCAATCTTTATTAATTATCCATATAAATCATCAATCATTATCCATATAAAAACTATAATTGCTGTCTAAAGCAAAAAGCCAATTGAATACATATCGCCTGTGACTTTGCATCGTGGCAATTTTGGCTGAGTTTTAACTCTTTCTCAAATCTCTTGGTAGTTAATTCAGTCAGTGGCATCCCAGTGGGATGTGTCGAGAAGCTGTCACATCCTCAGATCATCTGTGGATGTCTCATTAACCGCTATCAACATGCACCAAATGTCACCAAATAAGTTATGCCTATTCAACAGGAGTGAAGTGGACACAGGCTAATTCCTCTAAAGCATTTTGCTGGAAAAATTAAGAGGTTAGATTAATTAAAAACTACAATCATGATTTATGTAACATAAATTATATATTATGGCCTCTGATTTACTTTACTGTTAGTCAAGTGAAGTTGCTCATCTTAAATATTGATCTGTCACATTAGGTATATATCATTTTTGTTTGTGATCAATCTGCAGTTTCTTCTGAAGCATCTGGGTCTGAATAACCTGGATATAATATCAGTGTAATATGGAAGCATTTGCATCCATAAAGCACATGGCACTACAACCTGCAGTTTGGATGGATGATGAAGATGATGATGACGATGTGACTGTCCCCCTAACTTTGCTGTGGACAGCAGCAGCACATTTACCTTGTATCTCTGATCTGGATACTCATGTGGTCAAATATGGATCAAACTGTCTAGAAATGACAGTTTCACATTTGAGTTTCAGATTCATGACTGGTTACGACCTAATCAACTACATGAAAAGTATTTCCATTTTTAGCTGGTTTTTGACTTGACAAATAATCTATTTGATCTGTTGTGGCTACATCCACCTTGTGCCATCAACCAGTGCCTAATATAACTTTGTTTTCTGGAAGTTAATTGCAACTTTTGAACTTAACCTTGATATAATCACCAGTTATAGAATTTCCTCTAAATGTTTTATGTCAATGTAACAATGTTTTTAAAACCAATTAATAACCTTTCTCCAATTGTTCTTTCATTTTATGTGTGCCGTTTTGGAACTATTTATGTTTACAGATCTGTGTTTCTGTTTTATTAACACATCTGTGATTATATTATGCTCTATAGTTTTCATGTTTTGGCTTCATTTCAGCCATGATGTTTGTTTCTCTGTGTATTTCTTCCAGTTGAAAGAAAAGTCCCCTCCCCCTGACTGCCACCACTGCGGCTGAGACTGAAAGTATGACTTTATAAACTTTTAATCAATTAAGATACTTAATATGTATTGCTTTATAGATATAGCTAAAACACCTTTGCTATAGATAACAAAGAAATAATAAAACAATGCAAAAAGCAGTATTATTTCTGAAAAAGAAAAACAGTTTACACTCATATTTTGAATATTTATTTCTCTGAGTTACAAGTCTCTGAGGTTGGATGGACTCCTTTCCATGACCATAATCCCTCCCTCCACAGGTTCTCTGTTCTCCATCAGATTCAAGTTGATTCTTGCTGGGTCCCTCCAAAGCAACAGTGTTACTTGCAGTCAGAAGAAACATGTTGTTGACAGGGATATGAAACATATTAGGCCTATCAATATATAAAATAAAATAAAAACTTCACTGGTTATAGTTTTCTAAAATGAACTCAAATCATAACCAATTCAACAATTTTGAAATGTGTTGACATCTTTCTTTTCTCTCCCTGTCGATGAGCATCTGTGGAAATGACAGAAAACAAATGATTAAAAATACTGCAAATGTTAAGAAGTTGCTGTCAAGCAAAGTTGACAGGATTGCGACTGGATAGAGAATCAATTTTGATGGTTGAAATAGTTTGTATTTAAATGGCCAGTGTTTTCTCCTCACTGTCAAATTTAATTAAACATTTCATTCAGTACAATAAGTGTTGCTTGAATCGACCCTAAAATTAGATGAAACATGTTTTGGCTCTCCTTTTCTGGTGAATGTGTTACTACTTCCCTCTAGTGGTCAGTAATACATTTCTGAGTCTATGTATATTTCTGCAGCGCCTGCAGACTTACTGTATAGTAAATGTTTTATTTTGTTTTGTTTTGTTTTTTTTTCCAAACCTCATAATTCATTGATACAACGTCTTCTGAAGACAGGAAAACATCAGATGTCACTGCATAAACTAAATTTAGGACGGTTAAGTTTCTCAGCAAAGTGTTTTGAAAGTTGTGTGATGAATCTTACTTACGCTTTATATATGATCACCCAGGCAAGATGAAAAGAAGACCTGTAATATAGACACATATTTTTGTCACACACTGAGTCAAAGCAGCAGTAACCTACTTTCAGAAAGTATCCTTTTATTGTACTTGTAATGCGTAATACATACCAACAAAGATTACTCCAGTGTGTGCAGAAATCTGGCCTTTATTGGGATAAGGAAGTCAAGCGGCATTAGCCTTAATTTTGTTATGTATGTTCAATTTAAAAGTGAATCTTCATTATAAAAGTATTGGTTTTTCAATCAGGCAAATAAGATGCTTACTTGTAGCACTCGGTAAACTTTTACTGCAGACTGATACCAGATAAAGTTAAAGCATTCAGTCTATTTTAAATACTCACTGAGCACTTTATTACACATTAAATAGTATTTTTATCAGATATGGTAAATCAGTCAGCTACCTGGCAGCAACAATGTGTTTACGCATCTGTTGTGTGTGTGTATGCGTACCTGCACCAGTAGTTGGTCCGTGGAATCTACGATTAGTGTTTTGCTCTTCTTCACCTACAAAAAAAAAATAACATAAAAAATAAATAAAATGTATATTTAAATAGTAATAATAATAATTCAATTCAATTCAATATTTTTATTATTATTATGTAAATATATATTTGATATATATTACATTAAAGTGTCATACTTTTAGCAGGAGATATTGTTCACGTAGGTCACATGAAACCAATAAAGGACAATGTGTTTCTTATGTTTAGTCACAGTTTTGTGAAGTACTTCTGAAAATCTGACTCACTCTTGTCTCACCACCTTAAAAAGCACTTTGTGCTTTCTCAAATTACAGTAGAAAACAGATTTGCAATTAAACAATGTCATTTCAGTGGTGAAACAACAGTTACTTAACATCATCAAAGATGAATGTTTTGCAATGCCTTACTTACACCCTTTAGATATGTTGGTAATTTTCAGTCCATTCGTCTCTGCCTCAAATTTCTGGATGTTTTTTGGACAGTAGATTTTGATGGTGAAGTTGGAATAGCATACCGAACAGTTCTTTCCTTCTGGACGAACTCCAGAACAATTTGGAATGTTTTCTTTAGGTTCTTTTTCAAAGAGAAGGGAGTCATGAGGCCCAAAAATCCTCACTATGTTTGGGCATCTGCTCTTGTCCCTGCAGGAAAAGCAGTCATGTGTCGTCCAATCTAGAGAAACGTGGGTAAAATGAAGATATATAAACACATAATGTGCTTCAAGTTCACTGAGTAAAAGTCAAAAGATAATAAACCTGTTTTTAAAAAATACATTACAAACAAGGAAAGTTACATTTTATGGCCCATAATATTAAACAATTAAATAAAATTAAGGGATTATAAGTGTTTACAAACATACCAGCAGATCCATGACAGATAGTAGCTAGTGTCACAGCTGCCAGACAGCAAAGAAACACTGTAAGAGAAATAAAAGTTCATTTCTACTTATGAGAATTGATTTGAAATATATTAAATTGCTGAAGAAACTTGAGAAGTAATTCGACAAAGTAGCCAAATTACTTTTTCTACTTAAGAATCGAAACAAAATAGACTTTATGTCTATTATGTTATTTTTCATATAAACATTCTTTTATATCTTTGTAAGAAATTCTAAAGGCATATTAATATCATAATAACAGTCGTGACAGCAATATGGTACACTCCAAATTGTAATTCAATTAACACAATTATAGGCTTTTTATAGTGACACAAACTATAAAACTGCATTGAACTGGATAACAAAGAATAACAAATAATGGTTTTCATTTATGTATGCATGTATTAATATCATATCCCTAACTGGCAGGCATTTATAATTGTTATAAATCCCTTATTTTTCTACAAAATAAGTTATTGCGATTTTGTCTTTTCAGATCTTCTACTGCACTTTTTCTGCCCTCCATTTCAGAAAACATGATGCAACTCATGGAGTCTCTGAAATGGCTGCTGTCTTAACTGCTTCTGCTGTCATAATGTTTTATTACATATGACCATGACATGGTCAGTAGCACAGGTTTATATGTCAGAGGATAAAGTTTCTTGTGTGTTTATTACCTAAAAAGACCATGGGAAATCAAAAAGATACATGTTTAGTTCCTAAACTAAACGTGTCTCTTTGTTTGGGCATCTGCTCTTGTCCCTGCAGGTAAAGCAGTCGTGTCGTCCAAAATGCTTTTGGGTTGTTTCTGCTTTTGGATTTTATCAAAAGCAGAAACAAAAGGGTTGACAACTGCAACACTGTTCCAGGCACCAATTTAGCATGTTTACGTAACATTTAGATGGATGTGTTTCATAAATTCAATAAATGAGAATGTGGCAAACATTTCCTCTCTTTTGACTGTGCAGGTATCCAGACTAACATTTAAACCATTTGTAGATAATTCTAAACACACCTTCGGTTTGATACAGCATTATCCTATATTTATTTAGCAAATCATTTTCAAAGACTATAGCATTTGACATTAACACATCACCATTACGATTAAATATTGCTAGTCAAAAACTGTGGAATACCTGAACAATACCAGGAATACTCGGTATTCCTGGGTTACCTGCCAAGAATGACAACCGTTAAAAGCTTTGATACTGAATGTGTTAATCACATTCAAACCAGAACAAAAGGGATGATCATAATGGTAGTTCATACTGAAAGTGTTGGTTTACCACCTAAGTTTCTCAAGAGCTGTTTCCGAGGCTTACGATAAGTGCAAGAAAATTAAAACTCAGCATAAAATACAAGGTTTCTCAGTGACTCAGCTAGACGAATCAGAAACTAAAAAAAACTTACATTTTGTCCTTTGCTTAGTGAAAGCGTGCATCATGATCAGCTGCCGATGCCAAAGCTGTCTGCTAAGTTTTTGACTAATCCAGGAAGTTCTGTTTAACCTCTAGCATTCACCACGTGGTGGCTTTTCATTTTTGAGCCTACAAGCTAAGGTGATGAGTTTGTAGGTTTTAAAAGTTGTTCCTTACATAGCAAAATATGAAGAGAGAATAAAAGAGAGAGAGAGAATGAGAGAGAGAGACTCCATTTCACAACAACTCTTAAAATGATTTACACAACACTCATGTAGTTCCTAAAAGTTTTGGTTTAATTTTAGATGCACACTTGCAGTCCTCTGAGTGTCTGTAGGGGAGGCCATCAGACACTAATCTCATGTCTAATCATTTTCTATCAAAGTATTTTTGACCTATTGTTAGTGTTGCTGTAATGTAAAATATGCTTTGGGGAAAATGAACTGGGGAAAAAAAAGCATAGTCAAGAGTTCAGAGACTGGTTTAATAGATTCACTGTGTCACTTTATGCTTCACTGATGCTTCAAAGAAGCAGATTTTTGAACGGTGATATCTGCCCACACAGTAATCTTGTTCTCATTAGTGATGATTTTGTTTAATCAATGACTCAACAAAGTGGGCAATATAAATATAATTAGGACTTACTGAAACCACAATAGCTTTAAATAACCAAAACCATATCATGTTGGCAGTAATTTTTATTGTTTATTAATTGCAAACAGTATTATGTCAATAAGACTAGCATGCATTTAAAAATTAAGTAACCTGAAAAAATCTTGTGTTGACAGCAATTGATTGATTAGCAAATCACAGTAGTAATAAAAAGTGTGGTTTACTACAAAGAAAAAGACAAATACACAAGTGGAAAATAGCAAGCAACAAAAAAAGAATCAAGGGAGTAAAAGTGTTTACAGAAGCAGTTTCTACCTGGATTTACTTTAGTGCTTTCATCACATTTCCTATAATGTTAACAAATACAAAATGGTGTTACTGTAAATTGTTAGAGATTAAAAATATCACAGCTGACTTACTTTATTTTTGGGATTATTTGATTTTTGAGTTTATTATGCATATATGATTAAAAAAAGAAAATGACAAACAAAAAAAATCAGAAAATTAACAGAAATGTAAAGAAGAATTATTTAAAAATCCAAATCTATGAACAATTTAATCAACCATCTTGATTCTTCCAGACTTGAAAATAAAAATTACATTTTTTGCGTCACAATGCATTACATTATTGTGACCATCTAATAGCAAGTTCTGTCTTGACAACCAGGCAGACTCACAATGTAGATCACCGTGATTCAGGGCAGCATCACAGCAGCAACTGTAAAATGACAACACAAGTCAAGTTGAGTCAAAGCAAAAACAAAAAGGCTTGCTGATTTATCCCACCATCAAGATCCATGATACATACCAACCATACACATGAGTCCAGTAAGTAAATGAGTGTGACCTACAAATGAAGCAAAAAATAGCAAATGGTATTGGAACAAAAACTAGATGTTAAATACATTTTCAAAGGCATTTTGAATTGTTTCTTTGCTTGACTACCTTCTGAACAGATTAAGACAGCCCAGCTGTTTATCTCAGGGCTCAGTGGTAGAGAAAGAACCATATGTACTGATATCAGTTCTCTGTCCAGCTGTAAATGGTTTGACTCCAAACCTACAGCCAACCAGCATTGTCACTCTTTATTTTCTGCCACATTGCAATAAAAGAAAGAGATCTAGAAACTTGTGCTTTTATGACAATTATCAGAGTTTATTTCGATGACCTGCAAAGGCCAATAGTGTTGTGATCCAAACCGTATACATACTCGCTTTGTTAGCTGGTCCATTAGGTGCAGAGTAAGACTTCTGCTGAACGTCACCTGAAGGCAAAAAATAAAGCATAAAATTGACATGAATGGACAAAAGAGTTGACAAGAGAGGAAAGGAGTTTTTTGTTTTTTTAATTCTTATCCTGGCAGAAAAAAATATGAACGTTTGATATGATAATTCCAAAGGTATAACTTTTGTTTTGACTTTAGAACGTATAAGCACTGGTATATCACATATTTTATTCAGTTTACTATAAAATGGCGAAACTGTGATATAAAATTTCAAAGCTTTCTGGATTGAAACGAGTCCCCAAAGTTTCAACATTCTAAACACGTCTGCATTTCAATATTCTTTGAATAAATGACTAAAACATGAGTTAAAACTGTAGAGAAAAAGAGAAATAATGAAAAAAAATGTAGACCTAAAACCAATTAACAATCTCAAGTAGGATTTATACAAAGACCCTCTGTCCTCGTCTAAGCTGATTGACCTTGAGCTATGTTGCAAAGAAGATTAGATAAAATTTACAGACTCCTTCTATTAAAAGCTGAAAAGCTGGAACAGAAATATCCCTATACACCTGCAGCAATAATTGCAGCAAAGATATTTTTAGAAAACATTGACTCAGTGGGAATGAATACAAATGTTTGGTTTTTTTGTTGTAAGAATGTTGAAACAATATATCTATTTTACAATTTTACACTTGTCTGTTATATGATTGCATAATTTCAGAAATTTCTGATACTTTACCCTAGAGTACCTTAGAGATTATACAGGATGAGAAAGCAAAACACTTGTAATATGAGATTCTACCAAATATTGCATCCAAGTGGCCCTTTGTGATTGTGATACTACGCCTACTGATATTGTGATGATTTCAGTTTGATGCACTGGTCTGTTGCATAAGTTTGTGATGAAAATATGTCAACATGTAAAATATTCAAGGAGTTAAAAATATTACGGGAGGAACTGCGGCTTCCACAATAAGGAACTCAGCACTTATGCCGAGTTCAGCATAAGTGCTTTATGAAATACTTACACCCTTTAATGATGTTTGTGATTCTTGAGCCATTGCAGTCCTCCGCCTCAAATGTTGTGATGTTGTTGGGACAGTAGATGTTCACGTCTGACTGAGACCAGCACACAAAACAGATCTGAGTGATTGGAGGGGCTCCAGAACACTGTGGGATTTCTTCTTCATTGGGTCTGTCATAGACCAGACGATCATTTTTTACATATATCGTTATCAGGTTTGGACATCTGGCCTTGTCCCTGCAGGTGAAGCAAGAGCCTGTGGGCCCAACGTGAGAAAATAAAACAGTGACTTAACAAATAAAAAACAACTAACGAACTCTTTTACTCAAACTTTCGCTTTTATGTTAGCACATCATGTTAAAAAGATGTTAAAATAAGACAAGTCTTAAGATAAGTATCATGGCCTGTACTAGTTCTAAGAGTAACACGTTTAAAACAAAATCTTGTAATTTTTCTTCTTTCTTCAGATCTGGCAAGACACATGTAAATACACAAATATATAAATATAAAGTAAACATTTCTTTGGAGAACATACATGGTTATTATATGTGATGGAGACCAGGGGTTCCATCCCATGTTGATTATTGATATTATGTTATTTTCAGTTCAAATGTATTTTGTATCAGTTCTTTATTTCAGTTACTTTGACATTTGGTGAACATTCTTTTTGGGTAGGGAGACTGGCCATCTTTCCTGTTCAGAGAATGTGGGGGGGGAATGTCAGTTTGTTTTGATTTAGATTAGTCAATTTGAGTTAATTGAGTACTTGCCTTTCTGGGTGTGTCTCAGCAAGGTGGAGCAGAGAGGGAGACAAATGCTCCTGGAACATACCAGCTTCCATTAAGAGGGGTAACACTCTGAGGATTTATTTTGTTACAGTTACTTTTTGATTGACCTTAGAATAGTTTAGTTTTAATAATTTGCATGCATGTAAATATTAGTTGGATCATTTATTGTTGGTAGGTTTGTGTAAATAGTGTTTGTTTGTCCTTTTTTTGTGGTCACCCCTTCACCTGGTGTAAGTGGAACTTGCCTCAGGTATAAGTGTTAGCTGCTGTGTTTCACTAAGTGTGGTTGTTGATGAGGATGGTGGTGTAACTTGGAGCTCCGAAATAAAAACACCTCAAAGACATATTGTCGCCTCACTTCCTCCTTACCAAAGCAGAGCCTCCGCCGGTCAAAGTGACATTATACAAAAACAAGAGTATAGGCTATGCAAAAAAAATGTTGCTAGTGGAAATGTCTCATAGTTTGTGGTGTTATTTTATTTTACTTTGCAATTTAATTTGGAGAGTAAAGCAGCAAAGTCTTGTTAGGAATGAGAGATCAGTTAATCTATGACAGCCACAGATGATAGAAAGGACTTCTCTTAAAATTCTGCTTGTATTATATAACAGATTTCAATCAACAATTGTCAAAGCAGATTAAAATATAAAAGACTTGATATCACATCAGTTTGCATGCCGTATACCTACTACCTTTATAATAATAATAATAATAATACATTTTATTTCAAAGCCGCCTTTCTGGCACTCAAGCACACCGTACAATAGTAAAAAACTGTGACAGAAACAAATAAAATGTAACAAGTAAAAGTAGATAAAAATAAATAAAACAAAACAATGTATCTATATAAAAACTATGTAAAATCAGGCAAACCAATTGTGTCATGTGGAAAAGGCAGATCTAAAAAGGTGTGTTTTGAGTTCGGTTTTAAAATTTGATAATGACTTTATATTTCTAAGGTATGGTGGTAATGAGTTCCAGAGTTGAGGAGCAGAGCGACTGAAAGCTCTGCTCCCCATGGTGGTGAGACGGGCAGAGGGGACAGTGAAATGGATTGAGGAGGATGATCTGAGGGAGCGAGAGGGAATGGCAATATGAATAAGATTTGAAAGGTATGGTGGGGAGAGATTGTAAAGGGCCTTGAAAGTGTACAGAAGAATTTTGTATTCTATGCGGAACTTGGTGGGCAGCCAGTGGAGTCTTTGTAGGACAGGAGTGATGTGGTGCATGGATGGGGTTTTGGTAATGATACGGGCAGCTGAATTCTGGACCAGTTGGAGCTTATGAAGAGATTTCTGGGTGAGACCAAACAGAAGGGAGTTGCAGTAGTCCAGGCGTGATGTCACAAGACAGTGAACAAGGATGGCAAAATCCTTGTTCAATCCTCCAGTAGATGCTTCGTCATTGTTGGCTACAAATCAACTTCTTGAAGCTTTTCTAATAGTGGAGTAGAGGAAATTATTGTTGTATTTTTACCATTGGGCACTGACATTCCTGCTCTAGTTAGTATACATCCCTATCCACACTGTCAAATTAAAACAGCAAATGGTGCATTTGTGGGTGCATTTGCTATCCCCACCTCACACACAGATGGCTTCTTCCTGTCTACATAAGAGAATACTTTAATTTTTCTAAAGGTAAGAGTGAATGATAGAATCTCTGAATTTTTCTGTGAAATCCTGAAGGTTTGAACTAAGTCATAATTAGTTTTAGCTCTCCAACTTTAATTAATGATTGGGTCATTAACCTTAGTATATTTTATTCAAAGTGGTGAACCTGCATTATTCAATGACAATCAATTTTACACTTAAACTAGATGAATATAAGCCATATCAGTGCTGTAATAATTATTGTTTTGTAAGTTAAATGTTTCTGGTGGTTTGCAGAGGAGTATATTGAAAAGTTTTTAAGAACATACCAGCCGACGCGCCACAGACACCAACTAATTGCAATGTCATCATGGAACAACACACTGTAAAAACAGACAAGAAACACAATGTGTGTTTATTTCTCATGTAAATTGTTTCTTTAACTTTGAGCATAGGAAATATAAATAGATTTCTAACTTTATACCACCAATCAAGGTTTTCCACTTTAATTTTGTGCTGCGGCGATCAGTAATTCTTCTCCCTGGAGCCCTCGGATGACCGTTTTGAATTTTTTTGAGAGCTTTCTGTCTCGGGCGGCATGGAGCGAACACTTCTTTCGGTCCTCCGTCCATCTTTCCTTGAAATGGTTGCTCTTCCGGGTCAGGGCTTGACTGCTTCCTCTTTCTCGCTTCACCCAACTCTTCCCCGGTAAACACACGGTAGTTAGGCTCAAACTCCACTGGCATTTCCTTCGTTGTCAGCTCAGAGATGTCTGCCTCAATAAACATGGGTCTCACAGAACTCTTTTTATTTGCATTGGGCAACCAACATCCAGCAATGTTGTCACTGGAGACATGCTTCATGTCAGCTGAGAAACCCGCATCACTGTAACAGACAAAGAAATGTGTTTGCACGCAGTTTCATTTAGAAAATATTTGTTTAAATTTGAAAATGTTGGCATTTATCAAAATGAAAGTAAAAGAGAAGACAATGGATAAACATACCCACTTTCCTGGGTGTGAAGGCCTTTCCCACCTTTAAGATTAAAACACAATATGGCTAGGATTACTAGATTACAAAGCAATAATATTCAAAAGCATCAACTTCATATTCTGAAAAGTGTATAATGTATAGTGTAGAAGAAAATATTGTAAAAATATGACGCTAAGAGAAAAAAAATTAACAGTTAGAATGGAACTCCTTAATATCTGTTCATTTGTTACTTATGTTGAGCACAAATTAGTAGAAACTGATGCTCAGTGGATGTAAGTTGCTACTGGCATCTTAAATAATGACACTCATACCTCCAAATTAAAGCAGATGGCTAAATTTACTGAACCTGGTTCTGCTAAAGGTTTCTTCCTGCTCAAA
This sequence comes from Poecilia reticulata, assembly GCF_904066995.2. NCBI lineage: Eukaryota > Metazoa > Chordata > Actinopteri > Cyprinodontiformes > Poeciliidae > Poecilia > Poecilia reticulata. The sequence goes on from NC_088845.1 coordinate 11,514,240, forward strand.
AGAAAATCCCCTGTTGCCACATGTTTGCTCTCAACTGCTGAAAAGTTACTGACTCTGCATTTATTTGTGCCTCCTAACAAAGGTTAAGATATTTTTACTGAATATGTTGTAATTGTATTGTAAATACAACACATTTGGACTGTAATTAAAAATGCAACTCACTGTGATTTGTGTGATTTGAATATATATTTCATAAACTCCCTTTCAGATGACATTTAAGCTGATTATTTGCCGTTCACAATAAATACTCACATAAAGGAAGTGAAACCTTTGAGCGAAATTAAGGATGCACTTTAATACTGTAGAAAAACATACGTAGTATTATCTGCAAGCCATTTATTTTTCGTTACTTTGATGCATACTAGACTTATTCAAACTTTATTTCTTATTATATGATTCTTAATCACGTTCTGGCAAAGGAGTAGTCGCTTTATATGTAACCGTAGAAAAATACAATTTATGTGTTCTCTATACACAGCAGTGACATTTTAATATTCACTCGTATAGGAAAATAGGCCGATGCGGGTAAAGGACGCAGCAAAAATGATTTCTTAGAATGTTTTAAATCGTAGACTAGAAAAATACTTTACAAACACACACATCTTCTATGTGAAGTTAAAACAGAGGGATTTGGACAATATAATGTGTGAAATAAAAGTGAACCGCCGCCTATGCAGCCTGCAGAGTTCAGGCTGGGTAGGCCTGAACTCTGCAGAGCAGAATAGGTTTCTAACCTACTGTCCGTTTTTACGATAATACTGTGAGAATAACAATTATGTATAACACATAAATTAATGTGTGTTTCATAATCGGATACATTAAAAAAAAACACCTAGAACCTGTTCAAGTCCGGAATGAATGAAAGGCCTTCATCAAAAAGCAAACTTTCGTTTATTCGAAAATAAATATTAACAAACTTACTTTCTGGTTGTGGTTCCTCGTATGTGAAAGCCATTTTAGCTGCAAATACGCTGATTATGACTGCAATAAAAACAGAAGTGAACGACGGAGTAATTACGGAGGCAAAGATCGCCCTGCTTCCGCTTGTCTTACTGTCACAGACGCTGCCGTTGATATTTTTCATATATTGTACAAAGGCTCCATCTGCTGGAGAATTGAAGCGTTGACTTTTTCTCTCATTGTGACGAGTCTTAGTTAAGACACCTTTATAAATGGTCACCTTACTAATAGTTTTTTTCTTTGTTTGTTTGTTTTTTTCTCCCCTAAATCACTTTTGGGAAAAATAATGACTTAAGCCATTGTTTTAGGAAGGTGAAGAAATGCAAAAATATGAATTCTTAATTTAATTGAAGCCTTAATTCTTTGCCTCCAAAAGTGAAATCAGTTGCAGCTTGTATAATGTCAATTCATAACACATGTCTTCTCAAGGCATTTCACAAAAAGAAAAAGATAAATAAATCAGTCCAATGACACACCTACGGTACTTGTGTATTTTCTGACTTGCATTAGTATCCCAGGACCTTTAACTTACAGCAAACCAGTATCTTCAATGCTAAATTCTGTTCTGTTGTTAAGATTGCCATTCTGTAAAGAATCACCATAAAACAATAAGTTCTTAACTATAGGTGCAAACTTCAAAACCTGAAAAGAAAATACATTTTAATAGTTTTTATTTTCTCTCAAAATTTGATTTGACTAAGTTCTGTTGACTGAACACAATGTAAATGAAAGTATGTGGTGAAAACAAAACATTTTATCTATACAAATATGATCCATAAAACATTATCCAGGAAATCCTTTGGGCTTCTCTATCAATCATTAAGCTTTGTATAACCTGGAAAATAAGCTGTTTTAGATAAGGCAGCTGAAGCTACTGAAGGTCCACAGAAATAAGAGAGAGGCACAGTAACCCAGCTGACTGGACTGTCTGACTGAGAAATACCTTGATTTAAAAGTTTTAATATTTAGGTTCAATCCAGATGCATCATGAGGGTAAAAAGCTACATTCTTCTTATGGTAAACTTGGCGGTTTCATCAGCACACTCCATGCCAGAGGTAAGTATTTTGTCTATTGTTGTGCTGTCCTATAAAATGTAGCATCTTTTTTCATGTTTTAGAAAACAGTTTAAATGATCTTCTTAAAATTATACTGTTTTGCATCTTTAATGTGTTATATCTCTATATAAGTAATACGGGGATGAATGAATACATATTTACTTCTAATTATGTCTTTTAATTAAAATAAATATTTGTTTTCCTTTTACTATGACCTTAAGTAGTCTAGCTTTGAAAAAACAGTTTATGGCATATTAAATTGTTTTAGTTTTTATTTATTTCTTAATTTTTTTTATATGTATAAATTCAGGTTGACGCAGTGGGTAAGTTCTCCCATGGATTTATTTTTCATGTTAAATAGCAAAACTCAATTATTTCAAGTGATGTCTTGAATTATTGGGAACTCAAAGCAGGAAATCTTCTTTTTTAGATGTTGGCGAAAATAGCATCACAGAAGGTAAACTGTTTTTGTTCTGGTAAATTAACTCTGGTCAGGTTTTCATGTCTCCCTATCATTAACAATACATTTTAAATGATATTTGTATAGTAATTAACTTCTATGGTTTCTCTCAGATTTAACACTTGATGATATCCGGGAGGTAAGCTCAGTATTTTTGCAGGCAGTCCAGTGAGGTGTAATTGAATGCATTCTGGGGTTTTAAATGTTTTTGTCTTGTGCGCTGATAACTCAGCCTTCAGACGTTCAAAGGAGCAGCATTCTTCCTGGGGACAAACTGTGGACGTTTCCAGTCCCCTATGTTTTGGACAAAGGTCTTGGTAAATATATTGTTTCACTTCTACCAGAATATTTGTGAATATTAGTGTATTCAAATTCTTAGGATTGTCTAATTGAGGTGTAGACTTTCATTTTCATTTTAGACTTTACAGATCAGTATCAATAAAACTTTAGGGGAAAAAAACTAATTTCAGAATATTCAAATTAATGGCTTTAGAAAATTATTCTTATCATTATTCTTATGACGTATTATCTGAAATAAAATGAAAAAAAAAATTTAGATTCTTTTCCTTTATTTTCATGAAAAATGAAAGACTTGAGAGCTAGAGGAGTCATCCTGAGAGCGTTGGACCAGTTCAGGGTGAAATCATGTATTGACTTCAAACCCAGAGATTCTGAGGCGTATTACCTAAACATTCAGAAACTAGATGGGTACGTACACAATTTCCTTTTTGCTTCCTACCTGTTTATAGTTTCAAATAAATACATTCCCAATGCAACCTAACCTAAGTTGAAAAATGAAACTTCAACTAGGAAACTAAATTATTCATAACCACATGATTCAAGCTTCATTTCAGTAAAATGTATTTGTGCTACTTCCTGATAACATGTCACTAGTAATTTGGAAATTGTACTTAGCTATTTATTCTACTTCACGTTCCAATACGGACACAACTGAGATAGACAAAGTGAGGGTTTGAACCAGTTAAACTCCTACCGCCATCATCATCCTTTGTCCCAGAAAACTTACCACTTACCAGAGACAGGTAACTAACTGATGTAAAGTGTGACACAGAAATGACAATTATCAATGTCAGTGTAGACATGAATCTGTCACTATATATAATCTGTAACTTACAAAAATGTTGCTCTAAGAATAAAATTGATCACTTTTAATATATGCAGCTTCACTAAACCGCCGAGAATGAAAGCTGCACTGTTAAACATTATACCATGCTGGTTCAAATCAGTTATGTTGAAATCAGTATGATAAAATGTTTCAAAAGATAAACAACATTTTATTACACTTCTTTTGACCCAAATGAGAAAACAGGTCAACTAGGAAATATAGCGATGCCAACTACACTCTCAGTTTTGCGGATTTGCAAACATCATTAGCTAAAGTTTATCTTCATTATCGCAGGGTGAATAAAGATAAACTCTTTATTCATTACAGTCAATGATCTTCCTGGTATATCATAAATATGTAGCGTCATATATGAGAAAATCATATCACAGATGGGCAAAGTTTAATTTAGACTTTAAAATTCTGGTTTTATCTCAGGGATTTTTATTTATTTGTCATAAAGGGCCCTTGTGTTATATTAGACTTGTGCTAACCTGGCAGTGGGAAGGTCAATCTTCTGTGGTTGAAGGGAAGATGTAGAAAAAAGACAAACTCAAGAAGAAAGTAAATTGTGATGGCATCACTGCTGTGTTGCAAAGTTTGTCCATATATATATTTATATTTATTTATTTATATACAATGCAGCAAAGACCATCTCTCATTAAAAATGCCAACTTTGCATTAAAGTGTCATTATTTACAAAATAATGCAAACTTGGTACTGGACTTTCAAGGCAACTTCTGGAGTAACTTTGTATTAAAAGTGTTATTCTTTACAGAATGACACTTCATGACAACAGTCATAGACATTCATAAAGACTGTTTTGTCATGTTTATGACAGTGTCATGTCAGTCTTATCTACACCCCGTCAAATATAGAGTTACCAGAAATCTTAATCCAACAATCATTGATAAGCACTTTTCCATTGTAGGTGTTGGTCATATATTGGCAGAACATTTTCCAATGGACAGGACCTCTCCATTGGACAGAACTGTGATTATGTTGCAATTGTTGAACATGAGCTCCTTCATGCTCTTGGCTTCTACCATGAACAATCGAGATATGACAGAGACAATCATGTGCAGATTGAATACAGCAACATCTTAGCAGGTTTGGCATTTTATTTCTTTTTAACTGCTTTAATATGTTCAGTTGAATATGTCTAATGTTGTATAGTCTTTTACAAGAATGTTAAAATGTCAAGTATTTGTCTTTATTTTAGCTAGTTTTTTTTTCTAAAAAAAGTGTTTTGTACTAATGATGAGTTTTTCTCACTGCCATCCAGGTATGGAGCATAATTTTAGAAAGGTTGGCAGTCAAGACAGCACCACCCATGGAAGCCCGTATGACTACATGTCAGTGATGCACTACAGCAAAAATGCATTCAGCAATGGCAATGGCCCTACAATTATTACCATAAATCAAGCATTTCAAGATGTGATTGGTCAAAGAGTGGAAATGAGTCCTAGTGATGTCCAAGAGCTGAACCTTCTCTACAAATGCAGTAAGTGCTTAAAGATTGTTGATTATTTGCAGGGATGACTTTTTAAGATGACTGAAATCAAACTGGCTCACTGTCTACAGATTTCAACTCAACTGGTTTAATTGTACTTTTCAAAGTTCAAATACATTTTGGCTACTTAGAAGACATATTTCATTTTTGCATAGTTTAGCTTGCAATCGACATTTGTAGAAGAATTAGTTTTTTTAAGTCAATAACCTGTTTTTGCTTTAGACAAATTAAAGTGTAAAGCAGAATTGAACAACTGAAGTTGATTTATCATACTTCTCTTCTTTTAATTTCTAAAGTTTAAATAGTTTGCATGTCATAAAAGGTGTTGATATTTTATCTGAATAATAATGCAGTAATGATTACAGGAAAATATCGACCAAACTGCCCTTGTTGATTCTGACATCAATTCTGTTGCCAATTAAAAATCTTTTATTCATATTTCTACTTTCTCAGCTTCATCTGTGGCCTTTAAGTTTTACTGTGGCTTTTCTAATAAGGATTTATGCCAAATGAATCATTGCTCACAAAGTGGGAATGGCTGGGAACTGGTTACAAAAGCTAATGGGGGTCCAAACTCCGACCACACCAGTCTACCAAACGGAAGTGGAGATCAAGGTAAGCTTTCGAATCTAAATGGCAAATGACAAGTGGCCTGTGTTAGCATGGCTCTTTTTCAAGTCCAGAGGACCCAAAAAAGCTTCAGTCATTCACCCATCTACGCCCACATTCACACACTGATGGTGGGAAGCTACTGAATGGTAGCCACAGTGGTCTGACACGCTGACCGAGGCAAGGCTGCCATTCATCGCTGCCACCAGGCCCTTTAACCCCCCCTGCAGGCGAGGCGAGTGAAGTGTCTTTCCCAAGAACACAACAATAGAGACCGGCAGAGCAAGAATCGAACTGGCAACCCACTGATTGCATGACGAACATAAATTCCTTGTTACAAATTGATGAATAATAATAGTATATAATAGTATATATGTATGATATAATGTATTTTTTATTGTTTTTCTCATTTCCCTAAACAAAGATTTAAATAATTCTTTGAGAATAACCATTATTATGATAAAAAAAAAAAATATTTCAAACCTGAAAATTTTAATTATTGTGTAAATAATCCATCAGCCCTCTATTATTTTCTGACACATGTAAATCCTACATAGTATTTCTAATTAACTTTAAGAAAATAAGTGAAAACTGTTCATATACATTGAACTGTCATGTCAGAAATGATGACACAGGAGAATCTTCTTTTGTATCATTTTAGGTGAAGAATTAGGTTTTTTCATGCATGCCAGCACAGCATCAGGTCAGGAGGGTCAGTCGGCTCGGCTCGAGACCAAGATCATGCGTCCTAGTAGGAGATGTAACATCCAGTGTCTGCAGTTTTACTATTATCATTCTGGAAATAAAGCTGATGAACTGAACATCTGGATTAGAGAGTTTGATGAACAGGACAACAAAGGAACTCTTCGCTTCATGGAACAAATCAGTGGTAGAGTATGAACACTAACAAAAGCTAACTTAAAAACTATCAATGTCTACATTTGTTATGAGAATATGCATTTCCACCTGTTCATTCGACATACTTTCAAAATGCCCCCTTGCAGGTCCTCCAACTTCTCACTGGAAGCTCCATCATGTTTCTCTCAATGCCACCAAAGACTTCCAGGTGGTGTTTGAGGTTCGGAAAGGAGCGGGAAGCACTACGGGTGGCTTCTCAGTTGATGACATCAACCTCTCTGAGACCGAGTGTCCACACATGACCCTTCAGATTGATGAAATTGAGAAAACGCTAAGCACAAGTGCCACAGGAACCAGGATATACAGCCCACGACTGTACTCCAAAGATGGCTATGCTTATCGAGTTGCAGCAATTCTGTACAAGACATATGTTGGAATGTATGTGCAGCTCTTGTCCGGTAAATACGATAGCCAGCTGACGTGGCCTTGCTTGCAAAGAGAAATGTCTTTCACATTGCTGGATCAAACCCCCAACATGCAACTGCAAATGTCAAAACAACAGAGCTTTGTTTCTCTCCAGACTCACACAGACTCTAGTGGTATGTTTATGAATAAAATCTGAAAATTACGGCATAATAACATTCTCCAAGTAAAATAGCACAATCCATATCTCATGTTTATCGTACATTTCTTCATATACACAGGTACTATTGTCTGGGATAATCCTCGTGAGACTGGAGCTGCTCTTTTTTATGAGAATGGTGAGTTAGTCTATGGTGGACTTCTTTATGGATACGGGAAATTTGCAACTTTGGAGGAACTGCGATCCAGAGAGGTCCTAAAGGGAGGAAGTGCTATTTTCATGTTTAACTTTGAAGGTAAGTTGAGTTTTTCTTTGTTAAAAATAAGTATGGAAGAAGCACTGTGGTTTCATTGCTGTGATTGCATATATGTGTTCTTTTGAAACTTCAGATATCCTGATTTCCTTAGGTTATGCTTCAGGGTTCCTGCTTTCAGTAAAAATAAAAAGGTTCCAGTTTGAAAGAAGCAACGTATCATAAAAAGTTCAAAGGGACACAATGGATTTGTTGAAAAAACAAATGCTTTTATTTTAAATAGAGGTCTGAATAAACTGAATACTGACCATGACATTGTGATCACATTTGGTCTTCATTAGGATTGTTGTCTACTGTTTAATACACTTCTGTTTTTTGTTACCATGACAAAAAAAAGCTATTTGTATAAAAAAGCAAACTAAAAAAAAGGGAAGTTTGAATAAAACACTTCATTTTCAAAGAAAAAGGTGGGGATGGGAAGGTGGGTAGCATATGATATACCTGAAGTCAAACTCATTCTTAAACCATTACAGTATTTTTATTATTATAAGAATACTATAAGCCTTATAAGTTGGTATTGTTTTATTTATTTTGGAAAACCAATCATCACACTTGGTATCCAAGCCATGTTTAAAGGTTTATTAAGGCATAACTGACTGATAAATACCAGTTACTTTTAACAAAGATAACGTCAACAACGACATCAAGATGCCAGTGCATTGAACCTGGTGATTTGTTGAAAAAGTTCAACTAACTGAAATTGCATTTGCTTTCTGTCATGAATCTTCTTCCTTTTAATAGATCTCACTCCACTAAACACTGCATCAGCTCTTCCATGTCCTCAATTAAGACCAGTGGACATTACAAATCCTCCCCCGAACCTGGATGAAGGCCCATGCCCACAGTGAGTGACTGTTTCAAATTACTGATAAACTATATATATGCAACAAAGCATCACAGTACTACATGTAAAGCATATTAACTTATATCTCATTATTCCTGTCTACTAAACTACTTGGTGTCAATGGGAAATTCCCTTTGTTACCTATAATTGTATTGTTGGTATTATTGCATAATTTTCCAGTAAATGGTGATAACAGCTGGAATAAAAGTTAGTTGTTAGTAATTTTTTATCCATCATTCCATTGCCACCAATGACAGAAAGATAGATTTCCTAAATTAAGTCTTTACAACCTGAAGTGCTGCCTGTAGTGTGTCTGTAATGGATGAACTGTAATAATTCCCTCTCCTGTTTCTGCTGTTTTATTTCTATAGGACCACATCTACCATCATTCGACCTCTTCAAGCTGAAGATGACAGGTATAATAAGATAAAATTACACATTTTACATATCTAAGAATTGTTACAGCAATTAAAGTTGTCAAAAAGATTATTAGCTAATTAATCAATGGTGACATTTTGAAATAGATATCCTTTTTGCAAAATTATTAATGTCACACTGCACAATCACACACTAAGCTTCTTATGTCTCATGCTATGGAAAATGTACACACTGACTTTACCACTCGACTGTGTTTAAGTGATTTATGCTGCCCGTTTATTTGAAATCTTCCTTGTTTTTTGATATTTTGCTCTTCGGGTGACTCATTATTTACACATATCAATGGCCTCGCAACTTAAATACAATCTTTTAAGGGAAACGTTTGGTACTTTACATAGACATATCTTTTTTTCGAAGACTATTGAAAACTATTGTACAATAAATAATTAATTTACTTTTCTAGCATACATGGATTCTCTGCTGCTGTGGTTCCCTACCCGTTTCTCATCTTCCTTTTGGCTGTGATGTTTCTGGCGCCTTGATGCACACATTCACATTACATCGACACCATCACTGAAATCCCTCTGTTTTTTCTAACTACTTTATGTCGTTTTGTTTAACATGATTAAAAGAGGCAAGCATCATGAACAATTATTTTTGAATAAATGTGTTGCCCAATTTAAAACAGTTTTGTATGTTTTCAAAGTGTAATCCTGAAATTCATTTGTCAGCAATATCAACATTTGGTGACGGGTTTTTCTTTGAAGCATTCAGATTTTATTTTGGAATGTTGTTTAGACAATACTTGTTTGGATCCAGGGTTTCTTTTTGTGCATTAATTTTGTTATTACAAGCTAATTATGAGGAATTCACAATATTCAGATCTCATAATTGCAAAACAAAATTGTCTCTGTCGGTAGCATATTTTACAATCATTCTTGGTGCTACATTCTATTAAAAACAGGTTAAAAAACTAAATGTGCGGTATTGGTTGATTTAAACACATTCACTACAAATTTACACAATCTTTAACATCTATATTCAATTCAGAGTAGCTTATTTAAGAAAGCCACTGTTAAATGTTACAGGTCCATTGCACAAATAAAGCCCATTTTCATACAAAGTGTTTCAAAATGACAAAAGTTGACAATTAATATGTGTGGTCTGAAAGTGTTTACAGAGTAAACAGATTTATATTGTGTAGATGATGACTACACAATACAAGAATACCAATAATGTTTGTTTTACATTTTTCATAACACTATGTGTTTGATGCCTAGGTTCTGTTAGTTCTGTTACTGGTGACATTTAGAGAAGTAATTAAAGGTTAAAATCATTTAAAAGAGGATATACAGCTCAGTAAACAGACATCCAAGGGAAGTTAGAATACATGACAAATGATTATAGAAAAATGTAACAATAAAGTGGAATAATTTTTTCTTGACATTTGATAAATACTTCCCTATTTAGCTTTTTGCTTGAAGAGTAAAACATGTCTTTGTCCTCAGTACCAATCAGTTTTATGTATGTGTGTATATTTGATCTTATCTTCTATTTTCCTAGGCAAACCTTACTAGAACCAGGTTTACAACCTATTGGCCCTAAAGTATTTGTGTTACAACTTCAGAGAAAGCAATACTCCATTACACTGAAGTTAGGGGACAGTGGTGGGGACTGGCAAACATTAAACTCAATGTTATGCTCAAGAAACCAGTTTTCAGTGATTCGACCTTTGTGAAATGTTGTATTATCTACTGGAAATATCAAATGGAAGCGGGTTCAACTGTGGTGACAGAGGAATGGACATGGTCAACAACAATACTAAAGTAGGTGTTGGCGGTTTTAATTGTACTTACTTTGTACTAAGCCACTCAAAGTCCACCAGGAAAATATCGCCCGAGTCATTGTACCACCACCCGGACAACCTTTCATTTTTATGTCAAATTTAGACCTCACCTGCAGATTATTTTTGACTGAAGTAGACTTACTTAACCAATCTGTCATTGTCCAATTTTGCTAAGGCTGTGCAAATTGTGGTTTCAGATTTCTGTTCTTAGCAGACAAGAGACACACTCGATTTGGTCTTCAGCTGCTGTGTCGCAACTGTTTCAATGTATGATAAATGGTGCCTTGAGAGAGATGTCTTTTATTGGTATTAGCAAGTGCTTTTGGAGCTATTGTTGCCTTTCTATTGTCTCTAACAAATCCAATCATTGTAATCACACCTCTGACATCAACCTAGAAAATGTGTCTGAGGGCATCTCCTCTGTGATGGCAAGTTTTTAAAACATTAAGCTTCTGGAAGTTGAAGTTCTGAGTGTTTTCCTGAACAGTCAACAGCAACAAAAAATATGTGACCTTATATCTCCTTTAGTGGTTTAGTGGGTCATGTCTATGAAGAGAGATGGAAGCATATTTTTTTATGTGTATATCAGAGACTTGAAACAAAAGCAGACATGATCTGCATTGATGTTCCCTGCATCTTGTAAGTTTATTATCAAGTTGTATTTATCTGTCATAAACAAAGCTACATCACTCTGTGCTCTTGGTGCCTTTTCAGCTTGAGAACCGCTGTGTATGAGCTCCACTGTCGGCCTACCACTGTGCTGAGTGGAGAGCTGCTCTAGAGGGAAGCTTTGTGGCTGCCTACCAGGAACCGCTGTAGCTTTCAGGACCGAGGCCACCTGCGGTTTATGCCTCTCTCAAGATTATAGCTTCATCCCAATTCCAGGTGACAAATCAGCAGACACACAGACGCACTTGCTCTGCTTGTAGAATGGTCATCTACATCTAGGTGTACATGTAGGTGCACTACATGTACACCTACTCATACACACATACATAATCCAGATGACCAGAGGTCACACCAACACAGCTTCATATTTTACTATGGAACCTGCTTACTTTGATGCCAAGGACAACCCTAATTTTTTTTATCTTAATTATGCAATTCCGATACCTACCCCAGATATGCTACATCAACGTTTTTTTCCTTATGAAATAGCAGTGGCTGTGGTGTTTAAAATGGAGATTAAGTGACAAATCTCATGCTCCATTTGGCCAGTGATTTTTACTGCGTTAAATTTAACAGGAGGATTCTGTGCCTAATTTTGAGACCATAACACCCTTTCTCACTCCTTATCTAATCTGGATATTACAAATAAATGTTACTAGTCAAGAATACCAGAGCAGCAATTTATTTTTTTACATACATTTTTTAAAAATATTTTTTATCTTAAACCTAGCTCCCTACTGGAACTTTTACGGGCATAAAACCTTGGCTACTTGAGTTTACCCAGACTAAAACAAAAAAGAAACAGTGAAACAATGTCTTGAAAAAACTGCTATAGACCAAAGAGCTGTAAATATGTAAAAAAAGTGCATTTAAATGATACAGAAAGATTATTTCTGAAACAAAACACCTCAGGAACTGCATCTTGACGTATCTGAACTCCAGAACAAAAAGAGTGAAATGAGTCCAGAACCAACATGAGCTGAAAGGTCATTAAGCAAGAAGGAGCCATTAATTCAAACACATACAACCAAATTACCGTTTATAAATGTCCTTTTTAATAATAGAATGGTGATCCAATGCCTCGTGAGATTGAGGCATGATACCACAGGAGACAACATGTGGTCTGATGAAGCTAAAACTGAATTCCATCTGATCCTAAGTATGCCATCAATTTTCAGTTTCGGAGACGCTAAGGCTTTGCTATCTTTTTTTGTTTGTGGTTTGTCCTACTATTTAAGTTGTGTTACATCTTGCTTTGACATTCTAAAGCATGTGATTTTTCAATTCTATTATGGGATTAAATTTCCTCTTTTATAGCAGCTTCCCCCTATTCACAAAATATTATAATTTGATATAAAGCTCCTGTGGTTTGATTCACTATCAGCTCTTCCTCTTTAGCGATCTTATTATTCCATATATAAATGTCTGAGTCTCAGTGCAGCCTTTGTCATTTTGTCTCTGTTTGATTTGATCTTATTTTGTTAATTAGTTGCTTTACATTACGCAGCATCTGCGTGCCTTCATTTGGGTTTTCTCTGCGATGCTTAGACTAACCAAGAAGATGCAAGACAGCATTTTTCTTGTGGTCTGCTTGGTGGTTTCATCCACTCTCGCTGAGAGCACAGTAAGTATCTATACATGCTTTTGCCATAAATTATCAAAGCTAAAAAATAATCTATTTTAACTCTGAGAAGAAAAAAAGTAGGACATGAAATAACAGCAGATAGAATTGGAATAATTTTATGAATATATTGGCAATTTTGTCTTTTAGCACATTTAAGATATATTACGTGCAAATCTTTAACACACACATGTTAATGAATCTTACCAAAAATGTACAGCCCAGCTATTAATAGTGAAATTAATTAGGCTTTTATATGTCATTCCTCAAATAAGATGACCCACATGTTTATATATTTTTTACAAGTTTTTCTTGATAGTGATTCACACATTCTTCAATATGATGCTTTCTACATTCTTAAACTTACCATAAGCCTTTTTGTACATTAAAAAAGTAATAAGAATTTATTTTGACATTATTGCCTTTAGACATTAGATCTGCAAAGACACTGGAAATTTTTTAATTACTCTTGAAGACTCACTTTAATGAACTGTCTTTTAGAAAATTTTAGCTCGAATATTTTAACTTATAGCTGCTTAGTTGCCTTTTTAATGCTTTTTATGTTTGATTGCACTTCTCTTATGTATTTTATTTGTCCTTATTTGGATATACCTTGGGAAGCACTTTGTAGAGTTCGAGCTGTTGGAAATGTTCTATATGAATAAATTTGACATTAACGTTACATTATCACCAGTTCTAAGTTTGCATGAATCTGACTTCACCTGTTTGTGTAAGACACACTATGATGCATTTCTTTTATCACAATGATCCCTCAAGACAAAGATCTAGAGATGATTGAACTTTTCATGATGTACGTTATTTTTATTGTATTTTATATGTGTAAAGAATCATTGATTAAAAAAAGAGAAAGGAACCATTTTTATTTTAAAGAAATGGCAGGAATGACTTACAACAAAGAAAGAAAAATCTAACTTGTAGGTAACTATTTTGATTAAGTCTTTGGTGAAAACATTTAAATGCATTTTATTTGTTGCAAAGTTTTTGAGATTGATTTAGAAAAATACAGACACCTTTCCAAAAACGGAAACATATTTTAGATATTTAACTTTTTGTCCATATTATTGACTGTATCAATGATTAACCTTGTTTTCATATCTTATCTAGCAAAAGTCAGATATAAATGGTAAGCTGTGTTTTATTTTTTCACATTACCTTAGAAACGTACATTTGTTCTTTGGTTTTATATGAACTTTAAAGGAGCCATTTTGTATGTTTTTTGTAGACATTGGCATGGACAGGAACACCACAAATGGTAAAAATTATTTTCTAATATATAGACCTTGTGCTAGTTTTACATAAGATTCGACAGTGGACATTTTATTAGATTTTAGTTCCTGATTTCTTTGAGAAAAAAATCAAACTAATATTTATGTTTTATCTTAGATTTGTTAGTTGATGACACCCTTCAGGTAAGCTCATTATTTCAACAGGCAAACTTTGATATTATATATTTTAATACTGATTTGCAAAAACTGTCATGCAATTAATCTCATATGATTATTATTTTAGAAGCCAAACACTGGAAGGAGTACTATTTTAGGAGGAAACGCTCTGTGGAAATCTCCAGTTCCCTATGTGTTGGATAAAAGCCTTGGTGAATATCTGTGTCTATTTTAAAATATGCATATCTAAGATTGCTTAGTAAGTGAAAGTAAAATTTATGTAAAACGCAACATGAAGCAAGCATTAATCAAAAAGTTGCAAAGCAAAAAGGAAACCTAAGCAGATTGAAGTGGAAATGTTTTTTTTTTCTTTTTGCTTCAATTCTTTTACCATACCATATTTATCAGTTGTTTGAAGTGTCTAAGGATTTTTTCTTGTTCTTTCTACACTGCTATTTTTTACATGATGAGTAAGACCTGAATACTAAAGGAGTCATCTTGAGAGCTTTTGACCAGTTCAGGGTGAAGTCATGCATTGACTTTAAACCAAGGGATACTGAGGAGTATTACCTGTCATTCAAAAACCTAGCTGGGTATGTATGTGTCTTTTATTAATGATGTATCCAACTCCTCTCTGACATGACTGTGTATCAAGATATGAACTTCTTAAGGAGGGAGAGAGAGAGAGAGAGAGAGAGAGAGAGAGAGAGAGAGAGAGCGAACTCAATATTACACTTGTGTGCTTCCAATGATCACCTGTATTTTTTTCATTTTAGGTGCTGGTCATACGTTGGCAGAGTAGACCCCAATGGACAAAATGTCTCCATTAGTGCAGATTGTGGTTACATTGGTGAAGTTGAACATATGATTCTTCATGCTCTCGGCTTCCACCATGAAGAGCTCAGATATGACAGAGACGATTATGTGCAGATTGACTTTGACAACGTTTTAGCAGGTTTAGTCATTTTTGTCATAGTTTTTTTTTCTCTTTCTTTTGCCTATATCTGCAGTAATGAGGGTATTAGATACTGAGTAGCTTTTAGATTGGAAGTGTTTTTACATGAAAGTAATAAAAATAGTAAGCCAGGCCAATATTGTTTAAATACCCTCATGTCTACTCAATGCTTAATAAATTTTAATAACTTTGAGGAAGTTTGACTGCTTTTTTATATACCTTGTGTCAAGCATGTGCGGTGTTAGTATATCAATCACTTTGTAGATTTAGAGAAATAGTACAATTGCAAAATACATCAGATAAACGGCTTTTAATCCATCTTGTATAGTCAGTGATTAACATTTGTTTTTAACTGTATATTATTTCAAACTTCTTTCTGTCCAGTATTGAGTATTTTTTATGTCATTTAGGTAAAGAGAATGATTTTTCAAAGGTTGGTAAGAATCTGAGCAGCACCCATGATGTGCCATATGACTACCTGTCAGTGATGCACTCGGGTAAAAATGCACTAACCAATGGCAATGGCTCAACAATTATCACCAAAGACCCCAAATTTCAAGATGTGATTGGTCAAAGAATGGAAATGAGTTCTCATGATGCTGAAGAGTTAAACCTTCTCTACAAATGCAGTAAGTTCTACAAGACAAATTATTCATACTACTGAAATAAATTGTTTTTCTTGTCAAGGCTGAAATCTTTGCACATATTTTATACATAACTTTAAACTTATTATACAGTATGCTTTAGTTTGGACAGATAGTTATTGTTTGTTCTACTTCAAATATGTTTAAATGAGAATTAAAATGTAAAGCAAAACTGGACAACTGAATTAGTTAAGCTTGTGGGAAATAAACACTATTAAATTTAGTTATTCAATAATACTAAACTATTAAATTTCATTTCACTAACCTTCAAGTAATTCAAAAAGAAGTAACAAAGACAAAAGATGAAAAACATTGACCAGGATGTAATACGGAAGACATGGTAAAACAGACAAGCTGCCTCTTGTACAGTACAAAAATTTGGCAATTGCATTTCAAACTGTAAGAAGAGAAGAATTCAGGAATATTGTATAATGCATTGAGAGTCTAGTTTAACCAGGAAAAACAAGAAAGAAAAGATAAACTTAAGACAATATGTCTCCATGGCATCCCTAATACTCATAAAGCTCAAGGGACACTAAAGATACTAGTAGAATTGACCTAAGCTTTATGTGACCTTGAAATAAGGTGCAGCATTTACACATTTAGCCAACTTGTACTGATGAGACAATGAATAGACAAAGGTAAATATTCATAATGTTTTATTCACAGATTCCACAATTGCCTCTATGTTTTTCTGTGACTTTTCTAATGGGATGATGTGCCAAATGAGTGAAATCAGCAGCTGTGCACAGAGTGACAAAAAGTGGGAGGTGGTTACACAAGTTAGTAGGGGTCCAAGCTCTGACCACACCTCTCTGCCTGCTGGAAACAAAGATAATGGTAAGGATTGAAAGAATATTCATTACATAAAATATTGAGTGAAATCAAATAATTTAATACAGAATTACCTGATGAAATCTGAAATTAAAATTTCCTCTATATTAAATGTACGTACATGCATTTCTGATTTATGTCTGAGCTAGTATCAATATCGAAAATGATTTAATATGATACAATTAGTATCATATCAATCTATTCTTTATTTCCAATCTTTTCATCTTCCTTCCAATGCAGATTCAACACTGAGGTCTACTAGTGCAAACTTTAAGTCAAACAAATTAACTGATTTCTAACTTTAAACTAAAGTCAAGCAGATTTAACCAAATGAGTTAAATCTGCTTGACTTTTATGTTTACATTTTCTAAAACTTGCTGAAAAAAGCTACCATTTCCAGATGATACAGCTCTGAATCTAATGCATGTCACTTAGACAATGTCTGCTGTTCTGACTTTCATTCTACAAGACGTGTCTGGGCTGGGTTTCTTCAGAAAGATTACCTTTCACTGCCCTTACTCTTTAAATATGGGATTGTTGCAGGGATTAGGAAGTCTTTGGCCCATCAAAGTCTTAAACTTTACCGACTTCAGTACCTATAAAAAAGTATTGTACACTTTGGATATTTTACCATGTTTAATGCTTGACCTTTTGTTGTTCATCAATTGTATAAAGCTGAAACACAGAGTGCCTTTAAATCTAGACTAAAAGCCCACCTGTTTGGAGTTGCCTTTGAAGCATAATCGATTAAGAGTTTAATGATGGCACTTGACTTAATGTAATGTTTCAATTGTTGATTCTATATTGCGTGACTTTGTGTTTTTATGATGTAAAACACTTTGAAATGCCTTGTTGCTGAAATGTGCTATACAAATAAGATTTGATTGAATGATTTAAAAAATAAAGCACACATTGATAATTACATAGTAGTAAGTAAATAGTAAGTAAAGATATCTAAATATTGTGGACATTAGAAATCAGAAATATTTTGATTACTTTAAATAACTAGGTTAATCAATATGACCTAATATCAAAGAGTATGGAAAAGTCTTTAAAAAGTATGTTGTAAATATCTGGTTTCAACTGAACGTGTTGAAACATCAATGAAAATAAAATATTGCCACAGTATTTTTTTAACTTATCATTCCAGGTCAGGAAACAGGATACTTCATCCATGCCAGCACAGCGTCAGGTCAAAAGGGAGATTCAGCTTGGCTGGAGACACAAATCATGACTACGCAAAGGGAATGTAAAGTCCAGTGTCTGCAGTTTTATTATTTCCACAGTGGAAATGAGTCAGATGAACTTAATATCTGGATCAGAGAGTTTCAGGATGAGCATGACACCAGAGGAACTCTCCGCCTCATGGGACACATCACTGGTAATACCTGTGATCCCCTAATCTGAGGAATTTTAACAAATTCTCTGCACCTTTTACAGTACTTCAGTGACAATAAATACTTATCTGTTCCATTTTGCATTGTCTAGCAGTTAGTCTTTTTGACAGTATTAATTTCTACATGTGTACCAAGATACTTAAATAGTGTATCACAGTGACCAAACGTTCCTGTCACCAGGTCAACCAACATATCATTGGCAGATCCACCACGTTTCTCTCAATGCCACCAAAAACTTTCAGGTGGTGTTTGAGGTTCGGAAAGGAGCAGGAAACTCTGACGGCGGCTTCTCCGTTGATGACATCAACCTCTCTGAGACCGAGTGTCCACATGTGACCCTTCAGATTGATGATTTTGAGAAACTTTTAAGCTCTAGTGACTTTGGAACCAGAATATACAGTCCAAGACACTACTCCAAGGAGGGCTACGCTTACCGCATAGGGGCTATACTTTACCAGTCATTTGTTGGATTGTATGTGCAGCTCTTATCTGGTGACTACAATGCCCAGCTTGAATGGCCTTGCCTCCGAAGACAAATGACTTTGCAACTGCTGGATCAAACCCCAAACATGCAAAAGAAAATGTCAAAGCAAATAAGTTTCGTCACTGAACAAACCCACATGACTTCGGGTAGGTGCACCACAAAATTAGGGAATTACAATACCGGAGATCTCTTACTAAAATATATACATATATATGTATGTATATATATATACATATGTATGTATGTATGTATGTATGTATGTATGTATGTATGTATATATATATATACATACATATATATATATGTGTATATATATATATATATATATATATATATATATATATATATATATATATATATATATATATATATATATATATATATATATATATATATATATATATATAAATAAAAAAATGTATTTATTTTTTTATATAAACAGGTATCAATTGGTGGGACAACCCTCTTAAAACTTACAGAACAGATTTTTTTGAGAATGGTGAGCTCGTCTATGGAGGATTTCTGGTTGGATACCCCTTTCTTGCATCATTAGAAGAACTTCAAACCAGGGAGTTTCTGAAGGGAGGAAGTGCCATTTTCATGTTCAACTTTGAAGGTAAATTGCCTGCTTAGCTCAAAGTAAATTAAATGCATACATGGTATTGTTTCCATAGCAAAAACACCCACCTACCACATCTTTGTTTAATGTAAAGCAGTACATTTTTGGGAAAGGCAGATGGATTAGTGATGTTGATATTTAGAACACATGGTATTTGTACTTGTATTCTAAAATCCCATTTATAGTTTTCCAGACAACAGTGTGTAATACACAAAATACGCAAAAATTACTAACTTTTTTTTTTACTATTACAACCATTAACGAATCTCCCATGCAATTCAATCTCATAAGTGGAGATACATTGTTGTTGTTACCATTATGAAATAACTTTCCATTAAGTATTGACAAAGCTCAGTGTAAGATAGCAGAGGGTTGTTGTCAGCAACTGCCGAAAGTAACTAAAAAAGTTACCTGTAATCTAGCTTAGTTACTTTCCAAATCAAGTAATCAGTAATCTAACTAAGTTACTTTTTCAAAGAAACTATGCCATCACTGCTTATAGGTAATGTAGAGAGTCTACCTTTTTGAACTGTGGATAAAAGCCAAAATAACTGGAGAGAATCTGCACATGTGTGGTGAGAACATGCAAAATCCAGGTAGAAAGAGCCATAATCATGATTTAAACCCAGGCATTTCTTGTTGCATTGCAATAATGTTAACCACTTTGTCTTACACCACTTTACAGCAAATTCCCATGTTATTTTGGTGTCTTCATTTAGTTTTGTAGTTCTTGACAGTTCATGCACTTTTAGTCCATTAGCCTGGATTCCTGCCTGTCTGTTTGCTCTGTTTTGACATGCATATTTTCCTTTCTCATCCCTTTTTAACTGTGCTTTGTTTAATTTCCAAACATGTGCCCAAGTTTATGTTAGAAGTAGACTGAGTGGGTGCAAAAAGACACAATTGCTTGGAAAAATCCCTGAGAAGGTTAATTTACTGAATACAGAGCAATTTTCTTTTGTTTTTCGTTACCGACTTTCTTGTCTTTTCGCAGATCTCACTCCTCTGGTTAATGGAAACTCCCTACCGTGTCCTCAAGTGCGACCAATGAACATCACAGCTCGCTCCAGAAATTGGGATGAAGGCCCATGTTTCTTAACAGGGTGAGATAATATGTCAAATGTAGTTTCACTGAACAATATATAATTTTAAGAAGACAACATTTCTAAAAGCTGCTGATTACAGTTTACACTTTGGAGCAACTGCTGCAGTTCAAATCCAATTGATGCTGCAATATAAATGTGAATAGTGCAAAAGATAAGCAAAATTTGTAATCATGTTTTCTTTCTATTGTAGTATTCCTGGGTTCTCTCCTGGATTGGCAGCTTCTCCAGTTCTCTCCCTTCTGCTGGCAATGATATCTATGCAGACTTGATGAACTGTAGAACTGACATTCAAATGCTTTACCTTTGCACACAAATTAACAGTAATGCTTCTGACTTTCTACAGATCATTTTCTTAACCCAATGATCAAAAGAAATCCTACGTTGCTTTCAGAATTCTGATTAAGAGAAAGTGTATGAAATGAGAAATTTGCATTATATAAAGGTTTGGTGGTGGGTTTACATTTTTTTTTTTTGCTTCAATAGGTAATTCTTGATCATGTTAAAATATTGTTAAACAAATACTTACTGTTGGCTTTCTTCAGAATTGTGAGGGAGGAACCAGTTTGAAATTTGTTTTTGGTTTTGATTTTATGTTGCATTTGCATTTACACAAATATGTACTTTGCTATGGGTCTTTGGGTTTGGTGGCTTAATAAAGTGGATCAATGATTAAAAAACAAAACTATGGGACCTTTTTGCATGTTCAGGTGTCATAAACTATGTTTGATTCAATGCCCCTTGTGTTAAACAGTACTGTTTTATGTAGCCTTTTTCTAAAGAACACCTACACATTTATTGGCTTTTACTGATCAGAAGTATCAACCTGCAGTTGAACTGATTGAACTGATTTTTATATCAAGTAATTTAAGAAAACCTCTACCCTGGTTCAATATTCATTACAGTGTCTTCAAAAAAATCAAATGCTTATATTGCCAATATTTTATATGGAGTAAACCAGTGCTCACATGAAAACTTCTCCAATGTGCCATCAGTGGCAGGCATACAAATGTAGTTTTTTTTTACAAATAGGGACAGAATAGAAGAAAAATTGCCAATAAATCCCTTGTTTTTTGGTTTTGGGCTCTTTGGTTATCATTCATATCATTCTCTTGGTCTGTGAACCTTAAACTTCAGATTGATATGTGCAACTCCAGTCACAACAGCATGGAGATGGCTTTATACTCTTTTCCTTCTACAGGCTTGTCTATAATTTTCTGTTTCACCAAACAGCACAGTGACTACTTTTAAATAAACAGACTGACTGGTTGCAAGCTTTGAAGACACCTTTGATGCTAATTACCTTAAGTTCCTATGGACAAAATATTTTCAACCTTTTCAAAAGTTACCTGTATTTTTGTTCTGGCCTCATAATTAATTTTTAATGATTCTATTAAATCACATGCCAAAAGCAGTACACTGAAAAAAATAGTTTAACCAACTTAAATTGCTTTAATTTGTAACACGTAATTCAATTAAGTTTATTAAGTTGGTTTAACTTGACAAATTTAAGTCAGTTTTACCCAAATCATTTAGTTTACCTAAGAAGTAAACTAATAAAGCTTTTTAGCCTTTATTTGAAAGTAGTTAAACAAGAAAGTGGGTAACTAAAGATGGGGGAAACATGCGACAAAGGTCATGAGGTCAGGAATTGACGGCTGCGTCGAGGACTAAGTCCCACTTATGTGGGTTGAGCTCTACCCCTGCACCATCACAGGGGTAGAGCTTCCTGGTTACTGGATCCGTCCCTGGTTGCATACATCTGACTTCATGACATCAGATGAATACAAACATGACCTTGAACTGTTTCAAGTAGTTAAAATAAAAAGTTCCTTTTAGTTAAAAATGTGTAATTTTTAAGTTAATTCAACACAAAAAAGTTGTCATCACAAAACCAAAGGAATTAAGTGGGATTAATGTAAATCAGCACGTCACATATTGCTACACTGAAATACTGTAATTAGGGCATAAGCTGCAAATATTGAAATAATTGAATGTTACATTTTTTTATCTGTAATACATAATCATCAAAATGATCAGAAATATATGGTTTCTGTATTATGAGCACTGCCTTTTGAAGTTAATGACATTCACTTATAAATTTAGGGCCCTTTCATTCAGATAAAACCAGCATCCAACATGCAAAATCTATTTGTTTCTTGTAGACACAGAAAAAGATCTGATCAACTTTTAAAACGGTATACCGTTTTGCGGCTAAATTTGGCATCATTTGCCGTTTATCAGTTCTTAGAAACACCCCAGGTCCAGTTTTTTAATGAAAAATCTCATCAAGTTGTACAAAAGGAAATGACATTTATTTCAATCCATACATGATATATTATGTCTTACTGTACCACTTAAATTTTCACGTCACATGTTCTCATGCATCGCCTGCAGCTCTCTGATAGACACCATTCTAGCCTCTCAGAATATCCAATACACCACACAGGAAAGACATTTGTGCTACAGTATGTAGGCATGGCTTGGCCAGTCCTGGCTCCTTGGTAGTTCTCATTTTTTCCTCCCCATCTGCCCCAGAAATCACAGTTGTAAAAGAGTCTTTGAATCCAATTCCTAAAACATAGTTCAGGTTCCTGGGTGTCTCTGTGCCAGTCCAAGCCGTGGTCTGTAAGCTGGTTCCAGGCAGCCTGTGCATCTTTAGCCAATGGTGACCCCAAAGCCACACTGGAACTTGTTTTTGCGGTGGTTGAGAAAAGCCCCCAAAGCCAAGGTAAGAGGAAGAGGTACTAGTTTCTTTTCCAGGGTTGCCCCAACCACCCAATTACTGTCAACTGTTCCTATGGAGTCAAAGAAGGAAGACACGCATAGAAAACATGTTTATTGTTTCTTTCTTTTACGATTAATGTCACAGGAGGCGAGACCTGCGAACGTTTATATTTACCTTTAAAAAGCAAATTAGCTTTGGGAACATCCAGCTGATAACCAAAGGATGCTGTGGTGTCTTGCATCCTTGTGCTGGCTTCAAATTCAACTCCTACCTGCAACTGTGTCACAGTGAAGTAAAAAGGATATGTTACAGTCATGTTACTACTACAACCAAGACATGATGCACAGAGAATCCGAAGGAAATGTTTTCTTTTCTCGATGCTACTTTAGAATAAAATTCCAGCATAAGAGTCAAAGGCCTGTTTGGTGCAAAAACAGATTCTAGCACTTTTTAAAATCTCAATTCAGGGTTCTGAATCTGTATTGCTTGTCCCACTAGCACTTTAGCTCCCTCTGGTGGCAAACATAGGGGTGGACAATATGAAAATAAAATCAGATTTTTTTTCCACACCAAGTCAGATTTTAGTTGATTTTGTTTTTGACCTGATGCAAGCTGCTAAAGTCTAAATACTGACTTGAGACAGACTTTGGAAGATGTTGGTGTCAGAAGCCTGTTGTTTAACATTTTAATTATTACAGAAAATAATCTTCATATTTTTGCTAAATGTATGCATGTAAATACAAATAAAGCAAAAGAACTGTACACACAAATATATGATCAGAAAGTGTTACTAATATTCAGTACCTGGTCGTTGGCTTTGTGATAGTATGTGGCATGAGCTCCAGCACCGCCCAAAGTTAAAGTTGCAACAAAGTTGTCGCCTGAGGAAAAGACGAAAAAAATAAAAATGTTGTTCAATAAATGCGTTTACACTTATAGACACATATCAGGTCTGCTATGCAAAGATTAAAAAGTAAAAAGAATATTTATACCTGTATACCTCCCTAAGAAAGATGTTACAGTTCCCTCCTCCCCTGGTCTCCTGTGATAAACCAGTTCTCCACCTAGAACCAGTGCTGGTGTAATTGACTGGAGATAGTGGCCCACCACAATGCCTGGAATAAAATTATAGTAAATTGAGTTAAATGTACAGTGCATGTACATATTTTTTTTTACATGGGAATACCTGACCTTGTAAAAGTTCATTCATTTTTTAGTTTGAGCGCTGTGAAGAATCCGATAAAAACTAAACAATTAGATGTTCTTTGTTAACTGTTACTTTATAAGTCGCATGTAAGGGGATTTTCCTATTCTTTTATTTGTTATGTAGCAAGGTGGAATAATGTAAGAATGTTTTTGTTCTGAAATGTTTGAGCAATGCTGTTGCCAGCAGTTCACCATCAGCATTGACACATTAGCAAATTCATTAGTTTCAAAATGTTTTTAATCATACACATTGCATTCTGATGGACTTCCTTCCTGATCCTAACAAATACATACCAGATCCAACAAGTACATCCGGGTTTCCAAGAGTCACCGCAGAGGTGAAATCTTGACCGCGATACTCAAAGTCACACTGCCAGTTGACAAACTTATGCTGCTGAGTCTACAACAGCAAACAAAAACACCACAACAGATAAATCTAATTGACAGGGCGAGAATTTATGCATAAAATAAAAGCATGTCTCGAACCGTCTTACACACCTGCATTGCTATTTTGGAGCGTACAGCACTTGTGAGCTGGTGGATGACCTGCGCATTCAGACTGCCAGTGTTGTCCATGTCACCAACTATGACCGGAAAAGACTAAGAGCAAAAAATGTACAGATGTTATTTTCAAAAAAAAGAAAAAAAATGAAAAAACTACAGGGTATCAAAGAATATTATGTAATAAAATATAACAGGGAACAAAATTAATTACCTCTGCTGGTCCAGTCTGTTTACTTCCAACATATGTAGAACCAAATCTATATCCAGAATCGCCCAGGGTGCTGAGAGTAACAGTGTGGCTGACTTGGAAGTGGTTACTTAAGCCCTTGTTTACTACTAGCCTCACCCCTTCCATCTGCATGGGGAAGACCTCTAAAACAACAACAACCAGAAATGGTTATTTAAACAAATATTTTTCCAGTTTAAACAAAATTAGACCAAACCAACATACTTCTATTAAACTACTAAATGCATGTGTCAAGACATTAGATCTTGTTACCTTTACATTTCCTGTGACACTCCTCATATGTGCCAGGGTTCTGGAGTGATGAATCTGCATCCGCTTTCTGCTGGTCAGAGTCGGACCCTGGAAGGACGGAAGACACTGGGGGCATGGAGAAGCCGGGCGGTACAGAGACCAAACCCGGGACCCCTGGACCACCAGCTCCAGCTGGGGCCGGACTGGGTGAGGCAGCAGCCAACACACTGCCCATGGTCTAAGACTGCAACAAACTGCAAGACAGAAAGGCAGGGAATAAACAATGTTTTCCATCATGTTACATGCATCAGTGATATTTAAGCACAGAAAACAGAACTGATAGATTTAAATATCTATGAATATACACAAGTGTTAATAATACAACAATAGGTTGCCGTTTCAAAAACTCTCACTAATAAAATTAAAATGCCATGCACATTTGTTATCCATTTTTTTCATTTCCTTTAGTCAAATTTGAAGCTTGCTATGGAGTGCTTTGTTTATATGATTTACCTGAAGATTTTTTTTGTTTCTTATTAACTAAATAGCCTGAGAGACATTGCTTCAGTGTGCCTATTGTTATAAGAAATAAGGAATTTCATCAGAAATTGGAAATAATTTTTCTTTCAATTGAAGGATAATAATTAAATTAAATAATGTAAGAAAAACTTTTTGTTTTAAGGCAGATTATTCTTCGTCACTGCTTTAAAT
Source organism: Poecilia reticulata (assembly GCF_904066995.2). NCBI lineage: Eukaryota > Metazoa > Chordata > Actinopteri > Cyprinodontiformes > Poeciliidae > Poecilia > Poecilia reticulata. The sequence continues at coordinate 11,540,139 of NC_088845.1, forward strand.
ATAAGATAATCATATTCTACTACAATAAGGAGCATGACAAGACATTTTAAAATCAGTTAGCTAAACGAGCTAAAAAAACATTTGTTTTAAATGCTCCAGTCAATAATGAAAAAGAGTCAACATTTTCATTTCGAAAATGAGATTTAAAGTTTTAAAATACGGTAGATGTCTTATACACATCATCTTAATGTCCTATGACAGTTCTGCTAATGTGTCTTCAGATTAGATATACTATTTAGATATGAAACTCAGAAAAATTTTGCCAATACTTCCAAAAATAAGCTCTAAACAACAATTATGCTTCCATTAAATTCCCACGTTACACTGCCTGCAGCACTACCCTGTTGTACTGTACTGGCTGCAATAGTAGGGCAGGCTAATTGTAGCAAAGGCCCACTCTGGTCAAATTCTACATATAAAAAGCGAATGCGTTAAAAGAACAGATATCACTTTGCAGGATGAGGCATTACTAAAAGTGGGCACATATAAAGATTAACACACAGATGGAGGAAACTATCAGAGAACGGTATTTAATCTTCCAAGGCTAATGTAAGGTAACATGGTTGGTGTTAGCTAGTTGGCTAGGTAGCCATGTGGAGGCAACCACGAGATGTCTTCTTTTACAAATGGCCAGCATAGCTGGTTAAAATACTAGCGCTGGCAAAGAGACACTATCTGCCACACTCAAATTATAACACCCATATGTAGTATTATAATGCTGCTACTCACAAAGACGAACAGGGTCCACGGGGATAGTTGCACACCGGTAAAGTTCGCGACAACGTCCGTGAACCGTACTTCACAAGCGCCCACCCATTTTCCGCTTTTGACTTTTGGATTGGCTTATGGACAATTTATTTAAATCGCGATTGGCTAAGAGAGAAAGACTGGGAAGGCTCAGTGTTGCTGACGTACGGTAAGGTTCATTCGTTGAACGTTGGATTATTTCAGAGTCCCACTGAATGACATTCCAAGGGTACGCCTAGTTTAAGTTCCTTAGCACACTTAATGAAATTGCATAGCTTGTAATGCTAAAGTTTTAATTTCTGCATCTGGTGCCTAATTTTTATACCAGACATTTGAGACTGATAATAACAAAATGTGAGAAAAATATTTAAAACGGGTATATGTAAGAAGAGTAAAATAGAGTAAACATTCTTTTAAAGTGCTATTTCAAAGTGAGACAAAACCATGGAGAAGAGCAAGAGACAGCAAGGGATTGCGGGTCCCGCTTAAATAAAATACAATTCATGGCAGATTTTTAAAGTCAAAATAGAGACTAACTCTGTTGTATTGAAGAAATCAGCACTTGTGCATGGTGGTTATCTAAATTTAGCACAAAAATGTAAATTTATTTTTAAATAGAAATCTTACACTCTTTCAAAAGCTTGTTGCAGAGGTGAATATGTGGGTTGTGCCATTAAAACTTTCCAAATCCTCACTGCACTACTTCTGGTGGAGGGAGTTCGATGGTATGAAGCAGCATGTCCTTCACTGGAAAAACAGGGCATTTAGGGTCTCCTCAACAGTGAACAATCAAGATAAGATTCTGGTGCCAATCTTCTCTCCAACCATCCCTGAGACTAAACTCCATTTTCCAACATGTCAACACCCTCCTGTGCAAAGTGAGGTTGATAAGAAACTACCTCTGATTGAAGAGGATGAATCAATCTTTACCTAACCGTATATCATTAATGATCTGCATCTGTATAACTCTCAAGTCTGAGGACTCCGAATGACTTTACACTACAAAGTTGCCGTACAATTGGTGCCATCATCTGACCACCATCAGTAAGCAAGGGGTACGAATTGTCTAAGGACACAACGAGTGAGATGAGCAAACCAGACCTTTGAACTGGCAATCTACCAGTTTCAGGACAAATTCCTACCTCCTGAGTCACATTCACCCTTATATTGCTACTAACTATTTTGTACAACTTTTTTTCATATGTCTGCTTTGTTATGTTTGCTGCCGCTTGTTTCTTTGCCAAACAGTATGTGATACAAGCATATTTTGACACTTATTCAGTCTTGGGCATGTTATTAGCTGTAAGGAACACGGCCGTACACAGACAAAGAAAAAACTATTGTTTCTGACAGTGATAATGTACAAAATAATTACTTTCATCTAATGAAAACATAATATGAAAGACTGTTAAATGTACCAAATGGGCACAACCATAAATATTTTTATCATACAAAAGGGGGAAAAAATGTGACTAGGATAAGATGAATGCAAAATACATGAATCTAATGGGGATGGGAAAATATTTAACTGTAGTCTTGTTTAATTGCACTGCTAGAACCTGGTCTAGCCACTGACCTTAAAAAGGATTACAAAATTTTAAAGACAGAAGAAGAGTTTCTGAATGAGTTAATCCTTTTGCAAACATGCTGTGAAGACAGGTGGCAGTCTGTGTTTATCAGCTTTGTTCAAATCTAACCTGACTATTGCCGAGAGTTTAGAGAGGTCAGCCGTTTAAATCTTGTACAACTGAAGGTAATCTTCTTGGGGAAAGAGGACGCAATCCATTTAGAATGTCCTGTGCATTTGTTCTCCTCAAAGATAGACACCACAGTTCTTAGCAAATGATAAAAGAGTTAAATGCAAATAAAATAGTTTTTGTGTAAAACTAGTTATTCAGTGACCTTAAAAAATATTAAAGTACAAAATGATTTAGTATAATATCAAGTTTCTGGAAACGTCAGATGATGCTGGTGGCTGAAGCATTTTTGTCAAATTTCAGAAGCCTATACTTGCTAAAAACATGAACATACAGTTTTTATTCAACAAAACAATTTTGGTTTTTATGAATAGTTGTATTTTATTGTGTTGAATGGTGGTAGCAATTAATCTATATAAAGTCCAGATCATTTAGGAGTAAAATTGTAGTCCCATCATGTACCGTCACTACTGCATGCGTGTGATGTCGATGGTTTAAACGTTATGGAGTTTAAACCATTGGGGGAAAAAAAGAGAAATCAACCAAGTTTATAATATCCTTTTAGTTTTGTATGGCCAATGGCTTGTTTCTTCACTGGCACTTCATTTCATAAATGCAACAGAGTTACAGCACAAGTGAAACTGTTCAACAAACTTTATAAAAAACAGTCAATAACTTTTGACAAGATAGAAAATATATACAGGCACACAAATACTAACACTGAAACAAGATACCATTTCCAATCTCGCTTGCTTAAATATGGAGGGATTCGTTTCTTTATACAGTCTGTAATGAAAGGAACATTCACAAAAGGAATACTGGAATCTTCAAATAAACTTTGTATCACTGTATGTCCTTTAAAGCCTCTTTCATTTCCTATAATATTCAGTTTATGCTCTGATGTGTATCAAAAATAAAAAGGCAGGAATTCCGATTTCATTAAGAATTCTTTCATGTAATTTACAAATATGTACAAGTAAGTCAAAAAAAAAAATCTACATTCAAGCTTGTTTACATGCAGTTTCCCATTTCTGTTCATGCTGACTTGGAAAAGAGGAAACTCCTCATTTTTTATGTCAGCATTACCCAGAAGTTTCATTTTTTTATATTAAAAGATAAGATAAGTGTCCAAAACAGCAGCTGTATGATTTGAGATGCCTCATCTGGCAAGGCAATAAAAGCTCAGACGAGGCCACATTTGGGATGTGGTCCAGTGTTGAGTCTAATGCTGATATTTTCTGATTTTCCCTCATATGAGGCAAATCCTTTGCTGAATGCCCTGAGTTTGACGATTAGCTGTGTGGAGGTAGTTGCAAGATCCACTGGAAATATTGCACAGAGCTAGAATAGTGCAGAAGAAGTCTTTAGGGGGTGGGAAGCACTAGGTAGGAAGCTGTGTGGCGTTGTTGGAGGTGAAGATCCACGACTGTGGTTTGAAGAAGGGGATCCTAAAAAAAATTGAAAAAGGAATAAATGAGGAACTGAGGAATTTTTAGTGACTGCGCACAACTGTCTTTGTTAAATGTTCTCACCATTTTCCATATAGCAACTCTGATGCGGTGAGACCGACACACAAGGCTGCTCTTGAATTCTGATCTGCTTGGAGCCTCTTCCTCGCAACACATCTGTTATCTGCAGAAGATTTTAAAACTTATTATAGTCTTTGTGCAACACACTGGTATAAGTACTTAGAAAAACAGATTAATACAATTGGAGAAAACATTGCACTATTTAGATTTGGCCTCTAGAGGGAGGAACGCATGCATTCTTCCATTTTTGGCTCTAGCCTATTTCCACCGTTTTAACCTGAGCTGAGTCAACTTGGTTTTGCAATTGTTTGTGTTTGTTCTGATGTAACTTTAGTGAATAGATGGGATTTTCCATCTTGAAATTATAGTGAGACATTAAAGTGTCAACAAACGCACAACTGGAGATCCCTCGGGGGTTTTCCTGCTTTCATGAAATTAGATTTTCCTAAAAGCAGCAATGAACCATCTTAAAACAGAGTTTAAAAAATGCTGCTATTTTCTTACTTTTTTATTCTTGGCCACCATCACTGGCGTATCGTTGTGGTAGTTCTTGAGACTGCTGTCTGCTCCACTCTTCAGCAGCAGCCGGACGGTATCCACCTGACCTCGGCCACAGGCAATGTGAAGGGCCGTGTTCCCGCTGTACGACTGGCTGTTGACGTCACAGCCATTCTGTCAGAGAGAAACAACAGACTGTGATTCAAAAAGAAAACCAGACTAGATGATGCTCAACATAAAAAGGCCCTGCTACAGGTTGGTTTGATCATAACAAGATAAAGTAGAGTAGTTTCAAAAGAAATGTGATCAAAACAGGAAAGAAAACTCCTCATATGTACAGCTCAGCAGGTAAACTCAAGAGAATGAAGGCAGTCCCACAACATTTCCCCCAATTTCTTAGAAATATGCATCTATAAGCCAGAAGGAAATAAACAAAAACCCTATAAGGTAAAAAGAAAAGCTTAAGAGAAGAAAAGTTTCAAAAAGTATCCATTTAACCTTTTCTAAATTTAGCTACATGACAACCACAAGCTTAAATGTGTATTATTCAGATTTTAGCTGACAAACAACCTAGCACAATAGTTAAAAAAAAGGAAATAATTCCTAGTTAATTTAATTTTTTTTGCTACAAATAAATATGGTAAGTTGGTTAGTGGACTGTATTTACATCCATACCCCTTTAATCTGATATTCCTAAATAAAATGTAGTGCAAATGACCTTTCTAATAATTAGTTCACTTCTAGCAGAGTTCGCTTGTGTGTAATTTGATTTCAGTAAAAATACAGTAATAATGTGAACACCTCAGAAAATGTCACCAACCAACATCATAAAGACCAAGGAGCTAACCAGAAAGGGAAACAGTTGTGGAAGAGTTTAAAACAACAATAAGTTATTGTCAAAATATAAACGCATCAAAGCAAAAATAATAATGTTATTTTGCTCTGGAAGAGCTGCAGGAATCCATAGCTCAGGTGAAAGAACTGTTGACAGGCAACTAGATTAGTACTCCACACACCTGCCTTCTATGGAAGAAAGGCAATGAGAATATCATTGTTGAAACTAAGTCATAGAAGTTTGAGTCTATCACAAGCCAGGTAGGAGACGGTGCAAACATTAAGAAGGTTTAGTCATACAAGTCAAAATGTTTCTTTCTGGCTTTCATGCACAATGCCATGCATGTCAGAAAACTAACATTGCAAACCTAAACACACCATCTTAATCAGGAAATATGGCAGTGTTAAAATCATGCTGTGGGGATTTTTCTTTTTCAGTAGGGACAGGGAAGAGAGAGTCAGATGAGAAGAGTGGTAGCGGTAAATACATAGCTAAAAACTTGCTAGACTATGAAAATCTTGATAGGAGTGGAGGTTCACCATCCAGTGGAAAAACAATCCTGGACATTCAGCCAGGGCTATTAGGGAAATGTTCAGAACGCAGCATATCTATGCGTTAGAAAGACCCTGTCAATCTGAAACAAGACCTAAAAAGAAAACTTTAGACTAACAATCTCAAACCAATCTCACCAAGCTTGGATTATTTTGCAAACAAGAATGGGTAAAAATCTTTGCTTCTAAATCACTCAATCACTCGTAATTTTGAATGAAATCTGGAGGAACAAAGCACTGATTCAGGGGGCTGAACGCAAATGAGTTTTATTTTAAAACCGTGAATCATTTACATTTCCCTTAAAAAATTTGTTCCATCACCTAAAATTCCAGTAAAACACATTGAAGTTTGTGGTTGTAACAACTCTACATGTGAAAAGAGTCAAGGGGCTTGGTACTTTCTTCAGACACTGTAGCTGTGTCACCAACCTTTCCCCCCCTTCTTTCAGTCACCACAAATCATAGTTACCTCAATGAGGAAGTGCACCATATCTGCATTATTGCTTTCCACGGCATGCATGAGAGGACTCTGGCCACTCTTGATGTCCTGATAAGAAGAAGAAGAAGAAAAATCGACCATCAACATGATAGTCAAAGAACAGAGCTACTTGACACGGTGACCTTTACATGCTGTTAAACCCACAGTACAGAGTTTGTGGATCTGGACTGACCATCGCGTTGATGTCTGCTCCTGCATCCAGCAGCATTTTTGCCAAATTTCGATGGCCTTGCAGCACAGCCAAATGAAGAGGACTCAGACCTGAGGACATAAACAAGTACAAATTCAGGTTGAAACACTTGGTTCACTTTTCCATCTTTAAAAATGTACAATACACAATAGTATAAAAAAACAACAGCATGAATTTAAGTCAGAAACACTGCTTTAATGAATGTAAGTGGCCAGATAAGGTGCTATTGTAACGATGTGTGTAAACAGTCCCAGTGTCAAAATGATACCATTTACCTAGACTTGTAGTAACTGTCATGCAAGCAATGTGTCGTGCAGAGCAAGGAAACGTTCTCATCCCACCTACATAACTTAAAGCTCCCACCCCCGACCTGAAAATAAAATGACCTTTTTTACAGCCCCCCACAAACTGTAAAGCACATTTGAGGGGGTGTTTTTGTTTTTTCAGGTACACTCAGAGCAGGTATATTGGGAGCGCCAAGCAGCCGTGGAAACAGACCCAGACTTAAAAATAAAAAAACAATACAATACAAATGGTTAAAAAAAGGCTACTAAAATCAGATTGAATTAACATTTAATTCAAAAGTAGAAACAAAGCATTTCAGATGTTTAAACTACTCATGCTATGAAAAGGTTTTCATGGCAGCAACTAATTTATAAAATGTGGAAGCAGAAAAAAAAGATGGACTGAAAAAGTTATGTACAATTTTAAAAACAAGCGCACACACGAGCCCACAAAATCCCTTTAATCCTAGACCCTGTTCATCATCATCATCAATAATTTAAATATATTTTTCAATCATTGGAATTGGATTGCCAAACTAAATCAACTCTCAAAAGTTTTGTTGTTTGCTTTAACCTCCACCAAAATCCCCAAAGAGCTGTGCAACTGCTGTTTAAACAGGCGGCATAAAAGCAAAAGTTGTTTTGGGTGCACAGCATATAAAAAGTATATTATAGGTAGGCATGTTATTTTGTTGACTTAGCCGATCTGGGTTTTCCCCAAATAATTTTAACCTTCAACAAAAGCTATTCTATCATCATCATCATGTGATTTTAAAAACAAACAAGAAACATGTTAGTGTTAGCCTAGAGTTCAGCTAAGAGATATCATCACCACAAGGTAAGACACAATTTTATTGCTGACTGCAGCTATATAAGTTAATTCAGAAACATAAGCAGTAAAAATATAAAAGTCTGTCACCGTCACACAAAACAAACTCTGCACAAAGTCATTACTAAGTTAAATGGAAAATGGTTATACCTATGTGGAGTTATACTCACCACTTATACTTATTAAATCTAGTGAATTATGCTTTTGTACTTTAAAGCTGCTGAACTGTCAAGCATATAAACAGCATTTGTTTTATTTACATAATAAACTGGGATCTGGTATGGGTAAACACCTATTCCTAGAAGACTCCGATTCGCATCAAGCTCAAAAAATCCTGATCAGGAAATCTCTAAATGGTATGTGCCACAACTAATTACGTTAATAACAAACAGTTGGAAAAGTGAAGACTTGGCTGATGGAACAGATCCCATAAACGTTTGATATTTTATTAATTTTAGCCTGTATTTAATGTATATTTTTCACAGATAGATTGCATACCTGGAAAAATCATTATTCTTATTGAACACAGTGTTAAAGAAACACATGAACCTGACAGAAAATCTCAATATTCATGAAGAATAATACTTGTTGCTTCAGAAACTGCATGAAGTAGATGCCACATGTCACAGCATCTAGTTTGGGAATGTTGTTAAGAGAGGTGGTGATGCAACACAGCTTCCATGCTTTGCTTAAAGCAGAAGAGCGCACATCACAGCTCACCTTCAAAGTTTCTGATCTCCAGGCAGGATGAGGATGAGGAGAAAGACAGCAGTACAGACAGGCATTCAAGCAGCTGATATTCACAGCAGAGATGCAGTGCCGTTTGGCCATGACGGTCCAAGACACCTGGGTCGGCCCCTGCTCTCAACAAAACGTCCACCATGTTTGCTTGCTTGGTTATCACTGCCAGATGAAGAGGAGTCTAAAGGAGAAAAACATTCAGTTCAGATAAACCAGTGAACTTAAAAGCATGGAATTAAAAGGTATTTTGATTTCCCACAAAATACCAACACTTTTTAGTTCTGTTGCGAACAATAGAAATGTTTGCCATTTTCATATTTCATTCTGGCTTCAGAGCAGTACTTTTCTTTCTTTCCTTTATTTGCCGTTATAAATGCAAATGCTATGGCTCACAAAAACAAAGGTGTAACGACTAATTACTCAGAAACAAATACTACCAAATTAGTGCCCGAGTAAAATATCAATTTTGACATTTGAAATCTATGTTAAAAAATTCCTTTTCTCATCCCACACAAAAAAAACTGTATCACAATTGCACAAAAAGGTATTTGATCACTCGCAGAATGGTTTATATACTTAATGTCTGTTATTGTAAGTGACAGCTATAAAACTAAGTGCAAGTTAACAAAGAAAAAAAAAATTCCACAAGGCATTATACCATAGTATATAATGAAAAAGTGTCAGTATACAGATTTTTAATAAGTGAACACACTGAAAGAACAGCAGTAACAAAGTTGGTTAGTGGTAGCAGTTGGTGCGAGATAAAAACCCTTCTGAACTACAGGAAGGGGAATCCCCGTCTTTTTGTGTATTCAGCAAGCAGACGGGCATAGTTAGTTTCAATCTAGTTATACAATGTATAATTATAGACTAATAAAGTAACTTTGGTCTAATATTTGCAGTCTCTTTAAAGCCTGAATTATTATGGAACTAAAACTACTAGGTTTATTATTGCGACACCAAAGTCCAGTCACTGCTATTAAGAGACCATGAGCTGCAGCTGCCTATTCCTGAAAATAGACAAATACACTTGGCTAACACACCCATTTAAAAAAAATGAGAAGCAACTCAGCTGAATGGTTTAGCGATAGGCCTTAGTAATTTCAAAATTACAAAATTTCTACTGATGATCTATACATCAGCATAGCATGAATCAATTGTGAAGCCAGTTACTGCACCATAATAACTCATGAGGAGGAACCTGTTCATGACTTCATGAGTTTCACTTGACCAAATGTGCTTTCAGAATCAGCTGAATGACATCTTGTAAAACAACCGAGGATGTGCCGAGAGGTCATCATGAATCACCACATAATGACCGGTGGAGCAAAGAAGGGCACATACCACCTGCTGTTTTTAATTAGGCAGCAATCAGTTCCAAATGTGTCATAAAGGGAAGTCTTATTGTGGGATTTTCAGCTGCTATTCAAAATTTCACAAAAATGAAGCAATCGGGAACAAACTGTTGTTCAAAGTTTCGCTTTTGCTGTATTACTAGTGTGTGTGTGTTCACATGCACCGACTGTGTTCCAGTAAAGACTATTTTAAAAAATCCTTGAGCTATGGAAGAGCCAATTTGTGGAATTCCTCCTTTGTGTCATTGTGATGTTCCTCTCTTCTACTCTTGGTTCTCTGAAGTCTGACTCATATTGACAGATGAGCAAGGATGTGAGGCCATTTTCGTAAAACTTTTACTGTAGCTTGCAGCATTTGGAGTTCATTCTTACACCGCATTGTGTAAAGACACTTCTCCCAAGAATAATACTCTGATTATAACTTTGCGAACTGTATGCGATGCATCCAACACACACCTGTTAAAGAAAACTTCACGAGCAGATTATTTGCAGGAGAAAAATAACAGCTACTGTTAAGAAATAAAAAGTTCCTTTTGTACCATGTTAACACATCAAACCTCTGGCAATAGAGTTTCAATAATCTACGAGTGTCTCCAAGTGGTCAGATAAATTTTAGCTGATATAATCAGAAAATAAATCAAGCCATAAGTTTCACTTTCAGATTCAAGCATGCAGCATGCCAAGGTCAGTGAATCTTCACCAGTAAATACACTATGGCTTGAATGCGTTTTATATAAGTTAGGAAATACCTTATTATCTAAGGCAGAATACAGTCATATTCAATACAGTGTGTTTAGATGTTGCCTAAAAGTGTCTTTTGAAAATGGCAACCTTTAACCCAGTATTAAGCCCACAGTGTTGTTAATGTTTCTCTTTTTATTGGTGTTATGAAATATTCTTACCTTAACTGTCATGTTTCTGTGAGCTGTAAGTGGAAAATGAAGGCTTGTAGTTAGCAAGCCTGTGCAATGTTTGATCTTTCTAATACATAATTGAGTTTCACACAACTTTTAGAGATTGCAGAGAGCCAAGTCATTACCACAATATTAAGTTGCCTTACTGTAATGACCACAAAGCAATAAATTAGTGAGATGTTTGTCTGTTTTTTTCCCCCAAAATCTAATACCAAATATTTATTTAGGAGGAAGTATCCTATCCTAACTTTCATAAATATTCTCTTTATCCAAAAATAATCTTTCCTTACATTACTTTTTACACTCTTTTCTTCCTTCCCCACTTTGTGACTTGTGACTGTGCCATAAACTGCTCACAAAATTATCTGTCCCGAATGATTCAGAGCAAATAATTCTGCAATCCAAAGCCTTTTATGGCCTTTTAAAACAAACCACACAAATTCAGGCCATAGTTTCCTGTAAAAGGACTTCAGTGACTAAGCAAGACTCCTGCATTTGATAAGACTTGAGGTGGAGAGGGAGCGCTAGGGTGGGGAGGCACAAGAATGAGGAAAAGAGGAAGCGGTGGAGGGTAGTCCAGGGGAAAGACAGGATAAGAGGGAAAATCCCTTCTCTTTCCCTTTTAGTGCGTTCTGATATACAAACATTCCTGCAAAATTAGCCAATCAACATGCATGACGGGAAAAGACAAAGAGAAAAGAGCTTTATGGAGATGAAAAACAGCCGGAGGCCACAGGCAGTGCCAAGCAGACACAAACATGGAATGCAGCAGAAAGAGATAAAGGCCTTCTGCAGTGCATACTGAAGGGCAAAGTCAGTCATGTTGCACAAATAATCACACGCTCTTACGTCAGTAATGTTGACAGTTATGCTGATAGCATCAGACAGTTTCTAACCAGAACTGATAAACTGAGATCTTAAAAATATACACGCAGTAACAGATGTGATAAAAAAAATAAAAAAAAAACAATAGTGAGAGAGTGAGGCTGACAGACAGAGAAGCACGCGCAGGAAGGGAAAGTCCCTGTAAACTACCCTCTGAACCTCAGTGCAAGGTATGTTGAGAAACAGCCCTGAGCGTTGCAGGCGGGGAGGGGGGGGGTCATGTGACTTCTCGGAACAAGGATACTAAAAACACACAAACACACAGTTGTTTCGTTTGTGTGTGTGCGCACACACACACATGCAGACACACTCTTAAGCAAAAGGCAAGCATGCCACCAACATGCCGTAAGCTAGCTACACATTAATGACAACAGCATGTGCATGTAGATGCATGTGTTAGAGTTGGCACTGCAAAGGAAATAACTCATCAAGTCCTACCGATGTTAGTACCATGCACAACATAATCAGCTGTCAAGACCTTGCAGAAAGAGAAAAAAAAAAACAAAGCTGTGTGTAGTTGGCACACTGATGGCATGACCGACGTAGGAGTATCAAACAGCTGGTTCCAAACCAATCATGTGAAAGGCAAATCATACACCGACACTTGCACAATTGTTCAACAACGGTACCGATAGTAACACTCTGTCAAAAAGTTCCAGATGCAAAACCACAGAAACCCAGGATTTGTCATCAATATTGGAAAAAGAGACTGCATATTAATTTTGGTCTTTGGGAAGTTGCTTAATGCTGGAAACCGTGTCCAACTTTGTCAACTATCTTTTTTTTTTTTTTTGGTTGTTTTGAAAAGTAAAAAGTTCCCTGGCCTCATTTAGATAAGTGCGTTCTTTCTGCCTGGTATTCTGTCAAAACCACACAATCTGGTAGGCAAATGACTGTGATGGGACCTGCGCCTGTGAATCTCCCCTTTGGTTATAATTGCATATGACACGAAGTGTGTGTGTGTGTCTTTGTGTGTGTATGCCTCTGCGAGGAGTGTGTGTGAGAGCGTGTTGCGTGCAAGCATTTCATACACAGGGCAGACACAGGATATCACAAAACCTATACTGTCAAGCCTCAGCGATAAGGAAAAAGAACAACTGATGATAGCTCCGGCATTATTTCTGGTAAGCATGCCTGCAGCGTCCTGTGTGGTGTGAAACCCCAGCCCTGAGAACGACAGCTCTTGCACAGCTCAGGTGCTTTTTTTCTGTTGAGGGATGAAAAAGACACAGCTGGCAGAGACCAGATAAGGAAGGCAATGAGGTTAAGACAACAAGGGGAGATAGAATGTGGAAGTATCGTCTCAAAAGAAGTGGTTGGGAAAAGCCTGGATTGGGAAACACTCATATGTAATTCTTTGAGCACATTCTCCTGAAAAGCTCTTTTTAGGAGACTCAATATTTCAGTGAAAGCATTTCCAATGTAAACTATTTGTTGATTTGCATGGGTGCAAAGTCCAAAATTCCCTTCAACAGTGTGAACAATAAAAATAAATAAATCATTTTTTTCCTAACAGACAACAATTAATTTCAATAAAGGCTACAGGAAGATTAGCATTATCTTATGATATTAACAATAATAGGGCAGCCTACTTATAATCCCTAGAAAAATCTGTTCTTGCAGGCAAAGTGATTGCAAAACAACTGTGAGCAAAAAATAATAATAGAACTTGGAGATGACACAAAGCCCTTCCCAGAATGCTTGTTACTCTGGTTTATGGCAAGTACAGGTGGAATATCCAGGAAGGGTAAAATTTACCGCATAAACCTCAGACACCGTGCCTGGAAGAGAATTTGATAACAGCACAAGCAAAGGAGGAAACCAAGGCACTTCCTCTTTTACTCTCCATTATGCCACATTTATTGGCTGATAGATATGTTTTATATATCATTTTCTTTGGGAAGTGTCTCAATAAACATTTTAATCATCCGAGTCATTTTTAGCCACTTTACTTGTTAAGCGTTTGGGCAATACAATTATCATTACTGATTAGAATTATCCATTAGATATCTAGTATGTACACAAGAGATGTTAAAAAAAGTAAATTCCCCCAAATCCAAGTCAAGTCTTCTTTGAGGAGTAAATCTAAATTGAGCTGTAAGTCTATGGTGGGCAAGTCCAAATAAATTTTCAAGTCTTTAAGAGGCCAGTCCAAGTTAAGTCTTTGTGGAGCAAGTTCATGTTGACCCTCAAGTCTTTGAGAAACAAGTCCAAGTGAGGTCTCGGGTCTTTGAGAAGTAATTCAAAATCAGGTCTCATCTCTTTTGCTCCAAATTAAAGTGCATATCAAGTCAATGCATTCTTTCTATGCATCTGTGGCTACTCTCTGGGTACTCTGGTTTCCTAGCACATAGTGTTAGGTTAACTGATCCATCTAACCTACCCTCAGAAATGAATATGTATGGGCAATATTGTTTGTCTTAAGACTCTGTGATGCCCTGTGAAGAACAGTACAGAGTGTACCCTATTCATTACCCGTGCCTGCTGGAGATAAGCAGTCATGATATTAAATATGCCATTAATATAAATGCATTGTTTCACCTGACGAAGATTGTTGTAGATATCGAGGCCTCTTCGAGCCAACAGCAACAGGTGGATGAGTTTGTGGACGATGGGCAACTCCCCTTGAACCACAGCTATATGGAGGGCTCTGCAGAGGACACAAACACAAACATTTTCACTCAGTAAACAAGTGCAGCATTTCTGAGCATTCAACCTACTCAACCAAGTTTCTGGCAGTAGTGGAACATTTGTGACAAGGATAGTGTTGCTACTTTAGAATGACTCAAAACATGCAGCATAGACTTTACTTCTTATGTCAGTGGTCTCAAGCTGCATTCCTCAAGGGCCAGAGTCCTTCAACTTTTACATGTGTCCCCTATCCTACATGCTTAAATTAAAGGGTTAAACTACCTCACCAGCATGAAACAAGCTCTACAGAATTCTGCTAATGAGCCAATATTGGAACCAGGTGTGCTAAGGCATAGAGACAGCTACAAGTTGCAGGACACTGGCCCTCGAGGAATGCAGTTTGAGATTACTGTGATGTGTTTACAAACTGAAATCCCCCCTAATAGAAGATGTAAACAACAAACCAAAAAAATAAGGAAATGTGTTACCACTCTCATTTTGCAAAGCTCCAAATACATTAAGCCAACAAGAGACAAAACATAAGAATGTAATAAAAAGAGAACCGTTGTAATAAAAAGAGGATTGTACTTTGCTTTTTAGACATTTTTAACATTTCAACGAATGCGGTCAATACTGTACACGTCACTGGATGATTAACATGATCACATGTTAACTCGGCATGGGATGAAACTCCAAAAGTATGTTTGTGCTTTTTAAAAAATATTCTCACTGAAAAATGACAGCATTAGCTTAAAAAGACTGGAATGAGAATCAAAGAAGCAAAACACTGTAGCCTGTGCCATGGACGTACAAGTCTGACTCACAGCACTCTTATCAGGCCGCCTTAGTGGGAAACCACTATCTGTGGTCTGTACGTGAGGCAAAAGAACACAGGCTAGAGTTCAAGACAGGGAAGGTGCAGGAAACTGAGAAGGGGGGAGGGCATGCAGTTGAAAAGCAGAATAGCTTTTTTTCTTTTTTACATATTCTTTCTCATACTATCAGAAGAAGCAGCTTCCAGTAAGAACCAGATTTGTTTTATGTCACATCCTGTTGTCACTGAGAGAGGCAGCATTCGTTTTTTTTTTTCTCTGGCTTGCTTTGTGTGTTCTAAAATCTAGCCATGAAGCTGCATGGTTTCTTATAGGGGCTTTCTGCAGGTTTGCACTGTCAGCTTTATGGACCAGACAAAACCAGTAAAAGACAATGCAATTTCATAACAGGGAACTTCTCGATGCACAAACTTACGAGGCCACAAATTGGTTTAATGGTGAAAAATGCTCTTGCACTTCCTGTCAGTGATGAATTTCTATGGCATCCATCTTTATCTTGTCAAACAGAATTGTCTTCACTTGCAGAACAAAAAAAATAAAGCCAAATAATCTGAAAAATATGGCTTGCATATGCAGACACTTATATCCCTAAATAAAGTCCAAGAGACCGATTGCCTTTAGAACCTCCTTAGTAGAAAGAAGGAGTTTCATTTAACATGTATACATTCTGCGTTCAACTTCTCTAAGCACCGTTCATCACATCCTCTTAAACTACAACGAGTTTGACAAAACTGCTCAACAAACTGGTCGGTCAAGGAAAACCTTAATCAAAGAAGTAGCCGAAAAGCCTATGGTAACTCTAGGGGAGCTGCAGAGATCCACAGCTCAGTTAGAATAATACGTCACCATCAAAACTACAAGCTGTGGACTATAAAAAGCTGACCTTTATGAAGAAGCAGAAAGAAGAAACCATTGTTGGAAAAAAATACCATGGGAGGCCCAGTTTGGAGCTTGTGACTAAAGAGACAAAAGAAACATGTGTAAAAAGATACCGAGGTCAGGTGAGCCCAAAACAAAACTTTTTGGTCTTCATGCATATGGTTGCGTGGTAGAAAACTAGCAGAACATCAGCTGAAGACCCTATTCTCATCATGAAATGCAGCATCATGCTGTGGGGAAACTTTCTTTCTGCAGGCATAGGGACTTCTGTTCAGAGCCAATACACCATTGGACAATAAAAAATTATACTGAAAGAAGACCTGCAACCTTGTTGAGATTCGAATTGAGGGTCAACTTCCAGAAGGATGACCCCAAGCATACCAGAACTGAATTTCAATGTATTAGAATGGGCCAATCAAGGTAATGGCATAAATCCTATTGAGAATCTGCATCAAAATCTATGATTTTCACCATGTAATCTGAGTTTGAGCTATTTTACAAAAAAGAATGAAGAAACTTTAGGCTTTAGATGTGCAAAGCTGGAAAAACAGTCCCTCAGCCCCTCAACAAAGGTTCTTCAAAGTACTAACTCAGTGGGGCTAAATAAACATGCAGGTCACTTTTTCCGTTTTTGTTTTCTTTTTAATTAACAATTATGTGCTATTTTATGGTCGCCCTTTCTTTTAAAAACCCAATGCATATCTTGAAGTTTGGAATTTTTACATAATAAAAGGTTTAAGGGGTGTTAAAACTGCATATATCTGCACAAACTATTATTGGAAATGATAAAGCACTGATGAGCATATCTACCCAACTTGTTTCTAAAACCTAAAAGCTCTAGTGTTATGGCGAACTGGAAGTGCAGCTGTAAAAGGCAAATACATATTTGCTCCTGATATCAAAGTGAAAAGCAGAACCTTTATATGCAGAGTGAGAATGACGGTTCTTTCCTCAGTAGATCCCTGTTCCTGTAAGTGACCTCAGCACTGTGTAACAACAGACTGTACAAAAAAAAAAAAAAAAAAAAAAAAAAAACATCTGCAAAAAATAAAAACATAAAGCAGTTCAGTGTCTTGCTAGTTTTGGTCAGTCATGGCCCAGCATAGTGGTGTCAAGTAGTAGCAAACTGTATGACTCAAACTGAGATTTGTCATTCAGAGCCCAGAGGAAAGTGCTGTGAATAGTGATGCTCTGGTGAAGAAGAAAAAACAAAACAAAACAAAAAAAAAAACGGCAGCCGCAGTTTGACTGCATGAATAAATACTGCATTAGAACTTGGCTCCAAAATCTGAGCTCACTGAACTGGCTGCCTTAACAAAGGCCTGAAGTCATCCTGCCTTCTATATCTGCACCCATCTCTCTCTTTTTCTCCTAAGATGAAACTGTACTGTTTCTGCTTCCTAGAAGTGGGGTAGACCATAGCCTGAGATAACCTCAGGCATAACAGTACTGACGTAGACAGAAGTCCCAGGCCTGCTATGTTACAGGCAGCCAAAGGGTGTAAAGAATAGAAAAAGAGAGAAAAAAATGAAGGACAGAAAAAATAGAAGGCTGAGAAAAAAAAGGCAGCTTGTATGTGGTATCCTGTTTGGTGTGAAGGGTGAAGATACAGCCAGACGGAACAAGCTGAATGTCCTGTGGTCTGAGGACCAGCTGAGTAATGATGTGATGCATCAGTTTGTGAAAATTGTAAAAGGAGGAAATTAGTGGTCCAGTTCACAAGAAAAGATGACAGTACAAAACCTCCCGGGCACGTCAACGCCATTAAAAAAAAAATAAAAAATCACAATGATAATTAAACTTCAGTACGTAAGAACAGTTCCAGTGAACTCTTTTTATGCACACACACTTTTGTTCATGACTTTGGTCATTTTTATGTGGGACACATTTGAGCTGTTCATTTTTTTTGTATGCACCAATTAAACAATTTCAAGGAATTCCAAACTATAAACTGGATGGGTGAATTTAAAATGTATGTGGATTATCCCTAATCCACAAATGGCCAATATTATACATGAAGACTTAAAAATAAAGAGACATCTCCACTATTATTTGGTGAAATGTCCCTTCGAGAGTTGAAACTTGACCACATGCAATTTGCAGCCATGCACAAACTTCTAGCATATTTCTACATAGAAATTTGACCGCTTATCTTGGCATGATTGGTAAAGTTGATTTAAATCAACATGCCGACTTTTAAACATTGCTGCAAAATTTTCAACGGGGTTGGTGTCGGATCAGAAAAGTCATATTTAAATTAAAGTAAAGAGCGCCTCAAAGCAAACACATTTCATCTCTATTGAAATTTGCAGCTGCCCACAAGTACCAACAGAAAGCCATCTAGAGAAATACATTAAGTATTAAGGTGAAGATTTATCCATATTAATAAGAAGAATGTTGGAGGTGGCATTGTGACAGAGTGGTGGCATTATGAAATAGAAATATCTGTTGAGATGAGATCATCTCATCTCAACAGGTAGAAGGTTGAGACTTGGATAGAGCAGCAATGCAGCATTTAGGGACTATAATAAATTAACTGGAAAAATATGTCATGCTTATAGGGTTCATGGAAAACTTAACTCCTGTCTTAGCCACTATAAACCATACCTTAGTTGCGGGTTTTTATATAATAAAAGGTCAAAGGGGTGAAACATTTACATTATAAGCAAACACTGAATACCGTGAAAAAATAAGCTTTATAACTTAAGTAACTTTTTATCTTTGCAGAACACCATTATTATAAATCTCCATCAGTACTCTAAAGAAGGAATGGTAGCTTCAAGAGAATGTTAAGTATAAACCAGGTGTGCTCCAGTTCATTCCTTGAGAACTACAATCCTGCAACTTTCAGATGCATTCATGCTTTAAAATGCCTGAGTCAAAAGGCTGAATTCCCTCACCAGCAGTAACTCAGACCTGCAGTAGCCTGGTAACAAGCCATTTATTTGATCCAGGTGTGTTAGATAAGGAATGCATACAAAAGTTGCAGGATAGTAGCTCTTGGATGGAAACACTGGGGTCATCATCTGTTTGCTTGAAAATGGAACATTGTTATTACCTCTGAAAATACAACAAGACAGTGAGCTGTACAACTCATGCCCATGATGAAAATATTTACTCCATTTCCCCCTGAAGCTAAGAGTCCATAACTTTGTGGGACTCCTTGGTAGTGAGGATTAAAGCAGATAACTATGTTACCAAAATAATAACACTTATACATTTAAAATTCCAAGGCGATATTCCTCAATAATCTTGCACACATCATCTATAAGTGGAACATGTAATGTTCTTTGTAAACTCCGAGTATAAATAAAGTTAGTCAAGTGGACTAACTTTGGAGCAAATCTGTTGTTCAACTTAAATTTGACATCTGTACATCCTGAGTGCAGAAGACGGTGACACACAACATAAAAGGAGAGAGCGAAAGAGAGAGAGGGTGCAAGATGGGGCTGATAGAAAGAAAGCGGTAAATGAGGAAGTGGGGAGCGGATGTTTGGGTTTTTTGAGCCCATTCATTTAAAAACACAGAGAAGAAAAAAGAGAGAGAGACAGACACCTGAGAAAAACCGCAATCATGTTAAAAACTGAGCTCTCACTGGCTTTCCCGAAACTAAAGGGCTCATTGACGTAAGAGCAGGCGTGAACACCATCACTCACATTATGCATGCACGCACAGTCACACACACAGTCGCATATATACAGTGTGAATAAAGGACAAGGGGATGAGAAAGTCTCTTTCTGAAGAATTCACACAAAGTTTCATGCAACCACAAAGTAACGCATACTGTAACAGCAACACGATTACTTTAGCAGAGAGGCTTGTCCGCAAACTGGAATTAAAAGAAGGGATGGCAAGCATGTAAAATGCAAGCTATTTAAAAGCTTAAACTAATAAGATCCATTAGGCATCCAGATAAACAGTATTCTACCTAATATTTTTTACAACCAACAGCAGATGTGCACGTAGAAAAGTTAGAAACCAGCACGCCACAAGATCTGTGGCTCTTTAAAATGTCGGTCATCACATTTGTTTTGAGTGGATGCAAATTAAGCTGATTCCTTTTGAAACTGCGACATCAAAGTGTCATTTAATTCTTGGACATGCTTCGTTTTCAGTCACATGACTTTTGCCTGAGATTGCACTCGTGCTCTTGTGTCAGTTTCTCATTTAACTTTGTGTGTGGGAAGGTGCTGAACCTGAAGACAAAGGCCGGGCAGCCATGCGTTTAAAGTTTAGTATTTGCATTCATGTGGTCTGAAAACTCTGTGCCCTGTGGACAGCATCATTCCAAACACCCTTACTCCCACACCCTGAGAGAACAGTCTGTTACATCAAACAAAAGCAACCGCTACCAAGTTTGACAGCTCATGTAGCTATTAGCTAATGCTTTACAATTTTGCTAAATTTCTGCAATGACACTCAATGAATCAGCTATGATCAACGCGGAACTACTTTCCCTCATGGAAAGTTAGACAGCAGTAAAGAATTTGCCTGGATTTGATTGCGGTGTGGAGGCAGTACTGACTGTACCCACCAAATACGCAAAGACAGGTGAGTCATTGAGGGTGAAACTAATAAACCGGAATGATACTACAAACATTTTACATTTAAGTAAAATTTGCAGCAAGTCAAATTCGGTGTTAAATTAAATGAAACGGCTTGTAAGGATTTAGTATCTATGACACTAAACTGTTATTTGGAGCAAAAATGAGGTAGACTACTTACTCATACTGCTGGAATGGCCCGCTGTTGGTATGGTGCAACAATAAGCATTAAAACAATATACTTTGCATCTTCAGTTACTTCTGAAAGCTTGAATACTTGGATCTAGTCAACACACATGCATGTAGATGCATATTCCCACTGTTTTTGAGTAAGCTGAACCACAACATTCCACTTAGAAATGCAGTGCTTTACAAAAAGTATTCATCCCTCTTGACTTTTTCACATTTTGGCAACTTCAATGTATTTTCAGGAGCTGTATGTTATGAAGAAGAAACAAGAGTGCACATTTGTGAAGTAGACGGAAAAAAACAACACTTTTCTTAAATGAAATCTGAACAATGTGGCATTCATTTTATGTACTTGTCTCTCATACTTATACCGCTAAAAACATCAAATGCAACCTACATAAGTTACCATCATCAAAAGTTAAAAGCGACTGTCAAAAGAGCAAACCTAATAAAAACATACCAGTCCACCCAAACTGACAGGTCAGGCAAGGAGAGCATTAGTTTAAGAAACAGCCAGGAAACCCTTTTTAACCCTGGAAAGCCTCAAGGAGACACGCACCTCAGGTGGGAGACTGAAATGCACAACTAGCAGTGCATTTCAGAATGGCTAGAAGAAAGGCATTGTTATTTATTTATATATATATATATATATATATATATATATATATTGTTTGCAGTTTGTCCAAAACCATGTAATGGACAAAGAAAAGACATGGAAGTGGGTAGAGGTTCTACTCAGAAAAGATCAAAGTTGAAATTATATAGGTTAACAAGAAAAATGCAATGTGTGATGAAACAATATGTTGGGATGTTGCATATATGCAGTATGTTTGTCACCAACATTCAATTGGGAGTTTTATTTTTATTTTTTTTAAATGTTTTACTTTGCTACTCATTCACTATCCTTCCAGTACGCAATGCAATTCAAAAACTTGAGCGCATGCAAAATTGTATTAAATACAGATCTGAGTATTCAATGAAACTTTCTAGGGTTAGAAATGGACCTGGAACCCTTTGATAGGCTAAACAGACAAATACAAATCAAAGCTCAAGACCCACAGACATTTTTTAACTCCAATTTAAAATAGTAATTTGGTAATGTGTTTGTGGCTATAAAAAATAACTATTTTTGTTTTATTTTAGGTTTGCCATGCCACCATGTTTCAGAGTGGGGAAAAAAAAAGTTGCATTCAAGGTGACATGTAGTATTAACTTCCCACCAATGTAGGCCAAAAGGTCAAAGACTCTTGATGTGAGTGATGCTGGCAAAAACAAACCGCCTTGTTTGCACTACACTGTAGAAAGCTAACGTCAGTGACAGAAATGTCACTGATGCTAGCATGTGGAATGTCTACAGTGTGAATGGCTCCTGCAACTTTTAGAGCAAAACAAACTGAATCATGAGAATCAAGATCTTCAGATAATATAATTAACATAAATCTGCGCGAATCGTATCAGTATTTAAAAAAAAAGATCCACCTGCTTAACTTGTCTACCACCATAACAAATGTATTAATCAGTGAATGTGTTCGGAGTGAAGAAGAAAACAATACAAGTCCCAGATTCTGAAGGGCTTTGAATCCCATATCACGCAAGAGTGATACTAATTTTGCTTTCAAAATTACAGTAAATGATTTTAAAATTTAAAAGGTTTCAACCGTTTTAAAGTTAAAAACAGTTGAAACTTACCATTTTATGACTCAATCTCTTGATCTCAGCAGTGTACACTACATAACTTAAAGACAATGCATCTCCTCAGAGACACGTAAATCTCATGACTCTTATGAATCTCGCGGGCTCTTAGATCTGTTCACTATGCCAACTTTCACTTTACAACGCAGCCGCCCATCTGACTTCATCCGTGATCCTGAAAATACGAGTTGGGAATGAATCATGGCGATGTTCTCGGTTTACCAACCGCCCTGAGGACTTGAATAAAGGAAGGGTATGCTCAGTGATAAGTTGCACTGCAACCACAAATTTCGGCACATCAACATACGTGTCTCCGTCTTCATCCTGACGTGTGGCCAGAGAAATTCCTGCCAGCAGGCTGTCAGTCTGGTGGACTCGTGGGTGGTGCGGCTCTGGAAAGGGGGTCAGGCACACTGGGTAGTGACCTGAGGAGAAGAGGCAAAAAAAAAAAGAAACAAAAAGAAAATCCATAAAACAGAGTTACACAAAGAGGATTAGAACTGGTGAAGAAAAAAAAAATTATGATGAACAAGTCTTTTTTGTAGTAAGGAAATGCACATCTGCGGTAGGGTGGTGCAGTGTGTATTCATGTATGGGTTGACCCAGAAAGGTGAGACTCTTCTGTCAGTTGAGGAGTAACTGACGGTAAAGATGAATGGCTGCAGAAGAGCTGACTGGAGATTTTCTCAGCAGAACTGCTGTATTAACAACCGCTACACTGGGAAAAAAAAAAAAAACTAAACTTTACAATAACCTATGCCGGCATGCTGTCCCAGAGGCTCCAAGAACACCTGAATACATGACACATAATAAAGACAGAACTCATAATTTTAAAGTTACATGAACACTGTTATATTGAATCCTAATTTTATTCATCTATTGAAATTCAGACACACTGCAAATGTTTATAAGTAGATCAGTGATCGAAGGTCTTATTTTCCACACTTGCTTGTTAACAAAACATGGAATTTTACCCCTCATGCTCAACTCTTAAGGCTTTGTAGGCTTAGCTGGAAAAGGACCTCTTCTGCTCATGACCTGTCCTGAAGTAAAGTCAAAAATATGTCACCACAAATAGACCTAAATTGTTAAGTAATGAGCTTCATCCGTCTTTCCATCAAGTCCGACTTAGTAGTCTGTTTGTCTGCTAAAGAAAAGCATACCCAAACCATAACTTTCCCAACATTTATCATTATTAATGGCAGTAGTAGGTGTTGGGCAGAGATTTTTTTTTAAACTCATCTGACCAGAGCACCCTCTTCCACGTTTTCTGTGTCCCTTACATGGGTGGCAAAAATCAAACCACTGATGTAGAGGGAGAACGGTGTGCTTTGCTCATGTTTAAATATATAAATAGCACATTGCATTAATGAGTGTGTATATCTGGCATGAGCTGTGTGTGTTTGGTGCAAGCTTGTTGTAAAAGCTTTGGCCATTTATTCACCATGTTGGCAATTTTTATTTTCTACAAAGGAAAAACTCTTACTGTAGATGACTATGAAATATGAAAAATGTGCAAAACAGATTTATTGCAGAGCTACGCACAGTTTAGGGTTAAGAAAGACAGATTTCGAAGAAAACGGGGGAAACATAGTAATTACGTGAATGTTGGTCACAAGTGCTTACCGTAATTAATAATGGGCAAAATGCAGCAGGAATAGGCTTCCGGACTGTGAGCCGCTTGCTCGGTCCGCCTGTGGGTCACCGGTGCCACGGCGAACCTGCTTTCATCCGCTTCTCTCTCCAAGCGACTAGCCGCACTCTTCCGGACTTTCTGCTCCTCTGCGGGGGAAGAGCAGGGTGAGCTTGTCACTGAAGTCGGTGCAGCCGGCTTCTGGACCTCCGGTTCGACGTGAAACGTGCGCTTCCTAAAGGGAAGCTTCGATGGAGTCTTTATGGGAGATGAGTCCGCTGCTCGTTTGCCGAGCCGAGTGCTTTCCGCGTCCGGGGAGCGGCGAACCGCTGAACTGTCCGTCCCGGTGCTCGCAGGAGGCGCAGGTGAGCCGCCGGTCGCCCGGGCGTCCCCGGCGCAAAAGGTTAAGTCCCCCGCGCTACTGCGCCCTCGAGCTGTGGTGCTCAGATCCAGCGGCGCTGCGGCAACCGACTGGTGGTCAACGCTCATTGTAATAAGACTCGGCATCAACTGAACCAGGTTCAGGTGACAGCGCAAACCTTGGCCACGTCCAGAGAAAATTACTAATTGTATCAGACAAACCAAAGTGAGAAACTCCAATATCTAAAGGGGGGGGGGAAACGGGCGGCGATCTAATCAAACCATTGCCCTGTTTCCCTTTTTTGTCTCTGATCAGATAAGCGCTCAAATGTTCAGAGTCATGCAAATATACACGAAGGAAAACCCAGGAGAACTCATAGACACATCTGTGTATCCCTGCGCACCTTTCTGAGCGAGCCTCAGAGGAGCTGCGCGTCTGCTCTTAATGAACGCCTGTTTGACGCTGTAGGCCTGCTTTCGTTTTAAACCGAAACAATGAACTCGAAGCTGTTAATTACACCGAGCTGAGCAGGAAAGGAGTTAAACGCTGCGCTGAATTCGTGGTAATTTTTTTGCATTTCCGACGTAGTCGGATTATCTGACTGTTCTGCAGACGAGTTCAAAACATTTCTTGAGAATTTAAAGCAAGCATGTTTGTCTTTTTCTTTCTTTCTTTTCTTTTCTTTTCTTTTCTTGTCTTTTTTTTTTTTTGGAGGCAGGCAGGTGAGAAAAAAGGGAGACCAGTACAGAAACATGGGACATAAAGCAACAGATTCAACTAGACCTTTTGCCATTTATGTAATGAAGGATACTGGTGGTCTTAATGCCAAGAATGAAATATTTTCAGCTAATGTTCAAATTTACCAGACTGCAAGCTTCCACGTACTGGACGCATCCCTACATACTGATTTGAAGTTATTTCCAGTAACGTGGTGTTACTAAAAGATAAACTTCCTGTTGGAAATTTTCATGTCCTCTTCTGCTTCCATTAACATAATTTTGGACCTTTTGATTTGCATGTTATCCATCACACGTTTTGAGTGCCTCGTGCTCATTACAGTTGCCCACTTCCACTTCTGAACTGATTTGATCTATTTTCTGTGAAAAACAGACAATAATTTCCTGGCTGTGATGCATTACAGCTGATTTCATCTGCAGAAAACGTAGAAAGTCTTTGGTAACAGCATGTTGAACTTCCACATTTACTTCTCTTCTTCTTTGCTTCTTATTTCTCCAAATGCTTTATTTAATATTTTTGACAAGCTCTCTCTCTTCTAGCATGCAGTTAATTATTACGCATGTCTGAAATCTGCATCTGACCTTAGACTTATACATTTTCTGTTGCTTGGGTTTGGGAACACCACCAGCCTGCACGTTAAGCTGAGCTCAAGAAACCACAAACAGAGGAACAAGGAGAGTAACAAACTGCAGATTCTTCATCATGACTCATGAAGCATTGCTGTTTGTAGACCTGCTGCGACTTCACACCCAAGCAGACACAGTCTTTTCTTACTTGTCTATAATCCTGTCTTACCCCACCCTTAGCAAGGTTCTCATTACCTGGGTCAATTTGGGACTTTCCTCTTTCCACTGAAGTGTGGAGTGGGCAACGGAACGTCAAGCTGTGTGTCTAAAGTCCCTAAAACACCCTGACACTATCAACAAGCCCTGCAGCTGTCAGTGCACTCAACCATTATGGTTAAGTGCAATAATAATGTGTAATTATTTATCAAAAGTATACACTTGCTTGCACATTTACAGCCTGCTTACTCCTGAAAACACACCTCTTAAAGCCTACAGCACAATGCAAACCGTGGAGCTCCACTGATCTTTCCATTCATACTGACTTTCAACAGAAAATATAATAATACTCCTTCGTGTCACCCTTGTTCACCCTTCAGCAGAAGGCTCTCACAGAAAACCACAGGGTAACACAGCAAAGTTCATGGGAGAAATGTGGCCCTCTTGTGAGAGGACTGCTAAAGTACAACACAGCTCTCAAATTACAGTGTGATTAGATACACAGATCGTTTTCATCTCATTTTGAACCTTTGAACTTATACAGTAGGGTGCTAAGTGGTTTTTGACTGGCATTTTTAGCACCTGGTGTTTTAAACTGCGAGCAGTTTTATCTTTGCTTTATTTCAAAAACTGAAAGGGGTTTCTGTTTCCCTTTTTCCCAATAAAAAGTGCAGAGTTAATTAGTTCTTTCTTAAATAACTAACTTGAAAGATCAATGCTTTTAAATGAGTGTCCCCCCCTTACTGGCAGGAACTGTTAAGTTATACATACTTTTTGTAAATTAAATATTTTATTCTTTGGGATAAAAAAAAAACATAATTTACTACTTAATTCCTGGTACAGTAACATATTTATGTATGGAATTATGCTGGTCGATATTTACAGTCTGCTACATAGTACCTTTCTAAAGTAATAATGATGTAGGAGAAAAATGATGGAGGATTTTTTTTTTTTTAGCAATTTTCACAAATAAACTTCTGAAAAGAGTGGCATGAATTTGTACTCAGCCTTCCTGAGACAACATTTTGTGCAAACATTTTCTTGCAATTATAGCTTGAAGTCTTTTGAGGCATGTCTTTAACAGCTTTAGACATACTGACTGAATTAATTGCCCTTTCTTGTTTGAGAAGAAACAAAAAAGGGCAGTCAGATTGAATTGGGAGCATCTGCCAAGATCAATTATAAAGTCTTGCCACTCAAACTGTCAGTTGGATTCAAGTCTGGACACAGAATAGCTTTTGTTGTATGTTTATGGTCATTGTCATCCCGAAACACAAGCCTTCGACTGAGTCTCAAGTCTTTCGCAGCATCACACAGGATATCTCCCAGTACTTTCATTCTTCTGGCTTTGTCCATTTTTCCTTAATTTGTGCAGCTCTTGAATCACCGTAGGAGGAAGCTGAATGTTGTTCTCCGGACTTGGAGAGAACAGGCTATTTTTTTTTACCAGGCTATTTACTTCAAACCACAGCATGATGCCACCATTTCTAATGGAGAAGGCGTGTCATCCAGATGATCTGTTGTGTCAGTTTTCTGTGACACATAGAGATTCTGTTGGCTTCATTAACTGTGAATCTCTGCAGCTCTGCCCGAGTTACCATGAATTTCCTCCTGCCTCCTTCCCCGGTTAAAGCGTTTCTTGCCCAGTTTAATAGTCTTATAGATTTGAAACAAGAGGTTTCCATACACAATACAATAAAAAGACAAATGCATATTTTTTCCATGATTGACAGATAAATCAGTCCAATTTTTTTTTCATTTTAGAGAAAATATATGTTAGATTTATATACTGATATCTTCAAAATCAGCAGACCACACATAGAAAGATGAGGGAAAGTCCAGATGACGATGTCATGACTTTGGAAACTGCTGATAGGTTAACTGACACATTTGAGCTAATTGGAAACCAAAGACCTTGTGAAGATGCTGGCTGAAGCTGGTAAGACAGAGTCATCATCTACAGTGAAATATGTTCTGCACTAATATGTGCTGAAAAGCCACTAAGCAAGGAAGAAGCCATTACTGCAAAAGAAAGAGGGGGAAAAAAACCAGTGTGCTGTTTAAAAATGCACACAGGGACAAACATCTTAATTTATGGATCTTGTCCTGTGGTCTGGGGAAACTAAAGAGGAACTGTTAGGCTGTAATGATGACTGTTACATGTGGAGGAGAAAAGGGGGCGCTTGTACACCTGAGAACACCATTATAACTGTGAAGTATTGGGGGTGGCAGCATCATGTTGTGGGGCTGTTTTGCTGTAACCAATAGGTTTGAGTCAAATCACACAGTTCAAAGACAATGCTACCAGATACTGAGGAAACATATGTACACACTTATCATTTTGAAGACATTAATAGCTAAATCTCTAACATAATATGTCACTCATTATTGCGGTATTTAGCAAATAGGATTTTTTTTAATTATAACTAAACTACAACAAGAGACGTTTGGACTGATTTAACATCATACAATGAGAAAAAGGATGCATGTCTTTGTATTCATTTTATGTAAACTTCTGTTTTTAACTGTATGTCTTACAACATATACCTACAGAATGTGGAGTTCTTTGGTCTTCATTATCCTATTTGCATAATAATGTACTTGGATAAACCACTGAAAACATCACAGAAAGATTTTATTCAGACTTAGATAAATTAAATTATGTACAGATGTACTGCATGGACAGCATGTGTCTTCCAAAGGTTGCTCTACATTTTATTTAAGGGTATAAGATGAGTATAGTTCTTCTGAAGAACATTGAGTATAGTTCTTCTGCACATTAAAGTATCATAAGATGCCCTTGTGGAGCTCGGGTAACAAATGTGCTGTTCGTGGCTGTACTCTAATAAACAGACCACGTTTAGTTTGTGGCTGCAGCAAGTTCAAGATAACCCACATCTGCATCTGAAGCAACTGAGTCAATGAAGTAGCTTCATTGGCTAGTGCAGGTAGCTACATATGTTTGTGCAACTTGAATAAATGCGGCCATTTTTTCAAGTTGTCATCCCTCCGCACAATAGCTGTAGGTTGCGGTAAAACGATATTGTCACATTTAAGCTTTGATCGTTGGTGTTCCCACATATTTTATAGCCCACAAGCTCTAACGAAAGCCGGTTAGCATTAGGGTAACAAGTAAACAAATGGCAGTTCCGGCTTGCGACGGAAGTTGCGGCCATCGTTCAGGCAAAGCATCATGGGGCGTAAAAGCACGCCACACTTCAGTTTTTTATATGTAAGAAACAAACCATTTATCATTTTCATTCTATTTAAGAATTGTGTACTACTTAGTGATTATGTAACACATTAAATCTAAATTAAAATGTTGTTATAATGTGACTAAGATTTGAAGCACGTGGATACTAATGGAAAACATAACAAAAATAGAAAATGTTTAATTTCCTCCTATTTTATATTGATGCTTTCTCTTCATTAAACGCTCTATATATTTAGTTAGGTGAATAAGTATCTCATTGAAGACCCCTGTCCTGTCAGCTGACCAGGCAAGCTAAGAGCAGTGTTTAGCTGCCTTTTCTGATACTCTGTGGATAAGCAAAATTGTGACTGGTTTACTTTTAAATCTTCTTTGAATTTCACAAAATAGGATCAACAGGAAGTTTCACAGATATTTCCTTGATATCCGGTAAATTATTGTTCAATATTGATTTTTGTGATTTTGTGGGGGTGGGAAGTTAAGAAATTTGTCAATACTATTAAAAATTGCTTTATAATAGCTTTCATTTGTGTCAAATCTAATTGTAGTCTATTTT
Source organism: Poecilia reticulata (assembly GCF_904066995.2). Lineage (NCBI taxonomy): Eukaryota > Metazoa > Chordata > Actinopteri > Cyprinodontiformes > Poeciliidae > Poecilia > Poecilia reticulata. The sequence goes on from NC_088845.1 coordinate 11,569,743, forward strand.
AGGTGGAGTAACAAACAGCAGCCTCATGATGGTGCTAGAGGAAAAGTAGACATGTGACCAACGGCATTTGAATGGTGTGAAAATCTGCACCAATAAATATGCCATTCAGAGAAAAATTATTCATTTTTTTTTTTCTCATGACAACATCTGTGTTGGACCTTCTCAAAGGTCATTGTCTGAATGTCTCAAAATAGATTTTATATCATTGCACGAAGACCGACTGAAGAACTTAAACTGAGTTTCCTGCTAACAGCTGAGAAAATATGATTGTATTTTGGCACGGTCGTTATTTTCTACACTGGTTAGCCCCTGTTATCAGAAAATGTTCTATTTTTGCTCTCTCAGTGAGTGGCTGCGTTTTGCTTTCATTCTAGTAAATCTTTAGTTATGAGTGCACACCTTCCTGTCTACCTCAATCCCTCCCATCTCTCTTTCTCTCTCTTTCTGTCACACACTCTCTCTCTCTCTCTCTCTCTCTCTCTCTCTCTTTCTGTCTCTCTTTCTCTCTCTTTGTCTCTCTACCCATACTTTTTTGCCTGAGCAACAGAGCAAAGAAAACAGACCTGTTTGTCTTACTGAAACCAGGAAACCAATCAAAGGCAAGACAAGTAGGAACAAAAAGGGTGACCTGAAGAGAGACAGAGAAGAAGCAGCTCTTTTTCCATGGTGCTGCATGTAAATATACCTGCTCCATTGACCCTGAGCTTGTAGGATTGTTATGCTGCTGAGATAAATCCCGGTAAGAAAAGTATGGTGCTAAAGAGTGACTCTGTGTGTATAGTAGAAAGGAGTAAATACAGGCTAAGAGGCATCCGTAAATGCTGCTTTTTCTTGTTTTGTCTACTTTACCAGAAGGTTGTGTAATAGGCCTTGCATTCAATTTTCTTTTCAAGTTCTAACATAGAAACTAGAAGAGGACAGCAGTGTTTACGCTGGCCGTAAGTGCTCCATATATATTTTTAGGATGTAGGAGTATGCGCAGTCCAGTACAAAACAAAGTGATGTGTGATGTGCGTTGTGTGTGGTAGGTGGAACAACACCGGATGCTGTTTGAAGAGGATAGGATGCAGCGTACTCAGATCAACTTGAGGACTCTCAAAGATTATTGTACTGACTGCGAGTGTCGGTGTGATCAATCAGAAACCTGAACTCTGTAAGCTGTAGCTCCACCCATCTTCTGCTTATCAGTTCACATTCATTCAAAACTGAACTTTGACATCTCATGACACAGTTTAATATTTATGGTTAAACGCCCTCTTATGCAGACACATACTGAAACACGGACGTTTGAGGTACTTTTTGCATCACTTCACTTTCAAACACACAACCAGGATCTTTATGGCAGAAGCTGGTCCGGGAGCCTCGAGGAGCACCAGAATGAGCTGCAAACCCCTGACTGGTGAAGACCTACGGCTGACGGAGAAGACCCTCAAAAGACTGGAAAGGCTTTCGGAGCTGTGTATGAACCCCCGCCTTGGCCTGAGGAACAGTCCGCCATTTCTGCCAGATCTGGTTCGAGAGACTTCGACTTTACTCACGCAGGTCTGGCTGCCTTATCAAGATGTTAGGACAGGAGGAGGCCTGGCTCCACGAGGGGATGAGGCGAGATACTTGAGAATCCATATCAGAAACCTGCTGGATAAGACGGACCGGGCCATGCTGCTTTTCAAAGAGGGCCGAGAGAAGATATTTGATGAGACATCCAGCTACAGGTAACAATACTTCCATACTTTTGAAACTCAGATTTTTGCTTACTCTTAACAAATATATAAATTAGTTCAAAATTTTTGCGCCAAATAAATTTCATTCAGAATTGCCTGTGTTTAGGAAAAATATAGAAAAAAAACGGTATAAATATGACTGTAAAGGTAACTTTACATAATGAGGCGGCTCTTTCCATAAATTGGCCACGTGAGAATTTTTCTCTGTGATTTTATTGACAGCTACTTCCAGTTCTAAGTAAACCTTTGCAATAGGTTTATTGCGTGTTTTGTTAATCCACATTCCATTCAGAAACAAACAAACCAGGCATATCTCACATAGCTAAAAAGGAATTTGATAGAAACACATCTCACTTATAGACTTAACATTTTATTCCATCCCAACCATACTATATAAAACTAGCTTCCTTTTCTGTCCTTCTATTTATGATTTAAAGCTCTGCTAAATTGGGCTGGTGCTTTTATTACATAGTGCAAGTTTATGCCCAAACATAAAAAGACATTTAAAATTATCCTTAACTTTCAAGATAACATTTTTAATTGGCCCTATACGGAAGTTTAATAACGTTGATAAAACCCATGATAAACTAAACTCACTGTTTCCCGGAGTCTTAATAAAGAACTTGCTATCGTCATAAAGTGACGATGACTGTAAGCAGTTCTCCGTAAGTGGTTACATTCAAACAGCTCAGTGGATCTTACTTGGAGGCCGGGCTGCCATCTCCTGCTAGGAATACTAATGATGATTGTGGAAAAAGGGCCACAACCTGCATCTTTGTAATGCTAAGAGGAAACCTGAAAAAGCAACAGCAACAAGAATGTCCTTTGAATTTGAACCGCTTGAGACAGAAAGTGCGAGAAATAGCTTGCGAAAAAACTAATTGTCTGTTTATCCCCAAGTAGACTGAACAAGCTCTGCAGGAAGAAGGATATATTTACCTCTGTGTTATGTTTCATTCAAATGTTTTCTGACAAGACCCAAATCTAACTTTTCCAGTTTGTTTTCTTTTGAGATACACATCAGTAAAGCATTTCTACTGATTACAAATGCTAGTTAGTGGAAGTGGGCTTTTAAATTGTGGGGGGTTTTTTCTCGCTACAGTCTTCCTTTTATCACTGAGGCAACAATTAGGAATCTAATTATTCTCTAGTATTTGTAGATGTCCGTTTGGAAAATAAACTTATCTGAAAATCAAACAGTACATTTTGCTCGTATCAGTAATGAGCGATACAGATGAAGTATCAAATTTAATACCAATCAAGCTCGGCGAGCTCGACAACAGTACAGAACAAAAACCGAATCTGGTTACTCGATGATCTGGATGTGGAGTTATGCAGGTTCTACCATATACTCAATATATTCAGTAATTAAATATGCAGATATATTGCAGAAAATGTGATTATTATCACAAGTTACTTTGTTTAGATTGATTAATTTAAGCAAAAGTGAAATTCTGAAAAAATGAAGATGTATTAATATAACTGAAATGTTTATTTCTTTTCATTATTTATAATGATGTTGTTTTTTAAAAAATCTAGAATTAGGTTGTTTTGAAAATATTAAAATAACATGAAGCAAATTTTAAAGGCAGGATTTTGAATACCAAATTGCCGGCATACTGAAAAGTATGTCCATCCACAGTAGAGTACTTTTACTTTTGTCACATGGATTACTGTATCCGGAATGCATTATTATCAGGAAAATGCGTAAGATGGAAAACCATGTCCTGGATCCTTCTGTATGAAACTCTTAACGCGCTGACTCCAGCCTTAGTTCATGCCTTCTAAATTTAACCCAAACTGGCTAATGGGCTCTGGTCACAACCCAGGGCTGTGGATGCGGCTGTTTGCATGTTCACCTTCTATCATACTTTTTCCTTCCGCTTAACTTTCACTTAATATACATAGCACTCTACAAACAGTCAGCTTCTTTAGCAATAATCTTCCGTGGACAGCCCTCCTTAAGGAGCATGATGGAAAACTTTTAAATTTGAGGATCTTCCTCCGGATTTTATATTCTACATCATAACCATCTCTGTATGAAAAATGTTTTGTTTTTTTGTCTTAAATGCTATTCAAACATTCTGAGAAACTGAGAAAGGTGTGGTTTTATTTGCTGTAAGTTATAGTCACCAAAATAAAAATGCTTGAAACATGTCAAGCTCATTGTAAAGAATCTATTTAATTCAATTTGTTTCACTTTTTAATTAGATTTTTTTAATGTAAATTCATATTTTTACTGATATTCTAATTCATTGAGATGAATCTGTAGAACAATGCAGACGTGTACAACTAGAGAATATCTTTCAGCAAAATCTGAAAGTCAGCTAAGCCATCTTTTTGAATCTCTTTGCACAACAGATGGGCCTCTTACCAAAGCAGATCCGCATGGGCAGCCAAGTAGCAAGTTCCCATACGGTTACGTGTGTTGTGGCTCGCAAGTCAAAGTGCATGAATATCATCTTATCTGTTTTAAAAATGTCTCGCTCCAACATGCTCTTTGTTGCGGCCTTGTGAGCAAATTCTCTGTCTATTTATGAAAAATTTAATGTTTAGTTTTAGAATAACGCGGTCGGATGTCAAACGAGGCCTGAAGCAGAACTGAGATCTGGCTGACGGAGAAGGAGGCAGAAACACGCTGTGGAAGGTGCAGCGCTTTTTGTATAGTCGTTTGCAAGACAATGGTGCCTTCGTCTCCTCTGACAGACATTTTTAAAACAGATGCAAATATAAACAGTGCCTCTTACAAAATTAATTCTCATGGGTCACATACTGCATGTATGGTTTCGCTAGAAGAAGTTGGACCAACATATATTAAATATCTTTATTTAGTCATCAACCCAGGAAGAAAAATAAAGTAAAAATACCACAGAGGAACACATTACAGCCTTTTTTTTGTTTTGGTAAAAATCTATTTAGGGACATATATTTTCCTTCTTCATCAAAATCCATTACACATTTGTAAAAAAAAAAGTTTTAAATAGTAACGACCACATGTGACATACTATAAAGATTAATTTTAAAGGAAGTTTGCGTTATTCCAGATAATGTAAATGAAAATCAAAAAGTAGTACTCAAAAAACACTTTTCTAAATGGATTTGCATCTCTCCACAGTCTTATAACCATGCTGATTTAAGACTTTAAACCTATTTAAATTTTAGGAAACAGGTCAGCAATTTGTAAGTTGATGGAAACTATGAAAATCAACTGAGTCCGCAGACTGAAATGCAAAAAGAAAAAAAAAAAAAAAAAACAAGACCATCTTTCTTGCTAAATATTGTGTTGCAAATTAAAATGATATCTTAACCAGAGGCAAACAACAAAAACAAAGTAATTTCCAGAAGGGTGTATATTAATGATAACAATACGTAAACCGTTCTGTGCTTATTTCACTTTAAATGAGTTGTGAAGCAACAGCACCGGAGGTACAGACACAATTTGGGGTGGAGTGTGCGTATATTTTTTAAGGCTTTATTGGCTACACTGGCCTTTAATTGAGAGTGGTCAGACAGGAAAGTGGGTTGTGAGAGTGGAGGACGGAATGCAGGAAAGGTCATTGGGCTGGGATTCGGACCCGCATCGGCACATCGAGGATTAAAGGCCCCATTATGTGAGCTGTGTACTCTACCACTGCGCCACCGCAGCAACCCAAGGGTGCATATATTTAAATTAGTAAATATAGAAAAAGAACTACATAAAGAGGAACAGATGCATGTCTTTGAATATCCAGCGGTGTTCCGCTGTGCATCTCAGAACTTTTTCCATTTTCAGTCTTTCATGATATTTCCAAGCATCATGGCATTAGATGAGGTTAGGTTTATCTCCAGTATTGTAAGCCTGATTGGTGTGCGAAAAAAGTAATAAACTTCACCCCAATAACACCATATTACTTAAGTGCACCAGATTCACTAATTAGAACAAACATTGCTAACCAGGGATCTGGTAAAATGATTGCTGTGCTATGTATATTATTTCCTATAGTTTTTAAAGAACAAAAGTAGAAAAAAGTTGGACATACCTAAACTACGTGACCAGATGTATGATGCAGGACATCAGACATCTTAGAAAGCCTTACATCAGACCTGGTGGAGATGATGAAGGTCCTTAAACTGGGTGAAAAGCACTGCAATATTAAATGCACTCCTTGCTATGCATTTTTCTATTATTTCTCTGTAAAAGTTAGAGCAAGTTTTTTTTTTTTTTTTTTTTTTTTTTTAAGAGAATAGCCTTAAAACTGTGACCAGGCTGAAGACGCCTACGCTGTAGTCCACATGAAGATCATGTTTGTTGCTACTGTAAATTTTACCACAGGGTTGATGTCCTTTGAAATGTATTTTTAAACGCATGGGCTCAGCCATAGCGAGAGATGTGGCTTGTGCATTTCCTCCCACCTCCACCTCTACTACTCCTCTTTTTCTAACACTCAGTAGAGGTTGTCCTTTTCTCATTCAGATAAAAGTTCACAACCACTTGTCAAATATGTTAAACATTTCTGAATCTTGGACAGATCAGAGAAAACTTTATTGAGATGCATTTTAATCAGTCCATTTTTTACAAACGGAAAAATAGCCTAACTTTGCATTATATTATTTCGTAGAGTTTCCTAAAAACTCTACTACGTCACACAGAGGTTTTGATAAAGAGCATTCGCTGCAGGTGTGAAAATAGGTTTTAGTGATTTTCGATGTACTTTTTAAGGTGTGACATCATGCAGTGCACAAAAGTTACATGCATGAGAAAGAGTGGAAAAACACATTAGCAAAAGCAAAGGAACTCATTAAAAAAAAAAGTAAAGTGAGACCTCTTAAAAGTGGTCTGAAGTGACACACTGGCCAGTGGAACATTTTGTGGTATCTACAGACGAGCTTGCAGAAACCAGCATCCTGTTTGCAAGCTGGACTACTTGCTGTGTGATTACCTGTGTGTGTGTGTCTATGGAAAATACCAGCAGTGCTTCGATAACACTGCTGCCTGCCACTGACTTACTGCACAACAAGCTGTTAAGTCACAGCAAGGCCATATTTTATATGCACTGAATATGAGCGACTGGATAAACTTGACATAATTGCAACGTAACAAATATAGACATGAATCTGATTTTAAACCACCTGAACATTTCTTTTTCTTTTTGTATTTTCTCACATTGCCATGGCACATTTCTCCAGATATTCTTTGGATTTCTTGTTATATACCAACAGTAAGCTGTGTAAAACATGAAATGAAAAAAAAAAATACAGTTTTATGCGTTTTCTTGTTTTTGTCTTTATAAATTAAAAACTGTGTGCAAGCATTTGCAATTAGCTCAGTGGAGTCAAAAATTAATAGAACCACCCTAACCTACAAATACAGCTGCAAATCTTCTGTTGTACATCTTTGCCAGTTTTGTACATCTTAACGAGAATTTTTGTATAATTTGCTTTTCAAATTTATATGACTCTTGAGACATTTTCAGTTGAATTTAGGTCTGGATTTTAAGTGGGCCATTCTAAACACGTCATTTTGATTTCAAAGCATCTATGACTATATGTTAGGGTTGTTTTTGTTGTGCCTGGAAGGTAAATCTTTACTCCAGTCTCAAGTCTTTTTCAACCTAAGGTTTTTTGTGGTGAAGGCTGAGAACTTATTTTAGTATTGTTTTTTATTTAGCTCCATCTTCTCATCTATTCTGACCAGCTTCTTCATCCCTGTAGAAAAGAAGCACAACATGATGCCACACCTGCAAACATGATGCTGGCACCATGTTTCATGGATTGTTCAGAGTGAGGTTTAGTGTTAGTTTTCACTACAAATACCTTTTGACAAATAAGTTAAAATTCAATTTTAGTTTCATATGACCAGAACATCTTCTTAAGTCTTGAGCCTCTTATTAGGCTTGTTTTAAACTGTAAATGGGATGCCTTATGGATTTTTGTCAACAATGGCTTTTATCTTGCAACAGGCCAAGTGTATGCCAGCTGTTTTGTTGAACACGTGTGCTGTTGATACATTCTCCACAGTATGGCTGTGGAGAATGCATTACAACCCCTCCAGAGTTACAATGGGTTTCCTCCCTGTCTGTCTGAGTAATGCTCTATCTGTCAACTAAAGTAAACATTTGCGCCTTGGTTGCTTTCCATAAGTTTGTTTCAGATGGTGGGTTGTACAGAACTCTGTTCAAAGCTTGGGTTGGTTTTTGATCTTGGTCTTTTACTTTACTAATGATCTCCAAAGGAAATTGTGGGGGAAAAAAATGAACTGGAACTATATATTTTCTACTAATGCAAAAATATATCTTATTTTTACTCAGAGAGCTATTTTGTTCTGTACCTGCCTCTGAAAGTTCACTGTGTTTTTAATTGTCAGGAGGAATTTGACCAAACTGTCCTTGCTGTTCAGTCACATGCTGTGGGAGCTCAAGGCTATGTTTCCAGGGGGATATTTTCAGGGTGACACCTACAAAGTGTCTAAGATTGAAGCAGATCAATTCTGGAGGAAGTATTTTGGAACCATGTAAGTTTAGTGCTTTTTACTATATCTGTAGTACAAGCTTAATATTGCATTTGTTTCATGTAAATATATATGAATGTTGTGCCCTGATAGGTGTATCGTGCCATGGAGAAAATTCAGAGAACAGTTGAAAAGTGCACATCCATTTGAGGAAGGGATGGAAGCCATGGCTCTGAAATCAACAATTGATCTTACCTGTAATGATAACATCTCAGTGTTTGAGTTTGATATTTTCACACGGCTGTTCCAGGTAAGTAAATGATTTCCAGGAAAAGTAAGAACTTAGATACATAAATAAAACAAAAAGAATTTAAATAAATGTGTAACCCCTGCATAATGTCTGCGAACAAGATCTCACCCCTATCTACGTGCTGGAGGGTAATCTTAACTAACTAATATATTAGAGAAAGGGATGCTGTGCTTTGCTACAAATTGTCAAAACTACAATAACTAGATAACAGGTCAGGAAAAAGTTTTCAGAAATAAATAGCAAGGGAGAGAAATAGTTATTCGTGCTTGACGTTGACAACTGTAACATGTAGATGTGATGTAGAATTCGGTGTGTTTCGGTTCAGTTAAAAAAAAAAAAGTTAAAAGGTGACCCAAACACTAACTCTGACAGACTGTAAAAAAATATGTAAAAATATGTAATATTGTTTCATGTAAACATTATTTACATGAAACAGCCCCGCGACTGATGACCTCTCACTGGGTGTCAGATGTTTAGCTAATTAGCCACGGAGGATTTAGATTAGCTGATAGCAGCGGTAGCTAACCTACCACAGCGATCACTTATTAGGTAATAATGGCAAAATAAACATCAAGCATTAAAAAAAATAATACCATAACGACCTGAATGTTCTGTTCTTTGAGTGGGAAATGTTTGAGCGTTTTTTGGTGTTGAATTATTGTCAGTGGCAATGACAATGAGTCTGTACGTAGCCGACACAAAGAGCGAGAAAAAATGGTTTTGAGTTATTCTTCAACGGTTTTTCTGTGTAAAATTTCCCTTTGCTGTGGCGCACTGCATTGAATTAATAATACCTTCATCTCCAGGTTTCATTTTTTTCCACGTCAACGTTCTACAGCGGCAGTGCACATTATCGATGGCATGTTAACTAATGGTTTTTTTGCCCTTCAGCATTGTGCGCATGCGCGAAATTTCTGGTCGTAAACAACAAATGCAAGGGGTCCACATAAATTATTTTCGAAGACAACGATACAGTCAACTCAGCTGGCTTATTGAAATTAGTACAACAGATGCAGGCACATTTTAATAAACACAAAAAGTTAACTGTAAAACATGTTTTTGTGATGTCTTTGAAAATGACTCATCAATTTACTGTTCTTCTGCCTCTTTTAGCCTTGGAAATCACTTATAAGAAACTGGAACCAGCTTGCTGTGACACACCCAGGCTACATGGCCTTTCTTACTTATGACCAAGTTGTAGCTCGGCTCGAACACTACCTGCACAAACCTGGGAGGTAAGCACAGGCACAGTCTTATGCTTATGCTCTGAAGTGACAGAGCAATGAAAGATGCTATTCAATATTAAATGTGTAATCACGTAAAGTGTTTTTTTAAATAGAATTAGACATTAAAAGGCTGAAAATTAGTTAAAAAAATAACAAAAGCAATAAATGACGTGTCAGTTTAGTTTAGCTGTTAAAAATGTCCAAAACGTTATAAAATAGTTATAGCAACATTTCTTTTCAAAATGCTTCTATTCAAACTTCTCCCATCACTGCAAGCTACCAGATTTTTCAGCATTCCCTCTCTACACTGTTGTGTGTACTGGTGCAGCATTTCATTCAGGTTGAGGTCTGGGAATTTTCCTTCATGATGTTTGTCTAATAATATTCTCTTACAAACATGCAAGGCCTTCACAGAACAACATCATTTTTATTTCAGGTTAAGTTACCTACAGGTGTACTCTAACTACAAACTAGATGACTCATGAAGGCAATCGTTTGAACATGTTTTTGTTTTTTTATTCAGGGATGTAGTAGTGAAGAGCACTCACTCTTCACATTTCTTTGTATAAAAAAATTAACATAAAAAGTTTGTAGCTCAGATTAGGAATAGGCATCAATATATTTTACTACCAATAAGTACAGTGACAAAAATATTTTTTTCCTTTATATCATTAAACATTTCCAGCTTCATCTTTCGTCTGAGCTGCACCAGAATGGGTCAGTGGGCCATTGGTCATGTGACCCCTGAAGGCGACATCATCCAGACCATTCCACAGAACAAGCCTCTATACCAGGCACTCATCCAGGGCTTCAAGGAGGGCTGGTCAGCACAAACACACACACACACGCATACATGCATACACACACAGGTCTCTTTTTCCCCCCCTCAGTCTAAGCAACTTTTAAGAGCTGTCTGTTCTTGTAACTGCAGCTACTTATACCCAGATGGCCGTGACATGAACCCTGACCTGACAAGCTTGTGTGAACCGACCGGCAGAGACAAAGTCAAAGTTACAGAAGTAAGTTAATACACATTTGCATGTCTTTTAAAGAGAATCTTCTTTTTTTTATTATTATAAAACCTTATTGATAATATGTTCTGCTTTATTCCTTTAACCAATCAACCATCGACAGGAGCAGTACGAGATGTACTGTGAGATTGGAAGCACTTTCCAGCTGTGTAAGATCTGTGCAGAGAGGGATAAGGACATTCGGATTCACCCCTGTGGACATCTCCTGTGCCAGCCTTGTCTCACGGGGTGGCAGGTAGGAATCCCATGCATTTAGAAAAAGATCCCAATGCTGATCAGTCTTCAGATTTGCAGACTGAGCTGGAGCTGAATCATAAACATTCCCACAGACTTCTACGGTACTCTTCTGCATGCTCAGTGAAGTGAAGTAGACCAGATTGTCTGAAAAGGTTTATTTTTGTAGTCTATGGTTTTGTATTTGGTTTTATCATCATGACACTATAACAATGCTGGTTATTTGAATGTGGTTTGGGGTTAAGGTCAAAATATCATTTGTGTTCTCAATGCAAACGCTTAATTTAAATGTTGAATTGCCAGGAAGTGACTACTCTTTTTCATAACTACAGACAGGGCAGAAAATAAAAGCCTTTGCATTTTTCACATCAGGTAATTGCTCTTTTGGGCTTTATGTGACTGGTTTAAAAAAACAATGTTACACGTGTGGCCATTTAAAATGTAGCTTGTAATCAGAAGACTGTGAAATATGAGATTCATTTAAGATTTTCATGTGATCAACAAGGACTGTAAAATTACATATGAGCATTTTCTATTACTATTATTTTACTCGTGTAACCTATTGGGGTATTTGGAAATTTTAACAAAGTACCTTTGCCACATATTGAACTAACACAGATATCTGAAAGTAAAGCAGCTGATCAAAACAGAAAGGAATGTACCTTTTGTTGATCCAGTCTAACAACATCTCTATTAGATCCTGCAGTGGCACAGCCTTATCTTATGTTTTTAAAGCACAGAATTACATAACAAAATTATAGTTGCTATTGTAAAATCATGGTATCTTGCTTTTTGTAAGCATTTGGATCAGCGAGTCAGCCCCTCCAGTTTATGTGTAGAGGCATAATTTTGTCAGAAATGAAGGCGCTGTGTCCTGACATTTGGCTCAGAATTTCCTGTGTGAGATCAGCTTCACATCCTCTTCAGTCACATTGACTTTGAGTAAAAGTCAGTGCATGTGTGTGTGCGTGTGTGTGTGTGTGTGTGTAGGTGTGTGTGTCTGTGTGTGTGTGTGTGTGTGCGTGCGTGTGTGTGTGTGTGTGTGTGCGTGTGTGTGCGTGTGGGGGTGTGCGTGAGTGTGTATGTGTGTGTGTGAAAGCACACAAGAGATTAATTGGAAGAAGAGAAAAAAAATAAAAAGAAAATAGGAGAAACCTCATCTTTGTGAGACGTCAAAGGAAGAATTACCATCTTTTCTTAGATTGCAGTTTTTCGTTGCTGATTGACAGCAGGATCCGGTTGCCAAGGCGTTCAGAGCACAATCTCTTACCAGACATGATTTAAAAGCTATCGCTGCATCTTGCAGTCAAAACACTAAGCATCTCCCCATCTGGCTACAAAATGGAAAACCTCAATCGAAAGTTTCTGTTGAAACTGTTGGTATTTTCCAGCACTTTTTAAAACACCGTCTTTGAAGCTAAGTTCAACTCTTTCCACTACACATTGTTAAAAAAGATCTGAACTTCTACTGACTGTATGTGACAATGGATTGCTACGTGTGAATTGTCTTTCTGTGTCTTTACCTGTATTGGGTTCGTGATCATAATTCAGCAGAAGTCAGCTGGCCGCACCTGCCCATACTGCCGCTGCGACATCCAAGGGACCGAGTCCATCCTCGTCGAGCCCTACCTGAAAGTCAGCCATAGGTGGGGGGATGATGAAGAAGAGGATGATGGTGGTGATGATGATGATGATGATGATGATGACGGTGAGGAGGATCATGAGGACATTGAGGTGGTGGTGAAGGAAATGGCTGCCCTCCGGAAGGTGTGTGAATAATAAAATCTGTCTTTCATTTTGTCTAATTTTAGCTACGCTATCAAGTTTGTTCAAGATAAAGAAATATGAACAATAAATTGTTTATGTTGCTTTAAGTTAAATTTACTATTACAATTATCGATACTGTGAAAAGGTGTTTGCACCTTTACAGATTCCTTCTTTGTTTTTTGTCACTCTTAAATGTTTCAGATCATTTATTATCATACCAAGATAATCATAGAAAATACAAAATGTAGTTTCAAATTCTGATTTCATTTAATAACAGAAAAAAATCTACCCAGCAGTAAGAAGTACAGTTCATAGCTGAGTCTCTCTAACTGTCCTGAGCCTAAGGACACACCCAGCATAATAAAAAGTTTAGTTAAATACAGAAAGCCATAAAGGCCCTGAAGCAGAAAAAAATCCCCCGCAGTATCACACTACCCCCACCGTGTTTTGCTGTTACAATAATATTCTAATTTTGAAATTAGAATATTTCAAAATTCTAATTTCAAAATTAGTTTTATGCCAAATGTATCAGGATGAACACTTTGTACAAAGTCCCACTTTTATCCTGTCAGCCCACAGAATTTGCTCAGAAGTGATCATCAGGATGATCTTTGGTAAATGTGAGCATGTGTGTTCCTTCCAGTCTGTCTCTTACTGGGTGTGGCTTGTGAAAATGAGTGAAAACTGAGGAAAAAATGCTGACCATTAAAATGAATCTATTATATATTTTTATGCATAGCTGAGATGGGTTTAATAATTTTTTTTCTCTTGATAACTGAAAATAATATATTTACTTAGATAATTATCCAAATACAAATTTGCTTGATTTATATGACAAAAAAGCAAAAACAAAGAAATCTGCATATGCCAAAAAATGTTTCACAGCACAGCATGTATAACATTTGTTATGATCTTAGAAGGTTTTTGGGGTGTTTGACATTGTAATATTGTGCTTAGGACTGGTTAAGTAACAGACTCTATGAAATGGTAGTACGTGATAAGTAATCAAATCCTAATAAAAAATATAGAATATATGCAGTTCACTCTAGAAGTGTTTTGTCAAAAACATTTTTTTTGTTTGTAATGTTTACGTGGGACACATTTCCAGTTCAGTCCCAAATACTTCACTAATCCAAAAGAAACTTAAATTAAATTGGTCCCTTTTCTTTTTCTAAACTAAACTTTTTTTTTTGGCTCACATAAAATCTGAGTACTGCACATTTTTAGAAAGTGTCTGTACTCCTACCACCTTATTTCGGATCATTTGTTCTGATCTGCTAACCAGTGTTATGTGTGAGTAGATGCTTATCGACATCAAGGAGACGTCATTTAAAACACAAATCAGCACTTCTTAAGCTGGAGAAAGGTTCTCCACTGACTAATAGCATAACTTTTTAACAGTTCTCAAGTTTGGACTCCCAGATCAACAGTTCTCACCTCAGAGCTCCACCTTTACCCCCGAAAAACGGCGCTACCGCAGACTGCCCGTCTCCCAAGCCGTTTAGCAGACATTCTCACTCTTATGATGTAAGTTTGCTCATTTACTCGCTGTATAGATTATTGATGAGATTAACTGATATAATCTTTCTGACCCGATTTTCCTTTCTCTGCAGGCGGCATCTGAGAGACCAGAGGCGAACAGGTAGGGCACGGCTGCTTATGTATAGAGTAGATAAATCTTGACACTTCAGAGATGTAACACTTAAATATGTAATTCTTGTAATTTATCCTTGTGGTTTGATTTACAGTAAATTGTTAAAAACAAACAACAAAAGAACAATCTGAAAGGAGCAAACAACTTTAATTGTAAAATGACTCAGCATGTTATAGGCAGTTTTTGACAGTATTGCTTTGATTTGTTTTGCTTGTTTTAATTTGGCTGCACACGTATGTATTCTTAAGACTATTTGCAGTCGTCAGAGAATTTTGATGTTTAAGGAATAAATAAACTAATCTAGCTGAAAATGAAAGAAGTGGCACATTTGTCATGCTTTTTGACATTTTCATGCTTGTTTTTGTCTTCACGTTTTGAATCTGTATGTTTTCTGGTCTTGTTGCACATCTTCTTGCATTCTGTCTCTGGACTGATAATAAGTTTACATTCAGCAAAACAATGTACCTTGAATGCTGTCATGATATGGATGAAACGGTTTTCACTTTCAGAAATGCAAAGTATAATCTCAAACATTATTCATGAATAAGAATAGTTACACCGTTTTTACACAAATGACTTAAATTATCTTGAAAATTTGGAGAAAAAAAAACTGCAGAGTTTTCTTTCTACTTAATAAGCTCCGTAATATTCTTTTATCGAGTTTCATTTCGATTGCTTGTAGTTTTTCTTTGCAAATATTTTCATCTGGATTATTTTAAATTGCTTTTCAAACAGTCCTGGATTCTTTGGCGAAGCAGATTCTTCTTCTTCTTCTCAAAAGGCTGCAGACTGTAAGTTGTAACCTTGATCCATCAAGCATGAATTCACAGTGCAAGGTTATGTACAACGTACTATTTTAAACCAAAAAACAATGGAATTGAATTTTCAAACACAGCACAGTCAAACACAGTTCAAAAATAATAACATTCCTACATCTAAAACCATATCCATCACTGTTTTGATAGTAAACATATATTTTACTAAGCAAGTAATTGACTATTAGGTATGGTAGGTACAAGCAAAGCATACAGCGCTAACAGTCATGATTGCTGCTGATTGTAGGAAACTGGATCGTTAAATGAAAGTCTGTGTCAGTGATGAGTTCAGTTAGTGAGGTTGTTTATTGTGAGAACTAATGTGTCAAATAGGTGACATTTATTCAAGGTAAAGGCAGTACGCATTCATTTTAAAAAGTTTAGTGGAAAGGGGAAACAATTCAAGAAGAAGCAAAAAATAAAAACAGGCTGCTCTGCTCAAATGACTTAAATTATTTGCTTAAGGTCTTTGGAACAGATTTTTACTACATGTATTTTGGTCGGTTGTTATCTTGAAAAACAAGTGGATTAATGCAAATATCCATTAAATATAAATGATGATTCATACTGTCCAAATCTAAGTTTGTCTTAAAAATCAAATGTGCAAGGTCTAAATTAAGTTTGTGCCATCTTCTGTAAAACACTGGCTTAACCACTTCCTGTTTCAGTCGGAGGGTTTGGTGTTAATGCAGGAAGTGCAGCAGACAATTTCTGCTGAAATTACAGCACATTGTATTTGGGTTTCTCTTATATAATACAAGAGGCTATTTTACAAGTAAATGTTATTTCACCTGCATTTATTGTATTAAACAAATGAGAAGAACTAGATATTGCTGTTCCAACTGAAATAAATCAGCAGTGACATGCCAGAATCGATTGGTTCAAAGCCAAAACCTGAAGAGGAAACAAAAATACACATACATAAAGATGAAAGGTTTTGAGCATAGTGAAATGGAAAAAAAATAAGGCTAATTTAGGCTACTGTCCCACAGCTGTGCTACTTATGAGAGTGGCACATTACAGTGACCTATTTTGTTTTTCTGTTGTTTGTAGGCGCAGCAGCATGGGCCGGACCCTCCAGTCCAGTCCAAGAGAGAAGACGTAAAGAGATGGAGAGAGGCGCAGCAAGACTCAGAAAAGACAAATCTGGCTTAGGAGAAATAACAAGAACTATGTCCTCCTGATTGAACAAACAGAACGGCAACATCTGAAGTCTAGGAAATGTTTAACAAAGAAGCAAGAGGGACCTGAGATAACTTTTACAATAATAAGACTAAAGTGAATGTAAAAAAAAAAAAGAGAGGGGGGTTATCTCATGTCTGAATGGCCATGTCTGCTACAAATAGTCCTGATCAGAAATTTACATCAACTCTTCATCAACAGGAATATCGTTTTCATTGTGGGTTTTTCCTTATTTGCTTAAATTATTTGTTATTTTCTGGTGGACTGATAACACACCATACAACTGTAGTGTTTTTTTTTTTTTTGAAGCAAGAAGTAGATGCACAAGTTTAGATTTATTTTTGGATTGTCTCTTGTCCACTCAATGTCAAGCAGATATAAAAAGGCTGAAATATTCACATACACCCCCTCTATTTTTATGTCCGTTAACAAGTTGCAAAGAAGCTGTCGTTTTCGTAGCATGTAGCTTTTGTAGCTGCAAGGTCATGAGATAATTCTCACTGGATATTTGATCACTCTTTATTTAAAATATGAAACCGCTAATTTCATTTGGTTGATTTAGTGGGTAGAATTGAGTAATTAATCACTGTCCTTAAATGCAAATTAATTTTTCTGCTGCCACAGAAGCTTAATGTTAGCTTACTGTATCCATTCCAAAATCGTGTTGTTGTGGCAACTGTTGGGAGAGTTCAAATTTTACACATTGATGACAGGAAATTATTTTTGTCTCATGGAGTTTGGAGGATTTGCTGATGAGAAAGGAGCTTAGCAATACCATGGAGGGTGTCAAAAAAGATTTAAAGCTGCCAACAAGGACAAGACAAAGACAAACCAATCTGACAGTGTGACCAAGAATACTTAAAGGAGAAAAAATGAGGCCATTAAATGTAAGAATATTTTACCCCCTGTCAAAGAATGTGAAATGATGAAGGCTACCTCCAGCTTCTTATACTTCATCCAGTTGGTTAAACATGGACATTATAGAGTGATGATTACTAGCACACATCAAAACTGGTTTTTAAATGACTAAAATTGTCTAACCTTAAACTTCTGGACTGGCCAAAAACTCAACACTGTTGCTCATTTGTGGTTTGTAGTTAAAGCAGGGTATTTGCCAGTAATCCAACTGTTTTGAATGAGTTCTAGCCTTTTATTTTTTTTTTTTTTTCATAAATTGAGTGGTAAGAACTTTCAGCTAAAACTATGCCAGTGGCATGTTGATTGCTCCAAAAAAGGTCTACTTCCTCTACAGCTGAGGGTCAATAATCCAAATACCACCAGGGCTACATTTGTATGTAAGCCTAGTAATCATAGAACATCCGAAACAATTTCCAATTAAACAATTCTTGTTTTTAAAAATCATTACAAGTGGAAGCTGAACTATCAGCTCACAGTGAAAACGGCGAGATCCAAATGAATCGTTAAAAGGCACAAACTAATTTGACCTTCACGTAAATGACGGTGTGAATGTAAACGTCCGATGAGAACAGCTGCTGAAAAAGAGGAGTGGGAGGTAATCCCTCTGTGGCAACCTGCTGTTCAATAATCACATTGACATTATCACCACGGTGAATTCATCCCTAACTTCTAAACGTAGTCTCGCACACCATCGTCTTTGTAATCAAATCATCTAATCAGCCTCCTAGATGTAGAAAAAACTGACTCAAATTACAAATGAATTAAATTATGAAGACACTGGAAGAGGCTAATTGCTTGCCAGGAGCAAACATTGGGCAAACGATGAAAATTCCTACCTCATCCATTAGCCACATTCAAACATGAAAGAAAAAGCTTGTGCTTCTATATATATATATATATATATATATATATATATATATATATATATATATATATATATATATATATATATATATATATATATATATATATATATATATATATATATATATATATATTTTTTTTTAGTGTGCTTGAGTTTCACTCAAGCTGTTTCAGACTTAGTATTTACTTTCAGTTGATAAAGTTTTGAACTCTGATATATATTGTCTTCAAAATATGTGAGAAAGTGTGTGAAATCATATAGAAAAAACTCAAGTGAGT
Organism: Poecilia reticulata; assembly: GCF_904066995.2. Classification (NCBI taxonomy): domain Eukaryota; kingdom Metazoa; phylum Chordata; class Actinopteri; order Cyprinodontiformes; family Poeciliidae; genus Poecilia; species Poecilia reticulata. Next base: position 11,588,171 of record NC_088845.1, read on the forward strand.
TCAGAGACCTGAAAGAGAAGAACAAGGATAAGTTAGAGAAAGTAGAATAACCCATGAATTGTGAACATAAGGTCAATGAACTCGGTTGGGAGGAGAGAAGGATTTATATATATATTTTTTAAGGATTGGCTGCAAGAGTGTCTTCAATCCAGTAGAGGAACTCGCATACTTTAACATAAACCCCAGGGTAGTTGGGCTGAGCGCAGCCTTGACCCCATGACACCAGGCCGTGCACTTCTCCAACACACACCAGAGGGCTGCCAGAGTCACCCTGAAACACACACGCACACACACACACACAGAGTAAAAGTGTGAAGCTCCCAAACACATTCACATCTGTTGGTTCAGTTCTGGGACACTCACATTGCATGCGTCTCTGCCTCCATCCATGTAACCGGCACACACCATCCTGCGCGTGATCATGCCTGGATAGGCGTTTTCACAGTCCTCGTCATCCACTATGGGTACATCCAAACACTGCAGACGGGTGGGCATGTTCACTGTAACAGAAACACGGTGGAGACTCTCACAGAAACCCCAAGTTATTCATGCAGTTACGGTGGTTGATGTTGTCCCAATTTGAATCACCTTCCTCGCCATCTTTAGCAGTGTTCCCCCATCCGGACACGGAGCAGGGGAGGCCTCCCATTGGACAGCCGGTGGGTAGTGAGATGGGTGCAACTGCCTCAGTCACCTCCACTGGATGGAAGAGCTTGATCAGCATGATGTCATAGTCCAGAGTCTGGTAGTCATAGCTACACATGGAGAAAACTAAAACTCAAATGCTTATCTGCACTGATTGCATGCATGAATTAAAGATACTGAAGCTTGCTGCTGTGTTTTCCACTGGCATGGAAAAAGAAAGAAAAAAAGCCTTTTTATTGTTACATTGTTACATTTTTTGGGATATTCTGTTTCTTTAAAGCTGATTTTGTGAGCTGATAAGTCTTAAAGTTTGTGTCATGAAACTTTTCTTCAGGATGAGGTAAATCAGCCATTAGCTCAAAGTTATCTCCAGCTATCTTATTCAAAATTCATGTTTGGTAGATGATGATGATCCCCAAAGGTTTGGATTTTGAATCCTTTCTTCTGATATGCACACACAGCTCACTGTAGACCAGAGGGAAATAACTGCGAAGTGTAGCTTGTGCTTAAAGGGAAAAGACAGAGAATGTGGACGAGTGCTGTGGTGCATTCACTTTGGGTGCCAGATGATGGTGTCAGTCTTCATGAGTTGCTCTGTTCCCTCAAACACACGTACATCATGTTCTCCCAGGAAGATCTGCATCGAATATGGACTGACAGAAGAAACACGCACAGCTTTGATGTAGGAAAAAACTTTCACAGATGCAATGCTGTACATGACGACATCAACAAGGTCATGTATTTGAAGCATTTATTCATTTCACTGTTAAAGCATAAAGCTAATGGAAACTCATAATGGAGTTATCAAAAAATCTGATTAATGTGATTTTTTATTTTTATTTTTTTTAACAATAAAAAATATTGTAATACAGATATGTCGGCCTCCTAAAATATTTGTCCATGTTTTGGATAGTATATGCATTTAGTAGTCTTTTTGAGGCATATAGAGGCTATACGCCTGTGACTCTCCATTGGTTTCTCTCATCTTCCTCTTGATAAGGGTTTAAACTTGCCCTTTACATTTATTGTCATTTGTACAAGGACACAAATATGCAAAATTAACAACTACTTCTGCTGCATCTGTGCATACATACTTGTACCAGCAGTGTGCGACAGAGAGCACCCACTGCGTACTGATGAGCACTCCTCCACAGAAGTGGTACCCATAGTTAAGGGACGCCATGTAAGGTCGAGAGTGCGGCTCACACTCCTGCCCACCGATGATCCTTCCATCATAGTGGGGAACTGCCACTGTTACACACAGACATAGGACAAAGATACGTCAAATAAAATATGTTGCACAGCCAACTTGCTTTTTAATTTTAAGTTTTGCAGCGCATATAACCATATGCTCACGTGCTTTTATGGATAAACAAGATCAACAACATGATATTGGTGTGCGTCCTTCTGGGAGTTATTACAGCATATTTACCAGCAGCTCCAATAAGCAGCAGAACATAGAGCAGTCTCGTGGTTTTAAGAGATCAGAAGGTATCCCGGCCCACAGTGGATCATATATATATATCCCACTAGCCTGCTGTGCTCAGCCTTTTTCAGCCTTCACTTTTTTTTTTCTTTTTTCTGTGAAACTGTGTTATCACTGAGTTTTTCGATTTGTTGCTGAATGTTTAACCTCTAAATCTGTTGTCTTATCTCTCACTACATTTCTTATTTGTCCAGCCCAGCCACATCACAGCACACCCTCTAATGTCATCTGTACGTCTTCTCAAGGTTTTCACACAGTTAACTGCTATTAGTTGTTTTTTTCTTTTTTTTAGAATTTCCCAGTGAGCTAATGTATGTTGCAATGTTTATAAAGAAATATAAATAAAATATAAAGAAAAAGCTGTGACAGCCAAAAATGTTTAAATAAAATATGTGGCAAAAGAAATGAATAAATAGTAAAAGTGCTGGTGTGTGGCTGTGGTTTAGGTCATCAATGTGAGAAAAAAAAATCCATCTGTGGTGTCTGAAGCAGGAAAATGACTAAAACTGTCTTTTTTTCACCCAAACAAGTCAGCCAACAATTTTATGAAAAAAACTAAACAGATATAAGCAGTTGGCATATTTTCAAAGTGTATATAGTGTGTTGTTTTTACCTCATTAAGATAATTCCTGGCTTTCTTTTGTAAAAAAAATAAATAAATAAATAAATACTCACAGACCCGAGTTGTGGGTAGAGATCGGGGTGGAGGAGAATGAGGGTGGAGGTGACAAGATGTCGAGAAGGAGGAGGGATCCAGTGGAGGTCACATAAATGCAGAGGGCAGCAGGTCATCCACATTCACTCTGGTTGTAGAAAGTCAGGAGTAAACCACAAAATGAATGTCATTTTTCTCCTGCTCCTGGGAGCTGCAGGTAAAGTCTTTGCAGTATCTAAACATGATTTATGATGAAGAAATTTGCAGAAACTTGAAGAAGATGAGCACTTTGCTGATGTCACAGCTGCAGCCGCCCTGGACGACAAGATAGTGGGAGGCTACCAGTGTGAAGCCCATTCTCAGCCCTGGCAGGCGTCCCTCAATATCGGCTATCACTTCTGCGGAGGCTCTCTCATTAACGACCAGTGGATCATCTCTGCTGCCCATTGCTGGCAAAAGTGTGTACTACACCCACAGCACACAAATGCCTCAATTTAACTCTTCAGAATGAAAATCATGTGTTGCTTGTCTCCCTTTCAGCCCTTATTCACAGATTGCCATTTTGGGTGAGAATCACATCTGGATGCATGAAGGTACTGAGCAGTTCATGGCTGTTGATGCCATCTACTGGCACGAGAGTTACGATTACCAGACCTTCGACTATGACATCATGCTGATGAAACTGGCACATCCAGTGGCAATCAATGAGTATGTGAAGCCTGTTGCTCTGCCCAAAGCCTGTCCCTCACCCGGAGACATGTGCATGGTGTCTGGATGGGGGAACATCTACACTGATCAAGGTGAGATGTGTCTTTACTTTGGAAAATAGTCTGTTGTTTTTGTTTGTTTGTTTGTTTTCTTCTAATCTGAGATGTATTACTGGCTTCAGACACAGCAGGAGTAGCACATGAATAATGTTAAATTATACTCACTTTTGCATATGTGCAGTAAAACAATGATGTCTGTCTGCATTTTTCACATTTCTATATCAAGAAGACAATAAAATGTATTTGTTTATATTAAATATACATTTTAAGCAGACTTGGTTTTAGTTTTTAGCTTTTTCTTATGGATATTTGCAAAATATATAACTTTTACATTTTCAGTAATGGACATTGAGAATTTTCTATGAAATTATGCAAAAGCTTCAGTCGTCTTTGCACTAACTGCTGTAGTTTGAATAATAGTCATGCATATATTCCTCCCTACCTATTTAACTGATTTTCTAAGTAGTGCATAGTAGCAAAATGAAAGAAAAATTGCTAGATATTCTATCAATTATTTTAGAACCTATACTTGAAAATATGGCACATTTATATATATTTAGTCTACGTGGGAAAATTCTTCCATTCTTCTTTGCTGGACACACCAGCTGCAGTGCAGTGGAGCTCAGTCATCTCTGCCGCTGCCATCTTTCACCAAAGAAATTGTGTGTTTAGAATGCATTAGTTTCTCCCACAATTGAATTATGGAGAGGCCAGAAAATTTGGTTTCAACAGCATTAAATGTCCAACATTTCTTTTCACTTTTTTTTGATGGTTTATTACGTTAAATTTAAATACAATGCATTTAATTCGTGGATATAACACTGCAAAATGTGGAGTAGCTCAAGGGGTATAATTTTCCACTTACATATCAGCGATGTCGCTGAGATTTTTTTTTCAATAAGTTAAAAAATATATATGTTTTTTTCCAACTTCTCTCAAATTACAGTGTTCAACCCATTTTACCTCCAGTGTGTGGAAGTGCCCATATTGTCCAACAAGGAATGTGAGAACTCCTACCCTGGCATGATCACTGAGCGTATGGTGTGTGCAGGATATCTGGAGGGAGGCAAGGATGCTTGTCAGGTATTTTATGCACAATTGCACAAAAATGGATCAACTGTACAACTCTTCTGAAGGATTTTTTTTTCTTTTTTCCACCTCACTTTGTCCTGCTCAGGGTGACTCCGGCGGTCCTCTGGTGTGTAATGGAGAGCTGCAGGGAATAGTGTCTTGGGGTCAGGGCTGCGCTCAGCCCAACTACCCGGGTGTTTACACCAAAGTTTGTGCTCTCATGCCCTGGATCAACGAGATTCTTTCCAGATACAGCTAAGGCTGTGATCTCATTTTACGAAACAACATGAAAAAGAGGAAATGAGGGGAGATAAACGGAGGCAGAAATAATCAGGAGGATGTTGAAGGTGGTTCAGAAAAAAAAAATAAAAAAGATCAGCAGAGCAGAAAAGCTGCTATTGGTAGAAGGAATCATCTAAAACCAGTGAGATTCAACATACATACATCAGAATAATCAGACAATGGCTGAATTGAGCTAACTGTAAACAAAATATGCATATCTCAATGGTGGTCTTTTGTTTAACAATAGCTCTGCTTTTCTTCATTAATCTGATGAATTTTAATCTGTTTTGACAATATCAAAGAGAAACACAGTTTTATCTCTACCAACAAGAAGTTAATTATTTCCTTTAAAAAATACCTGTGTGCACAGATCTGTATGCATGCATGTGATTTGTTTTTAAATCCATATTTGGTATCAGGAGATCACTTTGAATTTATTTTTTGCTAATTTTGGGACATTTTACTGAACAAGACCCACACTATTCTGCTGCTGCACCATCCATAAAGAGAGGAAAAAAAATCCATCTGTCATTTTTTTTCCACCCTTTTTGCCATAAGTGGAGTCTAAAAGCCTTCTACTTTGAAGCTTTCCTCAACCAAACAAATAAAGATAAGTGCTGCTTTCTGCGCTCCATTTCTGCGTGCACCCTCTTTCTAGAATATTCCAATAAGTGTAAGCTGAAAAGGGCATCGTGTCCAGGATTATTATGCATGCCTTGCACCATAAAATCAGTTTTGATTTTACTTTGCTTTCCTCAGTTTCCATTATTTTTAATGCAACATCGCAAGAATGAGAACAGATGGTATACAACCTAATATATCAATATTAGCACACAATTATTTTAACCTTCACTCCTGAGTTCCTTTCATTACTGAAATCTTGATCAGAAAAACAGATTTCAGTTGTGAAATCTTTTTAGGACGTTCACTTTGTTGTGAACTTCTTTAAAAAAACATATGAGAGACACTCAAAAAAGCAGAATTATTAGCGGATAAATTGCAATAAGTTTAATTTCATGCAATATTAATTGTGTTGCAGCAATACCTGTAAGTGGTGTTTTTTTATGACAGTATTTTTTATTCTTGATGCAAATAAACAATAAAACATTGTTTAAATCTACCTCGTCATTTAGTAAAAAATAATTAAACGAATATGAAAGAAAAAGACTAAACCCACATCATGATTTACTGCAAAGCACACGGTTCAGCTCACCAGTCACCAATTTTGAATTACCTTCTTTTTCTTAAAGTTTGTTGAAGCTGCTCTCTCTGCTACCTTGTGATGGACTTAAATTATTTAGAGGGAACCTGTCTGATGACATGAAGAAGGTTAAAAAATGTCAAAAACCAACATACAGTGCCCCAATCTGAAGAAATAATAAAAAGAAATTGACAACTAAGAGTGTGAAAATAATTGCAAAGTCTTATCTAAGGTTATGGGACCCCAGCAAAACACTGTATGAACTCATCCATCCATTCTCTTACACCCTTGTCCTGTTGGGGTCAGGAGGGAAGCTGGTGCTCATCTCCAGCGGTCAACGGGCGAGAGGCGGCGTAATCCTGGACAGGTCGCAGGGCCACTGTAATAACCACTATCCACAAATGAAGAGAACATGAAACATTGGTTAATTCAATTCAAATCAGTATATTTACCGCACCAACTCACAACACACTTCATCTCAATGCACTTTACAAAAAAAAGTCAATTCAGTCCAGACATAAATCCATTTCAATTAATCCAATATACTTTTCGAACAATGCAGTCAACACTTATACCAACACTCCATAGATTACTCTTTACCTGAAGTCCCAAAACACCCAACAACATTTAGAACCCTGCAGAACTCACTAGTCATTAAGATGCTAAATTTTGTTAAGGATATGAAAAATATATGTATTAGAAAAGTGCAAAAATAGTGAGTCAGATTGAACATATTATGTTAAACTGTGTGGCCCAGGTAAATAGATCGGATCACTTAGTTGTTGGCCCTGGTACTCTACAGCCAGTTGTTAAAGCTACAGACCTAAAAGAGAATGAAATCAGTAAAAGTTCAGATAAAGTACAACTTTACTTTAATTCAGATATTTCTTTTCTGGTTGAAAGTTACCCTGGCAGTTCTTCTCTGAACATCCAGTACCCCAGGACACAACACCCTGCAGCTCACCGCTGCACAGGAGGGCCACCAGAGTCATTCTGGGGACAAAGTGTTTGGTTTCAGTTTGAAATTCTAATAGAGCTCAACGTGGATTACTAAGTGTTTAATATGCTGATTCATAAGCCCATTTAAATACCTGGCAAGCGTCCTTTGCCTCCCTCCAGAGATGCCGCACAGAACACGGAGCTGTTGATGATGCCAGGGTGTGAGTTTCTGCAGACACTACAGACAGGACTGGGATGTCTACACACTGCAGCTTGGGATCATCAACAGCTAAAGAACAAAACAGATCTGAGGATGCGTTGAGGATGCAGATTCTTCAAGTTGCTGGCCTAAAAGGTGTGGTTTTCATTCCCACCTTTGGCATCTTGTTGTTTTACATCTTGGTGGTGTGGTGTGGTTGGCCCAGGGTGGATTCGGGTCTGAGACTGTCTGTTTTGGTAGATTTTGTTTCCTAACCCTAATCCTAAAACAGAGAGGAGGCCGAAAAGCTCTCTCTCTCTGTCTATACAACATGTATATACAGTATATTACCTTAGAAGAGGTGTGAAAGTACATTTGGAAAATTGCATGGAAAAGTCAATCAGTCAGTCCCACTATTTACTAAGCACAAATGTTAACAAAAAAGTGGTTGTTTTAACCTCTCTGTTTGGAGGTTAAAAACAGTTTTAACACTCCAAACTGTTAGAAACAGTTTGGTGCCAAAAATGAAAACTATAGTATCACAATCTGATTAATACCAACAAGAAAAGATAAAAACACTGACTATACACAGTTGTAGTTGCATTTGTATTCATAAAGAGGAAAAGGTCAACAGAAAATAACATTAATTTAAATGCAGAAATCTAAATAAGATGAATATGTAAAATCAATATTGCATATTTTTTTATTAGGTTTACATTGCCAGAGTATTACCACCTCTATTTTTAGACGTCTCACAGCTGTGCGTTTCTCAGCCGCAAATTTCTTCATGGAGGTTGTGAGATCCTTGTAAAGTTTATTTTTCTTTCCAAATAGCATTTGGAACAGTGAGAAATGGAAAATAAGAAAGTATTTTACATTTTTTTAAAAAACAGAGCAAAATAGTAATACCATATGCCAAGAAAAAATATTTAGGTGCAAAGATCATCTTGAAGCGGAGAAATGTAACTACTAGTATTCTCAGATTCTCAGTTACGTTCATATTCACCATCTTTCTCTCCTCAAAACATTTCTGTTTGTAAGTTTCATTAAGAGAATTACAGATTTTTTTTTCTGCATACTGTTTGAGGAGTCTGTAGATATTCCCGTCAAGTAGAACAGATGGAGTTTTCACATAATCCCTTCACTTCCAATGCAGTAGATCCAGTCCGTGTCAGTATTAATCACTAACCCAGTTGTTGAACCGCCATAAGGGTTTCTGGCACAATATTGAATTTGTTTTCTTGAAATCCATCAAATTAATTCATCAAACTTTTATTTTTCTACTAATTGGTAGGAAAGACGTTACTGTGGGAAAAATGTGTGCATTTGCTCAAATCTGTGTGTCAAACATTAGTAAATTTTCCCCATTAGTCTTTTAATACTTTACTTCATTACACTTAAACTGATAATGCTGATATTAATCAATTAATTAGACGGCCTGTTTCTAGCCCAACAGTGTAAAATGATGAACATAAAACGTTAAACATTAAAAATATCAGCATTGAATGTTGAGAAATTACTGAGTAAGTGTGATATGTTATAGTTTCATGTAAATGAGGCCTTATTGATGTATATTTTTACTTAAAAGAAAAATATATACCATAATTATTTGTGAAGATGTGAATTACTTGGTCAAAATTGAAACACAAAAAAGTTACAGATTTTGTGATAATGAGAGTGTCATTCTACATGAGTTGTACGTTTCCAAAGATTTCCAAATAAATGTGTCTCCAGCACAGTTTCATGGTTAAAATTAATCTGCGTTAATCTGCTTTAACATAAATTTAAACCATATAGAGAATATATTTTCATTTTCAACTGGATATGTGCAGGCCCACCCTCAACGCAAAAAATGTTTGTTTTTCCAACATTCAGTGGTTTTCTTCTGGAAGCTGGTTGGTCACAGATAACAGTGGGAGGTTTCCTCATAAGAAAAGCTCAAACCACCTTCCTATATAAACCAGGACTGCAGACGAAGTTCTCTCATCAACAAGATCACTCAACAACCATGAGGTCTCTGGTGTTTGTTCTGCTCATTGGAGCTGCTTGTAAGTTTGCCTTTTGGATAAACTATTCAAGTGAATTTAAGCATGTCTAGTTTAACACTGGATTTCATTTGTTTGTGTCTTTAGTTGCCTTGGAGGACGACAAGATCGTCGGAGGGTATGAGTGCACACCCTACTCTCAGCCCCATCAGGTGTCTCTGAACTCCGGCTACCACTTCTGCGGTGGCTCCCTGGTCAACGAGTACTGGGTTGTGTCTGCTGCTCACTGCTACAAGTCGTAAGTGCTCAACATCATTCTGGTCTCATGGTCATGAGCCCGTTGTATTAGCCGTGTTGTGTGTGTTTGTTCTCACACTCTGATGTCAAACTCTGTGCAGCCGTATTGAAGTTCGTCTGGGAGAGCACCACATCGGCCTCTCTGAGGGAACTGAGCAGTTCATCAGCTCTGCTGCTGTCATTCGTCACCCCAGTTACAATAGCTACACCATCGACAATGACATCCTGCTGATCAAGCTCAGCAGTCCTGCCACCCTCAACCAGTACGTGCAGCCTGTGGCTCTGCCCAGTAGCTGTGCTCCTGCTGGCACCATGTGCAAAGTCTCTGGCTGGGGCAACACCATGAGCTCCAGTGAGTAAGATTTAAATGCTGATTCTCAGATTTAAAGAGTGTTTTAACATCTGGTTTAGAGACTAATATGATGTTTTGTTTTTCACAACTTAGCTGCTGACAAAAACAAGCTGCAGTGTCTGGACATCCCCATCCTGTCTGACAGGGATTGTAATAACTCCTACCCTGGAATGATCTACGATTCCATGTTCTGTGCCGGATATCTGGAGGGAGGCAAGGACTCCTGCCAGGTAAGGAGCAATTCAGATCCACATTCAAAGATTTGAGCAGGACACTTCTGGACATTCCTGGACAGCTGCTGTTCCAGGAATGTTAGAAATATCTTTCCAGCAATTTCTAACTTATACATTTTACGTTTCAATTCATAAGTTTTCATCATTTTTATCTGCTCTTTTGTCAGGGTGATTCTGGTGGCCCCGTTGTGTGCAACGGTGAGCTGCAGGGAATTGTTTCCTGGGGATATGGATGTGCTGAGAGAGACCACCCTGGTGTCTATGCCAAGGTAAAACAACATTTTCTTTGTATTTGAAATGATATAGAAACATACCAGGAAAAGTTACAATTGAAGTTTTGTTCATTTTTTTAAGTACAACCTCCTTGTCCTAATCTGTCTTACTGTCCTTTTTTCACAGGTCTGCATCTTCAACGACTGGCTGCAGAGCACCATGGCCAGCAACTAAACTAGATCGTTCTATAGCCATCTAACGCTGCTGTTTGTCTACCATCATCCTGAACACCATGCAGATACTTTGACACCAATAAATAAATCATATAACCTAATATCCTCTTGGTTTCATGTCATATTGTGCCTTTCTTTTCCTACATGTTGTTGTTCCCACATTTTATGCACAGCTTTCAGATTCTCCTGACATAACAAAAGTCATAATGCTGAAAATTTTCCACTGGTTCTGCTAGAAACACCTCTATGATTCCACAGCAAAAAAAAAAATCATATTAAAAATCAGTACATTTCTTATTAATACCATAGGACAGGGATGTCAAAGTCAAATACACAGAGGGCCAAAAAAACAAATTTGCTACAAGCCGAGGGCCGGACTGGTTTAATGTTTATTAAAACATATTGAAATGATTGCACATAGCCTATTGAACCAAGACCTAACAGAGTGTATTATTTAACGATTAAATGAATAAAGCAATATTTTGTTATGGCTCTGTCAGTAACTTCAAGGGAAAACATTTTTCAAGAGGCAAACGGCAACAAATTTAATTGTTTTTAAAAACAAAATATGTTTCTTAATATCAAGATAAATGCATAAATCAAAGTGCATGCATTATAAACTGAAAATGCATTACTGTGCTGCTCTATGATCCTACCGATCACTGCTTTCAAATAGTAAAGTAAAAAAATAAATCAAATCAGTTGTATTCTTTCTCATGGCTCTTATCTGCAATTTTACCTGAATCCATTCAACTGAAAAATAAATACAAAAAAATAAAATAAAATACAAAAATATATGGCACACAGACAAAACAATACTTCATTCAAAGAAAAATCACGTCTTGTAGAAACAAATGTAAAAATTTAACTGAAACTTATAAACTGAAAATACGTTACTGCTCTGTGATGCTCACTTGTCTGAGGCTGAGCCTGATACTTGGAGGTGTCTCATCTTTTGTACAAGTTCATCAATGTTCGGGGTGAGGCTCTGAGCTGATGAATAATGAAGCCGTTTGGGCGCGCTGTAGTCACTTCGCGGGCTACCGTTGCATTATGGGAAATGTAGTGTTTGCAGGCAAAACACGAGCGGGCGGCTCTGGCTTGCGGGCCGGTTCTCATAGTAATTAAATATAATTCAGGGGGCCATAGATAATTGATTTGCGGGCCGGATGTGGCCCGCGGGCCTTGACTTTGACATATGTGCCATAGGAGAACAATTATTACTGTAAAATAACTTTATTACAAAGTAACCAGAAAAAACTGTCATAGCTGTTTTGAGCCATGGGACTAAACTGGATTTTTCTACAGCCATATAACACTGCTGCATTTCTTCTAATATGCTAGCGATAAGGAGATTTTGCAACATTTTTCATCATCAAGCAAAATCATACAAAAATTAATAAACTCTCTTTGATATTCTTTATGTTTTGTTTTACTTTTATAAAGACATATCCTTCAGGCCTGTGCATACTCACACAAACAGAGACATTTCTTATGGCTTCAGGAACAACGTTCTCACTGGCATAGTTGACAAGAACTGAAGTACAAAATGTGGAAAGGACATTTTTATAGGTTGCCCCAATTGCCTCACACCCACTTTATATTTCAGGAACAATGTTCTGCTCAAATGATGTATCTAGAATAAGCTCCAAGAACCATTACATAAATCATAGAACCTAATATCTGCTTGTTTTTGTGTCTTACTTTGCCTTTCCGTTCCTGCGTTAAGTTGTCCTCACGGTATATTGACCTTTTATACATATTTCCCTTTTAACATGACCAATGTAGTCATATTGCTGAAATTTGCCATTAGTTATGCATAAAAAGCTTAAACCTCACAATCACACATGTTGTATTGCTAAACAAATATCTAATTAGTAGTTACTTGACTTATAGAAGGATAATTAAAATAGTTACAGATACTGCCATTTATATTTATACAAATTTTACGAAACTAACCTGAAAACATTCTGACATAACTTGAATTTATTTTTAATTTTCTTTATTAAAACTGATGCAATTGTTTTTGGCATTGCATATTCCATAATGTCATGCGATACCAATGCAATCAGATTAAACGATATGTAGATTTTCTTTGATGCTATGTGTGACTGTATATCCTCATATTTCTTTTCTGAAAATTAATCAGATGTTTTGTTAGACTTGAATAGTCACAATAAGCTGGATAGAAATGAATGAAGCTTACTCAAACTGTTTAAAAAGTAACATGATGAAAACAGAGAAACCTCTGAAAATCTAAGCTAAACAAAAATTTTTGAAAACGGAACAAAGTCAGTTCAAATAATTTTTCCAAAGTAACACACCATAATATTTTATCTCCAGCCTAATTTCTCAGTCAATAGTCATATTACTAATGACAGTACCTTTGTGTTATACTGAGTATGACACTTCCGGGTTCTACTTTGTTTCTTTGCTACCACTGCATAATAAAGACAAGGGAAGAAACTTTAAAGATGCCATGTCTTCTTGGTTTAATGTCATCTGGTGCCTTTCTTTTCCTACATGTTGTTGTTCCCACATTTCATGCACAGCTTTCAGATTCTCTTGACATAACAAATGTCATAATGTTGAAAATTTTTCCACTCGCTCTGCAAGAAACACCTCTATGGTTCCACAGCAAAAAAATCATCTTAAAAATCAGTACATTTCTTATTATTGCCATGGGAGAACAATTATTACTGTATAATAACTTTATTACCCTCTCCTTGGGCTGCCACCTTATCGTGGTGGAGGGGTTTGAGTGTCCAAATGATCCTAGGAGCTATGCTGTCTGGGGCTTTATGCCCCTGGTAGGGTCACCCAAGGCAGACAGGTCCTAGGTGAGGAACCAGACAAAGCGCAGCCCGAAGACCCCTTATGATGGACACAAACTTTGGACTTGGTTTTCCCTCGCCCGGACGCGGGTCACCAGGGCCCCACCCTGGAGCCAGGCCTGGAGGTGGGGCACGATGGCGAGCGCCTGGTGGCCGGGCTTTTACCCACGGAGCCGGCCGGGCTCAGCCCGAAGAGGAGACGTGGGTCCCCTTCCGATGGGCTCACCACCTGTCGAGGGGCCAAAGGGGTCGGGTGCATTGTGCTATGGGCGGCAGCCAAGGGAGGGACCCTGGCGGTCTGATCCTCGGCTGCAGAAGCTGGCTCTTGGGACGTGGAACGTCACCTCTCTGGTGGGGAAGGAGCCGGAGCTAGTGTGCGAGGCTGAGAGGTTCCGGCTAGAAATAGTCGGCCTCACCTCGACATGGCTCTGGTTCTGGAACCAGTCTCCTTGAGAGGGGCTGGACGTACTTCCACTCTGGAGTTGCCCACGGTGAGAGGCGCCGGGCTGGAGTGGGCATACTTGTTGCCCCCCATTTGGGCGCCTGTACGTTGGGGTTCACCCCGGTGAACGATAGGGTAGCCTCCCTCCGCCTACGGGTGGGGGGACGGGTTCTGACTGTTGTTTGTGCTTACGGGCCAACGCAGTTCAGATTACCCACCCTTCTTGGAGTCCTTAGAGGGGTACTGGAGAGTGCCCCTCCTGGGGACTCCCTTGTTCTACTGGGGACTTCAACGCTCACGTGGGCAATGACAGTGAGACCTGGAGAGGCGTGGTTGGGAGGAACGGCCCCCGATCTGAACCCAAGTGTGTTCTGTTGTTGGACTTCTGTGCTCGTCACGGATTGTCCATCACGAACACCATGTTCAGGCATAAGGGCGTCCATATGTGCACTTGGCACCAGGACGCCCTAGGCCGCAGTTCGATGATTGACTTTGTCATCGTCTCATCGGATTTGCGGCCGTATGTCTTGGACACTCGGGTGAAGAGAGGTGCGGAGCTGTCCACTGACCACTACCTGGTGACGAGTTGGCTCCGGTGGTGGGGGAGGAAGCCGGTCAGACCTGGCAGGCCCAAACGTGTAGTGAGGGTCTGCTGGGAACGTCTGGCGGAGTCCCCTGTGAGACGGAGCTTCAACTCCCATCTCCGGCAGAACTTCGAACACGTTCCGGGGGAGGTTGGGGACATTGAGTCTGAGTGGACCATGTTCCGTACCTCCATTGCCGAGGTGGCCTATCGGAGCTGCGGCCGCAAGGTTGTTGGTGCCTGTCGCGGCGGCAACCCTCGAACCCGTTGGTGGACACCTTCGGTGACGGATGCTGTCAATCTGAAGAAGGAGTCCTATCGGGCCTGTGGGACTCCAGAAGCAGCTGATGGGTACAGGCGGGTGAAACGGCATGCGGCTCGGGTGGTCGCTGAGGCAAAAACTCGGCCGTGAGAGGAGTTTGGAGAGGCCATGGAGACAGACTTCCGTACGGCTTCGAGGCGATTCTGGTCCACCATCCGGCGTCTCAGGAGGGGGAAGCAGTGCAGCACCAACACTGTTTATAGGGGGATGGTGTGCTGCTGAACTCAACTCGGGACGTTGTGGGCCGGTGGGCGGGATACTTTGAAGACCTCCTCAATCCCACCAACATGCCTTCTGTTGAGGAAGCTGAGCCTGGGGACTCTGGGTGGGCTCTCCAATCTCTGGGGAGGTCGCCGAGGTGGTCAAAAAGCTCCTCGGTGGCAGGGCCCCGGGGTGGATGAGATCCGCCCGGAGTTCCTTAAGGCTCTGGATGTTGCGGGTTGTGTTGGCTAACGCACTGCAATATCGCATGGACATCGGGGGCAGTTCCCCTGGACTGGCAGACTGGGGTGGTGGTCCCCCTGTTTAAAAAGGGGGACCGGAGGGTGTGCCAATTACAGGGGGTCACACTCTTAAGCCTCCCTGGTAAGGTCTATTCAGGGGTCCTGGAGAGGAGGGTCCGTCGGATAGTCGAACCTCGGATTCAGGAAGAGCAGTGTGGTTTTCGTCCTGGTCGTGGAACACTGGACCAGCTCTACACCCTCAGCAGGGTCCTGGAGGGTGCATGGGAGTTCGCCCAACCAGTCTACATGTGTTTTGTGGACTTGGAGAAGGCGTTCGACCGTGTCCCTCGGGGCCCTGTGGGGGGTACTCAGGGAGTATGGGTACCGGGCCCTTTGATACGGGCTGTCAGGTCCCTGTATGACCGGTGTCAGAGTCTGGTCCGCATTGCCGGCAGTAAGTCGGGCTCGTTTCCGGTGAGAGTTGGACTCCGCCAAGGCTGCCCTTTGTCACCGATTCTGTTCATTACTTTTATGGACAGAATTTCTAGGCGCAGCCGAGGTGTTGAGGGGATCCGTTTTGGTGGCCTTAGGATCGCATCTCTGCTTTTTGCGGATGATGTGGTCCTGTTGGCTTCATCGGAACGTGATCTGCAGCTCTCACTGGAGCGGTTCGCAGCCGAGTGTGAAGCGGCCGGGATGAGGCTCAGTGCCTCCAAATCCGAGGCCATGGTCTTGAGCCGGAAAAGGGTAGAGTGCCTCAGGGGGGTCGTCCTGCCTCAAGTGGAGGAGTTTAAGTATCTGGGGATCTTGTTCACGAATGAGGGAAGAAGGGAGCGGAGATCGACAGGCGGATTGGGGCAGCAATAGAGAAGCGGGCGCGTACCGGTCCGTCGTGGTGAAGAGAGAGGTGAGCCAAAAAGCGAAGCTCTTGATTTACCGGTCGATCTACGTTCCTTCCCTCATCTACGGTCATGAGCTTTGGGTCATGACCGAAAGAATGAGATCACAGGTACAAGCGGCCGAAATGGGTTTCCTCCGCAGGGTGGCTGGGCTCTCCCTTAGAGATAGGGTGAGAAGCTTGGTCATCCGGGAGGGACTCAGAGTAGAGCCGCTCGAGAGGAGCCAGTTGAGATGGCTCGGGCATCTGGTAAGGATGCCTCCTGGACGCCTCCCTGGTGAGGTGTTCCGGGCACGTCCCACCGGGAGGAGGCCTCGGGGAAGACCCAGGACACGCTGGAGGGACTATGTCTCTCGGCTGGCCTGGGAACGCCTTTGGATTCCCCCGGAGGAGCTGGAAGAAGTGGCTGGGGAGAGGGAAGTCTGGGCCTCCCTTCTGAAGCTGCTGCCCCCGCGACCCGACCCCGGATAAGCGGAAGAAAATGGATGGATGGATGGATGGATGGATGGATGGATGGATGGATGGATGGATGGATGGATGGATGGATGGATGGATGGATGGATGGATGGATGGATGGATGGATGGATGGATGGATGGATGGATGGATGGATGGATGGATGGATGGATGGATTTTTCTGGATTTTTGTTTTAGATTCCATCACTCATTGTTGAAGAGTACCTATGATAAAAATTACAGTCTTCTACATGCTTTGCAAGTGGGAAAACCTGAAAAATCAACAGTGTATCAAATACTTGTTCTGCCCACTGTATATATGTTTTGTTTTTGATAAAACTTATTGTTAAAGACTTAGGATAGTCTCAGCTTTCTCTGTTCTTATGCTAATATAAGCTTCGGTTGTTGGAGAATATTTCTCCTACCAATATCCATTAATGTCTTGTCTGCTATCTGCAAACTTTCCTGGATTTACCTTTGGGTTTTCTCTCAGTTTTATTCTATTTGGTCCAGTATTTTTGTTTAACCTGTGACGATGGACATCAGTAGAGCTATTGCTGTCAATAGCTTTATGTTTTCTTTTTATAGATAATAAACTTGACTGTGTCTTTCTGTGTTTAACCCAGTGTCCTTCCTAGACAGAACAATTGAAAGAGTTATTACTGTCACTAACTAGATGTACTCTGTTTTTTTGGGCAATGAATTTTATTACTGCCTTAGTGTTCATATATTTAGCTGAATTTCACATCCAAATGAAGCCACTAACAGATGTATTGCCTCCTTACTTCTTTATCACTGAAAGCTGTTCTGGGCCAGAGCTTCTGTTTTTTTTATGTATGGCAAAATGGATAAACGGCTTGTACTTGTTTAGCGCTTTATTAAGTCCAGAGGATCCCAAAGCACTTCACACTACATTCAGTCATTCACCCATTTACACACTGAAAGTGGAAACCCACTGAATAGTAGCCACAGCTGCTCTGGGGCAATCTGACAGAGGAGAGGCTGCTGTGCACCTGCACCACCGGGCCCTCTGACCACCATCTACTCTGTCTTCTTAAACCCCCAGTAGTTAGTGGCAGATAGCTGCTCACAATGAGCCAAGACTTGTTAGTGGTTTCTTCCATATTAAGACAGGTTTTCTTACTACTGTCACCACATGCAAGTTAAGTAGGAGGATAATTACAAATTTGGTGATTCATTTCAATCCCTTCAGATGTAAGTCCTTTTTACCAATTGGGATATAAAACTGTTGAATTAATTCTAATAAATTTTAAATTTTTATGCATTTCCTATTTATTCTTTCAAGATATTGTCTCCCAGATTGAATAATTTTTCTCATGTAAACTGCAGCTTTCACTGGTGCTGTTGTTTAAAGTTGTACACAACAGTTTTACCCAAAAAATAAGTTTGTACTCAAAGAGCAAACACAGTAAAAGTGCAAAGCATTGTGTTCAGTGTCTTAAATTGCCTTCCCTCACTTACTGTAGACTTCAAGTTGCTGTGAAATTAGTTTATCATACTAAGCATCTCGTAAGCATGTTCAGATAGTGCCACAAAGATCTATTTGGTGAATTATTGGAACTACTTGACTATCTTAGACACAAATATGGTGTAACGACGTTTTATTTAGACGCCACTGACGCTTTTATATGAACACATTTTTTTGAGGAATGAACTGTCCATTCTAAACAAGTGACACACTTTGGCAGGTTATGTTTTTTCTTTACTGCTTTGGCCTGCTAAAAGGAAGTGGAATCCACTCAGTTTTCATCATCGCTATTTCAGTAGAGCAGAAAAAACCTCTTGTAAATGTGTGAATCATTGGACGTTGGTTTCCAACCAATGTGTCATTGGTCAGACACATTTTCCTTACTCTTTTGCAAAACAGTTAACACAAATCTCATTCCAGCAGTCCAAACTCTATGGCTTTAAATGTGGTAACCAAACAGAAATCATTTGTTACTAACTATTAGATTCTACTTAGATCAGTATTAAACTATTTAAGCATCCTCCCTCCAGAACTTAACATCATCTGCCTTTTTCAGCAGTAGACATGCTCCTCCTGTCTCAAAAGACCCAATTGTTCCAATTCTTGCCAGTCAGAGGGAAAAAGTCATATTAATAGTTACTATCAGCTGCCTGATATGAATATCTCCTTTCAGAACATTTTGCTGGACTTTTAACAATATTTAACCCGATCTGATTGACACAGATGGTAAATTCACATGATACCATTAATGCTCAAGGTAATGCTGTCAATCATTATCAGTAGTGTTACCAGAATTAACCGGGCATAAGAGTGAGTTAAATTTAAAAAAATACTTGTTCATAATATAATAATATTGTAAAATCAGATCTGAAACATATATATTTTTAATTAACATTTAATTAAATATACAACTGTTTTTCAGGTTGATTTTTATGACAAACAGAAGTCTGTGCTAAGAAAAAACTCCTAAATAGTCCTACACCTTATAAAAAAAAATGCTTATCTGTGGAATGTTTTTAAAGAATCCTTTCCTTTTCTTCTTGATTATCTTTAAATCATGCATTGCTCTCCATCTTCAGCTGCATATGTGAAGACTCTTTACTGAAAATGTTTGTTTTTCCAACATTCAGTAGTTTTGTTCTGGAAGCTGGTTGGTCACAGATAACAGTGGGAGGTTTCCTCATAAGAAAAGCTCAAACCACCTTCCTATATAAACCAGGACTGCAGACGAAGTTCTCTCATCAACAAGATCACTCAACAACCATGAGGTCTCTGGTGTTTGTTCTGCTCATTGGAGCTGCTTGTAAGTTTGCCTTTTGGATAAACTATTCAAGTGAGTTTAAGCATGTCTAGTTTAAAACTGGATTTCATTTGTTTGTGTCTTTAGTTGCCTTGGAGGACGACAAGATCGTCGGAGGGTATGAGTGCACACCCTACTCTCAGCCCCATCAGGTGTCTCTGAACTCTGGCTACCACTTCTGCGGTGGCTCCCTGGTCAACGAGTACTGGGTTGTGTCTGCTGCTCACTGCTACAAGTCGTAAGTGCTCAACATCACTCTGGTCTCATGGTCATGAGCCCGTTGTATTAGCCGTGTTGTGTGTGTTTGTTCTCACACTCTGTTGTCAAACTCTGTGTAGCCGTATTGAAGTTCGTCTGGGAGAGCACCACATTGGCCTCTCTGAGGGAACTGAGCAGTTCATCAGCTCTGCTGCTGTCATTCGTCACCCCAGTTACAATAGCTACACCATCGACAATGACATCCTGCTGATCAAGCTCAGCAGTCCTGCCACCCTCAACCAGTACGTGCAGCCTGTGGCTCTGCCCAGTAGCTGTGCTCCTGCTGGCACCATGTGCAAAGTCTCTGGCTGGGGCAACACCATGAGCTCCAGTGAGTAAGATTTAAATGCTGATTCTCAGATTTAAAGAGTGTTTTAACATCTGGTTTAGAGACTAATATGATGTTTTGTTTTTCACAACTCAGCTGCTGACAGTAACAAGCTGCAGTGTCTGGACATCCCCATCCTGTCTGACAGGGATTGTAATAACTCCTACCCTGGAATGATCTACGATTCCATGTTCTGTGCCGGATATCTGGAGGGAGGCAAGGACTCCTGCCAGGTAAGGAGCAATTCAGATCCACATTCAAAGATTTGAGCAGGACACTTCAGCTGCTGTTCCAGGAAAGTTGGAAATATCTTTCCAGCAATTTCTAACTTATACATTTTACGTTTCAATTCATAAGTTTTGATAATTTTTATCTGCTCTTTTGTCAGGGTGATTCTGGTGGCCCCGTTGTGTGCAACGGTGAGCTGCAGGGAATTGTTTCCTGGGGATATGGATGTGCTGAGAGAGATCACCCTGGTGTCTATGCCAAGGTAAAACAACATTTTCTTTGTATTTGAATTTATATAGAAACATACTAGGAAAAGTTACAATTGAAGTTTTGTTTATTTTTTTAAAATACAACCTCCTTGTCCTAATCTGGCTTACCTTCCTTTTTTCACAGGTCTGCCTCTTCAACGACTGGCTGCAGAGCACCATGGCCAGCAACTAAACAGTATTCTTCCATTGCCATCTAACGCTGCTGTTTGTCTACCATCATCCTGAACACCATGCAGATACTTTGACACCAATAAATAAATCATATAACCTAATATCCTCTTGGTTTCATGTCATATTGTGCCTTTCTTTTCCTACATGTTGTTGTTCCCACATTTTATGCACAGCTTTCAGATTCTCTTGACATAACAAAAGTCATAATGCTGAAAATTTTCCACTGGTTCTGCTAGAAACACCTCTATGATTCCACAGCAAAACAAAATCATATTAAAAATCAGTACATTTCTTATTAATACCGTAGGAGAACAATTATTACTGTAAAATAACTTTATTACAAAGTAACCAGAAAAAACTGAGTTAGCTGTATTGAGCCATGGGACTAAACTGGATTCTTCCACAGCCATCTAACACTGCTGCATTTCTTCTAATATGCTATCGATAAGGAGATTTTGCAACATTTTTCATCATCAAGCAAAACCATACAAAAATTAATAAACTCTCTTTGATATTCTTTATGTTTTGTTTTACTTTTATAAAGACATATCCTTCAGGCCTGTGCATACTCACACAAACAGAGACATTTCTTATTGCTTCAGGAACAACGTTCTCACTGGCATAGTTGACAAGAACTGAAGTCCAAAATGTGGAAAGGACATTTTTATAGGTTGCCCCAATTGCCTCACACCCACTTTATATTTCAAGAACAATGTTCTGCTCAAATGATGTATCTAGAATAAGCTCCAAGAACTCCAGGGCTGTAGAAATAGAAGAATGTCATTTTGTTCTTGTAGCTCTCAGAGTAAGATATCAACAGGTGTCATCATCTTGGCGGTTTGTGAGCTTAAACTCTTGGTTTGTCATTTAATTTTAAAATGTGACAAGTCACTTATTATACATAAAACTTCACATACCATTGCTTTCCTGTTTATGATTTCAAGTGGTAGACCATCAGAAAGTAGTGGATAATTGTTAAGTTGAAAGATAACCAGTCATAGTGAGAAAGATTTCTGACTGAGCAGTCTAAAGAAAATTCAGCACACCACTACAACATTTACTTTTAGAGGAAAAAAATAAAACGTCTAGAATAGACAAATATATGTTTGTTTGCTTTTTTTTTGGTATCATTGGAGTCGGGTAGGATTGCTACAGACACCTGATGTGAATTCCATCTCCATAGTGTTATTAGAAATATATCAACTGAGAAAAATGTTGATGTTATGCTTCCCTGCTGAATGTCGAATGAAGCAAGGAGTCCTGTCAGGGCTTAGAGACTTCCTTTGAAATTTAAATACACTGTTTATTTGAAATGTATCCTAATCACTTACATAGGATTTCTTTGTTCTCCAGAACCCTTACATGGGGAATAAGCAGTTGTGTAAAGCAGAGCAGCAGGGAGCTGTTTCCTAGGAGTTCAGGTTGTGTGGAGAAAATTCACTTCAGTGTTCATGCTGAGACAGAAAATAAGCAACTGGTTTTTATTTCGTTTTTTTGTTTTTGTATTTGTTTTCCTCCAGCATGGATATGAGTGGTAAATTCTTCCTATGCTGCTACTAACTGTGCAATATTATATTTTACTAAATAATACTTTAATTTAGTTACACAATGTATTCAATAGATGTACGAAAATAATAAACTAAGTAATATAAGTAGAAATACACTCTGTTTCTATTATTTATTTATTCCTTCATTCATTTGTTCATTCATTCATTTGAAAAGTCAACGTCGGTTTATATCACATATGTCAAAGTCAAGGCCCGCGGGCCACATCCGGCCCGCAAATCAATTATCTATGGCCCCCTGAATGATATTTAATTACTATGAGAACCGGCCCGCAAGCCAGAGCCGCCCGCTCGTGTTTTGCCTGCAAACACTACATTTCCCATAATGCAACGGTAGCCCGCGAAGTGACTACAGCGCGCCCAAACGGCTTCATTATTCATCAGCTCATGAGCTGATTCAGAGCCTCACCCGAACATTGATGAACTTGTACAAAAGATGAGACACCTCCAAGTATCAGGCTCAGCCTCAGACAAGTGAGCATCACAGAGCAGTAACGTATTTTCAGTTTATAAGTTTCAGTTAATTTTTACATTTGTTTCTACAAGACGTGATTTTTCTTTGAATGAAGTATTGTTTGTCTGTGTGCCATATATTTTTGTATTTTATTTTATTTTATTGTATTATTTTTCAGTTGAATGGATTCAGGTAAAATTGCAGATAAGAGCCATGAGAAAGAATACAACTGATTTGATTTATTTTTTTACTTTACTATTTGAAAGCAGTGATCGGTAGGATCATAGAGCAGCACAGTAATGCATTTTCAGTTTATAATGCATGCACTTTGATTTATGCATCTATCTTGATATTAAGAAACATATTTTGTTTTTAAAAACAATTAAATTTGTTGCTGTTTGCCTCTTGAAAAATGTTTTCCCTTGAAGTTACTGACAGAGCCATAACAAAATATTGCTTTATTCATTTAATCGTTAAATAATACACTCTGTTAGGTCTTGGTTCAATAGGCTATGTGCAATCATTTCAATATGTTTTAATAAACATTAAACCAGCCCGGCCCTCAGCTTGTAGCAAATTTGTTTTTTTTGGCCCTCTGTGTATTTGACTTTGACATCCCTGGTTTATATTTATTACGTATGGTTCAGCGGAACCATGGTTTCCTAGTTTCGTGAGCAGGTCGGACACTCTCGCCGACGCACAGACAATGTCAAAGACAGTAAAGTTACCGTAGCAAACGGAGATATTTTTTCATGTTAATGTCCTCTCTTTTTTTTTCGTAAAAGGCAGACTGACGCAGCACTTCGCTCGCTCTATTAGGTGCGTAATTTTTTGCTATTTTTTTTTTTTTTTTATAGATAACTTTTGTTGAACGTGGACGCTTTTAGTGTAGTGGAACCCACGGGACGCGATGCGCCTCACACTGCAGATGCTAATCTCCCACGGCCGGGTGGCCAGGAGGATTGGCTTGGGCCCGGAGTCCCGGATCAACATGCTGCGGAACATCCTGACTGGACTGGTTCGGCATGAGAGGATAGAAACCACGAAGGTCAGAGCCGATGAAGTCCGCTTCTACGCCGAGAAGGTGAGGAAGGCTGGCAGGGGGAGGCCCGGTTCTCCCGATCAGACAGAAGCAATGGCTCAGTTCAACTCTGACTTGTTTCTCTGGAGCTCTCCAGCAAATTAGGTTAAAATGATCTCCTTTACAAGCTTCCACATATTAGAATATACAGTTGCTTAAAAAGACGGAAAATTTTTTCATATACGCCTTTTATTTTTTCAGTTATTTAAAAATGCAGATTAACTTCAATTGAAGCCATACATTAGACTCGCAACTCTTTCTTACTAAATTAGCCTAAAAGTTTCATATTCTTGTTCATTTCTCTCTGCTTAATGATATTTTTTTAAATAATTACATATTTTATACTTTGTGGAAGGGAAGAATAACCAAAAAATGTCTGACCCAAGTCGTACAGTTTAAAAAGCAATTATACCGAATTCTGGCATTTAACAAATAGATATAATTTCATTAAACTCTAAGTGACATAAAATGGGGAAACGTTTATTTGACTTAATGTGAGAGAGCCAGGACCAAAGGTTGCATATCTTTTTATATCGATGTAAACTGCTTGTTTCATCAGTATAGGGATAACAATGTCTTTATTTTTCCAGATTGTACTGCTAAATGCTGTTATTTCGATTGTTTTTTCATTTAACAAACAACCAGTGGTGTACTTTACTTAACCAGTACTGTACTTTACTTAAGTGGATTTAATAATGGGTACTTTCTACTTTTACTCCACTACATTTTACAGTAAGTATCTGTACTTTCTACTTCACTACATTTCTACAAAACTGTCGCGTTACTCGTTTCATTCAAGTCGCGTTGCTCTTTTTTTCCGTTAAAATGTGAAGTTCAGGGTCTTAAGGTGGCGCCGTAAAATCCCAGCAATAACGTGACTTAGTGTCTGTTGTCACCCATCGGCTCCACCTTTACTCGCACGCTGAGCTCCAGACATGCGCAGTGGTTTCCTCTGAGCGGGAGAAGGTGTCTGTCTAATGTCAGTAATATAATAGCGCTGCATACATCATAGATATGGCGACATGTAAAATAAGCAGCGCTTCGCTTTCACAGACGGTGGGAACTTTGTCAAACTTTTAGCGTCACTTAGAAGGAAAGCTTAAAGAAAGGTAAGCTCCGGGGACGTGATGCTAGCAAAGCTAGCTGTACAGAGACACATGTTGCATCTGCGATGAAAAAAAGTTGTCACTTATGCTCTGAATTATTGTGTGGAGGTGTTGCAAATATGGGACAACGCTGTGACCAAAGTCAGCAATATAGTGATATGACATTCAAAAACGATGCGATTCTTCTGGACGGATCTTTACTGATTAAATTTAATTCAGTTCTAAGTATTTAATATCTAGTTTTTTTTTATAGGAATGTGGATCTTTAAGATCAATTTGAGAAGCAATTTTGATAGGTAAAACTTAATTCTTTTGTCACGTAGGGCGGGGTGCTGGTCTTGGGTAGGTGGTCTTGACTACAACTCTGCTACGTGGTTCCTCCGTTGCCTGTCCTCTCCCACCCACCTTCTTTCCCCTTTATGTTGGATTTCTTTCAAAATAAAAGCCACTAGTGGCAAAAAAGTGAAGTTCATGTTATGTTAGGACAGGAGACAAGATGTTTCCATCCCTGATGCATAGAATCACATATCTAAGTCTAAACTATGTTACAGAGTAAATACAATAAAAACATGCTTTATCTGTGGCATTGTTCATAAAAATGGCACATTACTGATGTATTAAAATTAAATACGATCGGTACACTTAATGATATTGTATTAGGGATTAGGTAATGCATTAAGCAAGTACTTTTACTTTTAATACTTAAGTATTTTTAAAAGCCAGTACTTTTTTACTTTTACTGAAGTACAAATGTTAATGTGGTACTTTTACTTGAGTACATTTTTGTCTGTGTATTTGTACTTTTACTTAAGTACATTTTTTGAGTACTTTCTCCACCACTGCAAACAGCATATAGTAGAAATATTCAAAGAGCTTAAAACACTCTGCAGGCCCTTTTCAGATTTCTGCTCGGTGCGTTTTATGCACAGCACTTTGATGACAGTTTGACACCAACTACTAACAGACGCCAACAGTGATGGTGTGACGCTGATCTCGTCAATGATCTCTGGAAGCTTTCTGCCTACTCAAGGCGGTTTCTGTTTCTGCTAGACTTGGTGAAATCTCTCCAACTTTTCTCACCACTGAGCTTAAAGCAGGCCCAGAAGGTGGAGCTCCTGCATAGGCCTAAACTCCAAACTCTTTTTTTTTTTTTGCCCTGAGGATATTTGAACATGTATCCTCTTAGCTGCTGCTGATGCTAATAATGTCCTTCTCCACAGATTTCTCTCTGTAATCCTCATATCATCAATAAACGGATCACACAGCTCTGAATCCGACAACTATCAGCTGTTTTCACTCCTTAGTGTGATCAGCCAAACGAAAGGTTAAGGCTCCCCTGTGCCTAATTTTTAGTAAAATTTATTTTTTATTACAGAGTTGTTATATAATATATGCTATATTGTCTGCTGAGAAAACAATATCTCTTTAGAAAATGCAACAACATTGTATATATTTAAGTGTCTAAAATTGCACTGCTTTGTTTTGTTTTTCAGACATCTATTCAAATATTGCACAGACTGTTCAGCAGCTACTGATAAATTGATTTTCTTCAGAGTCTTCAAACAAGTTGCTCATTTATATTTTAAATTTAAATTAAACCAGGAAAGTTGTTCAATAATATATCTACACTTATTAAAATATGTCAGTTACTTATTGAGAAGTCAAATGATAAAATTTGGCCCAGCTAAGCCTCGTCTGTCCCGGGTTTTCTCCGTGTTTAAGCCTGCATGGCTTTGGGCTTCTGTAAAGCTTTCTAGTAATCCTGCAGATTCTCCTGAAGTCTGGTTGAACCTCGTGTAGAAACTCTGCTACCTGTTTGTAAATGTAATCATGCAGCACAATCTGAATTCTCCTTACACGTCAAGTCTTTCTGACTGTGGATATTTTTGTGTTTCATCTTCCCAGCTGATCGACTATGCCAAGAAAGGAGACACAGATGGGAAGGCGATGAAAATGGCCAGCTTTTGGCTCACGGTGCGCGTTTGCAGCTCTCTTCATCCTTGTGGAGGTAAAAGCTGCGTAATGGAGAGCAGTTTGTTTGAAGTTTCCCTCCTGCTCCCTCTCTCCAGGAAAAGGATCTCGTCCCGAAGCTCTTCAAAGTCCTCGCTCCGCGTTTTGAAAACCATTCAACCGGCTACACGCGGATGGCCCGGATCCCCAACAGAGAGAACCTGGACAGAGCCCAGATGGCCGTGTTGGAGTACAAAGGCAACCCGTTTCCACCTCTTTATCCCGTGAAGAAGGAGAATGAACTGACTCTCATCAACCAGCTCCTCAAAGGCTACAGAGAGGAGAGGGCGAGGGCAAGAGTGTTGGCTGCTGAAGCCTAAATACTCCCATGTTTTTTTTTGTTTTCTCATGTTGCAGAAAGAGCCTTAATGCAAGTCTTCAACATGACCAGTTTTAAAGCTCCAGTGTGATCTGAAAACAAGAACTGATCTCTAAAATAATAAATCTGATTGTGTGATAATAAAGTTTAATTTTCCAAACCAGAGTTCCAGGTTTGTCTTATGTCTTCAGTGTTGGAGTTTAAATTAATGCAGGTTCTGGTCATGGATCTTCTAAAGAAGATGAAAACTGCTGCTGCACAGGCATCTGTTAAATCTGAGCCAAAAAATAAAAAAAATAAAAATCAATGAAACCGCCTGCTGTAAACTGTTGCATGAAAAGGTTATTGATTTCTAATAAAATGTGTCTGAACCTCTTTAAGTCACAATTATGCACAAAACAATCTGATGAGCTTTGAACAGTTAAACAGAGGATTCTGTTAATGAGTTGTAAAACAGGAGATGTGGACAACAAGTTCTGCTCCCTTCATAAAGGTTGAACACGAGTGAAACCACAAAACCATCACGCAAAATTCAAATATGTGTTTCAGTGAGTAAAATAAATTCACGAAAATAGTTGAGTGATGCAATAAATGTTCTCGGTCTTAAAAGCTTGATGTTTATGCATTAAGACAAGTCTAGCTTTTTCTTACTTGCTTCGTCTGACATTAATTTTTAGTCGCTCCTGAAATCTTAACTCCTGCTGTAAGTGAATGTCAAAAATAATTTTGTATCAGTAAATCTGCGGTAGTGTTCGGTTTCTAAAGGCTCATGTTGTGCATGATTTTTTTTTGTGTGTTGCATTTCAGATCTGCAGGTCTTATTTACCTCAGTTAAGATCAATGTTCCTGATTGAAGGACAGAAAAGATTGAGCACAAATCCAATCTATGGAAGAGTTAACAATGAACACAAAGGACCATATCATCTTTTGATAGTTCTCAAGACCTTTCAGAAAATATTCTATTTGCTGATGTGCATCACATTATGACATAAAACCAAAAACATTTCAGCAAAGGATCAATAAGCTACACATCTTAATCTTTCAATGAGACTGTAATTTATTAAGAGGCAACTTTAATTATCTGCACTTCAATTAGCACTTAGCGGGTGCAGACAAAAAGGTTTATTTACCTCTTAAAATGATGACAAAAACTTTCCCTACAAACGTAAAAAAAAGAGGTTAATGGAAGTTTTTAAAACATGAATTTAGACTGAATCACAACAGAAAGAAAATAAAGATTTAATCGCAAAACATTCACTGAAAGCTCAGAAATAGCTTTGGACAGTTCAATTAGACAGACCAGCTTATCGGTAATGACTACAAAACATTTAGGTCTGCACGCTTCAGATCAGGACCGGGCTGGAAACCGTCCCCAGAGCGTTTTACTTTAATAGACCCTCGTAATGAGAACAAATCCCAAACTCGATAAACAAATATCAGATTTAGTGTTTGGACTCCTGCCCCGGTTCCTCACTGGAACGCAACGGGCTCTCAAATCAACACGGCACGCAAATAAAACAGCCAGACAACGCTTTAAATAAAACCATATTTTAATTAGTTACTTTGAGAAAAAGGATATATGTACAGCATCTTTATAATTAATATTATTTGACACCATTAAAATGCATCTGAATGGTGCTTTTGTGATGTGCTCTTAACCAGGTCGCTCTGAGTAACCTGTAAGCTGTGCTGTTCTCCGTCATGCACACATACATCTTTACTTCAAGTTCTTTCTCCACAACACTTTATGACAAATCAAACGTGAGCATTGACGACGCTTAAGCAAAGTTTCCGATATCGGTGCGCCTCTCCCCGTCTGTTCAGTCAAGTCATGGCAACAGCAGACGAAGTGGCAGACATGCCAAATACAAACCATACATATTCAGAAGCGACGATTAGTATTCTAATTCAAGTATCTGTCAGTTTCACAAAGTTACACTTCTGGAAACACTCCTACAGGTTACACACCACAGTCCTAACATCGGTACTCCATGACAACAAGTTTGCCACTGATTAAATCTGACGGCTCGAAGCTGAGCACAACAGTTTCTCTAGTTCAAGATAAAACCACCGAAATTGTTTCGAACAAAGCACGAATTATTCCCGAAAATGTCTGAAAAACCGTTTTCAGTCCGTATTTACAGGTAGGAATAATTCTCCATGAAGTATGAATACAGATTTTTTTTTTTTTTTTTTAAAGCAGTCCTATAAGATGGATCCGCACAAATAAACAGACCAAGACCAGGAACATTAAAGTGCTCCATGCAGGACAGACAAAATGTACAGTTATGTTGCTGCTTTCACAGCTTCTTCTACAAGACATTTTTCCCCCTCCCCAATATATGGGGATGAAAAATTATGAATATTTGTTCAGCTTTTTGCACAGCTTAAACATTAAGGTGTAAAAAGCCAACAAATGTAATGAGTTGTGGTTCAGATACAAGACAGGGGTGAGAATAAAGTTCCTTCTTTAAAACACTGAAGAGAGAAACAGCCTGTTGGGTACATGCTTGTTTTGGTAATTGGGTATGAAACTAAGAATTGAAAACGGCAACAAAAAACATGAGGTTATTTGATTGTAGTTTTAAAATAAAACATAAAAGTGAAATACAACCTTCTATTGTTTTGGAGTTATAACCAGATGAGCAGGCATTTAAATGTCCTTTTCTAGGTTAAAATAATTTAAATAACCAGTTAAGAAAAACAGAAGATATGTCACAAATTAAAGAAGAGTTGAAGTATTCTTGTCCAAATAGTAAAAATATATAAGATGTTTGAAGCGGACAGAGGAACCAGAGCCTCCCAAGTATCACAACATGCAACCATCACGGTTGGTTGGTTGACTAGGAATGCAAAGTAAACTGGTCAATTGTGAATATCTTAGGATTTAAATAAGAATCATATCAAATTCAAGTTAAATTTCTGCTCAACCACTTCTTAAAACAAAAAACGGCTTGTATTGCAGTTTAATATGCTGTCTTAATACTAAAATCAAATCACTCAATGTTAGTCATTCCTGATATATATTTTTTTGTTTCTTTTGAAAACCCAATTACCAAAACATGCAAAGGCATCGCTGTTTTTAAAATCACAGAATTCCCATTTTGATGGAAATCTTTACAAGAAGAATTAACCGAATAAAGTTGAAATTGTGATTGTGACCAACTTCAGCATCATCCCCGTCCTTGTGCTGTATTGCATCAGCATATTCACCAACATCCACAAACACAGACATGACAGTTAAAATCAGGGATATTCTGCATTCCAGTGAAACTAACTAAAAACAGCCCAGTATAAATAATATTTTACTAGGCATGGGCAGGTATTCGGCTTTATTATCATTATTATGAAAAGTACCATCATCAAAACCATTATGCATATTTAAGCTGCTCTAATTGACAAACTGAAGAAAGGATGTGCTAGAAAACAGAACTTTACTTTATACTGTAACTAACTTACGTCAATTTGTTCAAGAGTTTAACAAGGTTAAATGGTCACTTGTAAATAACACTTCACATTGTCAATGTTATTGATCAACTATTCACCCTCTTTACGTGCACAAAATAATTTTAAAAGAAATATGCTTTCACAGCTATGAGGAGTAGTGTTCGGTTTTTAAAATGAAAACGATTGGAAAATGTTTTAAATAGACATGAACAGACAAGTCGGCTGATGAGCGGATGATGTTCAGCTCAACCGGCTCAGACTATTGAACAGCCTGTAGGAACTGAGAAAAAAATGATCTTTTGCTGCCCAGTGGTGTAACGACACTCTTTGGTAAGGAAGTTTAGGAACTGATATTTCACATCGGTTTCATAACCACTGATCTCCACAAGCGATCAAAGCTACAAAGTTATTTAACAACCTAAAGAAAAGGATGCAATTGTTGGGTAGATGGATGTAACACTGGAGTGTGAAATTGCAAAGATACAAACTGGAGAGAACAGCGTTTCCAGTTATTAATGGTTACTAATCCTAACCGTGCTAAATATTAATAAAAGTGGCTAAAGATCTCTCAAAATATCTTTTTAAACAAATAATGTTTTAGTTTTAAAATAACAGAGAAACCCTTTTTTTCTCTCTCATACACACACGCACATTGTGACATTACCTCCTTACTTTACATACATTATCATGGCAAAATTGCAAAAACAAGTACATTTTTAATAGTGTTGCAATTATTCAGATAATTTGGAATATGCTAAAAGTTATTAACGACATGTTGGATGTTTACAAAACTAGAAAGGATCCATGAATCTCTGATGACAGGCCCTCTAATTTTAAATATTAAGTTTAAACATTTCAAAATATGTTGTGAAACTGTGGTGTTTATCTTAAAGTTACCAGAACTCAGAATATCATACCAGCCCATGCCTACGTCTACTTATAGGTTCAAAATACTGCAAGACAGCTTTGATTTGAATAGTAATTAACAAAGGTTTTGCAGTAAAAAAAAAAAAAACAAACAAAAAAAACATATTGCAGCCTATTGTATGTATTTACAGAAGTGTGGATTTCAACACACACAATAAGCGAATATTCTATGGTCACATGGAGCACATATATCTGCTTCTCGGACGGAAAATACAACACAAACATGCATGTTTTACGAGTACTGTACTTCAGGATGCCCAGACTAAATGTGACAATTTACAGTTACACATCAGTATATTGATCCAGAAAAACCAGCTCCAATGAAGGCTTATACAGTAAGAATATAAATAAACACAACAGACTCCATATACCATAAATATATCTAAGTTTTATCAAAAATGTCTTAAACATAAAAAAGTTATTGTTTATTTTTTTAATTTTAAACATAATGGCATGGGATTTCTCTGTGGTCGAAGCACCAACTGGAATGTCATGTTTAGGGGAAAGAAAACATGAATTAATCTCGTATTTTGAAATAAAACTATACATAATTGTTGCTCTCAACAGTTTTAGCTATTTACAAACTCCTCCAGGCACACCATCAAATCCTCATGAATTTTTGAATAAAAGTATTTCAAGAATTTTGTTCATTTCCACATTGTGCACAGCTATCATTCTATTGCTCCGGCTACATCCACTTTGTCATCTTTCTCCCGTGTGCCTTCAACTGGTCAACATCAAATATTTATTGCTTCTTTATTCTTTTACAACCTCAGCCTTTGCGTCTTAGCCATCTCCCCCCCTCCCCCTAGCTTCTCCATACAGGTCATTTCCATTTTCAAGTTAAAAGGACCATTTAGGGATTTACTTTTCTGATGACTTCTCATGTATGTCCCTTCATCTATAATTCTTCTGTTATTTAGGATGACCTTTTTCTCTCCCACCAGCTTTGTAAATTCTGTCTGGAGCCTTCGTCCTTTCTGCCACAGTCTTTCCCGCTTTCTCATCCATTTCATGCCTTCGTCCCAAAGCCTCCTCCACCGCCGCTCTGCATGCTGAAGTACTCTGTGAAGGATGGAAGTCGAGGGGGCATCGGGGGAGAGCGGGAGGCGGGGCGTGGGGGTATCGGAGGTGGAGGTGGCGGCAATATCATGGTTAAGTCTGCAGCGGTGGTGATTATCTTTTGTTCGCTGTTCCTCGGCACGTCGGGTCCTTTGCGAGCAACTGTCTCTTCCACGGTCTTCACCGGATCCTGGAATTAAAAAGTTTTGAGGCATCATTTATATGATAATGACAACAATTCATAACCCTGGACTTTCAACACTCTCAGCACTAAGATCTTCTGACAAATCAAAAAGCATGCTAATTTACCTCTGAGAATGTTTGACTGGGATAAAATAAAGATTTGGTTATAAACAGCAGGAAACCTACATATTGATAATCACGTTCAGCCCATCATTACCCTGAATCTGTTAACTCAAAGTACCTCACCAGTGCTCATGCATAAAACTGAATCTCATGATAAGCTGGTATTTACTCTGAAACATTACAAACCCTAATTAAAAAAAATCTGGCAACATAATTAACTGGAATTGTATTCATCTGGATCAACAGATTTCACTTTTTTACAAAGTCTCTGAAAGACTCATTTTTGAGTCTTGCCACAAACAGTTTTAGGTCAAATTAGTCTGTATGTTTGGACTAGCTTCCTAATGAAACCTTGCTTTAAATCTTCACAAAACTGTTTCAGTAATCTGACATTTGGGTTCCTCTGTATTTACAGTGTTTGTTACTAATGTACTCTAAAAAACCTCTGCAGCCGTTACAGAATAGTCAGATACATAGAGATTAAACTACACACCAGTGGACCCTATTTAGTAACAATGTGACTTCTAAGAATGATAGCTTTTACTGAAGTTTATTTAGAGGTACCACAACAAAAAGGGACATCACACACTGTAAAAGCAAAATTACAATTATCTTTGTTTACAAAGTTGGACTTTATGTCTTCTACCAATCAATTACATCTTTTAGATACAGGTTGTAGATTTCACAATAACAAATAGATTCTCAAATTTTCCCACTGAAATTTAGATTTATTTACCTTATCAGAACTTGGAATAAATAAAAGCAGATTAGAAATATTTCCAGACTTTTTAAATTGCACTGATACCAAGGTTACCATTAACAACAAACCAGGTCGCTAATCCACCACATGGTGAATTTTGTTCTGCTTAGACTTTGTAAAATTACTAATGTGGTAATGAAGTAAATATATGATGTCATGTATCAAACACATTATGGAGATGAACATCAAAACCTGTGGTTATAACTTAAGAAAACGGGGTAAAGGTCTGGTACATCCTTATAAATCCTCTTTCCCCCCACAATTTAGAATTGTTTAAAAAAAATAACATTTTTAGATGCCTGTTTGTTGCTACATTAAAGGAGTAATGCTGTAGCTGAGAATTACAGCTCTTTTTCTGTCACTCATCTCTATGTAGCGTAAAAAGCAACACCTTCAGAGCTGAAAGCAACCGAAGCAAGACAATTCATCAGAGAAAACACAACAGCTTAATTAAGCCTTGCCATGAATTTCTGCTCACACTTATATTTAATTTCACTCAAGAGTTTTAGTGTCAGGCATATTGTTATGCAATGCGTCATCCCCTGGAGGAGATAAGTATTTTGCTGAGAAATAATCCCTGAAAACACGCTCCCTCGCAAACTGCGCTGCTGCCCCAATCGCTTTCTATTTTCAGGCACTTCTGTTCGATAAGACAGCAGTTAATTTCAAGCTACGTTTGACACACAAAAAGCATCAGAAAATGAGTACACTAGAGCCCTTATCTAATTAAATGTAGCAAGCGCTGCAAAATAATGGGGAATTTATAGTGGATATTATATAGACAGTACATGCGGCGTAATATGCATCTCGTTGCGGTTTCTGGTTCTTCCTTTTGTTTCATTAGTTCTCAAATGAGATGTTCTGGGCTGCATATCAACCACTCAAATGTATCCAGGAACACATCACATTTAGACTTACTGATTGGATGGAGAAGAGCTCGGTGAAGTTGGGCTGAGAATCTCCGAGGAAGGAGCTGTTCCCATAGGCGTGGTGGGGAAAACTTTCCCCTCCCTCGCCTCCTTTGGGGCTGGACTGCAAGATCCCAATCTGGGAGGTCCGAACATGATACGGGAAATTCTTGTTGGCTGCTGATGGTCTCGTAATGACCTAAAAAAAAGAATAAATTCATGAAGAAATATAAATATTCCTTAACGTTTATTCAAGATAGCTTGGGGAATATGTCTGTAACCTATAAGCTCTAGGTAAAGACAAAGACATGAGAGGTGTGTGGTGAGGACTGAAGATATTTGACAGAACTGTACGGCCCATTAGTGAACAACGCTGCGTTTAAGGTTACGAAGAGATGGATAATGATGTGTGGAGGAGACGTTCCCGAGCTACGCAGTAAGAACTCATGGATTGTCAATTATGGATGACAGACTGTGGCAATAATGACTCCTGAATAACGCCAGCTCTACAAAAAGGTGCCGGGGTCCGCATGAGCACGTGCGTGTGGTACGAACAAGGAAAACGATGTGAGCGTAGAGGTGGATGCCGAGCTGAATGCCGTTCACAATCTTCTCCCGAGCCCATCGAGGAATCCCAAAGTTGGCGATCAGAGCCATCACAGGCACAGCGAAAAACCTGAGGAAGAAAAAAAAAAAGATAAGAGATAAGAGAGAGGAGGGAGAACATTAAAGTAACTGATGAGAGTATGGTTTGATGGTGAGAGACAGAGAGCTCAGGGAGTAAAATA
Source organism: Poecilia reticulata (assembly GCF_904066995.2). Lineage (NCBI taxonomy): Eukaryota > Metazoa > Chordata > Actinopteri > Cyprinodontiformes > Poeciliidae > Poecilia > Poecilia reticulata. The sequence continues at coordinate 11,623,481 of NC_088845.1, forward strand.
TGTAAAGCGCTCAGAGTGATAATGATGGAAGGAGAGAAGTGGATAATGAGGCAGGGGATAGTTGCTGCAGTGAGAGAGAGATAATATTAGTCTTTGTAATCTATGCTTCATTTTAAACCTCTACTATTAGAAGCACTGGTTGAAAAGCCGAGAAACTAAACCATCCATCTTTTTGTCTTTTTTATAAGATGTGAACCATCTAACATTAACTAACATTAACTAACATTAGCAAGAAACATATGGTTTCTTGCTAATGTTTGTGCCTCTATTTTATGTTACAACCAAAAACAACAATGAGTTTTATGGTATTTTATATGATTTTATCTGACATATTGTTTCTCGTTATTGTGACATTTAACAAACACATTCTTTTTGGTAATTCTAACTAAGTAAGAATGGTGTATGTGTCATTTTATTCAGTTTATGTCAACATCTGGTTTCAACTGTGTAAGTAATGTAAGGAGTTGGAAAGTTGAGGAAAATTTGTATTGAATTTCTGGAAACTTTTCATAGGAAGTAAAGATGGTGAATTTTCCTAAAAACATTCCATCAAATATTTATGGGAATAAACTGGGAGTCTGAGATAATTTAAACAAACTCTATCATATTTATGCATTAATAATTTTTTGTAACAAACAGTGTTTAAACTGCTTATCCTTCCATTGGGAGAGCAAAATTTCATTAAAGTGCATCCACTTTTGTAGTTGTAATGGGACAAAATGTGAAACAAGTTCAAGAAACATTATTATTTTTTCACAGGCATTGCATAATTATTCTCACACATGAAGTCTGAACAGCTCATTAATATAGATATCCTCCAGCTATCTCTCATCTGGGAATAATTATCTGCAACATAAGACGAGCACAAAGTTGGGACTTCCCCACCTCAAGCGCCTGCTATCCGCTTTAATTTTTGTTTTGACTGAACTACATAAATAATTAAAATGTAAAGATCACAGAGAAATGTACATGCCTCATCAGCTCACATGGTGCAACAGTCAGCGACAAGTGGAGATGGTGTCTCACCATAGAGTGTAAGTGGTGAAGAACGGGACATAGAAGGGCTGTTTTTCAGGGTAGTGTTTCAGCGAGACCAGCACGGCGTAGCAGAACCACACGTAAGCGACCAGCTGCAGGCCCATCAGGCCGTAGCCTGCGGGGCTGTCGTAGGCGTAAAGCACCTCACCTGGGTCAAAGAACTGGCACAGGAACACGAGACGCGTTAAAAACAAGCAGAACCTTAATACAGAGAAAATGTGCAGACTGTGTCCTATTTCATAATGATGGATTGCTCATGGGTTAGCTGATCTGCCGCGGTGACCGAGCCAAGAGCAGCTAGTTCCCGTCTGTGCGAAGGTTTGACATTGACACTTCTCCACATCTAGGGCATCGGCATGTGTGCTCACAGCTCTGTCTGGGTGTGTGTGTGTGTGTGTGTGTGTGTGAGATGTGTGTTTGCATGTGCAGACAATGGATTGTATTTCACAATCCAGTGACTGGATACAGGCTCTGACTTTACACGGTTACTCTTGCTGCTACATAATGCATAGTGCTAAGAGTTCGGCGTGGAGATGTTCGGGATGCACTCAGCCAACCAGAGCCTGGCAGACTTCAAACTGCAGTCACACAGTATCGGGTCCAAATTTCAAGTCTTAATTTCCGTTCCTCCTCCAACCTAGTTTCGCTTATTTTAGACAGAGCTCCCCAGAGTTTGAAGCTCTTAAACAGAAGGGCCTGTGCAAAAGGGCAGGCGGCTGATAAATCATACCACTTCAGAACCACGTATTGGAAGAGACGGCTGCATGCTTCAATATCAGAAATAGCACAGATACTTCTGCAGCCTTCTTCTCCTCCGGGGTCATTACCACCCTGAATTCAAAGGCTGTAATCCACCGTCTCTAAATGGGGCAGCGTTACATCTGACTGTGCAGAAGCCTTCTCACTGAGCAAAGATATATGTACTACTTTACGCTCCTCTGTGAATTATTAATTCATAAGATCATGTGCTGGTTAAATGTGTTATCCCCTTTCAGGAAGACAGAAAAAACAGGGGGGTTTACGAAGATTAAAGTTGCTCAGTATGCTGATTAGAAAAATCCAACTTTCAAGGAAATATGTAAAGATCACTAATCTGGTATTTACCACTGAAAGCAAATATTATAATATAGAATACACAGTGCATAAAAAGTTAACTTTTAATAAGAATTGTTGTATTCTTTGCTTAGGAAGCACGCTTATTCTTCTTCTTGGAATTTAAAATCTTGAACCAAAACTAATTTTTATATGTTTTTGCAGTCAAGTTGATGCATTTGTATAATTAGTAAAATGTCAATGTAATAAGTTTCTGACAGAAAAAGCCATTACAGCCCACGCTCATCTGCAGGGCACATTCTTCCATGAATATTTATGAGATTATTCAGAGAAAAAAGCTAAATAGAGCTTTAACATATGTGGACATGGTTTGCTGAGCGGTCCGTGGCCAGGAAATGCACACTAAATGCACCAGTTTCTGCCTGTGTGTTTGTTAGAATGGAAGTTACAGTAGAATAGAATAGAAAAAATAACTTTACAATCTGTTCCAACTGGGGGCTTCACCAACAAGCATTTCCACATAATTACGTAAACCCCTTAATAAATACTAAACTAAGAAACTATTAAGTCAGCTTCAGTGATACTTTGTGAAGAGGAACAAATATAAATCCCAGGCATCCATATATTTAGGATTTATTTGGCCGATTCACATATATTGGGAAAGCCAGTGGTGGGACTGTGCTCTTTTAACTCTTCTGTTGAATAGTTAATATCTATTGACCAAATCTAACTATGTCTGACTGTTGCAAACCGTAAAGTATTGACCAGTGAACAACTGGTCAAAAAAATTAACTTCAAGAATTCATTTTTAAAAGGTTCCTCTTACTAAACCGTATGGAGTTTCTCAGTTAGGTGGACTTGCAATTACGCATCATTAATTCACAAAAAGAAAAAAGCCTAAATGAAGTGCGAAAAAGTCAGAGTTCAACTCCTTGCAACGGAGTGAGACTGAAGAGACGCAGATCTAAATGTCAACAAGCTCAATGTCACAACCATAAGATGTTTAGCAGGTCAACAAACACCATGATTATCATCCTAATTAAGTCTGTGAACAAACTAAGAGCCAATTAACAAATCAGGCCTGCTGTTTTTTTTGTCATTTGTTGATGAATATTTAATTGGGTCAAGGTCTCTGCATCCTTACTTTTTATCTGGCTGACAGATTTATTGGACACTGTAACATTAAAAAGCTTTTTAACGGTGTAATAAGCAGAAGTAACTAATTAGTAGCTGTCAGACTGCAGTTAATGCCACATAGTTTCTCATCTTGCCATGTTTGTTGCCGTTTCTAAAAATGAGTTTTATGGGAATCTAAATATGAGGCCCACTTTGTGAAATATTAAAACCAACTACATATACGATGGCTGTGTAAATTGTTCTGTTTGCGCACATTGGGGTAAATGGAGAAAAATTCACAGTGTACTATGATTTCTGAGAACTAAACACATAAATATATCTATCTATTTATAAGGTCTTTTGATAGTTTCAACAAATCTTTGCATTCAACAGGTTTTATCTTTTTGTTTTTGCTATAACAGATTATCTATCCCTACAGTTTTCTAGCTGGATGTTTTTCAGTGCGCAAACAGTTCTTTACGACCATCTATAACAGCAAGAATTTCTTATTGTGTAATTTGTTTTTATTACTATTTTTACTGTCTTTATATTCTCTGCATGCATTACCAATAAGGAAAGCAGGCACACAGCAGCTTTAAACCATTTTATATTATTTTACCACATAAACACAGTTTTTCCTTTGAGGTTTCCTTTTATTGAACATAAAGAAACTGAAGTGCTTCATTTCTGATACCATGTCCAGGAGTTTTCTGCATCAATAGAAGAATAAATCAGAAAAAATGTGGTTCATCTGAAACATTAGTTTTGAGTTGTGGGTTTTTATTTTTTTTATTTTTCCTGCAGTAATATTCTTCTAAGCCTTTCCCTTGGCCCTGTTTAATCCTGTTTTTTTAAGCAAGTCATCGACTGAAATCAGTTTTTCTGAACACCTTTAGATCAGAGACACTTGCTTTAAGCATTGTGTGAGGAACAAGATTATATTTAATTTAACTTTAATTAACCTGTTTATTCTACTCTATAAAATAGCCTGACGTGACCTTTGATTTCATTTGGAGTTAAATTAATGAAGTGAATTTAATTAAATTGTGTCTGTGAAACCTAGGAACCGTAGAAACCATGCTCTCTGGGGGATGTTCTCTGGTGCTTTCCTTGCAGCTTTGAAATTCTTATGTTTCTGGAGATTAGCATTTCTGATTCACTCTGGCGGCTTCCTTGTTTTTGCCACATTGGAACAGAAACCAGAAACAATAGCCCCAGTTATGCAAGAACATGTTCAATTATTACTGTGTTTAATTTTTATTTCAATGCATGAAACTAAAAGTTGTTACGAACTTTGTGGCTGTGTTTTTGAAAATAGTATGATTCTATTCCCACAGTTACACATGCCAAAAGTTCAGACCAGCCACGATGAGCAGAGCAACTAAAGTTTAATCACCGATTTATCTGAGTAAGGATAAACTTATGGCCTTGCTGCTACGTGTAGAACTGAATGTGTGTGTAGAGAGTGTTATGTGTATACTGCACCTCTGCCTCATAGATGAAGAGGATAACATAGGTGATTGTGTAGACTGTCATGTAGATGCTCAGCTTAACAGAGCCACTGTGGCTGATCCTCGCCCTGCCACACAGGAACAAACCAGTCAGGTCAGAGGTCAGACACACATTTGAAGGAAGATAAAAATCAAACACACTCAGACGCACTAAGAGATGCACAGATGAAAGGGACAGATGCAGGTGCACGCACGCATTATGCATCTGATCGGTGATGCTGTAGCAGCTAGCTTAATGCATGAAAACAAACTGAACACGGTCGATCTCCGTTTATGAGTTGAAGGTAGCTCATAAACAGAGCAAAAAGTGGAATTTATGTTTATATGTTTGAAATAGAGGGCAAATGCTAGTTTTAAGCATTAAATTCAAAACTGCTTTTTTCAAACTTCATCATTGAACACTTTAGTCAAAAACAGGATTTCTACAAGTTTTTAGGAAGTTGGATTTAAGACTGGCTTAAAACCTAACCCGGCCCTACATTACGTATGTTATTAACATAATACAAAACTTAAACTTTTAAGAAAGTTAAATATAAGTTATTAAGTAAATAAATATAACTTTGTCTACTTGGCTCTGGCAGTTTAGTCCATTGTTTTTAACACCACGGCCATCCAACTTCAGCAAAAGACAGGCCATACAGGAAGATTCATAATGGTCATTGAAAATAGTTTCAGGAAACTACTGAAATCTTTATGTTTCAACAAAGCTTCTTCAACTTCCTTAACAACATCTAAATTCCTCAACAAAATTTCTAACTTGAAATGAATGAATTTGAAGAATAAAAATGTTGATGTTTGAAGTTAAGCACATTCGAGATATAACTAAATGAAAGACAAGACCTGGTGCGCAAAATCGTATGTTTTTTTAAGGCAAGTTGAGTGTATGGATGAATGAGTGAATGCATGAATGCTATGGGAAGCAGTTTAAGATCATCTGGACTAGCTAAAGTGCTAGTCAAGTCTGTTCTTGACAATTTACAGGTCATTTACAGTCACATATTTAGATTATTAAAATCAAGACTTCTGTAACATTTTAAAACAATGCAGAAACTGCAAGTTATGTTATAATGTTATTCTGTTCAGGTTTTGGTAAAAAGACATTTATTTAGCTTGATGTACATTTGTAGTAAATATAAAGTTTAGTCAGTCCAGAGATCACAGAATCCTCTAAATTTTGGGGTGGATATGATAACTAGAGACTAAAAAAATCTCCTAAAAAATAAGTAAGCTCATTATTTGCTCTGTCTGAATCTTCTCAGAGAAAGATGACAAAGCAAGAAAAATCCACAAAATTTGAACAGTGGTCAAAACAAAAGGCCATTTATCCATTTGTCTAACATAACATTGCATCACAAACTAATGAGAACAGGAGCTGTCACTCTATGTCTTTCCAGCCTGAAAATTGGAATTTGAAAAAAATGAATTTAGAAAACTGGCAGCACCAGTGACAGCTGAGCCAGGAAGGCACTTTTCCAGTCAGGTGTAAGATGGATAAATGCTGATGTTCCAGTGAGAAAAAGCACTCATAAATAATCTATTGTGCAGTCGAGCTGTAAGTCACAAGAAAATGTCCACTAATCCTCGCCAGAGGACGGCGGAAAAAAACAACAAACCACTACTGGAAATAATTTGACTCAAATTACTTGAAAACTACTCAACTGCCCAACATTTCAGTGCTAATATTTTATATCCTGAGGACAAAACTGTTATGCAGTCACACTATGAGTTCAGCTTCACAACACATAATTTGACTGACACATGGCATTATCATGTTGTGAGACAGGGTTGGTGGCTGTGACAATGAGGGACATTGACTTAGCTAGAAGAGACACAGAATGCAACAGACATGCAGAAGAAAAGACTAAATACATGCATACACTAGTGGTGTAACGTCTGCACAGTGATGTCTTGCATTATTAAAATACTATAATTTTCTTATTAAAATCACCCTTGTGTTTTGAAGCTATATCTGCTTTCAACCTGTATTCATCTAGTAAAGTAACTATAAGCTCCTGTCATCTATCCAGGACATACCTGGAATGACACAACACTTATGGGGAAAAGGCCACCATATTTCTAAAACAAAACCAAAAAATAAAACTTGTATTTGTCTGTTTTAATATAAAATAGGCTTGAGCGAAAACGTTGGCCATTTAATGAATGTTCTGTTTGTAACTTGCTATTTTTCTTTGGAAACAGCATTAGCAGGAGTCAAAAGTTTAGCTGCTGAAGTTTTTGCAGTTTTTGTTAATCAGAAATATTTCATAACAGCCAAATTAGGTTTTTAGGTCTAGCAGCCTTCGTTCAGCCAGCTGACCAGCATTGTGCAGCAACAGCTAGAGGAGGAAGAGTGCAGTGCTACTCTCTGCTCCATACGAAGGGAAGAAACTCAGATCATTCAAGGATCTTCTCATTTTATCAACGGGACATAAATTGCAGGAAAGGTGTGACGGCAAATTTTAGTCCAATCGTTTTTGAAGTAGTTATTAAGCTATTATGTCGTGTTGACAAGATCTGCAGTGTAAAACTTCTTACTATCCCTGCCAACAACACTTCATTATACAAGCTCTACAGAAGCCTCTGAAAATTTTGTTCTTGTGGCCAAATTATGGATAACCAGATTCTTTTAATTACAAAAAATTAAGAAACTGAGATTTTCAGTTTTCTCAAAAATATTGCCTAAGGTCTCGTTTTCCATTGAAGTCCATATCATCTACCGTCTCATTTCATGAACTGGATGCAATGTTACACCCCTAATGTGCTCACACCTAAAAGTGTAGAAAAAGGACAATGTTCCCTCTCTCCCACCTGGTGACGGTGAAACCTTTACCCAACAGTATGAGCATCAGAAGGAACACCAAGAAACTGATGGAGAACAGTAATTTCCCTGGAGACAGACGCAGAGGTAGAGAGAGAGAGAGAAGACAGAGGAGGTAATTAGGTTGTAGTTTTCGAATCTGTGACATCAGAGGGGAACAATAAAATCAGGTCATGATACACATATTGCAGACACACACACACACACGCACACGCACACACACACATACACACGCATGCATGCACGCACGCACGCACGCACGCACGCACGCACACACAGTCACATTAAGTCATATATTGTCCTGCCTACACCCATCCAACCATCTACAAGGTCTCTTCAAACATACATGCATCCATCATGGTCCACTCAACCGCTCTGCTCTGACAGTGACTGATCTTCCAGCCGGACTCTGTGTCAGTCATTCAGCCAGTGACCGATCCAGAGAGAGAAACTCACCGAGTATCTTCAGGCTGCCGTTGCCAACTCCATCCCTGGCATACAGGCCCCAGTAGACACAATGGAACATTAGGCTGAACACTGCCAAGTGGAAAAAGATGGAGGGTGGAAAGTGAAATGAGGAATATAAGAGACAAGAGGGATAGGTTAGCAGACAGTGAAGAAAGGGAGAGGAAGGCAAAGGAGACGTGGGATTAAAGCAGAGAGAAGGGAATAAAATGCAGCAACAGAAAGAAAGAAAGAAGTAGGGAGAGTTGGGAGGAGGAGACGATGAGGTGAATTCATGGGAGGCAGAAGAGAAGAGAAAGGTTTTGGGGACAAGAAAGCAACAGAGATAAGAGAGTGATAGGGAGTTGAAAGGAAGTGGAGAGGACAGCATGAAGAGAGCATTGGGGTTCATCAGTAACGAGCTTCATTGAACAATGCAGTCCTGCACATCTGCTTGCAATAGTTCCTATTCAGAACTAATCAGTGTGATAATATCTGCTCTTCAAGCGCGGATTAAGATACGAGATACTGCAACAGTGAATGAGGCTCATTGTTATCCCCGGTGCGTGCACGTGTGTGCGTCTTGATGATGTAGGTGTGTGCCTGTTCAGGACAGAAGCTCTTACCCTCCACACCTGCTGCCGTCATAAACATTTTGTAGGTTGTGTGAAGAAGCTGTCTCCCCTTCAGATTGTCTGGAGGGAGAAAAAGAAAAAACAGAAATAAGGTGATCGAGGTGCGGGTACATGTGTGTGCGTCAGGGCGACAGATAAAAAGGACTGAGAGATGCTAACAGATGGCCAAGGAGAGTGAGGGAGGTGCGGAGAGAGGGAGAAAACAGGAGAACGCAGACGAACAAGGGAACGGGCCAGATAAATAGGGAGAGCAATGATTAGTATGCTTCCATCTTGTGATGCCCATCTCCAGATGAGCCCTGATACATCTCATCTCGGTTTCCGCTACCTAATCTGAGAGGAAATATTCTTAATGCATATTTAAGCAGCCTATTTTACTACCAAAACAATGCGGTGGCCAGCGGGGGAAATGTATCAGGCGAGGGAGGATTGAAAACAACAGCTCATAGCTGCTCTGTGCTCCTAGACTCGATCTGTCAAGTGCTTTAAGGAAGAATGTCACCTAAAAATAAAACCTTCTACTGACTTTATCACCATATGACCTTTAGACCTATTTCTTAAGCTATTTTATTACATTTGTTAAACCCTGCACATTTATTGTCACTCATGTAAGCACCATAGTCCATAATCTCACAGTGGCAATTTCAGAAAAATCACCATTCCAACATCTGTCAGCATCCCTTCTGATAATATTTTGTACATCTTTTTGGCAACAAAACAGAACTTGGTCATCTAAATTTTCCAAGGCTGGAGCATACAGGGATTGTGATCTTGGACCATTTTTCTTTGTAAATTTAGCTAGATCAGGACTTTCTCAACTTTAAGGCTTCTGATCTGCAAAGTAGCAATTGTAGAGGAGACTGACCCCAAATATTGATTCAGGACACACAGATTTGTACTATGTAACTTCAGCAGATAATGATGCTGCAAAAAATTCAATAGTCGCTATATGTCATTTAGCTAATTGTGAGTAGAAATCTCTAATTCTCTTCATACACTTATAGGAGAAATATGCTTTGCCAATATCTAATATGTACAACATGTCTAATATCTACACACATTGTGAAAAGGCTAAGCTTCTTTAGCCAGGTGTCATATGTTCAGTGGGTATTTACTAAACATGTGCAAAATATCTTTAGGCCTTACAATTAAGTTTAATAAGTGAAATAGGCATTGAGATATATTCATCAGTTATGTTCAGTAGAGTAACTCTGGCTATTTATCAGTTGTGTTTGTTTCACGTTAATGTTTTGTTTCTGCACTCTTATTGTGGATCTTTGCTGTGCATCTACTCTAGCGCCATATATTCTGTATGCTGTCTTTACATCAAATGTCTTAGGTAGAGACAGATGGAAAATAGGGTTACAGTTTGGCATATTTACAAAGACCCACTACTTTGTGGTTTGACTTATATTTTTTTTCTAGATTTCAGAATAATTTATTAAATGTAAAGAAACATATAGAGCAATAAATTCAATAAATAAAAGAAAAAAAAACATCCATTCATCTGCTTGCTGACTTTTCTGTGATATTTACTAGTTTTCTTGTCATTGAAACTCTCATTAAAACAATACTAATTCAGTGTTGCCTTAATTTTTAAATAATTTATTAAAGCAGACAAAAAGTGATGTGTCTGGTTAGTTTCTGAACAGAAAAGGCACAGGACTCTACAAATTATAAGTATAATTTAGGTCTAATTTAGTTAGGTGATGCCACTAAATTAGACAAAGTCAGATAATATGACCACATGGGAAAACTTGATCTGATAATAGACTGGGACTGTGCCTGTTTTATTAAGCCTCATTTTTACTCAAGTTCTCAGTCACTTCAGGGTTTTTCATCTTAAATTTTCAAAGAAAACATATTTCAGTAAGTTAAGACCTTTGTTGGCTCCAAAACTTAACTTCTCATCTTTATGCAAAAAAAGGAACCTCTGTTTCCAGCCTAGTGTCACTCTTGTTTCTCCAAGACATGAGCTTCATCGTGATAAATGCTGAATCCTTAGAGAAGAATCTCCCTAGTTTGACCTTTACTTTTCAGGAGGAACACGGGAATCTACTTCTTTCCCATCAAGAAAACATGCAGGGTTTTTTTTTTTTAAATAGAGCCAAGGCAAAGTCCATTTAATGATTACAGAGAGCTCCAGGAGTCAAAGTAAGTTGCCCTAAAGGGGAAAGTGATTATACTAAGTAGAAAAGGTAGTACTTACATGCAAAGTAGCAGGAGAGGAGGAACACTAACGTGAAGATGACCAGGAACGTGATGTCAGTCTCCAAAATTCCTGAGAACAAAAGTTGAATGAGTTAGCAGAAGTATGAAGAAGTTTGTGATTGGAGTAAAATAATTTAAAAGCAAACACATGAGCAAGAGAGAAGTAAGTAAAAGACTTAAGGAAAGATTCACAAAATGTAAACAAATAAAAATGTAGAACGAACAGGAAAGAAAAAAACAAGAAAAAGAAAAAATCGAGTAAATAAAGTAAGTTTGGGAGAAAATAGACAGGGTGTGAGCGGACAAAGGCATTGGGGATGTAGGAATAATTCATTTAGAAGATACATGGGCATCCTATTCTCTTCATCCCTCCCTCTCAGTTCATCCATCATCATTAACTCATTCAGCCGTCCCTTCATTATTGCAATTTGTTCAGAGCAGTGTGCTTTATTGGCCGTGCTAAGTGGTGTTAGCTTGTGCCATTGGCGATCCACTCCATAATCCCTTTTGTTCCGTCTAATCATTCTCACCGAACTCATCTGCAGAAAAATGCTGCGTCCAGAAAGACTGGCCATTGGTCAGCTTCATCTCGTACTCCAGCTGCAAGCCGTCGCCCTGAGACAGAGGAGCGAAAGAGAGGAGGTTTTATTAAAAATATATATCCTCTTGCAACGTTACAGGCCACACGATCATTGTACAAAAGATGATTAATGCTTTGTGCTTTAGCGGACAGTTCTGCAGGTTATGCTGGCAGCACTAGGTAATGACTTTTAGATTTATATTTTAACAGTCTGAGGGCACTTAGCTCTGTCGCTAGAATACTGAATATCAACATTTATTACAAATACTGTAGGAAAAAAGTGTGCTTCACTGTTAAACACTAAAGACCTCAATGTGCTGAATCAGACGAGCCAAAAATCCTTAAAAAAATGTAGCTTGGAGACTGGAGAATACCTTATAGCTATTTTGGCTATGGGAGTTAATGTGATGGCAAAAATGTTACAATAAAACACAAGACGTGGCATTTGCCAGTTTCCATTTTGAAACCATGCCACAGTTTTAAAAGAATCAAAGCCACTGTTCAAATGAGGGTTTCATCTCATTCCTCATTCCTTCGGCTCGTACTGGAGACTTTTGCAGCTCAGTGTAAAGACAGAGTCAGCTTCTCCAAATCTGACATCTTGTTTCCAAATTGGAAAAGGGTGGATAGATCCCTACAGGCCAGCGGAAAGTCTCTACCCATCTGAAGATCTGAAGTACCATTGTGTGTCATTCATGAGTGACGGTAAGAAGGAGGAGGAAACGCATAGAAGGCTTGAAGTGGAACTGCTGCTCCGCTGCATCAAATTCTGAAATGGCTCTGACACCTGATCAGACATCATCCTTAAAGCCCTGCACAAACTACGCAAATGTCAAACTTGCGCAGGATCTGAACCAGTCACACCATGCAAGCTCAATATGACAGTAACTCCTTTTGCCCTGTTCCACTGATCATGCCAGACTGGATGACTGAGTTACTGAAGAAATACAAGAAACAAGAGGCTACAGACAATGGTCTAGTCCATGGACAGAAGTTACAGGTGTTGATACGCTTTTTTTATTGGAGTTGGATAAGGGAAAAAAAAGAAAGGATGAAAGAAGCAGCACTTGTGACTGGGAATCAGTGACATCAGTCACAGCAGCCGTCACAGCACAGTATTTCCAGGACACTTCTGACACTGTTTGATATTTGTGGGTCATCCTTAGTTGGGAAAGTGCTTTAGATGTGGTCACCGCATCTGTCACACTAAGCAACAACAGACAATGATATATATTTTTTCCTACAACAAAAGATTTTGTCTTAAAAAATAATATTGCCAGAACGAAAGTGTAAACCCTCTTCGGAGGTTTTCAAAGTCCGTCCCACTGTGAGGAGGAATGACCCAGATGTAGCCCACACAGTGAAACACAATGAAAGTTGGTTCCTCAGTATTTCAAGTGTTGCTGAAGTCTTCACCTCACTGCTCTGAAGAGACTACAGGTAGACCACAACTCACGTTAGGATTTTTATTTCCCATCATCCTTTGGGGTTACTCCAGTAAGGGCTGGACAGTGTCTCTAGAAAGAACGCTCACTGGGTTTCCACTGAGACCCGTTACATTCACAACACAATTTAAGATGAATGCAGTGCAATGAATGGGTGGATATGCCTTTGATTTCAACAAAAGCTGCACAATATTGATAAACTTGATGCTTACAAAAATGCACACTGCAGTCTGGCTGTTTACTCTCTGCTCAGTTTTATGTTTATAGAAATTTGTCTTCAGCCACTACAATCTCAGCCACGTTTTCTGCAAAAATTAAATTAGCAAAAGTACTCTCTCCACAGTCTGTGTTGCCAATAAGTGGCCAAATGTTTATTGACCTGTTTAACAGGACTAAGTATTTTTTGTTGTTTTATTCTTCTTCTAGAAAACAATCCGTTTTGTCATTATTGTGCGAGATTTCCAGTAATTGGTGTTACAGATGGAAGGCCATCATCTTTATATCCTCTTCCTGTTTTGATGGCTGTTACTCAAAAAGTGTGTTTCATAACTACTTCTCTGCTTTCAGAAACAATGAAGAGGTTGATCTTGACTTACTTAGACTTTATACTTTTAAGGTTTTAGGTTTTCTGACTTTGAAATATAATATATGCTTTTTAATACCACCAAACCCTAAAACAGTTTATATTTTATTTATTTATTTTTGTTAAAGATTATCATCAGAACCTCATACTGGAGTATGTTTACACAGCATTCAAATAAATATCTCTGCAGATCAAAAACTGCAGCTCTCTAAAGAAATGAAAAAAAACTTTGAACGCATAGATCTCCTCCCAGAGCAAAGGCAGAAAATTCAATCAAAAAAAAATACTATAAACACAACCCTAATGACCAGCAGGACACTACAGAACACAGCAAGGCATCTTATTTTTATGCATCACTGATCTGTTGGAAATAAAATATCATGTTTTTTTTTTTAAATGTTGAATGATTAAATATTCTAAACACTTTTTGCTCATGCCTCAAAATATCTTTAAAAAAATCCCTGCACCACAGCTTTTGCATCCACAAAAACCTCCAGTTTATCAATAAGCTGCTTATTTATAATGGAAAAATAAACTTCTGTTGCTGGAATTTCCCACTGTTATCCATATCAGATTACTATGTAAGGGAAAAAGCATAAATGTATATATTTCTTCCAAATTTAGTGAATGTTTTCTGTTGCAGATCATTGTTGTAGTTTATTTTGAGACTGGTACATGTAAAAATAAAATAAATAAATAAAACTTTCTTGGTCACCACACTTTAAAAGAACATATTTCTTCCAATATTTCCTGCTACATGAAGGCAAGAAAGAAAAAACATCCAGATCTCCCTTAAGGAGGATAAGGTTGTTGATTTATCTGCTCAGTTATGTAGTCAGGTAGTCTCCTACCATGCCTGGAAACACCATGAGATCTCCAAGGAGGAGAAAGAAGTTAGTACACAAACAACAAAATGGTTTGTAGGATGTTGTCAATGTGAACATGACCCAGATGAGACAAAACGGATAAGACTGGCTTCCTTTTAGTAACCGTTTCTGGTTTTTAACCTGTCATATTGTAAAAACTATTATTTTTAAAGTCCACTGTTAAAGTTATGTGCCAGTGTCAGATTTCTACACTGAAATATAACAATTTAAAAGCAAGAAAACTAATTTCTAAATATGCACCAAAAAAAATAAAAAAAATAAGGAGAAAATAAGACATTAGTCAAAGTAAAATGCTGCTGGAAGAGAGTTATTTTTGACAGTAACACAAAGAAATAACATCAAACTGAATTAAAGCTGGAAGGTGGGAGAAAAAAGAGCGATGGGGAGCAAAGAACAAGAGAAAGGGCACAGAGATGGGATGACAATCAGAGCAAAGAGAGCTCATTTCACACACGCAAGTTCAAAGCTGATGGAGTTCGCGCTTGTTGCAATGGAGCGAAGGAACAGAGGGAGGGAGGGGAAGAAAAAAAAAAGACTTTGATTTCATTTGGCAGACTGAGACTCCATTTCACTCCCTCTATCAAAAAGGGCAAGAAGCATGGAGCGCACGCTGCCACAAAATCAATACAGACATAAAGAGCAAGGAGACAGAGATAAAGAAAGTGATAGATGTGGAGAAAGTTTAAAATAAAAGTGGAGAGAGAGGGTGAGTAAATGCAACCAGAAGATGGAAGTATGGTAGATGGAATGATGTGGAAAGAGGTGACATTTCTCCACAGGAGCGCACTCTGCGGGATGGACAGAGCCACAGGATGTGTTTGAAGCCGATGGTTGGCTTCAGGAATAAAAAGGCACCTGATTGACTGTACTGATATCAGCTGCAGCAGGCTTGTCACATATAAATCTGCAGGGCTTTACCTCCTGCGTTGCATGATAAGTGCACTTAAAAAGGAGTTTTGAGAAGCTTTTGATATTGTCGTTCTGGAACATTACAGCCCTGAGCAGCTAAGTTTGTACAGCAGCGAACACTTGACAGCTAAACAGAGCTTGGCTATGCTAAAGTGTTATTCCCCTATGAAACAAGGGAAACATCACGTTTTAAAATAGACTAACTTCAAGCAGCTGTACATTGTTGTACTTGCATCCACAACAAGAATTTACAGAAGGAAAGCTAATTAAAAAGTTAAAGGAATTCTAGCCATTTGTTTCAAACATACCTAAGTCAATATCTGCCGTCATATTGTTCAAATATCAAAAATCTTTCTGTCTTTTCAAGACTTCAAATGGTTTATATGGATTTTTTAAAATATTATTTCATCTCCAACTGTAAATTGCAGTTTATGGACGTCTTTTCTTTGTAAAGAAGAGATTCTTTAATTGCTCCACTAAATCAGCAGAAAGGTAGCTTTTTTCAAGTATAGCAAAATGTGTATATAAATGTATGTTTCTATATAATTATGATGTTGGTCGTCTTGTTTTGATTTGAAAAAAAAAAACAGGGCAAAACAAAAAGGCAGTCAACAGCTTTGTCTTCAGATATAGTTCTAAATGTACAGCACAACTCCAAAACATTTATCTTGCCACAACTGAAAGAAGTTCAGCAGTATTTAATTCTCTCTCCCAGGCATTCGTATAGACAAAAGGTTTTCCACCAGATTTGAGCACCTGGCGGCAGGAAACTGCTCCTTCCCCTGCCAGGAAAGGATTAGGTGAGGGCAGAAACTGGTGCAGGTGATAATGCCTGCCTCACTGCTGTCGGTACTCTCACTCTTCCTGAAACTGTCTGGGGTTAGGGCTTTGTGAAGGCCCCTGAAGGGCTTCAACGACAAGTTCAGATAAACAGAGGAAAAATCCCCCGAGAAAAAGAGAACTGTGTAAGACAACCATGGCAAAGTTACATGCTGTAGAAATTGAACTTTATATTTAACAGAAAATTTGGGACTAAGCAATGTGTGGTAAAATACCCCGAGGTTATAACAGTTGATGTGTAAAAACTGCTACATTTTTCCACAATTTTCTTCTTACATTTTAACTTTTTTAATAAGACACCAGAGAATAATATATTATTAAAAATAGCACACCTTAATCTGGGCAATTGTATTATATACAATAATAATATTATTGCTAATGCATTACACAGTGAGAATGACTGACAGACAATTTAAATCAATATCTAAGCAACCATTCCATCATGACTCTGTGACTTATTTCTAAAATATGACAGACAAGCCATTAAAAACTACCTGCAGATTAATTGTCCATCTTTTGCCACATGAATATTTAATCATACAAATATTTGTTTTTTGTTTCAGAATCCAGAGTTAAAGCTCTTCTTTCAGTACTCGTATGAAGCAACACAGTCAACAAATCAAGAAGTGTCTTCATTTCCTGAACGCTTGAATAAATCTCCCAGAAGGCTTGTAATGGTGTCAGCTACTCCTGTTATTATTTCTTATTTATTACACTCCTGAACGAAGCGTTTCAAGTCCAAACTGGCTCCCCATCTGGCACAGAGGAACGATCCACTCCTATATGACAGAGTTGGAAGTCTCTGTGTGAGATATAGCCTGCAATTGTGCTGCAGCAGCTGTGGTGGCTTTTTATGACAATCTCTCTTCTATAAAGACGAGTGAATTAGCCAAGTTGGCAGCTGTGAAATTATGGACATATTTTTTTCCTAAATATGAAAAAATTAGCAGCTGTTCTGGTTTCATGTCCTCTTTTTGGTTCCCCTGAATAATGTAGATCAGCTGATGGCTATAGCAGGACTTCAAAGGTTTTTTATTGGATTTCTGTTTGAAAGACCAGAAGGCCGGGCATTCTGGAACATCTGAGTGGCAAATAAAATTGGTCTAATTGATTTTTGCTGCCAACAATTAATTCTTTAAAACTGTTTTACAAAAAAGGGTCCTTATTCATTTTTTAACTATACCACAGCAGAAAGGATTTTCAAGTTTAAAGAGAACAAAATTGTAATTGGTGCTTTCAGGAATTTTATTCTATCAGGGTTATGTATTTTCCCTGATGAATAAATCATTTAAAACTTGATAAAAGAAGTGTCATAAAATGCATTTATTAAAAAAAAAGTTTCATTGGATGCTTTTAACAAAAGAAAGAAAAAGAATGAAGAATGAAGAATGAAGCTATTTGTCACATTACAATTTAAATCCAAGACTTTTGTTGTTATTGAAGTAAAACCAAAAATACCAATTATATATTGTAATTATTTTCCATGTATTAAGCATTCTATTATGAAGCCATCCATTATCCAACATCCTACATGGAATCAAGTGGAAAGAACTGAAAATGTTTGCAGAAGATCAGCCTCAAGTTACAGTTACATGTAAGTAAGAAAACTGAGGACAAACCGACCTTCTCCGCTCTTCATGCCCTTGCAGGTTGGTTGATATGGATTAAAACCCATAAAACTCTAAGATGGAAAGCACATGAAAGTAGAGCTAGATAACAATAAGATAAAACTTGAAAGTGAAAAAAAATGCTAGTGTTGAGAAAAATGCATCAGTTGGTAAAGAAATGAGACGGGTAAGACGGGGACATCGAGAGGAGAAGCACAATTAGGCACATGCTGATAGGGAGGGGAAAAAAAGAGAAGCTGAGGTAAACAGACATGAAATGGTGCGGAGTGTGTCACATCTTGGTGGCGGAGAGATGAAAGGGAGCGGGACATTGCCAAAGATTGTGAGCGACAGCAGGAGAGAAGATGAAGACGTGTGAAGGCCGAACGGAAGCGAGAAGGCAAACGGCGCGAGATGAGGGGTGGAAATTGGCCACGGGACGCAGCGCGCATATGTCCATGGGAGCCGAGATGAGCTTTTATACTCAAATCCAGCAGCATTAGGCAGCGTGTCTTTCAGCAGACACTGGAATGACACTAAACTGCACTCTGTAGGAAGCATCCATTCTAATCATTCCTCTTCTCTGCCAGCATGTTCAAAAACAACCTTCCAAAAAAATAATTCAAGGGCATGAGTCCTCACACTCTATTACACAAGCAATCTGGTGCATGACACCAGCGCAACAATAAAACAGTAGAAGACGCACTGTTATATGGGCAGAAATGTCACTTTTAACTTCATAAGACCACAAAAACATAAATAGACAGAACCCAACAACAACAACAGCATAAAAACACAAACCTACTCTGTCTTTCACTGAAAGCTTTCTGGACAATGAAGAATGTATCATCACTGCAGTATCATCACCTGAGCTAATAATTTCCAGAAAAACTACACAAAACCCAAGGTACAGATGCACATCAGCAAGCACTTTTACTACCATTTTGCCTTTTCCCTGCACAATATTAGCTCAAATAAAAAAAGAAAAAAAACAAAACAAAGATCCACAGTTCTTCCAGAAGCTAATCAATAGTCCACAGAGGAGTCATCAGGGTCCGTGCTCAGCAGTTTAGCCACTGTTGCACATTAAGATTCTCTGGACTCTGCTGCAGGAAACGATGCGCTTTATACGAGAGTCAAGTAACAGATAAACAATCTGTTGTAAAATCAGTTGTAACATGTTAGGAGAGAAAAGGATTTGTTTTTGCTACTGAGCAAAAGTCTTGGGTCATTTCTCATTTTCACATTTTGCTTCTAGAGGACATTGTAGAATATCTTGCAATACTTTGCATCTTCAAGGTTTGTGAAGGTTGTTCAACATTTTGTTTTGAGCTATTTTTTCACTCAGTTAGTCAATGACCTGACCACTTTATGATTAAATTGCTTCTTTCTTAAGCCATACACCTCCCAGACATTAAAAACATGTCATGAAAACATTTTTTTCCCATTTCTCTAATTGAATCTAGAAACATTTCCAACAGAATTAGTTTTACACACACACAGTTCGGTGTAGGATCAACAAGGTTGCTCCCAAAGTGTGATAAGCTGAGAAGGTGGCATTTCATGTTGTCCTTCAGGGTTCTACTTTAGGACCAGTCATGTTTTTGATAAACATACTTTAAGAAACATCTTCCTGCAATTAGATGGATGACATCCACTGAAACAGTTTTTTAAGACCTATGCAGTGCATAAATTATCAGCTCTGATGACTGTTTGTTAGATATTACTATTTGTTAGTAATTGGCCCTTAGATAATGGCTAAGGAGTAATTATATTCATCTGAACTTTGAAAAGTCATGATCTCTTAATAACATCTTATGACAACCTAACTTCACAAAACTAGTCAAGAAATTGGGTACATGGATTCAGCTGTCAGCTGCAGTCTGTGAAATTCAGATCTCTTCTTTCTCAATGGAATCTCTCCATACAACCGATTGAAGAGGATTTTCTGTCTGTCTGTCTGAGACAGGCGACACATGACCCTCTACATCGCCACAGTGGTTACCAGTTACTTTGAGGGTTCACTTTAAAATCTTGGTGTTAACCTTTAGAACTATGCTTTGTCAAACTCCTCATTTCATCTTGAGCCTGCAAAAGTCTGGCACGTCAACTCGAATCCTGAGGTGTGCTAACCTGAGGCTGTTGTTAATTCCTCAGATCTGCTTTAAAGCCTGCTGATATTGTTTCTTTCAGCAGTCATACTCCTGCTGTGGAACACACGTCTCTTGTTTTTTATGTTTTATTGTCAATTTTAATTGCTTGAGTCCTTTAAAATGCAGATGAAACCTGATAATTCTCACATTAAGGCTGTGTAATATTGAAAACATGTAAATCAGTGTGAATATTGTTATTACTATACAATATTTGGCTATGTTAAATAGCATTCTCAATAGTATAGACCCAGTTAATAAGTAAGAATATTATTGAAAAGTTCATTTATTTCCATAACCCAATTCCCCAAATAAAATATTACATACAGACTGATTTTTCTGGTAATATTTGACTAAAACAAAACTTTTTAATACGGAAATATGGGCTTAAAGAAAATTATATTCAATGCCTGTTTAAAGGTCATTAATTTCAAAAGGTACTTTTAATCTGACAATCCACACTGGAATTAATATTTTAATTTATTGAACATGACACATCTGACAAAGAGCAACAGTTCCCAAGATACTAGAGGTGGCAGAGCTTGTTAGATATGTTAGAATGACAGATCATTCTAGCTCTAATTCTATTTATCATTTTTATAAATGATTACAAATGTTAACTTTCTGCTGTATGCTGATGATGCTATCTTTTATACTATTGCGGCCTCAATTAATCAGGCTCTTGTGGAGCTTCAGACTGTTTTCCATCACCTTCAGACTTTCCTCAACAATCTAAAGTTGCACATAAGTCAAAAGAAGACGAATGACTATCTCAAAAGCTCTTTCTCAAAATTTAGTGCACAAAATGCATTTGGACATCAGACAGAAAAAAAATAAAGTGTAAGCTTAAAAGATTTTTGGGCATATGGAGTGATGACAGTCATTTTCACCTCATGCGGAACATCTGTTGAAAAAGCTCAAAGCTGACCTTGGCTTTGTATATCGACACAAATCCTGTCTGAAGCCAGAAGTGAGGAAAAAAGCTTGCGCAAACAACTTCCTGAATGCGTTGGACTATGGAGACATTATCTTCATGAAAGCAGCTTTCTCAATTCTCCACTGTCTGGATACAATATTTCACAGTGCTTTACATTTTACCATGAACGCCACCTTCAGAACTTTACGCCCTGCTGTCATGGCCTTCACTAAAACAAAGCGGACAAAGACACTGACGTGTAACATTTACAAGGCTGTCTTGTAAATGTGTCTTGAACAAGTTACCCTTAAATCTGCTTCATCTAATTATGTCTGCAGTTAGGAGTGGACACAATACCCGCTCATCACATCAGCTTCTCTTCAAAGTGAACCAAATAAGCTCAGAAGTTTCTCTTGCACTGCACCATGGTGCTAAACTCAAGAAAACTTCAATAAAACTGTTTTTAAAACAGTTTAAATAAAGAGTGAAATTACAATCTTAAATCCTTTATGAATTATTTTATGAGTTCTTAATCATAAAATGAAGTAAGAACTTCCCCATGATTTTTATTTAGTTTACACTTGAGTGATTTTATGACGTTCTAATTGTCTGTACCTTTTAAGTATTGTTTGGTACACTGTACACAAATATGTGCCTTTTAGCAATGTCTCCCTGGAAAACAGAGATTTTATCTGAAATGAATTCCTGGTAAAATAATGGGTAAATGAAATGCAATATAATCATCTGGTTGACATTGCTTTTTATTTAGTACTGCTCTTGTGTATGTTCCCCAATTTTATGCAGGAACTCTAAGATATATTGCAATGGTCAGGTATGAGAACTGGACAGAAATTGAAAAATAATTCAACAAAAGTTGCAAAAAACAAAGACCTTCAGAGATCCAAATGAACTATTGATCAAGCACTAAAATGTTACAAGAAACTCTGACTCCGTAGAGCCCAAGCATAAAGAAATATCACACTGATTCTCATTCCTGGTGTTTGTTTTTAGTGGCTGAGATTGGCTGATATTTTGCATTTTAACCAGGTGCTGACCACCCCTCTGTGTCACTCTTACTTTCTCCTACATACATTTCAGTGCAGATTTCTTTCTGGACAATAGTGCTGCTATCTTGTCCTCCCCTACCTGATAATACTTGGTTCTGATTAGAGTTTTTACCTACATATCAAGGAGGAATCCTTATACTTTTACATCTTTTCATTTAATATTTTTCTCCTTCCCCCTTCTCTACTTCCTCAGTCTGAGAAAATAAACATTTTCCTCAGTTGGTGGGGTATATGTTGCTATACAGGCCTTTACATAACAGCTATTTGACTTGACACAGGCATTACAGTAACTGTATTTTAGTGGAAATGTGACTTTGCCTCCAATCTTTTGTGAAATTTATTTTTCCTAACAAGCCTCACCACCGAGTCCATAAAATATGAGAAATGAAGTAGAAATAAAGTTAAAAGCAGAAAAACGTCCTGCATAAAATCATATGGCACAGCCACATAGGTTAATCTCTCCTTATTCCTTATAAAGTTTACTCTGTCTGACACTGCTTAATAGCATAATGAATAAATTGTGCTGCTCTCTGCACTTTGTGTTGCTGTTTCTTATAAGTAGCTCAGGTTCTGGCCTAATAGTGAAATTAGGCTAATTCACTGTTTTAAATGTTCTCTTTTGTAACTGGATGAACCTGTGAATTTAATTGATTTGTAACCAGTCAATAGTATCAAAATTCTTAAGCAGAAATTTACTACTGTAAGCCATATTTAATTGAGTTATGGCTGCCCATGAACAGAACACCAGCTTCTAAAAGCATACATCTGTCAGAGTTAGAGATTTAGATAGCCACTAAAAGCCATGGGGTACCACTTCCTGGGCTGCTTTTGGTCAGTTTAGATTAACTTCACTGTTTAAAATGTAGCTTGGTGCCGTTTGCTTAAATGGAAACAGATAAACTGGGGCAAGCACTAAGCTCAAGTCTATTTAAGATTTATAAGGAGATGGAACAAAAATAAAAGTCAAGGTTTCATAAGGCTGCTTTGGGATAAGTTGAATATATTGTTGCCTAAGATTAACCATTTAAAGGGTCCAGTTCATATTTACCCCATAGCTAGATGGATATAAATCAAACTGGCCAGTTTGAAAAATATAACTAGATGTTTTCCTATGGCGTTATCTGCTGCCAGATTATGCATCCGTAAAATAATGACAGTAGTTTTTCTGATCAGAATGAGAAAACAGAATGACTTGGTGAATACAAGGATGGGCTTCTTCCACAAAAGCCCTCCCAGTCTGTGCGTCACCGAATCTACCTCCTGGCAGTAAACCCAACCTTGTTACAACAGGGGTTAGAGGCCGGCACTTACTTACCCCACACTTGCTGAGAGCGATGTACCACCACCTCTCCCTCACTGAGCGGAAACTGCGACCACCCACGCAGCTCAGAACCTCCTCGTTGGTGTCGTCCTCCACCTGAGAGGGGGAAAGAAATGCAGAGCGTCTGGCGATGCAAAGAGGATGTTGTTATTCCAAACAGGGCAGCACATTTTTACCTCAGAGACATGCCGGCTTGTCACACTAGAGCAGGAGCCGCAGATATCGAGATACAAGCGCATTTCACACCTTGATATAGCCTGAAATGTTGCAACAAGATCTCCTAACCGAATCACCCTGACAGTCACACCTCTTAATGTAATAAACAACAAGGTTGTTGAAAAAGAGAGAAAAAAATTTTAAATTGTGAGGCAGAACGATCTTTTGGGATCAACAATGGAAATATGTAAATTAGTGGAATGTTATGAAAACACATTATGGACCATTAACTCTCACCTCCTCTCCATCTTCATCTCAGTTCATTGTTTTCCTATTTTACATATTTTAATGCTGTTTTGCATTCTAAAATGACATACAATAGAAAAGGTGAAAATGCGTTTAACTGTTTCATAATAAAAGAGAAGTGCCAGAGGTTAACTTGCTGTACAAAATAGAGAACAACTCCTGGATAATAGCAGTGTTTTTTTTCCTGTTTTAATGCAGGAATTAATGCAGATGTAGAGTGTTTGCATGTTCTTACCGCACATCCTGACCAGGTGTAGCGGGTAGTGAGATTGATGACCTGGTTGTTTTCAGGCCTCAGTACTGCTTCCTTCTCATAGCAGTTCTATTGTCAGTGCACAAAAAAAAAACACAAAACATTTAAAGCTACTAAAACAAAAAAAAAAAACTATAAATACATTTAGGCATATGTGGAGAGCAAGCAGATTTGTTGTCCTGGCAGGTAGAAATGCTATTACATTTGTGGGTCTGTATTTAGCTGACATTCAGCCGTATCTCTGTTTGAAGATGTGAATTCAGCATTTTTTTCCCTTCATATTCAGTTATAATTTATTGCCTTCGGAGAGAAAACTTTTTTTTTTCACTGAGCTGCAATGTGTTAAAAAGGTGTTTGTATTTTAAGAGTGATAATTCAAGTGCAGTCCAATCAAAAAGTTACATAGATTTATATGGATGACTCAAAATGATACATGCATGTAATGTATACATAAACCTGCAATACTATTTGGTTAAATTCCCTTAAAAAGTTGCAGAGACCGCATAAAATTCTTGTAGCCATCAGCGGGTTCCTGGGGCAAATCTGCCAAGATATTTAACCACTTTGCTTTTAAGAGAGCCATTATTTACATAGTCCATACATTTTCAATTGGTTGAGGTCAGGTTATTTCAGATGCATCATTCAGTGTCCTTCATCCATTCCAAAGCCAATCTTGAAATGTGTTTTAGATCATTTTCCTGGTAGAACACTTAATTGTGTGTCTATACCCCACCCACTTGTACAATCCAGCAGTACCACTAGGAATCAAACAGACCCTGAGCTCGATGTGTCAACCACTGTAATTGAGACTGGATACTGTTTACTTTGTTCTAAAAGCTTCAAATTGACATCTCCCAACATTGCTCTTGTCATTGTGTCCACATAACTCAAACTTTATCCTTTTTATAAGCATAAAACTTTCACGGGACAGTATTCGACTTGTCCATTTGACCAGCTGCAAACTGTATTTTATTTTTTCTTATTATTTTATTATTTCTGTCTTTGTTCTCAATAAAAATCATTAGGTTGGATGCTGCGTTTTTAGACCACCAAGAAAAAAATAATAGTTTAAATAAATTAATAATGGCAAAGTATTTCTAAAACATCAATGTGGATAAGGAGTGCATGCAAACCTTTAACCAGAGGTTCTATATTAACCTATTAATATAGAAATAGATAATACATACTTTTGTATTGGGATTTGCTTACTCAACCCAAAACACACTTGTTTATGAACATATCAATCTCTGAGTGATAGATTTGTTCATGTCTGAGATCTTTAGATTTATGCAAACTGCTCTGTAGAGAGTAAAATAAAAAAAACAGGAATGTTTGATCCTGCAAATGTGTGACACAGAGCTGAGAAGAGATGTGATCTCTGTAAGTGACTAGATATATCTAACACGCTGTTAGATCTGTGTCAGGAGACATAAGGCATAAGATTGCAGGACCAACTGTATGACTTCAGTACATGAGCTCCAAAATGAAAGCAATGCGTGTCCATGTCTTTCTTCTTTTAACATTCTTAACATGCCAAATCATTTCAGCAGAGATTTTTCTCTGAAATTCAACTTGCAATTTGCATGAACATGAAAATGAAGAACAAGTTTAACAGGATAAGTTGGTAATGTCTGGATATTTAGAAATAGTTAAATCATGAGTCAGTGGGTGTGAAAGTCATTTAACATAGATTTAAAAAAAAACTAGATTGTACTACATCTAAGGCAGCTCCATAATGGAAGGATAAAACATTTAAAATCAATCCACTTTGTCCTTCTGCAGGCAAGGATCGAAACGTCAGATCTTAAATAGGCGTTAAATTAAACTTCTGCAGCAAAGGCATAAGATTGTTTCTAATTTTTGTGTTGCAGTCATTTAGCATTTTAATACTATAATAATCACAAACTCTGGTACCGAGTTTGAGCTTCAAAGGCATTGTATTGCATTCTTTTATATAAAGCATCCAGCTTGAGCTGGAAAAGATGAGGTTAATTGATGGTAGCATTAGGGAATGAATACTTACTACAATTGTAAGAGAATGCAAGTGAAACTAATGAGTTCTCCTCCTGTGGTTTATGGGCTAGCACTTAAAAATAGGGCAAGAAACTCAGTCTGGGTGAAACTAGGAATGCTTTTTTTTTTCCTAGAAAGCAACCATTTCATGTGTTCTGGACATCTGTTCAGTAACCAGGGGAGAAGGCCTTGAGGCAAACTCAGGAAATGCAGGAGAGATTTCATTTTATCTGGTTTCAAAACAACTCTGTCTTCCTGGAGCTGGCTGAATGTGGAGGCTACAGAAAGAACTGGGGATCTCTGTGTTAATTTACTCCAACCAACTAATGCACTTTTCCTTTTTAACATCTTCACCAGCAATCCTCTGGCCCAGATTCAAAAGAAAAGAAAAAAGAAAAAAAAATAGACCTTTGATTTTTTTTCTTATAGCTGTTTTTGCCAGAAAGATAACATGTATAATGTGCAAATTTGTAAATCATTATGAATTTCTTTATTTTCTGATGCAGGAACAAGACTGTCATGTTTTGATCAGTAGTCCAACCTATTTTTGATTTTGTCAGTCGTTTTACTGGCCATCTGTGTAGTCAGTACAGCAGACCAAGGCTGCAAATTAAATAAACAAAATAATCTTTTTTTTAAAAAAGGAACCAATCAAAGAAAGACCAGACAAGATTTGAGAGTTGCATCACCCTTAAGTAGAGCATCTTTTATATGCCAATTTTCACCTAAGATGTCTTTAAAAAGGACTATGAAGCTAGAAACCTGTAAACGTTTCATACAGTTGCTGATAATCTCACACTTCCACATTTTTGGTTGTTTCACACCAAAATGTTTCAGGTATGAAAAGGAACCATTTGTCAGGCAATGGACTAACCATTCATACCTCAATTCGATAATGATTTAAAGTAATTTTCTGACATATACTTGCAGTTTTTTATTAGAAGATGTGTTTAAAAGACTCCAAAATGTGACGCATAAATTGGGAGAAGGTCACCGATTGATAGTTTAGTTTGATTAGGGACCATAATCACTTATTGTTGCTTATGATTCATGACTGACTCAAATGTGAATCAGCATCTCAATTAATAGAACTAAGTATTAACAGATTATTAAAATATTCAATATTTTGTCATTTTCATTATTATTTATCTGCAGCAAAATAACTATCTACGTAAAATAGAGACGTAAAATAAAATGCATCCACTCAATATATGGGCACAAAATGGAAGCAGATTAAATTGGATTGACTATAGGTTATGTGAAGCTGGAGATACATTGTGCCATCTTTGGTATTTTTAGCTAAAGAAATGGGAACAAATTGTGTAGATAGCCTATATAGGTCTGTTACTACATTTAAAGCTTTTTAAGGAAAAATCTTGAGAAACTTTTGCCTTTGCAAAAATGGATCAAGACCCTTTTTTTTATCAAACTATAAATAAACAGGTAATGAGATTGCAATTTTTAAATGAAAACTTAGGGGAAATTCTTCGACTGGGGAGAGAAATTGACATCATTCTATTTTCATCGTA
Source organism: Poecilia reticulata (assembly GCF_904066995.2). Classification (NCBI taxonomy): domain Eukaryota; kingdom Metazoa; phylum Chordata; class Actinopteri; order Cyprinodontiformes; family Poeciliidae; genus Poecilia; species Poecilia reticulata. The sequence goes on from NC_088845.1 coordinate 11,650,869, forward strand.
TCACTGAGAATTTCTGCTAGAAACTGGCAGCTAGAGAGAAAGTTTGCGACCTTAGGTCCAAGTTGAATTGTTATAATTAATGTCACTACTTCTTCGATGCAAACAGACATGAATAAGCACCACTTCTCTTTTATTTTATCTTATAGTCTAGCTTGTAATCTAGCGGGGAGTCGGTGCCTCACCTTCTCTGGCTTCTTGTACACAGCTGGCCACTGAGAGCTGTCATCAAAGTAGAGCAGGATGTTCTGACAGCAGCGCGACTGCACAGAAGGGAGACAGAAACAGAAAGAGAGATCACACTGGGGTGGTACATCGATCAGCGATATCACAGAGGTGATTTGACGTGATAACAGTGCAGAACTGGCTCAAGCTAAAACATGTAAAGCGCTGCAAGAAGAGGCTCATATATTGGTTAATTCATTAAGAGGAAATAAGGAAAGAAGGAGATGCAAAAAGAGATGTAGTCTGGTAATAAAGGAGAAGGAGAAGTAGATGAGGGTGTGAAGTCAACTCAACAGTATTGTGATACCGGTTAATATAATGAAGTGAGATAGAATAAAAGAGAAAATGGGAAAGCTAATTGAGTGGAAGGTACTTTGGAAAGAGAAACGGGGGCAAAGAAGACAAGTACGTTCACTTTGCTAGATGGTGTGGTAAGCCAAGCTAATGTGGAAAAACACTTTGGCATTACAACAAAACTTAAAACAAGAAACTCAAATTTATAGGTTGGAATACAAACTATTGTTCTCAATAAAACCATAAATTAGATTGAAGGATAAATATAACAAAGGATAAATATCTTCCATTAAAAAAAAAATTAATTTTAAATGTCAGAGCAGCAACGTGTTTTGGTAGAAATATAGTTAGAAGCACATTTTGCAACTGTGTTGCATCACCTCATATTTTTATATCACTGTGAGCTTTTGACAACCAAGAAAAGTAATGGTTATAATTTTAAAAGCAAGTCATATTATTTCAGTTATTCAGCAGTAAGAAGCATTGTAGCTTTTCTAAATATTTAGTCTGTGACAAGACTGAAGAGACTAGTTGATTTGTTGATGTGTTGTGAAAAAGACATAGAAAATGGAGCATTTGACATACATTTCTTCACCTTTAAAGACTTTATTTTTTTAAATAAATTGTATGTCTGCGTGCATGTATGTATGCAAGTTAAAAAAAACATTTTCAAAAAGAGCCAAGGATTTTAGTCTCAAGATTTGGTTACAATATCATCGTCCTTGGACAACTTCTACAAAAACATTGTTTTTCTTTAAGCAAAATATTAGCAGTCCTACCTTTGGGTAACGAAATTTAAAATCCAGCCGACCAAACTCTGTGAGAAAGCAGAAACGTGTGAGGAAAACCCAGTCCTGCAAAGAGAAGAAGACAATAATCAGACAAAATTAACAATTAAAATCAGTAAAATAAAAAAGCTGCTCACTAAATGCTAAAATATTGTACTCATTTGGAAGTAAGAGCCAAGATGTAAAAATGGATGTTTATTAGCATTTGTTCGTCGCGAAGATGCAGCTATGCACCACCACTCAGGATGCTCTGTCTCTTCTGCTCTTAATGCCTGGAACATGTTTAGAAATAATTGGTGAGGAGTATTCTGCATATACAACCATCAGATAATGGACATTGGATAATGAGGCCAGCCTTGTTTATGGATTTCTTTAACAAACATTTAGACACAGCAAGGCTAGCATTTACATGCTAACATCAATCAACATGGTCTCATGTTAATCGTGTCATTCTTCTTCTGGTTTCTCTTAATGGTTGGTAAGCATTAAAGCATGTTGCAGTTCAGCTGATGGAGTTTGAAATATGATTTAAATAAATTCATACATTTATAAAGAAGAAGATTTCCATTTTATTAGATAAGTCACATTAGCATGAATTGAAAATGTAATACATTTTCCTTGATACAAAGTCAATTTTGTTTTAGGGCTTGAAATATTTTGTCATATGCTCTGTAGTAGTAAAAGTCCTTGGTAACTGATTTTCAAACCAAGCTGACTCTTATGTCTTGTATAAACATAGGCTTTGAACGCTAGTAATATGCGACTGAATTCATACTTTAAAAAATGAAATGAAAAAAGGCATTAGCTCAGCAATGGCTCCTGTTTTCTTAGCCCTACTTTTAGCTCTGCAGTAGTTCCAGTGATTATATATTAATGTTATTGTGGATGTTTTGTCAGGCTAAAAAGATTGAATGAATCAGTCCAGGTAAAAACAGATAACATCTGGCATCTATTTGACTACCGATTAGATGAATTAAAAATAACCTCAAAGACAATAAATCTGAACCAAAATAATTAAAAAGAAAAAACAATGAATTGTATACATCATACACGTCAAATTTTTCATTAAATTTTATTTTAGTTACAAAACAGGATGTACACACACAGGGGGCTAAAAAGTACAAAAGAAGGAAGAGGAGGCTCAGGGAAGAAAGACAATAAAACTTGGCATAGTTGTGTGGGAGCAATAAAGAAAAAGATTGAGAAAGAGATATAACAGCAGGGAAGAGCTTCAGGATTGTTAAAAAAAAAGCGCTAAAAATAAATGTGAAACGGGGGTATAGAGGTAGAGGCAAGAGGTTAAACAGTTAGAGAGGGTAAACAAAGAAGGTATTACGGGACTGCTGTGCATGTTAATGAAAAAGAATACCTGCCTGTCCCTAATATTATTCAGCCATCAACTTGGCAGCAGCATGAGACCAGATAATAGTGCTGATGGTGTGTTTCACTTAGATTACATAAGGCACTGCAGCAGTGTTGGCATGGCAGATCAGTCACTAGTGGCCTTATATATATATAAGGCCAAATACTTTACAGCTAGGGACAGATGAACTTTCTGTTGATAAGTGCAAGTGTTGCGGTGATGAATGCAGCACATGGACCAAATAGTCAACAGTATGTGCCAATTTGCATACAACCTTTTCCATCTGGATGACTGTGGAGCCCAGCTGAGGTGGGAAGAGTAAATGAGGAGTAAACCAGAAGAAGACATCTAATCTTTCCGTCCTCAAAATTTCATGCAAATAACAGCTTTCTCATATTTACTAATAATGAGGAGGCTTTAAGCACTATGTGCTTGTTGCCAAAAGAGTGGCAGAAAAATCTGTATAAATTTTGCATTAAATAATATAACAAATCCCCTAATATTCATATTTTCCATTTCATTCATTTTTTCTGAAACAATTTTGATAGAAAGAAAAAAATAGACATCGGATCAAGTATCTGAAAGCGATTTTTATATTCTAATATTTCCACAATAGGGCACCATGTTTTTTGTTATGGATTTATTATCACAGTTGGAATTTTTATCATTTTAAGTATGTGGTCAATTTTGTTCTGTGATATCCAAACAATGTTCAGACAAAGCCATGTTTATTTTCCTTAAAAACTTAAGCATCTTTCAGAAAAAGAATACCTGTAAGCCAGGACCTGGACACCTTGAAATACCTCTCTGCGTTTTCTGAAAGAACCAATGCAGTCAGAGGGGATGAAGTCACTCGCTGCTGTCAAGCCACTGATCTGCCAACTGAGGTAGTAGCAGCAAGCTTATCTAAGGGTTAACCATCTTTTTGATATAAATGCCTGATACAGAGATCATTGACAGGCTTTGCAACCAACTGGCTGGTGGATTTAAGACAAAAGCAGAGCAGGAGCACCGAGGTGCAGCGTGTTACGTACTTTCCTGTTTGCAATAACACAGGGGACAGGTTGCAAAGAAGATTACAGAGACAGACAGGAATAAAGTTAGTTTCCTCTGCTGTGGTGATACTTGAAAAAAATAATAAAATCAATGAAGCAAACCAGGATTCATGTTCAACGTCTTAGAAGAGGATGTCTGACCACTCTTGTACCAAGCTGTCTAATCAACCATTAGATTCATATTAGCATCAACACCATGTGTAGTGGGTAATCTTTTAGTTGGGAGAGAGAGCTTGATGGAGCGTTTTCCAGATCCCTACATTTTCCAGGTGAGAAAGACTGCAGTCTGCTGTGCGAGGTGCATCCTAAAGCATGTGAACAAAACTGATTAAACGAGATTGATTAACAACTGCTGCAAGCATTCATCCATGACATTTCAATGGGAACAACACACTACAAAATAATTTCCACTTAACAAAAATTCAATTTTCACTTAAAAATTGCAGTCACAGATAAATTTAATAGAGGACATTGAAAAAAACATTTAGTCACAGTGCAACAGCTTTAATTACAAGCAGAGTTCTAGGTGGACCAATCTGCATGCACCGAAACAGACTGCAGAGATTTTCCAGAGTAAAAATAGACAGGTTTTCAGTGGGATTGACAAGTGTTGGATAGATATAGACAAGCTTGTTTCAACATCCAACATATGCTATAGAGCCAGTCTGAAGTGGGTTCTGTTTCACTCAAAGATCACCCTTGATGAGAGATGGCAAGGTAGGGTGTGCTGCTAACCAAGACCCATTATCTCTGAGCAGTAGCTAACTGACTGAGTGGCTACTTATTCCTCTTCCTTGGTGAAGGAAATCTGTATCTTTTATTATTTTTGAAAGGTCGAGACAAAAGTAAGAAGCTTTCTTGGAATCTGTGGGTTTGGTTAAGAATGACCTAAAGCTTAAATCACCAAAACTGGTTTCTGAATTTCTTTGTTCATTATAAGTAGTCCATTAACACATCCTATTTAAACCTCTAAGTGGACTTTACATCATGATTCCCAACATCAATCAATCAATGTTTTGTATTCCTTGTGTAGTATCATAGGCACGCTATCCTGGATATTCCATGCGTTTAGCTGTTTTAATTCATCTGGATAATTCAATTACCTTAACAGTTTCTCAGGTTCCGTACAATCTGGTTATTGACATCAAGCAAAATGGAGAACATGCAACATATGCAGAACATATAGTGCACTGATAATTGCAAAACACTATCTGCATGAATGCGCTGGTGACTGAAGACATAGAAGTTATGTCTCCAGGTTCTTAGTGAGAAAATGCTGAGAACATAGCAGGGGCATCTTTGTTGGAGATGTTAAATACAACCCACCTTTGAGCAAAGTTCCAATATGCAAAGGCATGCTGGTGACAGTAAGTGGAATATTTTCTGCAATTGATGTATTCAAAAAGAGCAACAGGCACAAGATAGATGATACTGCCAGACCCAGAGGTGAGAAACTTATTTTGAATGGTTAATCCGGCCTAAGGCGGAGTCCTACAGAGCTCGATAAAGATGTAGGTAGATGAGGAGAGGGCATGCAAGTACAGGCAGGCAGAGTAGCATTCGACTCACGCAGGAAAACTACGGTGTGGGAAGAGTTTAGTAATACTAAGAAGCAGGATTTTCAGTTTGCTTCAAGGAGATTCAGGGAAAACCATGAATCATTGTACATTTACTGCTGTAAAGGTGCTTTGTTGACCCCATTTAATGATGCAGTCCAGTAATGGAATAAATGCTTGTTTCACAGAAATTAAAGATTCACATGGCTGTTTGTTCCCATCTGCTATTCCTAAAGGAAAATATCTGGTAGCAGTTAGTGAAGAGTTGAACATGAGGTCCCGCTCGAAAGCATGGAAACCAACTGGATTATCATTAACTGAATCTGTCTGTGTGACGGACCTGCAGCCAGTTCAAGGTGCTTTCTGCCACTGCCACACTGAGGGCTGGAAATACACAGCAGCTACTCCATCACCCACAAACTGGCATTGGGACTAGGCAAATATAGAGACAAAAACAGAATATCTGTCTTGCAGTATATTTTCTGTTACATTTCTTACAAGATATTTACGATACTGAAACACAGGTAGCAGGAAAGCATCTTGGCTCATATCTAAAAGCATAACATCATACTGTTTATGGCGCCTGCTTCACGGTGGGAACCAGCAACTGTATCTGTTGATGATTGCCTCGCCTTTTTATTCTGCTTTCTGTGGGACATTTCTGAGCCTCCCCATTTTGAGCAGTGGGTGGGTTGCAGCTCTCAAAGATTTGCGTTAAATGAACTTTGACAGAAAACTTTCACATTAAATACACCGTTGCAGCTACACCTGACAGCAATGTGGGTGACTTGTTTTTTCCTAAAATAGAAGCTCTTTGAAACAAGCTACATTTTACCTTTTCTTTTTTATTCCATCGGTTCTCTGTTACAAATGCGTCTCAAAAGTTTGATTTCTGTCCCAAAAAAGTCCCAAACAGTTGGACTTTTTATATCCATCTTAATCAATGTGAACGATTTTGTGTTTTGAGATTACTTTTTAAGTTGCTTCAAGTGCAATTCTTACCTGGTGGAGTGAGAATCTAAACCAACATACTTCAAATGCAGCTTTTCCCCTTGAGCAAAAGGAAGAAGGACCAACTTGGGGCTGCTTGATTAAATAATGAAACAAACCAAGTGTGCCTAGTGGAGTTCAAACCTTATTGTTATGTTTTTGAGCTCCAGCAGAAAATATTTCACTGTAGGCTGAGACAGTAGAGTGGAAAGATTGTATTACAGATGCAGTCCTACTACATTATGCCACCCACTCCCAAAAGTTAGATATGAATATATAAGTAATCTGTTCTGCAAAAACCAAAATAAAACTATTTTCTTGGTGGAGTGTGGAGGATGAATGTTGGAACTCACAAATCGAGGGAAAAAAAACCTGGCTATGTATCAGTGGATCCGTCTGCATCACTCGGGAGAAGGCAGTGGGTGAACAGACTGTGGCTCAGGCAGGTATTTTCTTTTAGTATCCATTGAGCTCTGAGCAGACGCCTAACCTCTGTGATCTAACTGATGATGCTCAAGTCCCTGCAGCCTGTTCCTGCTGAGCTCCAGTCTTTTCTCCTCCACACTTCTGCAGTTGACACTGATTGGTGAATCTTTTCTAATCAGGGGCAAATGGCAGGTTTAAAGCAGGATAATCTGACCTGACAGACTGAAAACAAGGATATACGAGGGGGGTTTTATGTGAAAAGAATATCTGTACAAACCCTCAAACCTTCAAATGGTTTAAAAAAAAAAAAACAGACTGCATATTATTGGGCAAGGCAAGTTTATTTCTAGGTCCCATTCACATACAAGGTAGTTCACAGTGTTTTATAGGGATACACAATATAGTGCAAATATACCATAATTGCTATATCAATGTGTTTAAAAATTAAAGGGCTGTTTGGAATCCAATAATTGTTAGCTAATGTATCCCAAGGGTTATGGACATTCATTTTACAAGCTAATATTGGAAATAGACTCACAGCAGCAGATGCTCATACCGGACACATTGCCCAAAATGCTAGAGGAAACAGAGACCAAAGCAAAGACAGGAAAGAGAGTAAAGGAAAAAAGAGGCACTTAGCAACTGTTATCATTATCTCAATGTTTACCAATGTTATCACCAGTGCTCTATTGTTTTTTAGAAGAAAACCCAGGTCTAAATATTTTTTTTAATTAATCAATAGCATAATGAACTGAAAAGTAAGCTTTGTCTTTATAGGAAAGCTACTGTAAACATTAATGTTCCTGAGATCAAGAAGACAAAGGCTTCTGCCTACCTCAGCTTTTCAGAGAATTAGTCCCAGAGCTGAGGAGCACAGACATTAAATGTTGTCTCTCCTTGTTAAACCCCTTTCTGGAAACTCATGCTTTTCGCATGACAGATAACTCCAAAATGTACTTAGGTCCATTCAGTGCCTTATGCAACATTCACAAGATTTTATAGTCCTTTTATAAATGCCCATGCAGTGAATTATTCTCTGTGTAATGTGAGCCATTTTCCAGGTGTTAGTCAGGACTCTGGCAGGAGCATTGTGGACGAGCTGAAGCTGCTCAATTGATTTTTAAAGTTTAATTCTGTGGTTTGAGCAGTCGGGTAGTTGATTGCACGGTTAAGTGCTAGGTTCAAATCTTGCCTAATGACTTTTCTGCATTGGGATTGCATGTAAGGGTTCAGCATTTTTTTTTCCCTTGTTGAATCACAGTTGCAAAAGAAAAATGTAAATCTCAGAAAGCAGAAAGATTTAGAAATGAGTAGCAATTACAATCGTCTATTAGTCAAAATGAGTCTTTTCAGTGGAAATCTGGATTCCTTCTGTGACCCGACAACAGAAATAGAAAAGTATATGAGAGGGAAGCTTTTGTTTTTTTTCTCTCAAAACACAGCTATGTAAAAATGCAATATATAGTCAAGCATAAAAGCAGAGAAACAAATTATGCAGTTTCCCCCCCCCCCCCAATACATCTAAGGATATGTCAGCCAGCAACCCTTGGTATGCATAGGTAAATTCGTATTTTATTTATTTAGTTACTAGACAGGTTCCTGGGAAGTTCAAGTTTAGGATGTCTATGTGAGAATGAGATGGCTGCCTCATTTAAATTTCAAGACAGTGGATCATTTCACCAGATACTGATCACCTTCTTCTGGCATCTTAAGAGCCAGTGTGTTCAGTGATGCTTTCTCACATACAAAAAAATAAAACAATCTTGTGGGTATCTAGATGCAATAAACATGAGTCCAAGTAGAAAATGAAAACATTAGTATTTTCTATAATGTTATTCAACCATAGGAGTGCAATGTGGTACCACAAGGTCTTGCAAATAAAAACTCCTCAATACTTTTGCCTTAAGTGAAGTTTGTGTCAAAGTGTTATCCAGCTGAGGTTTTCATGCAAGCATTATATTATATGGGGTGTGCTTTAAGTTTAACACCTTGTATCCTTATTTAATGTCCTTATTTTGAAGAAAGAAACTAAGAATTTTCAGTTGTCCAGTTCTGTTGACAGCAAAAAGTGCTTGTTATGCTATCTAACAGCAGAAGCTTACAAAAGCCCTGAAGAAGCATCTACCACTCTTAAATTGTTTATCTGACAGAATTTCAAGTCTGCCCAAAAACTAGAGTGGCCCCTAATCGCTGTGAATACCAGTCTAGTGTATCTCGATCAAACCTGAACCACATCATTCTACATAGAACAAAAATAATATGAACCATAATTTAAGACTTTTGAACGTTTAATTTACTTTTTGGTAACACGAAAAAGATCATTCTCAAAGCTTGTTTAGCATTAGGACTGCTTAGAAATAAGAGAAGTTTAAATATCTTGGTGTGTTGTTTGGTAGTGATGGTAGGATTGAGCGGGACATAATTAGACTGATTAGGTCCTGGTCTGCAGTAATTTAGGAATTGCTCCAGTGTGTTGTGAAAAAAAGATGGAAAATAAATGTTATTACTCCAGATAAATGTTATTACTCCAGGTACAACCTTGCTTATAGTAATGAGAAATGGATCATGACTAAAGGAATGAGATCCTGAATACAAGTGGCTTCAATCAGCTTCGTCTGGAGGGTAAACAAGCTCGGAGTTAGAGTCACGGTAAGGAGGTCCGCCTTAAGCTGGACACCTGAGATGGAGTAACTGCTCCTCTATATCAAAAACAGTCAGTTGAGGTTGTGGGGGTATCTGGTCAGGATGCCTCGTTGACACCTGCTTTTTAGAGGAACAAAATGGAGGGCCTAGTCCACTCTGGCCAGCTTCATCTCCGTCAGCAGATCCTGCACAGCTCTTCTCCATTGTGGGTTCTCATTTCTAGGGTAGTACAAGCCCAGCCCAGAAGCGTACTGTGCAGAAGTGAATTGACAGACAGTTGACTGCATTCACTGATTGGCCCATGTTTAACATCATTGCAAATTCCAAACAATATTTCTGATATACTATTGGACCAATGGACATGTCATCTGCTATCACAAAGCTGCACAGTGTGGTGAAGGAGCGTAATTATAAGATTAATCACAAGAAGTTCACCAGAAGCACATGCATTAACTTTTGGAGCAGAGTAACGGTGATTTTGCAGCCCTGCAAGCAGATCGTCTGTCTGAAGAACGAGACAGCAATGAGGAAGAGAGAAGCGGTTGCTGCTGTGGTCAGCGTTCTGTCAGTGATACAGTTTTGTGTTGCTGGTGTGAAACTCCAGAACTACATAATATTAATTTGGTATTGGAATTTTTTTAAATGAAGTTCATGTTTGGATATTGTCTTACTGTAAATCATTTGACTGCATTACCTAAATCCAAAAGGTTGCACATGTTTAAAAAATAAAGTGCCAGGAAATAGACCAGTGGTTCTTAACCTGGGTTCGATCGAACCCCAGGGGTTCGATGAGTCGGTCTCAGGGGTTCGGCGGAGCCTGTGCTGCGGAAGTAAAGACACACTTGTGTAAAGTCGTGATGACGCGCCCCGCTTTGCCATCACTTGCTGCAGAGGATCACGTTACATTGCTTAGCCAATCAGTGCTGCGGAGGAGCACTGATTGAACGAGCTCCACTCTCAGCATGGATTTGAACTTGTGTCTTTATTTACTTCAGCAAAGCTCACCATTTTTATCAAATTCTGTAGCCTTTGGTGTACTTCTAAATCTGCTCCATAGTTGCATCTTTTTGGGCTTTCTACTGCCTCTAGTGGCGTGGGGGTGGTAACACAATTAATATAATTACTTTACTAAATCAGAATACCGCAAAGTCTTATTTATTATTAATGTTTCATTATCTTAAGAATGTAGAGCTAATTAAATTATCTAAACAAGACCTTAAAGTGGTTCCAATTTCTCTCGATGGCCAACCTGTTGAAACTGTGGCAAATTTCAAATACCTTTGGTCGTTCCTGGACAGTCAGCTCAATTTTGCTGAAAACACTGACTATATTTTGAAGAACTGTTCTCAGAGACTCTACCTTTTAAGACTTAGTGATCTTCTTAAAGTGACAAAACTAGACTCTAGTTGGGTCACCCATATGTCTTGAATTTGGAAAAAAAAACAAAAACATTTTATCACGAAAGAAGGGTTCAGTGAATGCGCATATGAATCTGATGGGTTCGGTACCTCAAAAAAGGTTAAGAACCACTGATATAGACATACTTATATGTATAACAAAACAAATATATGTATTTATTTTGTTAACTTAATGGTTTTTATTATATTTGGATGTGCGGTGAATTTAAATAAGACAAAATGAAATATCTGGGGGTTTTTAGTCCATCCATCCATCCATCCATCCATCCATTTTCTGTACACCCTTGTCCCTTAGTGGGGTCGGGAGGGTTGCTGGTGCCTAACTCCAGCTAATGTTCCGGGTGAGAGGCGGGGTCACCCTGGACAAGTCACCAGTCTATCGCAGGGTTTTTAGTCCATCAAAACCAAAACGGAAAAAGTTTCTCCGTTGCTGAGTGTCACTGCAAACTTCATCAGAGAGTCGTCCACAACCGCTGCACATTCGCATCCCGCCCACATTCCCATATGCACACCCACATGGAGGAATGGAACCGTAATGGAGACGCTCAGAACTGGTGTTGAACCAAACTCCACATTAACTGGCTAGAGAGAATCAACAATGGAGAAGCAGCTTTTGTTTCTAGACAGGAGTGACTTGGAAAGTTCCAGTTGAGGCGTGCATGACCTTTGCCCCTGCAGTCCAATCTCAGATAAGTGAGTCGATGGAGGTATAACTGGGTAGTGTTACATTCTATCCGTGCATATCTCATCTGTCTCCTGCAAATTGTTGGATATATTAAAAAACTTTTCATGTTTATTCTGAAATTGAAAAATAATTTAAAGAAAGCCTTTTTATTCACAGTCACACAGAAGAAACTGCAGCATATTTTTACCTTAACGATCCGCTTCCTTAATAAAAGAGAGATTCTGGTCCACTCCTATGAACTTTGAATCAGAGAACGACCAACAAAACACCTCCTACACCATTATACTGCAATTACCTCCTTCCAGCGTTCTCCCCTATATAAACAAGCCCTGTAATTTCTGTGCTGAGAAATAAAGTGCAACTAGAGCAACATAACATAGCCAGCTCCGCTGCCTCCATATATCACTACAAACAGAACCGCAGCCATATTTCAGCTACTGCCAGCCAACTCCAGCGCCTGGAGCTGCTGGGTTATAAATTCAAGGGAAAAGCCAGGGACTCATGCCGACCTCGGAGCATCGTCTGTAAGGCGACGCTTAAGGCTGTAGCCATGACAGCAGAGGGAAGAACTGACCCAGAGATGAATCCCTGCAGTGAGCCGAAAGGGGTTGTCAAGGTTGAGGTGGTGGAATGGAGGAGGGGGCGGGGGCGTATCATTTAACACACCACAGGCTGGGGCTATGAAAGACCCCTTTGTTAGGGAAACAAACACAAAGAATTAGCGACAAACATCTGTCAGCCAAACAGAGGCGCTTTTCACAGGTCTGAAATATGCAAGCCCACCACCATCCAAACACAGTTAATTCACTCTCCTTTTGCCTCACTCTTCAACTCCAATATACCTTCATTTACAGCTGCCATAGAAACCTCAAAGGACATACCTTCATCTACAACAAATATCAATTTTTATTCCGTCCTGCTCTTTTCCATTTGCGCTCCAGTGTTTTTCAACTCAATTCCACATGCTTCTGACAATGATGTTCAAAGCAGTAAATTAGTTTGACTTTGTTCCAATATGAGCAAATTCTCTGTGCTTTTCACACATACAAATAAGGCAAAACGGTGCCACTTGAGCGGTGAATACACACATTTATAAACTGAAAGCAGAGGAATCAACTGGTTATTATCCTCATTCATAATTAATCGCAATGGCTTAAAAAACAGCAAATCCGTGGCTAAAATCACAACTGTCTGGCTAACCTTTTCTCAATTGAAACGGACGCTTATTAATTGAAAATACAAAATTTGATATGAATTCAGTAGCCGCTGTTGAATGACAGAATTGTTTCTGTTGCTTTCAAAATGAAATGGATGGAGGCATTAACGAAAAGAGAAAGAAAGATACATAAAACTTTGAGAAAAAAAAAATCTGTTGGAAATTTCAGTCCCTGGATGTAGTCTTTAATATGCAGCCAGAGGAGCCACTACTCTTCAAGAAAGGCTTTGAACAGGATTTTGGAACCTAGCTGCAAGGATTTGCTCCCTTTCCGCTGCAGGGGCTTTAGAGAGGTCAGGTGCTGATGTCAGGCGATAAGGCCCTGCTTTCAATTCGGCCTTCCACTTCCTCCCAGAAGGTATTTGATGGGGTTGAGGTCAGGTTCTGTGCACACCAGTTAAGTGTTTCTAAAACAAACTCAAAGAGCTTTCTGTTTTGGACATGGCGTTATGTACTGGGAACTGACAAAAGAAAAAGGCCCCCTCCAGTTGTTTCTTTGCTGTTGAGGATTGGATGTATAACTTTTTCCAAAGAAAACATGAGCTAAAATTATAACACAAACCATAAAAAGAACAGTTTCCCAAATATGAGGATTTGTACACTTTTAGGTTTCACACTGTCGGTCTTAGAAAGCATGCAGTTTGATGGTGACACTAAGGCTTGAGGAAATTTTATGCACATTTATTAAGAAAGCAGAGCTGATTATAAAAATGTTTTAAAAGGCAAACCTCCCTAAGACATTAATCCATATTTGCTGTCCTGATCAAAGCCTTGGAAAAGCTGCTCGATGTAGTTCAGGTATTTTCTGGCTGAAACGGCTCACATGAGCCGTTTTAGTTCATCTGAGCTGAGCTGTTTACATGAAATGTAAAACATCTTGAAAACCCAGCATTTTTGTTAGATAACTGAGGTATAATGATTATGTTGAATTGTTTATTTATTTGTATGGGACAAATCCTGCATGTTGTTCAGAGTGTGCAGCCGTCTTAAACTGGAAATGATTGTGTTATGGGTGTGTATCCCTAGAAACAGGACAATGATGGTACGGTTGTAGGCCAAACCAATGGCAATACTGATCAGAAATTAAATCAGTTAACAAGGTGTGGTTTATTGATGAATGATTATACCACAATTTGCTACAGATTACACTGGTTTTACATGTGTAGTTTTACAAACTGACAGGATAACATAAACATTAGAACATGAGCAGGCAGGATTCAAATTTTGGAAAATTAGCCTGATATGCATGGATGAAGGTCAGAGCTCAATATTTAATATGACTAATGCAGCCTTGAAAATATGGAGGTGAAATATTCCATTAGGGCTGAGACCAGAAGATGGTCAAAGCCATCAGTGGTGTCCTCTGCTGGGGCTTGATGCCTTGTGACCCAGCATGACTCCATCTATGAGCTCTGCTGGTAATTAAGCAATGAGTACGTCCTCAACCCTGATGGTGCTAAGAAGGGCATCACTGCTGATCAACAAAGAGGGCTAAATGAAACAGGAAGTGTGTGAAATGCAACAGGATAAATAAAATAATTTAAGAGTTGTGAGAACTATGCTGCTGTACTTTTAGGGGTGTGCATATTTCTGCTTTTATGGAAATGTTTTGCTATTAAAGAAATTACTTGCTTCTAGACATAACATTTTACCTCATTCAGTTTATTGTGTGTTTTTCTTCATTTGATTATTTTTTTTAATCTGTGACTTGAAATATTCTACAATGGCATGATGAGAAAAACTCTATTGTTGTGATTTTTTTTCATGATTAAAGTCACTGATCACTTTTACAAACAGAATCTAAAATATGAACCAGATACAGTTTTACTATAAAATAAATATTTTTGCTACTCAATCCTAATTCTTGTCCTGTTTGTAATCATTGAGGCTCCTCTGACTGTGGGTCAAAATGCATTTCTCTGGCAGATATAAGGAGATCCTTACATCTCAGCAGTTCCAGTGTTCAGATGGCACATTTTTACAACTTTAAACATTGTTTAAATTTCATTTGGCACATTTAAAAAAAAAACTATCAATAGGAGCTTAGTTTATCATAAAGGTTGCCAATTGTTTGTCTCCAACAGTTTTCTTTAGTATATTTTAAGTGGATTTAAAGCTATAAGTCAGACTCTTTTGTAAGATCAGCCAAATTATGTTTAGAGTAGTGAGCTACAGAACATGTCATGATCAGGTTTCTTATTTTGTTGTAAATTGTTAGTTGACCAAAGATAAAATCCCCAAAACAGGGCTCCATGCACAAGTACCTCTGGTGGCATCGCATAAAGAAACATTTTTCAAAGTAGACCCATTTGTAATTTTAATAATTTCCCCTCTTTATTTGAAGTCCTTAAATCAAATGTCTCCATCAAAACATGTTGGATGTAGATACATGTTTCAGTCAAAACACTGAATGGATTTCAGTAATGTATGAGCCCAATAACTCACAGGGAAGGGGCATTTTGTAAAAAAAATACTGCAGTAGAAAGGAACAATTAAATTCATGACCAAAGATCTTCATTGAGACAGATATAGTCTGGGTAGTTCCTCCTATTAAAGTCCCAAAGATTTTTCTTGCAGAACTGTTGCATCACCTGCTGCTTCTGCAGAAAATAATTGCCAGGGAGACAAACAGGGGTCATGGAGTCAACCTCTGGCATAACAACATAAGGCTGGACCTTGTGCAGCTGAAATGGTTTAGTATCAATGTCAAAATGTCTCAGAAGTAGCTCTTCTTCTGCCACAGTGTGTTCAAATATTAACTATATGCTCGATTCTTGTGCATCTTGTAAACTCATGTGCCTAAATACAGAATTAGAAGAATTAGTTGGGTTTTACTCTCCAGAGTTCTTCCTCAAAATATATTTTCTGAACTGCTGCAGCAGAAACCCATCCTTCATAATGGGAGGTTGGTAGGTTATTGCTATTGTACACTAAATAATAAAAAATATACACTACTCTATGATGTCTTTAATAGCCGACATAGGAATGTTCAAAAACAAGAATGCACTAACCTGAAAAAAGACAGACTTATGGAAGTATATCAGCTACTCAATGCAAGGATATTTAAAGCAAATAACGAAAAGTATGAATTTTATTAAATCAGTAGCTACTTTAATTGTGATTGAATAAACGGAAATATAAGTTACTACATCTACTATATGCAACAGCTTCTGCAGACATATTTGACAGTTATTTAGATCTCCTTTCAAGTAAAAATGTAAATCATTCTCTCATCTCAGCATCATGACCGGCATTTTTTTTTTACTATTTTCAGACATTATATACACAAAGCAATCAATCACTAGCACAATGAATTTAGTTAATAGATGGACAAAATAATTATAAGTTGCAGCCCTGGATAATCAAAGCTTCACATATTTGGCTTGTTTGTTATAAAAGCAGACAGTTGAATCTGAGGAAGTCATGTCAAGCTTCTGTTTTATTTACTGGCTTTCAGAGCAGTTATCACAGCGGTTCTGTAATTCCACAATCGCCAACAGCTAAAATAAGCAGCAATAGTTAGCCTAGCATAGTTCAGTGTCACAGGAGAGCAGCAACAGGGAATGAGGTGTCTACTTTAATCCCTTTTTAGTCCTCCTATTTCCCCAAGGCCACTGCATTGTGATGCAGAGTCACTCAGCCACCTCTCAAATTGTGCGAGTGTGTGTATGTGTGTATGCACACCTCATTAATCAAGTCCTATGCCTTGATGCAGTATCTGGTCAATTCAGCATCTCCCAGCTTCTGTTTCCCTTTAATTTTTGGTTGAGTCCTCACAGTTTCCATCCTCTCATCTCCATAGATTTCTGTCTTTTTTTTCCTCCTCTTTCTCCCAAGATCCATGTTTGCTTGCTAAGCCTCATTAACAATTAATTACCAGTCAGCTAGTCAAGTCACCCCTGGACCGCTGGGCCTCTCAATGATTCATTAGTCAGGGCTACACAACGTGGCACAGTATAAACACACACACACAAAAACGCAGAAGTTTGATGCCTTTTCTTTCAGTTGTTGGGGGTGGTGGTGTGTCGACAGACTTTTGGGGGACACATGAACACACATACACACACAAACACATAATAGCAAGCATATGGAAACACCTCACATGCGTGAACACATCCAGCATCACCTGTATCTAATCACAATGTCCTCATTAAAAAGAGATGAAGGAAAACTGATTGAGTCATGCATACAAGAGGTTCCTGAAAAGTACTTCAAAGTCAAACTAAAAAGACTTTGTTGTGTCTTCTAAAGTTCACTTTGGGAAATCTAAAGAGTTCAGAACTGAAAAGTGAAATTATTTAAATCAAGCTAAAACAAAAGCCTTTTTTCTGTTCTATGTCATTCTATTATCACCTTTAATTCTGACAAAATTCAACAATGAATAACTGTTAGTTCATTAACCTTCATTCCCCTTTTCCTTTCTCCTCACAGGTTGGGAGGTGTCGACTTCAGGAAGTCGAAAGGCCCACTGAGCAGAGCAACGCTGATGAATCTGGGTGCCAAACTTTTAAATTAGAAAGAGAACTTTCAAGGGCACTCGCTCATTTTCATTTATTTCCAAAGGAGTTTCCAGCCACTTCTGGCCCAATCCAAAGATGGTCATTAACTGGGCAGCCAAAAAAAAAATGTTTCAATGTGCCTGCAGCCAATTTCTTCACTCCGGTAATATTCAGCAGGAGTCCAGAAGTTCAAGACTGAAACAGAAATATCCGACCCGGGGGGCACTTACTTTTAATTAGTACATTTTTAAAATGAAAAAAAAAATAACTGCAAGTCATTTTATGAGATAGCTCCATAATCACTTTTATTTGTACTATACTCCACTTCTGCATTGTTTGAAATTGTTGAATTAAATTACTTTATTCTGTTTTTCTTTCCATAGAAAGTATTCCTGGCCCTGTGCAATTATGCTGTAGTGTTCATTCTCATGGATGGATCCACTGGCCATATGTTGTCCTAAAAAAAGAAAGTACTTCAGATTGAATTAAGTCCTTGCCAGAGAAATTGCTCCCATTATACTATTTTCTTTCTGTTTCCATTGAAAGTACTTCTGACCCAGTGATTCGATCGACTCATTTTGGAGATATTAATACCTTTAACTATGTGAACTCTTTTGCTCTTTTGTTCTCAGAGAAAGAAAGCCTGGACCAGTCCTTTTAAGTTTCAAATTGTCTTTAACTTTTGATAAGTAACTGATAAAGCCATTGTTATTAATTAGGTATATGTTTTGGTGGATGCTTAGGGAGTATACTCCTGGCCACGTCCTTCTGTATTTATCTGTCTCTTTCATTAACAGCATAATTAACAGTCATTTTTATCCCATTAAATATAGGCTATTGCTTTGTTTTTCACGTTTTCCTTTTTTGGTACAGTGCCTTGAGATGACAGACATTAGCTGTAAGTGAGTGCCATGAATAGAATTAGCAAAAGTAAACCTGAATGAATTGCAGTAACTAAGATTAAAACATGAATTAATTATTTTAAATTAACTTTTTAATGAAGAAAATTTTAAATGAATAGCTCATGATTAAGTTATACTATACACACATAATTTATGCTCAGTGTGTTTACATAGTATTTGGACTGATGTTGAAAAAAAATTTCTGACTGATTAGAACTTTTATTAATTATTATTTGCATGTAATCTACATAAGAAAAATAAAACGGTATTCCTGAAATAATTTAATATCTTACACCATAGTCTATTGACAGCCCAGGTCAACCAAAAGTCACAGAAAATCCTTACTTAAGTTAATGTTTGCCGCTGTTCACTTAAAATACACACTTCAATGACACAGCGCCTAACAGAGTGTAGATTTACTGGCTTGCTCAGTGGTCCTTTGCTTCTGCTGAATGTTGGAGGAGGACAAAGTTAATTCACTTCCCTAATTTTCCCAGCTGGTTTCAACCCAGCGTCCTTCCTCTGCCCTTAAATCTGGTGAACCACAACCCTCTCAAAGGGATGTTTTATCAGCGCGTCCACACACTGAGAGACACTTAGGCTAATTGTGAACATCAACC
The DNA here is from genome assembly GCF_904066995.2 of Poecilia reticulata. NCBI lineage: Eukaryota > Metazoa > Chordata > Actinopteri > Cyprinodontiformes > Poeciliidae > Poecilia > Poecilia reticulata. The sequence continues at coordinate 11,669,546 of NC_088845.1, forward strand.
TGCCCACAGAAAGCGGTTGACCATTCTTCTGCACCAGCAGCTTTGGATAGCTGTGTTTGTGGCTTACTGTAATTTCTGCAGCCAGGTAGCAATTTTTAGCAGTTCATCAATCCCAGTGTGGTAATTTTCCTTGGTCAGTTTACAGCACAGCAAACTTTGCCTTCACTTGTGCAGACGCTGATAAAGTTGCAGGGTAGAAAGACTCAAGCAGAACTTAAACTTTAAATACATTTGAGAGAAGAGAATTTAGAGGGAGACCTTGAAGCAGGAATGCACCACTAAAGTTGATGAGGCGTTAAACTACATGGATTCACATTGCTGTGCATTCAAGACTTCAGAGGACAGTGACGAACATTTGTTTCTTAAAAGACAAATCCTCTGGAGTCTTCTTCTGTCTCTTCCAAACTTTTTCAAGGATCTAAGCTTAGCTCTTAACAGAACTACCCACTGGAAACCTTGATAATACCCAACCTTTAGAAAAGGGAGACAGCTCTCTTACCCTGCAGCAAACAGGGCCAGAGGGAAAGAAGTAGGAGTAGCAGTCCCTATGATTTTTTTTTTGTTTTGCTTCAATCGTAAGCAAAAGCTAATTTTTCAACATAGTTGAGGAGTTGCATATAAATGAATAGCTTCTCCACTTGTGACGTGTTCCTAAAATCAAACTTTATAAATAAATGCTGATTTCTGCAAAGTGATGAGTGAAGAATAAATACAAAGCATCTGTATGTCAAGAGTATTTTAGTGTATATCTAGCATTAGCACAACTTTAATATTAAATAAAGATTTGTACTATTATTTTAACTACAATGAAAAATATATATTTAGGGGGGGGGGAATATATTTTGCATTGAGACTACTGCCTCAGTGCATAAATAGACTGTTCAGTGAGAGTTGGAGAGTGCAAAGAAAATGACAGCAACTTTGCTGAACTCAAATTAGCCTTCCTGTTATCTGCTCTTTCCATCTTACAATGTCAATGTCACATGTCATAGAAAATACACTTCCATTTTAAATACTGTCTGACATTTCTCTGAAAATATATTTTCTAACACCTTACTAATTCAGAAAAAAAATCACATTCACACTCAGCACCAGCTTCTACATTGAAGAGTGGTGTAGTGCTAAGTGGTGCTTATGCATGGTATATTGACTCATTTGAAAAAGATTCGATTTTTTTCAGTGTCCAATTGCTAGGAAGTGTCATTCAGGCAGAAAATTGGTCCATTCTAGTCACCAGCCATGGATTTCTTTTTTATTTATGAGCCAAATAATATTAAAGGTTGAACAATTTGTGAAGTGGCTTGAATGATTTCAAGTCAAAAAGCGATTGAGGTGAAATTGTTGACTCTGCATGTGCCTTGACAGACTTCCACCATCATTCACAGAGGAGAAATTAAGTTCTCTTTAAAAGCTGCTGACATGTTGTTATAAAGGAATCATGAGTTGGTAAACGCTCTCTCTCTCTCTCTCTCTGTCCATTCGTCCGTCTCTCCTTACGAATGCCAGCCAGTGCACAGACATGAGAAATTCTGTTATTGAGTCTATTAAAAACAGAATCTATTAAAAACTGTTTCTATATTACCAGAAAATAGCAAAGCTGAAAGCCAGCGACTGTGGAGAACAAAAAGCAATTTAAATATTGATTCAAGGTACATATTCTTTCTTTCCCTCCAGATAAACCTTGTCACAAATTTTACAGGCAGCGGGACCCGTGTAGCAAAGAGCACTGTCATCTAATCAGTTGCTTGGCATTTCAACATGCCTGCGTCTTTCAGCTACAAAAACTCTGAAACCCAAACACAAAGGAAGTGCCTTGTAAGGCAGCTCCACTCTTCTCTGCGATTGTGTGAATGAGTGACAGAAAACCCTTTCTGCAGTGAGTTGCGGAACCTAACGAAGGTTAAAAGGGTTTGGCTAAGTGCATACCATTTACCTCCCACTCAGCAAAGACATGCTATTTGGTCTTTTTTTCTGGAGTTTTTCTTATAAAATAAATGGAAGGGGAAGCCTCACAGGTGTGGAATGGTAATGATACACTGCAACATTGAGAGGGTGCATTTGTTGCATTTGATGCTATGCTGACGCGTCAGAGTAGAGCTGGACAACACATCGAATCCAGTCCAGTTCTAAATGACTGCTTGGATGCATTTTTTGGTAAACTGTTACATTTTAGGAGTCGATGCGTCAAAATTCTGGTTGCCAAGAATATGTTGGTCTGCTTGGATGGACCGTCACTGTTTTATACATCTCGGTAAACAGCACATTGTAATTATGGAATAAAGAGAAAATAGTATTTAATCCTAAAATTTAACAATCTCAGTGTCATGTTTCCCACTGGATTTCAATCTAGAAATCAATTTTCATACAATCAGGCCAATAATTAAAAACTACTGGGACGGTGATAAAAAAAAAAAAAAGAAACAAAAAAAAAAAAGTCGGTGGACAGAAGTCAAGTTTATCTTGCCAACACACAAAGTGAGAAGGGCAAATTAAAGAAAAATCTCCAAAGCACAGCAATATTTTTCTGAGAGATTATGCTACTGCAATAAACAAGAAAAATATTTCAAGGCTGTTCACGCAGTTTTACTCCGGGTGCTAACAGAAGCAATGAGCTCTGAGTCAAATATTTTTATTCTGTAGATAACCTCCTGAATACTGCAACAACAGTATATAAATAAATCATAATTAATGCTTCCTGCTCAAAATTCTCTTATCAGCAGGAGTCTCTGTGATGTACGACAATGGAGAAATCAGAAGCAGCAAAGCACATTCTGCCAAATGAAGCTTCTCTGCAGGGCTTAAAACGGACAGATTTCAGTAAATAAAAACATAAATATTATGTACGATATGCACAAATATAAATCCAATTAATTAAAATTAATGTGTCTTTTTTTACGAAAAGCTAAGATCTGTGGGATTTTATAATAAATACTGTCCATTTGTAGTCAGGCACATCCAGACCATTTTACCAACTTAAAATTTTTACTGCAGAGTTCTGGAAGAGTAGATGGCTGTTGTTTTATTGAGGAACTAAACAATTGCCCTCACTCAAACACACGCGCACGCACACGTACACGCACACACACACACACACACACACACACACACACACACACACACACGCACGCACGCACGCACGCACGCACGCACGCACGCACATGCACGCGCGCACGCACATGCACGCACGCGCAGTCTTGGAAGTTGCCCAGTGCTGCCTTCTGCCGCATGACCACCGTGCTGCACCACTGGAGCAGGTGCAGATTCAGTCGGTGTTCAAGGGCATGTCAACAGCTGTGGTGTTTGGATAAACGGCTCTTTCTTTGTTTATCTGTTCAGATGTCTGTCACCGTCCAGGGGATTCAAACTGGTCGGATCAATCTCACAGCTGGTCTGATTTTCAGGTTTATTAAAGTAAAGAGATCAGGCAATCTGATGTCAGGGACAAAATAATCAGAGCATGTAGGTGCAACTTAGTAGGTCATTAGGACAGACAAAACTGGTGCTTTGGGGATGACTCTAATGTAAAGATGTACGGAGAAATTAACTATTGTTTAGTTTGAGAGACTGACAGGTAGCTGCCAGGCCAGAAACCACAAAATCTAATCTTCTTCTAATCAGTGAACAACTAAAACCCGCACATTACCACGTCAAAGTAACAACAGCACTCTTTCTTGTTCAATTTGTTACTCGAGGAAGAGGACTAAAAGTTAGATAAAAAAGGATGTAGTAAGCTATTTAAATGGTTCATTCATGGTGCAAGGAAGTGAGAGAAAGCAAGACTTTAAGTGGAAAAGACGCCAGGACGGTTCAGAGGAATACCACAAAGTTGTACTTTTTTTCTCCTGCTAGGGGACCAGATTTCGAAAATGCATTATTAAAGTTATCTTTGCCAAATTACAATAGAAGATGCCAAATTACAATAGAAGATGCAAAAGAGAGTCTGAAATGTCAACTTCCTTATTATTTTGTCTTTTTGACATAGAAATTTAAACCGAGTTACATTTCATGTATTAATTTTCGAGGATAATTTGTAAAACTATCCTCATCACTTGCTCAGAATTCTGCACAAAAATTCTGATTAATGCAACCATACTCGCAACACAAATGCCAGTCAACAGCCAATTCAGTATCACATTGTCTGTGCCACATAGTGGAAAAACATCACTTAAAATAATACTGCATCTGAAACAGTTAGTCCACTAATCACCATGTGTCTGTTTTTCAATACAGGATTAATCCTTCAGGGTTGCAGTGGTGCTGGTGCCTCAGAATCAAGCAATGAACAAGAGACAAGGTACACAGAAGACAGACAGAAGAGAATCCAACCTTGCTTGGTTAAAAAAAAAAAAAAAAAAGAGAAAACTCATAGAGTTTCTTTCTGCATTTCCCAAGAGCTTCCTGCAGGAGCCATCACTTGAGGAAAACGGACACATTCCAGCCCCGTCCTCTGAAAATATAAAAGTCGACCTGTAGCACCGACAGTTAAATTTATGATTCCACTAAAAATGTGTTTGTAAACATCACATTTATAAAAGCTATTAAGTAAATTGTGGCGGTAGATGTAATTAAAATATCATACCTATAGAACTTTCTGAATTATACTGAATCATTACTGAAAGAAGAATACAAACTAAATTTTCTGCAACATAATGAAACATGCTGCCAAAGAGCGAGAGAGAGCAAGACTTCCAGCAGAGTACAGTGTTTGTGTTTCACTTTAGACTTATACATGCTGTTGATTTCACTGACTGAACGAGCATTTTTTTTCTCATAAATTAAAACTACAAGTTCTATGAACCACATTACTATGGCAATGAGGAGTGATGGTTAATTATGAACAACTTGAGCCCAACAAAGCGGTAGAGTGCAGGATAATAAGGACAGGAATTACAAAGTAATAGCTGCTCAGCCACAGTTCTATGTGATGCTGATCTGTGCGACAACAGACCTCAGACCCTGGACCAGGCGTTAGTTTCTGAGGTTCAACACAAACCAAAAGCTGCGCGCAAGCACAGATATGACGCACACCTGTGACGGGTCATCTAATCAATTTAAAGACCAGGAGAGGGTTTCCTAACGTGGAGGCGCTAATTAAAGACAGGCAGACACTGCTGGACCTGAGGGACGTCGCTTACTGGGACCCCGTATACTGTCACAATGAGGCTAAAATATACGCCACATCCGCAGACAGCGCGCAGAGGCTCGACAGAGGAGCCGAGTGTGTTTCCAGCGACAGCTACTGAGAGAGAAGAGGGAACTTGGGCGTAAAATGTAGCACAGTCCAGCTCAGTGACACCTGCATTAAAGTCTAATCAGTCCCTGTCAGCAGCGCACGGAGAAACAAAAATTCTGCCCTCACCTCTTTGGTGTTGACGATGCCTTTGACGTATTTTCCGAAGACCGAATCCACGCAGAGGACAGTGGACAGCACGGCCAGCCACAGGAGTCTCTCCCCGACCCTCACCTCCATCTTTCTCTCTCCCCCGCAGCCGCTCGTCTGCTCTCACAGCTCCCCGAAAAGCCTGCCTCCGTCTCGGGAGCGCGCACGGAGCAGCAGCGCAGAAGGAGGAGAGGGAGAGGAGAGAGGCGCGTCCTCGCAGGTCACCCCCCCGCCCCCCTCCAGCTGTTGAAGATGGATGGATGGTTATGTGCGTCTGTGTGTGTTTGTGGTGGTGGAGGGAGTTGGGTACCGAGCGCGCGCGCGGTTCCGCTCGTGCTTCGGCCATGCGACACGTCCACGCAGTGAAAATGCCATCCTTGATTGCAATCATGTTTTCATCTCAGGTCACACGCTACTAATGAAGTAGTTCTTGGGCAGATGATGCCTGGCCTCCCGCTGCAGAAGTGATTAGATCACTGATCAGGACGCAGAGGATGAAAATCTTCTTTTCCTACATTGTGTCTGAAGTAAAACATGATTCATATTCAACTGTAAAATCAAACTATTTTGGTGTCACTGGTGTCACAAAAAGGTCCGTCAGTAAGTGCAAATGCCAGTTGTTCGCAAAATTACATGAATGCGTTTTCTATATTTCAAGTATTTAAAGGGAAAAAAAATATGAATATATTTTACAGTTCTTATACGTTTTTGGCAAAACTGACTTGGAAGTATTCAGTCCCGCTGAGCTGTCACGCATTGAATTTTATGTGAGACCATCTGAAAGTAGTTCAGAATTGTGAAGTGGATGAAAAATGTTACATAATTTTCAATTTTTGTCCCCGAGTAGGAATAGTGAAGCCGGTCAGTTGATTGGATGATGAATAATCCAGAAACCCTGTTAAAGACTGCAGGATCCAAGACTGGGGCTGACATTCACCTTTTACCATGCGTTTTTGTCCCCCCCCTCCCACTCTTTCCATTTAGTCTGACTGAATGGGAGCGACTTTGCAAGTAAGAATGGACCATCTTTATTTATTCAACGTTGGACACTTACCAAAAGAACTGCAGTTATGATTGCTTTTGTCTTTTACACATGACAGATCTTTTATGCAGACAACCATTTTATTTTCATTTCATAGTTCTGTGGTTCCCAGTATTGGGCCGGTGAATGAAACCAACAAAATATGTGAAACAAAAAAAAAAAAAAAAAAATCTGCAATGTTTTCTCAAAGAAGCTCACAACTGTCCAGGCAGAAAAATCTGTCTTCATATGTGCATGGACAATGTTCATCAATAAATGTGGACACGGCTGAGGCATTCTTATGGGAGAATATATTTATTTCATTATTTCAATAAAAATCAGCAAAAGAAGAAATTCACCTCATGGTTCGTCACATACATCAATCTGTTATGGAACCTGCAAAGTAAATGCAGTCACAAAATAATCAATCTGATTAACATACATAAAAGTAAAAATATCTACATGAATCATCTATAGTTTACTTTTTTTGTGTGTTATTCACAGGTTTGCACTTGTGGTGTTTCCAACAGAGTAATGTTTAAAGAAAAGATGGTTATACCTTTTCCAGTCTATTGCTTATGTATTAACTTATTTTGTTGAACATTTCCTACAGCTGAAATGATGCAGCACAATTTGCATATGGAGTGCAGACAGGTTATTCTACACACCAGCACCTGCGATGTAATGTTAACAGCTAAAAACATTAAACAGCAAGGAGAGAACATCAATTCCTGGACTGGCTGCCCTCTTTGGTTCTGTACTCCAACCTACTCTTTCCAGCCATCATGAAACATTCCTATGAAGCGATTGAGGTAAATATAATGAACTGTTGCGTTTATAAAAGCAGCCATCAGGTTGAACAGTTAGTGTTTTCATAGATATAAGTTTACATTTTACATGTGAAGCCCAAGTTGGAGGCGACTGAAGAGTATTGCACTATAATAATCGGCATCATCTCACTTCTGACTTCAAGAGCAAAGACTTTGGAAAGAAAAATCCTGAAAAGTAACCACCTATGCAACCTTACCAAACACCACCTGAAGTAAGGATATTGCACTTTGCATTGCACTTGACCAAAAATCAGGATAGGTCTAACAAAATTTTAAGCCAAACAACCATTTGAACATACAAATATGTTTACATTGAACCGCAACAACGTTTATAACCGAATATGAGTCAGCAATACTAAGCATTGCACTGAGATAACAGTTTAAAGCTACAGACACTCCAATTATAAATCCATAGCTTTGCCAGTGCTTGAACCCTAAACGCAGCACTAAACACAGATATGATTCACCTCAGAAGTATTCTGGTCCATCACCTGCTCTCATGAAGCACAACAGATAAGTATTATGAGGCATATGAGGGTCAATACACTGAAGGTGAAAGAGTTTGACACATTTCAACCAACACAGTTCTTCTTGTCCATTTGGAGTGTCGCTCTTAGTTTTGGTAAAGAAGTCTAAGCACATCAAATTACAGACAGAACAATAGGTCCCAATGAGGATTGGCGATACGCAAAGGCTATGAATAGTCCACTGAATTTACAGTGTCATCTATGGATAAAACATGACACAAAGGTCGACTGAATTGTCGATAAGCAGCAAGCAAAACGAACAAACATGTAAAAGCTCAAACTCAGAATAAACCAACTCTGCAGGGAAACTGCAGATTAATAGCAACTATCAAAAACAAGTTCAAACTTCAGCCCCAAACCTGAGAGGCTAAGTGTATTATTCTTTCCGTCAATCTGACTAAAAATATTGCAGTAAGTACTTGAAGCTGACAGAGCAGAGTACGGTCTAATCCTGTAGCATGACTGCAGCCGAAAATCCAGCACTTCTACGGGGGGGAAGGATTTCAGAGTCAGAGCATCAGCTAAATCCTATTCATCAAACAGCATCCTTCTCTGCAGACCTGGCAACCTTTGGTCTGCTACCAGAGCAGTGACAGTCACAGACAGCCACTGTTGGCAACCACATGTGCATTTTTTTTTTTTTAAATCAACACATATATTTCATACTTTTCAGTATGCAATCCATCAACAGAAGGGAACAAAGTAACATCGCCATCCTTTATCCACCGGTACATTTTAAAGTACTTGGATGGCTGTGTATGCAGAAAAGTGTCCTCAAGTAATCAAAAACAGCGACAACCGCAATTGTAGCTGTTAGGGAGTGAAAATATCTGAACCAGTGTGCAAAAATGTGTCAGTGGGGTTTTTTTTTTCGTCTTCCAGCAATTGTTTTTCACAGCAGGGGTTCTCGAGATTTGCCTAAAAGCCTCCGACTTGTTACGGAAAACAAAACAAACAAGCTGTCAGGTCATAAATCCCGAGGCTTGAGAGCGCTCTGGTTGGACACTGAAACCAGCAGAGAAAAATCTGACAACTCGCAAGAAAAACTGTTCCATCGAGTTTAGAATGTGTACGGACAGCTGAGACTTGGACTTTTCTTTAACAGTTCCACTCTTTTGAACTCCGTTTCTTAGCGGGGCTGGGAAGCCAAGCGACTGCTTCCAATCCTGAAATATTAAAATGATTAAAAACACTTCACCCGGCTGAAGAAAATCAAGAACCACGACTTGCAGAGAGAGGGGGCAACAATTTCCTTGAATTTGTTTGTTTTCACTTGAATGCATCTTTGTTCGAGTCTCTGCATTACTAATACAACACTACAAATGCCAAAGGCGGCAGTGAGATGGAACACTGTGTCCGTATTGTAATATTTATCATCCTCTCCTTCTGATAACTCTGCTTTGTTCTGCATAAGCCTAAGTGAAAAGACCAGAGAAGTCAGCAGTTTGGTCTAAAGCAACAAATCTGTCCAGTGCCTCGCTGTCGTATTAACATCTCTGGAACAATTTTGCTTTGTTGTCACCCAACAACCACACATAATTTGGTGACTAGCATATTGTGAAGTGGGAAGAAAATGATACATGGTTTTCAAAATTGTCACAAGTAAAACTCTTAGCATCATGGATGTCTGCTCAACCCGTCATCCAAAAAAACATGGAACGGGAACGACATAATTACACAGTCGTGGATGTTCATCTAAACTAAAATGTCATTATTAATCAGAGGAGCAACCAGGAGGCAGATGGGAACAATGGAGGAGCTGCAACTCAGATGGAACGATGCATTAACAGGACAACTACCTGGCGTGTGCTCCAAAATACCTGGTCTCAGGACGCAAGCTAAACACAGGACAAATTGTAAGAAAACCTGCTAAAGGAAGCAAAAGGCTAAAGATAACACTTCCAGCAGGACAATAAACCTCATCATAAAGCTAAAAGTACAACTGAATAGTTTAGATTCAAATATTTCCATGTATAAGACAGTTTTAAACCTTGAATCTAATTTATTATTTACATTTGTAGTGTTGTTCTGTGAATTCCACTTCGAGCAAAGCTGGTCGAAACATGCTGCGAAAGTCTGGAGTCTTTTGGAAACCATGAATCATTTTCTTTAAACTTCATGATTTTAAGCCGCCTTTCGTCCATCACTTCAAATCCCAACGGGTTACATTATGGTCAACGCATGGCAAAAATATTAAAGTTCAGGGAGTATTAATGCTTTAACTCACCACTCATTTTTGAAACATTCACTATAAAAAAACAAATAAAAAAAACAAACAAAAAACAGCAAAAGCTTATATTAAAATATACGTTTAAAGTTTAAACAAGTTAGAACTCAGGAGTTCATAACCTGACATAAATAATAAAAAACACTCCTGCATAAAGTTCAAAATATGATAAAAAAAAAAAAGTAATTCTCAAGAAAGCAAGTAAATCAATTCCTTTAGCTTGGAGACTTTTGGTTTGTTGTGTTTAGCTTCGTTATTCTATTTGGAGAGAGTCAACACAGTTACGACCCACAAAGTGAGCTATATTGACTCCCAAACAGGCATAATGGAGAAGACAACGTGGAGTTATTTAGTGTGATTTAGAGTGGATTCCTAAAGGACAAGTGGCCACATTGATGCGGATGAAGCGTACAGTGTGTCCACGGCTATCTGATTAGGGCCTGCCGCGGCCCAGATGAATCACCTATTCAGGCGTCGTCGTAGCAGCGCTGCTTGTGCTTTATGTCTGAGCTTCGCCTGCCTAACAGCGACTCCTTTAAGTATGTGTGCTGCTCTGTGTGTGTGCTGCTCTGTGTGTGTGCGTGAGTATTGGTCTTTGATCTGAGAAGCTTTTAAATTATCATCTCATTCTGAAACATGACTGCCTTTTTGTGGGCGTGTTCGTTTTGTCTGCCAGATTTGCGTTGGTGCATAATGGCGCGCAGACGAGTGGTAAGAATTGCGAAGCAGAAGGAGATACATTTCAGCGCTCCACCTCCTTTTATTTATTGTTCAAACACTGAGCATTTTTTTTTCCCCCAGACTGCCCCCCCTCCCACTCCTCTTTCTGTTTTCCTAAGATGCTGCCTTCATTTCTCATTTAGGAGTTGCGCTGCCTACATCAGTCTGACTTTCATTTACTCTCTCTCTCTATTCACTCCTGTGGGTGAACCGCAGCCTCCCCCTCCCCAACCCCAAACCTCATTTAAGCACCGATGCCACCGGCGTCAGTGTTATTTTGGGCTGCCACAGCAACCAAGCCCTCCCCATCAGAGATTTTAGACCCTCTCCCGACAGCTGCCTTTGGGTCGACAATGGGGTCGGGAAGGAGAGCACCGTTTTCTTCAGAAGGTCTCAGTTCCCGCCTGTCAGTCCGCTCCAGCTTGCGGTGCTTGCGTGGCTCCGGGGGCGTGTCCTCCTGGTTGAAGACGGAGCGGATTCGCTCCACGCAGACGTTGGCGGCCTCCCTCGTCTCCCTGGAGAGGTGCGAGAGGCTGAGGAAGCCGTGGGGGAGGTCGTCCACCACGCACAGTGTTACGGGCTGCTCGATGCTCCTCAGACGCTTGGCAAACATCACAGAGTCGTCCAGCATGGGGTCCAACGCACAAGCCTGAGAGGAGGTGGTGGGAGGTGGGATTGGGGGGGGGAAAGAAACGGTGAAAAACAAATTTAAACTCCCTTCAGACATGTCAAGAATCTTAATTACAGGATGAAGAGAGGGAGCTCAAGCAGCCCAGTCTCTTTTGTTCAGGTTTTTTTTTTTTTTTCCAAGTCTCGCTGACTCACTTAAGCCACTTAAAAATCAAGGCTAGTTTCCTCTTCGTCATACAACATCCTCATCAAAAAGAAAGAGCAGGTTGTAACCTCAGCTAAACTGAACATGTCTCGATACTCTTTTGGGGGGTTTTGTTTCCTCTCAAACTCTGATCACTTCTAAAACCCTCATTTTAACACAAAAACAAACTGCTAGACTGTAAAATATGCATTTTTACCACTATGTGTACAGGCGGCAGCCCCTTCAGCATGCTGTCAGGAGCCAGAAGAGGTGAGCAGAAAGGATCCTTGACGACCGGAGAGCTCTGCAGCCTCATTTCAGCGAGCTGCTCCGAGCGCAGCGGCTCAAAGCCCAGAGGGAACTCCCTCGGGTGCGGCAGCTCCGATCCCTCTTCTACGGCCGGGGGCGGGATGGCCACAGAGGACAGGTCGTCGGACACGGAGGGGTCACTGTCCCTGCAGAGAAAGAAACTCACGTCTTCTACCTACAGAGGAGAACAGAACATATTTATCCCATTTTGGTCAGACAGCTCAGAGGTCATAGAAAAACTGAAGAGGGTTTGCATTTTTTTTGTCTCTTTTTTTTTTTTTTTTGCAAGGAGGCAGTACTTTGTCCTTGTGAAAATAGAAAAGCATTGGCAAAGTGCCTGAGTCCAGGCTGAAAAAAATCTGATTTGAAGGAGAGAAAGATTTTTTAATGTCTCACATTAATACAAGCTTTTTTCTTTTTTTTTGCCAGAACTGTAACTAATCTCATCTCTCCAGAAGTGAGAAAAAAACGAACGAAACGGTGATTTTCAACCTATTTGAATTTCTTTGAAGGAATTTTATAGTAAACTCTTGTGAGAGAAAATGGCATTAGCCGAGTAGCCTCTCGAAAAAAAGGCATGGAAAGTTTTCTACATGTTCAGAAGTTTACACACTCTTTTAAAAAAGTGGTAACTTTCCTTTTAACCGTGGGCTATAATGGACTTCAATTTTGATGGTTCTTTTTCCACTGGGAATTTAGTTTTTAAAACAAGAATAGGTGCATAAGTTTTAATTTAAGTTTTTATTAAACTCAGGGTAATAAATTAAAATAGACTGTAATGTAACTATATGTCCCCATGAACACTTAGTTCAAAATGTTGACCCTAATAAATCAACTCTTTGAACTATTACTAAGTACTGTCATTTCAGCCAGCTCCATTGCCTTGATGATGTTTTTCTGCAACTTAGTAAAGTGTATTTTTCCAAATACCGTATTTTCCACACTATAAGGCGCACCTAAAAACCTCCAATTTCCTCTAAAGCCCACAGTGCGCCTTATAATCCGGTGCGCCTTATATATGGACCAATATTGAGCCACAACAGGTCTAGCATCTACGGTACGCAGCCGCCGACTTCATTTTCGCCTGTAGAAGAAGAAGCATGCGGTGCATGCTGGGATAGTTGTCAAAAACTGGTTTGTTAATAAAGTTTGGCTGACCTGTCTACCTACAGACCTGATAATCAGGTCATCTGCAGGTCATTTAGCATCACGTTCTCCACCAACATGCTGTGCGCGAACGGAGAAGAGTGACCATCATCCGGCCACGCCCCGGCCCAGGAAGGCTCTCCTCGCCGACCCGAGTCGGACTGTTTTGTTGACATTCTTTATGTCAACAAAGTAGTTTTAGATATTCATCTGGGGTGCTTCAAGCCGGAGGGGGGGTGGGGGGGGGGGGGAGAGAGACTGCGGCGGCAGCGTGTCGGTTGGTCTGTGTTACCCAGAAGGCAGTTGGGCACAATATTGCAACACCAACACCGTGAGTGAAACAATGACTGGGGCAGCCTATTATTTAAAGTACTCAGGGACCATTTCTTTGTTACACATCCACATTTGTAGAGTACGGAACAAATTGCCTCCCGTTCAATACGGGACGGGTGGCAACCGTAACTGTAGCGTCTATTCTATGTGCCTTATAATGCCTCATCTATGAAAAAGGTTTTAAAATAGGCCATTGATTGAAGGTGCGCCTTATAATCCGGTGCTCCTTATAGTGCGGAAAATACGGTATATTTAAGCTTGCCAGGATATTTTTGAAAACCGATGATGCAAGTAAAAAAAAAAAAAAGTTTTTGTTCATCATCAAAAATGTATGAAAATGTTTCTTGTATGGTCACTACCCACAGGAGGAAATAAAAAACAGTTCAAATTAATAATTAAATGAAACAAAATGAATGACATTCGTACCATGACCGACAATACATCTTTCAATTCCAAACATGCTTTATCTTTTCAAAAAGAGAAAATGAACGTCCAATTCTGATTACAATCAAGAGCAAAAGGACTTTTCTTCCCTTGTGAGGCGACTGCAGCCGTCACAAGTTATCAGCTGTGTGGCAGGCCTAATTCCCACTTCAATCCCCACCAACACGGCAGTGTTGTGTTGAGCAACATCCTATTGTTTAATGGCATTAAAATCGTCCAGAGAGCGAGCTAATCTCAACATAAGCAGGTTCCAGTGTGACATACAGCGTGCTCAGACATCAGCGGAGAACTCTGGGGGACAGGACTGCTGTGGGATTCCAAGTCCTGGCACGTCTTGCTCTTCACAGATAATTTTCTGCCGGGCAGCGGCGACGGCTCGTTGGGAACAGGCGGGTCGGCGTGAGGAGAGGAGATGGAAGCTGCAGAGACGCTTTTTCTCACTGTATCTGGGAAACGACAGCAGAGATGGAGGACGGATGTTACTTCACAAGGAAACTTTGTTTGGTTCGTGTTAAAACTTTACCACTGAACTTTTTGAGCGCGTCGAAAAAGTGTTCATCGTTAAACTTTTTCACATTTTGTCACATTACGACCACAAACTTCAGTTTAATTTATTGGAACTGTATGTGTTAGACCAAGATAAAGTGGTGCGTGACTGAAGTGGACGGAAAATGATTAATGGATTTTAACTTCATTTTTAAATACTTTGTAGATCCACTTTTTCCTTTTAATTACAGCTAGTTTTAGGTGGTTTATGTCTCCCAGTGTTTTTTTAAATTACTAAACTTTAAATTTTACCCCTTTCTCCTAGCAAAACTTGCACTGAAATCATTTGGGAACAATAATTTTCGTTCCACTCCGTAATTATGCTCCGCTTTGCATTGTCACAAAGCAATTTCAAGGAAAAAAACAACACACAACTCTGTCGTTGTCGGGTAACAAAAGACGCATCATATTTTTCAAGGCACTGAGGTAAATTCACATTGAATAAACAGCACTTGAAGGACACATAAAAAATTAAGCCAAGCAACTCAGAATACCTTATTTACTCCACTGTTTCTGATTCTCATGCGTTCTCTGTTTGACAGCCAACAGCTAGGGGCCCAGGATGCAAATTGAGGCGCATCAGGAAGAAGAGAGAGGAAGTGGGTGGAGGAAATCCAAAAAGAGCCGTCAGGGTGATATCATCTCCCCGCCCCGAGCTGTCATAACACCACCAGTGCCGTCACGCCTGGTCGCCTCGCAAAGGCCTACCCAATCTTCTATTTTAATAATGAACCACCTCAGCAGTATGATGGCCTTTTATTAATATGCCTCCACCTATGACACTCCCATTAGATTCGGCTTGCCAGCTGTACGACTGTCACCTAACTAAGGTGACACCAATAAAATTACATTTCCCCTTCAGATTTACAGCGGCTATAATTAAAAATTACTGTCAAGATACCAATATGAATGGAGCTACAGGATTATTACTCCACAGAGTGGATGAGGCCATAATTGGTTAGTAGGACGCTGAAGAACAGGGATCCACATCATTGACCTCCTCGATGGGAGATGTAAATAAACTCCGGCATAGTGATGCCGCTTAAAGGGACGGAATAAGGACGGAGGAAATATGGGATGTAAACAGCAAAACGCTTTGATTTTCATTTGCTGTGTGCAAGCAAACAACTAAACCTCAACCTGAATAAAAACGTCCCCTCTAAAGACAGCCACAATCACAGGGCCGCAGCATTTCCACACATTCATCATGTAAAAACCTCAGATATTTCTACACTCAACTTTCAAGAGCTCCAATTCCTTCCATATTTGTTTCAAAATACAAAACAATAAAGTTCATAGTGAATTTATGGCATACTTTTCTACAATAGCAAGGCTTTAAATATCTGAGCTTCAAAAAACAGAAAATGAAAGGAAAAGGCAGGTAGGACCAAAGGGAAGAATAAAAGGTGCAAGGATAAAAATAAAATGAAGGATAGGGTCAAGAAGAAGAGAATGCAAAACAAGGAACCAAGGGAGGGCAGTAGAGCAGAAGAAAGGAAAAAAGAGATTAAAGGACACAAAAGGAAATGAAGGCAGGCATTTAGCAGATCATTTATCATGATGAATTTCTTAGAGATACAAATCACACTTCTTTATATAACAGAGGTAATAAACAAACATTACAAAATTAGTGTCATTTGTGTGTATAGGCTATTATTCCTATGACACACACTGATGGTCATGCAGTTACCTAAAAAAATGTAATAAATAGTTCTCATCATCACAGTGATGATAAAAGTGATGATCCTGCAAAATATTGTGCTAAAACTTTAAATCCATATCAAACACCCCTATGATGAAATAAAGAGTAATGTGTGAAAATAGTTATTTTCTCTTTGTTCCATACATATCCAGACCTGGAAAATGTGAGGAATTTGAATCCACTTTTATTCAGACTGAACAGGAGTAACAATTTCTTCACGAGTTCCTAGTTTAGGTCCTAACAGTTGCTACTCAGACTAAATATTAAATGAATTGGAATCCTTTACTAAGCTGCTGCTAAACTACTATAATACTTTCACAACCCTCATTTAACTTTCAAATGTTTCACCCTTACTGCACACACACACACACACACACACACACACACACACACAGGACACACCGCTTGTCGATGTATCGAGGGTTGCTGGTGTCGTCTTGGCAGATGTGTTGGAGGAGGCTGATGCTCTGTTGGGATCCAGCAGAGATTGGATCCAGTTAGAGGCTCCCTGTTGGAAATCGCGCAGCAGCAGGGCCGTATCTCTCCTCACCAGGCTCAACGTGCTCACTTTTTCTACCTGCTTCTCGGTCTGCGGCTCATTACCTGGAGGAGAAGACGCCAGCAGAGAAGATGGCAAAGCAGCAATAACAGGAAACGCATGATCCAAGGAAGAAAAATCACTTTCCAAGGGGGGTTCGATGCTGCTACCAAATTACCGGCAGCAATTCATAGACGGTCACATCGGGAGGGGAAAAAAAAGAAAAAAAAAAGGGGGGGTTTTAAACAAAAGCAGAGGCGGCGCAGCACAGGCGATATGTCAACATTTTACCTTGTTTTCTGCTTTATACAGTTGTGTACAGTTTGCCACTGCTCTCAAATTTTAAAAGAGATCAAAATGGGATTAATGATATTATTCCAGTGCAACTGAAAAGAGCTGAACAGCTAGATATCATATCTTGCAGCTGCACAAAAAACGAGCATAAAATGTGTCCTTGGTAGGATATAAAATTTCTAGATAACATCGATTGCAAAGTTCACTTTGAGGAAATGATAACATACACATGCAAATGGAAGTTTTATGATAAAAATATCCTCTCATAAATAAAAAAAAAACAAAAACATAGCAGAACAAAGTGTCATCAAAAGATGAGAATAATCTTCTGTTGTTAATTTATATAGATTTTGTCACAAGTTGCATTTTTATAATATCAGCTGCACAATGACTTTATCAAATATTTCAAAAGCAACCCTTTTCACTATTCCAAGAGAAGTCATGTAAATTATTAATAATTTAAGTCACATCATTAGCAGCAGTTCATCTTGTGCTAAGGTTGAGGTTTATGGGATCCATAAAATTAAACAATTCAGGACATAACACCAAAAAACTTAGAGCAAAACCTTTCCAATACACTCATCAGCCACTTCATCATTAGCTACCACTGGCCAAATTTTCACTCTTAAATTGGAATGATGCAGTTGCAAAGTCGATGTTTTTCCAATCTGATATTGTTCAGCTAGTTTGTACGAACTACAGCTTCAGTTTCCTGAAGTTCCACCCGGTGAGGTCCATCAGCTTCTGCCTCGACATGCTGTACGCTCAGAGACTGCGTTGAAAGCAGTTTGTAACGAGTTGTTGTTTTAGCTGTAGTATCCTTTCGATCATCTTAAATCAGTCTGCTTACTCTGATCTGACACCAACAAGGCATTCTGAACCACAAAACCGCTGCTCTCAGGATATTTTCTCTTTCCGATTATGCAGCAGATCTGCAGTTTCTGTAACACTCACACCAACCTGTCTTGTAAAAAAAAAAAAAAAACATCCTATGTTCAATCCCTTCAATCCTCTCCATTCCACATTCTGATACTCAGTTTGAACTTTAACAAGTTGTCGTTTTCAACGCATCTAGACGGCTAATTGCAGTAAAATTCCTACCATGGGTTTGGCTCACTTGTAGTGGGTGGGTTAATAAGCAACTAAGGAGGTCAAAAAAAACAAAACAAAAAAAAAAGCAGCCAGTAAGTGTGGATACTTGCAATTCTCGACCTTTGAAAAAAAAAAAAAAATAAAGTCCTCAGTACCGCTCTTTAAGAAATAAATAAACACAATCCTACCTGCGTAGGCACTGAGACACCTGGAGAGCACGCTGAGCGGCAGCAGGGGATCCATAAGTGTAAGCAGACGGGAGGGTGACGCGTAGGCCGTCAGCAGGGTAGCTGGGTAGGCCGCCACCAGGCCATCTGGCATTCGCACGCCAAAGGCGGCGGCGCGCATCGACGTGGTCACACACAGGTTGCCCCCCGCGCTGTCACCGGCCAAACACACTCTCTCTCCGGTCCATCCTGTAAAGATTGAAATATTTATTCATGAAAAGGTGGGGAAAAAAAACTAAACTAAATGACTCAACCATCTTTGGAAGTGCCACACGATCTTCACCGAAAAACAAACGGATAATATGCGACTGCCAACGGGTGTCTCGTTGTTTGCCTAATTGCGGTGAGATTTTTCTGTTACAGGACAAACAGAAAACTCCATCAACATCACTGTTCAATAGACAGAGTGTGCTTCGGTTTTCAGGTACATAAGAAGGGTTCTGTCTGAATATTGAACGTCCACAAACTGCCGTACATTTTTCAGCAGCTAGCACAGAGAAGCTCACAGCACGGTCAAATTTTCAAGTGATAAATGAAGCCTTGTGGCAGAGACGAGCAGGTGAGGATGTACAGGTGCACTCAGACAGCTTCACACTGAAAAAAGATACAACTTTCATTTCCATTTTATGATTACTCATTTCTAAAAGAAAATAAATAAAAACATTTAGACAACTTCAGATCTGTGTCAATGTTGCGTGTTTAAAATTTAAGTTTCTATTTATTTGGAAGCGCACAATGAGGCCCATTAAAGCTGAATCCAAGTGCATTCTCATGAGAATCGTGTTGTAATGTACACATGTAAATAAATGTTATGTTCTAGTATTGTTAACAGTGTGTGCATGCACAGTGGATTCAGGGATTTGTCTGACAATTGTGCTTCATCTGTAATTACTCTGTTTTAAAGGCAGTGGAATCGTAAAATTCAGAACGTTTCCTTTCGACTCTGCAGAGCTCCAGAAAGTACATCTTTGTATTCACTGTATCCCCCTATCTGCCACTAACATTCCTGACTTTGTTTTCACTTTGACATGCTCCATCCACTAGGAAACCTAATACTGATCAAAGAGTGTAGCCTCTTAATTATGCTCAGTCTATTAAATCAAGGTCAGACAACTTTGCTTTAAAAGGCGTCTGAAGATCACTGGTGGAATTAAGGCTCATTCGAGTTCGATATTAAGCAACTGGGTACTTGTGTAAAAAGGGATACCTCTGGAATAAGATTAGAAAAGAAACAAGAGCAGATTTTGCATTTATGACATGAAGTGACCCAGACTGAAATGTGGAAACTTTAGAAATATCTAAAACCGCTTCCAAAGGATAAGTAAAGCAAGACTGAAGCTCAGCTAATAGGATTTTATACTAACAAATGTTGCTCCTTTCTTGACATATAAACATAGACTGACCATGTACGATATACAACCTACAGCTGCAAGACTTTAATATCAAAAGGCACAAGAAAAAAAATCGATTGCTCGTCAAATTACTGATCATCTTAAAATAGCTATTGTCTTTAAACCAGTATAAATCAGATGTAGGAAAACCTTTTTTTTAGAGAATGTCAGAGGCTCAGTGAATTAAGGTGAGCTTAATTCACTGAGCCTTGTCCTACTGAAGTTGACAAGTTAGCCATTACAGTTTCAAGTAAAAATTATCTTGCTTCCCATTTTCTGTTTTTTTTTTTTTTTTTTATTATTTATTTTATAAAATTGTTAAGTGGAAACTTTTAATCCAGTCCACTAAGTTTATCAAATGGGCTCAGTAGTAGGTTAAATTTGTTTATATCTTAACACTACATGCTGTCTCACAGTCTACATGTCTAGGTTTGTTTTAAGAGTAAAATCTTACATTTACATTGAAAAGGTTCACTCTGGCGTCGTGTTTGGACAGGTTTTGAATCGCAAAGGATGTACTTTATTGCCTACATTTTCCCAAGGACTCTCACTCATATTAATTGCTGTTTGGTAAAAGGGTCCAATTCATACAAGATAACTTGAAAATCTTTGATCATCTTTATGCAAACAAGTTCTCCTCTCAGGAGAATTTGAGTGTAGGAAAATGTGCCTAATAGTATAGGATTCTCAGTCAGCTTATCCCCTTGCCCCTCCTCCTTCTCTGTGTGACTGTAAATATTAAATCAAAAGTCCACTGGAGTAAAACGAGCGATCAGAGGGAACTGTATAACCCTGCCCAGAATGATGACATTTAGTCTATTTTGTTTTCTTTGACAGCATGACATCAGCGAAATACTGTGGTCAGCTGATTCTCAGCACAATGTGAGAAAATTAACCGAAAGGCGTCATCTAGCCTTTTAGCCAACTCGGGTAACTATGTTTGCCATTGTATGCTGCCTGTTCTAAAACAAAAACAAAAAAATTAATACGTGTGTAAATGTTGTAATTCTGTGTGTGATGTATGTACCAAGTAGATGGTGGTTTCTTAGAGCCCAGCAGTAGGCATAGAAACACTCTTCAAGTGCCCGTGGGAAAGGGGCTTCAGGGGCCAGAGAGTAATCCACCGACAGGATGGGAACACCAAGTTCCTGGGACCAGCTCTTCAAATAAGGCTGTGCAAAAAAGAAACACACAAAAAAAAGAAACATAAAAGCAGGGAGGGAGGTAAGACGTTATTAATAAAAGAGAAACAGTCTATTTGCCAAATTTATTGGAGTCTGCAGTGGTGGAGTGCAGCCAGCAATAAGACACAAGGATAAAATTAACATTAAGTGTCCCTCTGATCTCATTTATCTGCTTTTTGGCTTACAGAACAGACAAAACCGGAGCAAGAGGCGAGAGCTGCCCTCACAGTCTCCTCCATTAGCTTTTTTTTCTCCATACAATAATAAATGCAGCTACTTGTCCTACTTTTCAGTGTGAAGTAAGCCAAGATGGTGCTGTATATTTACAAGGATGTTCTATTAAAAAAGAAAAAGAAACGACTATAATGCTCAGTGCTTCTCTGTATGCCTGTTACAGTCAGGTTAAACGTTTATTGTACGTACACAGTGACCATGAAATGTGAGAATGGCTGTGGCCCCTTTTTCTCTGTTTAGCTTTAATACTTTTGAGTTGCTGTGACAGTGCTTTTAGTCAAAGTGAAACATCTTTACTCAACCCATCAGGGAAAAATGAAGGTGTGCGTGTGTGTGCATGTTTGAATGTCACACCACCAGCTTGTGATTTAGCATGAAAAATAAATAAATAAAAATAAAATAAAAACAGCAGTCAGCCTGGGTGTGTTTAAGCCTTAATCTGTCACACTAAATCTTGGATCACAGCAACAGAGAAGTGAGCGAGCTTGCAGAATGAGCACAGCTTTGATTTAGGCGATGTGTGAATCAGTGAAAGGTATTCTCCTAAGGTGAGCATAAACATTTGAGAACAACATTCCTTCACTGACTGGGAGTCTACAATGAGTTAGAACATGCAGCTGAGTGTGTGGCAAAGGTGTCAGTCAGGGGCAACACATCAGCTGCCTGCACAAAAAAAAAAAAAAAGAGAAAAAAAACCCGCTGTGCATGCACAACACATAGCCCAGTGGGCAGAGAAGAGATGAGTGTTCTTGTTGAGGTGGGATAGAGGCTGTTTAATTTTACATGACTTTGGAAACTCTTCACATATATATATACACTCTACTTGGGTTTCCGAAGAGGGAATTAATGAGAACTCCGACTCACTTTCAGACAGGCAAAGCTGTTAATCTGCAATCCTTTAATGCTGCTACCCAACACTTGATGCTCTGCATAAATTACAGACATCACATCTATTCTTGATCAGAACTTTAATGCACAATGAATCAACCACTGGCTCATTCTGCAACTGAGGTCGATCTCAAGTCTTTTTTCCTTTTTGTGTTTTTGGCTGGAGGACATAACATGGATGTTGGGAAGGATGCAAGGGAAAACATTTGGTTTTGATTCTCAGAGAAAAACTTTTTTTCCCTCCCCTTGGCTCCCCCTTTCGTGTTCTTCCATGAGGGATTCAGACAGCCAAGGAAGAAAAAATATATATATATGAAAAAAAGAGGGAAGCATCAGTGCCCAAATGTGACAAAGGATACAGAGTGAACAAAGAATTGTCTGAGATACTGGCAGGACTGCAGTCAAAAAGAAAAGAGTGAAGGACAGTCCGTCTTCCATTGCAGCCTGGGGTAATTCTTTCTTTCTTAATCCAACATGACAGCGCTCCGCACCCTCGCGATTGCTCCCTCTCATCCACAAGCTACCATGCAGCTGCAGACTAAGGATGCCCATGTCCTTTGCAATTTCACAGAGCCTTGTCTTGTAACAGCTGTAAGTAGCTAAATACCGCAAACAGTCACAGATGGCCATGTTGGCACAGGATAAACAGGATCAAACCATTGGTAACACAATTCTGTCTTTCATCAAGATGAGCTAAGCAAGTGATGCATGTGCTGCGCCTGTGGAGTTGCCGGTGTTAGAGCACACACTTTAACTAGAAAACAAGCTCATTAAAACAGATCCAGGTGGGGACGGGCTGGCTGTTGGATTTAAGGGATAGGTTGAAGTGTAAAAGTTTGACAGAATAATGTCGGGTTGTCCCAGCTCAGATCTCGTCGCTCCATCCACATGCTGCTCACACACACGTTCTGTAGCGAGACGTGCATCTCTGCCCCCACCGAGTGGCTCTTCTGACCTCAGAGCTCACTGATGTTGGAGAGGTTCAAAGAAGCAGAGCACAGTACGCGGAAGCATGCAGGATGTTCTGCAGCTTAAATTAGTGATGTATGGAGAATATGTCATCTCGTAAAGAAGCAGGACAGCTCAAGTTAAATGAAAGAGGAAGGTTCGCCGTTGTCTTGTTGACAGTAATGAAAAAAAAAAAAAAACTTTAGATTTTTTTTAAAGGGCTTTTACTTGGATATCAGAAAAAGATGTAGAAGTTTTTGTTTAGCTTTGTGCCTCAGTTGGTAGAGCGCACATGCACTGTGTGCCGTTGTCCTGGGCTCAATTACCAGTCTTAGATTTGCTGCACATCTTCGCTGTCTCTCCACCCCATTTACTCAATAAAGGCCACTAGTGTCAAAGAATCCATAGGAAAAATAAAAAAAACTTAATGGAGTACAGGGCAAAGTACAGAACTGCCTGTTCCCATCCGTTTACTGGCTCAAATAGTGTTCCTAAACCAGCGGTGTCTGAATCGAAGCTCGCAAACCATTTACAAGTCTCGGTACGATTTCATCCAACCAGCGACTGCAATTCAATTCAGGAAGTTGAGACAACTTTTATGAGTTTTTGGTAAAATCTTCAAATGGAATCTGTGCCAATCAAGATATGAATGATTTTTAACCATGTCACTTTTTTGTTTTTAATTCCACTGCAAGTAAGACCACAAACATCCAGTGACTGTTAGTCAAAAGCTGACATTAAACTCTGCTAAATGGAGAATTTTCAAAGAGAAGGATCCATATCCTGTTTTTGTTGAGAAGAGACAAAAACACATTTTTAAATTACTGGCCAAAAGCGAAAAGAGTTCATCATAAAATTTAAGAAACTCATATTCCTTTTTTTAATACAGACACACACAAAAAAAAAATCAGCATCATTATGTTTAATAAAAAAAAATTAAAACAATCTTTGGCCTCTAAATACTAGCTTTAAGATTTAGAACCTCGTCATCTAAACTTCTAACTCGATTGAAAGAAAGACAAACTCGGCTGTTTGGAAATATTGTCAGTTACCAGAAACATCCACTGTGACAGTGTGGAAACGAAGCGCCTCCCATAACGCCGCCTTGAAACTACAGCTAATAACTAAGAGCAGGATGTTTGCAAAACAGCAGATTGCAGGCTGGCTGTCAGATAACGTGACTAACCAGCAAATGTTATCCTGTTTAACTCCCAGCATTACTATGGAGCAGAGTGGTAAAAAGATGTTATATTTAGCACAATAGGCACTTCAAAATGACAAAATTGTACAGGTTCATTCTATATTCTGGCCTAAGTGTTCATATTGAAATCAAAATAAATTAAAACTGTGATGGCACAAGTGAAATTATTTTGATTTTTTTCTTGAGGTTATCAAACTGTGACAATCTGATACTGACCCATGCCTCGGATTGAGTCGTGAAGCCAGTAACAAAAGCACTAATATGCTGCACAGACAAAAGGGCAGCTCTGTGTGCACTTTGTCAGTAAAGAAAGCAAAGAGAGTGGTCAAACTCTCAATTAAGTTTTCATGGAATAATTACAACAACAATTAGCTTAACAGCTCATTACATGCAGCACTACTGACAGGGAAAGCAGAGTGGCAACCAATTGCCCCTCCGTTGTCAACTTGTATCTGTCTCTTTAATCATCTGGGGTTCGATACAATTAGTTTGAGTAAACACTATTGAAGGAATACAAAAGGTGAATTAGACTGGATGACTGCGCTAATGAAAGCTACTCAAATAGGGGAGAAAACAACACTAGAGTAGCTGGTCTGACAGTGAGGAATGTCTGTACCGTAATGTCTGCTATGTTTGCATATTACTTACGGTGCCTTTATTTGTTCTAATTATTATTACCAGATCAATGTGCCGTGCTAAAAATAATTCAATATTTAACAATTAAGTCATTTTGTCCTCCAAAACATTAGCTTAAAAACTAAAAAAATTAAGTAAAAATTATTTTGCCATTTGCTTTTGAACTGAGGAAAAAGGTGCTTTTTTAAATACATGCAGGAGCATCATTTCACCTCATGGGACTTTGAGGTCTGTGCCACAAAGCCTCCCCCATGGAAGTGGATGAGAAGGCAGGGAGAAGAAGGGAGGCGCTTGGTCTTCAACCCCAGGGACAGAGAAATAGCACCTCCCTCAGATCGAGACAGAGATAGCAGAGTCTCGCTGTCCTAGAAGGAAAGAGAAAGGCATTGGATTAAAAATCTAAATACAAGTTTTGGTTCCAAACGTTCCCATTCTCCCTTTATAATCTTTGCCACACACAAATAAACTGTATGCATGGTGTTATGTGCTGCAAACAGAGTCAAATGTCTGTGCTGATATTTTTGCAGCTGAAGTTAGCAAGCAGAGCTCCTCTGAGAGCTGGACAAGCTGGTGGTTCTGCAGCAGCTTGTTGCCAACGCGTCCTGCGCCAGCAGAACTGCACAATAATTCCTATTTATCAACAGGAACAAACAGCAGGGACTTCTACTGCTGTAGGCTTGGATTCTTACAGCATAAAAGAACACTGTTGTCTTTGTTGGAGCATTATCACTGGCTTAAGATGTTTGCCGTTAGAATTTCTGGTATATTACCAGAGAATAAAGAAAGAACAACATGCTGAAATGGAGACAGCCGGCCCCCGGAATACATTCTTGCTTCTGAGGCAGAAGCAAAAAGTTCAGTTAAAAAAATTAAGTGATAGAAAAATCAAGGAGGAAATTTGATCTACTAAGAAAAGCAGGACAAAACAAGAGTCAGATTCAGCCAATTTTGACGATTAACAGGGTGGTTAAAAAAAACAAACAAAAAAAAACAATAGAAGAAAAACAGCCATAAAAAGTTTTAAGATGCCTAGAAACTTTTACCAGGGTTTCTACTTAAAAAAAACAGAGCTAGTCTCTTTGCAGCCATGTTCATTGAAACTTGAAGTTACAAACGGGATTACCTGTCCTTCACGCAACTCATAAGAAATGAGTCTCATCTGAACAGGAGCGGGGCCGATGTGCGCAGAAGGTGGAGCTATCGTTACAGACGCTCTGTGGTTTGTGGCTAGAGGAAGGTCAAAGGGCACAGGAGGCACAGAAAGCGCTCTGTTCACCTTGACTTGAGTAGAGGTCATACTAGCAAGACTCTGGAGAATAAAAAAAAAAAAAAACACATAAATAAATGAATAGAAGACAGACAGGAGGTAGCAAAATCACCAAGGTAAAATGATTGGTCACTGGATGAATATATCATGAAAAACAAGATGAAAGGAATTTCTTCAATTATTACTACTGTTCTCTGGAATAAAACAAAAAAAGAAAAGACAGAAAGGTAATTTTCCTCAGAGAAGCATAGAATGTATAATATATGTGATGATAATTAAATTACAATGTCTCTCTGTGCAGTGAAATCACATATCACACATTACAAACGTCTTACAATGTGTCCACCTGCGTCGCAACAGGAGGACATTACCCACCGACAGGACCTCCGTCTCTGTGATGTTCCAGAAGGCCTTCCAGAAATGTACATCCAGGTTCTGAGTTATCCGTTCAAATTCTGCCCCCCTCAGCTCCGGGTCGATGGCATACTTGCCCGAAGTAAAGAAAGAGCTGGCTGCCACACCTGGGAAAAGGAAGATGGTGGACAAAGTGAGGAGGGGATGCATAGGAGGTTAATGTGAAGGTCAAAGCAGAAAAACAAACGAGAGTGTCTACGGAATATGAGTTAAAACAAAGGAAATAAAAATAAATAAAATAAATGTAACCAAAACACTGAAAAAAAATAAGGAGCAAGTTACCGATAATGAAGGTCAAATACAGGAGGAAAGCAAATGTAAATGTAACGAGGCCACAGCAAACATCAGACATAGAGACACAGCTGGAAAACTTGGGCCTCATTCAGTAAAATGTATATTTTGTTCTCCAAAAAAAAAAAAATTATAATAATAATAATTTCAGGAAAGACTGGATTGTAAATAAAAGGATATAATACAGGTACATCTCTATGTATTAAAATCTAAAGCAAAAAGGTAATTATATGATTACACATGGAGTGGTATACATTTCAAGAATATTTTTGGTTAATTTGAATTAGGCCTACAGCTAATGGAAACCCCACGTTTCTCAGGAGATTGGAATGTTAAGCAAGAGCTATAAGAATGGATTTTTACAACAGAAGTGTCATTTTGTTGTCTACACACTCATCGGAAGGGAAATTGAATTTTTCTGATTAACACTTTGGAGTTTCATAAGCTGAACGCTAAAGCAAAAGAAAATAAGATAAATAAATACTTGAAATATATCACTTTAGAACTATTGTAATAGAGATGCACCTATAAATACCACTCAGGTAATTGAAATTTCTTGCAAAGTAAAACAGAAAAAAACTCATCACTAAGCTAAGAGAATAAAAATATTCAGGACGATAGAAGATATGGTGTAAAAAGAACAACTCAAGAGTAATGTTCAAACGTCTTCCAAGTCAATAAAGAGGAACACAATGAAAAGGTTCCAATAAACTCACCATACGGTGCAATACCTCCTGCGTCCACTGAGGTGCAGCAGAGAGCACAAGAAACCATCAGAGTGGGGGTATTGCTTTGTTAGTGTTAATTATTTATGTCTGAGTGCATGTGTGTATATCACAAGTTTACATGCGAATCGGTCTCTGTGCTTAACCGTGTGTGAATGTTCAAAACATTCTGAAATATACAAGAAACACACCAGCTAGCCCTTGAGATTGCAAAAAGGATGAAAGAGCATTTAAAATCCTAACACACAACATCAGAAAGGTACACAGTCAGGGGCCAAGGAGGAATGCAGAAGAGATGTGAGGATGAATGAGAGCAGTGTGTGCTGGTCGATGAGGCGATGCTAACCTATTCCTGACTTATGACGCTTGTAGTTTTCGCCAAAGGCCACGAGGCCGATAGCGATGGTCTGAAGACATGGTCGGATGGCCGGTGTAAACTGGAGAGAGAAAGACATGTAAAAAAAATTTTTAAAAGTCGCTTATTCTAATCCTTCATCAGTACAAAACAGAAGCAGAAGAGGACTGAACCTGCTAAAGAGGAGCAACTTTACCATTATTTTTCTTTTATTGCTGCAGCAGGATGGTTTATGTTGATCCATTTAGGATTAATTTCAATAGCCCAACATTAATCAGAATCATTGATTCAATATTTTTTGCTCTACCTCTCTTTACAAATAATACTAGCAGAAGTATTATTCATAACCAGGGAGCAGGCACCCGTAACTCATTCCCATTCCCCACCACTTATTACATCTCACCTGAAAACCTAGGCAGCGGCCATAGAAGCATCCTTTATGCATGGAGGCGTATTCCCGGACGAAACTCTCGCTGAGGCCACTTTCATCCTGGAAGAACAGGTTTCCGTGGCTGTTGTCATGCAGCATGCGCTGCGCCAGGTAGAGCAGGGCGCGCAGCTGACAGAGCGCATTGCAGTACGCCTCCATCTCTCGCACGTTGTGCGCTACCCGAAAGAAGATGCTGCGACGGTTGGCTGTGATGTAGCGCCCCTTGTGGATGATGTGGAGAAGACAGCAACGCACAACCTGAAAATAAGAATTTCAAGCCAGTCAAAACTTTAGACTGTTTAAAGAAATACTTTTGAAAGTGCCTGAAGCGAAACCGCAACATAACTTGTGGAGTGTCTCCAAACTTTCGTCTATCTAGAAAGTCAAATTTTAGGTAACAGAACAGTGAACTGAGAAATTCAAAAGCTGGTCTATAAATTACACATAATTAGACCCTATTCACAAAATAGATTACTTTTAAAATATGTCGTAGTTGTAAGTTAAATCATAGCAACATTGAATGAGGATAAATATTTTGTGACCTCCTGCAAACATGTTTAAAAAAAAAGAAGAAGAAGAAAAAGATCTGAAATAAACCAGAGGGATCATAAATGTGGAAATCAAGGGCGATGAGAACAGAGCAGCATTCATTTGCCAAACACATTCAGTTCTAGTCTGCTGCGCCAACTGAAGGTCGTGATGATTTATCGATAAGCGTCGAAGATTAAAATACATCGGATCCAGTAGTTGTTGGCAACTGTGCAGTTGGAGGATTCATCTACCCCCCTCCCGATTTGCAACATAAAAATCAATCTCTGCAACAAATGTGCCGACCTTGAAACAAAGCAATATCAAGTCAAAGATGGAGCAGTTTTTCACCAGGGTGAGGGACTATTGATATGAATCTACTGCAGAGTTAAAGATTTTTATCCTCCAAGCTGCACCAAGTTGGAAATAAGAAACAGGAATTTTAAATTCGACTCCTGCAGACAAAAAGAAAAAAAAAAGATTTTAAAGCTTTGCGCAGCTTACCTTGACGAGCGAGCGATAGCCATTAGCAGGTATGTGTGGATCAAAGTCAAAATGTTGATAAACGGCAGCAAAGCCAGAAATAACAGGCTCCAGGCTGCGAGCGTGTTCCTGGATCAGTTTCATGGCCTCCACCAGACGTCGACCAGCATCACTCTGGGTCCCCTTGGCTCCACCCGAGAAGAAAGCCACGTTTTCATCACATACGCCGTACAGTGCCGCAAACACTGCCTGGGTGTCCATCACTGGAAAGAAGTACATGAAAGGGGAGATAAAACAAAAGGAGATTTGCTGACAACATTTCAGAGTCTACGACATCTTAAGAAACTCTATAAATGTAACTCCATTTATTTGTCATTCATGTCCCTTTGCTTTACGTAATTTCAACAAAACTGACCAGCAGTGACATTTGCACTTTTATCGAATGGAAAAGTTCCAATCTCACGTTTCTATAGAGGTTAAGAACAAGCCCATTAGTCTGATCTTGTGAGAACATCCAAGAGAAACACAGCACCCACTGGAATTATCCAACAAAATGTTCTTAGTCTGGATAACTAAGCCCCTGCTGCATGGTGTAGAGACTCCTGGGCTGAAATGTGTTAAACAAGGCTTGAAATTAAGCGATGTAAACCAAGGCTAAGCAGCTAAAATCCCCACAAGATCTGCATGGAACAGGAGGAGAAGGCAGAGGCTCTCTGCTGCTAACAGGTCACTGCTGAGAACAAACAGATTGGCCAGAAACTGAAGGAAAAAAAAAAAAAAGAAGAAAAACATCCAAACATGCTCATGAAAGAGTCCCAGAGGGAGGCGTGCAGCTGACATCACACAGAGTGATATGTTTATCAAATGTGCTCGTATCTCTTTCCTAATGAAGGACAATGATACAGCACTGTCTGTTCCTGCCGGACTGTGTTCCTCTGCCAAGTCATCCGAGACGGCGGTTTCCATGCCAGCTATGGGAACCGACTCGCGGTTCCTCCATAGGCCGACTGTCATGCTGAGACAGAAGAGAGACGTGTAAGAGAAGGCAGCGTCTCCACGACGGTCAGAACTTACAGAAACAAGAAGGAAATAATCATTTTTTGATAAATGACCTTAATACATGTAGATGGAGACACGAGTAGATAAAGAACACTTAAATGCGAGGTGTGTTGCGATAAATTAAGAATTAAATCTCATATATTTACTTGAAACTTATTTCATGTCCTTAAATTAACTTTAAATTCATTTTGGGACAGATAATCTAAAGAGCTTCAAAGGTTTCAAAGTGATAATCTGAAAATTCGTTTTTTTTTTTTGTTTTGTTTTTTTGAGTCAAGCCAATAAAAATTATTCAACCTCGTGGCAGATTGTTTCGTTTAATTTTCATTAAAGGAAAATGACAGAAATCTCACAAAAGATGACAATGGACAAGGGTAAAAACAAAAATCTCAGTTTATAATTCACATTCACAAAATTGTAATGTTAAAGATCATTTATATCCTTCTCAATAATAAATCTAAAAGACTGTATTGGCATTACAACAACCAAGACTTTTTGAGAGCTTCCACTGCTACTTCGTCAATTCATCCTCTGGGACGAGCTCCAACTCTGGTCAATTTACCATCATCCTAATCTTTAGCTCCCTCTGCAGATTTTCTGTCAAATTTAAGTTAGACTGAGTCACTCCAAAAACTTTTATATTAATTTAATTTACAAACAAGGCACTCAATTTCAAAGATTTCTTCTAATCCAAACCTGTCAGGGGGTTATGAATACATGGGCGCTTAATAAAAATTTTAAACAAAAAAAATAAAAAATTGTCTGGATCTTTCTCGTGATAATCAAAGAATTATAAATTTTTAATTTTTTTTTTACCTCTGAAATAACGAGCCATGTGGCTAGTTATTGGTGACGCAGATAAAGAATATCGTGAGCAGCTTTACTACAAACATCTATGCAGGAAAAGCAGGTGAGCTGTGTGGACGTAAACACAGTCATCTCCCTGAACCCACAAAAAACATTTGAGTTTCTATTTGAAATTCATTTTTTCCTGAGATTATGAAAAAAACAGAAACTTGTAATTTACTGGGCGGAACTAACTAAAAGTTGAGAAATGGAAACAACAGTTTATGCAGTGCAAACTCTGCCGCAGCACGCCACTGCAGCCACACATCAGTTCCCCCGACTTCCTCCTTCTCACTGCGTTCAAACAAACTTGCATAAAATCTTCTTGTTACGAACTCAAAATTGATCTGGAGACTCTGAAGTCACTGTTTTAATCATGGGTGAATATTATGCATGGACACCGGAGGTTGCCGTTAGTGATGCAACGTGGTCGATCCTTGTGGGAGCGTTTCGACCCGCTTCCTTACGAGCGCTACTAGAAGCCTGAACAAAGTTGAAAAGGTAAAGCGGTGAAAATAATATCTGGGCTTTGAAAAGGAAGAGTAAATTTAGGTAGATATTCGAGTTCACATTTTGGGAGGGAAGAGAAACGATGCTAAAAGAGTGAAATATTGTTCTTGAGGCTCACAGGAGTAATTGAACCATAATGGTCACACTTATTTAGTTTTTCCTCCAGTTCACAATGACTAATAGAAGTAGTCCACCTCATCTGCAACAGGACAGTAATCAACACAATTTCTTAGAAGCTGGAATTTGTTTTCCGTTTTTCTTTAGGCAGGTTTTTAAGGCAATTCCACAAAAAATAAAAATAAAATAAAATAAATCAGGTGCTACTTTTGAGTAAACAGTAGTAAAAAGAAAGAAAACCTGCTCAGATGTTATTAAAAATGTTGCCAATATCTCAATATTTGGAACAGGTGCTACCAAGCCTTGGAATATGCAAATGCAGAGTTCAGGCAAGTATCATCTTGAAAACTTTTAGGTGACTGCTGCTTCTCATTGTTATGGAAAAACATTATGCTGACTGTTCGGAAGCATTTGGAAGACATTAAGCTGCTGTTTCTATAACGGAGAGCAATTGAAGCTCCCATACTTCACTTGGTATAAGAAAGGTTTATTCTAAATGCTTGGAAGTTGTACAACAGTTTCTAAGCACGACTTCCACACACTTAATTTATATTGCGCACAAGTCTCTATGCGGATGTCAGCTGAGTCACAAACAGTCCAGCAAGCACTTTGTTTTTGCACAAAAAAAAAAAACAAAAACAAAAAAAAAACTGATGCATGGCTTCAGCAGTTATAGTGCATTTGCTAAGAGTATGAAATGGCCCCTGAAGTCACAAGAAAAAAAAAAAAACTGTTTAGGTTTTTTTGGCTAAATTAGAAGGTTAGGAAGACCTAGAGCAACTTTTTGCTAGGGAAATATCCAGTTATTTGTTTGCACATAAATACAGAACTATAAATTACTTCAGCATCATGCTTAATCAGTTTGTTTCGGATACTTTCCATATCAAATCAGCGAAATGAAAAGATTTCTTTATGCAACACAAGCTCATTTGGTGATTTCATGGAAAACGTTTCTTCTACAGAAGTCCTATTTTGCTATTCCAATCATTTTAGACACTGACATTACACTTAGAAATAAAGTCAATCTAAGCAGAGTGAAACATAAGATTTCGGTTGACATTTGAGATATTGGAAGATTTCCCACTGCTCCTTTCAACACATCTAAAAGGACAAGTCCTATGTTTTCTTTCAGCAGTTCGGACTTTATCTTAAAACAGAAGCTTACTAAAACACAACGTGGGCTGGCAGGAGTGAAATTATTTAGCATATTTTTGCTCAACAAAGTCTGAAAGATGTGTCTGCTATCCAACACTGTGTTGGATAACACTGTGTTATCCAAGATAACACAGTGTGTTATCTTGGAGTTTCTATCGACTCACTCTGATGTTATGCAAGCATTAGTCATGTGAATTCATCACAGGGATCAATGACGAAAGCCTATAACACTCAGAGCAGTTCAGCAGCTAGCAACAAACACATGCATGGCTCCAGCCAGAGGATTACACACAGGTATGAATGTATAATATCTGAAAGTAAACTACACGTCAGCAAAACTGTACAGAGCATCTATAGATAGGCAATATTCTATTTGTATTCTCAGCAGGGTTGTGTTAGTGGATACAGTGGCTGGTCCAATCAAAGAGTCACCCGAATGACACCACTCAAGTCAAACGAGCTTGGGCCGGCAGCCAAAATACAAATTACATAGCTTAATTAAAGCACAGGGATGCAACTCTCTCATCAACTTTCTCCTCTGAGCATGGCCTGATGTTGACAGAGTAAGCCAGGGATGAACTTTACGAACCCAGATCAGCATAAGAGGCTCAGAAACTTAATAACAATGAAGTCGGCAGACATTACAGCCCCATCCAACTTCAGCGAGCGTCTCTCATGCAAATGCTATGCAAATGTAAAACAGTTAGGAGAGTTGCTACCATCTCATCAGAATGAAATAGACTTCACACTTTTTTTTTTCTTTTTTGTTTTTGACATAATGCCTCAGAGAACACAAACGTGCTTTCACACTAATGCCAGAAGAGCTGTCAACCTACTCATCTATTAGGAGAAAAACATGACTCACCTCCTGGCTTCTCAACTCTTTGGAGCCTTTCAGGTGGTCAGCTAATGAATAAAGCTTCTTTTGTGCTTTAATGACAGAAGTGGTCACTGTAAGCCCACTAGTGCAGCTACCAAGTTGTACCTTGTCTCTCCACATTAAAGATGAATGAAAGTGGGCATTAATAAGTCATGTACAACAACCAACACCAGCAACATTTCTGACAATGGCTCCTGGGGGCCAAGAGAAGACGTTGCTACTGACAGAATATAAATGACTGGTACGGATTAAAATAAATAAATGTTTACCAGAATCTGAGTTCAAGGCTTTGTCCATGTCAGCCTCCTCTCTTCCATGAGAGCATTGAAAGCATGAAGAAAAAGAAAGGATAAGATAAAGAAGAGATGTGATTTTAAGTTGATGTTGTGGATCTGTTGCTCCGTCGTCTTCACCGCAGAGCTCTTTGGGTTTAATCTGTATGAGAGCATGCCATATTTGTAGTCCTTGGAAGCAACGTGGTATCCTTCTCTAAACTCCTCCTCCCGCCACATTTAAAAACACAGGAAATTTAGGAACAAACCATTTTCCAGTTAACCGTCTCCCCTGTGACAGAGGGCTGTGCTGCCATTGGCTGGTCAGCTTGGAACACCCTGTGAACTTTAGCTCAGTTGGCAAAACCTCAACACTGGCAGACATACAGCTAAGAAAGCAAAACAGCATCTGAAATGTTTTTGATTTGATTTATATTGTATTAGTAAAGGTCACTTACAGGAACAAGTGTAAACAAGTTAAATCACCGGTTATCAGACGATGATCGGGCAAAAGTAGTGATATCTTTTGAGACTTGACACATTTTATTGAATTACAAACACAAACTTTAAAGTATGTTCTTAGGATATTATGTATTAAACCAAGATAAAGCAGATAGAAATAGAATACTGTTGAAAGAAAGCTATGACATTTTTGTTTGTTCCCAACATGGCAGTTTTCTACAAGCCATGAAAAGAACACAACAATAATCTGGTCAGATTTTACAAAGAAGCAACTTTGTAGAGCAGATGCAAAATTCTGCATGTGGCAGAATACCAACAATGCACCATGAACACAACTTATCCTTGGTGAAACATCATGATGGCAGCATCATGATGTGGTGATGTGGATCCTGGACAAGCCCCCAATTTGTAACGGTGAGGGTTCACCATCCAGTAAGACAACAACCCTAAATATATATCAAGCACTACAATGGAACAGTTTAGATAGAAGGAAAATAATTAAAATGGTATAGAATGCAGTGAAAAGTGATTCTGCAATAACATTATTAATAATTTATTTTTAAATCAGTTAGTTTCCTTCCAGTTTAAAACTATGGGATACTTTGTGTCGGTCCATCACACTGCATCCAAATGAAATAGATTGAAATGTGTGGTTATATTGTGACAAAACATGAAACGTTGAAGGAATATGAAAACTTATTTCAATTAAACTGACATAAAACAAACCAGCAGGTGAATGAGAGAACTACACCATCTAAATGTATTATTTGTTAAAGCAGACAAAGCTACTTAAAGGTCAGTAGAAAAAAAGAACACCAAGAATTTGACGGTGGTAATTACCATATTTGTACTAATCGAAAGTATAGGATAAGTAATTTAATGCTACCCATTTATTCTACTCGATAATATTGTAACATTATACTTTTTTGGTGTCCACGTTAGACTGAGTTTAACTTTTAAATGTAGCATCTATGATCAAACAGATATCCCATATCGAAGTAGAAGCAAGGGGAAACTCTTGAGAAATGTGAATGTTTACACAGCAAACATGTGAAGCCTTAAAAAAATAAAAATAATTTTAAGAAATTCTGAGGATATTTTTTTCCTGTGGAAAGCATGACCTCAGATAAGACTTTTTGGCTGATGCCACAGATGAGTGTTTCATAACTCGATGGAGAGAGATGTGACCTTTCGCCCAAAGACAGATGCATAAACACCACATCACTTAAGAAACATGTTGTTTTCTGTTATTTTTACCAACCACAAGAGCATCCTTTCCCATACTAATCCTTTAACCATTTTAAATGGCGTATAAAAGATGATTTAATTAGTCACCATCGACCTGTGGCTCAGGTTCCCTCCCTTTTAATTGTATTGTATTGTCTTACAAAACAATAAGACAATACAAAACACACAATGTGGGCTGGCAGGAGTGAGACGAGCATACAGTCAGACTATAAAACAAAATGCTGACCAATACAGGTAATTAAGACATGCTGCTAACTATTCTTCAAAAAAATCACAGCAAGATAAAGTTTCAAAAAGCTTTATAATTTAAAAAACAAACTTCATGGCAATTATACCAGGGATGAAATAAAACCTTCAGAAAAGAAAAAGAAAAAGAAAAAAATCACCAACAAACGAATCAAAAGCAGGATGTAAGGATATTTTTCCCATTACAGCATTAATTGGTTATATATTTTAACGATGAGACAATTTTCTCTTATGGGTGTGGAAAAAAAAAAACCTTGCTCGACTACATTTATGGCAAGAATCTGAACTGTTTTCTTTCACTCAAAGGCCCGACTGAGCCTTGGTTATCATCAGAATTCGATGATGTGCTAATCTTGAACAGGCAATTCTTAAGTTTTAATTTTGTACCTGTCAAAAGTCTTACAGCAAGCTAATTCAGTAAAGTTATATCTAGAACATAAAAACACCTCATTTATTCCTTGTGGAGTGTTCCCACCCGAGCAATTGCCTCCATCAGCATATTTTCAGGTTGAAAGTTTAACGGTTTGCTCCATACAGGACTTCACTTGTCTTTATATGGTCATGTCTTCATATGCCGGAATATTTTACTGACATTTTCTAGGGATGCAAAAAATTCTAGTGCAGAAGTATGGAATGTAAAGTTTCACAATTATAGTTTGCAGCCAATTCAAATCTACCATTCAGTTTTTCACAAATGTAGCAACACCAAAAAAAAAAAAAACATTTAGTCAGTTATGTTATGCAATCATGTGGAAGACTGCTGACTTAACAGTTGTCCAGCAGACTGTCACACCCTCCACAGGGAGTGTGACCAAAAAAAATGCCACTGCAAAATAAAATGCCTGCTTACAGAGTGCTGTAATGAAAGCTGGGGAGAGAGAAATCCTGTAGAGGCATATGTTATAACATGCAGCCTTGACAGAATGGTGACGCAAAGCTCATTTCAGAGTTTTGATACCAGCAAAGTCTGGCGGGTTACAGAGCTTCCAGGACAAACAAACAGACATACCAGGGAAATGGGGTACAACCTTATGTTAAAACTATCTTTGGAACTGGGCAAAGGAGAAAAAGCAATTTTGCTTAGTGGTTCAGAGTCCATTTTTCTGGTGAAACCAAATTATTTTACTTGGAAATCAAGGTTCCGAGGCTTAGCGGAAGAGTGGAGAGCCACGGGATTAAGTAGCTCCCCCAGATTGGGAATCACTGGACCAAAGGAAGGAGAGACACCAGGTCCAACAATGCAGAGGAGCTGAAGGTCGCTGAACCTAGGCTTCCCAACACTTTGGCAGTGCCACAAACTGATGGCATTCATGACAACATGCCACACTGAAACAATGACGCATGCAACATGTAAGTCCATTTTTGTCCTTATGTTGCATTGAAATTTACAGAGAAAACGAATCTGGTGTTTCCATTACCTTTAAACCAAACTTCACTTTTGATATGCGTTCCTGAAATAAATCCCCTTGTTGGCGTTTTTTATTGAGATGTTCTTTATTCCTCTACTTTATACTCAATAAATGAGGCACAAAGTAGAGGAAGAAAGGGACGAAATGATAATACAGAAGTATGAAAAGGGGGAGCAGAAGGAAGACTGGGCTCTTTAGCGTCCCAGAGAGTAGCCTTGCACTCACTGACATTGGCAACAACAGGAAACTAGTAACAATGAGCCTGCACACCCCCACCTAGACAACAAATGTAGGGCTTAAAGGCAGCAAAATTAAAATTCCCACAATCAGATCTGGTTTTATTATGTAAAAATTACACGTGTTGGGCACCTTATGCAATAACAGAGATTAGGTGAAAAAACTGGTAATCTCATTATATGGAGCTAAGGCTATTAAATACCCAGTAGTAACAAATAGATAACTTAAGAGCTTATGAGAAAACATGACAATATTCTCATTGTTGTGTGGTAAAGGCTTCAAGCTGGTTAGTCTGGCATGATGCAATCAGAGTTGTAGCAAGTCAAGACAAGATGCAAGTGTCCACAATGCCTTGCTACCATCCTTCAGGAGGCTCTTTAATCGTCATTCTGAGCCACCCTTCTCCGGTGTCATAGCAGTAGATCGCCATCTATTGTCTTAATAGATTTATCTACAGCGCTTTACTAGAACAGACAAACCCCTTCTCATTCACATCCTACACCCACTGTTTTGATCTCATCCATCCAATCCCCTTCCCTTTCACTGTTAAAGTACCTGCTGATCAGGTTGGCGCTGTCAGGGTCAGCTGTTGACATTTGCGATGGAAGAAGACCTGAAATTTTTATATAAATACAGATGACAGCCATTTGTTATTGGGTAAAAACGCGATTATTTTTACTATATTTTTACTGGATACTGTCAGTACTAATGGGGTTGCTCTTGACTACAGACAAGGCAGGAAGTGACCGATGGTGCCTAAATAGGCTGTGTAGATATAACCTTAACATCTTAGTTTCTAATCGACATTACAGTAAGTCAATAGAGGTTATTATAAATCCAGTGGTGCTACCCTAAAACGGCTAACCAAGCTGCTAATATGTTAGCTGTAGGGGTGAAGACGTCCCGTTAACAAAGGGGGAGTTACTGCAAGGACAAATGCCGGGAAGCGAGGTGGCTCAGCAGGGAAAAACTTACCAACGGGACCCTCTTTGAATTTGGATGAGCGTCTTCCATTCACAACTCTCTCCAGTCTGTTATTCCCTCCGCCCTTCTTACTCGACGCCATCTTCGCCCACTCTGTTTACGCACCGCCTCTCATATGTCCCCTTCATACCTACCTGACCGCGCTGAGGCCCCGCCCACAGCAGAAGGTCAAGCGAATGGAATCGCGGTTGTTCAGTTCAACAGCCAATCAGAAGGCTGATAACTAATAGTGTGTTTTCCCTTGTTTTAAAGGCACACTGCCCAGCATGCTTTAGGTGTCTCCCTGCGTAGTCATGATGTAAGGTGATGGCTGATTAACAGGTTTTACTGAAACGCAGTCATTTGAATTAGGTGTGTTAAATTAGAAAAACACTTAAACACAAAGGGAGGTGTGCCTTGAAGACCAGGGTTGGGAAACACGGCACTACAAATTAAAGAAAATGTTACATTTTCATTAAATTTCTTTCTTTATTTTTAGCATAATGTATCCAAAATATGCAGGAAACCACAAGAAAAATCATTAAGGCTTAAATGAAAATTATACAAGCTAGTAACTGAATAAGGTCACATAAATCTGTTAAAATGGCTTAAACGTCTAATTCTAAAACAGCTAAAGAAAAAAAGAAAAAGAAAAACCAAAACATTTAAAAATAAAGACACAATATCTGCAAAACAATTATTGATCATTTTGGACCATAAAATCCTTGCTGCAATCTTGATGGAATAGATGTTGCGTTGAGATTGCTTCAACACTGTATGTCTTAATCCCAGAAGGAAAAATGTGGTTAGGCAATGCAAGTTTAAGAAAGCTAAAAATGTGGCTGCAATGTTCAAAACTTAATGTGCTGCAATCAAGAAACCCATTATGTGTCATAATCCAACCACATTTCACACCGCTCCCAAAATAGATTCTCTGCTTTCCCCCCTTCGTCCGCTTTCATTCATGGTTTCTCCAGGATTTCTTCCCTTTCTTCCATAGCAGTGCACACATCCTGGTACTGGCTTTGTCCCTGGGAGCGTTCTATCTGATCATATGTTGAACAGCAATCTTCTAGATTCAGCCCCTGGTGTATGACATAATCATAAAACAAACAAAAAAAACCCAGTTACACCACAAAACAATGAAACCCGGTGAATAAATGTGAAACTCTCTAATGATCTAAGATAAAAGTACATGTATATCTTTGTAGACACTCATCTTGACTACAGTACCTTGAAACTGTAGTTTCAGTTTTCACATACACAGGCTAATGTGTTTTATTAGCGTTTTTACAGAAAGCAGAGCAAGTAAGGCTATGTGGAGTGTTTTATCCAGCCCCCTTTTCTCTGATTCCTCTTAATAAAATGCCACGAAATATAAAAGGGACACAGAAAACATGTGAAATAATAGAAACCCAATTGAACTTTTTGGCCAATATGCTTAAAAAATCAACCTGAACATTTAGCTGAACACATTCCCACCAGGAACAGAATGTGTCAGAGTACATGAGAATGTAAATCTTGGAAGAAAATCTTAGAAGCTGCAAAGACTTGAAACTTTCAGGGCAGGAGTTCGCCTTCCAGCAAGACAACTTGTTCAAAAGCAAAAGAAAAAAGAAAACAGTTTAAGCATATTTGTGAAGAAGTAATTATTTTTCACCTGATATATGTTCTCCTCTTCTTGTTTCATTTTTTTCATCTCCAGTTTTTTTTGTTTCTTCGACTGTGAGGGGGGAAACAGAAAAGAGGCTAATTAACGGCAAAAGAGTTTTGACAAAAAAAACTGTTGAACTGTTGAGAAATAAGTAACTGAAATAAGTAACTGCTTGAACACAGAGGAATGATAACTGTCTCTGTAATGTCAACAGATGACAAGAATTCGATCAATCTGTCTAATGTGACTTTCTGACCTTGAACAGAAGCGAAGCGGAAGGAATAACCACACAGAGCAGCAGCAAGACTCCTTCAGCCGTCAGGATCTTGTTTTTGGTGCTCTCACTGAGGTTTATTGTCTTCTCGATTGGCTCTAAACATGCAGAGAAGGGTTAAACCGTCATAACAGCTGGTGTGTTAATAAGAGATTGTTTGGTGGTTTAGACATTTTATTTACTATTTGTTAATGAATAATTAGCACTTGTAATCTCATACCTCATGATGTAACAATCAGCTTTACTACAATATGTTGAAATTCAGCAACTCTTGAACAGACTAAGGTTAACAGGATTTGGGGCTTATGAGGTGTAAGCAGTGCTTAGTGCTCACTTGACTCCACACACACACACACACACACACACACACACACACACAGCTATACAGGTATATGTGGTTTAGCCTGCCTTTTTCGCCAAACAGGCCCGGTGGTGGTTTAGATGGACTACCCTTTCCCAAGTACCTAGAGCAACGAGAGATGGCTTAAAACACTGCAAAAATCTGAAAAAAATTTAGCTCACTTTAGGTTTCAGATAGCAGCTACACAGCCTTTGTTTCAGCAATCTGACACCATGGTGGGTTATATGGACATCAGCAAATTGTGGTTTATGAGAACAAAACAAAGTAATGTGAGGACTTTAAAGGGACAACTACGTCATATTTAAAAACCTGCTGATTAGCATAAACACACAACCTGACAGCATACAGCATTAACAGAACATAATTTTATTCGGTAAATATGACCAAATAATTCAATTATTTTTCTTTAAAAAATAAAAGTAAGCCTGAAATTGAAATGACCAAAGGAAAATAAAAAAATTTAAAAATTTAACTGCTGCAACAAAACATACAGAAAAGTAAAATTAGGGTGCAGAGTGTTACCAAGTATTCTGAATATAAATAAGTAAAACAATGTTAAATTAAAATTCTGCCACTTTTTCCAATATTTCTTTATGCTGGACAACAAAAAAATGTCTCACCATTAGAAAAAAAGCTTTTCTGCCTATTAACACGACTACATGAAAACAGCCTCTATGTCACGGGACTTTACAGATAATATTATTTGATAGGCAACAAAAAAAATCTGTTTTAGTAGCATGAACAAAACAGAACCCTTTTGAATAAATGATTACTTCACATAAAATCTAGAACTTTTTCTTTTGTGTCTGCCTTTTAGCAGTTATTCCACGGTTTCTCACAAGGTCCCTGATATTTTGTGCTGTTCTTTGAGCCAGCACAGGATCTTCAACCAACTTGCAGTGATTGCACTCATTTTTAGTGGCAAGTTTTCCTTTACCTATGTGAGCTTTAAAATGCCTCATAACAGCAGAAACCTCAGCACTTGACCAAGGGTTTTTTGGTTGTCTTCTGGGTGCGCCAGAGGAGGTCTCTGAAGAAAAAAAAAACGTAAAGAGAAAAGCAGTTTATTAAAATATAAAATAAAAAACATGCTACCTTTACACAGGATAACAACCTTACTACAAAGTTTAGAAAAAATGTTGTCCAATCATGAAAGTAGTTTGGCTGTAGTTTGTGAGAACAAACTACAGCCAAATGAAACCAGACAATGAAAAGTAATAAGTGACATGATTGCTATCTATGAAAATGGCACTCCAAATTTGTAATAACCTTAACCACATTCTAATGGATAGAGAGCATAGAGGGGTTATAAGCTATGTATGGAGAGCCTTATTAGTGGCCAGTTGCATCAAGATGGCTGCTGGGCAAGCATGTTTGTAAGTTTGTCTACAATCGACTAACTGAAAAAGTGAACAGAAATTTGGAATACCAAGCTTCAAAAATGTGAAATTACTGGAAATTGAGTGGAGAAGAAAGACAATAAGAAATGTCCAAGCAGAAACAAAAGGAATCTTCCAAAGGGAGGCATGTGGACAAAAACAAGTTGCTTCAGTTTAGCTTTATTCTTTGCTTGTGCTCAATAAAGAGCTTATTTATTGTTGAACTCCATGTCTCCCTATCTTTTATTATGGCTCAAAGAGCCGGTCATAACACTCTTCACTAGGTTGGCACATGTCTCAAGCAAATGGCATATAGTTCCAGGTCATCTGGACTGCATGGCCTTTAAGCATGAACTAGTTAATATGGTCAGCTCAATAGAATCATGCTTTAACTAAATGTAGCTAGGAGTTGGGATCAAAACACAGCATTAATAGGAAACTTGACTTGCCTTCAACAGGAGGGACAGTTTTCTCTGCTGTCGATGACACTGCTCCCACTAAGACATAGAACAGAAGTTAAAAAAATGGGTAGACAAAAAGTAATAGCATCTTTGGATTCAAGTAACATACACAAATCATCCATATTCTTGCTTTGCTCAGGTTCCACAAGTTCCTCAGGTTTCACAGGTTCCACAGGTTCCTCGGGTTCCACAGGTGCCTCGGGTTCCACAGGTTCCTCGGGTTCCACAGATTCCTCGGGTTCCACAGAATCGCTACCATCCGAGTCACTTAAATCCTCCTTTTCTTCATCCTCACTTAGTTCTATTTCATCTGAAAGTCATTATTAGAATACTTTCTAAAGTGAATGCCATACATAAAATTATATCTAAGCACTACCAAAATTAGGCTTAAAACTCGTTTTGTATTTAGTAATATGTTCCAACCTAGAGAATCACTATTGTAATATTTTCTAATAATAATAATTTATTTACATCCATCAATTTTACAAATATTGGTAATGTCAGACAAGTTCTACTAATGGCAAAAAGATCACAAAAAAAGAATTTAAGCAATAACCTTCGATTTCAATGTCATCAAGGGATTTCCCTTGCAGGGTGCATATGTGTCCTTTCTCCATGGACAAAAGGAGCTTAGAAATCTTTGCCAGTTGTGTTGTTGGCACAGGTAAGCGATAAAATTCCCTGTGGACACGAATATCATGCCCCAGGAAGTCAGCCACCTGGTCAATTTCGTTATTTTTGAGGTTGAGGACTTGTGACAATGTGGCAACATGCTTCCTGAGTTGTGTGGACCTTAGGAACTCGGGATGCTTCGCCCCACATTGGCTTCCATAAACACGCAAACAGTCTTGGCCCCTGTAGTGACTTTGAGATCTTGGTCGGGCAAAAAGAAAGATGTTTGTGGAGCAAACACCACATTGCTCTCTTTTGCTGACCAGCAGAGTCAGAGCATCCACCACATCTGGAGAAAGGAGAACCGCAACTTTTTGACCTCTTTTTCCAATTATTTCAACACGACTGAAGTAGCTACAGAGCTTTTTTTCAACCTTGGACAGCCCAGCAGCAACATCTTCATGGAGCTTGGAGTCATCCCTCTGCTGGAAACCTCTGAGATGCATCTTTGAGACTTCTCCAGCTCGTCTTCGATTGAACACAATGACCTGTGCAAGAGTAACTTTTGCAAGTTCTGCATAATTCTGGGGACTGACCTCATCTTTCAAGTTAGAAAATGCATTTTCTCCAGATTTCTTAAGATACCTATGAAGACTCTGAACATCTTCTGTGAATGGTAAGGTTAATGGCTTATTATATTTGTCATGACTCAAAGTGTTCAAGGCAGTATGTGACACTAACTCAGACCACTTGGATGTATACAGCTTTTTGAAAGCGTCTGTTGACTTAATCAGTTCTTCATCTTCTGCCATGAGCGCTCGGCAGTGGATAATGTCACTGATTTTGTGTAGTGTATGTCCTAGTTTTAGTGCAAGACTTGGTGTTTGGTATGAATGCTTTTCTTCATCAAAACCGCAGACAATCTTTACTGCCTGGACAACTCTTTGGAAGTTAGCAGGTTTCACAGCTTCCTCCAAGTTATGTACAGAGAATTCAGACCGTAGACATATTAACAGACGTCCAATTTCACGGAGCTTCTGTCGAATGTACTCATACTTGGTAGGGTCTTGTCCATGTCTGTTGTAGAGAGAC
Organism: Poecilia reticulata; assembly: GCF_904066995.2. Taxonomy (NCBI): domain Eukaryota; kingdom Metazoa; phylum Chordata; class Actinopteri; order Cyprinodontiformes; family Poeciliidae; genus Poecilia; species Poecilia reticulata. The sequence goes on from NC_088845.1 coordinate 11,713,908, forward strand.
TGGGCCAACTGAATAATGGTCAGGTCATTTCTCACAACTGTGGCTACATCATCCTGCTTCATGGGACCAAGGAGCTTCCAAACCCCACTTGAAATCTCCTGACAGAATGCAGACTCTTGAGCCATAGCAAAACCCAGTACTTTGGTTCTTCCAGGTCCTGGGTTCAAATCTTCATTTTGTGGCTTACAGGGGCATCTTCGGACATGTCTCCATAGTTCCTTTCGAATATACATACCTTGGCAGTACATACAATGTATAAATGTTCCAGTCTTTGCTTTCGCTTTTGGCTTTCTCTTTACTTTCAATGATCCTTTCCCACTTTGTAAAACCTCAGAGTTATGTTTGAAGTTCCCCTTGTTTCTAATTTTCTCTAGAAGAACTTTGCGTTCTTTTGAGTCTTCCGGAAGGGAAAAAGCATAAGCAATTTCAGCATGTGTCTTGTGGGTTTTTAAATGGCGTGAAATTTTGCTCTGTGGTCTACCACATACAAAGCAGAAGTTCTTAACACCCATAATATGCTGTGAGGATTCCTGTTTGTGAGGCTCCTTTTGACTTTTTGGTTTTTTGTTTGAGTCTTTTGTAGACTTGACTGGGCTGAATGTTTCAAGTGTGTCATCACCCATATCATCTGTGTGAAAAGGAGGCCAGATATTTGATGTGCTAGGTTCAACCACAGAACTTGAGTCTGGCAAGAATGAAGCGAGATCTGGTATTGTTGGGTTTCCTTGAATTTGTCCAACTTTAGACTTGATGGGCTGAAAGGGGATGCTAATATCTGAGTCTTCATCAGTTTCTGCAGATTCTGAATTTGGTATGTAGTCCATATCAGACTCATGGTCATCATCTGACATTTCACATTGTTTGGAAGGTGATGTGTTGTTGTCGTCATCTGATGAGGAGTGAGCCATGGAATATTTAAAAAGTTCTTTTGCCTGAAATTGTGGGAAATATAATTTATGTTATAATTGAGACTTACAAGGCAAAGCTAAAAAAAAACTTATGTGGACATTCACCTGGGTTCTGTCATTTGTAATTTGTTTAAGGCAATATGAATGCCAGACTTTTGAACAACCTGTGAAGAAATTTAAATGTAAAAAAACAAACAAGACAAAAAAAAAATCAAAATCTCAAATAAGCCATTACACCTTATTTTAAGATCACATAGAAAAGGTAAATATGGATTAACAATTATTTTTTTAAAATGTGCAAAATTGAACTTTTTGGGTAAAATTTTATGTTCCGTTTTAAAAAAATATTAAGGGTAAAGATTTTAAGGTACTTTGAAATCTTCCACTGCTTTGAAAGTCACCATGATGATGTACATTTCATTGTATTTAAATCTATATACTCACTTCTGAAAATGCTGAAGTGAGTGTCGACCATGAAATTTGTTCATGGTCGACAGTTCAACAAAGACATAGATCCTATTTGCAGCACTTTTTAATTCAAATACAAATTAACTAAATATCTTACCTTTACACTGGTAGCCAACCCACTTGAATGAAGTACAAGGACCAAAACACTGAATACACTTCTCCAAAGAAGATAATGTTGTGCACATCAGGTGATGTTTTTGACACTACAAGGAAAAGATTAAACACACACATATAAATATATATAAGAGTTAGGGATATTTATTTAAAGTATATTCAATATTGGGTAATGAATGAGAACATATTTAAAGAGGGTGCAAATCATAAAAAAAATAACTTTTCCTGCAAACTTTTAAATTGTTAAATTAAAAATATTATGTGGTAAAGACGCAGAGAAGACAAAATCTTTATATATATATTTTTTCTAAGTATGACAACATTTAAAATTTTATTCTAATATATTCTGGGATGTCAAGTCAACATTTGTCAGAGGTCAAACCAATATTAACAACCTCACAGGAACCAAAAAATATATTTTTATCAATTCAATAACGCCAGGTCCTCATATACAATATGGTCCTCCTGTATCACATTGGGGCAGTTGACCATGAAACACACACATACACACACTGAGCTTACAAACTGAAAACCATGACATGAGACTGTCCTTACAAACCAATGTCTTTATAAACCACATGGCATTCAGGTCCACACACAGACACACTTAAGTAGAACAGGTTGGCTGACTGACATCATTTAGCTACACCTTAATCATAAAATACCTCTGAATTGATTGGAAGTGAATCCAGGACTGAATCTGTCTCGTTTGGGACACTGGTTGTCATCTGATCCTGGTCATTTTCAGCTCTCACCTGAAACAGAAAATAAATAAAAGTCAACACCATATTCCCTTTGACTTATTTACGGAGATATCCTCAATTAAGTGATGGTGCCCTATGACAGCAAACACCCATGAAAGGTAACTAGTTTTGAACCCAGCCAAAAATGTTTGGTAAAGTCAAAATAAAAAAAACAAATTCTGTACCTGTTCTGTGTTGTCAGTTGTAGAAGTTGAATGAGTACAGTCAGGACTTTGAGACATTTCTTTCTCCAACTCCTGTGAAAAAGAAGGAAGAATGATTATTTTTCCCCACAGAAGAATTTCTGCGATGTTGTAGAAACAATAGTTTGATGTTTGACCAAAGCGTTTTGAATTCTGGAAGCAGCTTGACAGACAAACTCTTAAGAAACAAGTAGAATGATAGCAAACATTAACAAATATTTAAAATGTTATAATTTCAGCAGCACTGACCAAATTGAAGTCTGATTCTGTGGTTAAATTAAAGTAAATTTCACCAAAATGTAATGTATTTTCTTAACTATTAAGAAATTTAAATCGTTATTCTCCCAATATGTTCTAGGATGCCAAGTCAACATATATCAGAGGACAAACCAATATTAACAACCTCACAAGAACCAAAACAAATGTTTTTATCAATTCAATAACGCCAGGTCCCCATATACAATATGGTCCTCCTGTATCACATTGGGGCAGTTGACCATGAAACACACACATACACACACTGAGCTTACCACACTGAGCTTACAAACTGAAAACCATGACATGAGACTGTCCTTACAAACCAATGTCTTTATAAACCACATGGCATTCAGGTCCACACACAGACACACTTAAGTAGAACAGGTTGGCTGACTGACATCATTTAGCTACACCTTAATCATAAAATACCTCTGAATTGATTGGAAGTGAATCCAGGACTGAATCTGTCTCATTTGGGACACTGGTTGTCATCTGATCCTGGTCATTTTCAGCTCTCACCTGAAACAGAAAATAAATAAAAGTCAACACCATATTCCCTTTGACTTATTTACGGAGATATCCTCAATTAAGTGATGGTGCCCTATGACAGCAAACACCCATGAAAGGTAACTAGTTTTAAATCCAGCCAAAATGTTTGGTAAAGTCAAAATAAAAGCCCAACTTCTGTACCTGTTCTGTGTTGTCAGTTGTAGAAGTTGAATGAGTACAGTCAGGACTTTGAAATGTTTCTTCCTCCAACTCCTGTGAAAAAGAAGAAAGAATGATTTTTTTTCCCACAGAAGAATTTCTGCGATGTTGCAGAAACAATAGTTTGATGTTTGACCAAAGCGTTTTGAATTCTGGAAGCAACTTGACAGACGAACTCTTAAGAAACAAGTAGAATGATAGCAAACATTAACAAATATTCAAAATGTTATAATTTCAGCAGCACTGACCAAATTGAAGTCTGATTCTGTGGTTAAATTAAAAGTAAATTTCACCAAAATGTAATGTATTTTCTTTAACTTTTAAGAAATTTAAATCTTTTTTCTCCCAATAGGTTCTGGGATGCCAAGTCAACATTTATCAAAGGTCAAACCAATATTAACAACCTCACAAGAACCAAAACAAATGTTTTTATCAATTCAATAACGCCAGGTCCCCATTTACAATATGGTCCTTCTGTATCACATTGGGGCAGTTGACCATGAAACACACACATACACACACTGAGCTTACAACACTGAGCTTACAAACTGAAAACCATGACATGAGACTGTCCTTACAAACCAATGTCTTCATAAACCACATGGCATTCAGGTCCACACACAGACACACTTAAGTAGAACAGGTTGGCTGACTGACATCATTTAGCTACACCTTAATCATAAAATACCTCTGAGTTGTTGGGAAGTGAATCCAGGACTGAATCTGTCTCGTTTGGGACACTGGTTGTCTTCTGATCCTGGTCATTTTCAGCTCTGATCTGAAACAGAAAATAAATACAACTCAGCACTATATTCCCTTTGACTTATTTACGGACATATCCTCAATTAAGTGATGGTGCCCTATGACAGTAAACACCCATGAAAGGTAACTAGTTTTAAATCCAGCCAAAATGTTTGGTAAAGTCAAAATAAAAACCCAAGTTCTGTACCTGCTCTGTGTTGTCAGTTGTAGAAGTTGAATGAGTACAGTCAGGACTTTGAGACGTTTCTTTCTCCAACTCCTGTGAAAAAGAAAAAGATTGTCTTTTTTTTCCTCAGAAGATTTTCTGTGACTTAGCAGAGAACAATAGTCTTATGGTTGACTTAATTGTTTCGAATTCTGGAAACAGCGTAAAAGATGAATGATGGCAAACTTTAACAGTCAAAATACTACAATTTCACAAGTATTGACAAACTGATGTCTGATTCTGTTGTGAAATTCAAAAGATTTTCACCAAAAAGTTAATGCATTTTCTTTAACTTTTAAAAAAATTAAAATTTTACTCTCCCAATATTTTCTGAGATGCCATGTCAATATTTATCAGAGGTCAAACCAATATTAACAACCTCACAAGAACCAAAACAAATGTTTTTATCAATTCAATAACGCCAGGTCCCCATATACAATATGGTCCTCCTGTATCACATTGGGGCAGTTGACCATGAAACACACACATACACACACTGAGCTTACCACACTGAGCTTACAAACTGAAAACCATGACATGAGACTGTCCTTACAAACCAATGTCTTTATAAACCACATGGCATTCAGGTCCACACACAGACACACTTAAGTAGAACAGGTTGGCTGACTGACATCATTTAGCTACACTTTAATCATAAAATACCTCTGAATTGTTGGGAAGTGAATCCAGAACTGAATCTGTCTCGTTTGGGACACTGGTTGTCATCTGATCCTGGTCATTTTCAGCTCTCACCTGAAACAGAAAATAAATAAAAGTCAACACCATATTCCCTTTGACTTATTTACGGAGATATCCTCAATTAAGTGATGGTGCCCTATGACAGTAAACACCCATGAAAGGTAACTAGTTTTAAATCCAGCCAAAATGTTTGGTAAAGTCAAAATAAAAGCCCAACTTCTGTACCTGTTCTGTGTTGTCAGTTGTAGAAGTTGAATGAGTACAGTCAGGACTTTGAGACGTTTCTTTCTCCAACTCCTGTGAAAAAGAAGAAAGACTGATTATTTTTCCCCACAGAAGATTTTCTGTGATGTAGCAGAGAAAATAGTCTGATGGTTGACTTAAGTATTTCGAATTCTGGAAACGGCGTAAATACTATCCTATTGTAATTATTTATTATACATTTGTGGGTAACTGGTTAATTTGCACTGCAACGTCTTGTACAGTCAGCCATCTATTCTTGTGAAAAGAAAGGTAAAACAAAGGAGGTTCAGGTTTAAATAATCATTATTAGCGCATTTCTTAAATGAACATAATCTTAAGATTCATAAATTTTGATTTTTTTAGTACCTTGAGTCGCCATGGCCAGTCTGAGTCCCCATAATTGTACGTAATCTCTTCTCCCTGATTGATATCTCGAGTTGCAAATAAACACAAATGTGGCTTCTGTTGCACAGTCAGATACTTCATTTTGGTATTTGGGCTGATATTGTCATCGTTTATAAGCCTTCCAAGAGAGCCATCTTCTTTTGCTGCATCAACACTGCAAATATATAACATTGCATTTGAAATATAAACATATTCATTTACATATATGCCATTCTAATTAGACTTCTGATACAAACATACTCACCACCAGAGTTTTCCATTAAAGTAGAATTCAAACAAGAAAACTTTAAGGTTGTCATGGTAAATTTTCTGTCTCCTCTCACATTCCTCTTTACTTATCAGTTCACCTCGATACTCACACAGAAAGTCTCCTTTCTGAAAAGAGGTTGTGGCAAAAATACCACGGCCTAATGAAGAAAGCAAAAATAATAGTAGAAAGAGTAAACAATGTATAAAGGATTGACTGTAATTAAACCACCCCCCAAAATACCCATACCTTTAAAGGCATTGATGTACTTGACGTCAAGCCCCACTTTGTCAGTTTTGGTATCAATATAATATTTGGCATCTTCCTTCGGTTTTATGCGTCTTCGCCTCTGCATGTTTTACTGGCATGTATGAAAAGTTATAACAGTCAAATAAGGAATTACAGGCTTCTTTATTATTCCTACAAGCTTTAAAGCTAAAAATTTAATTATCACTATGGAAACATGTTATACATGCAAGACACATACCTCAGATAAAACACCAACACTATAATTTATTTAATCACTGATTTAAAAAAGTGCTTTACCATCTACAAATAGTTCATACAATGATCAGTGTTCAATATATTGAGGTTCAGCCAGTAGCACAGCCTTACAAGAATACTTGAGCCATAATTTAAGGAAAAAGGCTGTTTTTTTTGCACAAATGAATTTTGTTAAGTCCTATTCATCTTTTAGTCAGTCCTCCAGGTACAATCCCTCCAACTTTTAAATGCATCTCTGCCTCAACACACCTAAATCAAATAATGTCAGAAATCTGGAGAATGTGGCTGCATGTGAGGTTATTCAGCTAATTAAGGTACAAATACACATTTAAAAATTGAAGAACGACTATGTTTGCCTGAATTTGAGGACTCCTGGTTTATACTTTCAGCATTTAAGTTGCTGAAGTCAGCGAAGTGATTACAGTACACAGCTTTAAAGCCATCGGTGCACCTGCCCTATTGCATCCATTTATTCAAACATTCAACAATTAGTGCTTTTCTAAAAGATTAACAAGTTTCACAGAAACCTGTGGGTTTACTTCTTATTAATTTCCTGCTTGCTCTTCAGCAGGACCGATGGCAATCAAGCTTAACGAGCTTAACAAGCAGAATGTCACTACGCAGTTAGCTAACATAAAGCAAGCAATTTGCCAATATCGTTAAATATAGTGATGAAAACCTTAGTCTATCACCCAGTTTTTACCACTAAAAGCTAAGTGGTACCTGTTTGGGGTATGGTACCACACAGATACCATCTACTCCAAACATCGTCAACTTGTCAAACACGTTTCGTCTAGCTACGAAGCTAGCTCTCCTAGTCAAGCTACTCTCTTACTTTAAAACACTCTGAATAAAACTATACTGCTTCAGGTAGGTCTTTTCAGTCATAAAAGTAAACATATCTAAGTTACTTGATGTAAATATCCAAATATGTTGGTTAGCTTTCATGTCACCTAAATTAAAATCTAAAATAATTCATTTTGCTCAAAAATCTCTTACATTTGCAGTTATTTACTTGCAAATAACTTTATCTAGGCAAAATGTATTTTTAATTTACAATTTATGCTTACCTGTGCAGAGTTATTCCACCAACATGTCCATATTGAGAGCTGCGGCTTCAAATGGGGATTTAATTTTTAAAAACCTGGCGTCTGGGACTGTTTAGTAATCAGACACGCCCACAAGTTTTTTTCAGCCAATCAGATGATGACCGGCTAAAAGCGCGCGTAGTGTATGGAAAATGTGTGTAAAAGTGCAATTCATACACACCGCCGCTTTAAATCAGGCAGCGCTGTGTTATACACTGGAATACACAAATCTCAGGTCACATGGTATAAAAGGACAATTAAAGAAAGTGAGATATCACGCTGTTTATTCACTGAAAAGTACAAATATATGGTCCACATCATGCAAAAACTGGCATAGTTGCTATAAAACTTTAGATTTATGAGAAAAAGTGTTGTTTAGATACTCAAAATTTTAAATACACTCCTTGATTTATGAGGACATCAGCATTGTCCTTGTATTACCCTTAGGTCCGCGTAACGTAAGTGCGTATTCAGGTCAAAAGGCAGGCTACACCATGTATACCAACGCACACACACACACACACACACACACACGCACGCACACACATACACACACACACACACACACACACACACACACACACACGCAGTGGCATTGCTGATTGGCTGGTCCTGCATTGTGCTCCCTCACTCCACCTCCCCACGCCCACATACTCACTGAAGACCTGCAAGTAGGTGCCGTGCGTATAGACTTTGATGTCGTGAAAGTGGCACTGGTACATCCCAGTGTCCCACAGCTTGACATTCTTCAGGATTAAGAAGCCACACTGTTTGCCATTTGACTCGCTGTAATGTTGAAACACCTCTTCAGATTGGTTCACCGGGTACATTTGGCCAGAATGTGAAAAGCGATTCACCCAAGTAACATTTGTGGGTCCATTTTTGTAGCAGCATTCCAGCTCAGCTCTGTCAAACAGCTTCACCCTCAAGAATGGTCTGTCTGGCTCTAACATAATTTCTTTACCAGAAGCAACACTACCTGTGGCAGAAGAATAAAAAATAACTTTTAGTGATATTATATCCTGTTTGATGTTTTTGGTCCTTCAGGTAAAAGACAAAGGACAATAAAAACATGAGAACATGTTGGGTTAAAAGCAGTTTTCTATCTGTTGGAATTGTAGAAGGGAATAAATGTTTACAGTGATGGAGAAAGTGTGATGAAATATGTAACAACACAAAATCTGTGTTAATTATCTAAAAAAAAAAGGCCTATAGGAATCATACAGCTTTAGTTATGGAAAGAAAATATCATCAAATTTAGTACATCCAATTTCCAGGACATGATAGATTTTCAAACATCTCTAATTATCTAAAGCAAAGCATTTTGAAAATGTAAAAAAAAAAATAAATACACATATATATTTATACTGTATATATTAAATAAATATTATAAAAACTTTTTGAAAAGGAGAGAATGTGTTACTTCAGAGGACAAGCTACACCTATGTTCAGAATATTAGCAGTCAAACATTACTAATCCAATCTATCACCGTTTCCATAGAAGTTATTTCTGAAAGGCCAGTAATTTATGAGTAGTGGCATAAGAGAAAATGTACACAACTAACAGTCGTCACGTGCATACTATTGATTCTTTGTAACTGAATCAATGATTGATTCAAATTAGTAACAGTGTGGATCATTAAGAAGAAAATGGAAACCAATAAACTGGATCAAAGATCAGCCAAAATGATAATGACTTATTGGTTTAGGTGATCAAAGAGAAGTTGAAGGTACCTGTGAGTAGTATAACAATTAAACACCTTTGTGAAGCCCATTCAACGTCCCATTATTAAAGACAAACAAACAAAAAACCCAGTATGGTCTGATGAAAGGAAAAAAATAGATCAACTAAAGAGAAATGATGCAACATACTATTATTTTGAGCTCAATTGGACGTTCAAAGGCTCCAGTAGGAACTAATTTTAAGCAGCAATTGAATGGAATATAGAGATTTATGGAAATTTAATAATTAAACTGAAAGAACGTAAAAATTAAGATTGCATTCTTTTAAAAAGCAGACATTTATAAGCCCATCCCTCGGCTTTATTACGTTTTCTTTAATTAGCTGTGTGAATTTTAAGATTCTATGCTTTTGTCTGTTTTTATCTCAGTTCTCATCATCACATTTATTACTTTCCTTTGTCTGACATAAGCAAACCATTAGACTAAAGTTGAGAACAAAAATATGGTATCATCCTCACAGCAGAGCCATCTGTTCTGAGAGGAAACATGGTTCACTGAAGCAGAACTAAAAAATAACTAAATATAAAGATATCATGTAGAAATAAGACTAAAATGCACACAACCTCCCCTTAAAATCAAGATAAAAAAAAAAGAAAATTAGAACATATTAAATGTGCGTGTTATATGTACTTTACATTTAAAAAATATTTCCAACCGAATCAAAATATGAAATATTCAATAACCTTCATAAATATGTCATGTGACTTACCCATCAAGCTGCAGAGGACAAAGAACAGAAATACTCCCATGTTTTATCTTTAAAAAAAAAAACCTTGGACAATTAAAAAAGAACTACTTTCAGGCGAAAGTCTCCTCAACTGTTGAGTAGCTTCCCTTCTCTAATGAAACAGAGCAGCTTACTTGATCGCTGTCAGGATTCACGCTTGTATGAGTTTTGCCTTTCCCCCATTTGCATAAAGACTTAGTCTGTGCACATCAAAATATGTACATATGTAGAAGCATGGTTTAAAAGTTACTTCTTGCTCAGTTCCAAGCTTTTTTTTTTTCTGCAACACACCATTATAAAACTTGTATGGTAATTACAAGGTTCCAAATGACATAAATTTAACATTATCGCATAACAGATTTTACAATGTCATTATTCATAAAGTCAAAAACCAAAGCGTACCCTTGTTTCTTATAGACGATATTTAGGAAAAGTATAAGAATCAGAAGACATAACATAGTACATAACATAACATAATGACAAGTTGGAAAGACATTAATCGACAGACACCACTGTAGCTTTCCTTCACGACGGTAGAACTTCAAAACTTTACAAACAAGTTTGTAGAGGGAGAAATTATTCACAAGTGGAAAACATTTAAGATAGTTACCATCCAGATGTGGATGTCCCAATGATCCACCCCAAACTTAGACCAAATCACTGTAAAGAAAGTTATTTTCAAAAACAGGGTACTTTTTGAACACTGAAGTTCTGAAAACCCATGTCTTTGGATAATCAAGTATTTTTGGGAAAATAAGAGTAAATCAGCATTAAATGCCTCAGACAAAGACTGCAAAGTCCACTTAAAGTCAGAACCTGAGCTGATTGAAATGCTGTGATGATACTTTAATAGGGCAGGCACTGCAGTGGGAAATGCTGCTGAAAGGAAACCAGTGCCTGGGTTGAAATCCCTACATAACTATACAAGACCGATGGTGATAGATAGAAAACATCAAGCTATTCTAAAATATTTCTAGTGAAACACGGAATGTAGTTTTTTTTTTTTTTTTACCATCATCTTTGTACATTTGTTGACTGGAGTACAGAATATATTATGTTTTGAACAGATTGACAACTTTTTTAGTTTCTTGAAATGTAAAACCCATAAAGTAAAAAGCCATGTAGTATATATAACTAATAAGCAGCATTAGTTCTTTAAGAAGCTTTGCTCCTACACAGTTTTTAAAAAATGATTAAATGTTTGCACAACATCCAAAGAAAGTACCATTTCTTTTCAAATATTTTGAGGTAATTCAAATCTGGATTTAATTATAAAATACTGTTGATTCTTCTCCCTTATCTGCTCACATGCACACTGCTTATGTAGACCGTTTCCAGTCTTATATCTATACATAAAACTGGTGACAGTCACACAAACAAAACTGATTAAGTCAGACCAACAAACCTTAGAGAAGATGCAGAATGAGAAGATAAAAGCAGACCTTGTGCTACAATCTTTAACTTTGTTTCACCCTTAAGGTGAGCCGATTGGAGCCGGCACTGGATGCAGAGTGAATGTCTTCATTTGTATGATATTTTACCATGTTTGGCATTAAAGCCTTGTTTTATGCTTAACCCTCCTATTATGTTGCGGGTCAAATTGACCCGTTTTAAAGTTTAAACATATTTTAAAAATAGTTGCAAGTATTTTTATTGCATGAAACTTTTTCTATTTGTCTTAATAGGTGAACTCATATAAATTGAAAATTTATTCATTTTACACATTTGCAGCCCCTCCTGCGTCTACTTGTTACATCGATACTGTTCGGGTCAATTTGACCCGGCAGTCAAGTTAAAGTGAAAAAAAAGATGAAAAAAGTCCAATTCTGTTTGTTTCCTTACAGCTATGAACCTTATTTCACCACACACACACACACAAACACAACACAACACACCACACACACATGCACACGCAGACACACACAAACCCACTTTCTCCCTGCTCTCTTTACTTCACAATGAACTGCGAGAAAGCAGGTGTTCATACAACTTTTGACGGGAACCTATTCTGTTTCCGTGGGTAAACTCCACCCACACTGAGTGGACACTCAGTAGAAGTGGAGGAAAACATAAATACTCTCTGCATGACTCATTTATCTTGATTTTAATTGGCGGGTCAATTTGACCCAGAACAGTATGTGTGTCTCAAGTTCAATTATAAAGATCACCCTTTGAAAAAAAAATTGACATTTAATATAAAAAAATTTACGAAAGATCACTTTCAAGGAAATTATTGTTGTTTTGTGTCTAGGTTTTTTTCAGTGGACATAAAAAGTGTAAATCCCATTTTTTATGTCCAAATGAGTAATTGAGTAAGTTGTCGTCATTAATCCTTAATTTCTGAGAAATAAAAAACATAATTGCACAAATTTTGATTGAGATGGTTAGTATTAGAGTTAATAATCAGATAAAAAAATGTTTTGGAGGAATTTTTTGGTTCCTGACACTATTGCATGATAAAACACTCCCCGGGTCAAATTGACCCACGGACATTATTGCTGTACCTCAGAAACGAACATAATAGGAGGGTTAACCAAATCTCATTATTTCTCAAGGTTCTCTGAAGGTTTTTTTTAATTTTTTTTTATGTGAGGTCCTGGAACTGGTCAACAGACGCAGATGTTACACAGAAGAAGAAGAAAAAAAAATGCAGCACAACAATAGTAACACTTTTTTATTTTCATTTTATTTCCCCAGTTTATTTTTAAAAAACAAAACATAAAAAAAAAATACACAAACGTACCACAATTTTCCTTAGGTGTACATCTTTTAAGAGCCTCTTACAGCATAAAAATCAATACCAAATACACAATATAGTTCTCGATAATCCTTTTTTTTTTTCTTATACGATCAACAAGCTGGAAGAAGGAGCAGTGTGTTTGTTTAATGAAGGCTCTGGCTGGCCGAGTGGGCTCAAGTCATAAGGATTTAATGGAGTTTGAAACAAAAAGGGAGGAAGTCAGAACCTAAAATATAATTACCATAAATATGAATTAACATTCTGGGATGATATCTTACTTATTAATCATTTAATTATTTGTCTTTTTCTTACAAGCCCTTTAAGAAGCAAACAAATCAATGGACAGAAGAAGGCACCACTATATAAACACACTTTACACATGGTATATAGAAAATATGAGAAAAAGCATCAAAGAAAGGTAGAAACGGGGAGAAATGTCTTTAATGGTTGCCAGCCAATGAAGCCTGCAGGCATCACGAGTGCTTTCTGAGTTTTTCAATCAGATAACCGGAGTTCCAACTAGTGAAAAAGCTGCATTTCATATCAGACAGCCACACTTTTAAATGTTAACAGAATCGGTCATGGTTAGATTATTTGCATGTTTGCTAAATTCATCGGTGCATTGACTGGTTGCAGACATTCCTCCCCATTTTACAGAAACAGGAAATGCATAGCACATCATTACAAGAGTTTCTTTAAAAAGCAATGGGAAAAAAAGTAATAACATCCCCAACCTATTTCTAAGTACATTAAATGAAACTCCTGGTAAAACTATGTAGTCGGGCAAAGGAAAATATGCTATGAAGACAGATAAAGTGCCTTCAGACTATCTTTTACTGCATACAGTTTAAAGAAGAAGACATGAGGGAAAAAATGGCAGTATAGTTTAAAAAAAAAACAGACATGATTCTGGTTCTTGTGGCACTCAAGTGACTAAATGGTGTAAATATATTGAGGTTCAGTAGGTTCAGAAGGTAGGATCTGTTGTGGCAACAATGAGAATGCATATCAGGAAGTGATCATGATTACAGTGCGACATTGGAATGAGACAACAGCTTTCCTTCCTTCAAATCCTGAAAGTGTCATTTGTTACATTGTCTAGTTTTAAGCATGTTCTAGCCTTTTTTCTCTGCAGGTTCCATGCAAACAGTTTGGTAACAGATTCTTTAACAGTGCTTGGCCTCTTGCAGCTAGATTTCTTATGCACCTGGTCACCTGAACGATGGTTACCGCAGTTGGTTAACGTCACTGTGGTGTAAGCAAGACATCAGAGACCTGCAAATACTGCTGCAATTTGGTCATAAAGCTTTAAAAGTCCTAATAATATTTACCAATACATTCTTTTAGTATATCAACTGTATTTCTTTTTTTTTATTTATTGAAAAACACTTTTTCCACTCTCAAATGTGCTTTGTTATGTCTTTGGTCCTGTGTGCACAGTCTCAATCATGCCACTACCTAGGAATTATACTACAACAATTATAATTACAATCAACTGCTGAGTAAAATACAAAGGCAGGAAAAGCGTTGATACAAATATCGCTAGTTGGGACTTTATAACGAATAATATACGCATCTAATGTCATATAATACAAACCTTAACCCCAACTGAAGCATGTTTCGGATCAGAAGTTGCAAACTCTCGATGCTGCAGAAACGGCGCGTTTATGAACAAGTCTGAAGTTTCTGACGCTTCTCAGGTGCGAGTTCAGATTTCATCAGCTCAAATCCTAAACTCGGGTTCTCTCCGCGGTCCTCTTCGTGACCTTCTATCAAACTATCCAAAGCCAAAAAAAAAAAAAAAAAAAAACTCCAAACATGCTTCGCAGGCTCGTCTGTTTTCTCTCTTTCCACCTTTGATGTGCATCACATATCCCAGAATTCCTTCTGCACCTTGTCCAACCTTTTGCACGCCGCTCTCGCCTCGACCTGGCCCAGTGTTGTAACAGTATCAGTAAGATGAGGCAACTCGCTGACCTAAAAAAAAATCCTCAGAGGAATAAATAAAAGCAGTACATACAAACACGTCTCCATTATCAACAGCATGATTGCCTATAGTGCCGCTATTCATAAATGTTTTACTGAGATTAACAGAAAGGAAATTCCAAATAAACACGTTCTCAAATTAAAAACCCGGTAACACACATACACACACTTTCTTGCATGCATCCTTCCGAGACAGAGGGCTGCTTACATAAAGCCCAACTGGTGAAAAACACGTACTGAAGCAGAGTTTAAATAAGAAATTTTGTGGTTACAGTGTGTTTTTAACTCGTCTTGATCAGAAAAAAAAAGTGCATCTTTGTTGTACTTTGGCATAAACTAGAAACAATACATACCAGCAGTTTTTTTTCTTCTAATAATCCTTCTAATGCTACATTACCCTTTGAGGGTTTGTTTTTCCTGTACATTGCTATTCTTGGCATTACTGTCAATTATGTTCCAGCATACATGTCTCGGGTGTGCATATGTGTGTTACAGCAGAAAGAAAAGACTACATTTCATTAGGCAGCACGTCTCTCACACCAAAATATTGCTTCATTACTTTTGGCACCTCTCTGCAAAAACAACCTCCCACTCAAAAGCAGGATATCTCCTCTTTTTTTTTGTTTTTTCTCCATTCCATACCTTTGTTTCAAACATGCACCCAAACAGACAAACGCACGCACACACACACGCGCACACGCACAGACCTCCCACGCTCCATCACAGAGCACAAAGCCATTACACTCCTCTGGCAGACGAAAAACTTCCTGCTTTGGCAGCAAACAGCTCTGATACAAATATATAATAGTGACAGCTTGGATCCAGGCAAGAAGTTTTTTTTTTTTTTTTTTGAAGAGGAAGGAGTTGGAAGTTCCAGGGAAGCCTCTGAAAGTCACGTTGTTCTGAACAAGAGCCAGAAGAAAACCTGAACACAAGGACATGAGAAAGAAAGAGTAACAAATATTATGTAGTTGAAGAAACAGATAGTAATCAGAGGCTTTGGTTGCGGAGGAGACGGGTTCTCAAAATTTTTAACATCCTAGTTTAATTGCATCTTTTTGCTACTCAAGATATTTTTTTAATTAAAAGAGTTTGACTTCATGGTGTTTTTCATTGTAATTTCATGTGTAATTTTGTTCTTCTGCAATCCTAAAGGCAAAGTGAATCTGAGGCAGTAGCAATGTGTATGTGAAGAGACTTAAACTTATATTCAATGAATATTTTACTAGAGCAGCATAACTTAAGAGAACTGAAGCAATATTTTTCTGTCTGACAGGGAGCTCTGAATATATTTTTTACCCCAGTTAACATTCTTCTGTTCAAAACAACCAGCCGCTTTTCTCAGTAGTTTAACACTTTTTATTAATTTCTCTGAATGTTGAGTTGGGAAAGTGAAGGCAAACAGCCACCACTGGAATAGCATTACAAGCTGCTATTTAGACGTTTTATTTTATATCACTATAAACTGTTAGTTTAAAAATCAACGTATCTTTAAAAACTAGTTGTGTTTTACTTGTATTTTATGTTTTGACATTATTACTGTTGTCTTGCCATGATCAAAAACGATAAAAGTGTCATTTGTTTATTATCTGAACTGATGCTAGAAATGAACAAAGTTTCAGTTTTTCCAGAAAAGACAATCTTTTTTTTTTTCTTCCAGAGGTCTAAAAACCAAAATTCTCTTTTTGACAACACTTTCACATAAAAGAGAGAAATTTGCAGTTAAGCATTTATCCTTCTGAAGCAAAAGCTTACAATCTTAGAAAAGTGCCACCGCAGTAAAATACATTCACGTTTTTTTCCCCTATCAAAAGCAGACTTTTGATAGTCTTATCCGCACAATAAAACATACATAAAAATGCGCCAGATGACCGAATTCAGGGATCTAGTTTGGCGTTCTCACCTTGTCGCCAGCAGGTGGCAAAGTGGCATCTTACTGGAAGTTGGCGGCTTCCAGCGAGAGCTCAGAAAGGACCTCACTCAGCTTGTGATGCTCCTCTTCCACAGCCTGAAACACAGAAAATCAATATCATCTCAAGAATTGAGAACAAACTCACTTACAGACACACGCAATTCAGCCTCCTCCTCTTAACATCCACCTTTTGTCTCCCTCGCCGCTTCCCTGACACATCCCATTGCGTGCGCCGGACATAATGGCCATTTTTAGACAAGTCCAATTTTACAAGGCAATTTTCAGCAAAGCAGTAACAGCAGTGGTTAAATGGTTTTCTATTCTCCAGTTTCTCTTTGCTACCATTTGGCCCTATTTTGTCCACTGCTCGCTCCTTACTTAAGTTATCGTCGCTGAAATGGCCAGCCACGCCGTTCCTTTCCACTCGGCTTCAATCTTTTCTCCTCACATCTTTATCTGCCTCCGTCATACAATCTGCTCTCCTCCTGAGACTCCCATTCATCTCCGTCCTTATTCACCTGTAGTCTCTGTATCATTTGCAGCAGGCCGTCCAGCCTCCTGCTTACTTCGTCCCTTCTCTCCTGGGACAAGACCAGAGGGGCACTGATGCTCCCGTCTTCATCTTCTTGCTTTGCTCCATCTTCCTCCGTAGAAGGACTGGCGTTCACCTGCACGTGTCCGGTGTCCGTAGACTCGCTTTCTTCTGTTATTGAAGATGGCTCAGGTTAGAGAAAGCAGCTCACAGTTGAATCATTTTAGCAGTAAAACATCTTCAAATTCTTAACCTGCTGGCTGAGGGGCCTCAGTTTCATCAGAAGGCTTCTCTGGTTGCTCCTCTTCATGTTCTTCATCGGGCTGCGAGTCCTCTGACAGACTGATGCTGCCGATCAGCAGTCTTTTAAGTGACATGACTAACAGAGAAGACAAATTTAGCAGTTTGATGAGTACTGGAAAGCACATTTTGGAAGGCAGGAACCAAACAACAAAGAAGCGTGAGCGAGACGACTGATCACCTTCATCCAAAGCGCCGTCAGCCACCTTCTCCTGGTTCCTGCTGGAGTGATCCAGCACCTGATCGAGGCCCCTGTCGGTCAACATCGCTATCAGCTTGACTCTTGGATGAACAGCGTTGTGAACTGTCACACTGTCCCTTTCTTGATCTGGAGATGGACACAGAGATCAGCTTTGGCCTTATAGAAATCTAAAGAAGGTACATTTTTACTAATCCCGTGTATTGGGATGCTCTAATGTGGCCTTACCGCCTCTTAAACCTCCATTCTCAGATGGATTCGATGGGACACTCAGCCTGTTTGAAAGAAAAAGGGGTAAGTCTTTTTTATTCCGCTTTAGCTTTTGAACATAATAACCCCAATCTTTAATGCATTTGTCTGAAAACTTTTCCTATAAATTATGTCAAACTAATCTAGACTAAACCTTCCAGAGTTGTCTGCCCTTAACCTCATGCTAAAGCATAAAATACTGAAGCTGTACTACACGTTTATGTCTACAGTAGGAAAGTTTATATCCAGTCTTTAAAAACATAACAAAAAAAAAAAAGAATATGGACACAAAGAGAGAAAGAAAGGCACAAGCAGAAAGATTTAACACTTTTCCAATTTCCATCCATAAAAAAATTTATTAAACATTCTAATAATTGTGAACTACTTTGAATCTTAAATCACATAAAATACAAAAGAAAATGGACTGAAGTTTGTGATTCTGCAAAGGGAAAATGTGAAAGCATAATTTTTTTTTTCCGAAACAAAAGCACATACGTGGTGGGACTGAGAGGAGTAATCCCAGCAGGAACTCCAGGAGGAACAGATAACCGCATGGGTGTTCCGCTCTTCTTCAGAACGTCAACCGTCGACTTTATTATATCATGCCAACTGCAAAACAAACAAGCTAATGAGTTCCTCATCTTTAGACTGAACACTTTTACTCTGACAGTAAGCTTTAACACTCACGTTTTCATTTCTGCAACAGACTGAGCCACCAGCTCGTAGATCTGTGCGCCACTGTCCCATGTGAATATCACATAAAAAGCCTTCCGATCTGACAGAATAAGAAATAAAAATGGAAATTAATCAATTTTAAGATGTACCGGAAGGACCTTTACTTACGTGCTACAAAAACGAACCTGTTGCCACTTCACGGAGGAACACAGAGTCCAGCTTTATAATTGGGCTCAGCATCTGCTTGCCCTCCTGTGCAGTCATGTTACTTTTACTCTGGCATTTTAGCAACATCTTGTCCTCCTGCTTCTGTGCAAGAACCAGCATATCGTCCAGCAGCAAGCAATGCACATCTAAGAAAAAGAAATGTTATCAGGTTCACAAAATGTCTTCTCTGCACTTTGTTCTTGGATAGTTTATAATAGTTTTTTTCCATTACTCACTGCAGTATTTTACTGATTCAAACTGTTTGAAGCCAGTAGACTGTTTTAATCTATCAAGTGGTTTTACTGTTATTACACACCGCTAATTTAAACTAATATAAAAGAGGAAGTCAAACTCCACCAGGTGCAGTTCAGCTGTGTTTCCCTTAAATTTAAATGTGAAATTATCAAAAAAGGGAAATGAAAAAATTGCATTGAACATTGGAAAGGTTTAGAATAGAACTGTTTCCCTTTGGAGCACAGACAATTTATTTCATAAATAAAACACTCCATTTTAAATTGGATTAGCATATTGTTTTCAAAAGTTTTATTCCAATAAATAGTTGTATATTAAATAATAGTTCAGCCAAATGCTTCATTTATGACCTTAAGGATTTCTTTGTATTAAATATGTGAATTTATTTACCGATAGCCTTCTCTTTGGTGACTCTCCAGACCAGCGGACCTTCAAAAAGCATCTTCCTCTGAGTCAAGTCAATGCTCTTAAACGGACAAAGGAAAAGTGTTGAGAAAAGCAAAGATAACAATAAAGAACAATAACTTGAAAACAATTGTTTTGTTTTTTTTAAGTAAACTACCTTATATTCAGTATAAAGCTCAACACTGGCTTTCAGCCCCGACGTGTCCAGTTTTCTCTGGTACTCCTTTAGAGTCTGGGAGCAAAGACAGACAGAGATCAGATTTCTGTTTGATAAGTCAACGTGGAAGCGGTAGGAGTCTAACAAACAGAGACCTTCAGGAGACAGTTGCTCGGTAACAACAGTTTATTGAGTGATGCATTATGGGGTTCTTACCAACATGTTCCCCATTGTTTTGACCTCTTCGTTGACATGGTTGAGGATCTTTCTGCAGCACTCTGCGCTTTGCTGGATCGACTCCTTCTCCTCTTTTTCCTCTGCAGAAACAGGCAGAAAACAGAGCCGAGGTCAGCTTTCACTAAACAAAGCAAATGACTTCAAACTTCAGTGCCACCGCAACTTCAAGTGCAAACTTCATAACAGTGAAATCTGGAAACATTCAACAGCTAAGTTCAATACTAATAAAACACTTATGTTGCTCTGTAAATGATTATTTACTCAGTGGAATGAAATAAAACCCTTGTACTTAAATTGACATAGAAAAGTGAAACTGATTTATTTGAAAAACAGTAATTTTCTAAATGAGCATAAATTAAAATATCTGAACCCTGTCATAAATAATCCAGCACAATTTACAATGTCTTTTAACAACACTTGATGTTTTACAAAGCAAAGATTATTAATCCCTGTACTAAACATCTTTAAGTAAATTATCCATGAACTAATTAGAACTTTCTCAAAGCTCTAATCTTTGTTATAGAGCTTTGTAATAAAAAACGTCTGCCATAAATTTTAAACAACCAAGTTCTGTATTTCAAATCCGAACTACTTTTTATTTTTACACAAGCGGTAGAAATGATAAGGGCACACATGCACAAACCTGTGTTCTTAGCAATGTTTTCCAGCAACAGTGGATATTTTGTCAGCCTCTGCATTTCGGTGGGAATAATGTCTTTGAGCTGCAGTCTGCGGCACTGGGGTTTACTCTCTGCCTCCTGAGGTTCAAGCACACACACACACACAGTCAAAGGAATGCCACTTACAGTTGAAACCAGAAATTTACATATACGTAAAAAAAGCATTTCCCCCACTCTTCAACATTAAACCATTCTAAATTTTTCCCGATTTTTGCCTAGTTAGGATTACCAAAATGTCTGTTTGCTAAATGCCAGACTATTGGTATCATACAGCTAGACTGTGGAACCAAAGGGGTGTGGCCTACAAGGGTAAAACAAGGGTGGAACCAAAGGGTGTGGCCTGTGCAACATGTGTAAAACAAACATGAAGAATCCCTGCATACTGTATCTGCTGTGGTCTAAATGCATTCAGGGTTTTAAATATAAGCAGATTTGTTATGTGATGTCATCAGCGTGTTATCTGGATCAGACTCTGCTGACGATTTTACAAGATCACACTGACACTCCTTCAAATATAACAGGCTGCTCTGTTGTGTGAGATCATGGGAGAAATCAAAGGAAATCAGCAATAATTTTGAGAAGACAATTTTGTCATAAATAAGTCTTGATTTATCTTTTGAAGGTGTCCAAGCGAGCAACTTTCATCTGTTCAAACTATCATATGCAAATATAAACACCATGTGAACATCCAGCCTGTAGATGGGCAGAACATTCAGACTGCCTACTGATCTCTGGGACCCTGGGTCAGCGGGTTTTGGTGTGGTTCGTCACCTCCAGATCAAAAGTAAAAAAACTTCAAAGGTTCAAGAAGCCAATCTCCCACTGTGGAGCATGGCGGTGGTGGCGTCATGCTGTTCTGACACATTTACAAAAAAGAATTCACAACAAAAGAAGATTATGTTGAAATACTCTAAACTTTCCCAGACATCCGTCAAGCTTGGGGACTAATGGGTTTTTCCAAATGGACAATGACTCCAACTATTTGCAAAGGTCAAAGGTTTCTGGTGATCATCACAATTTTCTGACCTCTCCCCATCGACAATCTCTAGATTGTGCTTACAAGGTATGTCTGCTATTTTTATGCAATGCATGTAATTTCTTTGACTTGTGAGTCCATGTATGCATGTAAATCTACATTTTGAGTAATTTATTTCAGAGTCATTGCGATACCTGTATAAAAGAGTTAAAGCGAGCGTCTTTCTTCTGTCTTTGCTTGATCTGGTCCAGAGCATAGGTCTGGTAACTGCAGAATCTGGCTGTCAGTTTCTGAAACCATTCTCCTTCGGGTCCACCAAACTGAAACAGACACAAGTAAACATGCATCATGCAGAGTGAAACTGAATAAATTAGAGAAATAATGAGCGAAATCAACAAATACAGAAAGGCAGGAGTCACTTACCCTGTTGAGCAGTGTGGGGCTGATGTTTTTAACGACGTAGTTGTCACTGACACGCAGTTTCTTCAGGCTTTCATAGAAGGTATCTAGAAGAGGAGACAAAAACAGACTTGCGGTCACCAGAACACCTCTTTCATACTTCATCCCCAGCTGTTAAACCAACAATAAACCATGTCAGCGTTTGTTCTGTCGCTCTAAATAGCTATCTTACAGACATAACCATGCTTAATCTCAGAATCCATGCACTATTAAAGTAAATCTAAAGTAAAAAAAAATGCAATTTTCTTTGAGATACAAGATATTTATCGAAGCCAAAATTTGTGAAGCCTGTGTGTGATTACAACAACACTCACAGTGCATGTCAATGATTTCCTCAAGGCTTGGGAAAATGGTCTCTAGGTCCAGGGCAGAGAGGATTTCCTCCCTCTCCAGCGGCTTGGCGAACACCCACTGAAGGACACTCAGCATTCTCACGTGGGCATGCTCCGTGGCAAACAACTCTAAGATGGAAACCAGGAAGTGCAGAAAGAGTAACATGAAACAGAGGCACGTGAAACATCTTTCGTTTTAATCACACTCCGCTGAATTTTACCGTTTATGACTTCCTGCCTCTTGGTCTCCTTCTTGCTGAGGTTCTTTAAGGTGTCAGAAGACGCCAGCACCCTCCAGCTGGGCGGGTCCTGCTCCAACTCCTGCAGGCGGGGGTCAATCTCCTCCAACTGTGGGGACGGGCTTGTTGGGGGCTGGCCAGGCACTTCAGACGGGAAAGCTGGTCCATCCAAACTAACACAGAAAAGACACATTAGCTTACAGCTGCTTAACCAGGTACAATGCAGGCAGTCTTTACAGTGCCCTCTACAGTTTATCCCACTCCTGGTAAAGTTTAGTAGCAAATGTTTTATTATAGTAGCGCAACATTGTGCTAAAAAAAAAAAAAAAAAAAAAAACTAGGAATAAAACATGAGTAAATTTAGCACCATATTCTCAAAATCTTTACAAGCAACTTTATAAACCATACTCTCCTACATATTTTAAGGTGCAACAACAAACTCTTGAAGGCAGATGTTGATGTTAGCTACGCAGGGAACCAGGGGCAATATTGCTTTTATTCAGGCAGAATAAAAGACACCACCTTAAGATCTTGAAAGAGCTTAAAGCTTCCAGAGCCTGTTGCCATAGCAACACTTGACCTGGACTTGGTTTTAGCATTTGATTAAAAAAAAACAAATACTGATTTTGGAATTCCCATTCCCATTCCCATTGGAGATTAAACTGAGGATGTCCATGAGCCAAAGAAACCAAGAAAACTCTTTACTAACGTCATTCTGGCCAATCAAAACTTACCAAACAGGATGGCCAAGACCCACATATCCAAAAAATGAACCAAAAGAAGTGGTGAGTTGAAGTCGATAGGATGAAAAAGAGCACAAAATGAATAGAATGTTTATTTTAAGATGATACCACCGCTGGGGTGAAATCCGGTTATTGGTTCTGTCTCACTTCATTGCAACCTCTCCAATATCTGTTAATAAATCCCAGGTTGAAGTGGTTTCCATAATACTACAGTTTCAGTTTTTGGATATTCAGTTATTTCACTGATGTAGAAAGGGGCAAGTTTAGGCCTGTAGTCATTTTTTAAAGGGTTTTCCTGAATAATGAAGATAAATGCACATCTGTCTCTGTTGAATAACTTCATGTTTTTCTCATTTGAAAAGTGACTAAAAGAGACAACACTGTCTCTTTTAGCCAGTGTCGTCTGGCTAAAAGAGGAGACGAAACTGAGTCCCAGTTTCTCAGTCCCTGGAGAAACTGGGGACTGACAAATTACTAACTAAAAGTTCCTATGTAAATCTAGAACAATACAAAGCTGTATTTATCCAATTAGTTTTTCCTACTCTTCACCAGTAAAACTGTAGAAGGCACTGCAAAAGATGCACAATAGATTTCTAGTAGCACACAGGTGTTTGTTTCTCTTGGGAAAGAAATTAAACTTCGGTATTCATGAACAGCAGTATTTATGATACTGCAAAAGAAAAATAAATCTTATCAAAGTGAAGCAGATGTTTACAAAATATTATCAGTTCAGGAAGATTCTCCCCCTTCAGGTCATCATTTTTTTCGTTGCATCTTTGGTTGCAATCAGTTCAGTTGGATGACTCTCAATCAGATGCTGCAATTTTATTCTTTCATTCAAAACAGCTCAATCCCAGCTATTTTTATACTACAATAACTTGACACAACTGCTTTAATAGAATCTGCATTTCAGTAATTTGACTAATGTTAGCATCACTTAGCTGGATCTCTGTTGAGTTAGGTCAGCTGCTGTAAAGTTACCGAATATTCATGCAAATACTTATTTACCACAGCATATTTTTAAACAACTGGCAGTTTTTAAAAATCATTTCACTTTGACATGATTTTTTTTCATCAGAGGACATGTGTAGACAATGATGTCGCTTATATAAAAAAATATAAAAGTTACTGAAAGAGTGGGTTTACCATTTGCAGATCTATAAATAACTGTATCATTGTAAAAGGTCCAAAAACATTAATATCTTCCTTTTACATCCCTATTTCAAACTGGTAGGTCTAGTGATTGTGTACGACATCCTGTCTGTCCCTGCTGTGAGCTTCTCCAGTCGTAGAGGCTTCAATGAAACAGGGACTGCCCATCTTACGGATGGAGGTGCTGCGGGGACAGCGGGGCAGGACTTGTTGCAGAAGACGGAGGCTGCAGGTCCACGTCGCTACGGGAGCGAGACTGTTTACGAGAAGAGCCACGACGCCGAGACGAGTGCCGGTCCACGCGGGCGCTCTCGCTGCGTCCTACTTTCCTGCTTTATGGAGGGAAGGTAGGAGAGGACGAGGGGGAGAGGAAGACGAGGGTGAAACGAAACAGGGACAGGATAAAGATGTGGGAGGAAAAAGAGAGAAAAAGAAACGCAGAGATCCAAAAGACAGTAGAAAAAATGAAAATTACAGAGAGGTGTAAGGATGGAGTTAAAATTTGAGTTCATTATCAGAATAGAGAGAATAATGGATGACTGAAATTAATTAAAGATTTACAGGTAAAAAAGAAAAAACTAACAAAGACAAATACTGACTGAAAAGTAAATATGCATGACATGCCATGCATATATTAGTATGACAAAAAACACAGAATTTTTTTTTTGACGTCATAGCATCTGAACGCCACGCAGCAAGTGTCTTTAGCCATGCATTGCCTCTACATTTAATTTAGTTTTATCTCTCCAGTTTCAAATAAAGCGGATATTTACAATCCAGCTGTTCTCCATAATCTAGCTAATCCGGCCGCATCGGTTTTTTACATACTTAGCCAGTTTGTGTTGCATCGTAACAGGAACACAAAACTCAGTGTAAAGTGCATTTGCTTATGAGAATCTGTCTGCATCATACTGTATGTGAACAGATATTGGGGCCTGAAGCGTGTCTCTGCTGTTTTCTCTGCTGACACCCACCTTGGCTTCCGTCTGCAAAAACACGGAACATCACACTGTTACACACTCTTCTTCGCCCTTCACACAGCTGACTTCAACCACAGTCACAACCAGAACATGCATGTACGCACACCCCAACATGAGTGACACCCTGGAGATGTTACTGAGCCACTGTCCGAGCTGCATGCCAGGTACGACGCCAAAAGCTCCTGGCAACAACATGGAATCACACAAGACGCAAGCAGAGATGCAGGGCTGGTCCTGACTTTTGACACACGGAAACACCTTAGGAAGCACATTGACTAAGCAGCTAAAATACGACTAAAGCTTGACTGAAGGTCGAAACTTCATTTACGGCTGAAAAGCTGCACCTTGAAAAGCAAATAATCGCTGTAATCAATAATCAAACTGTATTCATTACAAACTGATCAGCATTGTGAATATGTGCCTGATTCCAATGGAAGGAAAAAAACAAACAAAAAAAAGGTTGTAACAACTCTGCGGCTGAGGCCAATAAAAACTGCGATGAAGCTCTGATGTTAAAATGAGAAGAAACACACAGAAACAGAGAGACAGCAGAAAGGGAAAACACATGCCACTGTGAGGAACATGAATGAAGAAGGATAAAAGGGAGAGGGAAGGCAAGGGGGCTGAGTCCACGTTCACCTCGGTGAGGGTCCGTCTCAAAACTGCAGGCTCTGTTAGCTAGCGAGCAACGGGCGGCATGACAAGAGCTAGCACACAGCAGGGACAGACAGCTGGGGGAGTTTTACCACACTCCCACAGCCAGCGCAATTCAGACACATTCGGCTTTTTCTCCCCCGTTTTCCACTCTATCCAATGTAATCCCCATCTCTAGTCCTGAGCCAATACACTGACGTTAATCGGGTAATATTTTCTCTCCTGTCTTCATTCTTCCTTCTCACCTTTCTCTGTCCGACTCCTCTGGGTGAGCGTCGTGGGGAGAGCAGTGCTCAACGACAGAAACCCCGGTTCCTGTCTCTGGATGGGGCCCGTCTGGCAGAGAGGGGAGCTCTAAGGAACCGGGAGATGGGAGACCTGAGAGGGCAGAAAACCTCATTTTATTATCAGCAAAAAAATTCAGAGTCAAAGGCAGTCAGATCAGTTCAAGTACAAGTGAGCTTAACAAAAGAATTATTCAACGACTGAGAATTTTGCAACAATCATTGGGAAATTTGCCCAAGAGAAACTCCAAAAATATTCATCATTTTATTTGATAGAAATGTTTTGATTTAATCAGAGTAATGTAATAAAATCAAAGTTAGGGTTGAGAGAATGTGAGCCTCCACCACATTTTCAAATTGTTTCGTTTTTCTGTTTCCCCTTCCTTACAGCTCCAGCTCCAAATATTCCGATATTGAGAAATGTCCAATGTTCCTTGTCACTCATTTCAGACTATAAGACTCATATTTATACATCATACAGCATAAAACATTTCAAATTTCAAGACTCCATTTCTTGTAATTCTGACGATTTTGGCTTATAGATAATGAAAATAAATACTGGAAGCTCATGGTGTCCCGTTCTAATTAACTAATTAGCTCTTCACAATCATAGAGGTTTTCTGAGCCTCTGAATGTTCTCTTGGTCTGGGTCACTAGGTTTCACCATGCCAGAGAAATGGCTGTAGTTTTACTGGGATTAAAACGATGCGTTCATGTTGGGACTGAATTCAATGTGTCAAAATTGTAAAACATGCTAAAGCACTCCAGCAGTTAACTCTAATCAGTTTTCAGAGTCAATATAAAGTAGATTTTCCTGTGTTACCATCGGCTGGAGTGGGCTCTGTGGTGGTGGGGGTCAAGTTGTTGCCGGCAGGCTCCGCATTTGGCACTGAGGCTGAGCTTTCAGGTTTTTTGATGGAAAGAACTGGAGTTTCGGTCAATGAGCCTCTGCCAGAAACCCCTTTAGCATCCTTTCCCTTAAGGTCTTTGTCCACTGCAGAGGAAGAAATTGATATCTTTATGAAATCGGAACTGCCAACAATACAGCTGCAGAAAGCCATAACCCAAAAGCACCCCAGTCAGGTAGAAAAAAAAAAAACTAAGAAAAGAGACCCGGAAAAGACTATGAGGCAAGCAAAGAATTTGAGTATGTTTGGTGCAATCAAGGCTCCTGTTACGGATGGGATGGTTAGATTGAGGATCTTAAGTCTTCTAAACAAGTTTCTTTAGGACACCGCAACTAAATATCCACTGAAACTCAGGGGAAGAACGATGCACCCACACACTCTTGCTGTTTGATTTAAAACATGCAGACATGCTGATGCATTGATTAGTAGGGATGAAGTCATTCTACAGGTAATAAGGCAGGAGGACTCTGAACAAAGAGTACCTTCAGGATCTTTTGGTTTGACTTCGACTGCAATAGGAAAGAAGGGCAGGACAGGATCTTATATGCAGACCATTCATTCAGATCAATATGCATGTTCTGTAATGTTTCTAAAACATATAGTTGTTCAACATGTATGAATTTTATATAATTAATAAAATTAATCTTTTTAAAATAAATCTGTATGAACATGACAAAAAATTCAATACAAAATGTTGTGAAAACCAAAAAAAGAGCATCTTACTGCTGCCTCCAATCCAGGTGGGAACATGGAACACCCGAGTCTTGGATTTCGGAGGATCATGATTCTTCTGCAAAGAGAACACAGGGGTAGAATAAAACAGAAGGTGAAATAAAAATCTCAAGCGAAAATTAAAAAAATGCATCCTGAAAATAGGTTTATAAAAGCAAAGTTGATTTAATTTACTTTCTATAACTGGACAAGGATGCTTTCTTTCTGCACTCATGAGGCAACCATACCTTAATCCAAGGGAAACCTCTTTTGGACTTTTTACTATCTCCTGCCCTGTTTTTGACTTCAAGGTGCTTCATGTAGGCAGCCACAGCAGAAAAGATGGCTTGGCTAGAAGAAAAGTTAAAGACAGTGGTTATCTAAAAATGAAGCGACAAAAACGCATTCTAATTATTATTATTTTTTGACATTACTTCAGAACACCACCAAAAGGGATTGACACATCAGCAGAAAACAGTAAGGCAGTCACACAGTTGCTCACTCACATCTGTTTGAGCTTTCTGTAATTAAAAAAGCTGGATTTCAACATTTGGGAAGCTTTAAGGAAGAACGGATGGTTCTTCGACACAGACTGTCGTTTTTTGCATTTAGCTAATGCATTGTTAGCATTTTAGCATATGCTAGCATTGCTAAAATAATGCTGATATTAGATGCTAATGCCAGTTTAAAATGTCAACACTGACTGTTCTGTCTACACACAAAAAGTAGCTTAGCTATGGTATAGTTAAAAATATTTATTTGCATCTCACCCTTAACATTAAAATCTTGACACCAAGTACCACCACATGTTAAAATTAACTCCTGCTACAGTCATACCTTATTAAAGGCTGATGGCATTTTTAAAAATCCTCTGGTGTTTATTAATGAAGAGTTTGATCCTGCTAAATGAACGACAGCTAGCATCTTTAATGCCATTTATCAGACGCCAGGTAGCAATGGAAAGATAATGATTACCGATGAAACTGGCTTTGCATTTCTCCGTAAGTAGTAAAGAATCAAAGGAAATATGTTGAATTTTGTAAATAAAAGTTCAAGAGAAATCAAACCAACGGACAAAAAAGCAACAAAAAAAAATACCTAAAACAAAGGTGGAGGAAGAAAGAGAAATGAACCAGGGGAGGGATTGTTTTTCAGAGGTGGAGCTTCAAATAGTGGGGAAGAAGAAAAAATATGTCACGTGTAGAGACAGAGGAGGAGCTGAGGAGATATTTGAGGAATCGGGGAGCATCTAGGGTGGAGCCCCACAGTAGCAGAGCTTCATATTAGAAACCAACACACTGTTTGAAAGCACATCCTCCATCGGATACAATGACAACAGAACAAACTCAAACTACAAATCCTTCAGAGCATGCTTAAATGATCACTTTTTGTCAAATCCAAATGAAAATATAACAAAACTTAGAATGCATCATAAAACATACAAAAAATAAAACCAGTAAGGTTTTAAAGAATGAAAACATACACATTAAGTTAACTCTTCTGCAAAGCTAGCTTTATAAATTTGCATTTGGTGGGTTTGAATGCATAAAAATCTTGTGGTTTGGCCACACCCAAACTAAGCATGCAGAGATGCAATGCACGAAAACAAGAAACGGCAAGGAAAACCTTTCAAACTTAATAAAATTGAGTAAAAAAAAAAGGGTACAACTTACCACTTATCCTCATCTGGGACAAAAGTAAGTCTAAAACAAAAGAGAGGAAACAGATACACAATAACTTATCGACAGAAGTGGGAAAAGCGAACCAGAGTTATTCACAGCTTACCTCTTCTTTTTAAGTAGCATTTTCCCGTTCGCTTGCTCGACCAATTATCAGTTCTGTTTTGGGTCGGTGGAACTTAAAGTGACTAAGTTTATCTTGATGCAATGCAAAGCTGACGATCTGGTTGTTGTGCTCAGAGTTAAAGCTTTTGATCATATTCTAAAGTTTGCACAAAAAAAAGACCAAAAAAAAAAGAAACAAAATGAAAAAGATCAAAAATATGAAATAAAAAGCATCCAACAGTTTTACAATGTCTGTCCTTCTACTTGCAAAAACTATACTTATACAAGCAGAACAAATGCAAATTAAAACTTGGGTCTCCCCAATATCTGCTGACGTTTCTTCTCCGGTAAAAAACGACGCTTCTTCTCTGGTAAAAAAAAAAAAGTCTGCCAAAAGGAACTCTGAAATGCTCCAACACAGCGGAAACGCTCTATTTAACCATGTTTTTGTCTGATGCAACATGCAGGCAAGACTGCAGACATTCAACCCTTCTGTTTTGAGATGAACATAAAAGAATGGGAGGGGTTTCCCCGGGATTTCCCTGCATTATCCAATCAAATGTCTAGTCCATCTAGTTTGCATCACCACAGAGACCAATGAGCAACAAATGGGGGTGAGGTCACTGTGCTGTGGTCAAGTGAGAGAGGAGGTCTGCGTGTGTGTGGAGGGTGATCGGGTGCAAGATTGTGGGAGATTGTAGGAGGCAGAGGAATAGAGAGACAACTGTTAGAGGGAATGAATAGAGCGAGAAGCTTGTTGGATCATTTGTGCAATGGAGACAGACATCCAACAGCGCCGGACCAACTGACAAGTCTGAAGCTGAATTAATGTCTTGAAAAGTTTGGAAACTCCTTCCACTATCCCTGCCTGTTTTCACAGGGTGACAGCAGAGTGTGAACACTGCATTTCCTTTCCTTTCATTTCCACTTCCTCCTCCTTTCTGCTGACAGGATGAAGTTAGACAATCCTCTGTCCTCTCTGTGGCCTCCTTTCCCTCCCTGTCTGAAAAACCGTTGATGGCTGTGGGGTCAAGGGCAACTTTCAGCTGAGATCTGCTGCTCTCTGCTCATCGCAGAAGCAGCGCTGCACTGATAACCTTCAGGATCCTTTGCTCTCTGTTATGCATAAGGCCCCCACCTCCACCCCAACAAACACTTGGCTGAACTCCAGGGAGAGCCTTCCTGCCAGCGTGGCACTGCTGCCTCCATCTTTTCCTCTCTGCCTTCTCGTTTCCTTCTCATGCTGTTGTGCTGAGCTTCTGTCGCAGATCTCCTGCCAACGCTCTCACCCCGAGAGCTTCTTTTTCCTCTAATTTGGTGCTGGATTCCCCACTGTGCTTCAGGTTAAATGTATTGCATGCATGTGTAGACTGAATGCATACACAGTTGGTAGTTTTATTGATTCCCGTCCAGGAATGTCTAAATGATAATCAAAAAGATTACACACCGAGCAGCTTTTGAACATAATTGTATGTTATTAGGGACGGATGATTATCAGATTCTTCCTTATGACTGAGTAACTAAAATGGTATCCAGACTTCATAAAGAGTCTGGAAAAATAAGGGATTTTACTTGCTTACATTTCCAGTCTTTATTCCTTAGCCTTCTTTTCTTGTTCTTACCATCTTTCTTCTCTTTGTCCTCCCTTTCTTCATTTCCTCATGTCCTACCTGCCTTCCTCCCTCAAGTACTAAATCACTTTCTTCCTCCCTTCTGCCCTCACTTCTTTACCTCCTTTACATTGTTCCGTCCTACTCTTCTGGTGTCCTTTCCTTCTCTCCTTCCCTTCCCTTTGTTGTGTCCTACCTGCCTTTATTTTGCTCCTTCTTTCTAAGCAGTCGAGTTTGTACATATCCGTCTTTGCAACATATTTACTTGAACTGAACATTTTGTTATTTTTGTGATGCCTGTCTCCATGTTTTGCGCTGAAAATAAAAAATAAAATAAAAAACTAAAGCTGATAAATTTCACCAGTTTTCCAGTGGCTCAAGCTTGGCATATTAAACATTCTTGTCGTTTTCTTCTTCACCAAGTTAAACTGCGAATTTAAGCTGATATTTGCTCCTTAATTATACAGGCCACCTGCCCGGGAAGGATCCGCACTCAGCTGCTGAATAAACACGCCGCTCCATGCTCGTCAACCATGACAGTCATTGTGTGGAAACTGTAACAGCGCCAGCATCTTACGTGATGGGAAATATTTCCAGAAAGCAAATGAAAAATGTAGGGGCCTTTGTTCCAGCCAACATACAGGCAGCATACAGCAACATGTGGGGGAGGGGCAGTACTGCTGTGCTCCATACAGTTACAGAAAAACTCTGGTCACTTCAGTAGCTTTGAATTGAAGTCAATATAAAGACCTTAAAGCCTAAGAGTGGCTGAAACTGTAGACAGCTTTTATTCTTCAAATTCTGGTTTGCCTTGATACTTGTAACCAGAAGAATACAGTTCTAATTATAAAAAGCCCTTCATGCAGACAAAATCCCTCTCTTCAATGAGAGCAGCAGGCAAATGTTTTTGGTCAAATTCAGTGGAAAATGAGCCTCAAACTCTTCGTCTGTGCAGAACATCAAAAAAAGCTCAACATGTGAAGTAACTCCTGACAAAGAAAGAAAAAGCCACTTACTGTGAATCATACATCTTCTCCAACAGATTCTCGGCCACAGACTTCTCCTTCATGTCCAATGGGACGCGGTCAGTGGGATAGTGATTCTCCACGTCCATCACCTGCTCCTCACAGAGGGTCATACCCATCATCCTTTTTTGCCTGTGTAAGAAAAAAAAAAAAAAACAGGCAGAGGCTGTTAAGGGAGACGTTTGTCGCAGTAGATAATACAGGAAGAAGAGGTAAAGTGCAAAAACTAAAGTAAAACTTTGCTGCTATAACAACAAAAAGAGTTGTAAAAATCCACAGAGGCTTTATAACTGAGAGGAGCACCGAATGTAATGGGAAGCAGCAAATGCATTTTAATCCATAACCTCCCTGTCAAACAGTTAAACCTAATGGTGCTTCAGAGACGGGAGGGGAAAATAATAAATCCAGCTGCTTTCAGTTCAAACGCAGAGTTCCAGCTAGAAGAGGTTTACCTGAAATCTTCCAGCTGTTTGGCTACTTCTGCAGTTTGAAATTTCTGGACATCTGCAGCATAACGCCTTTGGGTGTCATCTGACAGCAATTCTGGGCGAGTTCGGTCTTGGAAAAGGAGGAGCAGAGTTTAGATTAATTAACATTTCCTGAAAGAAAAGCTACAATCCACAATAAAAACCTTCAACATTTGTAACAGCTAAAAGAATATATGTGTATATATTGACCTACCCAATTCAAAGGATAAACTGGATGGCATCGACACTCTGAGAATCTGTAATGAACATCAAATAAAAACGGTAAAAAGTTAATAAATTCCATTTAAATTCTAAAGAATTATAGTTTTTGCATATATCTAGAACATTTCAAAGGCTTATAAAAAGTTATGCATAAATCCATACAACCTTTTTAAAACTGAAGCTGTTTCAAGAAGGACCTTCTTAAAACCTTTTCACATTTACAGTAAATCAAGACACTTTGTGGGTTTTCTGCTGCAGAAGAATTATGGACTGCTAATTAACTTTTTATAATTAAAAAGAAAAAAAAACTAAAAAGCGAAAAAAAGAAAATCATCTGCCACCTATTTAAATATACATTTCTGGCATTAAAAAACAATAGTCTCTGATCAATTGTACTTAGATTTGTATAAATGAGTGAAACATTGGCTTTATGACTTGACTGGATTTTTGATGTATGCTTTTGCAAACCTGAGATTAGATTTAAATCACTTCAAGGCCTGGTAATGGCCAAATCATCATTAAAGACCTACAGAACGGATATGGTGCAATTGCCGTGTTTCTCCACCAGGGGTCATTTCAACACCAGCAATGAAAACAAAACATATCAAAGTAGGAAGCAAAAGGATATCCATAATAAGAGCAGTGAAGCTCTTATGTGGATAAAAGTAACGAAATAACCTAACTTTGAGGCTGGAGCATCACCACAATGCTGCTTTTATTTATTTATTTATTTTTAAACTTGAGACCTATGACGAATAATTCCTCCTCGGGGGTTTTTCCCACGATCCCGACAGGAAGTTGAAAGGTTAGAAGACACATGGAGAGAGAGCAGAGTTGACTAATATGTGGAGTCTGAGAGATGTCTGAGGAGGAGGTGCAGAGGAGAAGTGAGAAAGGTCAGGTGTGCAGGGGGAAAACAAAAAGATACAGAGGGCAGCTGCCCTGGAGCTGCTCTCTGGTCTACAGACCAGAGAGCAAACACAGATGACACACACACAGTTGGGAACAAGCAAACAAACTCCTGGTCACACCGAGTACTTCTCTCTTATCAGAGCAGGATATGACATCTAAATAATGTTGCATATTATTGAATTTAGTTTAATAGAAATGAAACTGATTTTATTATTCCAAGGGTTTATTATTGTTCGATTCTGGACCCGACATAATGAAAATCAAGAATTTTATTTCACAGAAAATTAGAATATTACATAAGAAAAAGAAATTATCAGAGTGGACAGGTGGCAAGACCTGCTAGAGGAATGTGAGCAAAGCGTGAAGTGCTCTCACGGCTGTGCAGACTTATTAGTGGATAAAACAAAGCAGACCGACACCAGCAGATGACACGGCTCCCTAAATCTTCACTGGATGTGGAAATTTCACACTGCAACTTTTACTCTCTGCCTCTCTGCTCTTCGTCCAGCATATCAGACCTTGATTTCCAAATGTAATGGAAAAAGTACCTTGTCTGAAAAGAGGACTATGGGCTGTTGACTAACAGACCAGTTCTTTGCTTGCTACTACAGTTTTTGTTTTGTTTTCATCACAACCTAGCAAACTAGCAGTTTGGCCAAGCGCAGTGCAGATGCAGCTCTGTCCCATTCAAGCTAACTGTTCTTGTTAAATTGCAAATACTTAAGTGACAGGTTTTTGAGGTGTTTACTATTATTCCTTTTACTCTTTCGTTTGTCTACAGATTTCTGGAAACTGCTTTCATCTTAATTCTTTTTTTTTTTTTTTGCAGAAAAAAAGGTAGCGTTTTACTTACGGCACCCTTCTCCAGGAAGTTGTTGTAGAATTCTGGAAACTGTTTCTTGGTGTCTCTGGCATTGAGGTTCTTCACGATGTCAGCGTGAAGATAACACAACTGTGAAGGAGGCAGAAAACAAAGCAACTTTTTAGTCTGACGTTTGCAACAGTTGTCGATGGAAGAAGTCATTTAATATTCATCATAAATCCTAAAAATTACTGACAAACCAGAAATGTCAGACATAAGCTAACGATTTTGCACTCTAGCAACTATGACAGTGATTCTTTATTCTTGTTATGTAATGTCTTTGCAATCTGCAGGCTCTATGTCAGCTACATGAACAAGTAATACTGAATGTTTAGTGTATTATGTTTACTGAACATTACTTATGTTAGAATTTGATACTTGCACAGACAGAGCTCTCAGGTCAGTGAAGTTTAAAGGGTGGGTAAATGGATGGAAGATGGACAAACAGATGACTGGACAGGTGAATGGATGGATGGATAGTGAACAGAGGGCTGACAAGTAAATGAATGGATAGATGAGCAAATGAATGGGTAGATGGTGGAAAGGCAGACATAGATGATAGATGACAGAACCGATGGATCGATGGGCGAATGATGGGTGGATAGAAGGACAGATGTACAAATGAGTGGGTGAATGGACAGATGGACAAACAGACAGATGAATAATGGATGGAAACATTGAAAATACAAATAGATAATGGACAACAAAAAGTACGCTGGAATGCAAAGACATCTCACTTTCACCCCTTCATGAATATCGTGGTTATAACAAGTGAAATTTGAGACAATTTGCACCATTCGACTTCTTTTTATGCACAGCAATCCAAAGGAACTAATCCTGTAAATCTGCAAAGTGAG
Organism: Poecilia reticulata; assembly: GCF_904066995.2. Classification (NCBI taxonomy): domain Eukaryota; kingdom Metazoa; phylum Chordata; class Actinopteri; order Cyprinodontiformes; family Poeciliidae; genus Poecilia; species Poecilia reticulata. The sequence continues at coordinate 11,749,641 of NC_088845.1, forward strand.
ACTTTACAAACTTTGAAAAGAGCACTTCATCAGTCTGTGGAGAACTCCAGTGTATAAGTTACTCCTCTTCCACAGACTCTAATTCCCAAACGTAGGGCTGAATTATTCAACTAACCTTGTCTGCTGCAACAGATTTTCACTGAGTATGAAAGAGTCAAAGGCGAGCAAGCGCTCCATTTACACTTCATAGATCCATGAGAGAAAAAAAAGTAGGGCAAAGGTAAGAGGTTAAATCCAAATCCACTTAAGGCAGAACTGAATTATTTTCCAGGAGAAATTTAAAAAGTTACTTTACAACAAGAAGAAAAAGTATATATTTTAAGAGTGCAGAGAGTAATTAAACAACATGAGGATAACATTATCGGTACAAAGTCGGATTTTTGATAAATAAAGATAAGTAGATAAAAAACAAGCCACTTATATCCAAAGACAACACATCTTTTTTGGAGAGTCCTGCCTTTTTTCCAAAGTAACACAGAACAAACAGACAAAGCATGCTCTAGAGAGGGTATTTCTGTGTTTAGCCTGCAGTGTAAATTCCTCTACACTCTTGGAATGAGAAGGTGAGGCAGAGGGGGATTCAGTTCACTGCACTTTACAGATTTGGCATTGGATATTTCTGATGTCTCTGGACAGCTGTCAGTAAAAGGAAGACATAAATCAATTAAAAATGAGCAAGAAGGCAACACATGTAACAATAAAGGGTTGTTTTTCTATTAAAGATTAATAAAAAATGACAACCTTAAATTGAAGGTCAATCATTTTTCTTTAACACATTGTAAAAATATAAAAGTAATATATAATATATATATAGTTACACCAGAGGCTCAACACACCACATAAAAACCCTTGTTTTTCCTCCTCATTCACTAAGTCAGACTAAACTTGTCCTGTTTTAGGTTAGTTACCATGAAATGATTTATTTTCCTAGATTTTAGAATCTATAAATAAATATGTAATTAAACAGCAAGTGTTTTGTTCTATAATTTCTCTCATTTTTTTGCAATTCCAAAATAACTCTGGTAATTATTTTGTTATCTATTTAGTGACACTCATGTTATTAATGTTCTATTACAGATCCCTTGACTGGTATGGAATTTTGTTCTTGTGCAATTTTTTAGTATATAAAAAAGTTTTTAAAAAAAAAAAAGTGTTGAGCAGAAAAGGCATAAAATCACTTGAGGCCCTCTGTATCATTCACTTTCATATATTAACAGTGTTTAAGAACTACATTTTGCAGCAAATATATTTTTCTTTAGATTAAATTCCTCACAGACACACAGAAGCAAAGGCGATTCATTTGTGGGAATCTACTGTACACAACTGTCCCCAACCCCAACCTTCCCCCCTCATTTCCTGTCTGCATCGGCACAGACATAACTCCACTAAATACCTGCAAACTTCAAACCAAATCCCTGACATTATTACACAGAATCCACATTGATGTGTGAAAAGTGAGTGCATTTCTAAACACTCCAAACTTTTGAAATAACTCAGACTGTAAAGTGAAACATCTTCCAGCTTAAAAAAAATTTAAACACATCTGTAACCCCCTAATCCATCAAAAATGTATCTTCTGTACACGAGATGTTAGGTTCTCACCAAGGGCGCAGGGTCAAACTGGAGAATGACATGCTGCATGAACACCAGCAGGTGAGTTGGCCGTTTCTTCAACAAGTCGATGCTGTCAAAGTGTGGGCATTTGTCATCTGTTGACTGTGACGAACAACGGAAGAGCGACAAGAAGATGGAAGGATTACAAACTTAAGCTAAAAGTAATGATGCAGTTAAGATTCAACAGTTTCTCTTGCACTTTACTCACATCTGCTAAATCATTCTCGAAGTCCTCATCTTCAGCCCCGATGATGCTCATGGCTGGCTTAGAGCGCTGAGCTCCAAACAAACCCTGCTATGGAGAGACAGAAGAAGAAAAGGGGAGACAACAAAAATGCTTAGTAAATATTTGGATCTTTATTACACATCTTAATCTTTTGATTCAATAGATCATTGCTAAGCAGAGGTAAATAGTAAACCAGATAAGAGACAGAACGCAGGGAACTTTCCAAGTGTAAAATCAAAAAAATGTATCAGGATTCAATTTGTCAGATTAGCAAAAAGACCCATCGATTTCAGTACCATTTGCTAAAACACAAAACATTCAACATGATCAAACTGTAAAGATACCTGTAGCTTATATGCTGTTACAGTTAGGTTATTTGCTGAGCTCAGGAGCAAACGTTTTGACTCGGGCAACAGCAAACAGTTCTCCTGTAGATGTCATGACGTAACAGCAAGGATCTAAAAATGGCACTGAGTTAATCTGAAAATAAAGCTCCTGTATTCAGTCCTCTGAAGGCCACAGACCCAGAGCCGCCAGCAGGGAACACCCAAACACACATCAAAAAGGTAAACTGTACAACGCTGTACAGTTGTACAACAACGCTGGGTGACAACAGTGGGCACAGTGTAAGAACTTGGGGATGCTGAAAAAGAAGGACGGAGGTGTGATGTGTACAGTACCAAGAAAAGGCTTTTGCTTCTTACCAATTTTAGCTTTGGCTGTCATGCTTTAAGTCTTTCAGATCAAACAAATTTCACCATCATAGGTAGCCAGAGTAAATACAAATGCAGTTCTCAATTACAACACATGCTGTCCTTACCAACGTGGCGCTAAGAGAAAACGTGTGCGTCCCTAAACCTACTAAGTGGTTGTGGCAACCATTTGGGAGCAACTGCTGTCACTGTAGAGAAAATATAGTCCACTCTTTTTGCAAAATTGATTTATTTTAGCCTCACTGAAGGGGCTGGGGGGAAGGCTTTCTAGCATAAGCAGCATCTCAATTGGATGTGAGCCCAGAGTTTGTCTAAGCCAGTTCAAAACCTATCTTTTGAAGAACCAGTAATAATTATAATTGCCATCACTAAAATCTGATATGAAAAATGTGAGGACAGTGTTCTTATGTACAGTCTGAAGTGAGACGGGGGGACTCTTCCAACTTACAATAGACTGAACCACAACAAACACAACAGCAAGCAAACCCAGAGGCATTCAGTGGACTTTGTCCTCTCAGTTGGAAGACAAAGACTTTGCAGATGACCTTGCTCTTCCACAAACAAGTCACTGTAGCATACAATCCGAAACTGACAGAATCAACAAACACGCCAGACAGGTCAGACTTAACATCAACAGCTCCAAAACTCAAGAGATGTGCATAAATCCCCCCTCAACAGAATACAGATGAAAGGAGCACCACTTGAGTTGGTGGAGAATTTAACCAACTTCTGTAGCCTTATCAAAAAGGACAGTGCTGTCCATAAAGACATTAGGGACAGGCTGGGAAGCATTATGGTGTCTTTCCCAAACTCTGTTCCATCTGGAGGGCTTAACAATAGAGCCTAAAATCAAAGACGTTCATGTACAACAGCAACGTCTAGTCGTTGTCCTGCGTGGTTCAGAGTGTTGCCTTGCTGTCGTACAATATCAGGCTCTGCCAGAGCTTTTGGCCAGCGCTTGATAGTCATCACAGAAGAGCGGTGGACTTTAGGCTGAAATGTGATATGTACACAAAGATCCTCAAACCCAAATGTTAAATAACACGTGAGTGAATCCCTTTTAGAAAAATCTCAAAATTAACTCTCCCTTAACTTCTTTAAATTCTGCAAGTGATCTTGCAAAATTAGAATTGTTTTTTTTTTGCAGATCCATTTTCAAAACAAGTTACATCATATGCAACATGTGAAGGCAGCTAAAAATAATAATAAAAATGCACAAGTGGAAAATCTTTTACCTAAAAATAACCTGATTTGCTCATTTTCATGCAGCCCCTGTAGTTAATAACTAACAAACAAACTTAGAAATGATTACTCTAATTGAAATTGTAATAAAGAACATGTTTGCCTTTCAGGGTTTCTAAATACACACGCACACACACACACCACATGGCATATGCAGATGCATACAGAAGAACACAATAAAAGGCCATAACTTTTCATCAGTCAGCTTGCATCTCTCAACTACCGTAGCATTAACCATAGATGCATTTCAGCTTTATAGGCTCGGTCACTGATGCACACTCTTAAAACTAACAAGATGGTGCTTCCTTTTGAAGGGACTGGGGCTAATTTAAGACATTAGGTAACCTGTCCTGCAGGCTAATGAATAAAACTGGAACTTCTTGCAGGGAGTCACGAACGCTGCAGCAGCTGGGATGAAAATGAGAGAACCTTTTTGTTCAGGATTGAGGAAGTTAATATAATATACCAGGTAAACGACAATACATATCTGGATGACTAGAAGCACTACATAACAATAGGGATAACAATATGACCCCTGAAAGATGAGCAATTAAGATGAATTAACTGTTTTTGTAACTTTTAGTGGCTGAGCTGGATTAACGAGCAAGTGAATATTTTATCCCCAAAAGTTAAAAGCAGTAAAAGCAGGGAATATGGGCCAGCATGAGGATTTACGTTCGCTCGAAAGGATCCAATTTTAAGGGCTTGATGACTGAGTGAGGACATCGACAAAAAGTGAGACCTTATGTGGTGTTCTCAGTCTGCAGTACTCCAGATTCATGAAAAGCGTTTCAAGTAAGGAGCAGTAGGGAAACAGTGATGTGGTCAGGGGCAATAAAGTCTTATGCCTGTAAGAAATGAAGGGAAGCCCATGCGGTCCGATTCAACAACTGAACTTCTGTAGCTCAAATTGCCAAAAAAGTTATGGGTGGTTCTGATCGAAAGGTGTCCCAATAAAGCAAACATTGCATTACAGTTTGTTGCACATGGGACTGCATTAACACAGATTTGTTAGGGTTTCCATTCTGAATCCTGTAGACTTTTGAAAGAGCCAAAATGGGTATGTCAGCATCAGAAACGGAGAACAGAGCAATGGAAGAAGGCGGTCTGGTCCAATGAAACATGAACACTTTCCTCTAGAACATGTGGCACCAGGATGTAGTAAGGGAAAAGGCCAAGCTAGCTTTGGCAGAACAATACTTTGGGTAATGTTTTGCTTAGATCCATGTGGATCTTACTTTGACAAAGTCCCATTACCTAAGCACTGTTGGCCACCAAGTACCCAATTTAATAAAGACAGTATTCCCCATTGCTTGCGTCTTATTTCAGCAGCATACAGTTTCCTGCTAAAATGCAAAAATGGTTGAAGAATGATCAGAGAAGCACAAGTGAAAGGTGCTCATTTGACATCCAAATACTCCAGATCTCAATAAAATTAAGTATCTTTTGGGTCTCCTGGAAAAATAAGACAAATCCAAAGAGACTCCATCTCACAACATACTGGACTTAAAGGATCTGATGCTAACATTTTAATGCCAAGTACCACAACACAGTTTCAAGGATCTGGTGAAGGCAGTTCATCAAGTTCTATTTTAGCACCAGCAGGGGATACACACACTAACAGGAACATTATTATGCCTGATTGGCATATACATTTCTTTGCAGCACTTTAAGCAGAGTTCCTAATCATAAAATAAAGGGTATTAATTCTCACCCTGCATTACAAAAACATTGAAATCAATTGTTCAAATGAAATGAATAGTGGCATTCTGTTTGACTCTGAAATCCTCCTGGAGAAGGACAATGGCTAAGATAACAATGACAAAAACTACACTTTTTTTTTACTTTTCAGTAAAGTAAAATAAAGTAAGAGTACTAAAAAGTACTTCTACATTGGTTCTTCAATAACTATTAGGTCTTCTCGGTGGCGGCAGATGGCCTGGTTGTGCTGGAGGGGTTTTTTCCTCTCCACTGTCACTACATGCATGCTCAATATGAGAGATCGTCAAAACCACAAAGGAAGCAATTGTCTGCCGTCACTTTGTGCTTGTCCAGGAGAAGCTAATGCTACAAATTACTGATTTGATGCAATTTGCTGGGTCTCTTTACAGAAAGCCTTACAAATTAATTTGAATAATGAGCTGAACTTGATGCACAGTTTGATGACTAGGATCAATTGTAAAGTATGTATTGATTGAACTAAAATTACTTTTTTGTACAGTACTTTGAGATGGTATGTTGTGAATTAGGGCAGTATAGTTAAAGATAATTGAACTGAATTAAATAATTAAAAAGAAATAGAAAAATATAACTGCCACTTTTCCTCAAAAACAAAACGCATTAAGAAAATGTGAAGCCCCTAAAAGAAAAAAAAAATCCACTTTTCGATGAATGCACAAGTCTAATTATACAAGTGAATTTGCAGTTACTTCGGCTGATTACGAGCGAACAACAACAAAAATAAATAAATCACTTGATTTCTGGGGAAACCTGAAAGGGTGCTCCTGCAAGACTGGATATGTGACTTTGATCAAGTGTATTTGTATAGCGATGTGGTAGCTCTGATAAATGCTTTGGGGCCAAGCAGAGGTCTTCTTGTGCATGACTTCAACAGAACTGGTGGCATGGGAGACAAAGTGGAACAGGGAGACAGAGAGAGAAAATGGGTTCATTTATGACCGTATACAGTGGGCTGCATGCTGACAAAGGCCAGCTGCGGAGGAGGGGTTAGCTAAACAGAGAGAGTCACAGGCTTGTGGCAGCAAAAGCTGCACATCTGCAGAGACATACACAAACACAACAACACTGAAGTAAAGACACTACTTCAAAATATGGCTTCTTCCTGCTTGAAAGGTAAAATGATTTTCTTTAAAACTCCTTTAAAAGATGAAGTGAAGTTTTAATAACAGATGTATCAACCAGAAAACCTTCAGACAGTTTAAGTTATTTCAGTCCAGGATAGGAATTTTTGTTCACATGACACCCTATATGTTTAATTCAAGTCAAAATAACTACGTTCTATGTTCTTCAAAAAAAGAAAAAATATTTGGCGACCTGTTGCATTTTTTCAGTGAATTTAATTTTATTCTAATAAAGCAATGCAAAAACTCTTCAGAAATTATAAAATACAGATAAGTTACTAGCATTCGTTATTTATAGATCAGTGTAGTTGCAAAAATAAATATGTATTTTTTTGAACATCTAGTTAGTGTTTTTGTTGGGGATGTTTAGAGAAATCAATTAATTGTTTGTTTGTTGTTGTCGATTTTGAAGCCTGATCTACCTGGATTTGTGGAATCTGAAAAATCCCATCTTCTTCATGAAAGTAAAAAGACCCACCAGGTGTCTTCAGTGGTAATTATTGTTAATGGGTGATAGAGAACAAAACCTAGCTATTTTGTTATTAGTGAGCTTGTAAAGAAAACTGGAGTTTTGTCAACATATCTACAGTTCATTCAGGCTGCAACAGAGCGAGAGAAAGCAAGACCATCAAATATTATTAAGGCTGAATGGGGTACAGCAAAGGTGCTCAGTTTCATCCTTTTGAGCTTTCCTTTAAAAAATATATAATAAAAAAGCCAAATACATTATCAACAGAAACATGTAGCATGTAGTATACACACATGGTGTGTAGAAAAAAAAAACTACCCTTAAAACGTTTAGAAATACTTGTAAAATGACTACGTATGAATTTTTCTAGCAAAAACCTACCGCAAATGTTTTTAAAGAATGTATGGGGGCAACTTCCCTCTAAAATCGGCTGATCCAAGTAAAATAAAATAAAAAAATTAACATGGATCATTGATAAGTGAATAAACTGACCAAGCATTACAGCTCTCAGTGGGATAAAGATTGGTGAAGCATTTCAGTTTCAGTTATTCCTGAATTCTAAGTATAATGGAAAAGCTGAGATAACATGGAGGAAAGCATGCTGCTGTTTCCATGCAGCATGTCTCAGCATTTCAGTCCCCTCATTATAGGAGATTCTGAAGCCAGCCCCTTATTATTGCTGCGTCTTGGTTTATTTCAGTGAATCTGTAATACATTTAGGTATTCTTAGAGGGAAATTAGAGCAGGCAGGAAGCTGATTGTGGCTACTCAAAGGGAAGCGAAGAAGGTCAGTTCCCTTCTACAGAGTAGCAGCTCCTGCTCTAACTAAACTGGACCGTGTGGTGCATTCCAGCATATGGCACGGTTCGGACAACAGATGGAGACAGTGTGAGTTTCAACACTGAGCAGACTTTTTTTCCCCATCCCCTCACAATTACATCAAAGTTGGCATCAGCTCTCCACGGTTGGGGCTCCTCCTGGCTCATGCAGCGTGCACGCAGTATTCAGTCCCAGAAGTGCAGAGATCAACTGTGGTGTTCCTGAGAGTCGGCAGCTGACCCCTGCTCCTCCCTCCCATCACATTCCACTACTAACTAAGTGTCAGGTGGCATCAATGTAATGATAGCCATCAAGCGTGTTTGCCTTTGTGTGTATTTGAGCTAAGACTACGCTCGTACGTCTGTGTATGTGTGTGTGTGTGGAGGCTGCCGGTGTACCGGTGGGTGTGTGTGACAACTGGTCTTTATAAGAACATTCCTTCTCCATTGCTGAACAAGCTGAGATCTAATACAGTATGAAGGCAAGCTAAAATAAGCAGCTGCCTCTTTATTTAGACTGAATGGCAGCAGAGTTTAGTATTAAATATTTCCAACAGGGTCAGCGCAGGCTAATGATAACCCACCAACTCTTACATCAACTCTTACATAAATCCCTTAGCCACTGTGGAACTGTGAAAACAATCGGACGCTAAGGTGAAACCCTTTTGATCTGGACAGGATTAGGGGCCAAACCGTGCCCCTCACCCAAAGGTGGGCCTCTGCAGCACCCATACCTCAGTAGTAGTAGAGGCTAATAGCTCTCAGTCAAGATGTAACTGCATAACAGTGACTGTGAGACAGGCGAGTGACAAACTGTTGCTAGCACCAAATACCAGTATCAGGACACGACTGTGCAACAACACAACCTAACCTAAAAGGATACCGCAAGTTCTCATAAAATGACCTGCCAGCAGCAAAACTGAACCCTGTTCACAGCCTCAGTGCAGCACTAATAATAAAGTATGCAAAAACTAAGATAAAAAAAAGTTTCAGTCGTGCGATTACAGTGCAAGATGATAAGCTCTAAAAGGGTTTTTTTTTGTTTTAATTAGGATGCACAATTTTAGGAATATTATGAAACTCTTGTTATTCATAACTATTGCATTTAGAGCAGCACAATCAAATTGCAGCAATCATTGCAATAACAATATGATGGCGGGTGCAACATTTCATGAAATATTATATTAAGTGCACCACATTCAAAATGTGCATGCCAGTCCTGCTGGATGGACCTTCACTCAGCTGATAGGTATGTTGCTGGCATGCAAAGGTCAATAGATAATCAAACAGCAGACTGTATTTATGCAAACCTTTGCAATTGCACTGATAATGCATGCACTACCCTAAACCACCCAAAACCTGCAAACCACTCAGCTTTGAATTGAATGCAGGTGCTTAGTTGCATCCAACTAAACACCTGCATTAGTCATCTGATGCACCCTTAGTTTGCAGCAGATGACTGAAGTCATAGATATGTTGCAAGCTGTGCATGAATGACAACAGAAGATCAGGGTAAAAATTGATCATTCAGTTCTGCTCTTGGATCTGTAAGCGTATGACCTGCTCACTTCTCCTTTTTTTTGTCCTAATGGCCAACGTTTACTAAAGTTTGAGTCAGACGTAGGGTTATGACTCAAACTCTGGCAGATTGAGTAAGTATTGACCCTTTTGACCTTTGTTGCAAGACAACTTGCAGCCCAACTGAGCAGGTCTAACAGTTTCTGATTCCATTAAAAATAACAAACAGGCCTAATTATCCCAGGCTGATATGATTATCAGGGATTGTGACACACCCTAGCTGAAGAATTACACTTATCCTCTTAATTTACTGTAGCTCAGGGGCTTTTCGGGCTATTAGGCAGCATGTTACGGCTAGTAAAGGAATTGCATTGCCTTGCATTACCGGGAATACCTGCTTTTAAATTCCTCGTCGAACCCTATGCTTGTTTTAATATTAATATGAATTTTGACGCAGTTATTAGAAGATCTCTTATATGTTCCCATGTGTTCTACTTTGTGCTTTCCTTTGTTTGGTAGCAACACAATAACCTAAACAAAACATGTTCTCATTAGCACATCTTTCAGTTTCTGAGATGCAGAGATGTGTTTGAAGTTGTGACTGAATTGAGCTCTAAGTGCAGCATCTAAAAATAGAGCGGCAGTTGATGGCTGCAGCTCGGACAGCTTGTACTGTGGCTGCTGCTTATCTGCCTCATTCATCAGGCCAGAGACCCTCATTAACTGTGACCAGGGGATTCCTACCAGAGCTGCTGCTGATGCTGCTGCTAACCCACCCCTCCAGCAGCTGTGTTGAGGCCGTTGGGCGCCTCAACACAGACTAAAAAAGAAAAAAAAAGCTCTGGCAAATAAAGAGCCATACAGACAGGAAGTGGGTGTAATTTCCTCAGGAAGCTATCAGAGCCATTTCCTGTATAACCAATCACATGAGAAGAGAGTGAGAGAAGGCGAGACACAAAGAAAGAATCAAGAAAGAGAGCGAGACGTTTTGTAAAACATGGAGGCCACAAGTGTTTCCGTAAGAAGCATGACAAAAACTGCCATCAGTTTCATTTCAGGTTTACCTGAGCAAAACTGAAATGATTCAATTTTCAAAAAGAATGAAGCTCCAGTAAGACGGTCTAACCTAAATGAAAGGATGGATAAACAAAGATGCTGGAATACTGATGTTAGTTAATCTGACTTTTTTGATGATTCAAGCATAATATTTGAAATCTTATGAACACGAATCATTTTCAATTAGCAAGATGGGAATATTTTGTTTCTGTTTCAAGCTTGCTCTTTTCAAAACGTGTTTGCCGAGGTGTTTCTTAGCAATGCAATTTCTGAGGAAAAGACTTGCTGATGCACATCAATACACCTGCGCCACACGTAATCCTAACACTTCAGATTCCATCAATAAACTGACAGGCAGAAGATAAGCAAACAAAACCTTCAAGACTGCCGCTTCACCTCCGCAGAGGATCAACTGAAGGAGCGAGGCCTGTAATAGCTTTAGGTCACAGTGTAATCAAAGGTGCTCTGGTAAACGCCTCCTCCGCATCGGCAGATGGCAATGATCACGTCTCAACCCCAGCAATGACCAACAACGTTGTGCATGGACGGGATGTTGGTAGCAAGCTACTACTCTCCAAAAATTACTCTGCTTCACATTTGCCGATTGACTGTTTGAAGGAATAAACCAGACATCTGACAAAGAAACTGAATTAAAGATCAGAATAACCTGGGATGTTTCACTGGACGAAAGCTGTACGTTACGGGAAAGCTGCTTAGTGGAGCCAAATGGAGCTTATTTAATGTTTCAAAAGAAAATAAACACAGAAGATGGTTCTAGCAGCAACAATGAGAAGTTCAGTGAAACCTGCAGTTTATTTAGTCTTACACGTTGTGCGATTATTTTGGAAACTTACATAACTAGCATAACTTTTCAGATGTTTTATGATGGCATAATTGATCATCAAAAAATGAATTTACAAACAAAATGAAAGGAGGGATGGTAATATGAGATATGGAGGAGACGTAGGAAGGAAAAAGAGGAAAATGGTTCACTCTGAAATAAGAAACAAAGCAGCAGCAGAGGAAACACTTTAAGGAACAGGCAACGGAAAGATCCAAGTATACGCAAGACATTTTGGCAAGCACAGGAAGAAGTTAAGTATCCAGAAACTGTTAGGTCCCACACATCAGAGCTTGCTAATTACACATCTGTTTCCAAAAGTCAGCAAAGCATAACGGAGCACACACCCTCGGCTTGTCCAACCTTGACCAAGCAGCTCCAACCGCAGCTGGCAGAGCTCTGAGTTCGCACGCCCAAAACACCTTTCTGACTAGAGAGCATGTCTCCTGTGTATGAATCTATATAGAACAAGTATCCTTAGCTTGCAACATAAATAAATATATAGTGTGCCTTGAGGGAAAGAAACTCTCATGTTATTTTATACGATGAGGCAACAATAAGTAGAGCATAATTGGGAAATGGCAGGAAAAAAAAGAATGTTTTAAACATCTTAAAACTGTGGTTTGATAATACAATAATACTTCAAACTCTGAACATCTCATGGAAAGAGAAATGGACATATGACACAAGATATGGCTGGCAAGATGGGGAAGGAGAGCATTACTCAGAGAAGCAGTGAGGAAGTCTGTGGTAACTCTGGAGGAGCTGCAAAGGCCCACAGTGAAAGAAGTCCTTATTAAAAAACCTGGCCTTTATGGAGAAGCCTAAAGCAGAGTCCCTTATTTTCACAAACAGTTGAAAACCAGTGTCTTTTCACTTTACATGATGCACTAATCTTACAAAATGTAAAAAAAAAAAAAAAAAAAAAAAAAGTTAAAAGGATGCAAGTATTTTGGCAAGACATTGGGAGTAGAAAGTGTCCACAGGTGCAAAAGGCTAATTTCAAGATGCTAGTTGGCTGGAGGATAGTAATATTCCTTGAACCGGATGGGTGGATGTGTGAAAAGTGAAGGACCTGAAAATGAATGAAAGGCATTGAGGGAAATACTCTGAATGACACATCACAAAAGTAGAACACCTTCACAATCCTAAATGAGGGTATGTGACTTATATCTCATCAAAATTGTTAAGGATGTCTGATGTGATCAGTGACTTCAGTTCAACTATGGACTTATGCAAGATCTTAATCTAATGCATGTGTAGCAGACAGCTGAAACTACTAACTTTTAATACATCGAGGCTGTGCGCATCAGCATTATTGCTGGCTACCGTGTTGACCTTGTGGCCCCTGCGGACAACCACAGAACAGAACTTTCATATCATACTTTTGTTTTTTCTTTCCCCACACTGACACATTTGCTTATTTCACACATACGTGGACATAAATAGTTTTTAACATAAGTTTCACTCGCTGACAAAGTATTTTACAAAGTCTAATTAGGGTTCTAGTACTTAATGCGGAAATATTCCTACCCCTTTGCAAAATAATACAGTTGACAGGTGTCACATGACTCCTAACTCGTTACGCAAGCAGTAATACACCAAAGTTGACATAAAACAACAGAGGTCAGGAGTTGCCTGTACTCAGTGACCCTCACACTTGGGAGTTAAAACAGAACCTGAAAGGAAACTAAAACTCTAAAACTTGAACTTGGACATTTCTGGAAAAAGAAAAGTAGCCTTTTGTTTAGTTAATCAAGACGTTAAAGGTAATGAAACCATTTCTGACTAACTTTGTTCTTTAATCTCAAACATAAGCTTTGTGATGACAACAGAATAACAGGACTGATCCTAAGATGTGGGCGTTTACAAGACAATCTAATAACAGACACAGGGAGGTGAATTGTGGGAAATGTCCTGGAGGTTTGTTGTTTGTCTCTAGACTAAACCTCTGCTGCATCAGTCAGTATAGGCTAAATTTCCTGAAAATATGCATAAACTTCACAAAGGCACTCAGCTCTTTATGCATCATCGCTTTAGAGATAACTGCTCCAAAACAAATTAGGCTTAAAGAAAACACAAGTGTCCTAATTTATTCCATAAACTGTTAAAGATAAGCCTTAATTTTTTTCCCACAGATAAGAAATTTCAAGATAACGTCTGTCTGTTACTTCAGTGTCATAGAAGGGGTAAAAGAACAAAGGCCGCAGCTTTTTACAGGGAGCAAAGTTATTCTGGAGATCTTGTCGCTGCCCTGACAGTCGGCAAACACACCAGCAGCGCGTACAGGGCGAGATACTGGAGATACTGTTGCACAGCTGACTGCATGTACAAGGAAGTCAGATCATGGGTTGGTGAGAAAGGGAGTGGCTCCTCCTTGCTGAGGGTGTTAAGAACATGACAATATGTCTAGTCAGGCCTATTTCTCTCTGAGCAAATGAGCTATATTCCCGCCATTCATTCATATACCCGTAATTTTGTCCCTTTTTCTTCTCTCCTAACTTTCTTCTCCTGCTTGTCCTGCCTAACTAAAGCACCTCCTTCTACTTTCACTCTAAGACAGCCAGTGCATTCATACCAGGTCGACAAGAGCCAATTATATAATTTAACAAGCATTACATAGCTGCTAAAATAAGATTATGGCCAATAGCTAAAGGAAAACACAAGCAGCGTTCTTTTTTTTTTTTGTTCATTGCTTCACACAACATGCCTTACACGCTGTTCTTTGTTTTTGCTGCAAAAAGGAAACATACTCCTGTAACATTGTTTTAGTGCAATAAGCTTATCGTGGTTTTCCTTGGACTCGGCTGCTGCAGGGAGTCGATGACCTTCTATTCAGACATTTTTAATGATATTGAACAGCCACATCCCTCTAAATTTCTGCGCAAGGCTTTCCAGAGTCTGTTTACGCTGTAAAGATGATAAACGAGGTATCCCAAATAACAAGCTGCGAATTTCTCCCACATCCCTGCACACACATTCAGCAAAGCTTAATAGGCTTTTGGCTTATTTGTTTGTTCCCTTGCAGCTAAAGCTAACTCCAGTCTTCTACTCCAACTAGCTGCCGCCCCCATCTGCTCTTGTCTCCTCACCCCCATAAAGAGGTCAATGGCCTCATGGAAACAGTTGATAGGCCGGGGGAAATCGACTGGCATGGATTGGCAGTTCAGAGTGAACCTCCAGCTTGGCCTAACTGCTTCCATGTGTATGCGGGAGAGTTTGGGTATGTGTGCAGCTGTAATTGCCAAGATTAAACAAAGAAATCTCTGATTAGCCTTTTTTGGCAAAAAAAAAAGAAAAAGAAAAAAAAAACCTGACCCTGACTCATTCAGTCGTTCAATTATGTGCATTAGCGTGTGCAGCAGGTTCATCTGAGCTTCAGCTGATTTAAAAAAAGGCACCAAACAAAGCTGAAATACCAGGGTTCATGTCAAATATTCTTGGAAGGAATGTCAGGCTATCCAGAATCAAAGCCTGTAAGCCAAAAATGCCTCTGCACTCACACAAAGGTGCACCTTGGCTCACGATGCTGAAAATCTTAGACCCATGATGTGCATAACAAAAAGGCAATAAATGACTCAGCCCAGTCCTTATACCATCTACAAATAATTACATCGAATGGTACTTTTTAGAAGTGCATTCAGATCTAAGGAGAAATAATAACTTTGCCCTGACCAGCGCTGACATTTATTATTCAGTGAAATAAACTCAAGTGAAAACAGATCTCTCCTCATTTAGTATCACGTTTCAATAGCTTTTAAAAGCATCCACATTAGCCACAAAGCATTAATGTAGATGCTGTTTTCCACACTAAGCCAGAAAGAGAGAGAAAAGAAAAAAAACCCTAAAAACTAGAAGCAGATTAGCATCATGAATATTGACTTCCTTTCTTTACAATAGCAAACCTAACAGTACAGATGAGGGAGATAATCAGTCAGAGATCTGAACCAATCAGTTGTTCACTTGATCGACTCACTGGTGATCAATTACTGAATAAGCAGATTTTTTTTGCATCCATTGAATGCATCAAAAACAAAGAACTCCAACAACGTCCAGGTTGTAGATGCATAAACTAAAAGCATGGATGCTTTTTTTTTTCTTTTACTTTGCAGGTGTTATATAATATACATATATATACACACACAATACAATAATGAAATCAATCTTAATTGTAATCCGTAGCGCAGACTACATAGAAAATCAAACATTAGTATCAGCCCCACTGTTTAAGCTCTACTTAATAAGTTCCATGGAGGCCTTTTAATAATTCATCTGAATACACTAAGAGAAATGCAAAAGAATGATTACCATGTCATATGAAGATGGCAGAATTTAATACAGTTATCAGATAAAGTAGCAAGGAAAACAATATTTCAAGAGGTCCAACTATAGAGAGAGAAGGCTGATTTTATCCTCTGGCCTCCTAATGGATGATGCAATATAAATAGTCTTCATCTAATAACAATGGCATCCAAATTATTTTTGGTATGTTACAATGCCAAAGCACTCCTCAAGAAAGGTTTTAAGAAAGAATATACAGATCATTTTAATCTGACAATGATTACCCGCTTTAATTTTGTTGCTTTCTCCTGCGCTTATTTATTTGTATGTGTATGATTTCAGCATGCAAAACTCTCATACATGTCATGTTTGATTAAAGTTGAATCTGCACCAAAAAAACAAAAAACAACAAAACACAAACTGCAAGCTTAAATGATAGGATGGGGTTATGTTTAGGTCATATAAAATGATAAATCTTGGTCCCTAATAACAGAGTGGAAATGTTTACTTGCAGAGTTGTAGCCCATGTGTGAAAAACAGACATTTATTACATTAAGACTAATACAGGACCCATTGTTTGGGAATGCCACAGTACAACACACAGTCTAACACACTGTCCTCACACATTCACTTCACTGAAGGACCTTTCAACCCCCACGCTCCTCAAAAGTAAACATCGTCTGCGGAGTCCAGTCTCGCTTTTTCCACTCAGACCATCAAATGAAAGAGCTCATTCTCTGTTTCCTCTCACTCACACACGCTCTGTCCCATCAGTTCACCAGCCGTCCGACTGACTCACACTTAACCAGATGGATGCAACCCTTTCCACTTGGCACCTTCCTCCCCACCCCCCTTCCCACGGTGTGCAAAGAAACAAACCGCTGCAGCTTCAGGTTAAACTTCCACAGATCAAAACCTCTAATCTTCAATGGGACATTTAAACTAGACTGCATTCGGCGTCTGTGGGGTCCGAGGCGGTCATTCACTTACGTATGGCAGGGCGGGTAGGTTAACGTCACCCCTGCAAACACTTCGACCACACATGCTGCGAGGTGAACGGGCCTCTTTATCTGACTCGACAGCAGAGACTGGCAGGTGAATACACTGAGGGGCTTGTGTGAGCAGATATGGCTCATGAAGGCATTAGAAAGGAAATCATCATAATAGATGATGAGCGTGCTTTCATTGATTATTATTGGAAAATATTACCTCTCTGATGCTGACCTGGTGCGTTATAATTCATGACAAGCAGGAGAGACGGATCAAGGTTAGTGATGGCTCTGACAACAGGTGAGAAAGATGGGATTTTATAATCATTTGAAAGAGGATCAAATGTTGCCAACCAGCCGGCGCATGTGAGTAATAGCTTTAAAAGGATTACTAAGGTGCATTCTCACCAGCCTTGTTTAGTCCGCTTTGACTGAACTCTAGTCCGTTTGACTAGAAAGTCCGGTTCATTTGGGGAAGTGTGAATGTTTAATTAAACTCTGATGTGGACCAAAACAGCAAAAATCTGGTCCACATAACAACCTCAGTCTTCTCGTTGAGTTTAGGTGAACTCTGGTATGGTTTGAATGCAGACCAGCGATTGCTCCAAAAGCAGGAAGAATACTATAACTCAGGGAATTCTGTTTAAATATTACCAAAACAAACGTGAGTCGAGCACGAGCAGGAAAAAGGGCTTGTTTTTTAGCAAAGAGAGAGAGAGAATTCCTTCAATGACTACTCCACTTTTTTGTTTACCTCTTCATCAGAGGTTTTCATGTTATTTCCTTTGGTGGTTCTTGGTTCAGCTCCACCACAGGTGAGGGGGTGAACAGATTTTTCGATTATTTGGATAATTTGACAGTGTAGTGTGAAAGCGAACTGAGCCTGAAAATATAACAAATGTCATTTTGGTCCAAAATAAAACAGTCTGGACAAGGAGGTGTAAAAACACCTTTTAACTCAACAGTCTTTATTCTTAAAAGAAAAAAAGGAAAAAAAGATTAATCTAAATAGAGTTGGCTGAGGACAAATTTTGCAGATTTGTTTTAAATTGAGTGCAAGTATTCAGTTTCTGTTCCTACAACTGCACAATAAATCTCAGGAAATTCTGATCTGACCTGTTTAGTTTTGGTGGTCAGCCCTTTTTGGCCCTGCCTAAGAACAAGTAAAAAAATAGTGCCAATAGCCATTTAATATATTCTGATTTAATATGTATTCCTCTCTTTGGGTTGTTTCGCAATGACCGAACTTAAAGAACCTACCAAATCAGCACACAATGTAACATTAAACATCTACGGTTTTAAATAGTTGCTTTGTTTGTTTTCAGCTAATTCTAGTTCCAGCAAATAGTGATTGACTGCAACAAATCTGATAAGGATCCTGTTTGAGAGATTTCAAGACATGTCTTGAAATCTCTTTGCAGCTTATTAAATTTAGCATAATATATGAAAATCCAAGAAAAACAAAACAAAATACACTAAAATTTTGAAATGTTTTATGCAAGTCTCCATCCTCCAGCTCTTAAAGAGAAGCCTGAATCATAAAGCCCATAACAAAACTCTGATTCCTCAAATCTACTTTCATTTGACCATTCAGATTTTATCACAGGTTTCTCTTCCATTTCACTTTTTGCCGCCATGGTGACCGACTGTTTGGTTTTCTTTTACTTGCTCTTGAGAAAAGAATCAAGTTATCAGAAGTTCTTTAAACATGCGTCTTTGTATTTTGTATCTTTTTCCAGTTACAGTGTCAGATTTCTTTTAGAGAATGTTTATCACAAATATATAAATCAAAAACAAAAAAGGTATCTAAATTCAAGCCATGCACCTGTTGTCTTTTCTAAATATCAATTTTAAGCACTTAAAAGTTAAATTACATGAACATCTTTTTGGATCTTTATGCATAGAAGTTAAGTTTTATTGAGCCTTCCTCTAGTCGAAATGTGTAAAGCAGGCAGAGATGGATAAACAGCTGAAAAGCCATATCCAAAAATCTGAGTCAGGTCTATATAAGATTTATAAAGATTTCCTATCTGTAAACCTCATAGGCTGTCATGTCCCTTTTGTTCTCCAATTATAGTTTTAAGCTTGCTGAAAAGGAAAAAAATACTCAAAGAAAATGGTGCATAAATAAATTGATGGATTTATTTTCTTGTGGCCTGGCGTCGGAATATGACAACAGCAAAATTATAACAACAGATTTACATAATAAATCCGCTGCTGTATCATCAATGATCAAAATTATATCCACAGAGTAACAGCCTAGGCTATGTAGAAGACGAGGGAAGCGCAGATGGTGGAAAATAAAGTGACACAAACAAGACTTGCCTGTTTTTTATTTGGCTAATGGGAAGATTTCCAAAGATAATAAAAACAAACAGTCAGCTCAAATTATTCCAAGTAGTCTATCAATGTCAGAAGTTAATGTCAAGAGTTTCATCTGGAATAGCCTTTAAAAGCTGTTTTAAATAACCCCATCGCATCCTCAAAGCATCTTCAGTGGGCCATTTAGATAAAAAAACAAAAAAACAACAGGATCCTAAAAATGAAGCAGCTTAAAAGGAATTCAGTCATTGTTAAATTTACTACATTCACCTGTGGCGGCATGTCTCCTGTTCTGGGTTGACATTATTTCCATTGTTCTGTCTACTTCTGTTGCTCTACTGGACAAAAGAGGCAGTTGACCTCAATATGACTTCCTCCCGTAAACTGTCTGATGATATTTTTTCAAAGTTCAACTCAACCAACAAAGCACAAACATGTAACGCATAGACAGCTATAAATAGATCTATACCTCAGTATCTGCGAACCATGAAACAATGCTTCACAAAACCCCTGGAGGTTTGCCACATTCTGGCACGCTACAGCCACAGACCTTGCATTTTATCGAGATCTTATGTGAAAGATCAACATTAAATGGTGCATAATGGTTTTTTTTACAAGTAAAAATGTAAAACACATTGGTGCACATTTGTATTCAATGCTTGAGTCAACATTATTTAACATCATAAATAATGACTGTTAGCTCTCTCGCTCACCTTTTCTCCTCTAAACGACTGAACTTTTCCGCCTTTTCTTTTAACAAGAAAATTCTTGCCAGATTGGATGGAGAGCATTTACAAAACGCCTTTTTTTTAGATTTTGCCAGCGATTCTCTATTTGATTGACATCTGAACTTTGACTAGGACATTCTAACGCAATAATAAGCTCCAACAGAAAACACTCTGCAGCTTTTCTGACCACATGTTTAGGATTACTGTCCTGTGGGAAGGTGAAGCTTGACCCCATTATCAAATGGTTATTAGCTTTTAACAGGTTTTCTTCAATGATTGCAGTCAAAGAAAAGCCTCCCCACAGTATGATGCTGTCATTCCCGTTTCTCAACAGAGGAATCCTGCTTCAGGGTTAAGTGTAGTGTCAGCCTTCAAGGCCAACAAGATAAATATAAAAATTAGCTCACTTTTAAACTGCAACAGGTTACACATAAATATATTTTATTAAGGGGTAAAAACGGGGCTGAATCCAAGTATATGACATACATTCTTTTAGATATTAATTTAAGGAAAGTGAAAACAATGCATCAATCTTCCATTCTACCAAAAAAACATATATATATTTCTTTGTGTTGGTCAATCACAAAATAATAAAACAAACTGTGAAAGAATACCTTCTGTACTCTAATACCAATACAAAGAGTGTTCAAATCAAAATGATCTACTTTAACAACTTAACTAACCGCTCACAAATCTTCTTTTGTACATTTAAATCCACGAGCGATCTGCGCAAACAACTGCAGAAACACACTGTGGCACGTTGCAGCTTGCTGCCTCACACAGCACCGAGAACAGCTGCGGTTTTCAGATCAGTTTTAACTTCTATTGTAGGCGCAGCATGGCAAAACCACCTTCCCGTCAACTCCCCTGCATGCTTATTTGTGCCTGCACCCCCACCCCGAACACTGAGCTCATTCAGGAGGAATCAGTGGATTTCGGTGCTGACCCGCGGAGACGAGAGGAGCAGCCCGGTCCGTTCTGTCTCTCATTATCTGCTGCCTGTTCGTCAAACTAACTGCAGCCAGAGAAGAATACCTGCGTTCGCTTTGAAGTCCGTGCCCGACTACAGTAAATTATTAGCTCTCCTGCAGCACAGCTCCAGGCCCTCAAGACACCCCCAGGCTGTTCAACTGTGGGTGCCCTTACCTGTCATTCCAGCTGTTGGGCATCTCTCATTGAGGCTGACAACAACTGTTACGCCTCGCAGTGGTACTACGCAGGTTCATCATTCTACTTTCTGAGAGGCAGTTGATGGGGGCGAGTTTATGCAGGCCTATAACAATGGATAGAGCCACAGACAGGGAGGTTGGGGGAAGAGATAAGGGGAAGAGCGGCACTGCAGCTCAAATTAAATAGTCAACATTCCTTTAAAAGGAAGCGAAGGTAGCCTTTGGGTTCCAGACAAGCCTCAACTTGCAAAGCGTGGGTAAAAGAAAAGAGATGACAAGTGCAGCGCTCCTTCCAGTCTGACAGAGCACAACAGGAAGTGGCAGGGCGCTGCTTCACATGGGGCTTCTCGAGTGCAGCGCCTGTCTGAGGGCACGTCACAGTCTCCGAAACCACCAGCGCCAACCAACACCCTTCCCAAACGGCGTCCAATAACGAGCAGACCCAATCGTTCTAAACATCCAGAGGGAAAAAATGAAAACAGTTTGCCCCGACAGAAGTTCCAGCTTTCAGGAGAAATACTCATACCAGAGTGACAAACTGGCTCCACGACTTTTTCTTTGGAAGGTATGATTAATAAAATCTTAACCCACGGCGTTTCACCAACTGAATCTGCAGTCGATGACGGCAATCGGATAATGAAACTGCTCTGCTAAACGTACGGTAATTAGAGCTTCCTGTGAAGGCAGGAAACCCTCTGCAGCGCTAAAGGAAGCGACGTCCTTTAGTTTTCGCAAGGCAAAAATCATCACTGACGATCAATTATGCATAGACACAGATTATTGACCTCTGTCTGCACTGAGGCGCCCAGTCTATACCGTCTGATCTGATGATGAGTGGTACAGAAAGGCAGCAGGAACCCACAATTTCTCATGTTGAGCAAAAACAGCATTGAGAGGGAAAAAACAGCTGATTAGATCTGGCATTTGTTGTTCCGGGGACTGTGACTGAATGCTTGTTTTAAAATTATAGATATGGCATAAATATTCTATTCAGCAATGGCAATATCGTACAATGACTACACTTCTCTGCAGAAAAACAACATCCATGGCCTGGCTCCTGAGAGAACAAAACCTGGCAGAGTCGAGGAAATAATTCATCCCATACACAAAAGGAGAGATCTCACAATAGGACGAATATCACAAGCCAGCTTCTTTGTTTCTGACCTAAATTTGTATCTCTATATCTATAGTGTCCTACTAAAGTATTCATACCTCTGAATATTTTACCTTTGTCATGCTGTAAGTGCAAACGTGAATGTACACTAAAGTGGCCTTTACAAAGGACAGTCATGAAACAAGAGTTTACCACAAGCAGTAGTCTGTTGTGACAGATGGGAACAAAAACTGACTTATTTTTGGCAAAAACACCAACCACACTGTGAAACATGGTTGTGACATCAGGCTGTGGGTGTGCTTTTTCCAAAAACTACAGAAAAGATGGTCAGATTTTAATGGCAAATGATCATGGATAAATATGGCGCAATTCTGGAAAAATATATATATATTTGCTATGTTCAAAGACTAAACACAGACTCAGGGTCCAGGAGTACACCGACCCTAAACATGCAGCCAGAGCTATAATGAAAAGGTGCAAGCAAATCCATGTGAACCTTTACAGTTTACAGTTGACATCTTAAACTGGTTTACAAATAAAAATGTCCAAAAATGTTGGTTTCTATAAGTGCAAAACTGGTGGGACATTTATCTTCCACAGCATGCGGTTGTAAATGGCTTCATAACGTACCGACTTAGCAAGGCTGGATATGGTCAACTTTTGTTTCTGCTGAGAAAAAGCATCCCACAACATGATGCTGCCACCATCATGTTTCAGCTTGGGGCTCTCGATGTGCCGTTAGTTCACAACTGTTCTTAAACATCTAAAGCCTTACCAGCAACTCGGTTCACTGATATTAGCTTCCACACAGGTAAGCTTTACACAGACAATTGTTTGCAATACATTTTATTTAGGTGCATCAGGATAAATAAAGATAACGTCATGAATATAAATACTTTTGCAAGACACTGTGGTTTGTACGAACGTTGGTAGTTTTTCCAATTCGATTGCAAAGTTTTCCTGAAACCCAGACACTTGAAATGTAGCTGCATCTGGTAACTGAGCAGTGCCGCAGAACGCAGCTCTCATTTTTGCCAACTTTTAGCCTTGGTCGGCCTGTTTCCACTGGGCTACTTCGGCTTGATAAGTTACAGAGAAAGGAGGGGCGAGCGGGGGACACTATTTGAGGGAGATAAAAACATAGATTTCACAAGGTCACCTGCAATAAACCTCCCACTGACAACCCATTACACAACATGCCTCCCTTTGGGAATATCAAATTGATTTGTGGTTTTAGGATAAAACCGAAACCAACTCGAATAAATCCAGAAAACACACAACATAACTCCGCTGCTGCTACCTGAAGAAGTTTTCTCCAACTGTCTGCAAACACAAAGCTCCTGACAGTGAGTCCAGTGGTAAAACAGAAGTAGAAACTGTCCGTGTGGCGTGTGAACTGTCTGAAATGTTAAAATAAAGCAGCTATTAACGAGGATGCATTTAGCTGCAGCGCAGTCAGCCATCCGAGCACAGGATTCCTGTGTGTGGACGCTACCGTCTGACGCTCGGGCTGTGAGTGAGTGGTGAGGGGGAGCAGAACCATTACTCTCCGAGAAACAAATATCTCTTTCAATGGCGACTTCGAACTCACCAAGTAGAGGCGAAAAAGCTCCAATAGATCATTATGTTGACTGGAAATGGGTTAAAATGATTTACTCACCGGCTAATACAGAGAAAACGACGGCCGTAGCGTTCTAATGGGTTTCCTGTTCGAAAGTTGCCGAGTGTCAGTGGAAGAAAAAAAAAAAACACACACACACACTACGCGGAAGTACACATCAAAAAAAGGAAAAAGCAAAGAAAAAAAGGGGCTCACTGTAACAAACTGTAAAAGTAACAAAGTAGTGTTTAAAATTAAGCAAATAGTTACACTTTATTTTATACTATTGTGAAACGATACTACTGTTTCTTTTATGCTTCTGTGTGTATTCCTAGTTTGCCCGTGATATAAAGATGTGAACGACTTGTTTCCGCACTGTGTTACACAGTAAACAGTCCCCACCTATCCCCCTCTGCCACCCTGAACCACATCTGGGTTTACCAGGCCCAAATTTGAGTATATGATTTTGGCCAAAATACAATATAACCAAGCTCACTTTTCAACAAATACGCATATTCCCATAGAAAAGTGTGAATGGTGAATGTGTTAGATTTTCAGGGAAAGCTGGAATATTATATAAAGAATATAATTTTGCGGGCGATTTTTTTTTGTAATTAAAAAAAACAAGTTTACATATATGTTTATGTTTTTAAGATACACATCAAATATTGTTTATGCTGAAATAATTTTTGTGTTAATTTATACTAACTCTACTTTAATTAATTTGATAAGTTATATTGTTTTTTCCTGTCTATGAATGACATTCCATTGCTTTATGTGAGTGTTTGATGAGCTTGTAATTGTGTTGACCGGGCTTACTGTCCAAAGTATACATATCTTCTTGATTAATCCTGTTTATTACATTCCCTTAGCGCCACTCTGTGGAAAATCATTGCTCCTACTCAAGCAGTGCCTGATGAAACAGCTGACTTGAGCTCTGAGCTAAAGTAAATAAATAAATAAGAATACTCAGAATTTAGTAAAATAAATCAAATTAATAGATTTACGTCCTGGAGTCAGTTGTGTTTAGTTGTGTTTAAATTCATGAATGAATTTAAAGATGCATCTTCTGCAAGGAAATTAAAAAAAATATCTAGAAGGATCAGCTAAGAAGGGAATAACAGCATCAGGTAAATGTATTTTTTAAAGGATTTGCATCCTTGCAGAATAAAAAGAAAAGGCTCATTTCAATTATCTGCAAACTGTAAGGGTACAAGCATTGGGAGCAGTTGGTCTCCATATTTCCTAAAAGCTTTGCTACAGCTAAAATGTAAAACATAGTGTTACACAGTCTTTTTTAAAAATGTTTTTTTTTATTTACATCAAATATAAAATAAAAATATTTGGGAATAATTATAATAAATACTGCAGCTATTATTATTATTATTATTATTATTATTATTATTATTATTATTATTATTATTATTATTATTATTCCATCCATCCATCCATCCATCCATCCATCCATCCATCCATCCATTTTCTTTACACCCCACCCTTAGTGGGGTCGGGAGGGTTGCTGGTGCCCATCTCCAGCTTATGATGATGATGATTATTATTATTATTATTATTATTATTATTATTATTATTATTATTATTATTATTGTTGTTGTTGTTGCTATTATTGTTATTATTTTTTACCTGTATTTCATTTCAAAGCTACCTTGTTAACTTATTGAAGTAGATGTTATCACTGTGTTGTATTAAAAACTGTTCTATATCCTACACCAATTAATGAGGACTTAATTTATGAATGGATCTGTTTATTGCTATTCCCCAACAAACAAATTTTATGTTTCGTAATTTAGGGAAAAAAAATTGAATCAGAGAAAAAAGAGAAAAACAAAAGTCAGACAAACGCTCAGTGCTTTTGAATATTTTTAAAGATGATGGATATTTTTTGTTAACTGATTTACAAACCAAACATTTTGGATGTATTTGTAGAAACTCTCAAATACTTTAAATTAATATCCTTTTTCTGCATGTGTATTTTCTGCACTTTCATTCTAATTTGTAAAACAAAGTAGACTAGGTAGGTAGGAGGAAAGAGCTATATATTTAAAATGTGGAGAAGCAGAAATAGAGCATAATTTAAAAACAAATTATGAAGAACAAATTGCTCAAAGTTAAATGTTCAGCTTTCAGAGGCCTTTTTGATTTTCAGGACAAAATGTGCATTGATAACTAAGCGCTTCTAAACAAAACTCAAACACACATTTGACCAGTTATTTTTGGATTCATGCGCTTCTGTCTATGTATTTACACACTCCTTTCAATTTAAGAACCGTAACGAAAGTCTGCTGACTTTCCATTTTGTCACTAATTGCTTTCACACAAGTCCGTTCATTCATTCCATAAACTCACCAATAGCCTGCTATCCAGAATAATATTTATTGCTTTTGAAGATATTAATCTTTTTTCTTTTTGCAAATTCATTTATTCCCCTCTTTACAGTAAAATAAACAAAGATGATCAGTAGACTCACTGCATTTTCATTTTGTGATGTGTACACGCACATACACACAGGAAGGAAACAGTATTTACAGCTTGGTATTTCACACCAGGGTGACTTTTGACCTTTCCCGGAACAACTCAACAAAACATAAAGCTTTACAGTAAGTTTACAATAGAGCTTTTACAACGGATCCTTGAAAGTGACACTGTCTGGCAAACCAAAAGCAGCTAAAATGAAAAAACTGTACAACAGTGTCAGAGAAATATATATATATATATTTTTTGCAATGTTTTGAAACGGTCTGTTTCTGCAGAAATGAAAGAAAAAAAAAAGAAAAAAAAACATTAACTGGAAAATAACCAAAGCAGATTTTTGGGAAAAAAAAAAAAAAAGAAAATGCAAAAACCAATAACATTGATATTTGACTAATTACAATAACTTCACACTGGCTTAATGCTAACTAGAAAAATAAGTTTTCCAGTATGCTTTTTTAAAATCCAAAGTTTTTTTTTTTCCCACCGGGCAAGTTGTGAAAATGATCAAAGTGGACAATTACTTGAACTTGGGTTGACGGAAATCAGAAATCAAAAAGCATAAGCTAGAGCTCTTTCTTCACTTTTAGATCGCAGATCGTCTTCCATTAATAGTTTAAACCTTGATACACCGACGCTTATAATTTTCCAACATGTTTAAATACTGAAGTAAATCACAACAATACAGGTAAATCTTATCATAGAGGAATGATAATTAAATGTCATGTACACCATATTAAAATATATACACAGAAATATTCATACAAATTTTAAACTGGTCCAGCTTGCTCAGCTGTCTTTTCCATTCCTGTTGGTAAAAAGTGCAGCAACAAATAAATATTCACAGGGTGATAGAGTTGAAACTGAATAAATAATGTAAGTTTTGTATTTGAATAAAAACACTTCAAACTGCGCTTACAAACAAAAAAATTATAATTTTT
This sequence comes from Poecilia reticulata, assembly GCF_904066995.2. Classification (NCBI taxonomy): domain Eukaryota; kingdom Metazoa; phylum Chordata; class Actinopteri; order Cyprinodontiformes; family Poeciliidae; genus Poecilia; species Poecilia reticulata. The sequence continues at coordinate 11,776,630 of NC_088845.1, forward strand.
TTGGAGGATCATTTTATACAGAATACAGTGCGTTGAAAACATATTAAAACTACATTCACCTTTTCTTACATTTAGTCACAAAATTCCAGATGTTCTATTAAAATGTTTTTGATCAAACACAAGGTAATGAAAAGGTGAAAAAAAAAATCATGTTTTTCAAAAAGTGTGGTGTGCATTTATTTTTAACTGTGACACCTCTAAAAAAAAAAAATAAAAAATACAATGCAACGAGCAGCCTTCAAATGTCACCAAATTAATATTAAGACCTCAAAACCTGCAAAGAAATGCCAGTGCAGCTAAACTGACAGAGAAACCAGCAGAAGACCCATGATAACTCTGGGAGAGCTGCAGAGATCCACAGTTCAGATAAGAGGATCTGTTGGCTAAACAACTATCGGTAGTTCAATCCACAAATCTGGTCTTTATGGAAACATGGCAACAAGAAAGCCATTGATGCCAAATCATCTTAAGGAGTTGCCCCTACATGTAAGGAACATGCAAAACATGGTGAGGAATGTGATATTTTCAAATGACACCAATATCTATATATTTTTTACCTAGATGCAAAGTGCTATGTGTGGCAGAAAACAAAGATCCTGAACGCAACATGCCTACTTAAACAGGATGGGAGCAGCAACATGGTGTTGGGGTGTTTACTTCAGCAGGGATGGGGAAGTTGGCCAAGTTAATCCTCTGCAGAAGACTTAAAACTGGAGCAAAGTTTCAACTTCTAACAGCACAGCAACCTTAGCCACACAACCAGAGGTGCAATACAATGTTTCAGATTCGTGTGGATGAATAGTTTAAACCTGTATCTATGGCGATAGTTTAATGAATGCTCTCCGTTCAGTCTGACCGAGCTGGAAAATATGTTGTAAAGACGAGTGATGAAAAAAAAAAAAGACTCCAGATGAGTAAAGCTGGATTAAACATTCTCCAAAACACCAGCAGCTGTAATCTCGGTGAACGGTGGTTTTAAGGTGTTAAATTTAGGGCTGCTGATTACACATGCACATAACACTTTTTGGATTTTCAGTTGTGGAAGCATTTGAAACTTGCATTTCTTTTTAAATCAAGAATTAATACAATAACATACTAAAGTTTGTGCTTGTAGTGGAACGAAATGTGAAAAAGTTCAAGTGGTCTGAATACTTGAATCCTTTTCAAAAGGGTCTGCATTAAGTTAAAACCTGTGAAAAGTATTGCCTAAGACAACCACTAGATGGCACCATTTGACTATGTCTTCATAAATTATAGTTTAAACGTACTTAAATATGAATACATATTAAGTCCCAAGAAATGAAATGCATATTTGTAAAATTCGAAATTTGTTTTGATTATTCCTATTTATTGGTGTATGCTCATATTTTTACAGCCAGAACTGCAATTTACCACCTTGTCCTCGTCTCAAAGCTCCACTACTGATAGCAAATTGAAGAGTTCTTGCACTCGTTCAGTGTGAAAAATCGAAACAGAAAAGGCAAAATGAAAAAAAAAACTGACACCTTAACAGCTAAAAATATTGTATTCTAATCTGGAGGAGACAGCAGGGTGATAAATGAAAAAACTTACACAGCAAACAGGGAAACAGCAGTTTCAGAAGTGGGGGACTGAAGTGCTTCACCTGGAAAAATAATAATCAGATGTGAACAAAGATTTGAGTGATTACAACAGGAAAGAAGAAGAGAGTTATCGGAGCGTAGACCGGTCAGGATGATGAGAAAATGTCTTAGCTGTGGATCATTTTCAGAGTCTCTGCCTCCCTGTGTCTGTCATGCAGAGCCATGGAGGGAGAGAGTGATGGAGGCAGGGAAGGAGGTGGAGGAGTAAGGGGCATCAGGCTCTTCAACGGATGAGGAGACACCGGTGGGGGGAGTGAGGTGATAGGAGGAAGCAGGCTCCCTTTCTTTCCATCCAACACAAGCGGCGACCGGCTCACCAGGCTGGACTCTTTCCCGATGCCAAAGTCATGCTCGTTTTCGTTGTCCGAGCTGCAGTCGCTCAGATCTGTTATCTCCAGGTCCGAGTCCGATTCGGGGTCCTGCTTCACGCCACCCCTCCTCTCGGTGGGGCTCTGCTGGCCCGTCCCGGCTCCGAGGCTGACGGCTCCCAAACCCAGACCCAGGCCTGTGCTGGGAGGGTTTGCCTCCACCCTCTCCCTCTCCCCGAGTGTCGCCCCGTTGCCGATGTCAGTCCGACCCATCGACAGGCCGCCTGGGTAGGGCGGCAGGCAGAGCCGAGCCGGCTGACCACCCGCTGTGCCGTTTGTCCCGCCAGTCTGCCCCGGTGCTCCCCTTTCACCTCCGGCAGCCTCCCCTGGGGGAAGCAATGAGGAAAAGGGGTGAGGCAGCTGGGAAAGGCTGCTCTGCAGAGGGTTGGGGTAAAACTGGGAGGGGTAGAGGGAGCCAGGGGGCAGTTTGGGGCAGTTGTTGAGAGAGAAGGCCCCTGGGAGGTATGGGTTGAAACTCCAGGGGTAGTCAAAGGGCGGGTTGCGGGGGTACGGGCCCAGCAGGGAAGGGGGTTTGGAGTAGCATGGGGCACCTAGGAAAGAAGAGACCCAGGAAAACAGAGGTTAACTCTCGGAAGGGGGCAAAGGTTTCCTGACTTACAAGATCCAAGAATGTTCACTAATTATAACCAGGATTTGCAATTCAAATCAGCAGCCATGGGGGCTAATTCTGGCACAGTTGCTTTCAAAAACCTGATGGTTCATTTATGCATGCCAGTACTGTGTTATACACCCACTTCACACTGCTGCAGAACAGATGTGAGCACAAAGAGTCTGCACTGCAGTAAAAAAGTGATTAAACACAGCTCAAATCTTACAACTGATTATTATTATACATTAAAACAGATTTAGAAAAAAATGTCAAATATGTTACTAGACGAGATTCGATCAGACAAATGCACTTCATTGTTGCGCCGTGTTTTAATTCAATTCCTTGTAAGCATCAGTTCACAACCCAAATAGGAGGTAAATCTGAGGTGAAGCTGCAATTTTAATGAACAAACAAATACATTGCCTCTCAACCAACCCGACTTCCTTCCAAATGACAACCAACTCAGAGATTCTGTCTCTGCTGCACCCTCCACCTCTCTCCAAGTCTCACTCTTTCTCTCCCTACCACTCTGTTATTTACTATGCAGGGCTAATTTGACAGCGCTGAAGTCTGTGCGTGCTGGGCCTGGAGTAGCTGGGAGACACATGAATATTGAATCAGTCAGGCAGGCCTCACTTGCTTATGAAAACACAGTAATGGGCGCCCACAGGCCACAAACTGAAGCCTGCACCCTCAATTAGGGCCTTCCTGCCTGGGAAGGGATTAGGACAGCAGGGACACATGGGAGGAGAGAGGAGGGTGTGAAGGGAAGAAGGGGGGGATAGGACCTGAGGACAAACAGAGGAGGGAGGAGAGGTGCAGGTTTGCGTGTGTGTGTGTGTCTGAGTGTGTCTGTTTCCATGCTACCTTCTCAAGCTTGTGTAGAAAAGAGATGCAAGCAAAATCAGACGCATAAGACGCAAATCAGCGCAGCGTTTGTTGACACTCGTGTGCATAGAAGAAGGAAGATGAGGATGCAAAGTTACGACTCAAAACAGGAAGATGATTTCTTCAACCTCGGTCTTGTCTCTTTACCTCAGCTCGCCTGCATAATTCACAGGTTAACCTGGTCTCTCACCTGCAGCACAACCTCACTGAAGGCTGCTGTGGGACAGCTATCGCTCTTATTTCCTTTAACAATAAATGCTCATGCCTCTCCATATCCTCAATCCCGACTCTGCTTTCCTCCTTTCTCTCCCTGCACCTCCTACCTTTTGTTTACGGTCTTTCCTCTTCTGAGAGTACAAATTCAACTGTTTCTGGAATGGCTATAATTTTGTGTTAGAAGTACCTCCTTCGACTTACCTGTACTGAGGAAAGGGAATGTGTCCAGTCTCAGTTTGTCTCCTTCGGGTCCCGGCGCTGCGGAGCCCCGATCGAACAGGGACGTTCCTCTGCCGCTGTCTGGCAGACGAGGAAACAGGGACTGTATGGCCTAAGAAACAGGAAGGGAGAAGAAAATGTTTAGAAATAGTTTTGATCCGCAAATATGAAATTTTATTTAACAATGTTAGTATATTTTAATATCCTTAAAACTATTTCTAAGATTTGGTTTACATTTTGTGATGCTACAAAAACAAACGTCAATTTTATTTAATTTGGATTATTTTCCTATAGACAAACTTTAGTGAATGTTTGTGAAACTGAAAGGAATTATGACATCGGTTTTAAACATTTGACCAGCACTACCAGCTTTGTACATATATTGTGTCGATTACAGGACGGTTGAAAATTGTTTGTCCTTTTACAGATTTCTTTTTTTTTTTGTGCCACATTTCATGTTTCATATAGTCAGATGTGAGAAAACCAGAGTAAATTAAATACATCTTACATAACTTTGAAGGAACTATGACTCTTATTACATATATGTATATATATATAAAACAGGAACGGCATGTTTAAGGTTGTATCTCAATCAGATTTAACTCCAGACTTTGTCTAGGCCATTTCAAAAACTTTATTTTGTTTTCTCTGTGCCCTTCAAAGGTGGACTTACTGGAGAACTTTGGCTCATCGTCCTGCAGTAAGATTTGTATGTTTTTCCCTGTGTTTTTGAGCTTAAAATCAAAAAGTGATGGCATTATATGGTGTTGATATTTAGAAGTGTTTAGTGGATAGTCGTGTTGTCACTGTTTTTATGTTATTGTTGTTAATGGCGTCTCCTGTAAAATAGACAATGAATCACAAGACATTTTCCTGTATAAATAAAGATTTTATAATGATCATTTTATTTCATAATTTTATGGTACAAACTAGAAATTATGACACCACCAGTTGAGGTAAACCATCCAAGTTGAGGTAAACAATAAATATGATCAGATTTGACTATGTTTCACATCAGTTTTTGAATTTGTTTAGCTCGGGAAATGAGGTAATGCCTTTTGAGATCTTTTTGGCCTACTTTACTTTTCAATACAGGTCATACTTAAGTAATGAAGTAGTTAAGTAACCATGGCTACATGTGGTTTTTGAAACTGAACTTGGCTTTGAAAACAGTGGCAAATTCCCAGATAATTCATGATTTTACAAGTGCCTTACATTTACAGCCAGACTAAACTTGAAAGTGTTTTTTCTGTTAATAAATTAAATCCCCTCATTATTTACTCTCTTTGTCTGCTATCAAAATTTGTTTGTTGGTTCGAAATCTTAAAGAGTGTAATAACAGGAACAACTGAACCATCTCAGGAGGAAATGTATTTTCATGGCTGATATGCTTACCACACTTGCTAAGTTTGGATTAGTAAAAGAAAACTTTTTTTCCCACTTTATGAACTACTTTGTGTCTGTCTATTACATAAAATCCCAGTAAAATTACCCTTTAAAAAAGGAAAAAGGTCAAGGGGTGTGAATAGTTTGGCAAGGCATTGTAGCATGCTAAACTGAGTACACAAATTCCCATCCTTTGCTTCTGTACAGTGTAAAGTCAAATGTTGACAGCAGCACCCTACAGGGTGTGATGCAAACAGTGACACAGTCACAGCAAGGACAGGATAAAAGGGGACGCCCTGGGACTCATTGTGAAGAGGGATGCAGAGTCTCAGAGATTCAAAGGCTGGAAAAACACAGAGTCAAGTGGAGACCAGCGATTAAGATCGTGGGGACAGAGGATAAACGACAAGAAGAGAAGGATTGTGGGCCAGTTTGAGTAAAAAGGACATAATCAGGAAGTAGGACAGCTAGTGTGAGTCAGTGTATGAGTGTTTTTTTTCCTTGAAACGTGATTGAGTGGGAGACAAGTTAAAGTGTAACAGCTGAACCTCTGGAATCAAAGGGACAAAGGTGGGATTTCTCTCTCTCCCTTTGCATAGAGCAAGATCAATAGTATCTGTCACCAAGTTTGAAAGTTGAGACTGTACTTCCAAGCTGGGAGATCTGCGTTGCTTAACAAACCGCATTAATGACCCAGTATTGATCTGATCTGACACGGCCCCCTTTGCTTATTTTTTTTTTCTTTCTCCCTCTCCCATTTCTTTCATTTTCAGTCGATGACAGATGGATACACCATCGGAGACGGGGATGAGAGAAGGAGAGGGATAACGTCTTCTTTTGTTTTAAGGGCGACTTAAGATTGTCCTCCTCATGTCTCCTTCAGAGTCTGCAACTTCTTATCCCATCTGAGGGATGGTGCAGACGACGGATGGATGATTCTCCCTCCAACTTTCTAGTTCTTACCTGATTTCAATACGCTTTAACTTTTGTTGTTTTCAAAGTGCTGGCCTGAAAATTTTCAAACCGATTTCAAAAATGTTGAAATACACGTAAAGCTTTTTTCTTTTTTTTTTTGGTCCAAATTATTACACATCTACTTTATATTCTGATAGAATAAATCTGAGTACAATGCAACAGTCTCTCAGGGCTCATTGAGATGTGAGCTATTATCCCCAGCTTCAAGGACAATAAATAAGAGATTGGAGTGATGAGTGCTATCATTCTCTTGTAAAAAGAAAATACACAGGAGGGCAGCAAAAAACATAACAGCAAAAAATTACAATAGTGAGCTTCGATTACCTGAAATGGATCATTGGTAATAAAAAATTAAAGAGCAAAGAAAGGCGTTTGCCTCTATTTTACTGTTTCTTTCTTTGTTCCCAATTTGTAAGCTTAGATCCGAGCTGTCAGATTTGTCACTGTGCAAATTTATGTTCACGTTCAATAAAAAATTGTTGTGTTCAGAAACACATATCTGACGCTTCCTGGGTGGCGTCCTTAATCCTTAAAATAATAATAATAATAATAATAATAATAATTTATGACCTGATATGCAGAGCCAGTCCAAAGCTGTATATCATTCAATGTGGAACTTTTATCAACAACAATAAGGTCCAACTGCTCCGCTAATATTTTCTGAGGCTCATCCATGTTTGACTATTGTTGTTGCATTGTCAGCACTATATATTTTACAACTAGAAAGTGATATTAAATTCACATTTGAATTACTCAGGACAGAAATTACTACTCTGTTTGGATAATATGGATGGTACACCTTGATCCTCACCCTCAAAAAATGTAACTATAAGATGAAAAGGAAATACTTTTTCTTGATGTTGACAAAGTTTTAAGGAGCTTGTTTTCACTTCTGCAGCTTGGATGGATGTGCCATAAAATTGCTAGGCTACTTTGAAGACCTGTCCAATAATAAAACATTTCATATTTTACATTTAAAAGGTTGACAAGTTTGATATGATTGTATATGCTAAAGAATGAATTATCTGTTTTTCTTGTTTAAAAAACACAATTCAAAAATAATTATTAGTCATAGATTTGATTTGATAGAATGATTACAGAAACCTTGAATATGACAACAGTTCTAACCGAGAGACAATAATGGACTTTTATCATTCTCCGTGTTTCCCTGAGTCTAAAACATTTATTAAAAAAACAGAATCCATTGCTGTTAAAAGCTGTGGTGAATGATGTGGATGCACTTTTCCCAAAGTCTGCCTACGATTGGTTGATCAGGTCCTTATTCCTTCTCCAGCAGCCGCCTCGTTCCCAGTTGCTGAACTCTGAGATTCACATGGAGCGAAACTGAACCAGCAAGAGACCAAGAGTCCTAGCTCGACCTGATCGGCTTCACAGAATGCTGTTGTTTGTTTTGTGCATCTCATTGATATCATCTATTTTGTTTAAAACCCATTCAAAATGTTTTGATTTGTTTTTCCTATGCATAGTCCAGCTCTCGATATCCATAGATAAAGATATAGGGATTGTCAGAACGTCTAGTTATTTCCCAGAACATAAACAGCTCATCTGACCAATGATGTGCCCTCTTTAGTCTTGTGACATTGTAGTGGTCCTGCAGAACTTTTACACTAAAATAAATATTTGGTATTAGAACTCAAATTTAGGGTAAATCTAAAAAATAAATAAATTATTACATTAGTTTGATTTAAAATACTTTTAATTCTAGATAACAGTAAGTTTAGCGCAATATTTAAAATGCTATCAGCTTAATAATAATAAATCAATCTTAATCAGTGTAACACCAAGGTTATGGGACTGATTATAAAACTGATCGTTTATATGTAAAAAAGTAGCCTTTCAGCTGATAGAAACACAAACACACATTAAATCCCCTTCCCTGCCCTCCGTCCTACCGTTCGTACCTCTGGGCTGCAGTCTGGAGCAGCCGAGCCCCCGTTAAAGTGGTTCTGGGCCAGAAAGAAGGGAGAGTTAGCCATGTCCAGGATGGGGTAGTTCACCAGCACCACTTTACTGAAGTTAAACTTGTAGGTGAACCGCTTCCCTTTGGTTTTGTGCAAAATGCGCTTGTTGTAGTAATACCTGCAGAGGAGGGAGGAGAGGATATTGATGCAGGGATGGATGGAGAGGTGGAAAAGGATAAAGGAAAAAGGAAAAGGAGAGGGAAGGATTATTTTAATGCTCGCATCAAGGTTTTGTGTTTCCTCACTGTAAGCAAAGAATAAGTAAACAGCTTTAGTGCTGTGAGGCAAAGGGTTATGCTGATTTCCCACTGTTTTTATTCATCTCCTTTCTCAAATCAATTCATGTCTCGCTGCCTTTATTCAATACAATGTGTTTTTTTGAGTGAACTTTTACTCAGCGGATAGAAGACAAAAACCAGAAAACAATCAAAGTGCAGGATCTTTTTGAACTCTGACATACAGTGCAGCCAAACTATTTCCTTTCATTTCAAGACTGTTTTACACTTAAAACAGGGTTTTGTGAAGCCTTATATGTCAAAATGTGAGACTTTTCCAGGCTCGGCTTTGCAGTTTTTAGTAGAAATTTGAATCTTTTTCTGAGGTTCAAGAGTTAAAAACAACAGTTTTTAAATCTAAGTGTATTTTATTCTATTAAAGCATACCATATTAAGAAAATATTTACTATATATTTATATATTTTTTAGCGTATTCAACAGTTATAACCAAACCAATTCAGAGTTTGAGTTGACTATCAAAACAGTCAGAAACACAGAAACGCAACAAACATTTCTGTCTCGGCAGAAAACAAACTAAATTATTCTTAATTAATTTTATTAACAATATTCAATAATTATTCAGTTTCCCAGGATTTCTTCTAGTCTATCTCATAAATAAATAAATATGTTTCACATTTATAGGTGTTTTATTGTGGTACTGCTATGACAGCACTAGTTCTAAACTCAAAACTAAAGAGATGAAAACTTGAAGTTTATCAAAAAAAATTTAAATGTAAAAATTGTGTGACTATTTTATCTTCCTCTAATTTTCAGTTTGAGTAAATTCATTTGCTAGAAAAACGCTGTGAGAAATTATTGTTCTAAATGAAATCACTTCTAAAATAAGATAAAATAAAAACTGTTCACCAAGGTAAGCTCTCCAACCAGAAAATAAATAAACAATTCCTACAGATACTAATGCTTTTTATTTATATCTAAATAAAATCTACATTTTCATAGATTTACAATTTACCAAACTTCAAAATAGGAAAGACAAGAGAACATGTCATTTGAACCAACCAACATCTCCAAAGTCACTTTAGAAAACTGACATTATTTGCATTTGTCAGTCAGAATTTAGCTTGTAATATGAGTAAATAACAAAACCTATTATGAATTTGTACTTTTAACAATGAGCCTTGTTGTCAGAGACTACTGTGCATAAGACACTGAGAAGCTGTCCTCATTTCCCACAGAGCAGCAGATTAACAAAACAACAGCAATCTCCATGGTAGCAACCTTCGGTGTCTCCCGACGGGCATGTCAAACCTTCGTCATGCCAGTTTCCTTTACCACCCACAGAGGTGTCACTGTGCACTGTGTGCCAGAATGCTGAGTTGATCAACGGCGGGGGGGTAGGGAGGGGACACGAAGCCATCTGGCTCAGGTAAAGGAGCTGAGAAATCAGGGCTGAAGGCAGGATGTTGGGTGAAAAAAGCTGCAGACGAGTTATCGCGAGATTCCGACGACCGTTGAAGGAATTCTTTTGTCTCAACCAGATCACAGTCAGAGTGCGAAACACGGCCTCAGCATTAAACGTGGGTATGAAGCTCCTCATTATGCAGATGCACTCGATCAACAAAACAGCAGAATGTTCATATCAGCATGTATTCACAGTGGCTGAACCCCAGTGCAATGATGTGTACATGTTTTGCTTTGCGTGGCAATTGTGCCTTGGCCCCTAATTGAGCAATTAAGTGAGGCTAATTAAGAAGGCTAATTGTGGCCCCAGCCAATTCATAACAATTAGACTCTGACGACAGCCCCCATTAACAAGGGGCCAAAGGAAAGCAGGGGGGGCGGGGGGGCAAATTGGGATGGGGTGAAACAAGTCAGGGTGGTGGTGGGCATTAGCACAATAAAACTGTGAGCGATCGAGGGGGTGTAAGCTGCTCCTCAAGTTTGAGTGTTTTCACCATTCCTGGGGAAGTCAGAGCGATTTCCACACCGCGGCTTAATTTTGAAATCCCTATTGAATTTTTTATTTTGCAGCTCAATGGTGAACTTTCCATTAGGATGTCAGCTGATAAGGAGAAATTGAGGGTATTGACGTTCCCCTGGAGAAGTCTCACCTTTATCTTTCTATTTTCGCCGACATGAAAAAGAGAGGCGCTAAGTGAGGATTAAGCTCGGCGAGAGTAAACAAATAATGTAAACTGAGGGCGGGGGGCGGGAAGGGGGGGAGGGTGATAAACCAATCTGACACAGACGTACCTCAGCGCCCGGCTCAGCTTGTCGTAGTTCATGTGAGGCTTGCACTTCCTAATCCCCCACAGCCGGGCCACCTCATCTGGGTCCTTGATGACAAACTCCCCGTAGTCTCCCTGCCAGGCGATCACACCCTGATACTCCTCCTTCTGCAGCAGCTCCAGGATGAAGTGCCACAGCTGGATCTGCCTGGAACCAGGGCTCGACTCCGGCTTGTAGGCCCAGTCCGGGAAGGCGAACCCTAGGCAGCGAGAGAGAAACAACAAAGGAGGGATAAGGTTAAGGCCTGTCGTTTGTCCCGCTGCTCGCTAGGGGGGGATTGCTGTCTGAATGACTGATGAGTGATGGAGCTGAGGGATGATGTGTTTAATATCACAGCACGTGCCTTGAGCAATGTTAGTCTGTGCTAATGCCCTCTAGCCTCAACAGATTGGTCAGCGAGATGATGACAGCTCGCTGGGGGAGATTTGGTTGATGTTGCCTGGGCCTGAATTTTAACAGCCAACTGTATGCACATCATAGAGGAGCTCGCTTCAGCTGCCAGTGAATCTGGCTGTAAGTAGCCTTGTAAAAACACAAGACATAGAGCCAATTACCACCAGAGTCTGCAGCATTGCTGAAGAGTTTTCCAGCAAGATTTTGAATTTTTTTTTTTATGATGGTTTTGGTTAATCGGGCATAAATTTACTCGGATGGTTTCCCCTGAATAATTTTTTTTTTGTTTATTAATTTTTAAAGGAAAAACTTTTTGCCACAAAGTATGTGGAGAAAACTCGACTGACAGGGATCGGACTCACCTGGCGTCCAAAGGGCGGGCACCGGGGGGAGCAGCAGATCGCTGACGCAGTTGCAGTCCATGCCTCCACAACACCTGAAACAATAACAATAACCATGCATTTTCTTATATCTTCTGCAAACAGAAGCAGTCAAACACAAGAGAATATTTACTATTAGTAAAGTTTACGCCAGCCGAGCAGCAACTTTGGTAAAAATCAAGATATTGCGTAAGGGTCTAGAGAAGCGCCGTGAGTTCAAAACGGCACCTCAAATCGATGTGAAATACAGCAAGGTTATGTTTCATATGTCTTCGGTTGAGATAAGGTGTTTGATGGATGTGATCTTGTACAGCCACCTGAGGCCGTGTCTGATGCAACGTGGTGGACATCCCTATAGTGCATTTTCAACTGCAGGAATTACACAGATTTTTTAAAAAAGCATCCAAAAAGCAGCTGAGGCACATCACATTTAAAAAAAATAGTATTTTAAACATATATGTTCGAGTTTTGGCTTGTTCTCTGTGGGTTTTTTAAAAGTAGGAAGTGCAAAATAAATTACAAAATATAAAAACCAAAAGGGCAGATTAATGCTCTCTTATAATATGTAGGTAGAACGGAGATGTGGACGATGAGTTCATGATGATTTGAGGATTAAAATGCCCATCATATAAAGAATTCACAACTTTCACAACTACTTTTTAATTAACATTTTAGCTTGAATTTCAAGCTAAAATGTTAATTAAAAAGTAGAACTGCTCTGAGAAAGTCTCTTTAAAAGGATAATCTGAACAAAACACAACAATAAACCTCCAAAAGGATTAAAACTCCTTGAACTTTTTTTTCCATTTTGCAATATTGTAACTCCAAATTTCAGGGTATACGATGTATTTTTTTTTTCTTTCTGATAGACCAGCACAAAGTGATACACGATGAGGTTAAAAGAAAATGTTAATAGATTTTTTTTTTTAAAGGTTTTAAAGGAGACCTTTATTTGCAGTAGATTAGGCAGAGAGCTAAGGGGGAAGACATGCAGGAATTGAACCCCAAACGGCTAAAACAGCTACTTTTCCTCTAATCTAAACAAAATTATTACATAATACTTTGGGTATGATTTTCCTTCAACGTTTACAGGTAATTCAGTTCCATGGCTCAATGCATGGAACTGAATTCAAGCAAATTCTTAAAGAAAACCTGTTAGAGGTTGTAAAAGTCGTGAACCTTGTGCCACGTTTCAACTTCCAGTAGAAAAGTCTGACTGAACTTGAGTCATTTTACAACGAAGGATTTCTAAAAAATGTCATTCCCTAGATGAGTTGGTGGAGATACGCCCCAAGAGGCTCACTTTTCCGATTTTATCTGCTAAAAACCATAGAAAACCGTTAATCAATCTCCTTCCACTTCATGCTTATAAGACTCTCTGTGTTGATCTGTCACACAAAATCCCCAGTAAAATATACCTAAGTGTGTATTAGAGTCAATATTCTATGACGTTAAGAACTTCTAAAACTATTTGCATTGTCAGCTTTCAAAGTATGATAATGAGATTATATTATTCACCTGCAACATTTTGGCACAAGTTATGCAATTTAGTAAGACATTCTGTTTGTTTTAATTGCCACAACTAGAGAGGGCCAGAAGATACATTTTCAGACGACTTGTTAGATGTCGTGAAAAAAAGGAAAATACAGAAAAAAGATCTGAGATTATCACAAATTGCAGCAACAACGCTGTAGGATAGAAGGCATCAATAAAAAAAGCCATAAGGGCCGAGAGTGCAGTCACATGTAGGATAATCTACAATTTCATAGTAAATTAGCATTTTCTTATTTTCTGTCTTATATTTTTGAATGTTTAACGTTTTTAGATTTACACACCCAGAAAGTCAAGGAATGACAAATTTAACCTTATTTGTCCCTAATCTTTATCTGGAAACCTCAAAAAGCTTTACTGGTTGATTGCTTTTGTAGAAAAAAAAATGGTGGGAGCTTTTAGTTTGATGCGATTAATGAGAAGAAAAAAAAAATACTGATTTGTCAGTATTTGACCTGCAAAGATCTCTGGCAGTTTGATTGGGACACCACCAGAAATAAACTAGAAACAAAGCTTTTGCATATAATTAAGTTAAAATACTTCTCACAAAATTGTATTAAATGAGAGAAAAATAAATAAATATATATATATATGCATCTTTATTAACCATAAAAGATAACCCAACCAATTAAGCAAGAGCAAAATGTCATGAATTTTTTTTGTAATTGACATGTTTGAAATTTTTCATCATTTTCTTTGATTTGATCTTGTAGACGGACGTCAGGAGGGCTTAATTATTTAAAACTTAAGAACACTTTTGAAGGTCACTCAGAACCATCGTCTTACTCCGTTAATACAATCTTACCTGCAACATTTTATTAAATTAGAGAGCACATTGATAACACCTGCCAAATAAGCTCATTTAGATGTCTGCAGGCGGAAGACGTGGAGGAGGATTCAGTGTCGAGCGCTGGATCAGGTCTGGATGTTGCTGTTTCATGGGGGTTGTTTCACAAAAGCTCGGATGGAAGAGGCGAACCTGCCGGTGTCTTTAACGCTAGCCTCTCTCCGTTTCGTCTCGTCTCTTCTCTCTCTCTGCCTCTATTTAATTATGCTCTGTGAATTTTGGATTTTCCCTCCAGCATCGAAATGGAACGTGAATTATTAAGGTGTGTTTGTATAAATTATTATTACTAACTCCAGGCACTTCTCACTCTCTCTCTCTCTCTATCAGCCTCGGCGTCGCTCTCGCCCCGCTTCTGTAGCCCTTGAATCGTGGCCCCTCTCGCCCTTCTTCTGCTCTTCATTCTCCTTGTGTTCAAGCTCCTTTCTTTGTCCGCAACCTTTTTCGCTCATTCTTGTTTTTACTTTCTCGCCATTCTTTTTTTCTTTTGTCTGCACACAGTGTTGCTCTCATTTTTAAAGTGTTCTAATACCAGCTGCTGCATGTCTTCACAAAAAAACGACTTGTCACGTGGCTCGTTTTGCATATGACATCATGCGATATCCAAAGTCTTATTTTTAACCAACAACACGAGTACTAGTTTCTAATAAACTGTATTTGAAGGACTCCTTGCTTCAAAGTGCGATCATTAGAAAGATGGAAGGTTCTTTGTGTCGGAGGTAGTGATCTATAAGTTTCCTCTTCCCTGTGGGCTGCAGGTCATCAATACTGCATCATCTCTTTCATTTGCCATATTCACATGGTCTGCAGCATGTATGGACCCGTCTCCTCAGAGGGCCATATGCATGTGTTCCTATCAGTCGGGGGGCTCTCCATCTACCTCTCTAACCACCTACGCACCACCTCAGATCCATACCCATCCACCGTTTCTTCTTTCCCCCCCCCCCCATCCGGCAGCATATCTATACAGGTGACTCCTCCTTTCCTGTTCCCCACCTCCTTTCTATTCACACACACCTATCTACTGTCTTGCCTTACCTCACCGCCTGCCTTCCCTCCTGCCCCACCCACCTCCTTTTCACTCCTACTCTGTGTGTTTTGCTTCACCGCAGTAATTTTCCGTTTGATTTCGGAGGTAATGCATTTTTTACAAATCAAAGAGGAAGCCAGGCTGCCCCTACCTCCTCCTTTTCCTCCTCCTTCTTCTCTCCATCTCTACCTCCCTCTCTCCTTGTTTTCTCCCTGCCCAGTCTCCTGTTCTTGCCCCTGTCGGCCCCCCAGGCCAGAGAGGAGATAAAGGAGCCCCCATCATTTCCTTGTTAGTTTTGATTTGGGCAGCACAGGGCTTTCAAGTTCCCCCCATCACCCCCAGAAACATTATAACTAGCAGCCAAGGGAATACAGTTCCTCGTACACACACACACACAGACACGCGCACACACACAGTTGCACATGCATACACAGACTGTCAGATGCAGGCCCTCGCAGATTGTAATGGATTGCACAGTCTCAAACAGATTCTGCAAAAATGTGCGAGTATCCAGGTAGCCGTCACACGCAAACAGTGAGAGGCAGTGCACAAAAATAAGACATGGAGCCCATAGATGTTGACTGAATCAATACTGACACACTAACACACATCTCACAGAGCAGAAAGTGAGAATGCACTTTGTTTACTGTGCTGATTGTGAGGAGAGACATACAAAAAGACTCACAAAGCACTTTGTTTTGAGCAGAGTGGCTGTGGAAACAAAAAGCCGAAACAAAAGGCCTCTTCCACACAAAAGGTCACCAATAAATCCTGCGTGGATGACGGATCACTTAGCAGTGTGGCAATATGCACAACAGAGACACCGAGTTACTGTACACAGTCACATCTTGGAAACAAAAAAAATAAACAAATCAAACCAGTTTTGTCCACTCAGTCACAGTGGTCCACGTGTCATGAGCGGCTTTAACAAACAGATCATTACTGCTCAGGACCCTCCGGTGGGCTGAGTCACAAGCATTCGGTAATGCGGCTTGCAGCAGAGCACTGTGCGCTTGTGACCTGGCAAAACAACAGTTCAAAGGCACACAGAACTTGGAAGATCAAGGTTGAGGGGTCAAAGGCTATTTTGTAATTTTGTGCCAGTTTTAAAGACACCACAAGATGAAGATTAATTAGGAAAACAAGTTAATAATGTTAAATACAGAGTAACGTTAATTTAACTTTTTTTTTTTGGACTCATTTTAAAGTTCAAATGCAAAAGTTCATTGCAATCATATTAGACGTATTTTATTGGATTTTGATGCAAAACCTGCAGCCACGTCATGCTAAGTGGTTCAAAGATTTGAGTGGAAATGAACTTTTAGTGTGTACCATCCTTGTATTTACTCTGGTGGGTCTGGTTCCCTTAAAGTGGCAGGGCAGATGGGATAGTTTCCACACCGCATAAGTAAGTCCACTCACCTGACAGACAACATCTGGTTCAGGCAACAAAATAAATTAGCTATGTTGACTATAAATATAGAAAGGTTAACCTCTTAGTTTTGGTTGGATTTTTAAATGTATTTTTTTATATATCTTATTCATAAGGATAAGATCTCTTGGGGAACAAAAAAATTTAAAGGCACACTAAATCCAGGTCTTATTCATACATTATAAAAATAAAAAAAGGAACAAAAATGGATAGTTGAGATATTTTAATCCACCTAAAAACTTTCCTAAGATGTCTCTCATAATGGAAAATGGTTGCTCCAAACAGAAGGACATTTTATTAAAAATAATTGGCCAAAGAAAGTCAAATAATTATTAGAATCCAAACATGTTGCAAAATCCATACCTGAAAAATGACTCCACACCATGATGCTGCTCCCATCATGTTCTAATGTGGAGGTTTAGAATCAGTTTACTTAAGAATTGTCTTGATTATTAGAGCCTCAGATGTGTATAACTTCATTCATCTTGACATCATACACCTTTGAAATAAACAAGAAACTTTTCTAAGAAGTCAAGTCAAGACAAAACGATTTTCTTTGAGTCATATATGAACTTTTCTTTTACCTAAATTTGCCAAGTTAACCCAAATGTACGTTAAAAAAATATATCCAAAGGGGAGGTAAAAATACACCTTTGGTACAAAAAAAAGAAAACTGCAACATGACCAAACGAATCCAACAAATTGTCTCTCAAAGCTGTGTGTAACCCGGGTCTAAGGTTGTTTAAACCTTTAGATAAACATATCTTTGACCTATTTAAAGTGACATTCTAATTGATCTCGAAACTGTATGACTTAAACTGAAGCTTGCTTTTGAATTGTTGTTAAAACCCACAATGCAAATTCTGATATCTGAAACATCCTAAAATGTTCTGTTGACCTCAGACTCTGATACTGATGACAGTTTTTGGGGGATGAGCATGTTTGGGTCCATCATGAGAGCTGCTGTACTTTGTGCAGCTGAGGTTAGTAGGCCACTGACGAGCGTACGGAGGGAAAACATACTGTAACTCTGTTTAGAAATTCTGCAGAGTGACTGGGGTAGAGCAGAGAAAAGGGGGGGCAGTTTGACATTCAGGCAACATTATGTCTCCAGTGCTGTCTAAAGAAGGAAAGAGTGATGGGTCGCGATATAAAAAGATAGAAAACTGTGAGAAGCATGAAGAGTCTGGCCTCTCTTGCTTTCTTTTTCCAAGAGATGAAACGGACTCTGTACATCTGTCTCATCTTCCTCTTTTTTTTTCTTCGGTTGCCCCTGAAAAAGGCCCGACTGAACCCTCTCCCTCTCAATTCCTCTCTCCCGCTTTTCTCCCCTCTCTCTGTTCCTCTCCCTGGTTAGCTCTGACACACTGGTCAGCCTCGGGGTGGAAGAACAGAGGGACTCTGCTATGGGTTTGTTACAGGAGATGGAGAGAAGGAGAGAGGAGATGCGAGGAGGGGAGAGACAGAAGACTGAAAGAGGAGGAGGACGAGGAGGAGGAGGAGGAGGAAGGGGGTTGTTCAGGGAAAAGGAATAGAAGCCGTCTATCCGAACGCAAAAGAAAAAAAGTCAATGCTGCAGGTATAGTAGCTTATGGTCCTTCTCGTTTGTCCACATTTTTCTAAAAATGTGCAGCAATACTGAAAATGAATGCATCATATTAATATTGAATCATTTGTGTATGTTGTACCATTAAGGTTTTCATAATTGGATTGAAAAAAGTTTTTTTTTGTATTTAAATAAAAAATTCTATCTAAATCATAAGCCTCAGAGAAAAACCGTTTTATTTTTTAACAAATAAGAATAATACCTTCATTAGTCGATATAGATGTAAGTCCACAGACTTCTTTAAAATAAGACAATCAACAGCAAAAACTTACTCTACCCTCAAGTAAACTGAAACCAGATTAAGAACCTCAAATATTTCAAAAATACTAAAAAAGGCTGCTTTGATTCAATCCTGAACCACCAAAATAGACAGCTTATAGTGTTTCAATGGATGAGTTAGCGGCTTTCATTTTTCTATCTTCTAAGCAGAAAAGAGTTTAATCGGTAAAACTACACAAAGTAATTCTGTACAAGTCAAGGTGCTCATCTATCAACTTCTACAGCACCAAAACTTGCACATGATCACTCATTTGTATCATGAATCCATACACCCATCGCACTGTCATATGAAAGGGAGAGGAATCAGTGCAGTTGCTGTAATGGGAACAGGCAGCACTGCAGCTCTGTCAGTGTATTTAACCAAGATGTATAGTTACAGGAGCGCCGAGGCTCTCTGCCCGCTCTCCCACAGAGCGCACATTACTCCACACTGCAGGGGCAGAGCTAATACTGAGTCCTTCACACTGAGACGGGCTATCATCTGACAGCACAGCCCAGTCAGAACACCAGCCAGTGAAATTCAGTTTGAAAGATACAGAGCCACAGTGGTTATAGGGATTGCCGATGATTGTCAGGTCGCTGTTGTGGCCGCTCCTCTCCTCCATTTGTTTCTTCACTACTCGGAACGGTAAGAGATACAAACAAGGACACATGCCTAAATACCCAGCTTTGCGAAGCTAAAAAGTTTTGCGTATATACAGTCGCATGCAGAAGTCCTTTTTCGAAAACTTTTCTTCCAAAGTGATATGGATTTTCTGATAATCTTTTAATGTGATCTTTTTAATGGTCCACAAGGATTTTTTTTTGTGGGGGGGGGGGAATATTTCCTTTGGACAATGGTTGATTTTCCCTTCATTTTCAATTCAGTGCCTATCAGGATTTGGGGTTTTGTTTGCTTAGCCACTTATCAGTGATCTATGAATCATGGAAGCACCTGATCGACACCAAAACACAAAGACTGAACAAATGTTGTGTCCACATTGAGCAAACAACCTCGAAAGGAATCAATTTTACATTGTGTCTTTAGGGGCCTCGTTGTAGCCAAACATAATTTGTTCTAATTTCTATAGACAAAGCCTGCAGATGATTGCCTTTGAGACATAAATGGTGTTTTAATAACAATAAAAGCCAAAAGACCTAACGCAAAAACGATTTTTATCAGAAGACGGTCTTACTAAGGTATAATGAGACATCTCGCCACTGAGTGACAGTTTTATTATGTTTCGTAAACAAGATTTTAAGACTTAGTTTACAGTATATGTGGCACTTTCATGTTTACAACAAGCAAACAAAACG
Source organism: Poecilia reticulata (assembly GCF_904066995.2). Lineage (NCBI taxonomy): Eukaryota > Metazoa > Chordata > Actinopteri > Cyprinodontiformes > Poeciliidae > Poecilia > Poecilia reticulata. The sequence goes on from NC_088845.1 coordinate 11,796,232, forward strand.
TAACATGATTGTGGAATATTGTAAGTCAATGTCTTTCAGCAAATAATTCCTCACTTTAAGGGGAAAAACATTATTTTCCCCTTGTGTTTTGTCTTCTTGTAGTAGACATATCAAAATAAATAAAATATGCAGTTCTGTTGTCAAAACGGGCTTTAACCCACAATTGTCACAAGTGAGCATTAATTTGCTTGTACTGATTTAATTGAATACAAACAAATAAGGAAGTCAGGATTTGAGATGTAGTTACAAAAAGAAGAAGTATTCCTTTGTAAGGACTCCTTGAATCTTGAATTATTGAAAACGATAATGGTCTAAAGATTATAAATATTTTATATCATTTTTAAGGTCATTTATTTTCTTGAAAGGAAGTATTTGAGGGAGGGAGACATTTGACCCTACAATGTGAAAGGAAACTTTCTGACCAAAATTTTAACAAAACTTTGCTACAGTGGCAGTGGCTTGAGTATGAAGATTTACTTTAGAAGACTAAGATAGTACAGCAGCATACTGGTTTTATAAATGAAATGACACTGGGAAGCCAGTTTGGTTTTAGTTAAAGTTTCTGAATTACATAATAAATTCATCAGGTAACATTTTTTAATAACTCTTCACATCACTGGACACTATATCCTTGTTGAAGCACAGTGGTGGCAGGATCATACTGTGGGTATCTTTTCTTCAGGAAAAGCAAGCAAAATTGCACAGAGCTGATCTATCTATCTATCTATCTATCTATCTATCTATCTATCTATCTATCTATCTATCTATCTATCTATCTATCTATCTATCTATCTATCTATCTATCTATCTATCTATCTATCTATCTATCTATCTATCTATCTATCTATCTATCTATCTATCTATCTATCTGAACTCCAGTTATTAATATTCATGACAGGAAGTTAAAGAGAAGGTGCATAGCAATGAGGATGGTGTGTGGAAAGCTGTACATAATATGACCAAGTTAAAGCAAAATCAATGAGCCAACTCCAATTTAAAGTCAAATTTTAAAAAACAACAAAAAACAAATATGACCTTATGAAAACTATTATGTAGGAATGGGTACGATTTATAATACGATTTACCTTGTAAAGCAATGAATTGCAACAGTGCGTTGCTGAGCTGGTGACAACTGCGCCTTTAATGCCCTATGCGTATACAGGTAGGTAAAGGGTGTAAAATTGGATTCATAAAAGCAAAGAAGGTCATTTAATAACAATGTGACTTATTGCATTTTTAATTGCTCAAAGAACAATTCAGGTTTAATATCACAGGGTAGAAAAATCACTTTGAAGATTGCTTAAAATACTATATTTTTTTATTTATTTGTATTTATTTGTTTTTTTTTAAGTCTTTCAAAAGCCATTTCTATTCATGTAGCGAAGTCAGGTGAAAATTAGACTCCAACTGGGTTCATAAATATGAGCTATAGCCTGTGATAAATAAAGGAACTTGTTTTCTCAGATGTTCATGAAAGGTGAAGAACTCCTACAAGAAGTTGAAGAGCAGGTGAGTGGGGATGAGGATGTTGAAGCGCGCGAAACGGTACATTGGTATGATATGGAACGCCGGCCTTAAGAAAATAAGGAGGGGAAAGGATGAAGAAAAAAAGTATCAATCGATAGGGTTAAATTATTCATCGTCATTAATTATCGATCGCTCTCCGCTGCCGGCTCGTCCGCCTCGCGCCAGAGTTGAAAGGAGGGAAAGCGCGCTTTATTAAAACCGGCTCGAGCCTCATTGTTTCATGTCCCGCGGCAAAGAAAAAGCTCGAGTTTGGATCTGCCCGAGCAAGTAGAAAAAAAAAAAAAAAAACACACACACACACACACACACACACACACACAAGCTGCACCTCCTTCCTTTGCTCTCTCTCTCTTTTTCTCTCTCTCTCTCCCTCTTTCTCTCTCTCTTTCCTGACGCGCGGGAGGAGCTTTGGGGAGCTTCGCGCGGTGTTCATGGGGCGGCTGTGTCTCGCGTGGATCGATGAGGGATCAATGGCTCGCGCTGACTAATAGCCAGAGAGCGCCTTTGATCTCGCGGCTGAGAGATCAAAACCTGCGCGAGAGGGAAGAGAAATAGGAAAAGAAACTGTGCCGGCGAGCTGACCTTCACACACATTCACGCACACACGCACGCACGCCCAGTGATGTGTACGTAAACGCCACGTAGCCCACCGCAGCTTTTAGGAACCTGACTGCAGGATATCCTAAGAGCAAACAAGCTATATGAGAGGCGCATGGTAAAACGCCACGTTCAAGTACAAGTGTGATACTCCCGCGCGCACTTATCACACACCTACAGGCGCGCGCGCACGCCATTGTGTGTCCTTGTCGGGTTGCTGCTATTCTTGATTATTTTGACTTCCTCAGACAAGGTGATGCGGCGAGAAAGAGGGAACCATCTGTTGTTTCCAGGGAGCAGATGAGTGTCCTGTGGGCTTAAATTCACGCCTATTGAGAAGAATAGGTGGGATGGTTTAGTCCTGGACTTGGTTACAATGTTTAAAGTTGTTAAGGCTAAAAAAAAAAAGCCCCCTCAAAGTTCAGGGGAAAAAAGAGTGTGAAAAGAAGTGTTTTCGTGGATCAAATGTGAATATAACTTAAAAACATTTAGAATAAAAACGGTCATTCTGTTTTGCTGCAGTAGGACACCCACTTTAGTTTTTGGGACACACAAGAAAAAAAAACATCTTTTTAGTGCAGGGAATACGAGTCATGAACAAGTTGCAAGAACGGAATGATGTCATGTTGTTGCACCAAAAACACACATTCTTCTGCTGTATTTATTGGTTTGTATCCGAAAGGGTAATCTGCATCAACTTTTTCATATGCGGAACAATGTTTTTTTTAAGTTTTTAATGTAAAAAGATTAAAATAAAGGGAAAATTCAGCAATTCTCATTGAAGAGCGGTGGAGATATTGAGACCTCAGTTTTAACGTGTAGTTTTGTGTGAAATGTTGCTATGATCATGCAGAATCTATTCTTTTTTGTAGAATTTTTTGGGAATGCTTAGGAGATGGCAATTTAACAAGATTGTGTAATATTTTTACTTTTGTGGTTGTACAGTGGAGGAAAAACTTATTTGAAACAACAGATTAATTTGTACGTTTTCCTGACATTTGATTGAGTGAAATAAGTGTTTCATCCTCAACCAAAATCTAGCGCAGAGGTCAGGTTTGCAAACATCTCAGAAGGGATTTTGGTCCACTTGTCTTTATTCTCCAAAGGTTTCAAGGCTGTCACTTGGCGGCTCAAAGTTTCCATGTTCTACTCCAACATTCTTTGGTTCATGGCCCCGTTTATCGTTCCCTTGATGAGTTGACGTTCCTTCCTTAGCGGAAGACCTGGCTCAAAAGCATATTCTTTTCACCTCCATGTTTGAGTGTGTGGTCGGTTCATATGTATAATTTCTCTCCCTCTAGTTGATCCAGCAGAGCTTCATTTGACCACATCACTTCCTCACAAGCCTTCTCTGTGTCATTCACACGTCCAATGGCAAACTTCACATGGGAGTGTGCATGTGGGTTTTTCAGCGAGGGGACTCTGCCGCCACTGCGGGATCTCGATTGATTTTGGCAAAGCGTTCTTTATTGATAATGTGATCCATGCAGCCTTGAGATCATGGAAAACTTCATTTCTTTTAATTCTGTAATTTCACCTTCCTTAGAATCATCTTTTATAACCTACAAGCTAAGATCTTGCATGGCGCACCCCAGTGAGGGTAACTGTGGTCCCAAACTTCTTCCATTTTCAAATTATTGTAAAAACAGTGGCGTCCTCGTCAACAAACTTCTCATGGATGGTCTTGTAGTCCATTCCAGCCTTTTGTGGTCTTGCCAGTCTTGTTCATAACATCCTTTGACAGCACTGTTGTCTTGTCCCCAGTGGTGGAGATGCTTGAATAAAACAAAGTGGATCAAAACCGTATTTCATTCAATCAAATGAAATTTAATTTCTAACCCTGATTTAAACCCTTTTTACGAACGTTAGCAAAATATTATGTAAGTTAAAAAAAAACTTTACCATAAAAATTATAGATCAATGACATCTTTGTAAGAGGCTAAATCTATAAACTCAGGTGGGGATCAACACAAGTGCTTAAAGTTTTCACTAATATCTTCCTCATCTGACATGGCCAAATGGTTGTTGGTGAATATCGTAGCTTGGTTCTTTTTAAAAAGTGTCAAGTGCTCAACAGGCCAAATTCCTGCTGTAAATGAGTCAGGTTTGAAGATTTAAAGTGTATATGTAATATTGTTAATCTTGGATATTCACGTTACAGCTAAGAACCTGTGGCAATCTTTGATGTACTTGTACCTTAACAAAGTACACATTTTACAAAAGAATAAAAACATACGTTATAAAGTTAAAGTTTATTCATGCTCTGTCCTATAGAGCTATTATTAATCACATTTATAGAAAATAAAACTATTTTTAACGTCATGGGTTTTGAACAGTTTGTTTACATGGAGAATATGTTTTCCTTTGTGTGCTGAGACTAAGATGAGAAGGAAAAGAAGGATGTTTATTATCATTCTTAAACAAACAGGATAAGTATGTGTGGAGTCCTTGGAGTCATTAAGAGCCAGCATTTTTCCTTGTAAAACAATTAGTGTTTTCCACACTTTTACCTGAGGAAATGCGCAAATCTGAGTCTCTGTTTCTCTCCTTTTCCACATCATACCCTGTCCATCTCGCTCTCTTTATCCCCCCCATTTACCCTCCCTCCCTTCCCTCTTTGGTCAGTGAGTTACTCTCTATATCGCGCTCACTTCCCGAATTAACCACTCAAGAAGTCACCACCGACTCAATCAATAGCTCATACATAAACCCTGCTATAATCGCTCCCCCTGCCTGTCTGTCTGCCCCCCTCCCTCCCGTCTAACCTCTCCTCTCCATCCCCCCCCCTCACCAGCGCACTTCTCACACACCCCTTCCCTTTCATTTTTGTGCCTCTGTCATTTACATGCCTTCCACTTTTCAACGTATGATTATTTTAGACTCTTGACAACCATCAAACTTTTGACACAGAAAGGTAATCGATGTTTTTGTGAAGCTGCTGTATCAATTTTGCAATTTAGCAGAACTAAACAAAACTACACGTTTGTTATGATCGTCTACATGGACGGCACTGCAATAATTTCATGCATATATACGTCTCAGCTATCACTCCAGCTATATTCTTAGCAACCAAATCAATTTTGTATTTAAGAAATTAGAAGATCAAATACTGTTTTTAGTGTATCCTGAGTCTCATCTTGCAGTTTGATTTTGTTTTGCTGAAGAGGAGACATGTTGAGAGTTTGATCAAAGTCTACATAACATCCACAAATGTAGAAGGACATTTAGTAAAAGAGAGACTTAAAACAAGTAACTTTTTAAAGAAATTGTGTTTGGTTGATTTTCTGCTTTGCTACAGCAATGCTTTGTTGGGAATAAATGTTATACTGTTGAAAATCAGGTCTAATTCCCTTTAAAGGGTTCCTCATTTATATACAAAATGGATTTGTAGGTTATTGTGTTAAATATTTGGACTGTTCCCATGAAATCCTTGTCCAATCTACTCCGCCAATGCCAAACAAGGTTTTGTGGAAACAGTGGGACGATGTGGGGAAGCATCTGCCTCACTGGCAAATAGGACATGTCAAGATCAGATGCGACCTCAAGGATATCACAATGAGATTGTGCAAGCAGTGGCAATCCCCTATCCACCAAGAAGACACTGCTCACTCCTGCAGAGAGCGGTTTATCAGAATATATCTCCTTAATTCAGGAGTGTAGAGGATGGAAGCATCTGACAGCAGTCCTGACCTTATCTTCAATGAATACCTGTGGGAACCACCTCAGGTATTCTGTCAATGCCAGAGTGACCCACACGGTCACACTGGTTGACTCGTAGAAAGCGATAAGCACAGAAGTGTGTGACCAAGCTAGTGAATAGCATAAGGAAATGGTGCCATGATGTTGTGGCTTCGTATTGTTCTTCAACTCAAGTTCAACTTGGAGATCAACTAAAATTTGATCAGTTCAATCGAATTGTGCTCAGTGCAATCAAACTGAGTTCAGTTACATTCAGTTCACAAAAAAGGTCCACTAAGCAAACAGGCTAAACTCAAATCTCACACATTTATCCCAACTCAGTTAATTCAAACGGTTGCATTATAATACATCAGTACATCACTAGTAATAGTCAAATTCACATTCATTCCAGTTGCGCAAATTCAAGCTAGCAACACATTTCGTTTTCAGCCAGCCGCCACGTATGAAAACTTTTCTATGCAGAACGTTTTCATCAGTTTAAGCCATTTAAGTTCGTCCTGTGCTCTACTGTCTCTGGTGTTTCCTTTGTTCCTGAATTTTAGTAAAGTATCAATCTTAAGAAACACAACAAACAGCGACTTATTAAAGCTTGAATGTATGTGTATGCAACAACTAATGACCAGTAACAGCACTCTGCCTGTCAGCGTGACTCTAAATCATTTTAAATTCAAAATCAAAAAGCATACCTTCCACAGCCAAATAAATGATGAGACAGCCAGATGAAAACTAATATAGCCTTTCTGAACATAATGCATCATTTCTAGTAAATTCTTGATGCTCCTTTTGGAGTAATTTCGACTGCTTTGGTTTCACTGTCTTCTGTAATCCTTCTGGGACCTGATATTTGTGTAACATCACTATAAAATTTATTACAGGAGCGGAGTAATTCTTTTAAGTGCAAAGACACCATCAGCCCATGTTAGAGTGTCCAGCCAGAATGGGCCCAGTATTGCGTTAGAGCAAAGACAAGGAGACATCAATATTACATTATCTCATGTTTAACTGCGAGACACAGTTGTTTTGGGGGCCTTAAAGATATTGTATTACCCAAGGAGATGCAGGCAAAAACATACACACACACACAAAAAAAAGCATTTGAAGAAAGGAAAAAAAGGGAATAACACACAGAGAATTTTAAAATTATAAGGCCTCCACACCCTCTGCTCCTATCCCTCTATCTCTCTTTCTCTGTCTCTTCCCTCGCTTCTCCTCTGACTCTCCCTCCAAAGTCTTTGATTCGTCCGTACGGTTTGATCTGCAAGAGAGCGAGTTTTGTAAACACATTTTTCACGATCATATAGCCACGGGCAAGGGGAGCGTGAGGCGCGGAGGAAGAAGAAGGAGAGACTCAGAGAGAGAGAGAGAGAGGGAGAGAGGGTGTGTGTGTGAGTGTGTGTGTCGGAGAGAGGGGGGTTACATTTAATGAGAGTGCAAGATGGAAGGATAGGCTGACAGAAAATGTGTGGATGGAGTCTGAAATTTGGACTGACTATGATAGCACACATATGAGAAAGACACAGACATGTTTAAAACACACACACACACGCACGCTCACACACACACACTGGGGAGTCGAGGTTGATGGTTTTGAAACAAGCAAAGCATCACAGAGGTTGACGAAATGTGAAGCAACAAGGAGAAAAAGCAACTTATTCAGTTTTCCTTATCATGCAGAGTTCTGCGACAACCCCGACACAGAATCCATCGATGTGACACTTCCTCAGTGGCGCCACCAATGGGGGGCTAAGAGGTAGGGGGGGCTGAGATGCAGAGAATTTAAAATTATGGATACCTCATTTTGTGGAGGGCTTAAAATGTCAGATGTTTTGATTATGCGGCCTCCCCTTACAAGACTTTGCACTTCTTGCAGTGGCATAAGAAGTACGCCAACCGGGATCGATGGCCACCACAATAAATGATGCGCCATCTATGGCATTTAGTTAAAAAATTAGAACACCATTTTAAAATAAAAGACATTATTTGTTGTAAGGGATTACAAAAAAGCACATTCCCCACCTTTGAAGTCAACAGATCTTTGGGGGTAGAAGTACTTGACAACACAAATTTATTGATGTTGTAAACAGTTAGGAGTTTAAACCATGACTTTATTTTTCTAACTGTTTCTAATGCTTAAATTATTTTTGAGTAGATGCCAAACACAGAAAGGACTGTAGTTTTTTTTTTTGATTCTATGAAGCACAGAAGAGTTCAACAGTACCCTTCCCTGACACATGTTGCTGCGCACAGCCAATCAGATGGCTTAAAATATTTAGTCAGAATCTAAAGACGACAACTACACTTTTCCCTCCTTAATAGGAAGACTCTAGACACCAACACCAAGGGCATCGTGACTGGAAGGTGGCTCCCTCAGCAGATAGCATGACTAATTAATCAGCTAATTTCAGCTATACTTTTGTGTGACGAGATGCGAGAAGTTGCAATGTTCTCTGTGCGATAAACACTTAAAACTGCTGCAAAATGTAAAAGTTATTTGGGTATTTTTACTTCAATCATTGCATCAAAATAAAACCCTAAAACACATGATATAAGTTTAACTGATGTAGAGCTGTAGCAGCACCAGAAATAATTGTTGCTTTTTTTGTTTTGAACAAAAGGAATTTGATCATTTTACATATTTTCAATTTCTTGTCTAAATACAGTCATAGACTGTCCTCCCCCCCCCCCTCCCCCCCCCCCCCCCCGTGGTTATTATTAGCCCCGAATATGGCCACCGCTCCACAAAACATTCTGGATGCGCCCCTGCACTTGATGCATCACACACTGCCCAACTCTCTGTGGGTTGAGCAACGTGTGATGCATCTCGTTTGTTCATGATGAACAGGAAAAAAAAAGAGAGAGAGAGAAAGAGAGAGAACCGGCTGGAAAACAGATTACGGAGCGAGCCAATAAAACGTCGTGCGCACAAGACGGTAAACAAACAAACAAACAAACACACTGTGGTGCAAAGCTGAACTAATAAAAGTGCGGGGCTCTCATTCTCTACACTCTATTCAGTTTTTTGTTTTTTTTCACTTGGTTGTAACACTTTAGGGTTGTTGTTTTTTTCATCTGGCAGTTGATAATCCGGTTAGGTTCGACTGGCTCCGGTAATGGCGCTAAAGCGTCGACTTCATATATGCGGACGGAGCAGCAGACAGATGTGGAACAGAACGATGCGGGGGAACAAGAGGAGCGTTTGTGTGACACGGTTTAGTCTGGATTTAACCTCATTCCTCACAGAGTTGAAACTTTCGATTGTTTTGTTGCAAAATAAAAAAAAAGGGGGTGGGGGCCGGGGGGGGTAAATCTCACGTAACTATTTAAAAAGAAATGAATTAATTCATACAGGCCTTAAAGATAGATGTAAATGTACGTATAATAAATAATAATAATAATAATAATAATAATAATAATAATAATAATAATAATAATAATAATAATAATAATAAATTAGCTCACATTCATATCTCGGTCCCATTAAGATCACTTTGTTTTGCTAAAAGACAATACTCAACAATCTTGAAAAATTCCCCTGTGCGTCACTTGTTTAAAAAAAAAAAAAAATTCTTTTTATTTTTTTCCTTCCTTGTGTTTTTTTTTCTTCTTTATTTATTTTTTTTTAATGCTTTTTAGAAATAAGAACAGCTGCGAGCGGTTGTAAAGTCGGTTGTCAGAATATATGTGCATTTGTGTGTTTTGGTGTGTGCATACAGAGCGGCGGTGCAGCGTTTCCTCTTCCTCCTCTCTCTTCCCTTTCTTCTCTGTCCGGGGAATTGTTCTCAACGTCCACAAACACACTGCAAATACCCGCCGGCCCAGCGGCATCGATTTCTAATTAGACGCCAGGATAATCGTTGGAGAGAGATGAAAAAAAAAAAAAAAAAAAAGTAGGGGGGAAAAAAAAGAGAAGAGAGTGATCGAGCGAGTAAATAAATATATATAAAAGAATTAGAGCCCAGATTAACTGAATGGATATGAGCATTGAGGGGAAAATAAATAAATAAATAAATAAATAAATAAAAGAGAAGCAAAAGGTGAACTTGGCGGATAAATCTTGCGTGAACTTGAACGGGAAATGAGGCTTAAATACACGGTGGGACGCAGGCCGGAGTGAAAGTGTGAAGAGAGGATTTGGGGATTGGATTCGGGAATTATGCCATTTTTTTTTTTTTTTTTTTTTTTTTTTTATAAATACAACCGCTATAACACTGTTTTTGGATGATTAATACTACTTGTAACAAAGAGTTTTAAGCAAAGATTCATACGAATTATACGAATTAAAAAAGTATTTGTTTATTCATCAATGTTTGCTCCTGAAAATGTGATAGAAATCAACTTAAAAGCGAAATATCCAACATCTCTTCTTAAATTTCCCATCCTCTTTTTTTTTGTCTCCTGACAGACTGTGACACGGGGTGGTGGGGTTACCGGGGGGCTTTGGGGGGAGGGAGGGGGGGGGGCGCAGGTAGCTCATTTACTTTAATTAACGTTTCATCATCGTCAGAGCGCCGCCGCGCACCGTACCCGCTCTTTTCATGCTGCTCCGTCTCTCATCCCTGCTCTCCCTACATTCATCATCTCCCTCCTTCCTCCTCCTCCTCTGCTCTCCCTTCTGGTGGCATCACCTCTCATCGTTTTTTTTTTGTTTTTTTGTTTTTTGTATCTTCAACAACTCCCCATATATCGCGCTCCCTGTGCGCTCTTTCTCACATCCACTCAAGCGCACAGTTTAATCTTTCAAATTCTTTCCATCCGCAAGAACTTCTTTACCTTAACTGCGTTCTCCCTATTTTTTTCTTTTCTTTCTCCACCTCCACTTTCTTTTACATAAAGCCGATGATTAAGTTATGAGGATATATCACTGTGCAAACCGGCTCCTGAACTCAAATCAATTGGTCAAATTAAAAGGCTTTACAAAGTATCCAGACGCCATGAACTTTTTCCACTTTTTTTTTTTTCTGGAAACATCCACAACTTCTGCTCAGCGTTGCACGTTTTATGACCTCAAGCAAATTTGCTTTGAGGGATTTGTCTGCATTTGTAGTTCCCATCCATCTTCCAATCAACTTCAACTTTTTCTTTTACCCCATTGAAGACAGGAAAAAATCATGCCCACAGCATGATGCTGCCATCACCATGTTACACAGTAATATTTCTCCCAAGCAGCAAATCTCTGCATCTCCTCCAGAGTTGCCATGGTCTTCTTGGCTGCTTCCCTGATTAGTGCCGTTTGTTTCCGGTTGTGCCATGCTCTATGTGTTTGGATGATGAATTATGAGATGTTCAAAATCGTGGGGTATTGTTTTATACCCTATCCTATTTTAAGCTTCAACTCTACAACTTTATGCTCGACACGACCGCTGAGTCCCTTGGTCTTTAGGATGCTGTTTGTTCACTAATGTTCTGTAGCAACCCTCTTACTTCACTAGATTCCTTCACATAACTCTGTCCTTAAATTGGAGGATTTACCAGTTAGGTGACTTCTGATGGCAACTTATTGCACTAGATTATATGTAGGGGAATTTAACCATACAAGGGATAATGATGCTTTTGCAAGTCACTGCATTAAATACACTGTGAAATGTAATTCTTTACTGCTGTATGGACTCATATGCAGTAACGCAAACATAGCAGTAAAAAAAAAAAAGAAAAACAATCATGCTGTCAAGCAAGAAAGTCCATTTCACTTGAAAGCTAGTTAGTCAATAACAAGCAATGAAATAAGAGGATTTCTGCACAAGCTAAGGAACTGCAGGACTTTAAACAAAACAATCATATTGCGACTCCCTTTACTTCTTTTCTGTTTGTGTTAGATCTGAGAGACAGCAGGAAAGAGCAGGTCAGACACGTATTACTGAATGAGATAAGAAAACAAGAGCTTAGCACTGTGGCCGTTTATTTTGCCTAAAAGCTGGTATTATTTAGCTTTGGATTCAGGTTTAGAGAGTTTTTAGTGTTCGTCAATGGATAAAATTTTGCACAGTGGTTGTAAAATGTATGAAATGCAATAATCAATAAAAAAAACTCAACGAGGCATTAAAATGAGGTACACTGAGAAACATAAAACAGACACACAAGCAATCAAACGTGAATTAAAAATCTAAAAAGGTCAAGGGAATGACTAATGGTTATGAGCTTAAAGGAGGAAATGTGCAAATTGATTGTGACTGTGCTTTAGAATATTGGCAGAACTTTCGGTAAAACTTGTCTGTGATGGATTTGTGTCAGAAAACCTCTGTGGCAGCTGCTTTACTGTCAACAGTGTTTGACTATAAATGTTTTATCCAGGTAAAAATCCTTTCCGTTTGCTTTGATCCCACTTAAGATCTTTAGTTGACACTTGAGCCATTATAAGACACTATTTCTAGGTTTGTTCACATGTTAAGAATTAAGATTAAAGATGATGATTCTCTGCATGTACCAGGTTCTTCTCTTTGTGTTTGATGAGAAATGACTTCAGGATTTAAATGAAGTAAACAAGATCAAATGATTTATTCAGGTTGTTAAGAAGCTTGTCCCAGAAAGAGTTTTAAAATGTTAAAGGATGTCAGCGATAGACGGACACCTTCCACAACCTTACAGTACAACAAATGTAGATCTCTACTTTTGAGGTGCATTTTTTTTCATCCAGCAATTATGATGTCTACATCAGACACATTCAGGCAGTCCCAGAACAAGAACTGATTGAAAACACTCGTAATAGAGAATATTCAGGTTATATACAATTATCTAGTATTTTACTAACCTTTTTTCTATATAAAACATTGGAATTTTGAGAAAGGGATCAATAAAACCATAAAAAACTTTACAGAGCACAATAGTACTGAATCCCCCTGGAGTTATTTTATAAAGGCTTGGTTTCGATAAGGTGCTGGGAAATGGCAGGTGTTACATGAAGCAAATACAAAATGGAAGAAATGAGAAAAGTAAATGCAGTTAGGACTTGTATGGTTCAGCGAGATCTCGGCGTGACTCACTCATGGTCCGGGACTCAGCATGGAGCGCTCTGATAGTTTAAACAGTTTAAAACACTTACAGTGGTAACCGGATTTGTAGCCTTGCGGGGTTAAGAACTTGATGAAATCCGCCGTGTCTGTAGGGAGTGCAGAGGTGTGCGCTCACATACAAATTGCCACTGATAAAAAGAGAACGGGAAGCTGCACTATCACAAACCTTAAAAGCTCTTCGCTCTCATTCTGGTTCCGACAAAATACTACCCAGAATGCACTGAGACATTACACCGGAGAGACCGTCTGAAAGCCTCTGAAACTGGACTGAGCTGCAGCGGCGAGTCCAAGCAGGTTGGAGCTGTTGTCGTTTGGATATTACAAAAGGAGATGCAAAACAAAATGGTGTTTGAGATGGTTAAATTAAAATTGCACTATTGCAATAATATATATAATAAAATAAAAAATAAATAAAAATAAACATTTTAAATAATAATATCAAATAAGCTCTTTGGTCATTTACTTAATATTCTACATATCTTACCATTTCATATCCAAACTCTCTTCAGCTGTCTCATAGAAAACATATTAATTTGATTTTAAAAAATACATAATAATTCGATATTCAATACATTTTTGATTTGATTCTCTGATGTTAATTTGATTTGGCATTAAAGCACAACAAAAACCTTGGAGAGCCTTAATCTCCTCAAAAACATCAATTACTTTTTTCAAACATTGTAAAATTTGACATCATTTATGGTGCAAAACTAAGTTCACAGTAAAGGCACTAAATGTGTAATAAAAGCTGATGTTATGTGTTGTTATGTTATGTTATGTTATGTGTTGTTTTGCTTCATTAAATTATAATCCAGCCACGTCTAAGCAGCACGTTGACTGAGCACACAGACACCTAACATGAAGACTCATGATTTTAGATTAATACCTACTGCTTAGCTCATTGTGAAACAGCATTCGGTGTCACTGAAGATGAGACAGGCTTGGGCTGTGACTGTAACAAAAACTCATACATCCACTCACCCACAGCAGACACACCAAAACACCTGGATTCAATCTCTCCATCTTTCCGCGTTTCCTCCTTCGTCACACTAACAAACGTGCACACACGTTCAGCGGCCCCCGCTCGCCTGCGTGCGCGCGTGTCAAATCGAATCTCCACCTGGGTGCGTAGTACACCTGCTGTGCCGGCATATAATGCGCTGCATACAGTGAGCGCACGATGACGGATTACTGAATTAGACCAATAATGACAAGTGACACTTCTGTTACCGCTCCCTGAGCCACTGCAGAGAGCAGGGGAGATGTGTAAATAAAGAACTAGGCACAGTGGCAAGAGAGAAGGTGAGAGAGACGCAGAGAGGGAAGCGGGCGGGAAGGAAAAAGAAACAACGGCTCAGAGAAATAGGAAGTCATGGAGATGGATTGGGAATTTTCAGCTTGCTCTGTGGAGTAAATAAGTTCTGTATCACTGTCCCGGATTATTTTTTTTCTTTTATCTCTCAGTTTCTGTGTAGGCAATCAGTTGTCACACAGTCTTATCGGCAGCTCAAAATAGATTCACACAACAATTTGTAAAGTGAAACAATATTTTTCCCCCCCTCTCCTAAAACCAATTCCAAACAATATTTTCGATCAGTTGGGCTTCAGCTTAACCAGAATCGAGGCTGGAAATTAAAGTGCAAAAGCATTCTACACATTTTTTTTCCTGCAAACTCCAATAAATTTACCTGGATTTTTAAAATAACAAAAAATAAAGTTTCAGTGAAAGAAAAATTCTAATTTCTCTTCTTTGCATACTCAGTCAGATTGGATGGAGGACACCAGTTAGTTGATGTCTTACCACAGATCCTAAATTGGTTTCATGCATGAACTTTGACTAGACCATTCCAACATATTAATATGCTTTGATCTACACCATCCCATTGTAGCTCTGGGTGTATGCTATTCCTATTCATCTTTCCATCAACTCCATGGTTTCCTTGTCCCTGGTGAAGAATAGCATTCTCACAGCATGATGCTACCACCACCATGTTTCCTAGTGTGCATAGTCCAATCCATGTGATGTGCAGTTTTAGTTTTCCACTGCAAAAATTACTTAAAAGCAGGTTAAAAAGATAACATTTTTGATTTGATTCCCAGAGTACCTTCTTCTAGATGGTTACTGTGTCCCTACATGGCCTGTGGCAACCTGAAAGTAGGACTTTCTTTCTACTATGATCAACAATGACTTTCTTCTTGCTACTCATTCACAATGGCCAGATGTATGGAGTTCATGACAAATAGTCACAATGTCGACAGACACTCCTATCCAAATGGTGGCTATCTGCAGAGTAGCCTAACATATACAGACCTAATAAAATACATTACAGTTTGGACCTGTACAGTGTCAACCTGTGAAAAAGTCAACTGTAAGACACTGCAAGTCAAGAAGGGAGCAACTCTACAAGACTGAACTGTTTTGAGAAGTTCTGATCCAATTCCCTAATAAATAAACATGACATTTCTGTTAATTTGTGAGCATCTACGAGTTGCAGATTAAAGTAGTTGCACCTGCAGGATGCCTGCCCCCCCGTGGACCCAGGCCTCCACAGGCCTGCGTTCAGGATGCAAAGTGTGCCAAATGAGAAGGAGGAGGTGGAATCCTCTTTGGGAAGGCATGAATAAATCAGCCTACCAGCCGGCGCCTCTGCGCTGCAGAAGAGGAGCACACGTGTGGAAAGATGCAAACAAACACGCGCATTAATTCATTCATGCTCTTAAGCATCGATAAGAAAAATGGTGGAGATTTAAACTACCACTAGCTGTTTTCCTAATTATGAGACCTTTGAACAGATCTGTGTCATCGCGCCGTTCAACTGTAAATCCCACCATATTCTTTCATTGTGTCAAACTACTGGGGAATAAAGAGCCTGCCAAGTCCTCAAGCCAATGTGCCACATTCGTATTTGCCTTGTGAGCTGATGATCAAAAATGTACACCTTCTGCTTATGCCTCTGGTTGGCACAAGGAACGAGATCAGAGACCTGCTGGACAAGAAGCGACAACCGGGGCAGGCAAGGAGAGAGTGGAGGCACAGCTGGAGCTGAGGACCCGGGGAGCATAGAGGAAGCGCGACAGAAAGAAATATTGACAGAGCCTAGATATACACATAAGTCACCCGACACGACCTGCCTGCTCTCTGTATTTTATAGAGCCGCTCTGTGCTGGCGGAACAGCGTGACAGCCCAGTTCCTTCAACGGAAAATATGGTCCCTCTCTACCTTTCCGCCTCTCACTCCGCTATCACTCCTGTTTTCTGTCTATCCCACCTGATATCATTCTGTCACCTCTTTGCAGTGGGCTCTTTTTTCCATCATGCCCCCCCTTCACCCCCCCGTCTCCCCCCTATTTCTATCCTCGCCGTTCCCGCGCTTTTATAGGTGCTCTACATTCCACCCGTCATGTTTCACTCCCCCATTTCTATCCATCTTCATGTCGCTCTCTTAATCCCCTCTCATTTGCTCCCTTCTGCCCTGGTCCACTTCCCGTTTTCTCTCTCCTGGAGCCGTCTCTGCGTACCGTCCCATTTCCACTCGCTCTTTCTGTTTCCCTCGTTCTGCCTGATTCATTTCCTCTCGGCTATCTATTCCATTCATCCCTTTTCTTCTATTTGCGCCGCAGAACATCACCATCCTTCTTTACCTTATGGCTCTGTCTTCTCCATCTCACATTTTTCCAGTTTATATTTCCTCTGACCTCCCTGTGAGGTTTCTTGCTAAATCCATTTGTCAAAATATTCCATCACAATCGGTGGAATTGTGATGGGACACTTTATTTCCCTTTTTCTTTTTTCTTTTTTTGCAGCAGCCTCTACATATATTTCATTCTATATTCCAGATTGTGCCTTGCAAAAATAATTACTTAAACATTTTTACTTCTTGCCATGTTGAAACCAAAAATGTCTGATTTTATGTCCGTCCATCTCGGGGAAATTTCCTGCAGTCACGGTGTAGGGGCGGAGTACATCACAGGACAACACAGAGGCACACAGGAAAAAAAACAACCATACACAGACACCTAAGGACAATTTACAAAGACCAATTAACCTCGCCCCACTGCCTGGACGGTGTGAGGAAGCCGGAGTATCAGGGGAAAACCCACAAATACACAGGAGGAACATGCAAACTCCATGCAGAAAGACTCCAGGCCAGGATTTGAACCAAGGACCTTCTTGCTACAAGGCAACTGTGCTTCCACCAATGAAATATTTTTTGTAACATATCTGAAGAGTGTGGAACTCATGAAACCTGTCTTCAAAAGTCAATATTTTGTAGAGTAACCACAGCCAGAGGGTTTTTAAGGTATGTACTTTTTTTGGACATTTTTCTAGCAGCGTCTAACATGCTTTATTCTCAGATTTCCCTGAGAATCCGAGAGTAAGGAATCTCAGATTCTACCTTCATTCTTTGAAAGTCAGAAGCCTACTTTCAAAAGATGAAGGTAGGCTTCATCATCTACCTTGTTGAAGCCAACCTTCATCAAAGTAGATGAAGGTAGGCTTCATCGACCTTCCTATTAGCTCTCACCAGATTTCCTGCCCCTGCTGAAGAGAACAGCATGATGCTGCCACCGCCATGCGTCACTGTGGCGATGGTGTACTGAAGGCACATTGGACCAGAAATTCAATATGGAACTAATCTGACCAGAACACCTACTTAGTTTTTGTTGTTGTCTCTTCCATAGTTTGTGGCAAACTGAACAGTATCAGATTAAAACAGTACAAAAAAAACAGTTTATAGATTTTTACAAGAAAAAAGACATGTCAAATTAATTTGGCTTCAGAATATACAGCACATTGTGTTAGTTTGTCACTTTAAATCCCAATAAAGTAAAGTTTAAAGCTGTATCATGACAACATACAAATAAAATAGTTATGTACCTTTGTGCACAATGAGGCATTCTCTCCAAGTTCCTAATCCCTAAATCTTTATCTTTTCTTGTCATCCTTCCCTTTTTTTATTCCTCCTTTCTCCCCTCTCCCTCAGCATTCCTGCCGGCCCTCCCTCTCTCATCCGCAGCCCGAGCACAGAGCCGCATGTGTCGGAATCAATTAGGGCTGAGAGCCGTCGCGGCCGCTCTTTCACGGAGGTAAATATTAAACTGCACCAAGCACCGAGGAAGAAGAGAGGGTGGAAGGGGAGGGAAAGGGTTGGAGGGAGAGAGAAGAGAAGGGAGCCCTCCGTCCCTAATCCACCGCATCGATCAGGCGGGGATGAGGGTAATATATTATTTTGACAAGATACGATCCTCCGACGCGCACCGCTATCCCCGGCGATCGATTTCTTTTTTTCTCTCCTTTTTTCTTCCCCTTTCTCCCCCTCAGTGAGTGGGACAGAGTTTGTGTGGAGCTGTGTGCGTGTGCGTCTTCCTGGCGTGTGCGTGTGCACTGGAGTGTGGATGGACGACAATGGGAACAGCATTAGGAAATGTGGGGAAGAGATGGGGATGAAGCTGCTGGTAGAGGTCTGCGCGTTTACAAACAAGCTCACGTCTAAACAACTAAATCACACGTTCAGCCAAAAGACACAGAATAAGAGGATTCTATTTTCTGTTTACTTTCTTCTGTATATGCACAGAGGGGCGCGGGTAGAAGGACATCGGGGTTGGTAACAGAGTTGGAAGCAGAGCTGACCTATTGTAAAGTTAACTATCCTCCCCCTGCACTGTCCCCCTCTATATCGCTTTGTAAACTGTGTCTAAATGCTAAAATCCTGGATCAATTTTATTTTATTCAACCTCCCCCCCTCACATCACCTCCCTCTGGCCTCAACCGTTACCCTCCTGAAGAAACATGCTGTCCTCTGCTGATGGAGGACAGACGTGTGTGGATATTTTGTAGCTGCCAGCATATTTGTATGATTCCATATAGACAATCCCCTTCAGAAACTCAAAAGATTTCCACAGACGGCAGCTCACTTCTCTTTTTTTGTTGGGCTGAATAGCCTAACATTTATGCAGAAGCTGTCTCTTATGTGACTCTGAGCAACCTGGGCCTCTTCCTGCCATTTCAGCTTCTTGTTTTGTTTTACTTATAGGCATAAAAGGACATGGCAGATTCCTGCAGCTTGAATAAAATATACAAATAGATCTTGACAATGGAAAGATTCACTGCATTACCACCATAAAACCTGAGATTTTTAAGGCAAACTTGAGGCTACTCTACTATTAGCTGTCCAGCTAGTTGACCTATGGATTACACTATAACTTTTTGTAGAAATGACTTTGAAATGACAGTACCACAGTGTTTAAATGAAAGTGAAAATGTATAACATGAATTAATTGCTTTTATTTAAAATCATTGTTACAGTGGTAAAAAAAACAAAAAACATATTGAGTATAATGATCACAATAATGTTCTGTTTGATTCATATGCTAAATGAAGAATAGAACTGCTGAAGTAATATAGGTTTTTATGTGCTTGTTACACATTGACTTATTTTGCTTTCCTGTTCTTTAACCAAACACTAAGTCACATAGTTATTTAACTGGTTAATTAGTCAGGCTGTCTGTTCCTTCAGAGCCTGGAGTCAGACGCTTGAACTTTGACAAAAATATGTGGCGACTTTCCATTTTACTTTCTGCAAATATTTGTAAATATGTAAAATGTTTTGTGTTTTTATGGTATGTAGGTGAGATAAAAGTGTAGTTATTTCCTTTCAGTCAGCTAAGAAGCAGAGCACAACAACAGGTGGGAGCAGTCCTGTGTTACTCTCCATTAAAAGGTGCCATTTTAATGTGGTGCCACACTAAAAGGGCTTTAAACTGGAGAAATTGTATATTGAAGCAATAGAAACTATTTTAAAAACCTGTAATGCAATGCAGATGAAAATATGAAAACCTTTGACCTTTTACTAGTAATCCAAGAGCTTTGAGGCAATGCTGCTAATGTTGTGATTAGAAATCCATGGTATTTTGTAGATTGGCAATTCAACAGGATTTCTGCATCTGATTCCCCTTTTTGTTTTGTTAGATGAACTGCTATTTTCAAGTATCATCATTTGTCAATCTTTGGGTTAAAAATAATTAAATAAGAAGCTTTATAATAGGTGCATTTTATAACCTTTTTACAGTATGAATGTACATCAACCCTTGTAAGGTGTTTTCTTGTTAAGTCCCTTACAAGGTATGCCCTTGTTAGAGCAATAAAATGTACTGAGGTCACTTGACAATATTGAAATAATTCTTAAGACATCTTTCTCTGAACAATATTATTCTTATGTCAGTGTAATTAAGGCAATAATAATTCCTTACCAATATCATCTTTAACTATGGCAGAGAGTATGTTGACACGTTCCTTTGCAATGTGGCAGACAGACGGCCCAGCAGAGGAAAGTCAAGGGACCATAAAGGGTCATTGGGAGTTGCTGTACTTCTAACCAGGGTCTCTATCAGAGCCATTGCCGTAAACATCGTCAGAGACTCCTCACACTCCCTCCATGAACTTTTGAACTGCTGTCATCAAACAAACAAAAACATAGCTTTTCATCAAAAACAGAACCACCACAGCAATCTGCCTCAGGCTGTTGAAACACTGAGCTGTTTTTTAGTATTATTGACCTTATTTTACCCTTCATCTGATTTTTGTTTTAATTTATTTGTGTTTTCAATATTTATAAGTGTTCGTTACTTTCACACAATTTTCCTTCTGGCCATGTAAGTTGAAATTTTGAGAAATCCATGTTATGCAGGTCTAAACTTAAGGACGTAGTGGTTTTAGTGGAACATTAACTTCTGCCGCATCTTTGAAGTATATGTATTGCCTATGACGCATGGTCTAAATAATGCTTGTGTATTAGGATCAACGGTGTTGAATTCACTGTTCTGAATTGCTTTAGGGTCACCTATTTTAGTTCTGCCATCACTTTATTTGCCCCAGATGATTATTAACTAAATTGGTTAAGAGGTATGTCATGCCATCAGTTTTCCTTTCATTTTTAAGCATCTGGCATCATGATGTGAGTCAATCTTTATATGCACAGACTGTTACAGTAATGTATTACTGTGTTAATGCTGTAGTATTGAAATAGTTGAGTAAATGCAGTAACAGTGATGTATGTCCCTGTTCAGTATGCTAAAGATCAGAGTTATTTACCCAAGGTAGGGTATCTGCTGTCACTGGAACACAGTAGCATGACAGGATTACGAATGATTTGTTTTCATTATCGCAGATCATATTTAACCAAATTAAATGATTTTAAGCTAATTAGAAAATAATAGATCAACAATCTATTTAAATTGAATTTTTAAAAATACCATCTTGTAATTAAAGTCATGTTCCTGTATGTTTGTGCATCTTTTAACAACCTTTAATATGATTTCAGCATCATGGTCTCTTCTACATTACTATGCTACAGATGGATTGGTTTCATCTAAATGTTAAACTACAACATAAATTACCTGAGACTGTAGCTAAGTCTATATGTAGCAAGATGAGACAATGAAATACACAGAAGATGTTTTTTTAATTAGAAACATCTATGAAAGCTTGGATATGATTCGGCAATGTGCAATACATCATGTTTTGCCTATAAATACTAGAAACACTGTGTGAATTATGTGTAGGAAATAGGTAGGATTCTTCTACGAACAATACACAGGTCTGATAATTCAGTCAGGGAGAGAAAAAGTAAGAAACAGGCAAGCATAAAAACAGCATAATGACTGTTGAACAGTCTATGTGATTGGGTGAAGACTAAACATTTCTCCATCCGTGTGCATTATCTCGTTTTGTGTGGACAGCATCAGCTCCAATATGTCTTTTTAAGAGCTTTAGTGACACAAACTCACTCAAGTCATGCACACAACAAGGCGCCCAACAACAACAAGTATCTTCCCCGCACAGAAAGATCCTTCCAAACAAGTGCGACAACACCCGCTGTTTTCTCGTTCTGCTCCCTCTCACTCCTCGTCTCCCACTTTCTCTGTTTCTGCCTGCCGCGACTTAGTTTTCCTCCTTTCTCTTTCTGGCCGCTCTTGCTTTTATTGTGCCATTTTCTGCCACTTTGGTCCACGAAGGAGAGGCCGTAATGCAATCTCTCCCCCTCTCCGTCCCCTGCTGTGAGGGAGAGTAGCTTGGACTGTGTGCCGGGCCGGCGAGAAGTGTGTGTGGAGGGAGGGGGGGAGAACGGGGTCAAGGTGAGCTCTAATACACTATTGATCCGCCCCAATTGAAAACCTGATGGAAATTTTACCCCCCTTCTTCTCCTTTCCTCCCCATCCCTCTCTTGCTCCCCCTTCTCTCTCTGTTTTTTCTTTCTTCTACCCCCCTCTCCGTTCCTATCTCTTCCCTTATGTCTTTTTTCCTTTCCTGTGTGTATCCTCCCTGGTGTCTGAAGTCTTCCTCTTCTTCAGAGTCTATCCCCGTTCACTCCAATCTGTTTTCTCTCCCAGCTGAACATCTCTTTCAACCACTGACGACTTCTCTCCCCTGCTATCTATCTCTGTGCAGAGCAGCTCTCTGCCTCAACTAGCCCTCTAATCATTTCCCTTTTTTCTTCCTTCTTTGCTGCTCTTGGTCGTGCCATCTCCCCATTTTCCAAGTCTGCTCCTCTCTTTTTCCTTTTAAACCTCATGTTACCCCCACCCCGTCCCACTGGTTCTGTCTCTCCCACTCATTTTCTCTAACCCCCCTCCTTTCTGTGTGTGCATCAGATGGTCCATTTCTTCCTAACCCAGTGCATATTGATCCCTATGGCAGCAGCATGCAGGGCGAGGGCTGTGAGGACCTCTGTTACAGTGTATTAAACGCCACAAACGCTTTGGACGCGGGGCCGGAGACACGCCTCCCCGGCAGGGCTCTGTCAATAGCTGCTCCCTCCTGTCAACAGCAGCCAAATGGCCTCTCAATCTGGGAGTCATGATGATGTGCCAGAGGGAAAAAAAATGAGAGAGAATCTTTAACCGAGTGTCCAAAATATGATGCAACAAAAAGTGCAGATATAAAGCCTCTTGCCAAATAATGGGGAAATGCTTCGAACACGACATGTAAGTCAATCAAAACCATGCAAAGCCATTTCCATCGAAAAGCTGAAAATGTTGCACACAAAATCTATGACCCGAGCTGTCAATTTGCCCCATTCTTTGGCCTAACAAGCTTTATAATAACATGCAGTTATATGTGGGGGCAGCAATTATGCTTGTAGCTGAGAGCAAGCTGCACACTATCAAACAAAAGAAGCACAAACACTGAAAGAAACCCCGAACAATAGAGATGGTAGAAACACAAGCAAACCCTTTTCAACTAAGCATTACTTTCCCCACTTAACAAGACCTGACTCACGTTGACTCTATGCAGAGTTGGCCGCTTTTGCCATGCTTCTCGAGCAGGAGATAAATGGAGGGAGCGCGCGTTTGATTTATGTACCGTTGTGTACGTGTCAAACGGGCCGAGCTATCGGGACCACCATCTCTCAATAGACACAGAAATGCTACAGCGGTGGGGGGACCCCTCTGTCGACCCCGAGACCCCTGATACACATCTAGAACAAACAGAGCAGGGATTTGTTGCAAACACGTGAGGAGGAGGGATGCTCTTCATTACTTTCCTTACATTTCTATTCAAAAAAAGATTAATTCTTTGCTCTTTTGTGTCCTTTCTGCTCCTTATTGACTCCTTAAGCTATAGGAAAACAGCCACTACAATTTCAAGCTAATCTTTACAGCTTCAGTCCACAGTTACATGATTAATGTCACTAAGAGCAGAAACAACAAACTGGTTACCTGCTACAGGGGCTCAACTACACATTATTCAGGTGGATGTGAAAACATAAATCCCCCCCCCCCGAAGGAAGGTACGTCAGGGTGAAGGATCGTAGAAAACACACATTCGTTCTCCCCCCGAGACGACGATATGTGAAGGGTAAAACTCGCTACATTTACCTCATTATGTGAGCGTAAGGCGCGCTGAAGTGTATGGGAAAACATAATCGGCGCGCCGCCCCTTCCAGACAGGGTTTTGACGCCCCCTCTGGTGCTGCGCCCCTATGCGTTGCATGCGCTGCATACCAACTTTTTGCGCCACTGACGTGCTATATGGGGAATAAAATAGTGTTAGCTGCATTCTGTATAAATTAACATTGGCAAATATGCACTGATCAGAGTCTTTCCAAATTGTCCCTAGGTGTGAGTGTGCATGGTTGTGTGTCCTGTGTGTCTCTGTGTTGCCCTGCGACAGACTGGCGACCTGTCCAGGGTGTACCCCGCCTCTCGCCCGAAACGTTGGCTGGAGATGGGCACCAGCACCCCTCCCGACCCCACTGAGGGAAAAAGGGTGCAAGAAAATGGATGGATGGATGGATGGCACTGATCAGAGTGATTTTGGCCAATTTCATACCAATTTCTGTTTAATCCAATGTCTTTTTAAGAGCCACAATTAAAAATTCAAAACATTTCCCCTCAGCTTTTTTGAGCATTCAGTAGTATCAGTATCTCAGTAAATGTCAGATGGCAACTCTGAATTGCATCACTTTTACTATACTACATTCAACCTTCTTATCTACTGAAGCCACACTCCATCTAAAATGACCGTTGTGAACACTTTGCAGTCATGTCAACATAGAAAATTAAGTTCCCACTTAAGTAGCTCAGGTTTCACAATCAAGGATCTCACTTACTCTGAAAAGAGCTAATTTAGAGTCCTTCCAGAAAAACTTCCACACAGAAGAGTGTGGTTTCTAGTTGTAGTACGGTACAGTGATTTCACTAACACTAAAAGATTACTTTTCTTTTATTTTCTTTTGATGAGATCATAACCAGTTAAGACCAGCCAAGTTGAAAATCAGCCAATTTTGGTCAATACACGATTTCTCATAGTATCTCTACAAAACATGATTGATAAAATATCCACCTGTATTTTCAAAATATCAAACCTCTGATCAAATGCATGGATTAAAATGTTTCATCGGGAGTCTGTTTGTACATCGCACTGTCTCTAATTTGCCCACTTTACAGCCTCTCTAAGTTCAGACACCTGTTTTCATTTTCCCACTTTTCTCTTTCAATCACTCCATCCTCGTCTACCATTCCTGTCTCCCACCTCCAACCCCCCTCACCGCTCTCCCTCTTTACAGCCTCTCCATCTATTTCTTTCTCTCTAGGAAGGAATCAGTCTCACCTTAATTGCGCTTAAATCGGATTAATGACTGACCGGGGACAACTTGACTTAATCTCTCTTGTAGTAAATCTCTTCCTTTTCTCTCTTCTCGTACATCACTCTTATACATTTTATCCCCCTCTGAACCTGCCCCTCTTTAGTCTCTTTATCTTTTCTGCTCTTCTTTTTCTGCCTATGGTCTTCCTCCTATGACCTCTTTCCAGCCGTGCTACCAAGGAGGCAACCCCACTGCCCCCGAGCCAGAGACGCAAACATCTTACAATAAATGAGTAAATGTTTCATTAAGTTTTTGGCTTTCATTGAATGCCACTGTATATATCAAAACAGTATTCTAAAATTATATTCTGGCTTTTTGTTTTTGGCCTGGCAACCCAAAGTTATTAGTGGGCCACAACTGGCTATTCCCTAAAAAACTTTCTGGAGGCACTTGTGCCTCATTCAGTTTTTTCACTGCCTCTATCCCACTCCTCCTCTCTCCTGGCTTTCTCATTCTATGTCACGCTTCTGCATGGCTCACCATCCACTTCCTTTCATCATTTCTCTCCTCTTTGCTTCTTATTCTTTGCAAACCTTCAACTTCTACTTGCCAGAGATTACTTTCCCAAAATGTCTTTGACTTGGCTTGTCACCGACTCAGTGCTTCATCTGTGAGTGTGTCTCAGTTTCACTATGAGGTCGGTCAGTCGGTGTTGTGTATGTGTCAGTATGCATCGATGCAGTCCTGTCATTGCCTCCTAAGTGCTTTGGCAATACTAGAGATCTGCTGTCATGCCAATTCAACTTATCTCAATTGAATTATATTGGATTTGTATTGAGACGGCGATAAAGGACACTCAAGGTGTGCCAGATTCTCTTCTAAAAACGAGCTCAGATGAAATCTCAATGCATGCATGCAAACTCAATTCTTTAAAATTTGGTTGAACAGACAACAAAATAGCATTGCCTTCTGTCTGAGTAATGCCGGTTGACCTGGGGACTTAATCCAAATTAGATTTTGGGTCCTGATTCTGGTATATATTTTTATTAAATAAACAGTTATTCGTGGAATATTACGTTTCAGTGTAGAGTTGGAAAAAAATTGGCTAATTTTCATGTATTTAATGATTAGTTTGTGGCTACAGTTTGGATGAAATATAACTTCAGCAAAGACACAAACAGAAGACATGAACAAACTAAATTAGAACAATGTTAACTATAATCCACACATACTTTTCTCTGCAAGCATATCTATAAAAAAAATGCACACACATACATATATATATATATATATATATATATATATATATATATATATATATATATATATATATATATATATATATATATATTATATAAAAATATGTCGTTGAGAAGAACTCAAGTGGGGAGCCCCCTGCTGGTCAGGAGGTCCTATGCAGTAACTTACTTCGTATTTGACTTGGACCAGGACTGTGTCTAAACAAATAAATAATATGACTACAAAGGAAAAAAAACTACAGAATTGCATCTATAATTTCTGAATATAGTAGAAATGTTTTTATAGTTGATAAATTGGGCTATAAAACCACAACTTTCAAAATCCTCCTTTAGATTCAATGGTAATGTGACCAATTAGCCAACAAAATAATATTGCATTTCCAATGTATTATTCAAGACTAAATAAAGCAACGGTTTGGTCAACATGAAAAAGCAGTAAAAACATACATGCTTTTAGTGTTTAGATTTGAGCATTTACCTATGTTTACGTTAGACACTATGAAACAGCTAGAAAAGATTAAAAACCACAAGCAATTCAGTGGGGGGAAAAAAACAACTGATCCGATGTCACACTGAGGTGATCTTTGTTAAGAGTACAGGGCACAGAGAGTTTGCCACCTTCCAAACCCCTGCAGCTTGAAAAATAGAGGGAAGAAAAGGGCCAGCCTTGTGGACAAAAGCTCATTTTCCTCTTGGTTGCACACTGCTGCAGGCGGGCTAACATGCCACGGGAGAATTCAGGCACTCATACACCTTTGTTTTCCTCAGGTTTTTCTCAACTTTACACATGGTGTCAAACCCATAACTAAGACTGAAGCGGATTTGTACGTCAGCCCAGAAGGCATGTGCATGGCCTGTCCAGCCCCAGGCAAACCTAGTGATCTGAGAGCCGCAAAGTCGCGTGCTCCTTTTGAACGTGACAGACGAAAGCAGTCGGCTGACATCTTCCAAATGCAGGCGCATTTGTTCACCTTCCAGTTGTGCAATGGAGTCATTTTTACACCTCCTCCTGTGCGTCTTTTACTTTTCTTTGCTCGCCTACTCCTCCAAACAACCCCCTCCTCTCCTCCCCGCTGCTCCCAACCTCTCTGCATGCCCATCTGCTTACCCGCTTGTTCTCTTTCGCTCCTCTCTGAGCGGCCAGGATTAAGCATTTATCTCGGTGGTCCTCCTTTCGGCCCCTAAACGCCCGTGAGGATGATAAGAGTCGCTGGGATTTGTCAAATTGTGAGCCATTGATTAACTGACCTTTCACGCCTGCAAGTCTCTCAGCCACTCCACTAACTGCCGACAGGCTAGATAGAGAGATAGATAGGTACATGCGGCTGTTATTATTGTGTACAAGTTTGTAGTTACCAGGTGTGGTATAGTGAGGGATGACAGAAGAGGGGAGGAGGTGAGAAGGTGGTGGAAAAGATACAGAGGAGTCCTTCAGTTGCCCTATAGGCTTGGGATGTAACAGGTACAAGTGTGTCTACACTGGCAAACAGAACTGAATCCTGAATAATGAAACGCACATTTTAAGGCGAGCCAGGGGGCTAATATCAGACAGGAAGAGTTGGGGGAGGCAAAGAGGAGCTTAGGGAGAAGTCCGAGCCTTGGCTGGCTCAAGGAAAATCTAGAATTTGGTCTAAAAATGTTGCTGGGAAAATCTCTGAATATGTGCAGACTGATTTTCTTCACTTTTTTTCTAAAAAGAAAAGAGCTGGAGTGTCTAAAAAGTTTAACTTATATGTTTTTTTTTATTTTTTATGTTGTGGCATCATACTGGTGTAATATGTTTAAAATCTACAGTATTAAATTGAATCTTAAATTCTTATGCCTACAGTATTAATCTATACCACCCAAAATCAGCTCATTTAGAAATAACACTGTTATTTTTGTGTCCACTCTAAACATTTTTGCTGTTTTCATTGGAAAATTGTATTCTCATCATTTTTGACCGTTGAAAAAATAATACACATCTTCACCTATTTTTACCAGCAAGTCATATGCTTATGTCATATTCTTGTTGATGTACACTGGATTGCAGTAATAATTTATGGTGGCATTTTAGTTTATCAAACATGTAAATTACAGTTTTAATGCAGTTTTGTATTACATATGCCCTACTGTGAAACGGTTTAACAATAACATAACTGCAAAACAAAAATTCAGAAACTACTGGATAATTGTTGCAATTTCCAATTAACATTTTAACAATAAACAATTTAATATACTGCGATTTTGGTTATTTTAACAGTAAAAAAAAGTCTGTACAGCCCGTAGACAGAAATAGCGGTTTGGACAGTAAAACTGTTGGATGCTTATGTGGTTACAAGATGTTACCAGATTTGCAAAGCATTTTGGGAAATATAAACAGAACATTTATAGCGGTGTGTCGCGTTTTTATTAATTAATGAGTCTACAAAGTTATGTTAGTTTATCCAACAGTAAAAATGATTTATGGTTGTCAGTTTTACAGTACATTCATTTAACAATAACTTAATCGTAAAACTAATCTTATTGGATAATTTGTGTCCGCGAGTTTCGCCATTTTAACAATAACACTTTTACAATGTAATTAATTCTGCACTTTTAAAATGAGATGAAAACCTTACACCGAGTATTGATACGAGCAGACAACCGAGAGTTTGTTACAGAAAAGAAGGAGTCACCCACCTGGACCTTCCGCGTCGCCCCGCCTCAGAGATGCACCTGAGGCCGAAGCTTGATCACCTTCTCCCGGTCTGGGCTGGAGTCTGCTCGCCGCTGCCGATGTTCCAATCCGGAGAGGAGGAGGAGACGTGGGAGAGCGCCGCTGTCGCACTGCACGGAAGCGTCACTAAAACCCAAACATGCATACAAAAAAAAAAAAAGAACTATTACCTACACGGGTCTTCATGTGACAAACATTTGCAAATGCATTTTGCGGGGTTTTTTTTGTTTTGTTTTTTTTTTAATTATAGAAATTCATGGAATTTAGATCAAATGATGAAGAAGCAGCTGGGGAGGCGCCGCTTTGGCCCAGCTGAGTCGGGCCGATACTAAAACTTGTGTTCTGGCGTTTTCCCGCAGGATCCCTGCTGCCTCACAGGCCACAGATCAATCACCTTATTGACTCTTAGTGTCATACAGTAAAGGGGCAGCGAGGAGGACTAACACATGCCGCTATAAGCTTTAAATAATGATCACTCGCACTAATTGCTTGATGCGTCGTTTGTAGGCTCCATACTTTTTCATAAATTACAAAATCCGATGCAAACAGAATTCAAATTTAACTTACTTCGGAGAGTCACATTTCCTCTCTCTCTATATATATATAAAGCCATGTTCAAATGAATATAAAGTTATCTCTTCCCTTTAAGCGCTGATATACCCCGGGTTGTCTGCACGGAGCGGAGACAGAGGACCTGGGAGGCTCCGCCGTCTTGTTATCGATATATGTGAAACTTGCTGGAAAGGATATTGACCGCACTAACTAGCCGTACTTTGATCATACGAAATTGCTTTCCAGATGACAACACATTAAGGATGAGAGCATTTTTGGGAGAAAAAAAAATTGAGGGGGGAAAAAAAAGGCTCCACGCTCCTGATCCCCCCCGACCCCCCCCCCCAGCCCCCCCTACTACAACTGATAGAGAAAGTCTTAAAAGCTCACCAAAAAAATAGCAAATATGAAAGTTTGATTCACAGATGTACATGTCTTGAACGTGTTTTATCAGTATCTTGAAAAAAAAAACTATCAAACAAACAAAAAGAAACAGAAAAAAAACAGAGGAGTTTAGTGAAACACCAACCGGACAGCAGCAAACCGACAGTGTAGTTTTTACTTTGTGATTTGCGGAAGTTATGGAGGCCGAGAAACAAGAAAAGTTCTTCAAATTAAGAAAGTGGAAAAAACAAAACAAAAAGCACTTTACTGGGCCTGAAAAAACAAAAAAAAACAAATGTTAACTAATTAAAAATTGAAATACAATAAAATAATCAAAAAGGGCGGAATTGAACCTTTTAATCCGACGTCGTTCGTTTAATAATAATAATAATGATGATAATAATTAATAATAATTAATAATAATAACGACAATAATAATAATAATAATAATAATAATAATAATAATAATAATAATAATAATAATAATATTCTGTATAGCAGCCACTCAGATCGTGTGAATCTTTGTCTATAATTATTTATTTGCATTTAAATAGTCGGATGTCAAAGTAATGCGGACGGGTTGATGAGTTAAATTCCGACCTTGAAAGGTGAAAGATCTCGCATGGAAATACGTTTTCTGAAATACAATTTAATGCCGTAATTTACCCTCCTTTATTGGCAACAGAGCGGAACAATTAAGCTGCAAAAAAAATAAATAAAAAAACGTCCACCAACTACACCGGAAAGAGGAAGCTCAACACGTTGGCCTGAGACTGAACACACACTAAACTAAAACATAAACAAGAAAAATAGCTCGATGCTTGTGACTGAAGCACAGACCAAGTGTCTAGAATAAAAAGCAAATATGTATAAACATGAGCAAATAAATAATGATATTAAAAAAATGTAACTAGAAGAAGGTTGCACGGTTACATATATTAATGTAATAAGAACTTGTTTTGATGAACCTATAATCAATACTTACATTTGATACGTATATAATAATAATAATAATAATAATAATAATAATAATAATAATAATAATAATAATAATAATAATAATAATAATAATAAGTGAGTTCGTCTGATACGTAAAAGACAAATCAAATTAACTTTTCAATTTGAGTATATTTTGTTTTTAGACCAGGTACGCGCACCATCATACACGCGTGTGCTTTTTTTTCTTTTTTGCATGGCTGATGTTTCTTGAAGTCAGCTGTGAATAAAACACACACACACACGCAGAGACGCACACACACACGCGCGCACACACACACACACACACGCACACGGATTGGCTGTACTTCTGGTCTTCGGGTGGATCCATTGATCGATCTCTTAATCTGCAATAGTTACATGCATGTATCGATTTACAAACACTGTTTATCTGGAAATATACCGGCACAAATAATTGATGGGAGTACACCCATGGCGCGCATAAATATGCATCAAAACTTGAAGGGGGGTGGGGGGGGGGGCGGTAGGGGAGGCCGGGGTGGCAAACACCTTAAAAAAAAGAGACAGAAAATAAATAAATAATACATAAATAAATAAAAACACGTGAAACCTGCGAAATCAAATAAAGATTATTCCAAATATGTTTTTAAAACTTGACTGCGAAGTGTTATCGACGTGCCCACTTCTCAAACAAACTCCCATGCGAGTCTGGATACCAACACATGCACACGCTCAGCAAAAAAAATAATAAAAAAATAAATAAAATCATCGGCTTCACTTCTGCTGGGAGTAAACTCCAGCCTCGTCCTTTGCAAAGGACTCACATTGACACATGATCACAGAAAGAAAACCTCTTCTGGCAGTTCGATGCATCATCGCTGTCGCTTTTTGGAGAAATCTGAGAGTCGAAACTTGGTGGGGAAAAAAAAAAAAAAGTGCTGCAGACATTCTGAAAAACTCATCTTGTTCGAGACGGGCAGTTGAACTTGAACCCGACTCTAATGTTGAATCACAAAAAAAAAAAAAAAAAAAAAATGTGATGAATAAGTGATCATAAGCTAATTAATTAAATTAGCACACGCTAAAGCACAACACCGGGCCTCATGAATATCCAAACTCTCCCATAAATACTCTCCGTGAGCCAAATGGGCAGCGCTCATTAGCGGGAGAGAGAGAGAGAGGGAGGGAGTGAGAGATGTGCACCGGCTACGAGGGTGTCGCGCAGCTCGCCGCGTGAATGCCTGTTTAATTGACTGATTGATACGGCCGCGTGGAGGTGAGAGCGAGACGCCTTAACAAATAGAGACATTTAAAGGCTAATCCGGGCCAACGCAGACAGCTGAACGTGTGGAGCCGAGACTTTCTCCACCTGCTTACAGACTTTAAAGAGCAAAATCCCCGTGGTGAGCGCGCGCAAAAAAAAACCAAAAACTGTTTCCAATTCTTCCAAAAACTAAACAACTGCAACCAAAAATGTCATGCACGGTTCAACTTTTTTTTCTTTTTGTCCCTGCAAGCAAGCGTTGCATCCGCGAAACAGCATCCATGCAAGCAAGAGAAAGTTATATTCTAGCGAAAATAAGCGAAATCATTTCATCACTGAAGACTTTTGAGCAAGCCCACTAACGCGCAAGACAACTTTTCTTTTTTTTTTTTTAAATCAGCGAACAAAATGAAATCAACATCATTAGTATTATGAACGAAACATACCTTCAGATTTTTTTTGTTTGTTTGTTTTTGTTTGGGGTTTTTTAGGAAGTGATCTTCTCACCGGCTGAAGCGCACACAGTCAATCCAAGCGCATCCACTCTGACGGCGCACCGAGACAGCGACCGGAGAGGCAGCTCAACTACCAACCTGAACCCGGGGAGGCGAGCAGAAGGAGGGGGAGGAGGAGGGAGAACAGGAGGTGTGCATCTCTCTCTCTCTCCCTCTCTCCTTTTCTCTCTCTCTCTCTCTCCCCGTGTGTGTATGAGTGTATGTGCAAGTAGTTAATTAGTAAATCCCCATTCGCCGCGCCTCAGGTCGGTTTGTTTTCCCCGGTCGACAAGCCGAGAGGAAAGAGAATTTGAAGTAGGATTCGACCCGTTTCCGCTCCCGTGTCTCAAGTATGAGGTTTGTGAGCGGGCTGTGAGTGCGCTGTGCGGCGCTGGCTCCGTTTGCGACTCTGAGCGCTTTCTGTGCTTTGCTGCCACAAGATGAGCCTTTCCGGGGGTCCAGCCAGAGCCGCTTTCCAGCAAACTTAGTTCTGGCCATCAAAAAGGTCATCATTTTGACTCTACGGTCAATCCCACCCAAATAAGCAATAAAGGAGGTCACTTTGTGGAGTTCAAGTGCAACGGGATTTTGTGTTCTGACTGCCTTAAACTAGAATTATACCTATGATTATCTTTCTTTTTCTTGGATCATATTAGAAAGACAAGTCCAGCTATCAACATTCATTCAGTTCCTGCTTCACATTACATTATAAAGCTTTTTACCGGGTTCTCATTTTGAACATTTTAAACTGTCTTTTTAAAATCAGATTAGACAAACGTTGTGACTTGACTCCCCATGACTGTTTTTAGCTCATAAAATGCCAATTTTACAAGAATGTGATCTTGGTCTATCATCAACCCTAAACTTGACAAGCTTCAGAGGTGAGCATCCAGTTTAACCCCTCCTCCTCCTCCATCTCCTCTTCGCCTGATCCCATTGTCATAGACACCGGCTGTCTGCACTCAAGTGAATTCCATTGGTTTACTTAATTGATTATTAACTTACTGATAGAGGATCAATTGAATAATTAAAGTTTGTTAAGGGTGGAGTCGATTTAGTGGCATAAGAGTTGGCCTGTGTTTTTGCTTTTCATTAACATTTGCAGATGCAGAGCCGGCCCAAAGCAGGGAGAATCTGACCACCAGCTACTACATCACCAATAACGTCTCTTAAATTTTGCCAGCCTTTTTTCATATCTGCACTTATACACTCTGTGCTTTAAACTTAGTGAGGTAACTATAACAGGTGTAGTTCAGTTTAAAAAAAAATAGATTTACTAAAATGTTGCATTCAACACCGCCTGCTGAACCTCGACCAAGAAACATCCTAAAATAAACTACAATCAAAACATTTTAAAGAAGTTTATGAGTACAGTATTATATGAACCATTACATTACTATCATGTTTGCCTTTAATCTTTACAAGCACATTTCATCAACCTGTTTTAAGAAATGTAGAGTGCTCTTGGGTCCTCAGGCCAGCAGGGGGCCAAAGTGTGCATATGTCTAAAGCCGACCCAGTGTAGATGGTTGATGGGAATCATGGGGTGGGTTAAGATGTCAATGGATTACTTGCAGTAGATAACGCTCACAGCTTCTTTATTTGGAAGCTGGTCCAAATAGGACTTCTACCATCTAAACAAGCTCCGGTCAATTTCAAAGTGGTTTACGTGAATGCAGTGTTATAAATGTTTAAGATCACTGTCATTAAGCAATTTATTTACTAAACATGGGATGTCTTTTCATTGCTACACTGATGATTGTCAGATTTATTTGCCCATGAAGCAGAAGGATGTCCACTCCATCAAACATCTCCTGGCATGTCTAGGTGATATTAAAGCTTGGTTGGCCTTGAACTTTATAAATTTTAATGAAAACATAACAGAGGTGATTGTGTTTGGACCCAGTGGCTCCTGTGAGTCCTCCTCATTTGACCTGGGACCCTTGGAGGTACATTTTAAACCTGTTATTACAGATCTTGGTTTTAAGGTGGACAGTGATTTTAAATTGGGCAGCCAAATCAGAGCTGTGGTTAAGTCCAGCTTTCATCATTTAAGGCGATTGGCATCAGTGAAATCTTTTCTTTCCAGGCAGCATTTTGAAACGGTTAACCACACTTTTATTTCGACTTGGTTGGATTACTGTAACGCACCTTATCTGGGAGTCAGTCAGTCGCTGCTATCACATCTGCAGCTGGTTCAGAATGCTGCTGCACAACTTTTGACAGGAACTAGAAAGAGGGAGCATGTGACCCCTGTCCTGGCCTCACTTTACTGGCTGCCTGTATATTTTAGGATTCATTTTAAAATTCTTATGTTTGTTTTTAAATCACTACATAATCTTGCCCCCGCTTACCTCTCTGAGCTTCTTCACCTCTATGCACCTTATCTGTCTCTCAGGTCCGCAGATCAGCTGCTCTTGGAGGTACTGAGATCCAGGAGGAAGCTCAGAGGGGAAAGGACTTTGTCTGTCATTGGCCCCAAGTTATGGAACGACTTGCCTTTGCAGGTCAGAGAGGCCCCTTCACTGTCCACTTTTAAAGTTCGTCTTAAAACCCATCTATTTTACTTGGCTTTCAACTCCAGCAGGATTTAGTTTTAAATTGTATGTTTTTGTTTTTAAACTGTAAGAGTTTTTATTTTTTTATTGTTATGTTGTATTTTAATGTACAGCACTTTGTATCAGCTGTGGTTGTTTTAAAGTGCTTTATAAATAAAGTTGGTACGGTATGGTACTATGTAGATAGGAGGCAGTGCACCACCAATGATCTCCCTGTGCCCCCAGGAAGCAACTAATCTAGTTAAAGCCGCAAAGTATATCTTTTTGTGAAACAGGTACTGTGAAGAGAATATGTAAAGTATTTCTGGTCTCAAATTAATTTGAAGAAGTACAAAAAAATAAAAGTCTTTTGGTAGTTTACGCAAATTCTGTTTTATGGGCTTTTAGAGCTCTACCTTTATTTCAGAGGGTTACTCTGAGTTCAAAGGTTTTACTCATTTTGTTTCCTTTGGGATAAACCTTGGGAATGCTCAGCCTCTCACACAAAACTCCTAAAGCCAGCACCTTGTGTTTTCTGAAAGGTCAAAGGTGGCATTGTGAGGTTAAAGCAAGGAAGTCACAACTTCATGTCATCTAACTTCTGTAAAGGATGAATGGCTATGAGACTCAAGGATATGGTGCCATGTTTACAGACTGTCAGGCATTTAATGCACAAATACACCAGTACCACCAGTGTTTTTAGCACTTGAGTATTGTAGATGTCCAACACTGATTTTATTCATAACTCTCCATATTGAGCCTTCAAAGTTCCACTCCATGCCTCTTTTGGTTAAATTTTGAAAGCTCACGTTAGCTGGACATTACAACTTAGGTTGGTGATTTATGAACAGCAAGAGGCAGCCAAGACATGGAAATGAAACTGTTCAGTTGAAGAAGTCAATATAGCAGAAGTTTGCCTTGAGATTGGCTGTGATTATCTGTTAAATTCAGCCAACCTGTCTCAGTTTAAACATAGTGAAGATCTTAGTTTAAATTCATAGTTCTTAATGTGTATGTTAAGTTACATTTTTTGTGGTTTTGTTGTGGGACTTGCCCTGGGTGTCATTGATGTTAGAACCACCCCTGCTCAACAGTGTAGAGTAGTAATACGATGGTATTATCAGCTTGCCCTTGAAAACGCTAGAAAATCTCAATCTTGCGAGTTTCCCTTTGGTCAACCTGAAGTTGTCCTCAGGAAAACTGCAGTTTTGCTGTGAACTATGATACACAACAGTTCTGAGAGGAAGAACTATAGAGCAAAAGAAGGATCACCAGTTCTGCATGCTCATGTTCATGGTCAAAGCCAAGCACCCAACATAATCACATATTCATTCAACAGCTCCTGCACCTCTTTATTGCCCTCTAGTGCCGGCTTCTGATTCCAGTCGTCTATCACTGCTTGTTAACCTCCTGAACTGGTGCCGCCATCTGTTCCAAACTCCACTTTTGCTCCGGTGTTTAGATTCAAGTCGCACAACGGTGAGTCCGGTCCATGTGTGCATGTACAGCTGTGTTTTATTTCTTTTCTTGATGTGTGTCAGTCTTGGGGGCTTTGAGCATTGAATATCAGAGACTCACACACATAGCAGATGAAAGCTTTGCCAATACTTGGAGTCCCCCGAGGCTCGTGGCAATATTGATGCAAACATTGCTTTCTGTTTGTGTATTTGTGTGTTGCTGGTCTCTGTCAGTATTTATGCTTTAATTTGCAGCTGCTCATCATCCTCAGAGTCTGAAAAGGGAAAACACGTCTCAGACAACCTGACTGAATTTTTTTTTTTCCGTTTTTCAATCCTCCCCTGCTGATTTGTGCACAGCAGCTGGAGCGTCTGAGAGCCACCCCCCCCGCCCCCACTACCCGACCCACAACCCAACACCTGGGAGGTATATGTGACAAAGCAGGGAGGCGCCTGAAAGAGGATGAAAAACTGACCTATCACATCCCCATCGACTGAGTTAATTAATATAAGTAGAGGAGAGGATTCCTAGCTCACTTTTCACTCTATGGATTTGCTGTCTCCTCACATTTGCCGGGTTTTATGTCTGTTCAATGCAAACTCAATGTGTTCCGTCCTGCGGCGCGAGCGTGACAGCTCATTTTGGGACACGAGCCGTTTTGATGGGGCAGATTTTAATTGTGGCACAACAAAAGGCGGGGGCCCCTCTTTGTGACAGACTGATATGAAATCTACCACGAGTCGATGTCACATTGAAGCACGGAAAGCTGTTAAAGGGAGCAAACTCAATGGACGATATTTGAAGCTGAGGTTCCTTTAAATGTACTTTCTGTTTTGCTGCTCTCTTTGGGCACAAACATATTAAAGGAGGTACTTCTTACTCAAATTTAAAGACATAGGAGCAAGAAAGGGAATTCCTCATGGACTCTTAAGCACTTTCCACTGGTTTGAGGGCCGAAGACAAAAGAGTGGAGAGCATGTGCATCGGGGGGCGAGGCGAGTAGGGGGGGTGACACAAGCAGGACAGACAGGAAGACAGGCAGTGGAAGGTGGGAAATGGAGAGAAAAGGAAGGGAAAGAGAGCAAGAAAGAGCTCCAGTGCCTAGTCTTAATCTGAGCTGTTCTGATCAATAGCCCATTTCCCATTGTTGCCAGAGCTGTTCGATCGCTACACCACGGAATTAACACACCCACTTTAATCTAGGGGGAGAGGGGCGAGGGGGAAGGGAGGCAAGAAGGGGAGAAGGGGGCTTAAAGGGGGTGAGTGGGGAGCAGCTGTGGAGGCATTCTCAAATGAAATCAAATCTAATTGTTATCACTGTAGCTGCTGCACTTATTACTACCACTGTTCCAATTATCCATAGACCATATAGCTCACTTTTTCCTCCTCCTCAAAGGTGAGGTGTAAACTGGACGCAAATAATCCGAATTACTGGTTATTTGTTTCATTTTGCCAAGTGCAGATTGGATTGGGGGGGTTGTTGATGGTGCGGACGTCTCCGGAACAGAAATGGGCTCTGTGGTCAGGGACGGAGTAGCAGCCTGATCCCTCAGCTCAGATGAGCGGCTGCAAAGCGTTTTTAGCAGAGTTTTATTATTATCATACATGCAGTCATTCTGTGAGAAACCTTCTCAGGATCATAGTCATTTGAAGTATTTATTCTAGCTACACCATCCAGCAGCAGTTTAGTCTTTTTTTTTTTTTATCAATACAGCCTGACAAAAACAAATTACAAACACTGGAAAGCAATACTTCGCAAAATACAAAATATAAACCTGCTTGTTTAAATATAGTTTTGGAACATTCTTTTTTTTCAGTGTTTCTTTTTTGCTTTAGACTTGTTGATGCTCAGATCTATGTCTTCATAAACTAAGATAAAATATACGAGCAAGGGCATTTGAATAAGGTTGTTGTAATGTTGTTGATCAAAGTAATTTTGAAAATTTTATATTTATATTTTCAGAATAAAAAATGTCCCTGTTAATTTTTTTACAACCTTTTAAGCAATCTTCTTTAGTAGATACTAAAATTAGGCTAGTAGTTGACCAAAAGGCTTTTTGACAGCAAAGAATAAATAAATAAAGATAACACTTTTACTGTGTTGGACTAGTGGCCTGTGCAGGGTGCATCTCACATGCATGTTTGAGAAATTCTTGAATCTCCAGTGGCGGCCATTCAGGGGTGCCTTAACGCCTGCTCATATAAAAAGCCGCCTATTTTCCCAAACCTCCTCCTTGCAGCTTCAGTTCAGTCGAGCTTCCGCCTCACAGAGCACCCTTCTCCTGTGCTTCCCCCACACAGCTCCACCAGACTAGCGTCAGCAACGGTTAACTAACAAAAACCCGGTGGAGCTGCACGTCTGCTGAGCTTAACGAGAAGGAGGAGTGTCAGAAAGGGTTGGAGGTTTTTAAAGAGACAGAGGCCAATTTCAAGGCCTCAGAAATGGCTGTTATGCAAAGTTACATTTTTTAAAAGTTGCTTTTGATATATACAGTATTTTCATAACAACTTAAGGTAACAAAGTTACTCGATTGTGCTATAAAATAGCACCGTGTGCCTGAAAAACACGCAACACCCCCCTTTTAAATTGTTCATCAATATGTTTGTGTTGTCCTTCTTTTGTGTTGGTTGCCTTTCAATGGCTCTAATTCTTGTTATATGTCTCCAAGAGGCCTTGCACATCTAGAGACTGATTGGCATATTCATCTTTTCAAAATAGCTCAGTATCAGTCAGATTAGGTGGAAAGCACTTATGAACATCAATTTCAAAGCCTTGGCACTATTGAATTTATGTCTGGACTTTAACTGGGGCATTTCAACATGTAATTTAATATGCTTAGGATCATTGTTCTGCTAAAAGTGGAATCTCAACCCCAACTTCAAGTCGGTTGCAGCTTCTGATTTTCTTTCAGGATTTCCCTTTATTCTTCTCTGGACAATGTTTCATTGACTGTGACCAGCTGTCACAGCTGCCCTGCAGAAAACCATTTCCACAGAACCATGATGTCGACAGATTTCCTGACCTGAGTTGTGAATCTCTGCAGGATCTGCAGAATTACTATGGACTTCTTGGCTAATGCTCTGATTTCCCAGCATGTCAGTTCAGGTGGACAGCAATGTTTTGGCAGGTTTGCAATTGTGCCATACTCCTTTCAGTTTTCAGATTATGGATTAGACAGAGCTCTGTGAGTTATCCGAAGCCTTTTTTTATTGCTGTATTACCGATCTCTGCTTTAAACTTCACTACCATCCATGTTGTGTTGGTCTTCACACATAAAATCCTAATAAAACACATTGAATTTTGTGGCTGCAATGTGACCAACAGTGACAAAGTTCAAGAAGACTGCATTTGTCATATGCTTTTGGCTTTAAAGGGAAAAAAAGTTAGTTATTCTTGACCTACTTTAGTGCATCACAGGATGACACTTTGTAGCAATAACCAACCTAAATAGGGATCTGCTGAGGTAATAACCTTAATTTCTTATGATATAGACAACAGGCAACATACTAACAATGCATTGGTCACACAACATGGAAACGTTAATTTCAAGTCATAAAATATGGTGCAAGGTGTAGAGTTTATCTTAGACAGGAAATTTGTAAAGTAAAGG
Source organism: Poecilia reticulata (assembly GCF_904066995.2). Classification (NCBI taxonomy): domain Eukaryota; kingdom Metazoa; phylum Chordata; class Actinopteri; order Cyprinodontiformes; family Poeciliidae; genus Poecilia; species Poecilia reticulata. The sequence continues at coordinate 11,836,365 of NC_088845.1, forward strand.
TGCATTAAGCAATGCTTATATAGACTGAAAATAAATAAGTGATATTGTGTCATTAAAAGGAAACCTGATTTATGTATAAATATTAGCCAGAGGAAGCCTAAATCATTGAATCTAACTTTACTGCAAGATGTGACCGTGAGTTATTTAACCGTCTTTTTGATTTTCTCCTATAAAAATATTCCAACCAAAGTCAATCATGGTGAAACGGAGTAAATCAACCAATAAAACAGTAAACTCTGGGTTGATTTGTGCCCTCTGGAAGCTGAAATTGTGTTGCACATTCTCCACAGTGGATCTTTAATGTTCACGACTGTGAACTGCTGCGATCAAAGAAATCAAAGTGAAAGTCTTTTCCATTTCACAACACTGCATTCCCAGATTCATCTGCATTATTAAAGGGAATAACTGTGCTTTCGCAGTACCAACACTTGCATATATCTGTTAAGCACTGCTGTCTACAGCTTTAGGTGACGCCAGTGGGATCTTTGCTTGCCACCGTCCACAGAGGCAGCCCGAGGGAGAAAAACACAGCAGTGAAGCTCTTCCCCGCCACCTAAGGGCTACCAACCAACTTTTTCCTCCAATCCATTCTACTTATTCCACTCCTTTTGAAGTCATTTCATAACAGGGCAATTTTCTCGTTAGCGTTTGGCTTTAATTGTGGGTAATTAAGCGTGCTAGAGCGGTATAGAGAGCTCTGTTCGGAGGACTAGGGCGAAATTAGCCGTATGTCAGCTGTGAAATATGGGGTTAAGTGGGAGACGGGAGGGGAAAGGGAAAGGAGAGAGAGAGAGAGCCGAGGGGGGTCAGCGATTCCAAAACAGGGTTCACGCAATCTAAAGGGGGAAAACCGCTGTGGTTGTTGGGGAAGATGGAGAAGATGGCAGGAAAAAGGGAGGGAAGACGAGTGGAGTGTGAGAGACGGAGTTCAAATGAAAACAACTGCTCAACTGGTCTAAACTTTGGAGAGTGAAAATAAAATAATAGTGGTCATGGTAGATGGCCTCAGGTTAACTCAGTCCTTTGCCATTTTGTAAACATGAACAAAGCAACGTGTATACCAGTAGTTAAACTACATTGTATCAGTAAATACTATTACTACTACTAATAATAATAATATTAATAACAATAACCTTTTATATAATACGTTACAAGTTACATCAACTCGTCTCTAAGGGACTTCTTATCAACAGAGATTCACAAACACACACCAGAGTAAAAGTAAAATCGACATCAGAAAAAATTCAAAGAAAAAGACACAGAGAAAGCAGATGCTAAATATTTGAAATCAAACCAACTAAAATCCAAGACAATTCATTACAAAAATAAAAAGTCAAATATAACAATTACAAGTTTCAGACCCCTGAGAAATATGAACAGGGGGAAATATGAGAAAATTGATATTTTGAAGCTCCTTTTTAAGACGTGGAGCTTAAAGGAAAAATAATGTCTTTACTCTTAGGTATTGTTGATGAATTGTGGTGAAAAAAAAATGTTCAAGCCTCATATTATTTCATTTAATTGCATTCTGTTTTCTGAAACTTTGTATTACAATCTATTTCCAATGATCACTGTGCTGTTTCACACATGGACCAGTTAATTCTTAAGAAATTTACTAGAAAAATAACAAACCGAATCAAATGTAACTGACTGATCTCTAACTGGAAGAGATGATTTGATGGAATCAAACCACCACATTTCTTTGCATACTTATTAACAGATTACAGAAAACTACTTTGACTCAATTTGTCAAAAGCAGGTTCAAAACTTTTCCCTGGTAAATATGAATCTGGCATGATTAGCACAGGATGTCTCGCAGAATGAAGTGGTGAAATTACCAATATTTAGTTTTGTGCTGAAAAACTAAATATACAACAGTTAAAAGTGAAAATCTATTCCTTTATGTGCTTTTTTATATATATTCTGGTGTGCAGTTATGGCTAAATAATCTATGTTTTCTGGCCATAATTTCTGCTAATATCATTCCTGTATTTCACAGATAACTGCATTGACCAATGCTTAACCAGGGCTGTAACTAGAGATAGTTTCTACCTGGTTCCTCAAAATTTTTGTTCAAAAACCCTAGAATTCAATTCAGTATGCCTGAAACCACAAGTCGTTATATTATCAGCTTTTTTTTAGTGCTGTTTTAATAAACATGATGCGCTAGTGCACTGACAACAATCCTGAGCAGTGTTTAAAGCAAGATTTAGTAACAAGGTGGCATGTTTGCCCTTGCAGTTCCAGCAGAAAACATCTGTCCCTATGCAGCACATTGACTAGGTCAGTGATGGTTGATATTAAAATAAATAGAAAAATTAGCAACAGTGAGCTCATGCTAATTAAATTTTTTTGTCATGAAATTTGGTGGGGTTTTTTATTGTTTATCATACATTTTGCAGGAGATTTGTACAAGATGCCTACAATATTAGAATCTCTTGTTTATCTCTATAAATCTGCGTCCAGCTCCTGGTTTGCCTCAAAGTTGGAGCAAAGAAAGCACCAGTTTATTTAACAGAACCATAGCTTGCAGTGGTGAAAACACAACAAAAAATAGTGGATAGCAAGCAGAAGAAGCTGTTTATCACTGACTGACTGATGGTAAACCCTCGGTGTGAAACTGAATTTGGTAAAAAAAAAAAAAAAAAATCTCCCATTTCTGACTTCTGCAGAAGAACAGATAATAAATCAAATTTCAGTGACTTCTGTCTCACCTTTTCAGAAAGAACAGATTATGAGTCTCTTAAAAGATACTGTTGTGTACTATTAATTTACATATGCCGATAATATTCTGATAAATATCTGACATATTTAAAAACTGCTTCATCACCTGCTGTTTTAATGACTTTGGTCTTCAGCTAAGCGCAGGACAACAAATAATCCCATTTCACTGGTTACTTCCTTTAAAGAAATAGCACAACCGGAACCCTGAGGCGGCATTATTTATCACCAAGTGCAATGGCCTTCACACAAAACGACCCTTGATCACACTTTGCATTCGTTTGTGTTTGTATTTTAACCCCATAACGGTTGTAAATGTCCATGTGGCCATAAAGAGGATGAGGAATGATTTGAGTCATCGACTGTACTGTCAGATGCTCAGTGGATTGGGACTTACTCTGCTCGGCCCTTTATGAGCGTCCCAACCCCCCGTGGAACCATCCACAATGGCTATAATGAACCTGTTAAAGCCTCCATAAATATCGGCTCTGCATGCTTAGTGGTCGTTTGAATACCTCGGAAATAGACCACCGTTTGCAAACAAGGGGCTGGGCGTCGGAACTCGCCAAGCTAATACATAATCAATGTAGGGGAAACTCTCCCGCAGCAGACCTTCGATTCATACAGAGGCTGCAGATATGAAGTCGCTTAGAATAAGCCTGAAACTGCCTTATTGATCAGCACATTATCATCATCAATAGAAAAGGCTTTATTTGGGAGAAGTGAAAACGGCAGGGGTACTGAAAAGTCTGTGCAGAACAAAAAAAAATGCTTCAGAACTGCACTGGGAATCATCCTGCTGGTAATTCGGGGAGAAATTCAGGCTCTCCAGCAGGGATCTCGGTATAAAAGATGCAGTTTAGATGTGAGTTCAGGTTCTTGTAGACAAAAAGATGCCCCACATGGAGGATGATATCCAAGAGGAAGTTCAGTTTGGTTTTTTGATTCCTCTTCTTCTCTTTTCTCTTTGTGTGAATTACTTATGAGATGTCAGTCTCTTGTACTCGGCAGACAAAGCTCCAGAGTTCTTCCAGTTTGGAGGATTTCTGTCAGGGGAACCAAGCTATGAACAATACAAAACGGAGCTGGAAGGAGACCAATATTTTTCCCCAAATCAAACAAACTGCCAATGTGGTTTGTTCATGCATTATATTATGGATTTCCACCCAATTTCTCTTTCGAATTAGCAATTAACTTAGACTGGGCGTAAATAACACATGTGAATCATGGGCTATGTTCAATGCAGTCATTCTGCAGTTAATAAAATACCAGGTAAAATATAGCATCTCACCCAATGCAATAGTAACATGGAGCAAAAATCCATATGAGTGTTACAAAATTTGTCATGCCAACACTAAATATCCATGAACATCTTTTTCTGTGGTTATTGCAAGTCAGCCTTTTCATCAACAGTAAATATGGAGGAAGTGGATTTTTTTTTTTATCTCATATGTCATGTCCAAATATGATAATCTAAACAAAGATATTGAAAGTCAAATTTCTTAGTCTTTGTGATCAACCACAGAACAGCATGTAGACATCTATAGGGCAAACTCTTGTTTCTACCATCATCAGCTCTGGAATAAACTCTCTGAAAACCTGAAAAGTACTGAACTGTTGGCTTCTTTAGATCAGGACCGAAAACAATATTGTTTACTGCAGCTTTCGATCAAAGAACCTCACTAATGAACCGTTTGTTTGATCGCTGATGAGTGACTGACGTGTGAGAATGAAGATTCGTCTTAACATTCGTGTCTTTTTATGCAATGCTTTGAAGTGTTCGATACATTTAACTTTTCCAAGAAATATTTTCCATTTAACTCCTTTCATTTGATTTCCTGTAAAGCACTTTGGACAGCATAGAGCTAAACTATGGGCTATCTCAGCTCTATGCTGTCATCTGTTTCATTTAAATGTTTTAATAGAATTATTGTTGCCAGTAATTTAACTTTACCCTGCTATGGCAATATACGAGCAAATTAGTAAATTATTGCAACTTGGTAACAGTAACATACTGACAAGGACTTTAGAGCAACAATTAAAGTATTCACATAGCCTCACTTAAAAAACAGACACATATCGCAAAGGGTTTTGATGCTTTGAAGGTAACAATGAATTTAAATGCTGAGTTTAGCTATTTGGAAGTTTGGCTCAATATTAATCCCTTGGGTCTTATCATACATGTCAAGAAATATTGAAAAAACATCACACTTTGACACTTTGACGAATGAGTTGACTTGAGGTTATCTCTGGTAATTTTCTCTCTGAATAGATTTACTATGCCTACAAGCCGCCTAAATACATAAACCAAGACGATGCAATACAAAGAGGCAAAATAAGACTTTCAATTAGTTGGTTTGCAGTAATGCAGCTGAAGACTAGCTGATCTTCCTATTTGCAATATTCAGCAGATCAATGCAGCTTTTGATAAGCGGTAGAGAAAGGTGCTATTGATTGATGTACTTAATATTAAAGAATAAAATCACACATAACTACATAGAAATGTGGCTCTACAGTTTTAAAATTCAACACAAGTATTAAAGATATAATTCAGATTTCTTGAATTATATCTGCAATACCTTTAGCTCCTCAAAGGTATTACCCAAATTATTACAAAGCAGAAGTTCCAAGCAGCATTCTGAATTTTGACGCTTATGTTTGTTTTGACCTTGAATAACATGAACTTCAAATCAACAAAGAGGTCAGGCTGAAAATGCTCAGATGACCAATGTGTACCTGTTACACAAGAGGATGGTGCTTAGATGGAGATTGTCATGATGTGTCTCTTAAAATGTGTTTTTCTTTATAAACACAAAGAACATTTTTTTAAAAATGTAGCACTGGTTAAAAATATGCGACTGAGAAATATGTAAAATACTTAAGACAACTTGCTTTAAGATGACGTGGAAATACCCAAAGTGAACAAAAGACCTTGAAGTGTGGAGAATGTTTCATAAATAAAATTAATTGAAGAAAAAGCAAAAAAATAAAAATAAATCTTGAAAAGCAGCATCTTGAAAGTCCAACACTGGATGCAATCCTGCATCAAAGCAGCAGCTCTTGAGTGAAAGTCAGCGGGACGTCAAAGTTAAGAGTCTCACTTCTCTGTGTTTGGGAAGGAGTTCTCTATAATAATAATAATAAACTGAGCAGACCACCCGAGGTCACAACAACCTTCAACAGTGCTTTCAAACTGAATGAAATTCCCTTTTATCACAGCATCTGCATGTTAAACGTGACCACATTTCTTAAAAGTAAAATACTAGTTGTCCACAAGAAACAGCCATATATGTTTTGCACAATGTTTTGTGTTTTTTTGGTCAGATTTAAGGCAGTAGCACTACCAACATGAGGTGGAAGTCAAACTTGAATAGTTGACTTTTATTTTCAGAGGGCCTCTCCAAATTCTCACTGGCCCCCATCTTGCCACCCTGTTAGAAATTTTCTATATGCGCCCCTGTTACAGGGGCGGTTCTATCAGCTGTACATAAAAGTTGGTGCATAGCAAATATTTGGTTGATTTTATTTTATTTATATTTTTTTGGGGGGGGAGGCGGGAGGGGCGCTGGGGGAGGGGTTCCACTGAATAAAAAAATACTCAAATAAATTATAAAGTTGCTATGCTTGTGATGTGTTGGATAACTTTTAAATAAAAAAAAGAAACAAAATCTTTCCTCTGCAAAGTTCCACTTCCCCTGAAGGTCTTTTACTTTTTATCGTGCATATTTGTCCCTGAACAACACGCCCCGAGGCACAGCGATGTGTGAAAAAGCAAATGTAAGCCAGGAACTCTTTCGCTGTGAAGGAGACAGTTGCAAACTTCCAGATATGTTTGAAGAGAGCGCTCACAGGCTGCATCAATCAATTTCTACAGGAGAGGGGCACGGTTTCCCCTCTCACCCACGAAGTGCATCATATTTCTCGTGAGAATCTAATTTCTGGCGGCTTTCTCAATTATTAATGCCATCTGACTATAACCGAATAGGGAAGTGAGGTGCTTACCTTCACCGGCGCACCTTCATTGACTTGTCCAGCAGCTCCCTCCTCTTGGGCTGGAACGGGAATCCTGTTGACATGCGTGGAGGACTGACGGTAACTGTGCCGTTTTAGGAGCTCGGACAGCGCATCCTTCCCCTCCTCTGCATTTAACTACTCTGCACTGACGTGATGAATGAGTAGTAACGTGACTGAATACCGGCGCGAACGAAAAAAAAAAAAAAAAAAGAAAGAAATTGCGAGAGGTGTGGAAGCGCACTGCTACACACAGAGAGGAAAAAGTTATCTCCAAAAAGTTGTCAAGATTAAAAAAAGAAAATGGACTCCTCTCTAACCTGCTGCTGTCCGAAAGTGGTTTGATATTACTTTACAGGAGCGGAGCGTGAAGAAGAAAGCGCAGAGATTTGGTCAGAGGCGCGCAGGGGGAGCGATCCGGGCGCATGGGGAGGGATGAGTGCGCAGAGAAGGAAGAAGGGGGTTTGGGAGGTGGGGGGGTTGTGGGGGTGGGGGTAACAGAGAAGGTGCTGAGGCTGAACCTCCACCTCACATCAGCATCTAAGTTTCTATCAGCTGCGGACTGCGTTCTGCACGCGTTGCCTCGGCTGAAAATTGACCCGCGCGGTGTGGTGAAGTGGTCGCACATGGAAAAATATATGTAGACGGGCGGTGGTGGCCGGGAAAGCGGATCGATCGGGTTATAATTTTGTCCGAAGTCGAGGGGGAAAATAAAGTTCACGGAGGAATGAAATCTGAAAACAGATGGCGAATCCCGTCGTCTCTAAATAAGATTCGATCTTCGGGGATGGAGTGTGGATAATATTTGGTTGGACGTTTGATGAAAATGACGGAGGGTGCAGGTGGAGGTGGTAGTGGGTGGGATATGATGTGTCTGAGGACAGAAACTAAACTTGGGGAGAGGACGACACTGTGTTTTTTCAGATCCATCCGAGGATCTCATCCCCTTTCTCATTTGCCCCCAGTCGCACACAGGACGGCCCCCCTCCTCCCACCGCCTTCCTCCCCCGCAAAGAGGGCTGCGGGTGAAGGGAGGAAAAGCAGAGAAAACAAGAATACCAAATAAATGAGAAATTTTCGTACAGGCCCCGCTTCCGTGCGTTCCATGCTAGCAATAACAATTAAATATCGACCGCTTTCCCGGCCGGAGAGAACCTGAGATACCCAGAGACTGCCAAGTACCAAACCCCCCCCACCCCTCCCTGCTTCCCTCCTCTCTCTTCCATCTCTCCCCATCTTCCACATATGCACTCACTCACTCCTCCTCTTCTCGATATCCCCTCCCTATACACCTTTTTCCCTTCTAATCCAAGTCCATCAGGCCAATCTCTTCTAATTTGGTGTATCTCATTTCTCTTGATTCCATCCCACAACCCATTTCAGCTTCACTTTTATCATTGCTGATTTGAGAGGGTGTGCAGGGGGGGGGGCTCGGCCCGCGCCGCAGAGTCCCATTTTCAGTCGGTGCAACAGGACTTCCTCACACCATGCGTGGCAGTTTATGAAAATCAATTATGAGATTGAGATTCACGTTGTTTGACTCCAAGAGGTTTGAGCACAAGCTGTGCGAGTGGCTCACTCCGTCTCATGTTCACACACACTGCTGGTTCAGATGTTTGGCTTTCAGTCAAGGTGAAATAGAAAGTACACCCTCACTGCATTCTAGGGTTTTGAAGCAAGACACGATAGAAATGACCTGGCATGGTTCTGAAATGTTATAAAACAAAAGGTCCAATACCTTTATTGCCTAATAAAAAAAAAATTGCATTAATCCGTAAAGCCCCCTCATACGTAGACCTTCAAACACATGTTGATTATGTTCTGTTGATTTACACGTCACTCCATCGGTGTGTCTGCCTTGCTCTGTAAAGTTTAGCACTCCAGGACTCATTTTGTTTTAATCTGTACCCCAAGAAAATAACACACACACACACACAAAATCTCCAACCATCTATCAAAATCAACCATTTTTGATTAAACATTGCTTCGGTTCATTGAGGTTCCTGGCCGCTTGTTCAATATTTCACTTGAGGTCCCACCGCAGTATTTTGCAGGGACTGGATTCTTTTCTTTTCAACCATCCGATTGTAGATTTGCTGCTGTGTTTGGAAACTTTGTCCTGTTTTGTGACCCGTTTTCAGCCTAATTTCAGATGTGTCACACAGATGTACTCACATTTCCCTCTAAAATAATTTGCTATACAGAAGAGTCATTGGCCCTTAATGACTGTAATGTATCCAGGTCCCCGGTCATGAAAAAACTCTCCATTTTATGTATTGAAATATTTCAGTAGTTCTACCAATACTAATATGTTCACAAATAGAGAGAGTACACACACTCCAACCATCCATCAATCCAATCAAATACACTGCAGAGATTGTGATATAAATAGCAGCAAAGTCGTTTTTGTTGGCCCAGGTTAAAAGCTTACGTATTGAGGTCAATTACAACTATATCACAATTTTTTAGCTTGGAATAACTTCCTGGACTCTTGAGTGTCAAGTTTCAAGAGCTGCTTTAACGGTTTGTTCATATGCCAAAGCCTGGAATCACACTGACCGAACAAAAAGCGGTGACCTAGTCCACTGTTGACCGTTTTACTACTTCTAGCAGCCTTGTACATGAGTAAAGCTGCTGAGTTTAGTGCACAATTAAAGCCTGTAAATCTAAGGAGAACGAGCTGCTTTTGAAAAAGAGGACAGATGGAGCAGGAAACATTTCAAAAGAGCTACAACCGGGTTTACCATGGAGAGGTGTCACATGCTGCTACTGGCTTCAGGACCATGGACAGAAGCTGCATGGTGATACTGATGGTAGCAGCGTGTTTAAGATGGGCAGCTGTTATTCTTATGGGACAGTGACGGACTTCAAAGGGCGTCTTTCGACTATGAGACCTGGAATGTTTTTGTTTCCAGAGTTTTCACCAACCTTGCCCATTTTCCTGTGAGCGTTTCCACTGTGATACATTTCCCTTAAGTCATTGCACGAGATGTAAATCCTGTGATTTTCTGCAATAAAACTAAAACTGACGATTCTCTCACTTTTGAGGCAGCAGAAAAGGATGAAAGACATGCCTGCTATCGACATCAAACCCCAGTTTTCTAGCCATAAACTTCAGATGATTTTACAGTCTTTGCCCTATGAAATTGTAGTTTTACTTCATCTAAAGTCAGAGGAAGTTTGTCATGTTGAGTGGTATTTGATAAATCAATCCTGAGAAATACTGTATGTTCCTTAAACGCTGCAAGGAATATGCAGGCATAGAAAACAGATAGATGGATACATTTATTTTCAGTAGCTTTCATAAAATACTGGTTTTGATGTGTGTCCTTCTGTGAGCTACTGTAGTAGTTTTTAAAACTATATAGATTATCCTGAAATCTGTGTTCTTTATCCAACAGGGAACATTTGGAGCTGCAGACCTTAGAAGACAAACTGGTCGCTCCGTTCCTCCCAAACAACGTCCTGCCCTTGATTGACAGGGACCCTTGGATTTGTGCAAACTGTGGAAAGACTACCAGAGGAGCAGCATCATGTTATCTGAATCAACTTTTCAAACGAACTCCACAACTATCAAAACTTTCTCCATCATTGTCGCTGTCTTCTCCCTTCTTTATATATTTTTTTCCGCCTCAGAACTTCTGTCTGCTCCCACCCAAACTATTCAATTTCTATTTATTTGCCCCTCGGTTCTCCCCCTCCCCCGCCCCCCACCAAACCCTCGTCATCCTCCTTCTCATCTCTCCTTTTTTCACACCTCTACGCATCTCTTCGCTCACCATTAAAAGCCATTCTTCTCCTGTTGTCTCCCTAATTCTCCATCCCACCGTCTTTTCCTATTTTCCCTCGCACTTCCCTCCACCTCGTTATCTCCCCCATTTGACTTTAATTAGTTAATGCATTAATTATCTACGCCCCAATACCTGCACTATTAACTTACCCTCTCCTCCCCGTGGCTCCCCTTTCTGCCTCACCTCCAGGCCTCTGAGCAGGTCGGACGCACGGGCAGGGAGGCACAGCCGTGCGCACGCACAGACGCACACAATCGCTCTGTCCCCGTTCCCTCTCTTACCCCATGCTTCTTTTTCACTCTATTTCTCGCTCTTCCACTCTTTGCCCCCTACCTATTTCCCCCCCTCAAGTCATCTCTCTCCCCCCCGTCTATCTCCTTTCTGCCCCCCTATAGCCTCCTCTCCTCTTTTTCTCTCTGTGCCTTGCAGTCGCCTCTGCCGGCTGGTCTCTCTCCCCGGCGACGGAATTATGAAAAATGCGCCCATCGACAGAGCGCCTCAGCTTCGATTAGCCGAGATGGGACATGACAGGCCGCGATCAATACTTATACCGTCCTATAACGTGTCAACTAATGAATCAATCTCGGCTAAATTTTCCATTTTTCAAAAGCCGACGCGAGAGACTGGAATATCCTCTTTTGTAAAGATATTATTATCGATTTCGTCGGCAATTTGACATCGGGGGTAGTTAATTCCACTCTAGAATAAAATTGAAAACACTTGAGATTGAAGTGAGAGAGGGAGAGAGGGGAGCGAGCGAGGGAGGGAGAGGGGAGAGGGAGGAGAGGGGGGAGGCAAGGGCAGGCAGTAGGGGAGGTGGAGACGGCTGTTGACTTGATAAAAGAGAATGGGAAGATGGAAGGAAAGGGAAAAAGTGGGGAGGAAGAAGAGGTACAACTGGTGGACACGGAGGACACAACAGCAGTCTATCTATCTATCTATCTATCTATCTATCTATAAAAAACAATATATACATTGAAAGGATTCCATGAAAATCTTTACAGCCTTTATAAAACCAATCCAACCTCTTTGCAATAAAATCCTGCGACATCTTTTAACTTTGTCCCATTTTATTTTGTGTTAAAAAAAGGTGATAACATTTTTGCAGAGATTTCGCATGGTATTTCCTTCTCGTTTGTCATTTCTTCCATTTACAGTACTTCGAAAAAATAAATAAATATTTGCACCCCTTGACTTTTAAGGCGTCTTTATATTTTATTGGGATTCTGGGTGAAATACCAACGCAAAGATGTGCATCGTTCTACTACTGTTTCCCCTCCTGGCCACAGATTTCCACAGATTCTACGTTGGACAAGGTTTTGACTTTGACTAGGCCATTTCAACAGATGGCTATAACTGGATAGAAGCGTTTCTATTGTAATTTTAGACTTTCATTCTAAAACTGACATTTTCCCACTTGTTTTAAGTCCTTTGCAGCTTCTTGCTGGGTTCCTTCTAGGACAGCTCATCCATCTTCCCATTGAGCAGAAGGAAAACATTCCCACAGCATGATGCTGCCCACATCATGTTTAACGGTATGGATGGAGTGTTGGTGTGATGCTCAAATTGCCACCAAATATAACATTTTTCATGTAAGCTAAACCAGAAATTCTTTCTTTCAATGACATTTCTCTTCTTACCACTTTATTAGTAAAATAAATAAATAAGCAATCTTAAACAAGTGTGCTTCTTTGTGTCATTTGTGGCTGCAATGTGAAAAAACCTGAACAAACCTTCAAGGGGTATGAATACTTTTGCATGGCACTGTAATGTGCGAAAGCTTCTCCGTTCATAGACTTTAGTTCAGTCGGCCTGAAGAAAAAAGACAGACGCCTGTATGCTGTGTGTTCAGTCCTTTAAGTTATGAACTAACCCCAGATTAGAGAAACAGCTCTACATATTAACCAACTTTCTGACATGTTAAAATTGCTCACACACTGGAGTGCCCGGTTTAGTGTGTGTGTGTGTGAGTAGAGACAAAAGCAAGGCAAGGAGTCAGCATGTGTGTCAGAGTGAAATATAGATGGAGGAGGCCGGTGCGTGTGAGGGTCAGCGAGGTGCAGTGTAACTGTCGACAATCACAGCCTTATTTACCTGTCAAAAACACTATCATCCCACACAGCCCGAGCCAAGCAATTTCTCCTGTCTCTTCCTCCCTCCTCTCCCACTTTCTCTCCCTCTGTCCCTCTCTCTCTCTCTCTCTCACCCTCTCCCTCCACCTCCAATTACAACCCAGAGGGCTATTTCTCTCCAGGACAAAAACACTACCCACAAGCCATCCCTCTCCTTTCCGATAGCCCTCTTACTCTCTCCCTGTCGGTTTTTTTTCCTACCCTTCTGTCTCTTTCTTTTCCCCCACCGCTCGCCCTCGTCCTTTTCCTCTGCTGAGAGCTGGAGAGTGGAAATGAACAAGCTGTAAACACACACCACTTATCGCGCTGTATGCTGTTGTGTATTTGTCGGAGGAGGCTGGAGAGGTGAAGGCTCTGGTATATGAGGCCAGAGGTGTTGGCTACCGAACCAGACTAGCAGACAAGAAATAAAGATGCACCACAGGTTGGAAGGCAGTTTGATCAATGCACCATTTGGTGATCACTTTACCCCCTTTTTTTGCTCTAAAACCACTACTAAGACTTGCTGCAGAGCAATAACACTTTTAAAGTATAATGCATGCTCAAGAAAGGCGGCAGACATTCTTCCTTCTACCAAGCTCCGCATAAAAGTACCAAATGTTTCTTCCACACTTCCAAGAATGTCTCTTAGTACGGTGCCTTGCAAACTTTTCCCACGTGTTTTTATGAAACTATAAACTATAATATTTTTTTTATTTGGATCCTTACTTAATAGATTTCCACAATTTTAAATTAGCGACTCCAACATGATGTGAGGATTTTCGTCCATCATAGATAAGGAAGCTGGTCAGAGATGATGGGAAGATGGATGAAGGTAAGAAAACCTGCTGGAGGCTGAAAAACACCAGGGAAGAAGCTAAGCTTTCTGATAGAATGTCCTAGTCTAAGTCCACAATTGAGAATCTGTGTCGGGACTTGAACTTTACTTTTTTAGTATCCTTTATTTAAACTTACTGAGACTGAGCAATTATGCAAAGAAGAAGAAGTAAAAAAAAATTAACTGCAATGAAAGCTAGGCTTTTATTTTTAAAACACTTCACAGTTGTTCACTACTCTGTGCTAGTGTAGGACATAGAATCTCCCCTAAAAACTTTTCCAAGTTTGTAGTTGTCACATGATAAAATTTTGACATGTCTGAGGGATAAGAACATGTTTGTTAAACACTGTACCAGACACAGACTGAATTTGTCTTTAAAAATTATTAAAACTTGTGAAAGTCCATTTTGTAAGTCAACTAAAATATTTTTAGTTTAATTGGTCAACTAAAATCCAATTGAAAAGTTGGTCTTTAAAATGTTACTATGATGAATATTCTTTGATGAAACACAACATCCGTCTAATAGAAAATAAAGCCCAGGATTTGATGGTATGACTTCCATTCATAAATTGCATAGGGAATAAAATTAATTTCCCTTGAATATCTACATTATGATAGCATTTGGCCTCAAAGCGAAAAGTTTACTAAAAAGGTAAATGTACTTGAAAATTTTATGAATAAGTTTACGGGTTAAGTCAAGTAGAAATTTTAACTTAATACATGCAAACTTCTCCAGCTAAAGTATTAAAATGTTTCTAAAATGCCATTACATCCAGATCTTTTAGTTGCATGATAAACAGGAACATCGATTCTGCTTTTCGTCTCAAAATCAGACGTTTCATCTCACGTCTGATGCTCGACTGGTTGGCGTTTCGTTTCCCGAGCGGCGTCCTGATGCTTGCAAACGAAACATGTACAAAGACACACACACACAGACACAAACACCCAGACTGATAGAGGAGCTGTCTGTCTTCCTGACCAGCACTGTGAAAAGGCCATCTGACAAAGCCATTAACAGGGTGGTGTAATGCCTGTGTGTGAGGAGAGCTAAACGACACAAAAAGACATTCATGGGCACTACCATGACAGGAGACGCACGGTGACAGCTGACGGACTGACTGACTGACTGACTGGTGGCTGTGCTGACGATAAAGGCAGAGTGATTCCGACACCAGAGATATGGTGTGATGGAGACCAGACACATTATATAAAGCCTGTCAGAGAGAGAAAACATTCAGATATTCTCGAAGGCTGCCGGATATCTGCACAGATGAACGGGTTAACACAATCCATCGCTGACCGTGTTGACCCTTAAACACGAATGTCTTCAAATCGATCAGAAATGTAACTAAACTGGGGCCAAGTTTGTGCCATCAAGGTGTTTGAATACACTCTTTATCAGCAAATGCATAGCACTTTGCTGCAAATTACAGAGGAATTCAGATCCTACTTTAAGACACTGGCTCATGATGGATTCACCGACGCAAAGGCGGGAAATAACAGACGGTGAAACAAAAGGAGAGACTGCACAGAGATTCAAAGAAGGGAGGCAAAAAAGAAACAAGACGATGTGAGGAACAAAAGCAGAAAAAGAATAATGTTGGATTCAGTGTGTGTTTTGTGGTGTGTGCAGGCAGAGGCAGCTAAGCAGAACCAGCCAACCCTCACAAACCAATCAGGCCTTCATTAGGCCGGGCGGGAAGGATCGATGGCCAGCCCGCATCAATTAAACAGCACCCGCACAGCACTATATATAAGAATATATACACAGAAACCCTCTATACCCTAACACCCACCACCACGCATACACGCCTCTCACACACACTCGCCTAACATTTGACAGCAACACTTATGCACAAAGGTAAGATGAGCATGCAATTTGCAACCACTTTCACACCAACGCTTCATATACGGAGCCGTCCATATTTACCATCACCCTCTAGAAATAACCTCACACTGAGAAAAACATATCCAACCTTTAATTTAAGTGCATGTTTTAACTTTTTTCTAGTAAATGTTAAACAAAAGAAATTACAGTTGTTAACAAACTCACCATCTATTGGCACCACTAACAGTTCATGTAATAATTATTGGAATATTTGACCCAAGTAGATCCCAGAGTCAATGAGTCAACCTAAAGATGCTTCTATCACTTCTATATGCAAGTGATAGAAGTGTGAATAAAGACAGGAAAAAAAAACCTTTCTGATCCACTATCATAAACTATATCATGTTAAGTTCACTAAGTGTTCTTTGCAATTTAACTGCAAGTACCAATTTTGGTCAGGCAAAATTAAAATTGAGCATTTCAGGCTCAATCTGTAAGACTTCCATTAATCAAAAGAGGAATATTTGGGAAAAACACCTAGAGTCACTGTACGTACGGGAGAACGTCTGGGATGATGTGGGTCTGATTATTTTCAAAAAGAGTTCATGGCGTCATGGGCTGATTAAAGTACTAAAAGATTTTGAATGAAAATCTGTCAAGTTGTTCCAGGAAACTGAAATAAGCCCTGGTTTCTTTTCAAGAGAACAATGATCCAAGGCATATGGCCAAACCATCGCAGAAATGGCTGACGAGACACAAGATTAACGTTCTTCAGTGGTCATTTCAATTCCAACACCAAAACCCCATAAAAAACCTGGTGCAAGCTGAAGAGAAGACAGTTTGCATGATAAACCCTGAACCAGGATTATCTGCTACGGAGAGAGAGGGAAAGTGAAAGATCCTTTTATCGGCATGCTCCAACTTTGTCAAAAGTGTTAGAAGAAGAAAACTAAGAGATTTTCTATCAGTAAGAAATTGTTTTTACAAATGATCAAAAACTGTGAAGTGCCAATGACAGGTGGTTTTGTGACAAATTATAAATGGACCTATATTAAAAGATTGATTTAAAAAAAAAAGAAAAATGTGTTGTACCTTTGACATTACGCACACAATGCTTTGCTACCACTTTTTCAGATACAAGAAGAGAAAAGAACGCAAAAATGAAGTTATATATACAATCTTCTTCTGAGAAACTCAAAAGAGCTGTAAGATCCTGGCAACATCCTGTAAAGGTGTGTGTGTGTCTGCATTTTCATACACACCTGCAGCTCTTCGACATTGTGGTCACAGTGACCCATCCACTCGCCCTTTCATCCCCGGCTTACACTCAAACATCGATAACACCCAATTACACATAAGCTCACACTTGGCAGGTCCTGAAAACACACAATTACATGCACTCCGGACACACATTTTATTAACACTCAATTACACACGCGCATAAATCACAGACAAATCGTGCACCCGTGAGGCTGGAGACCGCTGTGTGAGGGACATACGGTTTTATTTTGGCCAGGGCCCTCATAAAATGTCAGAAACTACTGAGAGGATCGCCTGGACTCCGGAGAAAAAGACAGAGCAGCGCCCTGTAGTTTGTATGTAAATATGAAAACAATAAATGGTCACAGTGGACATTGCTTAAAGTGCAATGTCCAGGGCAATATTGACTCAATATTTCAAATTAGACGACGTTCACTGGAAGTTAAGAAAAAAGTAGTGATGATGTCATCCGACACAGGGCAGGTTAAACTTTTGCTTTGTGAGAATTATTTTGCTTTTTCTCTGAACAAATGATAAAACATGAAACAAGAAAGACTCTCAGATTCATCAGACAAATGATTTTTATATCTACATGTTTGGTGTGATGATATAGATCAATATGAAATATCTGATGCACAGTAACACTGCAACCAACACATAAACCACATGGAGGTTGTATACTATGCATATTAAATGAGACTCATGAAGTTAAGTACAAACATCAGGTCAAGAACTTATTTTACTCCAAAAAAAGTAATAATCTCAACTCTATTTTCATTTCTTTATATTGTGATTCAAGGACAGATTTTCTTTTGATTGTCACATGTTGAAGAGGCGGAGAACCCAAACGCAGAGCAGAAGTAGGCAGGATAAATGGGAGGGTGAAGTTTATGAAGAGAGACAAACTTGCCGTAAAAACGTTCATGGGGAGAAAATGAAAAGCAGGAAACAAAAGGAGAACAGCGCAACAAGAAGCCTAAGAACTGAGAAACAAGATGGGAGACAGAGGGAACCTGAAGGAGACCGATGAGGGATCCATCCATCCATCCATCCATCCATCCATCCATCCATCCATCCATCCATCCATCCATCCATCCAAGTGTTGATGCACATAAAATATCAGCATGAACATTATTTAAAGCCAGCTTTCTTTGTGAGAAAGAAACATGAAGTTCACTTTCCCACTGAGAAGACTGTGTGCTTCTTCTCAAACAGCTGGACTGATACAAGTTTCCTCCGATAAAATAGGCCCTCCCTTAGCCGCGCTTCAGAGAAACGCAGCGTGGAGAAAATATTCCACCCGCAGAATAAATGTGTTTGTATTGGGCGATTACCGGGCCGCGCTTCCTGAGCCCCGCGCGTCACCTGCTCACCGTGGCATTGACACGTCAGTCTCCCACGGCTAACGCAATGTGACAGTGTTGAGATTATAATATCTGGCCCGCATTACCGGGCATTAGCGCCATTACCGCACCCCGCCCACTCAGGTGGGCCACTCCGGGACCGAGGAGAGGAGAGAAGAAGAGAGGAGGAGGAGGGGGGTGGAAATCAGGAAATTGAGGCAAAGGCGCAGGATGACGAGGAGATGGATGAATTTGAGAAAATGGGAAAGGCAGTTTAGATTCAGTAAAAGGCCTTAGCAGCTGTGGGGAGAAGGTATAAACATCTGACAATCAGATGGGGAAGATATGGCACTTTAGGAGGATGCGTTCAAGGAGAATAGTGTGGATCGCAACTAAAGCATTTACTGAATAATGATGATGAAATGTGGCATCCACCTCACCAGAGTACATGAGTTTGGGTATCTGTGTGTATGCGTGTGTGTGTGAGTGTGTGTGTTGTGACAGAGGAGGTTCTGCTGTGTGGTAATAACAAAGAGAAGGGGTGCGAGGGGGGCAACCCAATTGGATAAAGCCATTTTAATAATGAACAGCTGAACAAGCACCATCACTTCACATGATTTAATATTTACACCATGCCACGCCTGGTTTCATATTGCTTTTCCAGGGCCTTCATTTGTTTCACCCAAAGAAAACACTTCTATTCCGCAGCCTTGTTGTTTTAATTAAGGAAATTAATAAATAAGAATAAATTAATGTGGCCTCCTTGCCTCCTCCTGTACCCCCAGAACTGTGGCAAGCACCATCTCCCGCCTAGCTGCCTGCTCGCCTTCATGGGGATGTATGTGCGTGCCATAATTAACGCTTAATAAGTAAGTGATTCATTATGATTAGCGTGCGGATTCGCCGTAATGGCCCCTCTCTGTGCTAGCAATCAACCTCACTCTGTTTATCCACACATAAGCCTCCTGATCCATCTCTGTCTGCAGCTCCCCCCAGTCTGCACATCCAACACCATGCACCATCCCTCTGGTCCTGATGCTGGGCCATTTGTTGGGCGGCTGGCGGAGGTCTCTATCAATCCGAGTGTCATTAAGCAAGATGAAGAGGAGGAGGAGGAGGAGGAAAGGAGGCTCATTGTCATCAAAGTGGTGACTGTCAGTATAAGAAGATTACTCATTTCTGTGATGCAGTTTGAAAGTGATAGATACCTTTATGTAAAAAAAAAAAGAAGGAAACTGATGCATTTGCCAAGTATAATGCAAAGTTGGTGCAAGGACAACTTCATGTTTTAAGAGGTGAATTGTTATTCCTCATAAAAGAAGGGATATTTCCTCAAACTCAAGGAATGAATGTGATTAATTTCCTAGTGATGTAATATTTAGGGGGAGGCATGGGGGGGATGTTCAGGCACTGTGACTGTTGTAATGTGATAAAAAGTAATTTAGCTGAAGTCTCGTGGGGCAGCTTGATTATTGTATGAATTGTATGAATTGGATTGTGTTTTGATGGATAAATGAAAAGACTGATGTCGTGCGATAAAAGGAGAATTATTTTGTGGCAAGAAATTTAAAGCCAGATAGTGATGCAGGGAATCGGCGTGTGGCCCCTGCCTTTGCCAGTCTTCCAGGCTCCTGTGACACCAGTCCCCAACGTCTATACTTACAGGTGTTGGGCTTCCCTGATGCCAGCTTGCAATGGGAGATTCTGCCAGGAGATGAAGCCTGGGAGAACATCGCCCCCTGGATCATTGGGGTATGGAGGGGAAGTGGATTTCAATGGAAAATGAATGGAAAAGGAGCTTATGTATGTTGATGTTGAATATGAATGTGGACTACGGAGTGAGCGATTGACAAAGACATAAAAAAGCTGATCCCTGATATGAGTAATTGAAATGAGCTTCCTGTATAGGGTGGGTGGCCGGCTTAGAGAAGAGGTGAGATGAACTCGTTCCATTTAGGGAGAGCATGGGACAGAGGCACTGCTCCCCGTCAGCAGAAGGAGCCGAGTTTGTCCATCTGACCCGGATGCCTCCTGATATTTCTTTTTGAAGGTTTTTTTTTATGTGTCCTGCTCAGAAGAGCAGACCCAGAATCAACTGGAGAGACTTTATGTCCCTCCTAGCCTGGGAATATTTTGGGAATCCTCCAGAATGAGCTGGAGAGTGTTGTTGGGTAGACGGACGTCTGGGTTTCCCTCCTGGATCTGTTCCAGGGTGATATGATCTCAAATAAGTGGCAGACAGCAGATGAATAGATGGAAACCGAAAACCGAGCACTGTCATAATGCAATCGCTGTTTGAACTAGTAGTGTGAATCTTTGACACACTTGCCAGCTAAATTGATTCACTGAAATAAGATTCAGTTGTTTGGAAGCACACAAGCAGGAGGGAATATGAGCACGAGATCTCCGGGCAGTAATTCATTTAGTGTTTTCTACGAGACACCCAGCGACAAAATAACTGCAAAAGTAGCTGAGGATTATCATAGGATGAGAGTGTGCCTCGCAATTAAGTTTTACAGGTGCGTGTGCGTGCGTGCGTGCGTGCGTGCGTGCGTGCGTGCGTGCGTGTGTGGTAGGTGGAAATATTTTTGAAAACATGGAAGCACAATAGCACCAGGTGAGATTTCTTTACAAGGCCAGATAGAAAAGAAGAACTTAGAGCTTGTAGGATGTCTTCGAATTTAAAGAAGGAACTCAAAATAGTTTGGTTTTATCCAAGTTCTCATGTCTGGTTCTTGTGTTTTGAGTCTTTTTTTTTTGTTTATGTGATTTAGCTATGTTTAGTGTTTATAAGCTGTAGTTCTGGTTACTTAGCATTTAGCAGACATTTCTCCTGAATTTCTTTAATATTCTTGTGTTTTCCATCAGATCCATAGGTTGCTCCCTTCACAGCTGCTATGCATTACGCTGGCTAGACTGACCTGATACTGGGTCCTCTAATCACTTCCTGAGCATTATGGGTACATAATCTTCTGTTGTGTACCCATTCAGTTCCATTTCAGGTCGACTCTTATTGATTTTCTTGCCATTTCTGCTTCCTCCTGAGTTCCTGCACGTTCTACTTTGCCACAAAGCATGACCAAAGAAGAATCCAGAAATGTATTGCAAACAAAGATCTGCAATCTCACAGGAAGTGTTTGTTCAGGTGGTCTTTGTCGACAGGATACGCTGATAGGTTGAGGTGGCTTCCCATCTACAACGGAGGTAAGAAACATGAGAAGGGACCCGGGCAAATAAAATAATTGTAGTTAAAAAGACAAACAACTCTGGAACGTACTCAATGACAGAAAATTGCTCTAGATTTTAGATATTTCTCCTCTTATTGTTGGTTTCCTATTGCTACTGCAATACAGGTTTTAAAGGCTACTGAATAATTGTGGAAAACAAGTTTTCCTCAGGGCAGTTTGTCAAATTCATGCTCTTCTAAAGATTTGTGGCCCACTTCAAGTTACTCATGTCTCCAGATTTATATTAATGTTTTATTTTACCACAATACACATTAAAGATAGCTCTATCCTCTATCTGAAAAGCCTGGTTTTACCTCGTCGTTTTATCAGGGTCTGAGCTGAAAGCACATTTTTCACAACATTAACTGGTCAGCTGACCGTTCAGAAATACCTTGAGGGAGGTGATCATTCTGCTGGTTCTGTACGACCAATGAGGCAGAAATTGAGCAAAAGTGTTTCACAATGATGCCGTTAAATATGGGAGGGAAAATAATTAGAAACATGACGATGCAGGCAAGTCAGATGTACTTTGGGCTCTGTAGATTTGCAAAAACCTTTTCTGCATAATTTGGCTACTTTTAATGGGTTGATAGAAAAGTTTTTAAACAAATAGGTTTGTTGGTGGTGGGACATTTGATTCAAATCATCTGATCTCAGAGAAGATACTTGGGGGGGGAAAGCCAGCATTACCAGAGTCAAAAATTACAGTGCTGTAAAAAGTTTTTAACTGGTCTTATTATCTTCACACATTGCTTTCATGGACAGATTTAAATGTTTTTGTTTTTATTTTTCCAGTTTTAATCAATTTTACTTCTGCCTTCCTGAAGGTTTGTCGTTCCCTGGACTTTTAATACTTTTTCACTACAATACTTTGTATTTGACCACGACTTGAGAAAAGTAGAAAAATGGAGGAAAAAAAGAATTACAAGAACATAAAGACCTGAAATAAAACCTTAAAGGTAGACCATGATTTGCTTTTTTTTTTTTTTTTTAATAAATGACAACCACACTTGAAAAACCCAGGTAGGTGAAACTTTTACATTAGCGCTTTGAAAGTTTCTGACAACTAATGTCCAGGTAGTTATGTGTGCTTTCATGTCACAGTAACAGTGCAGCTCATGCAGAAGGTCTTGCTGCTCTCTAGATAGCTTTTTTATTAAGAGTTTCTTTTTGTAATTTTAGACCGTACACCACTACGTCCACACACACACACACACACACATGCAGTACACACATGCCGTAACAACCCTTCAGCCAACTTGGCGGGGGATCTACCTGAGGATCCACTCGATGAGCTTTCTTACCAACAACTGCACTTGACGGCAGCTTGCACGAGCCATTCTGTTCCCTTTTGCGAAAGCTGCACTCTCCCTCAGACGTCTCTCCTTCCCCCTCTGCACCTCCCAGAATGTTCATTGCCCAGAAAATAATTTCTCAAGTCATTTCAGCGCCTTTGTGAGCGGCAATCAATTTCTCTTCTCTTCATGATGGTCCCGCGTGTGGGCACAGAAGTTTGACCTTCTCTAAAAGATCTATCAATTTATCCGTCCATCCTGCAACCTATCCATTAATGTTTTCATCTTGCACTGTTGTTTTTTTTCTTCTTCTTCTTCTTCTCCTTCGCTTGTCTCTGGCTGCAAACTGCTTGGTGGTAAGTGGCTTTAAGCTCATGTGCTCATCAGCTGCTGGTGGGTGTCTGCTTGTGCAATTATTCCGCAGACTTAGAGCCGGACCAGAATCAGCCAGTGAAGAAAATGATGGTCATTTCGAGTGAGAAGAATATGCACTTGAGACAAAGGGAAGGGAAGACCATTTGGAGGGTGTTGACGGCGCTGAGCCCGGCGAGGGGACTGGGTCATGCTACGGCTAAATGACATATCGCATTAACAGAGAGGGGTCATCCAATTTCTCCCAATTTGCTGGCAGCATTTTCGTGGCACCAGCTCAGTTAAAAAGCTAACGTATCATTTATATGTCAGTCGCCGTGTTTTACCCCCCCAAGATAAGCTGCTAAGATTTAAACTGAACATTTCAGTGCAATAAGTTTGGAAATGCAATAAATAAATTAACACTAGGATGCAGTGAAGACAGTCGTTAATAATTGGTTCAAAAAAATTATTTTTCCATGAATTTTCCTCAAATTGACGAGAAGAGAAATCATATTTCATAGTCCAATTTATTCCAAATAACTTGTAATCTTGAAAGTAGCTCCAGTTCTTACATGTCTGCTGATTGCAAAGAATTATTTTTTAAATAATTTTAATAAAAAAAACACTTCAGAAAGGTCACAGATCCAAACATTAAAATCACACAGAAAATGATAATGTCTGTATGGGCAGACAGGAAGTATGCTTGTTCAAAAATGCTTTTGTTGGGCAAAACATGTTAGATTTTCTTACGAAATTAATAATAAAAGTTTTTCTTTGCAGATGGCACAACATTCCGATTGAAAAGGCACTGTTTAATCTTTGTCTAGGATCTGTTTAACAGGCAGCCACATAGAAAGAACTTTGCTTTTTAAGGGTCTTTCTCTAAGAGCATATTTGTCTGCATCTTTCCGACTCTCCCCCCACATTTTCTCCGTCCTCCCAGAACCTTTCTATTCTCATCACTCTCTCGTTTTCTCTTTCCCTCATTCACACTCCTCGCTCTGTCCCTTCCAATCTCTCTCCTCCTTTCGCAGCCCCTCTCTCTGGCTCACAGGACAGTATTATATATTCCAGTCTCATGCTTTGCATGATTTGGGCAATAGATGAAGCCATATCCCTCTCTCCTCTCCGGGCTCTCCCCTCCCTCTCACTCTCGCCTTGTTGTTTAATGTTTCAATTTGGAGGAAGCAAACATTCAATCAGACAGATTAACTGTTTAATGCATGTCATCAGTCAAACTGTCTACGAGAGGGGGGCCCCTCGGCCTGGTGCTGCCTCTCTCCCACCCCCCCCAACTGCCGCCGCGTCCTTCTCACTCCCCTGCTCTCCTCGCACACTCTGTCTACTCTCATATAGGCGCGTATATCCAACAAGACGCAAGGGCACGCACACGGGTCCCACGAGTAGAAAAACACATTTTTACTTATGGTGTTGTTCACACATGCATCCACAAAAACAGACATGCGTACGGAACATATTCTTTGACAGCTGCAAACTGGGCCGTGATAAAACCTTTTTTTTTTTCTTTTTTTTTTTAATCCAAAGACGGGAATGCATTGAGATATCAGCCACCAAAAGAAAAGATGCTTGATCCTGAGGTGCACGGATTACACAAGACGCGCCATGTAATTCCAATGCCACGTCTACTGATCTGCTAAAGGACACGTCCACTGATTCTCTTGTGAAACAGTTTTACACAATTAAGTCATGCTCTTTAAATGGACAATACACATGCACACACGCTTGCTTTCTCCCCCTTACCCCTCTCACACACACGCACACATCCCACAGCCCAGTGGATAGGGAAATCAAAGTGACAGAGAGGTAGAGCAAGGGAGAGTGAGAGATTAGAGGAAATGAAAAGAGTAAAGAGGAAAGAGGGGAAGAGGGAATGGGAGGCCGAGCGTGCTGCAGATGGAGTAGACTGTAAAATAGGCCGTGATGCCCACATGGTTTGTAAGTGATACTGTATGAATTCTGACGGTGGAATCATGCATTTACTTTGTCAAGACAATATGTACTGCAGGATGTCACCAATGCATAACGCTGTTTACCGGATACTATAAAATGATTACACAACTTATCCTACTTACTGCATCAGCTATCAGCACACTGATCAAGCTTATTCTATAAACTGTACACCGAATCCTTTTTCAGAGTGTTCGCCCTCTGTGCTGTGCTCTGCTGTTTTATTCAATAGCCTTCAGTCTTACCTCATTTATGTCTGTTTTTTTTATTATTATTTTCAGAGAAATTTAGTTTAGCTTTTAGGCCTGGATCATGCCTGGATCATTCAGGCCTAAAAGGCTCCTAAACCCAAGGGATGAAGCAATGTTGCATGTCAGAAGCAACACCTGAAGAAATGAAAAGGAACTTTTCTAAAGCTCTGTCTCCCTGGTGCATTTAGTTCCACTTTCTTTAGTTAAAATGCAAGTTTTAAAAATATCAAACTTAATCTAATGAACATGAAATCGTTTTTAGCACTGACAGAGCTACTTTCAAAGGAAATGGAAGAAACTTGACATACCACAGATGCATCTCTCAGGTCATGTGGCAGATATCTTCCCTTGTTTCTTAAAAACGGAGCAGGTCACCAAGACTCCCTGCTGCTTAGTGCCCCCTGCTGGCGTGGGGTTCAGACTGGACAGTTTGACAAAAACAAGGACGTTCAAAGTTATCTAAATGCATTTTGGACTTTATCTGGAAGCCGTCTTCTCCACATCTGGATGTCTAAATACAGTGAACTGCTGTCATGTGATTGGCTGATTCACTATCAGTATTAAAAAGTACTTTACCAAGAACACCTAATAAAGTGGCCCCTTTATATTACATTATCTCTTGGGAAATTTGATTTTGCTAAAGCTACGCTTAAGGAAGAATATTAGTTATAACAATGAAATGTTCTTTGTATTTGGAAGGAAACTCCAGCTAACACACGGGACAAAGTGATAGGAAAACAACATGGAAACATGGTGCAAATGCTTTAGGGCTCTTCTAGATCAAAGAGACAGCAGATTTGACTCAGTGCTAATCACTAAGCATTTTAAATAAGATTTTGGGAGACCTAACTGAATTTATTCTCAGTTTTAAAGCCTTCATTGCAACAACTGTGAGTCTCTGTGGCTGTTACACCTTCAGAAGTGACAGAGTGCTTACATGTGCTAATATTTATCACTTAGCCTCTTAAAAGGGGGGAAGCAGACATGCAGATTTCCAATAATAAACAGGGTAGCTTAGTTTTTACTATAATTAAAGCAGTCAGGGTTTGTAAACCCCACTAAAAAGGTTGTTGAACAACTGCTCACACACACACACACGCACACGCACACACACACACACTCCATCCCTGTTCCATTTTCCCTCTGTACTCCTGATGTTTCACTCTCCTTAACGTGTCTTCTTTTTTGTATTTTATCTCTCACAGCTGGAAAGCATCTGGTGTATCTACCTCTCTTCTACAGCTCTCTGGCCACAGCGCAGAGGGTGGCCAAACCTGGTAAGTATCGACAGAGAGCCTCAGTGACACGAGGAAAGCCAGTCAATGCCCAGACACACAGGGGTAGGGGTCAATGACAAAAAGGTGGGCTCCCTGGAAAGAGGGAGCTTGAGAAAGGAACGAGTGAAAGGAGTGAATAAGGGTGATAGATGGGGAGGTGCAGGAGATATACAGCAAGATAATATAACTTTCAGGGCAGAAGATAAAAAAAGGTGAAAGTGGAGACATGCTGGAGTGACTGAGTAAATGATAAAACACAACGTTTTAAAAAGAGGACATCCACAAGACCAAACAGTGCAATCATTTGTTATTTTAGATATTGTTTTATACATTATGATAATCTGATGAACGATCATTTAGTAAAACACAAAACAAGCTAAAATCACATTACAGTTAATCAAATTAGAAGTCAACATTTCCAAATAACTTAGTAGGAGCTGTATTGGTCCACATAGTACAGCTAAATGCTATGTGTAGAGGAAACATAACACTGAATATTGCCCAGAACACACCACATCCATGGAGAAACATGGTAGTGGCAGCATCATGCTGAGGGCCCGGGAAGCTGCTCAATGCTAAACACGTTACTTTTTCCAAAACTTTGTTGAGCTTGAGATCGTGAGTCTTAACTGTCCAATCAAAATGGTTCTGATCAGAGCATATTCATGTGTTAGAAGAGTCCAGTCAGAGTCCATCTGTGTTTAAACTTAAAGATTGGTCTTTACAAACACTCTCCATCCAACGTCTGAACGTCAGATTTTTTTTAAGAATAAGTAAATAATAAGAATAAGAAACTAGTGAAGACATGCAGTTGCAGTTGTAATTGTATCTACAATGTTTTGACTAGAGCATTGAGGTATGCTGCTCTCATTATTAAGATTATTAAGATTTGGAAAACGGCATCCTTGTCCTGTACGTGCATAATCATTTGCATCCATTTGTCTTATAAAGTTCTGATAAAATACTTTGTTGTACTAAAAGGACAAAATCTGCAAAAGTTTAAGAAGCGTGGACACCTTTTTAAGGAACTGCATGTCATCTATATGAACAAATACTTTCCCTTAATCATAAATGGAGACAACGTGGAAGTTCCAGAAATACAAGGATGGAAAAACAGCTTGACCTGAATGTTACTGGAAAATGATAAACAATACGATGGGGTGCCTGGATGAACCGACTTCCACCAGCCCACACAGAAACACACACACACATTGTGTATTGACACACGGAGAGGGTGTCAGTATGTATTGAACGGCGGGCAGTAAGTGAACCCTCCGCTCCCACCCGTTCCCTCCTCCGTCTCCCCTCCTCTCTATTGGATATCAGTCCCTTCTCCTCTAATCATTTCCTTCCTTTTGGCCTTCTCTTCTTTCTAATGCAATTATCTCTCATCCATCCATCTCTTCCTCTCTCCTTCCCTCTGTCCTCCTCTACAGTGTATGGTGCTCCACTTCACATTGCGAAATGTTTTTATCCCACCTTTTTCCTCCTCTTTATCTGCGATGTTCTAGGAAACAGCACTGTGTCTACATTTGTCAGCTTTACTTACCGTTCCTCCATGTTTGTTCTTACCTGGCGCTCTCCTTTGTTTTGATCTTTAGCAATCAGTCGCCCGTATCCTCAGTGTGTGACAACAAGATTCTCATTAATCAATATCACTCTCCAAATGTGATAACATTCTTCTCTGAGCCGCTGCAATATGTCTAAGAGAATAATGCATTATACCTGTGAGCGAATGCATGAGTTAGAAAAATAACCACCAATTTATCATCGAAGATTTTGAACAACAACAAAAAAGTGTGAGTAGGTTGGGCTGTTTCAGGTTGCCTCTCTCTTGTTTACCCATGTCCCATCAACATATTCATATATTTATTTCCTTCCCTCTGAGACAAATCAATTTGCAAATTTGTTTACTGAATCTTTTTTTTTTTTTTTTTCGCTGACACTTTGCCTTATTTTGAGTTCTGTTAGTTGCCTTATGTTACTATGAACACTCACAGAAAGCGCTAATTGCCAGAGCTGTTTTGTAGCTGAGGACTGCTGCTAATTGGCATTGTACCTAGTTGCAATGCTTGTAATTGCGATTGAGTTATTTTAAGATGCTTCTATTAGTCTGCTTCATAATTAGCTGATGCTATTTTGTAGACACCCTGCAGTTTGGAAGCTAGAAGGAACAGTCAAACATGCTGGAATATAACTGGAGGATTTACACTGCTGCCTTTAGAGAGCTATATCTAGCAAGAGTTGTGCAAATGTGTGTAAAGTGTGTAAATTTTACAAGTGGGCGGCTGGATCACAAAACGGCAGCATGGTGAGATGAAACATACACTGAACATAATGTCGAAACGCACATTTCTGTAGAATGCACCTGGACTAAAACTTCTCTCTCGGCCTCAGGCTATGATCCTGTTAACGCTTCGCTCTCACCGTTAGGTGTCTGCAGGTTCCTTTCGTATCCGGCGATGCTTCTGTAGGTCACATTATCTCACCTTTCGCAGGTGGAGGAGGAAACACTTCAAAAGTGAGAGCAAATAGAGATCTTGTGTTTCCAGTTAAGTTTAAATTGTGATCAAGTTCCTAAAGGGTATTTTGTTATAAAAATGTGATCTATAATTTAAGTCTTAATTGAATGCTGGTTGTGGTAATACGTATTTCCACCTCAAAATGTCTTAATTAGAGCGAGCCAAAACAAAACCATGGAGGGATTATTTTCTGCAGTGTGCAAAAATCTTAATTCATGCTTTCCTTCTTGCTTCCTATTTATGTTATTCATCTATTTATGTATTTATTTATTTATTCATGTATTTATTTTTGTTTCTCTATAAATTTTTTATTTAGTGCTTAACCAAATACTAAATAAGAAAGACTCCGAAATTGGTTTTACACTACTTTGTGTTGGTCACAAAAAAGGAAAATTTATGCTTTTACTGAGACAAAAAAAAAAAAAGAAAAGATAAACCTTGACCTAGACAAGGTGATTCCCAAAGAGTTCTCAAATGAAACCAGTAGATAATCAGATTCATTATCCATCTCTTAGGTCCTGTGTTTGGTCTTTTGCTGTTTCTTAAAGAGGTGGCTGCATTTTGCCCATCACTGGTCCTCTTTCCCTACTTTTAAGCACAAACTCAACAATATGCAGTCATGGCCAGGAAGTGGAATGAAAAACAATGAAAAGTGATCTAAAGTTTAAAGAAAAAGCATGTAAGATTTTTGGGGTGGCACAAACTTTTCACAGATTTACTTGGTTCGTAGTTTAAAAAAAAAAAAAGTACTTGGACAGAATCTGAGTATCTAAAGAAATGAATGAAGTTTATTTGTATGGTACATTTAAGCAACAAGCCAGTTCAAAGTGCTTTACGTCGTATAAATGAACCTACCTTAACTTTCATGAATACCACAGTAAACTCTACCAGTTCAGAGTTCCCCTGCAAAGTCTTTGGCAACTGCACTATACAAAATGCTGTCTCCTCCCGCAGAGTTATTAGCTTGATATTCCGTTCTGCACCGCAACACTTCATTTCTCGTGTTAGGTGTATAACAAGACAGAAAAAGGATTATAGCGGAGGAGGAGGGGGAGGGAACAAGGGAGAGAGGGCGATATTTCCAAGCGAGCGCATTGGCAGACAACCACCTTTCCTCGCAAATTTGTGAGCCTCGCTTCCTGCGTGCCCCGCGCGCCGCGCTCAGCCGGAAACAGATGGTTCCCGGAATGTCCTCGAGCAGACTTCTGAGGAGCCGCGAGAGGCCCGAGAGGCGCGTGAGGGAGGACGAGGGAGGGCGGAGGGGAGGTGGGGGGGGGGGGGGTCGCTGCGTCTTACAGACAACTTTACTCCATCCGCCTGTCCCCGCAGCTCCCCGCCTTCCTGCCCCATTAGGATTCTCCATAAAGGCTATATAATTAGGACATCAAGCAGAGCTCCTAAATAGTAGCAAAGTGGAGCTTCATTTGCTCTCCTTTACTATTCACATCATTAAAAAAACAAAAAAAAGAAGTTGGCTGCTATGTAGGAATTATTCCCTTCTTACTATCTGTGCTGTAAAAACGGGCTTGGTGGTTTTCAAACTAAACCCAAAAAATGTCATGTCAAATGCTTGATCTTGTCCTACTATATATGTCAACATTTGACGATGAAGGAATAGAGATTACTTCATAACAGGCAGTTCCCTGTAAGGTTATAAATGGACAAAGTAATAAAAAAAATTTAAACATCATATATTACATTCTGAGAGATGTTTCTTGGAAGGAAAATGTATCCTAGTGCAGGGGTTTGCTATTTTGACACAGCTTGTGTCAAAGAAAAGGGATTACAGCTGAGGTGGAAGTGCTATAATGTTTAACAGATGGTTGTGAACTTGCAAAACTTGCATCTTTAGAGTAAATTCAAAACTTCTTAACTTGAGGAATGTGAGAGGACAGAAGGAGTGAGAAAAAACCATGGAAAAGAGCAATAACTGGGATCAGCACCATGGACAGAGAACGTTTGACACATGCTATTTCAGTTTTTCTGTCCTTTTGCTCCATTTCTCAGAAATTCTTCAAACTACTTGTTCATTCGTCAAACCAGTTATGTCTCTTGTTGTGCATATTAAAAATGTAGTGTCTCGTTCCTGTAAAGAAGTTGCAAATGTTTTTGTACATCAATGCGAGTGATTACGATCGTCTGCTTTTTCCCATATTTTGGGGGGGGTGTGTGTGCGTGCGAGTGTGTGTGTTTTGTCAATCAAAATGTCCATCCAGTCATTGCAGATTGCTGGTTTGAGCTCCTACTCTGTCTGCCTCAGTCATTGTATTAAGAGACCTGTAGTGGTTAGAATGACGGTGGTTCCGGTACACAACTGCTTCTGTTGTGTACAAAATAAGTACAAAATAAAAGATTATCACACACATACAGTGTCAATGAAACATTCAATACGCTGAATCAGTCACCAGCTGTAGTTACATTGTAGCTTACCACCATGTGCATGAAGGACCGAATGTGGTGGAAAATACTTTGTGTGAAGCATTAGCTCAACCAATGATTAGCCAGTTTTCTGAAATAGGTCAAGAATACACCCATACACCAAAAAGTAGATAGTGCTAGAGCACAACACAATATTACAATTCTGACAATGAAAGGACAACGATTTGGATGGGATCAACAGCCAAAGAGAAGAAGAAGAGGAGGAATGAAGTTGTGGAGGAGATGTTAGGAGGTAAAATAGAAGAAGAGGCCAGTTTCCATTGCTCCAACGTAATCAGGCAATGGTTTTCAACCCACAACAGGATGCTGATGGAGTTCCTCTCACTCTACTCCTCATTCCTTAACCCCATTGAGGATTTTTTTTATTTATTGGCATGGAGATGGAAAATATACAACCACCAGACAGACTTTATGCGTAAGATTTTCAATAATGCCTATAATCTAACAACAACAACGCCTTATTTTGATAACTCCTCACTAAAGAGTTTGATTGAAATTCAAATGGGGTCATAGTTAAGTCAACTTGTTCTCTATATGTTATTTTTCTTCAGAGAAAAGTTCAACGTCTAGCTTTTATTAGTTGCAGCATGACTAAATAAATTGGGTAAAGTTAAGAACGGCTGTTACGCTTGTGCTTACAAAGTTCTCCATGTTGGAGCAAGGATTTACGTTTGTATTCAGCTTTAGCTGAGCAGCAGTGCTAAGGCTAAGATCAAGCCAGCAGAGCTTCTTAACCCTGAGGAACTTGTTGCCAGAAAATAGCACAACTTAGAAACAGTGAAAGTGATTGTTAGTCATGATTCTATTCCCAACAAACCAACAAAGGGGATCCTCTGCAGTTCTTGACTAGCATAAAAGTTGTTTGTACTAAAGCACGAATGACTGCAATTGTGAAACTTCTTCCTTTTTAATCAGATGTGTTTAGCATTAATCCATCTGGGTTGATTTTTAAACACATAGGCCTATTTAGAAAATGGACTCTGAAATATCATATTATGTTATAGTTTTGTTTGAGAACTGTGAACAAGAGTGAAAATGTCTTGTGCCCCCAAATAAATTGATTAAATTAACAACTATTACCTGTGGTTTCAAAAACTTGACTCAACCTGAAACAAAATATTTGAAAAATACCTTTATTCATGTACATAGGCACTTTGGGGTAAAATGATATCAAAAATAAGCTCGAATTCAACACATTTTGTTAAGAACTTTTTCGAAATTGCTTAATTATTGAATTATTATTGCTTAATTATTATAACTGTGATTATTTTTAAGCATACTTTAGCCATTTAGCGAGCTTATTTTCATGTTGAGTAAAAGCCAGTCGAAATAAAATGTGTTCTCTCTTAGGTTGGCTGACAGTTTGCCCTGCCCATACAGCAATTAGATGATTCAGGACCACGGACAGTGGATGTCTTTTCACAATACAGACTAGGATTTTAATGTGTTTGTTTGACATGATCAAAATCTTTGCATAAGCTGAAAAAAAAAATCTATAGCTCACAGACCCTGGGCTGTCTTGGAGAAACAGCCTGAAAAGTATCCATTCCAATTAGCCCGCTGTAATCCTCAGCTCATCCCCGCCTTACGCCCCACTTGTTCCTACACCCGATACTTTGATCCAGACTCCTCGGCACCTGACGATCCAGGCTCCCTCTTCCCTTTTTTTTTTTTTTTTTTTTGTTGTTGTTACACATCTTCAACGCCGGGGCTAATCTCACTGACCCGGCGCAACCTTGACCACCCACTTCCCCCGGCCTTGGGCTTGGCTCATCGCCGCCCCGGACACAGAACGTTTCCCGGGAGAGACAAAAGAGTCTGCTTGATCGTTTCATCAAACGCCCGTCCCCGCGCCGCTGCCGGAGCGTGCGCACACCGCCGCCGACCTCCCCACGCTTCCCAGCAGCGGCGCGGGGAATGAGAGGGGAAGTCGATGCAACAGCGCCAGCCAAGTCAATGATCCATAAACAAGAGCCAATCGGCGAGCGGGTAATGAGGGACTTCATTTGAACTTTATGTAAACAGCGGGAAGCGATGTTTTGGCTTGCTGTGGGACGGCGCGGGGGTTGTAACCTTGATGGATGGACAGCTTAAGTTGGCATTACTGCCAGATTTCTACAGAGATGAGTGTCATTGCTGTTTCATCCACTTGGCAATGCAGAACATCTCTATAAGAAAATAATAGATATGCCCAATTTTAAAACAAAAGCCTTTTTTCTTTCTTTCTTAGAAGTAGCAACACACACACACACACACACACACACGCACACACGCAGACACACACGCAGACAAACACTTAAACTCAAGCAGAGAGGGAAAGAGAGGGGAGAAGCACCTTTCACTGCCCCCCTGATCCCCCCCCCCTGTATCTCTCCTTTTCACCCCCCTCACCCTCCAGAGCCCCCCTCCTCTCTTTCACTCCAGAAAAAAACGGCAAGGAGGCGCGACTCGCAGGGCCGCACATAGCTGATCAATATTCGATTTAGTTGCTAATTTAGGGCCTTTCTATAGCTGTCATCCCGTGATGTATGAGTCCTAACCCGAGGTCGCCGCGGAAAAGAAGAAGAAAAAAAAAATAAGAAAAAAAAAATCAAACACCAGTCAACTTTTCACTTAACAATAGAGCGACTTGAATATTATTTATGGGCGAAAGACCCACTTTATGGGTGAATTGCTCCTATCGCTGGTGGGAATGATGAAGCGCCTTGTAAGTGCACGCCACACAGACTCTGACATTGGCGTAAACAGACGTGCAGGCAGGAAAGAGAGAGAGAGAAAAAAAAACATGCAAACACACACTGGAAACACGCTGCTTTAAAAATAGACGAAAAAAAAAAACCGGGGAAATATTCATATCAGCGCACGTCAATATTTCAGACTCCAAATGCGCACATTTGATTAATGACGTTTTAGTCCGAAAAGGGGATCCCTTCCATCCAAAAAGTACCCGCACATGCACGCGCTGACGTACACGAGCACACACACAAACATATGCCACAAAAAAAAAAAAAAAAAGATATCCTATTTGTCACTCGGACTGATATTTTGCATTATGGACCTAATTGTTTTTGCGCGCCCATCAAATCTGAATGCTGCCGCTTTATTTTTTGCCACCTAATCTCTTCCCGATCGATCACTGTACTAAGGATGTTATCAATAATTTGGAAGCTTGATTAACTCCAACGTTTCCATAACAATGCGAGCGCGTTCATCCTCTCCTGAATTTTTAATTAACGCCTGCTTAATTAGTTCAAGATCGTTTGAGAGCGAGATACTTTGTTTTAAAGAGGAGGAGGACGGGGAGGGGGAGGAAATTAACATAAAAATCTCTGCTGATAAATTGATATATTATCAGGAAAGAAATGTTGTAGGAATTTCTAAGCGGAACGACTCATAAACAGACATCCATCAAGACGAGACAGCCTGAGACAACGTATAATTCTTTGGCAGTATAATTTAATTATTTAATGACTATACTATTCTAATTTCTTCAAATAATGAGGATATAAATTCTTTCTGCCTGAATCATCTAGAGACGATCAGAGCGATTTATAACATGAGGCATAAACAGGAAACCAATTTCCTCAGGTGACAAACTATTCCAGGGAACAGTCACCATGGATAGTTTGCACACTCTGAGGGCCTTACACCGGCTCGGATCTGCTGCAGCTTGCTTGGTGAAAGGGGGATTATCACGTTTGAAGTAAAAAGGCATAAATTTGTACAAATGTAGAGAGTCATCGAAGGCGATATGGAAATACTGATTGAAATTTCTGGGTATTTTGTGTGGCAATTGATCCTTAAATGGTAGTAGTAGGCTGGCATGTAAACCACTGAATGAATAAAAGGCATTTTAATTAGAGCGATTAGTTAAGGAATCAATGAGCTGGCACTAGCAGAGCTCACATGGAGACCAGGGATCAGCTAATGCAGCAAGAGAACACTAAAGTAAGCTTTTACAACCCAGCTTCCACTTGTTTCTTTCTCTCTTTTTTTCGTTTTTCTTGATCATGCATGTGCAGCTTTCAGATCTGTGAAAGTTTCAAATGTTGGAAAACAACAAAGTTCCCTGAAAAACTTGAAAAAAAAATGACCTCAATACTTCTGTGAATCAGCATTAGTCAAGTATTGATACCATTCAACTTTGATCAGTTTAGTCCTGACAAACCTTCAATCTCTTACTGAAAATTCTAAGCACATGAAAATGCAAAGTAGTGGGTATTTGTGAAGCTTAAAGAAAATGATCTGTGTTTTTGTCAAAAAAACAACAACAAAAAAAACTGAAAAGTGTGGCTTTCATTTGTACACAACAGTCCTGAACCATCCCTGAAATCACACCTTTTGGAGTGCTTTTACCTAATCTGTCGATCCAGACAACCATTTTTGGCCCTTGTTCTCTACAAAAACACCCAAGCCTTACCATAGATTCCTAATCAGATTTAAATCTAGACTTTGACAGCCCCAGCATATGCTTTGATCTAATCTATTACATTGCAGGTCTGGCAGAAAGAAGCTGGAGGTCTGAGCTAGTCAAGTCTTTTGCAGCCTCTAACAGATTTTGTTTGTTGTGTCTTTGCTTCCATCCATCTATTTGACCTATTTCCCCCTGCCAGCAGAGGAAAAGCATACCCACAACATGATGCTGCCACCTCCATGTTTATCCATGTGAAGTCACTATCACACAAAAATAAAGTATTATTAAAGTTTGTGGTTGTAAAAGTTTAAGGGGTATGAAAACTTCTGAATGAAGCCTTTGAATGAATCCTAACTACCTTCTGATTTTTTTTCTTTTTTTATATACAGGTCATACTCTTCGATCCAGTGCATTAAGCGGGTCTCTTTGCATAGAAAGTATAGTACATGGAGAGTGGGAGTGTGTGCATTGGCTGCTGCCAGCTGCTATGCAGCCTCCAGCTTGTTTTGTTGAAAGTGAGAGTGTGATTTCCCCAGACCCTGCTCTCTGGGGACGCCTGGCTCCCCCCCTGCCATCTCCCTGCAACCCCACCGGTTAAACGGACAGGTCATTGATACACACACACACACACGCACACACACACACACACACACACACACACACACACACACACACACACACACACACACACGCACACGCACGCATACACACACACCCCTACACACGCACACACACACACACACACGCAAACACACACCCTCTCTGCCTGCCGTTCAATCTCCTGCACTAAGATGGGCCCCCACTGGCGCATAAAGGCCACATTTCCCTGGTCATTACTGGTGAGTCACAGCAAATATCTCACCTCACTGTATACACAGTAATCAAATCAAACCTGGAATTACTATCATTAGAAATACTGCAGGAGGCAAATCATAAGGAAGCAACCCTGCGAGTAATAGCCGGCGCTGCCAAAGAGAGTTGTAATAGTAAATCTGATTCTACCCTTCAAAGCGCATGGTGTAATGAGCACCAGGCATTGTTTAAACGACTCAAATGAAATTGATGCCGATTCACCAAGCATGAATGACAGCTCGCATGAAGACGCGCACTGGGAATGAAATATGAACGGCAAAGGGAGGGTGTCGGGGCGGGGGGTTGTGGATGTGCGTGTCAGGATGTGTGGATGATGCTGGTGGTGGCGGTGGCCCCATGAATGCGCTGTTTAACAGAGGTATTAATAATCGGCATGATCTATGAGCTCGTCTGGTGTCAGTGAGCCATTAGAGGGACAGGCTCTCTGTGTTCTCCACACCTCGTTTCCTCCCCCTCGCCTGTGTCAGACCCCTAAAATAATTGTGTGTTAATGGGTGAAGAGCCAGGGAAGGGAAGGGAAGTGGGGGATTGAGGGGGGGATTACAGCCAAGGGAAGGAAAGGAGGGATTACAAAGGAGACCGGTGACTGTTAACAGAGGAGATGATTAGGTGCGATGACTGACCCTTCTCGGCCAGAAACATGAGATGTGTGATAATAGAGTTCAATTGGTGTAAAGGAATTAGGGGAAGATTTTTCCAGACAAAGGAGATAATAAACACATAAAAGGTCGTTCCTGTAGGAGAAGCTGAAACCATAAAGTGGCCTAAAGCTGTTTAAAGGTCCTAATGTGGGCAGAATGAGCTGTGAGGGGAAGGACGAACTGGAGCAGACTGACTAGCAGGTCTCCTCTGACCTCCCTCCGACTCTCCTGCATCTACTTCCCCTTTTCCTCATTTCCTCTCCCTCTCCAAACTGTTCTTCCCACTGATCCCATGTACAAAACAAAGTTGCCTGGCATTGACGGGACCCTTGAGGCCCTCGACGAGCAAAGGAGGAAGTCATACCCAGCCGAGAAAAGGAGGTAAGAAATGGAGTAAGGTAAAAAAAAAAAACTGAGAAGAGAGAGAGCAAGAAAGAAAGAAAGAAAGTGGGGGGTGAGGAGACTGGAGCGTTTCTAATTTAAATAAACCCTTCGGCAGACTGAAACTGGCAGCAAGCTTCCACTTTGCTCACATGAAGAAAAGGAAAAGAGGGGAAAGAAAAGGGTGGAAAAAGGAAAGCAGAGATAGCGAGATGGAGATAGAGATGTCTCTATGTAGGTTTGGCTATCCGCATGGGAGAGTTAGAGGCCAGAGGATGGGGAATGGAGGAATATAGAGATTGAAGTGGAATAAGATGGGGACCTCGATAGAGGGGAAAGAGAGGGGACACACATAATGGAGGGAAAACACTGACAAGATACACAGGTTAAGGGAGGGGAGAATAGGAAAGAGCTGTGAAAGTTAGGTAATGGAGAATTGTGTGTGAAGAGATGGGAGGTGCAATCCATCTGGTGTGAAGACTTCATCCATCCTCCCTCTGGAAACAAAGAGAAAAAGAGAAAGAGAGAACGGAAGATCTCTCAGCACCGGCCCCGATCAGTCTCATCTCATCAAAACTTAGCCAAAGTTTTTCAGATTGTTCCCAGCAGCCAATCTTCTCAGGCCTGCACCGTCTTCTCCGTCACACTGTCTCCCCCTGTCTGTCCCTGTGGCTCGTCACAGCAGCGGCTCACTGGACTATGCTCTCCTAATCGGCTGCCAGGAGGAGAGGAGCTGCTGCTGCTGCTGCACACGCTGTGCAACAAGAAGCCTCACCACATCGAAGTCCTCTGCTGGTTCTGTTGGAAGAGAATGAGGTGACTTCTTGCAAAGATTGCAATTACATAAAGATGCTTAAAAGTAAAATAGGTAAATAGGCATTCTAGTAACATTTGGGGCGTTTCTTTTTTCAGCAGATATTTGATTAAAACTGCAGCCGTATGTTACGTGGTGTCATGTAACAATATTGAGTCAATATTCAGTTCTTTATGCGTTCATTGAAATCAATTTCTTTTTATTTGACTGAATGGTGTAGAATGTAATTTCTCTGAGGAATGAAATTGCAACAAAGTAAAAAAAATATTATTTTACACAGAAAACTACCAATAAAAACAAACACTAGAACAAATAGGATATAAAATAAGTGCAGACATGTGTGTATTCTGGCAGCAGTTAAGCTGCAGGCAGGAAGCTTCATATTAGTCTGTTGCTTCTACTTTTGAAGCATTTTTGAAGCGCCAACACTGATTTTAAGAATGCAACAGTTCTAAAAGTTTGCTCAAAGGTTATGAGGGGTTTTTGACATCCTGCAGCAATCTTTATCCTGCAGTGTCTCTGAAACAGACCCCGAACAGAGAGTAGGTTCATGCTAGTGGCCTTCTTAGCTCCCCTCACTACCCTCCGTTATTCCTGTATGCCATAGAAAATCACAATGAGACTCATCTGGTAACACGCAGCTCTGAACGATGCTGTGAGAATAGTGGAAGAGACGGATTCTTGTTTCACTTTCCTCACAAAGTGGCACTTCTTCCAGACCTTTTAAATAACCCCCATGCTGTTCCTCAACCAAATGGGTAGATATAAGATCTGATCTCCGAGGAATTAAATTCTGTTCAACTTTCTACTGCATGGTTGCTGACTTCCTCCCTCTAAATTGATTCATCTATAACTCACACTACTTTGTCATTTGCAAATGAAATGATCAGGTTTTTCTCGCATGTTTTCACAGTTGTGTGTCATCATTGTAAAAGCACACAATGAGGGGGCCCAGTGTTCTGCATAATCAGGTTGGAGTTGGGTTTTTTTCCTCAAAATGGACTGATTTTTCTTTTGTGGAACAAAATTTTCTTATTAATAAATTGTTCTTGATCATTAGAGTATATGATATTTCATAGGTGTCCTGTGTGTCTCTGTGTTGCCCTGCGACAGACTGGCGACCTGTCCAGGGTGTACCCCACCTCTTAGCAACCCTCCCGACCCCATTAAGGGACAAGGGTGCAAGAAAATGGATGGATAGATGGATGGATGGATATTTCATAAGGGTTATTTTGTTTCTTTTTGGGACTAGTGAGCTATTTAGGAAAGAAACTTAGAAGTAAATTAAATTAAATTGAAATTGAGTTCAGCTTTATTAGCTTGTTCATCCTTCAGCTAAACCCAGTTTACAGTAAAGGTTGCGAAGGATCAGAAAAATCTCACCAAACCAAGTTTATATGACATGGTATTTTGAGGACAGTGATGTAAAGTTGCAAAAAATCTGGGTGAATAGTGACAATGCCAAATAATATAGAGCCTGTTTGGAGACAATGAATATGCTACCTTTTCTTTTTTAAACTTTCAAAGTTGTTGAAAAGTGAATTTCATCATGGATCTGGCTTGTCCAACATATAATCAGTTGGATTGAAATCTGGGAAATTTGAGGCCCATTTAACACCTCAAGCTCGTTGTTGAGCTTTTCAACCCATTCCGCTAAAAATCTACTCCCGGATTTCCTAGTTACCTGCAACAACTCACCGCACTTCTTGCTCCAAGCATAAACAACAAAGTGAATCGCAAGTGCATTCTGCTGAAAATTGATAAAGGTAAGGCAAGCCCCATCAACATCTCACCACGTCTAGCATGTTTAATTTAATGAAGTGAGATAACGGTTCAGTTGAAGTAACTGCAATACAGATGATTGAACTGCAGACATGTGTAAAGTGTTTTTGCTGGAAACATGTCCAACAAACGTCAACATTGATATTCTTAAAAATATTTTTCTTCATAATAAGCTACTTAAGAAACTGCAGTTGAGATGAGAACCTTGACAGACCAGTTAAGTCATGCATAGAAGAAAAACAAAAAACATTTTGTTTACGAGTTGTGTGTCCGAGTTGTGTGTCCTAGCTACAAATGCTTCTGCCCCTGATCTGAACATTTCTTCTGTGAAGGATGGCAGTTTGAACATCATATTGCCATGGCAGGAATATCACTCAAATGTAGAGATTCTTCAAGAAGACCATCCAACTGGAAAGCTCTAGAAATAACTAACAACAACAGGTTTGTCAAACTTGTAAAGACTGACATAAGAAATCCCAAGGATATTGTTGCTGTCAAAAGTACTTCAACAAAGTATTTAGTAAAGGCTTTGAATGCTCATATGGAAATGCATTAGTTATGCACAATGATGTTTGTGCAAAGAAGCAGACATTTGAAAAAACTGATTAAAAAAGAAGCAGTTAACCTAAAAAGGCATCCCCAGGTAACAAAATACATCAGCCAAGCCAAGTCCTAAGCTGGGTGCACTGATAAATGAACCAGTTGTTAAATCGGCCGTGACTGGGGATCGGACGATATTTTCATGTGAAGATGATTTTATCTACTTTGGCAGAAGTAGATAAAAATAAATAACTACTGTCCTCTTCTGCTCTCTTGTGAGAGAGGTTTGACTGACAGACCCACCCACCTGGTCATGTCTGCATGTTTGCAGTTAACTGTAGCCAACCCACTTTTATCAACTCAGTGACTTTCTTGCTATATTTGGAACATTTCGGATAAAGAAAAATCAGAATCGGCCAAAATCGGAATTGGCAGGTCAGGCTTTTTAAAGATCGATAATCAGTTATCAACTGCGATCAGTGAACTCCTTTGATTATACTTTGAGTTTGGAAGTCTTTTTGTGCCTAAATAATTCAAAGGTCAAAACTAAGACAAAACAAGATTCTTGAGTGATACTTGAC
The DNA here is from genome assembly GCF_904066995.2 of Poecilia reticulata. Classification (NCBI taxonomy): domain Eukaryota; kingdom Metazoa; phylum Chordata; class Actinopteri; order Cyprinodontiformes; family Poeciliidae; genus Poecilia; species Poecilia reticulata. Next base: position 11,877,627 of record NC_088845.1, read on the forward strand.
TGATGATGTGTAAAAGAAAAAAGCCTAAACAAAATCTAAAGAGAAACTTTGAAAGACGTACATAACGTCTGGAAAGCTGCTAATCAAGACCAGGTTAAAGGCTGCATGAAAATCTGCTTCTTTTTTTGGAAGCAAAGTATCCAAAATTCAGCGTTGACTCAAGACTTTTGCACAGCTGTTTTAAAGGGTTTACTCTTATAGCCATCAGTTTCTTATTTATGATTTTCCACGTGTTGCCTGAAGGTCATATGGAGCCATTTATATTTTCCACAACATCACTTATCATAATCTTTGATTAAGTAGCATGCTCATATGCATATAGACCGGCTATTACGAGTTTATTTCAGAGTCAAGCAAAGAGTCAGGGCTTGACACGAATGTTGACAATAGATGACAGGATGCGATTACACAGTCTCCGGATTAAAGGTGTGTGTGTGCGTGAAGGCGCGACACGCATTCTGTGTACAGGCCCACAGGTAGGAGCAAAGTCTACAGGATGGATGGAGAGACAGGAGGGAAGGAGAGACTCCCCGACCCCCTCCTTCAAACATACACACTGAGAACTGGCTCCTGCTCCGGCTTCGCTGGAGTGGAGAACCATAAATCTTCATATAGCGGCTGTTTTGATTAATGCAGCCGAGTCGAGCTAGGGGGCTGGACCTATCCCATTACGGCCTAATGGAAGATGGAGCGGCGCTGTCTCCACCACTAGGCCCCTGTCATTTGTTCCACTTTGCAGTCCATTTGGCCGAGAGACTACAAGCCACTCCATCAAAAATATTTTCAGAGTTAATTTCCGCCCGCTTAATTCGCCTTGATTCGGATTGCGTATCGAATGGCAGGATCGATTTTCGCCTGGCGTCTAAATTAAATAAAAGAGAGGGGGGTATACTTTAAGTCTGCGTTTTCTTTCTTTTCTCTTTTCCATTCCATTTTTCCACCTCTTTTCCTGCCATCCTTTACCATGGGCCCCTCATTCTTCTTCTTGTGATGCATCTCATTTCCTTCTTTCTCTCAGATTCTGACAAACCCACGTTTACAGAGAGGGAGGCTCAGATCTGACTGGTTAGTGATGAAGGAGCACCCACTGAAAGACGAGTTTACAAATTTGCCATGCAAAGGAAATACATTTTATGCTATAAAGGAGACAGACTGAAAGAACTCCTTTATCAAAGCAAAGAAATGTCATCTCTGGAAGAAGATTTGGAAAACACATAGTGAAGAAGAATTGGATAGGCCTGCCTGGGAAAAGTGGGGTAAATTAGGGGCATCGGGGTATAGAGGGGGTGAAAAATAATAGGGGGGCAAAGTATCAAAAAAGAAATGAAAAGAGGCAAAAAGCACAGTGACAAATTGGTCGAGTGTGTCGCGAATTCCCTTTTAGATTTAAAGCCGCGTGTAGCCTATCGTCATATCTTTCCAGAGTAATTTATTTTCTCATTTCTCTCCCTCTCCCCTCACTACCCTTCTCCCTCTCTGTGTGAATTTATCTGGTAGTCACGTGGACTGAGGAGGTGGGGGGAAAAAGTCAATAAAAGTCTCTGGCGACAACTGTTTCCCCCACCGGCCTCTCGTCTCCTTCTTGCATTATCCCTCTTGTTTTGCTTTCTATTTGCTTATTCAATGAAGTTGCCTCGCTCCTCCCCATTTCCTCCTTCTTCGGCTGCGTTTCCTGTGTCGGATCCTCTCTCGTATCATAAGACTACAAGCCCGTACCTGCTCCTCTCCGGGGAGGCCTATTGATTTTATTCTCCCACTAACAGCAAGCCCCGCACTTTGAAATTACAAAATCAGGAAGCTGTTGGATCCAACTCTTGTACCCATCTCTGAAACGTTTCGATAAGCGTAGAAAGATTCACAGAGCCGCCCTGGCTGAGAATTAAGGCCCATTGATGTATAGCACGGAGAGGTGTAGCCATGGCCAAATCCAAAAAGCAAAGTAAGATCATTTGATTTGTCTGCACTCTTGTCTATTTTATGAATGTGTGTTAAATATAAAAAGGGGGTGAATTAAAACATAAAGGAAAGGTACATATATCAAAGTATATGTACCAAATTATGGGGTTTTTTTTAAACTAAAAAAAAAACATGTCAGAGCATGTCAGAGAACCAAAAAAGAGTTCTGATGTGAGTATTTGGTCAGATGCTCAGTTTGAGCATCTGACCAAATCCAGATTGTTCTCCACAGTAAGAAAAATCACTTAACTTTTACCATCCCGAAGATACACATTAAAGTCACAGGTTTAAAAATAAAGTAGAGCAATGTTTAACTGTGGCCACTGTACTGTGTGTTGAAATTCAAAACCAAGAAACACCATCCCAACCACGAAGCATGGCTGTGGTAACATCATGCTTTGGTGGCGCTTTTGGTGGCGCTGCATCCACGATGAGCTGAAAAGCTTTATAAAGTAAGAGGTCGATCCCCTGGAGGGGGCTCACACCACCACGGCAAACAGGACTGATGACCGATGCACCCAATATGACTTGTTCACTCAGCCCCTCAAACACCAGTGCCTCCATTTCAGTCACCACATCTGTTATTGTCTGATTCTTAAGAAAAAAGTGGCTGAGCGGAGGATAATGAAATCAAAGTCCAACACACACACAGTCAACAAGCCCTTGGTAAGAAGCACACTGTGTCAATATTAATCTCCTGGACAGAAAGTCGAAAAATAGCGTCTGTCACACATCATCTTCTCTCTCTCCTGTCTTTTATTTCTGGAGAGGGAAAAAAGATGAAGAGGACCTGGAACTGGGGAGAGAGAAAACAGGCAAGTTTACATGAAATTCAGGATGGTGGTATATTTAATTAGCTCATGTGAACAGTTGTTTGCAATGGTCTGCACAGAAAAATGTAGGAAGTTACTAAATATTTACAAGAGGGAATCAGGATGTCAGTTGACCAAAAATGTGATCTGTTGCACATCTGCAAATGAAGTAAGACAATCTGACGATGCAAACTGCATTTTGCATGGTGAGAATACCAAAACGACAAAATAAAAAGTTCTGGTAAATAAAGTTGGCCTTCCATATATGTCATTAAACGCATCAATGTCTGTTCATACAACAATAGAAGGGAAGATTTAAAAGCTCCCTGAAAACCGACAAGAAGTGCATGATATTTATTTGCAGCGTTTCAGCGAGGGAAAAAAGTCAGAAAGAGTCTTGTTTGTTACTGGAAACAGAAGAACAATCAACTAATCATACAAACATGGTGAATCCCAAAAACTGATCAAATTTTTGTTCTAAAAATAATCACATTTGGGCCAAATTGGGAGGATCAATTGTTTCTCCAGGTGCTGTTTCCTGTTTTCAATGGTTGTAGTCATTCATTTTCTGTAACTACACACATGCTTGCTGAGGAAAAGGGTTAATTAATGAAAATTTAGCAACCCAATTAAACTGGTTAAAATACCTAGGATAGAAAATATTGAACATTGTTTGAATCAACTGGATTTGACAATATTGTTTTATAAATTGGACTGACCTTGTCTGGATTTATTAAGATCTGAATTTGACTATTACATCACTGGGTTACATAGGAAAGAACTGAACAATTTATACAGGTATCTAATTTGGACTGAATTAACACCTTATGTAGTTAATGGGAAGTCAGTTGAACCAGTCGTGCCTTAAGAAATTGTTGTGTATTGGAGCCATAAAAATGAGCTGAGTTACTGAAGCAGAATCACCAACATTAAAAATGAAACTCGCAACTTTGAGTCATATTTAGATCAGTGTAAAGCATCATGTTACAGAACACTGATCATTATTTCGTAAAGTACAACATTGGTTTAAATTCTTTCTAATTAGAGTAAGCTCTCTGTTTTTTCTTCTCACTGATACAACTTTCAAAATTAGAATGAGGTCTGACCTGTCAATTCTGGATATGATCCATCCATTTAAACATGACACATAAAAGTGAAGGCAATTCGCTGCAAGTTCTTTGATAGAGATCATAGTTTTGAAATTATCCATGTTTATATATCAAAGTATATGTACCAAATTATGGGGGTTTTTTTAAACTAAAAAAAACATGTCAGAGCATGTCAGAGAACCAAAAAAGAGTTCTGATGTGAGTATTGAATTAGAAAAATAAAATAAAAAAAAAACATCAGAGCAAAATAAAGAAAAAAAAATGTTGCTAACCATTGGTTAGCAATGCACCAACTGGTGCACCAGTTGGTGCATTGCTAAGACACGTTTTTAAAATTTCTTTTGCTTTAGATTATTATTACATTTCTTAAAATTAGCTCAACTGTCACAGTGAAAAAATATTTGTATTGAAATAACAAAAAATATCCCCTATAGACCATATAGACCCATGAAGAGCATATTCAAGGTCAAAATAAGCGAGGCGACACATCAGTGGAAGACATTCAGGCTGCAGGGCTGCAAAACTAATACTGCTGCTGAAACAAGATGCTTAAGGCCAGTGATCACAACACAAGATCCCTGGGTGATGAGATATAAAATGCCCCTCCATATATTTCATCAATTGTCCAGTGTTTTGAGATTTTTCTTCCTCATGCACATCCACCCTGCATATATATATATATATATATATATATATATATATATATATATATATATATATATATATATATATATATATATATATATATATATATATATCCTTCAATCATCCAAGGCTCTCTCCCTCCTTTTTTTTAGCCTGTTATTTCTTCTTCCCACTCCTCTCACCCAGAACACTTTCCCTTCTTCCATCCTCTTTCCATCTGCTTCCTATCTTCCTCCCACCTTTCCTCTACCACCCTCTCTCTCTCTTCGTCTTTTGGACATTTCTCTTAGTCTTTTCTGTGCGCCTCTCCGTCCTCCGTTCCCTCTCTTTCCCCTGTGATGAATGAGTCTGTCTGCTGGCTGCAGTTCATATTTACTGAGCAGGGGAGCACACACTGTCAGTCTCTCTTGCCCTCCACATCTCTATCCCTCCACTAAAGAGACAGAGGGAGCAAGAGGTTACTGTGGGATAAGAGGAGGAGGGAGGCCGCAGTCACCGAGATTTTCAGCTGGCTCAGAGTGGAAAAAGTCCAGACCGGTTTAGTTTGTCTGAGTTGGCTAAGGGAGAGAGAGAGAAATCTTCCGAACCTCTTGACCAACCTGTCATTGCAATGATACTAATCGTGGAATAAACAGCTCCCTTCCCTCCTTTTATGTGCAACTTTGGCAGCCCACTCTAAGCACTCAGCGCAGCACAATTTAGCAGCATTTTCTCTCCCTGTCCTTTGTGTGAGCTGTGATTTTAGGGGTGTTTGGACTTGAGAGGGAAAGAAGTAAGCTGCAGCTTTACCAGAGGGGCCTCCCAAACAACAACAAGACAGAAAAAAAAAATATTAAAAAATCGGCAGTTTTATCTACGCCCACTCACACCAAACTGCGCGAATTGACCCGTGTGCTGACCCCCCCCCCTCCCGCGAATGAGAGGAGTGGATGTGGGACCTGCAGGAGTCCAAAGGGACAGGGCATGAGCCCCATAGAGCCACCGTCTCTTCCCACACACTGACCTCGGAGGATAGCTAACACCAAAACCACTGTAGCGTGACGACACCGGTGACACCAGGGGCCAAACGCGCACAATGTGTTCCCCTGCCAAATTGGCAAAATATAGACAGTAAATACAAGGAAAATTGGATAGCTTGAATTACATTACGAGAAGAAAATCCTCTCGACTGGACTTTTATACGGCTCGATAATTTAATTCTCAGCCTGTTTTCTTTTCTTTTGCTGCTTTGAGATGAGGAAGGATAAGTAAATGTAACGTTGATTTGTTGAGGATTTGCGATGGAGCGCTAGCCAACCAACATTCACATAACGCCAGCAAGCACGTGTTTTACTCCAAGAAGACAAATGAAAGAGAATGGCAGGGGCGTAGGAGCAGCATAGAAAAAAGAGTGGAACACCAAACAGGAGGGAAGGAAAACATCACATCGTAATCATCTGATTATTAGGGAAAATTGGATGCAGCATAGGCGAAAATTGGATATGGGAGAAGATTTTCTTTGGAGCAGAGAAAATGTGAAAACAATGGCCGATATCAAAACGGATGGAAACAAATGTAGGGCCCTGTGGATAAATAAACGCCGTGAAACATCCTAAAAGCTGACAAATGAGAGGGTCAGAGGGCCCACACTGGATGCACTATTACAGCCAAAGGAGCACTATTTATGAGGGGACATGATCATGTTTTCTACATGTAGTGCTCTCTGCAGGCTTATTCTCCGTCATAGGTCTAACTTTGGAGTGAGAGATGTTTCCTGAGGTTCACTATTCCCTGAAGCATCGCTTCCACAGCTATCCATTTCCCCCTGGTGCCTCGAGAGAGGAACTACTGCCGTTTGAATCGGGCAACTTTTATCACAGCCGTTCATTTCACACAGAGTAATTCATTTTCAGCCTTTGTTTCTACTTGCATCTACAGATAATTCAACATTTTCTTTCTCAGAAATTTTGAAGATAAATAAAATAATTTTTAACATGTAAATTTGGCCACCTGGACACCAGGTTTACGTGCTGTTACTTTTATAATGACCTTGAGGTCATCTACATTGGTGGGTCTGGAGTATTATTACTTTTTTTACAATACTCCACATGTTCTCTATAGAGTTTAGGTCAGTTGAGTTTTGTAGCTAATCAAGCGCAGTGATGCTGTGATTGTTAAAGCAGGTTTTGGTACATTTGGTACTGTTGAAAGCCAGGGCCTATTGGAAAAAACACAAAGTACTCTCCTAACAAATGACATGGTTCCCCAAAAGTTCCCTAACTGTGGAAAATTCAGACAGGACCTCAAACTTGTATTACATGCCTTTCTGCTTCTCTCTCACTTTTGTTTTAAATATTAAAACTGCATGTATTTTTATTTGAAAAGAGTATTTTGGACCACTGAACAGCCGTTCAATCATTTATCCCTTAAGACCAGCCTTGGCCCATGCTATGAATATATCTGTAGTAAAGCTACGTTAAAAAAAGTTACATTATTGCTATCTGAAAAGCTGATATGTGTCATGAGTCACACAAACAAAATCAGGGTTTTGCAGTCCAGTGACGTAACCTGCTTTCTGAGAATTAACAGTAATTTATTTATAATTTTTGCAGTATTAAATCCTTACATTATTCTTGAAAAAAGTAATCAGATTACAGTAAGGCATTAATTCTGAGAACACAATGCCCTCCTACAGCAGCGTGAGACCAAGACGGTGATCAGCATGAAGAGGAAGAACCAAGCGCTTGTGGTTTGTCTGTGGGAATCTCACACACCACTGAGGCCCCTGTTCGTTAAACAAATGACTTGTTTAAGTGCCAATATAAAAAAAAAAACCCATAAAAAAAAAACTAGTCCAAACAACAGAGAGCATTTAACAAGCTCAGCTTTATTTATCTAACCACAAATGCTCTTGCTTCCAAATGTGGCACCATTTCAAGGACATCAACAGGACTTTCGGCAGCAAAAGATTTATTGCCAAGAAGCATTACTACAACCAGCACAATTAGCCAAACACACCTTTCATTCCTGTTAGCGCGGAGTTTATATACGAGTTTCACTTTCTGAACTGAAGTGCCTAAATAAATAAACTTTTAATGATGTTCTAATTTATTGAGATGTCCCTGCATTTACCAGAAATCCCTCTCTGCCACTTTGTGCACCCCAACCCCCCCCACCTCCTCGTCCCTGGATCATATTTGTCCATCTGCCTGCCACGCCGCTGGAACGCTCCAAAACTGGCTTCTGAGCAATCCATCTCAATTTTCCAAATCTATTAACTTTCTTTGTGTGGCCTGCCTCTCCCCGAGCCCGATCTTTAAAAACCGTGGTTGTTCAACAATTATGATAACTGCAACGGGGGGAATTAGAGAATCCACCCATTCATCTCCCCGCCCCTCCTCCCAGCACAGACATGACGCGGCTAAATGAAAAATGGACACACTTTAAGAAGTATTGATTCCAGCTTTAAACAAAGGTACAGTCAATATTATTTACTCCTAAATATATCTTTGTTATCTGTGCCGGAGTCGTAGTTACTGCTCTGCAGCTGTAATTGCGGACATAAAAATAATAGAGCAATTCCCACTGAATTGACTGAGACAGGTTTGGTTGCGGGCCTTGTCCAAGTGATGCATATCCTGTGTGTATATGAGCGTTAGCAAGGTTTTCCAATGATTACTGACCAACGAGGCAGGTATGTATTCCAATCCGAACCGGGAAGGAAGTGTAAAAGACGCAATGAATAAAAAAATAGTAGCAAAACAAAGCATTTTAGAAACGATTAAAACCACAAAATCAAAAATTAATCTTCCTCCTTATTGTTTCCCATGTATTCTTTTGAGATTGAGTTTTCGTCTAAACAGACGGCGTTTCATCTAAAATTCAATACACCCCCCAGAGTTTCTTTAGCCATGTAGAAAACGCAATTTGTATTTCGTTTTTCAAAGCAGGTTCAGCGTGAATTTGTGTGCATGTGTGAAAGCTAAAGTTTAAATGTCTAATCAAGGCCTCCTTTGAATCTTTTTTGCAATAATAGCTGACAATAAAATAAAGAACACACTGTCGTATGATGGATATTTTCAGAATACTAATGAAATATGCTGCACGCCTTTAGATTTGTGTTCACAACCAGCTCACAAGGAGCAAGTTAATGCAAATCTAAAATAACATTATAGCTTCCCAACACAATTAGAGCATCATTATTTACACAAGATTTGGGAAAACAACACATTTTATGAGGCAGAACTATTACTGACAGTTTTTTTATATTTGGTATAAAAACAACATATTTTTACTTATTTACTTCACATCACAAATGCAACAGTTAGGGGCGTATACATTAATTAAAATATTCCAATGAAAAGTGTGTGTAAAGCATGTTTACCTCCTTAAAACAGAACAGTGTTTGGCAACATTTATTTAGGCATCCATGACTTCCTGATTAGATAAAGTAGAAATATGAGATTACACAAAAACTGTTTTTCTGTTCACTCTTCAAAATAGAAAAAAAAGCTCTTCAATCTTGATGAACCATGTTGATGTTGATTTTGATGAATCAATAGTTGCAAGAAAATGGCTGCTTGCTTAAAAGTTAATATCTTCAGTCAATGACGATTAAAAAGCTTTAGTCTGAAGGACTGGAACAGAACCAAATTTTATTATTTCACCACATACAAGGAGAATGATTGTAGTGGAAGTAAGAAAAAGATCATTTTTGCGTCATCCTCGTGTTGCGCCACTGTGCTCTACCAACTGCACAGTGGCGCAGTTGGTAGAGCTGTTGCCTTGCAGCAAGAAGGTTCTGGGTTCGATTCCCAGCCTGGAGTCTTTCTGCATGGAGTTTGCATGTTCTCCCTGTGCATGCGTGGGTTTTCTCCGGGTACTCCGGTTTCCTCCCACAGTCCAAAAAACATGACTGTCAGGTTAATTGGCCTCTCCAAATTGCCCCTAGGTGTGAGTGTGTGTGTGCATGGTTGTGTGTCCTGTGTGTCTCTGTGTTGGCGACCTGTCCAGGGTGTACCCTGCCTCTCGCCCGAAACGTTGGCTGGAGATGGGCACCAGCACCCCTCCTGACCCCACTGAGGGAAAAAGGGTGCAAGAAAATGGATGGATCCTCGTGTTCTGTTATTGTTCCTGTCTCATTTTGTTTCCAATGCTCATTGCGTCGTTAACCTTTGCCGGTCTCCCTCTCTTACCTCAAACCTTGTCGGGTCCTCCCAGCCAACTCCTTGATCAGTAATCACTCTCCAAGCATATAAACCTCCATGACTTTGCAAAACTTTGTAAGTTCCCCTTTGGTATGCTTTTCCAACCTATCCCAAAAATATATTTTCCTTTGCACCTCAACCTGCCTACATAAAGTATTGCTGCAAGAAAATATTAATTTACTTGAAGGCATTTGCAAGGGTGCTAATGAATGTAAATGGAACTTTTTATTGTTTTACACATGACCTGTGAACATGATCACTTTGTGGTTAAATTGCCAACAAAATAACAAATAACAATCTTGTGCTTACCTTTAAAGGGATGTTTTCTTTGTTAATGTGAATTTGCTCTTCCAGCTAATACGAAATAACCATCTTCTGTTGATTCCCACAATTATTTGCAGATGCAAATGTCAAGCAGTAAAATGACACGGGTTTCATGCATTTAATGAATAATTTATTTTACCTTTACACATATTTCAACTGACAAAACAACCAATCCGAACATCCTAAAGAGCTCTATTTCCACAAGCCTTTTTTTAAAATGGTGTCTTACAAAACATCTTCAGAACTACTCCGGACAAAGAACAGACGAGGCTCGAGGAGGTTCTGTGAAAAGTGTCATGCATTGGGGTTAGTTATTTCAATTATTCCTAGAGTTTTCAGAGTCGTACAGTGTTTAATAAATAATTACTTAAAAACAAGTTAAATCTCTTTCTCACATTTATCAAAATGTAGTGTTAGATTGTGTGCAGCTCGGATCCTGATCATCTCATATGCGTCCTCCTCATAAGAGCTCAGCGACATTTAGCAACATGTCCAGAAAGGTGGTGAGAGCGTGCAAACCTCCGGAGGCAGTTGGGGCAAGAGTACGGCTTTTCCCCCGTGTGGGTTAACATGTGCGTTTTCAAATGACCCGACAAACGGAAGCTTTTGCCGCAGTCTTTGCATGTGTAGGGGCGCAGGTTAGTGTGGCTCCTCCTGTGCTTGCCCAGGTCACCGGAGGAAGTATAGCAGCGGTGGCACTCGGGGCATTCGAAGGGTTTCTCCCCAGAGTGGATCCTCTTGTGCTTCACCAAGTCACCGGACTGAATGAAACTCTTGTCGCATTCGGTGCATTTGTAGGGTCTCTCGCCAGTGTGGGTGCGTTGGTGGTTCCTCAGATGCGAGAGGCGAATGAACCTGTTGCCGCACACCGTGCAGTGGTAAGGCCTCTCTCCGGTGTGTGTCCGTAGGTGGACTTTTAAAGCTCCCAGATCTCTGATCTCCAGCCCACACTCCCCACACTGGTGAGCTTTCTCGTTGTTGTGAAGCTTGGAGTGAACCCTCAAGTTCCTCCGAGTGTTAAAGCTCTTTCCACACACGTTGCAGTGGAAAGGCCTCTCGTTGGAATGCGTCCTCACATGAAGATCGAGGCTTGACTTAAAACCAAACTCCTTCCCGCATTCAGGGCAGGAGTACTCCTTCTTCCCCGAGTGTGTGGTTAAGTGGGACTTAAGGTGATGTGACCTTATGAACGCCTTGCCACAGACATCACATTTAAACGGCTTGTCACCTAGGTGTATTTTCATGTGTTGGCGCCAGCTGCTGCGCTCCCCAAACCTCCTCCCACAGTCCTTGCAGACAAACGGCCGGTCTCCCGTGTGGGTCCGCATGTGGTCCCCCAGACTCTGGGGCGTGCGCAGCTTCTTGCCACACTCTGGACAAGGCAAGCCGGTATCTAGACAGATCGGCTTATCCTCAGATTCAACGTTTGGTTCGTGACACATATGGCGACCTTGGCCCCAGGTGGCCTTGAAACTCTTCCCGCAATCGGCGCAACTGAGGTGGCCCCCTCGGATGGCTACAGACATGTTGTGCCAGCGGGTGCAGTGGTTCTTCAGGTTCTTCAGGTACTGGAAGCTACGTGCACACGTCGGACATGGATGAAGCCTGCGGGGGGGAGCCGAGGGGTGGGCCTCACGCATGTGGATGCTGAGGTGGACTTTAGATTTAAAGTTGCAGCTGCAGATGGAGCAGGTGTGTTTCAGGTTGAAGCTTAGGGTGTGGTTTGGAAGGCTCTTTTTGAGGTTAGCAAGATACTCTTTCTGATGGACCCACTTCACGTGTTTCTCTAAATAATCCAAGTCAGTAAAGGAGACAGTGCAGTGGGGACATGGAAAAAACTCAGAAGACAGCTCTAAGGAGAGACAAACACAGACAGGAAAGTGTGTTACATGATGAATTGAGCGAAAACCAAAAAGGAAACTGAGAACCAGTGCTCACTATATATCTTTAGTTTATTGCAGGAAATAAGGAAATAATACAGGAAATCCTTATTGCCTGCAGACATACACTAGGTGCTGGTTCTCAGAGTGTTCAACAGCTTTATTGCCTCTGCAACTAAAATTACAGCTTAAATGCACCTTTGATCTGAGACATTTAAGTTTGACAAAAAAACAACAAAAAAAGAGTTTTTTATATCTGTAATATGAAAAATAAAGCAGCTGAAATAATTGCTTTGCGAAATGCATACCCTGAGCTGACATCACATATTAATTGTAGTGAATCTAACAAACCCAAAATAAAATTCAGCTAAATAAGTAGGATTTTCTTGGCATTTTTATAAAAAAATATCAAGGATCTCACTATTTTAGGTAGCTATTTGAAATTTCGAGACAAGTCGTGGAAAGAATGGGGTACTGTATGAAAAACCATGTCAAAAATATCATAATGTTTGATTCGAGTTGTTCTAATACATATTGGCAATGAAGCTGGGTGAAGTATTTCTGAAGCTCTAGGAACTGGTAAAAACTTAACTTGCACAATAAACAGCTTTATTGATGAGTTTTTATGTGTTTTTATTGATATATTAACCTGCTACCATCACAGAAAAACAACTTCAACCCGTTGGACTGACTGTGAACCTGCAGTGCTGAACTCTGCCATAATGAAATGCTGTGTAAGTCTAGTCATGGGCAACACTAAACCCAGGCAGAGACGTTATCCTTCCAGTCCAAAGAAACCAAAAAATAAAAAAATACTCACACCTGCTAATGGACTTACTGTAGGTTAAAGATTTACAGCTCAGATAGAAGTAAAATACTGATCCTTAACTGGACTTTAGACTTTTTGAATAAGTTGTTAATGTCAGCAGTAAAATCAAATAAACCCCAGGGACCCCTCAAGTGTTCAGTCCTCAGTCTTGTGACACATGGCTGTGCTGTCAAATTCAGCACAAACAGGAAGCTCACTTTGACTGGTGATGATACTACGGTGGGGGGATCTGATAACCTCTTAAAGCCACCGAAACAAGAAATCTGACTCAGAAAAAAATGGTTGAATGTTTTCCCTCCTACATTACAGATCATAACCTCTAAACGCCGCGCAACTGGCCATGAAGGTTGAACAAAGGATGTAAGGATAACAGATGTTTTCTCTGGCTGCATTTCAGCCAGAGAAAACATTAAAGTAATATTTGTTTCATTTTCCCTCATGTCACTTTTTTCATTAGACTATGTTTAACTAGTTTGTTAACGTCTTGTGTCAACCTCACTGAGCTTTGCTATAATTTAACAATTTCCAATAGTTTTTTTCCAAAGCTCTACCTCTTATGAATCATTAATTTATAGGAAATTAAAAACACATTTTTGTAAGCTCATATTTTCCAACAAAAAACGTTAGAAAAAAACTGGTAAAATCCTCATGTGGTGGAACTGTAATCATTAAAACAATCAGCAACAATGCCTTGCAAAAGCATTAACACTCCTTGATTTTTTTATTTTATTATTTTTGCTTTTTGTCATTTGATAACCAAAAACCTGAATGTATTTGATTGGGATTTTATGTGAAAAACAAACAAAAAGTAAGTAAAGGTAAGAAAAGGTAAGTAGGAAAAATAATATTTATTTTGCGTCATTTATTACAAAAGACACTGATGACGGGAAAAATGTTCATGTTAAAGTCAATCAGTATTTGTGGCTATGCATTTGCCACTTATAGTCAAATCAAATATTTTTCTATAAATAAAACTCATCCAGTTATGTCAGTTACAGCAAGTACCGCAAAACTGCACAGAATTCTATTAAATTTGATTTTAAAATGTACTTATTCATTGATGTGTTATGCAACTAACATTAAAATAAACATTTTCCAGCAACAAAAATGATCCAAACTGTCAGGTTTTAGATTTTATTTTCATCATAATTTACATTTTTGTACCCCCAAAATAAACAAAACATACAATTACCCATCCTTACTGTAAACCTACCACCACACTGTTGTCCACTCTCACTGGTTAGGCAAAGAGAAGCAGCCTCAGAGACCCCATGCTAACTGGGGAGGAGCTGCAGATGTCTACAGCTCAGGTGGGAAAGTACCAGAAATCTGTCCTTTGTTAGCGGAGAAAAACTAATAATGCACCTTTAACACACCATCCCACAGTTAATTGAAGGTTATTGAACTAGTCCTGCACTTCTCTTTGCTGTGTTAGTTTAGGTTTGTTACATTGACACCCATTCAGACACAACCAAGCAAATATAAATGCACAGCATATCTAGTAATAACTTTTGAAATCATATTGTAGGGCTTCCACCGCACAATAATGTACTACTCTGCGTGGGTTTATTACATCAAATTTCAGTCTCTATTGTGGAGTGTGAATAATTTTGCAAGGCGCTTCGGATGTTATTGGCAACATGAAACAACAGTATTTCTCTTTTCCAGTGACAGTATTATACCTGTGCAGACCCCCTCTCCCTCCTCAAACTCCTCATGGATGTCGTCGTCGTCTTCTTCTTCGTCTTCTTCTTCAGCCTCCTCTTCACTCTCCCTCTCCTCCTTAAACCACGACTCTGTCTCCTCCTTGACAGGAGCTCCATCGGAATCGCAATCAAAAGGGAGGTCAAAGTCAGACTCAACTTTGACGTGTCCCTCCGCATGGTAACCGTCGCTGACATTGTCAGGCTCATTGTCCAAACAGCTCGATGTGTCCTCACAGAAATCCTCACCGATTTCCAGCAGATGAGGTTCCTCCTTTATCAAAACGTTCAGATCACATCCATTGGTAGTGTGTTCTTCATTAGAGTCTTCATCTTCCTCAGCGGATGAGGTCTGCTGCTCTGAGTCAGACTCTTTTTTGACTGTGATTACATTGTACTCTTCTTCTTCCATCTCTTTCATCATGGCAGACTTCATCTTCTTCTTAGCACCAAAAGCATCTCATTTTGTCTTCGTAGTGATTGCCCTGGGCAACAAGGACAGTTACATGCAAAAATAAAATAAAATAGGCTAAATGAAACTGTAAACAAGCGCAGTCGGCTGCTGCTCTGATTTGTTAGCAACCGTTAGCATCAAAGCTAAGCTACACAATCAGTGAATTGACCGCAGTGGCACAGCTTTGTTGTGGCTGCCACTGCGGTCTGCGTTTTCTCTGCTCTAAAGACGACACGTACAGTCAATAAATAAATAAAGATTAAGGAGTGTCCTTTTTATGAGGTTGTACGAGCTGGCCCCCACCGCTTATAGGTTACATTAGTGTTATAGCGAGCAGCGAATACATAGCAGCAACACAGGAAGAGCTGCAGCTACTTCCTTTGTGACCAAACAGGTCAGGCCAATGAGTGGTCCCAGTCTAATTAAAGAGACAATAGCATGCATCTATCTATCTATCTATCTATCTATCTATCTATCTATCTATCTATATCTATCTATCTATCTACGGACAGCAAAAATGTAGAAAGTAATGGTCTTGTCAAAAACCAAACAACATGCAAGAAAAGTACTATGGGGATGTTTTACCTTTTCTACATGGTTTTCAATAAATAAGCGTGGCATGTATTAGTATTATTATGACCTCTCATACCCCTAAAATAAGCAACTTTCAAAAGCCAACTAGTAAAATATATTAACCAACATGAGACAAGCAGCTGGAATTCAGCCCCGAACTCTCAGATTGCAGGATGTGAGGTTGGGCTTCACATTCTCCTCGCAGGACTGACCCTAAACAACCAGGACTAGACTTGACTGTTTAAATCAAAGCATATTCTTATGATGGAATGGCCTAGTTAAAGTCTGTACCTAAGTGCAATTATGAGTGTAAACAGGAATGGGTAAAAAGCAGAGGTGGTAAAAACAACCTATGGACTTGGACCTATAAAATCAGCAAAACATGGTTCTGCTAAGTTAAATGCATGCCACAATTTCAGAATTTTATTTGTAACAAATTAAAAAACAAAACATGAACAGTCACTTGGATCTAAATATTTGGTGCAATAAAGACAAAATGCAGCCATGTTCCAGAGACTTTATTTCAGCTGACTCAGGACGCTGAATCTTTACTCAGTCTTTTTGCACAATACTGTTCCCTTTCTTTGAAAACAAAAGAACAAACACAACATAAGTTATGTACAAAAATAAAGCATGTAAACAAAAATCAATTCATGCACAAAGTTACAAGACAAAAGCTTATTTGCGGAGGGCTCCTATTAATAACGTTTGCTTTATTATTTTGCAATTGATGAAAGAAAATCTTTTTCTTTTTTTTATTCTGATAAGAATCCAGGAGCCTCACTGCCAGTTCATTTCTTTACCACATGTGTTAATGGAGAATGGCGTAATGTTGGTCAGGAGGCCGCTGGCTCCATGCAGTGCAAAGAGAGAAACGGAAAGAAAAGTAAATACTATGAAAACACAACAGTGATTCAGTCTCAAAATGCACTCAGACCTTCTCAACGTTCTTAGCAGATACATTTTTAAACTAGTTATTGTTAGCAATTACAATCATTTTGTGTAACCAGTCAGACTAACATGAAAGCAAAACAATGGCTTCAAAAGCATAATTTTGTCATTATTATGGACTAATCCCGTAGTGTTTGACAAATAATTTTGGAGGCAGAACAGAATACCGATGTGGAAAACATTACCTTGTCATCTCTTTAAAAGAACAAAACAAGACATGAAATGTAGAACATTATTTAAACTTTCTCCAGGAGCTGCACCGGACACGTTTACCGCAAAAAGTTTCAAGTGTAAGCCAGCCGACTCGCAGAAAAGGCATAAAGTGAAGGCAGATAAGACGAAAAGTAACAGAAAACGTGGATGATTATGCAAAACCATACAAAAGAGTTTAACAGAAACAGGCAGCTGACGAGCCTGCCGCGTATCGAGTTGCAGTTAGAAAATCACTAATACTGACTGATAAAATAACCGTCTCACAAGCAACACTGTTTCTGCACTTGGCTGACAATTAACATGATGCACATTAATTTGTACCAATTTTAGTGTCTTTGCAATAAAATTTAACACCGTCTGATTGTCACCTTTTTAATGCATAAAGCACGTTGGTTCCAAAGCGCGCATTTTGATCTAAATTGCCTTCTTCTTTTTGGCGAATAACTTTTAACCAGAGTTCACCTGTAGTGTGGTCCTACCTCATTAGGGATTGCACACAAAAATATGATTTAGTAGAGTATCAGTTGTAGTGCATTGCAGAGACAGCTGACTTGGTCATGTGAAGCGCTGAAATACCGTAGAGCAATACGTCATACAATATAAGACACTTAATTCATTATACAGTGTATGTACATTTCTGTTCAAAAAGCTCATTTTACTGGCTGTACAGTAACTTTCTTTTGGACTTTGCCTTTCAGCTAAGATTCTTTCAAAGAAAAACAAATTATTTTATAATATTCCAAACACTTTACAGGCTTTCCACATCTGTCTCTATCTCTATTCTTGTCTGCTGCTTGCGTTCCTACATTGCCATGGTGGTCAGGTGCTGATGCAGACCCTTGCGGCCCGCGCCCGCCCCCGGGTGGCCGCCTCCACTGCCGTGGCCGCAGTATTCCTGCAGATTCTGGCGCAGGGTGACCAGTGCGGAGCCCAAGCAGGCACGATTCGGTGCCAAGACACCGCCAGGCAGCTGGAACAGGACGGTGGCTACCCCGGCCATGCCGTCCTCTGTGGGCTCCAGGGTTATGGGCCCCACCTTGAAGGAGGAGTAGGAGAAGCCCATGAGCTGCGAGAGGAAAGGGTCAGAGCGGCAGAACTGCTGGTAGCCAGAGTATGTGGATGGATGGTGATGATGGGAGGACTGGGTGCCTGCGGTGGTGCTGGCGTAATGATGGGTGTTTAAGTAGTGCAGTGGCAGATGCTGTCCGCTGTTGCCTCCCCCACTCAAGGTGAGGTGATGGTGGTGGTGGTGGTGGTGTGCTGTGGGTCCGGAGCCCGGGTCGTGTTTATAGACCGGTCCCGCTCTGCCCCTCTGACCCACTACCACGCCGCTTAGCTTGCCCGTGCGGGCGTGAGCGATCGATACGGTGCCGCCCCCCACCCCTCCGCCAGCTGTAGGTAGGTAGATGAGCTGAGGCTCCTCCGGTTCAAGATAAATGGTGAGTTTGGCGAAGGGTCTGGAAGCCATTTTGGTCATCTCCTGAATGTGGCGACGCTGCTCCCGGCGGAAGTCCAGGAACTGCTTGACCTTCCACAACAGGACACACACAGACAGGAAGAGGAAAAAGCAGGAAAAGAAGACGGAGAA
Source organism: Poecilia reticulata (assembly GCF_904066995.2). NCBI lineage: Eukaryota > Metazoa > Chordata > Actinopteri > Cyprinodontiformes > Poeciliidae > Poecilia > Poecilia reticulata. Next base: position 11,895,850 of record NC_088845.1, read on the forward strand.
GAAGACAAAGAGGTCTATGTGGGCCTGGTCCTGTCGCACAAACAGCAGCCCCTGGGACTCGCCCTGTCTGTCATCCGTTCCCACACCTCTGAGAGCGATGTAAAAGCGGCTGGACTTAAGGGAGTGCACCTCATGGGGGAAGGTGATGACCACGCGGTCCCGAACTCCGTGGACGATCAGCACTGTCTGAGGCTTCCACACGGTGATGTACGAGATGAGTCCCTCGGCTCGCTCCTCTCTGATCTCCCTCTCTGCTCCCGGCGGTTTAGCTTGCAGCTGTAGGGGATTGTGGGAGAGCATGGGACCTCCCAGGCTGGACGAGGCGTTGGCGAACACTTTTATAGGGGACGGAGGAGAGTCCTTATCTGCCCCTGCAGCTGTCCCTCGACTTGCTGATTCGTCCTCTATCTTAATAGTGTGAATCCCCGTGTAACGGTCCACGTCCACTATAAAGGTGTCGTGCGAGTTTGAGACATAAACTTCCACTTCTCCAAAGGTGACGTCTATGGTGACCCGGATGTCCACATTTGTAAACTTTGGCTGAGCGGCGAAGAACACAGTGCGATCCTTGGGCAGGTTGCGAATGGTGGGGTCGTGGAAGCAGTTTGTTTGGGACGTGGGGTCAAAGCAGAACTCTGAGTCCACGTTGAACTGACGGTAACACTGGCGCCCGTTCACTGGGTTCCCGTTGAAGGAGTCTTTGCATTTGGCACACTAGACGGGAGAGCAAGACAAAATGTGAGAAAAAAAATAAGCAGTAACGGTTAGCAGAAAAAGGGAGAATGTGACATAGATCCCGATCTTCTTGTACACAAACATATTTGTCGTACTTGTTGCCTGTAACAGTCTTTTCGATCATTCTGAGAGCTGCTCAGGCAGGACGAGGTCTCTGTGTTGTTTTGGCAGGGGCAACCGCTACCATCGGCCTCACACGTGTCGGCATGGCCATTACACTGACATCTGCAATAAAAGGAAAACATTAGCAACAAGTAGCACTTAGAAAGGAGTAAATATTCTTTGTTTACGACATATGCATAAAAGCTTTCTGTCTTACGGAACAAGATGATTTCTGTTGACTTGGTAGCTTTTTGGCTGCACTTAATCCAGATAAAAAAACACCACAAATTGCCTTGAAAAAATCCCAAATTACTGTTTTCTGCTTTGTAGGTTATGTTCATGTCTGACAGGCCCGACATTACACTCACCAATAATAACAGTGAGACGTGAGTTATATGTTTGGTAATGGATAACGAAACTTCTTAAAAAGTGCTTTATATAAGTCTTTACACCCTTGAAGTTTTTTAGATGTCATGTTGTCATACTCTACTACCAGGATTTTATGTTCCAAATTAATACATAAAGGAAAAATATATATGAAACTACCTCCTTTTGATGCTACTTAATTACAAATCTTTTATGTGGTATGATCTCAGCTGTTCATAAAAAAAAACAATAGAGCGCAAACTGCATCATAAAACAGGTCAATGATAGAGTATTAAGACTTTTAAAGAAGTGTTCTTCTGGAAGGCAAAAATAATTTTATTTGCGATAAAAGTTTGTAAACTGTGGGTTACATTTTACTTCACAGTTATTAGCAACTTTTTCTTGGTCTATAACACGAAATTCTAATAAAATCCATTTAACTTTGTGGAAAATGCGATTAAAAAAAAGCTATGAATACTTTTTCCGAGCGCTGGGTGAAAGAGGTAGTAAAAAGTTAACTCTATCGTCTTTTGAGCACCAAGCAGTACTCACTTTTCACACTTCCCATTCAGTAAGAAGTAGCCACGACGGCAGCCCTCACACTTGTCCCCAACACTGTTGTTTTGGCAATTCACACACACGGCAGTATTTTCTGTGGGACCTTCAGACACCCATTTCTGAATTTGATTCAAGGATACAAGGAGAAGGAAAAAGTAAGGACACTTACTGGTGTATTTGCTGTTAGAGACTGAGAAAAAAGACAGGAGAGTATCAGAAACGTACCTCAACGGCATCTACAGGGAAGTGATGAGGGTTCTCGATGGCCTTATTATATTCATCCCGGGACAGACACACCATGCCGTTTCCACGGCAAAAGTCCCGACATGGACGACAGGTGCCCCCATCTACTGCAGAGCCTACAAACAGAGGCTTGCATTTCTCGCAGTGAATACCCTGGAATTCAGGCAAGAAAAATACTGATCACTACTGAATATGGGGGGAAAAAAATGTGTAGATGTTAGACTTTTATTAACACTTACTTGGGTGTTGTTGTGGCACTCCAGACAAACATCGGGTTTGTCAACACTGGTGCAGTTGCTGTGCTTGTTGCATTTGCACTCAGACGAACAGTTCTCTCCAACAAAGCCAAAGTGGCACTGGCAAACCCCCGGGGATACGCAGGTCCCGTTAACGCAGCCCTGTGCGCACACCGGCTCACACTGACCAGAAACACTGAAGGGAAGGAACACAAGAGATTGAGATCTTGTTAAAAATATAAGGTTACAATAAGGCACAGTGTGGTTTATTACACCTTAATTTAATGTCATGCTGCATTGATGCAGCACTGATGAATACTCTCACCTCTGCATGCCAAATCCTTGAACTGGTGACAACAGCAGGGCAGCCTGACCTACTTTCTTATTAATATTGTACATCCTAATACATGCATGTTTAATAAAACACAGGCATGTCATAAGTGAAATATATATTTATTTGTCATAGCAGGATTTGATGTTTCGCAAGCTGCATTTTGTGTATTAACTTGAGCAAAAAACACATTTTTAGAAAAGCCGTCATACCCATTAAGTATGTAACCCTGCTTGCATGTGCAGTGGTAGCCCTCAGGTAAGTCGTGGCAGTCCTGTGTGATGTTGCAATGGTGATGACCGTTGGCACACTCATCCTCCTCTGGACAATGCAGGAAAGACCAGGTGCTGTTTCTCACAGGGCAGACGCCCTCACTCACACCTGGAATGGGATCAGTAGCAACAGTTAGACAAACTGCATTGTACGTTACTTCTTATTTTGTAACATCATGAAAGACTGCTTTTTGAAATCTTCAAGTGAAAATTATTCTCACCATCTACTCCCCCTTGTAAGCAGCGCCCAGCTCCATTGCCTCCCCCAGAAGCACACCAGCCACACTGAGGCCTGGCGATGCACTGGGAGCACTGGGTGAGCTGGGAGCACTTTGGAGAGCAGGAGTCTCCCCCAGAGAGAAGCCGGCCACACTGGCCCGCTTCACAACGAAGAGGCACAAAAGATGGACTCATGCACTGAAACATGGAATGATGGTTTTGTTGAATATCAGAATTATTTAAACACAATCAAAGAAAAGTAAAGCTTTTAGATTTTACCTGCTGCAGAGCCATACTCCACACACAGTGCTGCCAGCCCCCATCAGAGCCCCTAGAGCTCAGACAGAGGCTGCAGTTGTGCAGAGTGTGACACGGAGGAGGGCATGGGAGAGGCGGAGACGACTCCACCTGCATGGGGGAGACGTTGAGCAGCGCGTAGCTGAAACACGTCCAGTCGTAAGTGGGGTTCACGCTCAGGATTCGTCTCGTTTCACCTGAAGGAGGAACACACTGCATTCAACAATTTGGTAGAACATGAACGACATAAATGCCTTAAATCTGAATTAATTACAAATATTCAAATACATGTGGAACCTCATATCCTCAACAAATAAAGGTTTCACAAACCAGTGTTCGAAAGCACCTGTAATCAATGTAGAATAAGTCATTGTATCAAAGGTCTATGTACCTGTTGTACCTTTAAAAAATGTAAGATTCATAAGACCTTTCTTATTACTTTAACAAAATATGTTATTATTGAAACATCCAATAGAGGTTGGAGGAGTTTAAATCAGAGGAGTTCATATGATTTGCCATGTGGGCTAAATTCATGTTAAATGTATAGACTGCAAAAAGAAACTTTTCTTAATTTAAACATTTTTTAAATTAAAAATGCAAACATTTCTTTTTATTCTACATATATACCAAGTACAAACATGCGATATTTTAACGACAAGAACAAAGTAACCTGATGTTAGTCAGATAGGTAAAATAAAGAAAATAAAGATTTTATTCTGTGAATTTCTCACCTCCCTCAAAATTTAAAGTGGCCATTTATTAATACCATTCTTAAACTGTGGCCAGAGATGTAAAATATTACAACGGTCTTAAATCTTAAATGGCTGACAAACTGCACTTTGATGGCCCATGGTATTGACATAATTGATATAATTGACACTTGGTTCTTAAACGCTCCTCATAAAAAAGATTTTCAGATTATCACTGAGAAGAATTTTCTTAAAGTTCTTCACATAATGTAGCTCATGACGATTCACCATTGATCCCACATTCAAAAAAGCAACAGAAAAAAAGTTAAACATGCAACTAAGTTTTTTTCTCACAAAGTGCTTAGACCATCTCTAAACCAAGATACCCTTGGAAATTAGCCATTTGACTTGTACTAAAACTATTTAGAAATAGAATTAGATAGGTAGCAACCCTGAACAGGAGCAATTAGTTTAAATACTTTAGAACAACATTAGATTAGTTTTCTTTCCTCTTTTTTCCTTTGGTTTGTTATTTTGTTTGTATTTCCTTTTAACTCATGTAAAGGACTTTGAATTGCCTTGTTGCAGAAAATGTGCTATATAAATAAAATTACCTTACCCTACCTAAAAGCTGTCACTGTATACAGTAGTTTAAATAAAATAAGATTTTCTGATATAAACTGGGATTTTCACCAGATGAACTTGTGTACCTGTGCGTTTGAACTGGCGAGTCCACATGCATTTTCCAGAAGCCGTACACTTGGGGCAGTCTGAAGCCTCGCAGCTGGTCTCAGTGCAGTTGCTGGACAGGAAAATCTCTCTCTGGTTGATGCGACAGTCATGTTCCGATGTACAGCTGACTGAGCTACTGATGCAAGCTCCTTCTGGACAGTTTGTGCACCACTTGCACTGTAAAGCAGACTGGGAAAAAAAAAGATGTAAGTTTAATGAATGTTTTCTTAATCAGATACTCTAAAATCAAAGCATGTTACCTGAGGCGGACTGGAAAAAGTCTTGGGATGCCGAGCGAGGCATTCGCTACAGGTCTTAAGTCTGCGGCACTGATCTGGCTGACGAGGAGTCGGGGAGCAGGTGGAATGACCCAACATGCAGCCAAGTCTGGAGACAATTAATGTCTCAGGTAAGCTGCATTAACTATAGTAGCTGCAGATAATTTCAAGCTTAGTTTACAGAGTGTGTGTTACCTCTCTGCAGCATCAGAAGAAGTGCAGGTACCCCTACACCACACACAGCTGCCTGTGGTGGAGTTGCAGGCCTCTGGTGTGGGCAGGAAGGCACAGGGGTCAGAGGGCACAGTCAGAGTTAGGAGTCTACCCAGTGTGACACCGTTAAAGCCACCGGACAGGAAAAGACGACTGCCAAAGCTTGTCATCGCGAGAGACACAGAGCGATTGACCGGATCTCCAACAGCTGAAACTGAATGACAGATGGAAAACTATTAGTCCATAGAATATTATATTTTGAAATGAAGCAGCAGCTTAATATTAAGAGAATCACCTGGATGTATCCAGGTGTTGCAGTTGATCTGGTACAGAGACACAGAGTTGCTGTAGTCTTCTGCTTCTGTCCTCCCACCTACAATCACCATGGTGTCTTTGATCAGAGCAGCAGCGTGGAAGAAACGGGACAGGGGCTGTAAAGCAAACAGACAGTTCATCAGCACTGTATGAGGTGGTCAAACCGCATATAAAAACATAGACGAAAGGCTAACTTGTTACCTTTTTCCCCTGTGAGGGAACCAGGAGAGACCAGGTCAGGTTGGGGTAATACAGGCTGTAGAGCTCGCCTGATGGCTCCACTGTCTCCACATGAAAGCGATAGCCTCCAAACACGTAGATGGCATCAGTCTGCTCATGATACACAGCTGAGTGGCCATATAAACCTGACAAAAGGGAATATGTAGCATCAGACTTCTGAGCAGAAAAACACATTAGCAACATCCATCTACATTTCTCTTGACTATTCTATACATTTTCAAAACAAGAGCCTTTTGAGGTTTTAAACTGAAAGTTCATCAGTGGATGTGTGGTTATTTAATGTGAAAACACAACAGCTATGAAACCTGTAGGTGGCGTTCCGGTGTGGGGGACAATTGTCCAGTTCCCTGAATCAGGGTTGAACTCCAACAGATGATGGTTGAAACCGTTTTCAGGAGAGTAGCCTCCGATCAGGAGAACCGAGGAGTCCCAACGTACGGTTAAAGTGTGACCGGCCACCGGGGGCAGCACTGAGCTCTGTCAGACAGGGGTCAACATTGGATTTTACTTAGATTTTTTTTTCCCCCTCCACACACACACACAAAAAAATTTAAATCAGCAATAAAACAACCGCTAACCTTGTGTTCTCTCCAGACCAAGCTGCTGAGATTGAGACTCCAGGTATCCATGGCAACACCACTTTGAGTGACACCGCCTACCACTAACATTAGGCTGTGACTGCCCTCGTGGCTTCCAGCGTCCAGATCATAAGTGTTCAGCAGAGCAGCAGCGTGGTGATAGCGAGCGCTGGGAGCCGCCCCTTCATCTAGAGAACTGGTCAACATCTGGGTCCAACGGTGCTCCGACACAGAATATCTAAACCAAACAGAGGGGGACTTGCTATTTATACAGAAGGACAAACTGGACAAGAAAAAAAGCACCTAAAAATTTCAAACATTAAACCTCTCAGAGTTCTGCAACCTAAACTGATTTTATCTCAGATTATTCCATCCCACCTGTACACATTTCCAAGAATGCCGTCTGACAGAGAAAGTCCCCCGTACATCCACAGGTTGCCCTGAGGTCCAGCTACCAGAGAGTGTCCCATCCTGTGCAGGAACCTATGGGCCTGTTTCTGTAAAACAGAAGTGCTTGAATGTCAGGATGGATTTGTAATTCACAAACTGCTCCAACTGTAAATGAAACATATTTCAATCATGTTTGTTTTAGGACCTACCTTCGTCAGTTGTGTGTCCAACAGAGTCTCCCAAATCAAGCTGTTGGGGTCCCGCAGAACTGAGCAGTCAGAGCTGGTCCAGCTTTCAGAACACACACAAACTCCCAGAGACTAAAACACAGTAAATAATGACAGTTAGATATCCGAAAGGATTGATGTGAACAAGTTAATTTGTCACACCTGGTTTCATCTAAACTGTAAAAACAAATTTTAGTCCAGTTCTCCAAAGTAAATTAAGCTAAAATTCAATTTTCCCAACAGAAAACTTACTATATTACAAACTCCTCTTTCTTCTGTTGCTCCACAATCCTGGGGGCACATGGGTCGGTCACAGTACGGCCCCCCATATCCCTGAGGACACTGGCAGAGCCCACCCTGACACTGGGCTCCACCTGCACACACAGCGGACCCCTCTTCATCCTCATCAGAGCTCTGCTGACAACGTCGCACCCAGAAAGACGCGTTGAAGCCTTGAGGTTTGTTTGAAGAGACGTTGGCTTCAAAGTAGACTGAGATCACGCCTAGTGTTCATAAACAAGATGCAACATTGTGAAGTCTGAATGTGCATCAGGTGCCTACTCAAAATTAGACATTAAAAGGGATGAGGAAAATTTACCTGAGGTGGCCTCGACTGTGATTGGCTGAGTCCTTGTTGTTCCGCAAAACGCTCCAATGAGGTTGTGATCAGAACGCACGACTCCATTGGGCAGAAAACGAGGGAGGCCATCAAACACGTAAACGTACGAATTCTGCAAAATAATGCACATGTTTTAAAAAAGATATAATTTAATGTCACAGCAGCTCAAAAATATCATTATTTCATGAATGGATTAATAACAAAGTAACACTGGTACTCACTTTACAGTAAGTGTGGGAGTCTGGGTGTAACGTGAGCGCGACTGGGGGGCAGAGCTGTTTGGGCTTGCAAGGTCCAAGCTTCTCAGTGACAGATAAGACCCAAAGACAGTGAGAAAGTCCTCCTTTCCCTTCTGTGCCACTCCGCCATCCCAAAGACGAAGACAAGGGGATGGTTGAGGAAGAGGTGGAGGACAGCAGGACGGAGCGTCCCTGGCACTGACGGTAACATGTGCCGTTGTTCCTGTTTGTGGGAATATTCATTTAGCCGAGTTTATCCCATTTAATTGGTTTTTGTTTAGATTAGCGGTTCTCAACGTGGGCGGTACCGCCCCCCAGGGGGCGTTCAGAGGACGGCAGGGGGCGCTGGCGGACATTTTTACAAAAGGGGGGAGCTGGGATGCCTTTGGGAGGCGTTTGGTTGAAGGTAAACTTTACACCTTAAATCCACAACAATGCCAGTTTAGACTGTGAGCAACTTGGTAAAACTACTGTGCAACATTAAATCATGCTTGGCTGCAACTGTATCGATGGCAGCTCTTCTTCTATTTAGTGTTTGTTGCTTCATGGCACAGCTCCACTCTGCATCAGTTCAGCGTTACACCGGCTGATGACGCTGCTGTAATTCACCTTGTCTGGTATTTATATAGGCTACATATGTTATGGCAGTTCTGTGATCATGTCAAAGCAGCAATTTATATTAAAAAGTGTTTTATTTCCGTTTGAAAGCTGCCCGCTTCCATGGAAAGACAGCAGAAAATCGCTCTTATAAACATGTAATTACTAAAATCACCATACCCTCACTTTGTATCCCTCTGAAAAATGAACCCATTTAAATAAAGAAATCCCTCTATGGGTGATACCACAATAGAGCGTTCATTTTATAGCGTTAACACCGGTGCAGCAAGTGGTCCGACATGAAAAGGGTTTGATGGAACAACGGTACCACAGCACTTTTAAATTTCAATAATCAGAATACCGAAATTGTTTTCGTAGTTTTAAAAGGTTTATGTCAGTCTGCCTTTTCCCCATCGATACGATTCCCGACCGCTCTGCACCTTAGGGAGTTAAAAAAAAAAAAACAAACAAAAAAAACCCGCCGCGCACATTGCAAACTCTGAAACAGGAGAAGCGGGACATAAAACGGAGCGAAGAACTAGATGTGAATTATGGCATAAAAACAGAGAATCCGACGCTGAACAGTGAAAAATCAACACATGATGTGAAACACATGACGATTAGGCGGCGCAGCAGGTGATGAGTGAAAATTACTGGTGGTCAATAAACGATAAAATAAATCTAGGAACAGGAAAGAAACTAAAGTGAACATAGCAATAAACCAAGAGAGGATAATACTAATCAAATGAAACTAAATGGAAATGAATGAAGAACAAAATGCAAGAATAAACTAAGAAACTAAAGTAAATACGGAGGAATAAACTGGTATGGCAAGACCTTTCGAGCAATAATTAATACAGAGGACTGTATGGCAAGAATAAACAGACACTATTTCCAGATAAAAGGTAAAATAATATTGTTGAAGTGCCATGGGCAGGGGCGCAACTACACATTATTCAGGTGGATGCGAAAACATAAATCGGCGCCCCCCACGAAGGAGCGTAGAAACATACGCTCGCCTTCCCCCCCAACCCCCCTCCTCCAGACGCCGATACGTTTATGGCAAAACTTGCTACATTTACCCCGTTATGTGCGTGAGGTGAAGGAGCGTAAGGTACGCTGAAGTGTCCGGAAAAACATAATTGGTGCGCCAATTCAAAACATCTACAATAATGATAGTAACATTAATAATAAAATAATTGTCAGTGCAAGTAGCCTACAAATTCTTTGGTGGGGGGCGGTGAGGGACCTGGATAAAGGCTAGGGGGGCGCTGGCCCGAAAAAGGTTGAGAAACACTGGTTTAGATAAAGCGGTGAAAAGCAAATGATTCCTACCTAGGGTCCCCATAGTAACCAGGAAGGCATGACTCGCAGTGCGGCCCCTGAGTGTTGTGGGTGCAGTAGCACTGGCCTGTCAGGTTGTGACAGTAACCTTGAAGCGGGTCGCCATGTCCATTACACTCACAAGGAACGCAGCCACCACCTCCGGCCAGGGCGGAACCGAAGCTCCCCGGACGGCAGTGTTCACAGTGAGGGCCTGTGGTCCAGTCTGAAAGATAAGCGAACAACAACCGTTGGACAATACTGGCAACTGTTTGAAACATAAAATTAAGTAAATAATGGCCTCACCCTGGCATTCATCACAGATTCCAGGGGCAGTGATACAAGTGGAGTGAAAGTTGCAGCCACAGTCCACGTCGCATTCAACGCCACTCAGAACCAGCGTGGCGGGGTCGGACGTCCAGCCCAGAGAACATTCACACTCAAACCGCGGGCTGCCGCTACACTGGCCCTCACGGCATTCATTATAACAGCTGGGAAAGCGGAGAAATGCAACTTGACATTAGAATCGTAAACTCAATCATAACTTAAATGATATAAATACCGATCCCATCAGGTTGAGATCAAGAGAAAGTGAAAACTAAAACATGTTCAAACAGAACTCGTACGTCTGGTTGCAGTGCAGCGTGCCATCGCCGGTGTATCCCCTCTCACAGTGACACTCGTACGAGGTGGGAGTGTTGATACACGTGGCAAAGGGATGGCAGTTGTGGAGGCCCAGCCTGCATTCCTCCACATCAGGACATGTGGGGTAAGACCAGACTGCATCTTTCTCCTCATCACCGAAGATTTCCATCTCCATTTCCATTTCCAGGGGTCTGGGTGGGGCTGAAGTTTGAGGTTCAGGACTAAGAAAAAAAAAATCCACAGAGTTATATCAAGACATAACTGGATAGATTAAAATGTTCTGGTTATTAGCTCTAACTACTATCAAAACCAACTGCTATAGCCTGTTAATATTTAAGAAGTATTACTAAAAATTCATTTTTAGCATAGTAATGAACTCGAGCAACTTATCCCAGATTAAATCTTCACTCTGTGATAAAGGCAGCTTGGAACATGACTCATCAAAGTGTAATGAGTTCACTTACTTTGCAGCTCGAGCTTCAGCCACAGCCACACTGCAGTTATACACAGATGGATCATCCATTCCTGCCCAGTCTCCCCTCAAACACCTAAAACAAGCACAGGAAAAAAACAACACTTTTCACACACCTGTGATTAAAATTAATGCAGATTATTTTCCACTTCCAAGAATCTAATCATTTTGTTCATAATAACACATCAGATTTATAATAGGCCATTCTTACTTTCCAATAGTGGGATTGTTGTAGTCACCACACCAGCCACACTGAAATGTTCTCAGGCACTCTGTGCATGTGTTTAAAGCTGAACACTGTTTACACTGAGGAACCGAATGGACACTGAGGATTAAGAAGAGAACCAATCAGTAAACACTCAAGTTAATCTCACATGCGAAATATTCAGATATGCATCTAAGAGATGTAAATACACAAATTATGTTGAATCAGAAATTACAAAGACATAATTTGATATAATGTCAAGTGAGTAGTAAATCCAACAACTGCTTAAGATTTTAGCTGAGTGTCTTTGTTTTACCTGTCGTACCAGTCCCTGCACTCTCCGTAGGGATACTTTGTGAGGTACGCAGCAAAGTAGAAGCAAGCTTGGGCAGATTCACACCAGGCACACTGACTGGAGTTGGACAGACACTCACTGCACGTATTTCTCCTTTGAAACAAAAAGAAGAAAGCCATTTGTGATTAATCACAAATTCCAGATGAAATCATGTAACATACAACAAAAATGTTTATGTTTTAGTTTTTCTGCTCACTGGTTGCAAACTTTAGGACACCCGTTTGGGTCACGGATGGATCCCTCCAACCTTCCTCTGCGGCTGCACTGAAAGTCGCCTTTCTTGCTGGAGTTAATCTGCCACTCACAGTAAGGGTCCTGTGGGCCGAAGTTAGATGGAACTATTATGAAACTTTCTAAATTATCTACATATTTGCAGAAGAGTCACCCACAACATCAATGTTCTATAAGGTACTATTTCGCTTCATACCTGGGTACATGCAGAGCAATCTCTGTAATCCTCACACAGAGTGCAGTGCTGCGGTGCCAACAGCAGATGACGCTGGCCGTCTCCTTTGCCTTCAACCATTTCTGCCTCAGGACAGTATTCCAGGTCTGGGCTGTCTCGCAGAAGGCAGCGGGACAGAGACGGACACCAGCCACACGACTGGTCAGACAGGCAGGCCAGGCAGGACATGTAACCCGAGCAGGAACCAGAGCGGTACGGCTCCAGGAACAGGAAGGAAATCTCCTTGAGGGGAAGGAAATTTTGTGTTTAATCTACCTTAGCCATAATGAATTTGTGGGATTTATTTGCATAGAAATTTACAAGGAAAGCAAACACAATCTTTCCTATAGTTACAGGTTTTACAACATTACTGCTCCGTAAAAGTTGAAGTATTGATAGTACTTACACTCCCTCCAGGTAATGTTCTGTTCCAGATCAGGGCCATCTCACTCGTCTGTCCAGAGCCAGAGTTGTTAAGGTAGCCTTCAGCCTGAACGAGGTAATGGTTCCCCCTGGTCAGGTTGGAGAAGAGTCTACTTCCATCTGGTCGGACCAGCAGCTTCAGCTCCTTCTCCTGCTGGGCTGCCCAGCGACCCACCACCTCCTTCAATTGGACAGTAAGGTACTTAATTAAATCTTATCATTTTATAATTCAACATACCCATACAGTTTTGCATTTTGTTACATTACAACTTCAAACCTCAATGTATTTAACTGGGATTGCATGTGATAAACCAATAGAAAGCTGTGCATAATTGTAAAATACATCAAAACACTACGAAATGCTCAGTACAGTTGATAGCCAAGAGAGCTACACTAAACATAAACATGCAAACTTTATAAAATATTACCTGTAAAGCTGGGTTTGATATAAAATTCGAGTCAGAAGTTAAATGAGGTCAGTGCTGAAACTGACCTGAAAATGTTTTTGAGTATCTCTGAAGTAAACATAAGGAAAGTTTTTGCCATTTAAAAAAAAAACAAACAAGCATTTTATTTCTACTTTTAGGATTTAAAATAAAACATAACATTTTGCAAAATGAGGATGGGTCTGTGCGGTGGAAAGTGACCAAACTACAACAAAAAACTGTTTCCAATGCAAACATTGCAACAGTGAACTGTAAGAAAAAATGTTACAAATCCATATTTGTTATTAGATCTAAATTTAAAATATTTATCTGGTTTTATTTTCATTTTTAGCCAAAGTTACTAAGAGCCATTTGCGGCTCTGAAGCTTCTGTCCTTACCATTTGGGTGGAGTTGGGTCCTGATGCCACTCGAGCCTCAAAGTGGAGCCTCTGGATGCGAGCCCATATGAAGACGGTCTCTGTGGGAGGAGGTGCGGGTGGAGGACCTCCCCACAGGGGGTGGATGAAGCCCTTGAACTGTAGGGCCACATCCATTTCTGTGGTGGGGCTTAGAATGATGTTGGTGCTGCGGAGGATGGATACCTGGCGAAGGGGTGGAGCGGATGGAGGATAGTGGAGTGGAAACACATCAACAGGAGAACTATTCTCTATAAACCGCTCCACATGTTTGTAACTACTTGGGAAGATAAAGTCATGTCTATGCAAAACAGAGAAAAAAAGTAAAACCAAAAGAGCTGATTATAACTAAAGATTATAGAGGCATTATTTAAAAAAAAGAAGTTGGAGAACAGCAGTTGAGTCACAGCCTCAAAGGAAGGAAGGAGGATTAGGAGTAAACAAAGAGGGAAGGAGTTACAACCACATCCAGAACAGTGAGCAGGTGAAATTTAGACTCCGTACCTTGTCAGGCTGGGAGTCGTTGCGGGGGTGCTGGAAGGTGAGCAGGTGCAGTCCCGGGACATAGTTCTCGGTGCGACAGGAGTGGAGGGAGGTTAGGAAACGGGTACGCTCCCCCCACCAGCCGTACGCCCCTGAGATCTGGTCCACACGGCACGCACTTCGCTCTGTGAGACCGAGAGGGAGAGGTCAGCACACAAGTAACACATCTGACCTCTGAAAGACTTTTATTATACAGCAGTTTCTTATAGTTAACTACTGTACTGAAATGTAATGTGTGACTTTTGTGTGTTGTGCTCTCTGGGAGCAAAGTGGCATGATCACACACCGTGATTGGACAGACGAGCCAAATCAGCATCTGAGCAGCCTGTCCAATCACCGCTGAGCGCCGTCAAGTTCCTGAACTCCGCCAGAGCAACACAATCACACAGAAGGCTCGTCCCTCCCATGTCAGCTCCCAACATCTTTTAGTTCCCTCTCTTCCGCCCTCCTTCCTCCCTCCTTACGTCTCACCTGACACTGGCAGGCAGGACTCGTTCTGAACACACCAGCCAAATTCACCGGGGGCTCGCGCCAGAGACGCCGGCGTGCCGCTGAACACCAGGCAGGACTGGCAGTCGGACAGGAAGCGAGCCAGGCCCAAGCACCCAGTGCTGCCACACTGTGAGCAGAAAATTCATGTTTTACAAAGGAAATATAGACAAGCATTCACAGAAAAATAGAAAAGAGGAACAAGGAGATTTTGGGGGTTTCTTTGATGTCTGGTCTGCTAATTATGATTTGGACCGATTCTTATTTCATTTTAAGGACTAAAACATACAAGAGTGAACAAAATAGCCTTTGGGTTCTTCGATAGAGCTAATAGATTAGTTGAATCCAACATAATATGTAGAGATTATCCCCATCATCAAACTATATGTCTCCCTGTTTTATCAGATTTTTTTTTACACTCAATATTAAGCTATAAAAGGTGAAGTACATGCAAAGTTAAGGTTAATGGATTTATGGATAATTTAATTTTGTGAGATCTTATTTCCGATGTCAAAAATAAAAATAAATGTTTTAACATTTAACCTGGTGATCACCAATCAGGTCCAATCAATAAAAGGTTAAACTCTTATAAAAAATAAACAAATGCAGGAATCGTTCTGAGGGAAGCGTTACCGGATTGGTGGGCTGGTACTCTCGACAGCGGCCTTCACACCAGCTGCACTCTGGATTCTTCAGGCACATACTTTCATCAAGCGCCTCAGCACAAACAGCATCCTACATTAAAAGGAAGTTGAATTAAATATCCGTTTCCTTTTCATTCTGTTTCTCTCCAGCTTTGACTTCGTATTACTCTGTACTCATTTGCTGTCGAGCACTTTGACTCACCCTGTCGCCTTGATCACTACTAACAAACAGCGGTACTTTGTAAGCCACAAGATCTCCCCGGGCAACACCGCTGTAGCCACCAGCAACCAGCAGCACACGTCCTTCCATCACCGCTGCAACATGTGAATACCGCCCCCTCACAGCTTCGCCATCTTAGGAAAAATACAAAAAAATATGCAATAAATATCCACAGGTAATAAAAGCCTATAAGAAGAAAAAAAAAAGAGAGAGAAAAAAAAACCAGAGTTACTGACTGGATGACCATCTAGCCCCAGAAGACACCCACTGGTGGCAGCCCAGATGATAGAAAAAGATTTCCTCATCGTAGCATTTCTCTTCCTGGTAATGAATATGCACATTTCCACCTGGTGAAAAAGGGCAAAAAGCTAAATGAATACAAAAGAAGTTCAAATCAAACTATTACATGTTTTCTAATTTTACTCTTTCTCACCATAGACCACCATGTAGTTTCCAATGACAGTGGCAGTGTGGAAAGCTCTCTCTCTGGGCCCAGTGGTTGGAAAACGGGAACGGAAGGACGTCCAAAACCGCTTGTCCACGTGGAAAACGTCGGTGTTGTTGACCCGCACGCTGAACCTTAAAAGAAGGTACAAAATGATTGAGCACAGCTATTCTTTGTGGTTTAATGTCGGTTTATTATGTTACTTTATAATCAAAGCGAGATTTTAATGCAATGTTTAGTTGTTTTTTTTCACTTTAATTTGAAAAATACACACTAATTTTGACAAAATACTTAATATGAAAGGTCGCAGGTAGCAGTTCTACTTTTCTCTTACTCCCTGCTGATAAAATATAAATAATACCCAGCACACATGAGGAGGTGTGTACCTTGCAGTGGTGGGCCTGTGGCCTCCATAGACCAACAACGTCCTGGATGGGCTGTGGAACACCATAGAGTGGCCAGCAGAGGCAGGGGGTTTCCCACCGGTGGGCTGAACCGTTTCCCATCGTCCTGAACCGTGCAAACCGAAGCGATACAGTGTCGAGGAAAACATGTCCTCCTCAGTGCGACCTGGTACATCGGCAGAGGTACGATGTATTTCTCAAAATATTATCTCGATTTCAACACACACACACACCAATGTGATACAGGGATATCGTCCTCACCTCCAAAAATGTAGAGATAGGTGTCGACGACGGCTGCAGCATGATTGGCCAGTTTGGGAGCACCGCGTGAGTGGGAGAAACCGAGCTGTTGCCAATCATCCTGGACAGGCCGGTACATCCAGACGTCACTGGCCAGGGATCCGTTAGCTAGTTCTCCTCCAAAGATAACCATGTTACCCATGTACTGTACAGCAGTGTGGGAGTGACGAGCCACCTTACATAAGAGAGTTAAAAAAAAATGTAAACATTTCATGTAGACGTTCTCTCAGCTTTTGCTTGATCATTCATACATTTTTCATTTGAATGCAATTAAGTCCAGTTCATTATTGGATTAGAAAGTTTTCTAGTTATGGAGAGCTCATGTTCACCTGTGTTTACAAAGCATTTAGTCTGTTCAATTAAAGAGACCTGAAGGTGCATGTTAATGATGGGTCATTTTACACTAACGATGATAATCATGATTTTAAAAAACTAAATTTCACATATAAAACCGATTTTAAATCTCATTGTTAAATAGTCTCTTTTGAAATATTTTGTGTTTACATATTTAAAAAAAATACTTACAGGGGAATGACCATAAGATCTGGTTTCCCATTGGTTGGAAGTGAAATTGTACTTGATCAAGTCACCAAGAGCTCTGTTCAGATCAAATCCTGCGCATAGAAGATAAAAAGTATTAAAATCAGTTTCTAACAATAAAAATTATATGCTGTGATAAGGTTCATTTTTCATATTGAAAACAAGCCTTATATGAGCTTGTTAATTTTGAAATTAACCAGCTTTAAGCAGCTATTAGACATACATAACACCCACCGGCATGACTTTTTAAAAAATTGATCTGACGTAATATTCTACATTTTTAAGAATTAAATATGTTTGGATTAACTAACAGAAATAAAAGCTTAACATCAGTCTGTGTGCAACTAATCGTTATAGAGCTTTTGATGTCCACTTAGTGAATGGAGTTACTGAAATAAATGAAAGCTTAATAATATTCTCAATTATTAATTATGACTGTATACTACAAACAGGACGAACAGCTAAAACAGATATTTCAAAAGATGAATGCTTAACACAATATTTAAGTGATAATCTGTGGTCCAAGTGAAACTATAATAAAGCTAAGAATGAAGAAACAATAGAAGACAAGTAGCTTAAAAGTCTGTAAAAAAAAAAAGTGGGAGAAAGCAGAATTTGCTCTCTGTAAATACTTAAATTCCTATTAATGAACACCAACAGTGGGTTACACCGACCTCCAAACAAATACATGGCTCCAGTAGAGGACAGGTACGCGCCAGCAGAGCCTGTCCTCAGAGGTGCGTTAGGGTTTCCCTCACTCACACGCCACCACTGTCCCGCCCCCTTATCGTCACGGAGACCGAGCTGACAGCTGTGGCCGAGGAAGCCAGGGTTACACTGACAACGCTCTCCTTTCTGAAACGAAACCAGTCGATCTTAAACATTTAGATTCATAAAAACATAAGGATTTACTTTAGACCTTTTCACTAAACACAACTGAGGAATTAGCCAATAACAGGTTGTTAGAGTGGTCATAAAATCATGAACTTTCTTCGTACCTTGTCACATTGTCCATTCAAAGAACAAGCCTGGGGACACAGAGGAGCTGTACATGATGCTCCGCCCCAACCCTGGTGACAGTGGCACTTGGATGTGGAGGAATCACAGCGCCCATGGCCGCCACAGGCTCCAGGACAAACAGAGAAGGTGTATGTTGCATTGAAGCCCAAGAGGTTGTAATTGGCATCACTGAAGAGGTGAATAAGCATCTGGAAGAAAAAAACAAACATGTATTAACATCTAGTATATCTGTATATACACAAAAAACCCAGCAACTAACATGTTATTTCTGTTTAGTTACCTTGCCGGACTTGGCCTCAATGGGTTCAGGCAAAGAGTTTCCACTCAGACTGCCAAGAAGTGGGCTTTGGTAGGAGTCGCCATCGTACACAAACAGATAGTCGTAGGTACACTCTGTGTCCATAAAGGTGAAATTTAACACAATTCGATGACCGTTGCTTGGAGCTGAGAAAGAGGAAAAAATATTGTTCAGTCTAATACTTGGTGATGTAAGTGTCAGAACCACTTCAACCACAACCGACCCACAACCCAAAAAACACAACCACAAGCATCACAATTGTAATATTAGTACAAGCTTTGATTTTTTTTTTTTTTTTTGCTTTGAAATAAAAATCTGAGAAGTCTGGCCTGCTGATGTACTCTATGTAACAGATTCTCAACTGGATTTAGGTTCAGACTTTTGGGTCATACTAACATGAATGGGCTTTGATCTAAACTGTAACATTGTAAGCCTTTTTGCAGGCACAAACTGGGTTTCTTCCACAATCACTCTGTTCTTCAGAGGCACCCATTGTGAATGCCTCCATGACATAAATATCAAAATTAAAATATCAAAATTAAACCCTTGAAGCTGTAACGTCACAAAATGTGAAACAGTTCTAGGTCTATGATTACCTTTTCCAATGGAGTGTGTAATGTGAATGATAAGCATAGCAACTTGCACCAACTCTACCTTTGATAAGCCACTCGCAGTTCCCATTAACAGAGTAGTTTCCGGGTCCATCAGTCACATAACTGGGAAGCCCCCTCAGCACCTGCCTGTGGCCCTTGCAGTCCCCTGCCTGGCACACAGGTGACTCAGCTGACAGGAGGACCACCAGGATGACAACGGAGACAGGGAGAGGGGAGGCCATCTCTGGCACTGCCTGAAAGGAGAATGCCTTGTTTCAATTTCTATCAAAACATGATCCCTTATAAACATACAGTAAGTTTGGATTTATATTTCCTTGGCAAAGATCATGATCCACCATAAATTTAAGTCTGGATAAGGCATCTGACAAATGAAAGACATCCATAGTCGATATGAGGTGTGAAATATTTAAAGAGAGTCCTTAAAACACACCGTCTTGATTGCGCAATTTTGCTGATTTTTCTGCAGGATATCAGTTTACGTCAGAACGCCGGGCATTACTCTAGCATTCACGAAAATATACGAACAAGCTCCCATATTTGCTCTTCAAGACGAACAGGCTTCTAGAAAGAAACAACTATTTTCATGTAGCTACATGCTAACCCTGGATGCAACAACGACTGTAACGAGCTAAAAACGAATAAAAACGCAATGAGAAGCCTCGTACATCTCTCCACTGCACGTATTTTACCCATAAAACAGAGAGAATGGTTAATGAAAAGGATTTCTAAAAAGGAGGGACTCTGAAGGCTACCATAACAAGGCTGAGGGAAAAGGTATTGCTAAGCTAGCCGACAGAAAACCGTTAACTGTCAGGGGCCGTCATAGCGTTTATTATCACGTTTTTAAGACCATACTTACCAATTCCCGTCTCTTTGATTGCATAATGAGTTACATTGTCGATGGGTATTATAACGGAAGCAGTCGCTTGAGTCGACCTGTCCTTTTTGGTGAAGCTAGCTCGACTAGCTAACCGCAGTGGAGCGCAAATCGCTGCAGAGAATAGAGGCTGCAACACGGAGCTCTGCTAAATCCAGATGCGTCAGTGGCCGCAGAGAACCATGAGAGACCATCCCTCGGAGTAATTACGATGTTATGATCTTCGATGCTCCTCTGTAAAAACAATCGCCTGGCTATGCATCATCTCCACCACAAAGCCACACTACATTTTAAAACGCCTTTCCTCTACCAGCCCCTCTGGTGTAGAGCTCAGTGTCGTTGTTTTGGTTTTTATGGCTGGCTAGCTGTGACCAGAGGTTTCCAGCACAAAAGACCGAGCTGCAGGTTGCCTGCAACAGCACTGCCATCCAGTGGAGATGGAGGACAACGTTCAACATCTGGACAGAAGAAGCCTTGCTCACTGCATTAACAAGGGATTTAACGGATTAAGCAACATTGTTTTTAAAAGGTCACATTAAGTTGTGCAACAAAGGGCCACACAGTGAGTAGAAAGCAGTGTTGTTTATGACATTGTCTTGGGATTTATCGATAAGACTAAACATTTATTTTTAAAAGCAGTTTTTATTTCACAACAAAAAATCTTAAAATTGTGACATGCATTTGTAACAACTTTCCTTTACTCTGGTACTCATAAATCCACTGCAGTCATATTTCCATTCAGTCGGCCCCTAATTATAAAAGAGAGTCTGCCTGTAATTTAATCTCACCATAGAGGCCCTTGGTAGATCTGGAGATCCACAGCTCAGCAATGTCAACACAATTATTGTGTACTTTACAAATCCAGCCTTTTTGGATGACTGACGAGGAGAAAGCTGCTGTAGAAAAAAAAGCCACAAGAAATCCTTCTTGCATCAATACACATATCAGGAAGTAGCAACATGAAGAAGTGGTCTGGTCAGAGAAAACAGATTCATCTTCCAGCAGGAGAGGAGAGTGACCCTATATACACAACCAAAGCTAATGATTTAGAAATAATCATTAGTCATTGATTGATTAGAATGAGTAAGTCTAAGTTCAGATCTAAAACTACCTGAGAATATGTGGCAAGCTTTAATTAAAAACAAATTCTGTAGCAGATCTAATGCAGCCATTGTGACTGAGATTGAGTCCAAGAAAAATCAGCAAAATTCAGTCTCCAGATTTTGAATGCTGGTAAAGACAGATGCCAGAAGACTTGTGACTGTAATTGTAGTGAAAGGTGGTTGTACAAAGTACAGACTTCAAGTCAAGTCAAACTTTTCAGATTCCTATTCATAAAACAAAACATTAAAAACCTTAGTATTTTTGGAATTATTTGCTTCCTTTTGTTGGACTATTTCACATAAAAATCTTGTATATTGTACTTAACATGGAGTATCCTTGGGTTCTTTCCGAGGACTCCAGCTTCCTACCACAGTCCAAAAATATGCATGCATAGTTTGTGTCTGTGTGATAGAACTGTCCAGGGTGTAGTTTGCCTCTAGATATGCACCAGCAAGAATAACTGGGTATTTAAGATGAATGGATGAGTAATTTTTTATCATTAGTGCTAAAGTCAACAGTGACATCTTTAAGAATGTTAGTAAAAATATTGTCATCCAGAAAACAAAAATACATCATAAATCCAGAGGAACAGTTTGTATTTACCCTTTAATGATACAAAAAGAAAACAAGAACATTTTAAAATATATCAATGGAAATTTGAACAAAGTGCGAAAAAATAATATCAAGGCACTATATAAGAAGAAAATATAGTTGAACACTAGGATAACTTATCAAAATGCTCATGGATTTTGAAATACATTTGAAGCATGTTGTAGGACATTAAAATATGATTAGTATGACACAAAACCCATTTTACTGAAGTGTTGGATAACATTTTTTGCGTTCTGATTCAGTTTACACTTTTTTTAAGTTTCTGTACATCAAAGTCAGAAAAAAAAGTGAAGAACATGAGCTTCCGCATAGAATCAATTCTGATCAAGCTAGCAGAGACTTAAACACCACCACCATTTAAAAAAAATAAACAAAAATGATTTAAGAGCCCTGCCAAGATTTAAAGTGCAGAACGTTGATAGACATTTTTGCTTTAGTTTTTTCTTTGGATTGAAACAGACACCAAGACGAGTAAAAAGGCAAAAACACAAAAACAAAACAGATATTAAAAGCTAAGTGTTTCCTGTGGTACAATTATAGTTAACATGGTCACTTGTTCATTTTCTTATTCTTGCTGCATAATTATTTATTTTGAAAAAGGCATAAAGGCAAAACTGCTTTTTATTCTCAACATGAACCCTAAACAGCGAGTTTTACTTTACGCACAAATAAGTTCTAAAAGAAAATCTTAAACGTCATCAAAATCTAGTTGATGTAGCATTTAGATGTAAAGCATTACACTTGAAGATGTCTGACAATCCAAAACACCTTTGGCAGCAATAGCAAACTAATCTCCATCATTTTGTTGTTTATTCCTATTCAGATACTTTTCCCACATCAATCCTAATTGGTCAGGTGTACAGACCTAACTTTGCATTTAAAGCTTTTTTTTTAAAGTTAAATTCATCCAAAATTTTATTAACTTGAATCTTTCTGTAATACTGTGGGGAGGAGGTCGATTATGACGTGTGTACAGCTATTTTTCCAGGAACCAGAACCATAGGAGTAGCATGAAGGCCAGGGCCAAAAATTGGGAATATTCTCCCTTCAAACTTGTGTGTAAGAGTGACCAAGTGCTTCTCTCTCCCTGCATCCCAGAACGACACCTCCCCTTTATCCATATTTAGCTTGATGCGTATTTTTTCAGGACCCTTCGGCACCATTACCTCTTTACGTTCATCAGTGAGGACGGTATACACCCCTTTACTCAGCCCCAGGGCCCACACGCCACGACTTGCAGAGACCGTGAACTTCTTTTTCCGAGGCAAAACCTCTTTGCTCACTCCCAGGATCCACTTGGGGTTGTCGCCGACAATGACGTCCCATTTGTGTTTACCGGTTTTGTATCCTTCAGTCGCCATGACGAAGACGATGGGATCAAAGCGCTCTCGGTTGTCAGGGACGGTCATCCGCTCTGGGCTCTCCTTCATGGTGGTGAGATCAGGGCTCAGGGACAGCCACGGGGAGGCCGTGTTCGGGTCGAGCACCACTGGGTCTGCACAGACAAAGAGAAACAACATTTACATTTCCTTCCTACTTGAAGGATGTTTCACTTCCTCCGTTTTACTTGAATAAAACCCAATTTATGCAATTATACATACAATATTTGATATGATCCTTCATGTCCTTCCATATGTTGAAGCCCAGCGCGCCAACATGCTTGCCCATGTTTATAAGGGAATCATAAAGAAAGGTTGGATCGGGTTCAACCCACTGGGCTCTGTAATAGAAATGAAGATAATTAAAATAAAAAAAAAAGCACACAATCAGATGTGTTTGTGTTTACATACTGAGATCCCACCACATATTAAGGCCATGACTTACTGTCTTTTTACATTCTGGAAATTCTGCAACAAAGAGGAAGACAGAAGAGGGGCTATGAGTTGGAAATTAGCCTTGAAGCAAGTTTTACAATAAAACCCAAACTCAAAATGAGATGGTAAAACAAGCTGCCCCTGGTTACCTTCAGGAGGGCCAAATCCTCATTTCCCATCTCTTTCTTCATGGTGTCAATGAGGGTCCTTAATTCTTTAATTTCGTTCTCTGTCTCCTTAATCAATCTCTGCATGGTTTCGATCTTTTCCGTCTCATCAATGGACAGAGCTTCCAGTCGTTTGGCCTCTTCCTGGTGAAGAACCACGTGGAGTCGCTCAAATTCTGCCTTGATCAATTTTTCTGCTTCCGAAGCCTGATGCTGTGATGAGTTGGACAGAAAAAATAAAACAGTGTATACAATTTCTCCTGTCATCTACAACTGAAACTTGTAGAATTAATTTTTTTTACTTTTGTAAAGAAAAAATATCACTGATTTCCAACCAATCTGCATCCTTGCCAGTCTAATTATTTTTGCTATGAAAACCGTTTTGTCTGATTCTTATTAATCATTATTCAAACTTTCATCCCATGAATCATAACATGAAGCCCGTGACGGTAACCTTACCTTGATATACTCCACTGCATTGTTAAACTTCTTGTTCATTTTTTTGTGCAATTCCACTTTCTTTTCAAAAATCTGAACTTTGAAGCTAAGCTCCGTCTGAAAAAGCACAAAGAGGACAGACATTTAGCAAAAGCAGAAATATTACGTTTACTTCAGTTCAGACTCACTGCATCTTAACAGATATAATTAACATCATTATGAATGTCATCAATAGGCCAGGGGTACAAACACAATGTCTTGATAAAACTATTTATTAATAAACTTTTGCGATGTTATAGCTTTCTATGCATTCAATGAGTTCTAAAAATGAAATCATATTAAACATTTTTTCACGCTGATGTAATGTGGCACAATACAAATAAAAACTGATTTGATTTGCCTGATAAAGTGGAACAGAAGCACACAAATGTTCTCTCGAAGTGTGTTTTTTTTTCCTGTGGATCTCTACAGTGTCTCTAGGAATCATTACGGTAGGCCGGATTTGGCCCACAGGCCTCGAGTTTAACACAATGTGCTCCGGAGCAACAAAATATGCCAGCACATGTAAAGGAATTCAGCTAGACAGGTCTGAATTGAGTTTTACTCCAGGCGGTTTTTACTGCTGTTAAACAGGTTTGTGTACTCCATCAATTATTTCTTAGGTGAAAGACAACTATAGCAAAACCTCATATTTGCCTATTTTCTTAATTCTTCTTTTTCATCTGAGAATCTAATCGGCCACTGATGTATTTCTAGACGTTATAAAACAATTTACATGAAAATAAGGGGGCAGAGAATTACGTCTGGACATCAATATTGTTTTCCATATTTATGTAGAAATGAAAAGTATTTAAAAACCCCCAAAAACTTTAGGACTCGGAAAAAATGTAAACATATTTTGTTCTATTAGCATCATCATTCCTCCAGTTATTATGTCTTATAAATTTATTTAACAGTGTGTTAGTGTCTTTTTCAGTAAAGAAGACACTCCAAACCTGTTAGGCGGCTTTACCTTGCACATGGATGTGCCTTCTTTCAGGGACCACAGCCTATGTCCGACGTGCTGGGAGGCACAATCCACGCAGACCGGCTCCTCGTCCTTCTCACAGTACAGCCCCAGCGGCTTCAGGTGCAGGTTGCAGAGCTCCTCGCTGGGTTGGACCTGAACGGGCCGCAGATTGTTCTGCTTGAGGAAGCTCTCGCAGGCGTCGTTGAGGGCTCGGTTACTGATAGCGCTGCCCTCCTGGTAGGGGACCCTGCAGACGGGACACGTCTTGTTGTTGAACTCCCAGCTTTTCTGTTGACATTCCCGACAGAAGCTGTGGGAACACGGCAGCAGGACGGGGTCCCTGAAGATCCCCTGACATACAGGACACGTCAGGTCCTGCCGGAGAGGCAGAGTGTCCTCGAACATTTCCTCATCCATGCTCTCAGGCTTTTTGGTCCCAACCAGTTGTTAGGCCTACTTTCGTTTTTTTAAGCCACGCAGACACACTCGACCTTCTTTCAGTGAAGTCAAACAGCCCAAAACCTCTGTTAAAACAATAAAATAGTTATTCCATGGACAGAGAGAAATAATACAAGTAATGTTAAAACCCGAACTAAGTTCGTCTTACCTTTAGGATTGTTCGTTTCCGCGTTCTTCTTCTTCTTCCTCTTTTCTATAATGGCGGATTACAAGCAACCTTTAGGTGGATACCGCCACCTAAAGGTACATGACCAGCATTAACCCACATTCATTTATGTATCACCATCCATCCAAGTAATGCTTTCCTAACTATACATTTACTCTTGATTTTCTTCAGCGCCAAATATTCCTTTAAGACTCAATTCCTGTCCTGCCCTTACTATTTTCCTAAATCTCTCCCTTTCAGGTGCATACTTCACAATGCATCAATACATGTTCACTTCTTTCACTCCACACCCCTCTCATTTATTATTTTTCCTCTCAACTAAACACAATATATGACTTATGTTTGACCTACCCTCAATCTCAGCATTAACAGATCAACAGATGAGAGGAAGTGGTTAGATAATACAGGTCAGCTGTATCCCACGATGGTCCCTCTACAAGTACAAGTGGTTGAAGACAGAAGGTCTCTGGCTAAGATAATGTTTCTTTTCCCATGGAAGAAGCTGATACTGAACTGGAGAGCTTCAGTGACAGACCGCTGTATCTTAGATGCACAAAAGAGTGCCTTCCTCCCTGCAGCTGCAATATTTTATAACCATCACTGCTCCCAACAAACTCATACTTAGCAATTGTTTACATTCAAGTATTCTTTTGTAATGTAATGTATGCCTTTGTACCACTTGTCTGTTTTTCTTTAATTCAGCTATGACCAACAGATGGCGCCACTGACCATTATCAGCACCACAGAAACAAGAAGGTGGTGATCGCTTAAGAGGAAACATATTCTTAACACAAGCCGTAATCCTCTTTATACACACATGGTTCATGTGTATCTGTGTTTTTTAAAGATCTTTGGAGACAATTAAACAGAAATCAAAATTGCTCAATGTGTAACAAGTAGATTAAACACGTCATGTAGCAGGAGATAGATCACTTGGACATATGATGCAGGGTTAAGTTTAACTACAATTATTAAAATTAGCAAGCTGTTTTAAAATAGATGAAATAGGAAATTTAAAAATGGTCAAGTATTTACAGTTGTACCACATTCTTTCCATTTTCATATGATAGACTGAATAGTTTTAAGAGAGATGCTCAGTGCCTAGGATATTATTTTATCATCAGACTTTGATTTAAATGTCTCATCAGATTTCTCCCTGACCTGTCTGCTGTGTTTCTTGGCTTTTATGAAGCCATTTATTCACTAAAGTTCTCTTGCAAACATCGGAGGCCTTCACAGGTACATTTTCACTGAAATAAAATTGTACACAAATGATCTCTAAGTAGGTTTAAAGCCATGCGGTGCACAGAATGCTGTTTAGGGTTATCAAGATAAAGATGATCGAACAACATATTTTTAGTGTCTTCAAGATGTATCCCATTCATCATCTTCTTTCCACATTTTCACATATTTATTCATTAAATCTAAATAAAATACAACACGATAAAGTTTGTGATTACAGACTGAAATAGATCAAGGAGGG
This sequence comes from Poecilia reticulata, assembly GCF_904066995.2. Taxonomy (NCBI): domain Eukaryota; kingdom Metazoa; phylum Chordata; class Actinopteri; order Cyprinodontiformes; family Poeciliidae; genus Poecilia; species Poecilia reticulata. The sequence goes on from NC_088845.1 coordinate 11,922,682, forward strand.
GGATTGCTTTTGTGATATACTGTCATTTTCATTTAATTGGAATGTTATTGAAAAGTTGATTTTTTTCAGCAACTCTATTCTCAAAGTATATATTAATCGCACAAAACGTTTTGCATCACATCAGATCTACAGAAAAATTCAGAAAACAAAATTTGTGTCATAACAACTCAATCGGGGAGAATTTCCAAACCCTTTTGAAATAAGATTTCAACACATGTGTTAACATAAAATAGATGCCTTTCTATAAATACTGTTTCAGTTCCAAAATTTGATGAGGTGCGCTGGCATTGCTTGGTCGCTGTGGAAACTGCATGACTCAACCAACATGCTTCATTTCTTCACTTGTTTTCTGGAATGAGGACACACTGCTCCAGTTCAAGCTAACGTCTAACCGGAGAGGACATGACCTACTTGTGGCATCTACTACCTCCAAGGCCACAAGTGCAGTTCACTTAGTGGAGGTCTTCATACAAACCATCTTCTGTTTCGTCCATATATTTATCATCTTTCATTCACTCCTCCTCACTTTTTTTAGAGAGCGAGAGAAGCAGAGAAAAACACTTTTCCACTCATTGCTACTTTTGAAAACAAATTTAGTCATACAGGGTCTTTAAACAAAAGACAGGCATGATGTCCGTTTACATTGTTTAACTTAGCAATAAATGTATTTTACGTTTCATGTATTATTCTCAACTATAGTCGGCTCAAAACATAATTAGGTGTTCAAAAGAGCAGTTTGATGCAATGTTTGCAGTGCTCTGTATTCATTGCTCTACACCTGAAACATGGTGTGACTTCTGTGGTTATGATGCCTTCATAGTCATGCGAGAGGATGCATATATTAGCAAAAATTCACGCTTTGTGCACATTCATCCCAGTAAAAGTTAACACCTTAAGTCTACCAAACTCAAAGCAAGGTCTGTGATACACTCAAATTACGTTTTTAGACATCAGCCTTACCAGTCGTCCGTGTTGAAAGTGTCTCAACATGCTTCAGTTTTTATTTTAATTAAAAAAATATTTCCACCCTCAAATTATACTGACATAAAAAGGAGAAACTAGAAAGGGGCCCCACTAATCACTGAGGCAACTTTACTTTTTGGGGACAGGATGAGGAACTTTTGGAGAGTTTCATTTCTCATGTGCTAAACTCAAGTCATAAAATACCAACAAGCTACGGGAAACAGGAAGATGCTACCAAACCAAATACTGCAGAATTTCTTTTACACCCCCTTGTTTTCCATTCTATTGTCAAATATGAGCCATGAATTTCAAGCAAATGTTCAAAAGCACACCAACACATTAATCCAGAGGGCCTGTTTTGTAGCTTCTCATTCTGTTTTTTTATATTAGTGGTTTAATGCCCACATCATAATCTCCAGACTGATTTCTCTTTTAGTCATGGAGTCAGTTAATTATGCTTCTAAAATACCTACCACAACACGGCTTGTCAATAGCAGAGAGATCAAATCTGGACAATGCATCAGAATTTAATGAGACACTGCAAGGCAAAACGTAAAGTGGAAATTTAAAACTTTTTGTGAATCATGAATAAGAAGCTGTAATTGTGACCCAACAGCACTAACCAATCAGAGCATCAAGCATCATAAAAGCATCAAGCCAAATGATTAATACATATTAGATTTTTTTTCATGTGACATCAACAAATTACAGCATATTTTATTTGGGATTTTATGTAATAAATCAGTACAAAGCAGTGCATTATTATGAAGAAGAAAGAAAATTGATATACAGTACTGTTTTCACAATATTTTTTTTACAAGTAAAAATCTGAAAAGTGTGGTGTTCATTTGTATTCAGCTTCTCCTTGCCCAACCTGTATGTTTAGGCAGACAGAAATGAATTGGTAGGTTTGTGACTGTGCCACATTTTTACATTTTTAGGATGAACATGCTGACAGGGATTCATAATATATCTGAAACATGGGACAATGTTTTATTGCCCAATTCTGCTTTCAACTTCTCCCCAACTTTATTCCTGACTTTTCTGGTGTGCTCCTGTGTCTTTATGAAGTGGATTACTCACCAATATTTTTCAGCAGACCTTGAAAGCCTTTACTGAACAAATAAGAAATAAATACAAGCAAGTGGACTCTAATTTGGTGCCATTACATACTTAAATTATTTTATTTTGGAGAATCGGAATGGGATAATTAGTGCAAATATTCCAAATCATATTTTTATTTGTATTTCAAAATTAAAGAACAATATATTATTTTCTTTCCACTTCACAATGATGCTATTTTTTCTCTCAATGCAGAACATAATAGCTGAATAAAATGCATTCACTTTGGCTGTAATGTGATAACACATAGTGAAAAAGGTGTCATGTCTTGTTGTCACGTCAGTATGGTGTACAGACCAGGTCTGTATTTGGTAAAACAAAGTGTAAGAATGTTTTTGCAGTCGTCACAGAACAAAATGTCACACAGGAAATCCACAGGACGGCTGTGGGGTTTTGATGTTAAGTGAGACTCTATAAGTCACAAATGTGTTTTCTTTTTAAGAGTTTACTCTCCAGTTGGGGATTTTCTGCCAGGGACAATTTTAACGTGGGTGTTCTACTGTGGTCGACATGATCATGGTTTGACTGAAAAGGCTGACTACTGTCATCATCTCTGACAATAAATTTGAAAGGACAGATCTATTTTGGACATTGTGGGTTTATATCCCTAAAAGCCAAAAGTAGAGTTAAAAATTAGAACATAGTTAGATGTTAAGATGGACTCAAGTGTTTATCCCAGTCATCTATCATTTCTACCCATTCTTCTTCTGCCAGACAGTATCCTCCTCTTTCCTTCATAAGGTTTACTACCAAAGGTCAGAACTCTTTCCAAAAACGTTATCAAATGTTATCAGAAACCAAATATGCAGAGGTTGTGGGTGTGTTGCTGCAAACTGCATGCCTGGCCACAATTGTTTCTTTAGCTGCTAGGATAAAAGGAGCAGTTCCCAAGTTCTGGTTTCATCACCAAATCTATGGATCCATTCACCAAGAACCTCAGAGACAGTTGTCCTCTGAATGACATTCCACCTACAGTCGTTCTCTACTGATTCGACATTTCCAACTTCGCCCTGCCTGTTGATTCTCCAATGTTCTGTACCTTTATGGCACACAAAACTTTGCTGCACACCAACCATCCCTCTTCCGACCTGGAACTGAAAGCCTACTTCATTCTTCCTCTAAAATTATGACTCATCTTCTTAAACCTTGTCATTGTTCTAACTTCTCCTATCCTCCCTAGACATTGTTGAAATATAAACCAACGTTTTTTTTTTGGTTGTTTTTTTTATTTTCACTTTCTTTTTAAGTAAAATCTTTATTATTCATTCTGAATCCTGTGTGTGATTCTGCATGTGGGTCAGGAAACTTCATGACAATGAAACAGTCAGATACCTGGCAGTTTTTTTCTTGAAACTGCAAGCCTCCTCATCTGTAAAGAAAGTTTTGAAATGAGTCATCATGGTCTTGTTTGAGTTACATCACAAAAAAACCTGTTGATCTTCATGAACCACAACACAGTGTATTTATACATATGTGCACCCATGCACACACATATATTCACATACACTACAGTTCTTCAAAGTAAGACCTCAGTGGTTGGTTTCCTGTAACTTTTAGGGTCTATGCACACCTGGAAAGTCCTTTAGTCCAGACCAAAAGCGAACTTAATTTTTTAAATTTGGTGCGGTTTGCATTCAAATTGTGCTTTTTAGCAAGCGGACCAGTTTTATAAACAAAGTCATGCTGGTTACGATCACTGCTGCCATTTGACAGAAATAAGGGGGGCGGGACAGATCATCGCAGACCTGGAGAAAAACAAACTTTGGAAGTTCTACTTGTTGCATTTTTGTTGTGCACCTTTGTACTGTTATAAAAACTGCAATTACTGTCAAAAGGATCTCATACAACACAGGCTTTGCAATGTGATATCAATTTTGGAACAGCATTGGCAAATTCGGCTGCAAGCTCAATGAGATGAGATGAGATGCTGCAGCATTGCTCAGCAGAAAACTATGGATCAGATATGTTTCAGAGGATACACTAGCAAGGTTAGCAACACTGAAGAATAAAGTTTTACCATGATGTCCAGCTACGGTGGCTCATGATGTCCAAACAGATGTACATTTCCTGTATTTGGTTCAGATAGAGGCCGGTCTGTATTCACATCTGAACCAAACCATACTAGAATTAATTTAGAAGTGGGACAACATCACCTCAAAAAGTGGGTCTCAGTCTGGTTGTTTGGTCCGCACCAGGATTTACTTGTATTATATATCACACCTGCACAAAAAGTCCAGACCAAAGGGGAGATTCTCCAAATGTGTCAAGTGTGAGTAGATGTGTCTGAACGTCAACACAACTGAGTCAAATAATGAGGCCATTAGCAGGATTCTGGAGAACTTGACTGCATACTGATTAGGAAATTCAGCCATTTGATTCATGCATGTTGGACCACTGATGCATCTAAAAGTTCTTTGGCCATTCTCTGGATACAAAAACGTCCTTCTGATTCCTCATTTGACCTGTTTCTGACCCCACTCATATTTCTCATTCATCATCCTACCAGTACTTTTAAAACAGCAGTTTCTCCACTGAGTTAAATTCAGTCTAAATAATTCCAACTCACAATTAGCGTCACAATTAAAGATTAATCTTGAAAACCGGTAATCAGACTTACAAGGATAAACCGAATCCATCTGCACGTTGTCCTAGTTAGTAAAATTTTTCTCAATATAATTTGACAAAAAACACAAATAATTCTGCTCTTTTTCTTTCTATCGTTCAGGTTTTACATGAACTACTATATACTGAAGAGTGGTTGTGTTTTTTTGTGCATGTGTGAGATCATTTCCTGACCAGAGAATTTCTGCTGGAGAGCTAGGCCGACCAGCTGCAGACTCCACATCTGTTTGTAATTATATAATCTGCTGGAGCTTTAAGAAGCTGTTTGTGACTAGTCGGTACATAACATTCAGTTTTTTCTGGTAGGGTCAAGTCAGCCATATCTTGTGAATATTTACTTCTTCACAGTTAGCAGTAAATAACTGTGCTTTGCTCCATGTTTACTCGTCATGCTCTTTTTGCCTCTGAGGTGGAGCTCAGTCTGATGGCTTCCACGCCTCCCTCACTCGATCCTAACACCAAACCACTTCCTTGTTATGATTCCGTAAGGATATCCATTCCCTCCATGGTCATCCACTGCAGCTCTGTCAGTCTCAGCCTGCCTGCATTTGAATCTTACAAACTAGCTACTCTGCTCTTATTGGAAATTACCCAGGTACTCAATCAGTACCGACCACAACCAGGATCACTCCCTCCCTTCAACATCTGCTCTTCTTTCCAGAACCGTAAGTCATTATTGCTTAACTGCTTTACAAAGATTAATTTCCAAGTTGGCCTCACGCATCTTTCCTATCCATTGGACTTCCCAGATCCCTTCTCCGGATCAATCTGCACCCTCAGTTCTTTCCCCGGGTACCAATAGGACCGTAATGTCTGAAAACAGTTTATGTATAGATGTTTTTTAATTTCCTTTATTTAACCAGGTTAAACCCCATTGAGAATCTACATCTCATTTTCAAGAGGGACCTGGGCAGAAATCTGCAACACGTACACCACAACCTGGTTACATAGCCTGGTTAAAGCTCTATGTCTAAGTAACATCGCTAAGCTCAGATTGTTTGTGTTTGTAGTGACCAACAGAGAAATGTAGCTTATAACACCCAAAGGGAAAAGAAAATTAGTAGTGTTCTGAAGAAAAGCTTGCCATTGACCTTATTTTATATTCTGAAAACAAGTGAACTGAATTCCCAGTTAGGTGTCATTGACCAAATTTCTCCTGGTAGAGTCAGAACATGCCACATTTTTGTAAACTGAGGTTGCCAAAAAAAACCTGCAGTTCTAGAAATCCATATTTTTGACTCTTCCTGAAGCATCACTGAGATATAAGCTCAATTTCTCTTATTGTGTCTTTTAAAAAATTGAGGAACAGCAGCAACATTGTCATTGAGCTGGCTTTGCTTGCTATCAACCCTGCATAGCAAAGAAAGACCATGGATAGCGCCAGAACTATTGATACCTTTGTCTTCAACAATGAAGACAAAGGTGCATGAAGGTTAGTTGGTAAGTTAGACTTTTCTTTAATCCTCTCTTACCAAGAAAGAACTGGTAAGTTTTTAAATGGTCACGTTGTCCTGTTTGTTATGAACATTGTTGGTATTGCCTTAGTAACACTGCAGCTCTATGCACATCAGTTTGTGTTTAAGGTGTTGCAAAGAACAGCAGACTACTTCCCTTACTGCATCCTTCATGTTACCGGTGCTTAGCTTCAAATGAACAAATAAACTCCATTGTTGTGGTACAGTCCTTACTGGGATAGGGGCCAAATATTAAACATAGTTTAATTAAAACAGAGCAAAACTTGAAAGACTGAAGTAATTCAGAAAACCAAAGCTTCCCACTTGAGTTTTCACTAAATAACTCCAAAAAAGGAAACATTCTGTTTACAGAAGTAAAGAAATAGCTGTAACCCCAACTTCTGTGTGGCTGCAATGCACTTCATTGCAATCACAATATTTTTCCCATGAGAATCGACTCCTTTGAATGTTGACATATTGATTAACCAAACATGTGATGGTATTATCTACTTACTTGGAATAAATTGACAGAATCTAAGAAAAAAATAGTCTGTTGTGTGACTGAACCCAACATGTTGATTAATAACTATATCGGCAAAATTAACTTTGCCTTCTAAAACTTTTCTGTCATCCCAAGCATTAACTGAATCCTGCAACACATTTTCAGATTAGGATTATGTGACTCTACAATTACGTCATAGCAGGAAGTTGAATGAGCAACACTGATTTCAACCTCTGCATTTGGATGTATAAATGCGAACAAATGCATTTATTTTTAATATATTTTTCAACCTTGGTAACTTGACTAAAAACAAAACAGAATTTTAGGAAACAAAACTAGCATGTGTTTTGTTTCTTTCACTTCCTAAATTTCTATGGTTTCACAGTGTCCTATTTAAACAAAACATTAATTTAAGAACACACTTGTCTACACATTTAATTCCTATTAAGAAGTGTATAATTGAAATAGATCATATTCTATTTAGATGTAGTGTGCTGCTATTGGTCACATGGAAAATATCAATCCAGTAACTTTCAAACCTTGAGAGCTAATCATATGTGACAAGTTCAAAGTGTGCCAAGAGCACCTTTGTGGATACTTAGATAAACCACTCAGTTCAGCGGCTGCATTTTAACCACAGAGGATACCAGCCTTCCTCTAACATGTGAAAACTGTGATGGCACCAAAGATACAAACAGCTTTGCTCAAACAAAGTCTATTAAACAGTCTCGTCGCAGGGTGGAAAAAACAGACACCGCTTTGTGTTTCACAGATACTTGCGCTTCCACCTGCCTCTCTGACCACAAACTGAAGAAATTACTGCAGAGCAGACAAGGAGAGAAAAGGTGTGAAAAAACAGGAACCTTTTGCACATAAGCTGAGTGAAGGGGAAATAGACATTTAAATGCAATGCTCTGACAGGTGTCATGTTGCATGCATCTGTGGCTGTGCAGACAGGAAAAGCAACACCATGAAAAAAAGGTGTGATAATATATTTGAGGTTCTGAAGTGAGTGACAACCTCTCTGAAAGGGTATCTGATGAAATCATTTTATGAGAGATTTAACACAGATAAGAGGCATAAAAATAGATTAAAAGTATTTTTATAGCACTTTCAGTATGATCAGTTGAAGATAACTTCATTCAAGTTTCGCTCCTTTGGATTTGACTGTGTTGTCAGGTGATTGATTACAAAGTGTTTTCATGCTGCTATGAATCAATTTCCTATATTTCCCCCAACTACAGTGAATAGCCTTTTATTCTCTTAATATGTCATAAAAATAAAGGGACAGACAACATAACCATGATCATATATTTAAACCCATCCTTCGTACCTACAGTGATTTTATTTTTTATGAACTTATGTGAGCAATCCAGGTTTCACTTGCAGAGAAATAGGTCTCATTATGACTAATGTCAAGTTCAGGTTTCATGTTTGCTGTGCCTTGCATTTGTCTTGTTTCTCCTTCTCTTGCAGTTTGCCCTCTTATTTATGTGCAACTCCATTTCTTTGTTTACTTCTTTTTTGGTTTATTGGTCACACATTGTTGAAGATGAGAGAACAATAAGATCCTCATTTTACAAAATACTGTAAAAGTCAAACCTGTGAATAAAATTCAGAATTGTATTTCGATACTTGCAAAGATTTGGAACGACACTGGTCACAAGGACATTTTGTTTTTCTTGGTGGGAAACAATTTAGAATCAGTTTTTGGACATGCACTAATTTTCTAAGTATTTGAAATGCTCTTCATTTATTTAACTTGATCCTCTGTTAGCATGTAAATTTATTTATTTTCTCTGACTTTGCAAAATGATCTTTTGTGTGTATTTTCTTCATTAATATTTCACTCCTTTGACTGAAGGAATTTTATTAGCAATAATAACCCTAAAACGCTCCCATTCATATGTTCTCTGAATATCTGCAGACAATCATTCACTATCATATTGGTTAGCAGCGCATAGGTATAGAAACTGATTCTTCCTCATGTGAGGTTAGAGCACGGGGCAGCAAAACCAGCACTTTTTCTTTTATGTTCAAGCCGAGCCAAAAGAGCAGCTCGTCAAATCAAAGTCTGGTATCTGTCGGAAGTGTCTAATGCAGTGGTGCTCAAAGTCAGTAGAGGGCCAGTGTCAGAGTAGCTCAAATTGTTGAGAGTATAAAGTATAAATACATCAAAATCGGCCAAGCACTTCTGGAGCTGTTCACAGAGGTTACAGACCTTGACACGGCTATCCTGAGTTCGAGTCCCATCCTCGATTCCTTTTGCCGTATCTTTTCCCTCTTCCTGCCAGATTACTGTTGCCTAAATGCCACTAGTGGCAAAAATTATGTATATAAAAAAAACAATTGACACCATAGCATTATTTTTATTCACGTCCCAACAGTAAATAAATAGTTATGCAAATTGACAATGACTAAAGATCTGTTGATCAATTGCCTTGAAGCCAGTATTGCTGCAACATATTGTCTTCCTTATAAAAAAGACCTTCTTCAGGGGATGGGTTGAGTTTATGCCAGGGCCAGGATAAAATGGCTTGGTGCAATGTGCCAACAGTCAGACCAACATGGTGGTTGGTGGTTTTGTGAGTTTATTATGTGTCGGGTAAATCCATTCTGTCTTTCAAAGCAGTTTTTACTCTTTGTTTCATCTTTCAGTAGAAAAGGGTTGCTGATGACAGCAGATGAATCAGTATCAGTTCTATTCAAATTGTACTTTTGAAAGCTCTCTCTCTGTTACCAACTCCAGATGTCTGTTTTTCTCTATGTCTGAGCCAAAGTAACATACGTATTTGACAATAGCTGTAGACTTCTTGCATATCTCTAAAGCAGTGCTTCTCAAACTTTTTCAGGCTGAGGACCAAAAGAATCGATTCACTTGGGAACAACACTCTCAACAGGTATGACTCGGCTTCCTCCGATCATATAAGTAGTTCTGATGTTGTTTTCTTTCCACTGGTGTTTTCAGTTTTATTTTGAGTGACCCAGTTTTAAGCCACGTCTACATTGTTGTTTTTAAACACGATCCTTTGGTAAGCTAATTGTACGCGTCACACTTTGGGCTCACGTCACGGCAAATCAACAGTCGTTTACCGGCAGTACCCTGCGGACAGCAAAGGACGGCCGTGGACCACCAGTGGTCCAGGAACCACAGTTTGAGAAAGGCTGCTCTAAAGGGTGGCGCCTCCCCCCTCCAACCTCAGACACCTGTCTAAATGTCATATCAGACAGCAGATGAATCAGTATCAGTTCTATTCTATTCTAAATGTCATATCAGACATTTAGACAGTTTTGCTTGCTTTGGACGGGTTGTACTGAAATATGTAAATTTCGCTCTGGGACTAATAAAAATATGTACATTCACTCATATTCATTAGTATTTAAACTTTTCTTTCATCCCATATGTAGTACAAGTTTGATTTGACATTTAGCATCAAACTACTTATGAGAAAACCTATTGCTAGCAGACCAGTTGAGTTTCAATGGCTTGACAGGGCAGCAGAGTAAAGGTACTGTAGTGCACTTTTACCATAGCAAGTAAAACACAGACTGTTTGTATTAAAAAATAAATCACTACATAGCATTCTGTCTGGGTGATGCAGTGTTTGGGACAGTGACTGAAGGTATAAAGTATATGAAAAAGAGCAACAAACCTAGTTAAAAGTTGAAAGCTTTAAGAACTGTAGCATTTTAAATGTCAGTTTTTGTCAAAAATTGGTACATAATTGCTCTGGTGAGTCACAAACAGACTTTATCAGTCATTAATCAAGTCTCACTAATTACTCATTACTTGCTCCTTCTCACTGTATGAACTTCCAAATGAATCATCACTTAATGACTTAAAATTGGAGCTGGAGATTGTACTATTGCTCTTTTTTACTCTCAAGTTATTTTATGATGCAGTGAAATAAGTTGGCACATTTTAATCACCTATTTTTTCTTCCTTAATTTGATCTCAATGTATTTATCTCTAAACAACTGCTGAATGTTGGCCAAATCAAAGAAAGCTGAAAACTGATTAAGCTTCCTCTTCTGAAAAGGAACTAGCAAAGGAAAATAGTACGACATTAGATAAATATGAAACATGATTTTCCTGAATTAGTGTGCACTCCATGTGACTGGCCAGGAGACTCGCACATGATCTAAATTACAAAAATATTTCAATTCCTGTGAGAGAAGCTGATCTAAGCCATTCCAAATGTCAATCAAAATGTTCAATAAGAACATTTTGTGAACATGTCAAGAATTTGTAACATCTTACACTTCCAGAAACTATTGCAAAAAAAATAAAAATCCCATGCACTGTCTTCGAATCAGTATTTTTATGATAGAAGTTTATTTATTTGAACAAAAATGAAATTTTACAACCAATTTAAATGACCTAAGGGAACACCCAAAGACACAATCTAGAATAAAATGTGACGACTGATGAACATATCCACCCAGCTACAAAGTCAGCACTCAGGATCAGGCATTTCTCTTCAAGACATTTCTTTTAAATTGGTTCAGAATCTGAAACACAGTTTGTAAGTAAATGAAACTGATGAGTCAATCTCAGGTTGAGTGCATTGAAATTCTGGAAATGTCATAAGATCAAATCTTCACATATTCACTTCTCTGCGGTGGTTCCAACTCATTTGTCAAGGTAAGGCTATGACCTACACAGATAACTTTACCCGATAATATTTCCCATTCAACATAATTTCAAGAGTCACAACTTTAAGAAGCTGAGAAGACTTAAACTTCTTACTTCTTAAGTAAAAATGTGCTCTATATACCATACAACATATGCTCTCAAGATCTTTTCTCACCCACAGCAGATCTGTGGCTGGAGAATGTGGTTTAGTCAATCTGTCAAAAACAAACACAAGCAAAGTTGTGGAATAGTTTGTGTAAAACTCGTCAAACCTGCAGCTTTTGGAAACCCAGTTCAGGAATGGTTTCTGAGGTGCGTTTTTGGTTCACAAAAACTAAGTTCTGGTGATCTGCTAAACTACTTAGGTTCTGCATATTTTTTTTAATAGTTGCTTAAAAGTTTTTGAATCCATTTGACAGATATGCAGGACAGATCTAAGGTAAAGTCTTTGTCCGTGTTTTTGTTGTTGCTTTAAATAAACCTTAATTAGTAGGACTTCTTCAATTAGATTTTCTAAATACACAAAGTTTAATGCTTACTAAGAAAAAAAAAGCTAAATCCCCCCCAAAGCTACTCCCCACTCACTTGAAAGGTGTTACGTTTGACGGTGTGGTTCTTGCTGTGGTGTTTTTTCTTCCTTCTCTCTCTCCTCGCTCTCTCTGTGGCTCCCCTGCATGGTGTTAATAGTGGCACTGGATTGTATTAAGCACATTTCTGCTGAGCAGCTGCAAAACCTACGATCTCTGACTGATACAAATTGGTAAGTTATTTACTTCCTTTTTTCAGAATTTTCCTACTTTCAGTACATAGTAAGCCATTGATGAGCATACGCAACTTTTTATTTCATAAGATTAACTTTCAAATTTGCTTAATTTTATGATTTTAATTTTAAGTTACAGCCCAATAACCAATAAATCTTCCGCATGTTCTGCCAGTAAATTCTTGAAAGTTGACTTGTGATTCAGCAGGTGTGCAGTAATGTTTCCTTAAACAGTTGTAGTGTTTAATGTTTTAAAGTGTTTTAAAGAGTGAAAATTTTGTTGGTAATAATTTTGACAGTAACTGTTAGGAAGCAGTAGTGTAGCGCAATGACAGCAAAATTGATATGTGTTGATTTAAAGAATAAAAAGACTAAAAATTCAGAAAAGCAAATAATTTAAAAACAGATTTTATAAGTGTTTCTGAAAAGCTACTGACGTCTCTGCAAATATACAATTCTGAATGCCAACAATTGCAGCAGAGGTTTTATTTAGAAGCTAAAAAACATACATATGAACAACAGCTTACTTTACATTTTAAACATTTAGAGTATATTTGATGAATCTTTGCAAATATGTTGTATTGTCTTTTAATGTCGCAATACAAAAAGTTGCTCCTTCTAGACAAGAACATTATCTTCAATCAAAATCTATGCGAAAGTAGATGAGTTTGTGTATTACAGACAAACAGCACCCCCACGTGGCTGAATCCACAAAAAAATACTAAACAAAACACTAAACTAGAAAATTTCCTTCTTTCTTACAGATGTGAATGATGGCAGACACTGACAATCTATCATATGATGATGACCAATGGGGGTACAACTTTGTGGACTTATTGACAAACAATAGCAATTATTCTTATGATGATGACTTCAAGGGAGGTGATGTTTGCGACCTGAAGAATGGCACAGTTTTTGAATCCTTGTTTATACCAACTCTCTACTCGGTGGCGTTTGTTGTTGGTGTCTTGGGGAATGGACTTCTGCTGGGAGTCCTCTTTCAAAGCAGGAAGCGTTGGAGTGTGACAGACACGTTCATCCTTCATCTGGCCGTATCAGACGTCCTGCTGTTGTTGACCCTGCCCCTCTGGGCTGCACAGGCTGCAAGTGAAGCCGGATGGGAGTTTGGTTCTACCCTTTGCAAGATTACTGGAACTGTTTTTACGGTAAGACCTTTACAGTTGAAGTGACACCTTGCTTAAAATGTGAAATGTTCCCTGTATTTGATTTTTTTTGTTTTGATTTGTTTGGATTTCAGATCAACTTCTACTGTGGGATTTTTCTCCTAGCCTGCATCAGCGTTGATCGTTATCTATCCATTGTCCACGCTACCCAGATGTACAGCAAAAGGAAGTCCTGGGTTGTTCATGTGAGCTGTGTTTTGGTGTGGCTGTTTTCTGTGATCCTCTCCATCCCTGACTGGATCTTTTTAGAAGACACGGAAGATGTCAGACAAAACAGAAAGTCTTGTGTTCGTCAGTATTCAAAATACACAAAAGCTGCAGATGAGATAATGAAATTAAAAATGGCAGCACGCTGGCTGTACCATGCTGTAGGCTTTTTGTTTCCTTCATTTGTTCTGGTCTTCTGCTACTCCTGCATCCTGTTACAGCTGCAGTGTGGCTCCCAAAGTCTCCAAAAACAGCGAGCTTTCAAAGTCATAATAGCTGTTGTGGCAGTTTTCTTTCTTTGCTGGACGCCGTATAACATGGTACTTTTGGCAGACACAGTTCAACAAAACAACAATACAGGAACATGTGAGACAAGAAACTCTATGGGCATAGCTCTGACTGTGACTTCGTCTTTGGGATACCTTCACTGCAGCCTCAATCCCATCCTCTACGCCTTTGTGGGTGTGAAGTTTCGCCGACAGCTACTGAACATCCTAAAGTCTATGGGCTGCAAACTGAAGACAAATATAAAATTAGAGTCTTTCACCAGGAGAAGCTCCATTTGGTCAAATTCTGGAGAAACCTCCAACTCCATTGCAGTTTAAAAGGAAAAAAAAAAAAATATATATATATATATATATAAAAGCAAGCTGTTCTTACAAAACAGGCTCTCATACATGTTAAAAACTGACAAGAGGACAAATTCTTCAAAACGTTGAACTATCTTTCTGGACAGTGACATCAAAGGACAGTTGCATTTAGCAGATATGTTTTACCTACTTGGAACCATACATCTGTAATATGTAAACAAGAAACATAATATTTTTTTGTATCTTCTAATAACCAGGCAGCTACCGGTTTGTAAGATATGGCGACTTGAGTTAGAATGTTTTATATACTTAAAGGACATTTTGTACATAGTTTCTTATTTTGCTACATTTGGTTGCATTAGTTTTATATTGAATGTTTAATTGCAGAATAAAACATTTTTATTCTTAAAAATTGTGTTTGATTCTGTTTATCATGAAAACTGCTTTAAAATAATGTGAAGTGATAATTACTAAAATAAAAAAAAATATATATATATATATAAGGTCTTTGTTTGCTGTCTTTGTTTATAAAAAATTGAACACTACTTAGTTACCTTGGACAGGTTGTCATGACATTTTTATCACACTTAGGTAAAGCAGAACATCAACTCTGTGATTTTTTTGTGGTTTGAGCAACAGCCACATTCTACAAACTGAGGAATTACTTGTTCCTTTATGTCTGGCACCACAGCATTTTCAGGAATTCCCACAGCTCTTCTTCCAGTTAAAATCAATCGATAAAATGTAAATACATTCATGCTTCTTTGTGCTTACTTTTTCTGTTTGGAATAAAACTCAAGATAACACAGCTGCACTGGTTTCTGGATCTCAAGTAAACAATCCAATTTAAACAGGAAAATATGAACCTTAATTTATTTTTGTCAATTGTAGAAGATGTGGAAATAAAAAGGCTTAAAGAAATCTACAAAAGTTCCCCATTTGTGTTGCCAGTTAAGAGGGGATTCCTTCTTTGAATGGACAGTTCCTCCTTCAGTTCTATTGTAAGCCATCCAGAATCCTTTCAAAGCCATTTCTGCCCAGTTTGTGTGACCTACAGCATCCAGCAACATACGGTTTGGTAAGATAATTTATGCTGTTTATTTTTTAATGCTCAGATCTGATTCTTTTAGTATTTAAATACATTTATATAATTATGTCATTGATTAAAAAAAAAAATTTTCTTACAGTTTAGATATTTCAAACTAGAGTAAACATAACAATAATGAGTAAACTACACAGAATTCAACACGTAGTATTGCAGCGGTGTCACAGTTGGAAAAAGGCTTCAGGTCTGTCGTGTGAATTTAGCTTTACAGTTGTTCTGTGGTTTCTCTGGATTCTTCCTGTGGTTCACAAACATGCACATTAAGTGAACTAGTAGTTCTATACTGACAGCGACTTTCTGTTTTTGACTGTGTGAAGAGGCCACTGTCTTCATGTCACCAGTGTTACCTGGGAAAGACTTTTTCAATCTTTAACTCTGAGATCAAAATAATAGGTATAATAAATGGGTGAGGGAGATTTTTAAGACATTAGTTTGTTGAAAATTTTGATGTAGATCTTTGATTCTGTGGTGAAACAACATCATTGATAAAAAAGTGGCGGCAATAAACCAATGGGGTCATTTCTGCTATAAGGAATAAACATTTATTAGACTTTTCTTATTATCATATAAATGTTACTTAAAGTTAATATTTACTGTAAGATCTGCATTTCTTTGCTAATAGTGGCCACCCATATTTCATTTTGATGTGTGGACCATTTTCACTTCTCAATTTCTTCTTGGTTTTTCCTTCTATAGTACACTGAACTCTTCATTCAACTGTAAACTGGACAGGATTCCCAGTACTGGTATCTTAGTGAACCACAATTGGTGGGAGGAAAGCTCTAGTTTGCTGCTCTATGGCCCAAACCTCAGGCAAATGTATATTTGCCAGTGTAATTTGTCAGGAGGCAAATTAAACTGAAACATTTCATGGATTCAGATCTGATTTTTGCTGAGATAAATCTATGGTGGGGCGACCACTTAGACTTTTCATATAACTTATGGTCGGTTTCTTACTTCAGAACTCGATGAACAAACCAAAACTAAGAAGTAAAACGATCTTCCTTTCTTACAGATGTGAATTATGGAAGCTGCTGTGACATCATCAGATGAACATCCATGGTGGGGCGATCTTGTAGATGATTTACCTGATTACTATGGCAACGATTCGTTTTATGAAGACAACAGTTACGAGGATGCTGATGTTTGCGACCTGACCAAGAGTATGGATTTTGAGGCGGTGTTCATCCCAGTCCTGTACTCAGTGGTGTTTGTAGTTGGAATCCTGGGAAATGGATTGTTGATAGCCGTGCTAATGAAGAACAGGAAGACCTGGAGCGTGACAGACACCTTCATCCTCCACCTGGCTTTGGCGGATGTCCTGCTGCTGCTGCTGCTGCCGCTCTGGGCTGCACAGTCTGCTAGTCTGGCTGGATGGCCCTTTGGTACCCCGCTCTGCAAGATCACTGGAGCCGTGTTTACAGTAAGAATGTACAGTGAGGAATAGTAGCTGAAAGTGCAAGTATGTCTCAGTGTTTGCCTTCTTTTTACTTTCAGGTCAGCTTGTATTGTGGGATTTTCCTCCTTGCCTGCATCAGCGTGGACCGCTACCTTTTCATCGTCCATTCTACCAAGATGTACACTCGCAGGAAGCCCTGGGTGGTGCAAGCCAGCTGCTTGGTGGTGTGGTTAGTCTCCCTGATCCTCTCCATCCCTGACTGGTACTTTTTAGAAGCCGTGGAAGACGTGAGACGAAGCAGAACAGAGTGTGTTCATAACTACTTTAAGATTAATCCAGAATATTTCTATATCTTGAGAATGGCAGCCCGGTGGCTGTACCACACTTTGGGCTTCCTGCTTCCTTCATTTGTTTTGGTCTTTTGCTACTCCTGCATCCTGTTGCAACTGGGGTGTGGCACCAAAGGCCTTCGAAAGCAGAGAGCTTTCAAAGTCATAGTAGCTGTGGTGTCTGTTTTCTTTCTCTGCTGGACTCCACTTAATATCACACTCATTGTGGACACAATTCACCAAAACAACGACAGTGGAACAGCATGTGGAACAAGAACATCTCTGCAGATAGCTCGACTGGTGACTGAGAGTTTGGGATACCTTCACTGCAGCCTCAATCCTATCCTGTACGCCTTCGTAGGGCTGAAGTTTCAACATCAGCTGCTGAATATCCTGAGGTCTATGGGCTGCAAACTGAAGACAAGTTTAAAATCTGAATCTTCCTTTTGGTCTCAGTCAGCTGACGCCTCAAACTCCATTGAAATCTGAAAGACTACATTGAGGAGCTTCAATGTACTCATCATCAGAGGCATAAATATAATAAGTTTCACCATTTTTATCTAAAGGAATAGCCAAATATCCATACATAAATATCGCAAAAGGTTGTGGAGAGATAAATAATGTAATTTCTCTTAAACTTGCAAAGTAACGTTCATCTAAATACATATATGCATTTTTGCTAAGTCATTTCAAACCTCCTGTTTTCCTTTCATTATGTAGAAAAATTAATTGGTTGCAAACACATGTACGTATTTTTCATTTCCTCCAATGTTATTTCTTTTGCAGTTTACATATCTACACTTTGTCTTTATGTTGCAAAGGCTTGAAAACCAAAGTCAAAATTCTTGTTTGTTAATACAAACGAGGTGAACAGAAGTGATTCTGATTCTAATTTTCTATTCCTAAAATGTTACAAACAAGACACATCTGCCCCGAAAATGGTTTCGCGAGGAAAACTGAATCTCTCTCTGCTGATGCAGGCTGCACAAATTAAAACAAGGGATTTCACTTTGAGATTTAAGAGATATGCAGATTCCTCTCTCATATGATGCAAGACAGATATAAGACCAATGACAAATTGTTTCAAGCAGAAATCAAATCACACTGAACCAGATACTTTTTTTTTATCACAGTTTCTGTTTGTGGTGAATAAATTCCTTCTGTTATATTTTGTAAGCAGATGAGATAATAATGAAAAAAAAATTACATTTATTATACAGTTTTGTTTGATAGCACTAGTACTTCAAAGACAAAATTATTTTTTATTTTTAAACAAACAGCTCTTGTGAATCATTTATAGATTACAATATGTAGTGTTAGTTTTATAATGTTTCTTTTTGCACAGTCTAAAGTAAGTAAATTGTGAAATGTGGATATAAGCTAGCCTGTTTTTCTGAATGCAGAAAGAAAAATGTTTTCAAGGAGAGAAACTTTGACTCAGTTGCAGGGTGAAGATGATGGAATTTTTTTTTTTTAATCGGTTTCAGATATATGCGGTTGTTTGGATCATTCTTAATTCATTCCACATTTTTTCATCTGGAGTTGAATCCAGACTGCAAGAGAGAGAGCACAGCCAGCACTAGTTTTTAAGAAAAACACAGTTTGAATATGTTTTATTATGCATGTCTACCTACACATTTAGAATCATCCACAAACATTTTATCTAACTGTTTATTTTAGAGGTATTTAGTAATAAATGTATGCGTGAGAATATTACACTTCAAGTATGTATTTTGTTTTGAAAAAGTTGAAAAAAAAACATATTAAAATTATATATTCATTTAAAAGAACATTCATGTTTCATATTTCCCCTGATTTTGTGTTTTTTGCGTTCAGTGAAAGTGAAGATGGTTAATTTGATATCAGAGATATGGAAGATTTACACTGCTTTGTTTTTTTTTATCTCTTTTTTTGAATAAGAAATATTTACTCTGGACATTTTTGTTTTCTAAAATGTGTCATTTGCAAAACCTTTTCCTATTTTTGCTCAAAATTGCATAAATCAGTTATTTTTTAAGTACTGTAAGTGAAATGTGAGAAAAATAACAATTTCAAAAGCTGTGTAGTTTTGTTGGGTTTTGATATCAGAGACTCTGAACATATGAATATGTGCATGTTTGAAAGGATTTTTACAGATTTCTAAGAGATCTGCAGTTGGAAGAAAACTCAATCGAAGCCCAACATGCTGCTGTTTCTGAAGAAATCATAAAAACCTCTTTTGAAGGAAACTGAAACAAAGTGGAAAAAAAACCAAAGCACATCCTCAACCTCAAGTTTCCGTTAAAATGTTAAGAAAAGTGAAGAAAAGTTTCTCTGAGAATGAACCTTATAAACACGCCCACTGTCAGTCTCTTATTATATAACCCATTTACATGAAAATGAAACCTCCTTTTACAACTGATCGGGGTTGGGGGGAGAATTACAATTAACAATCCTAGAAACTATTATTCCAAGTTTAAAAACTTAATTCCTGATATACACAAATCTTTCTAACATTTTTATGTCTCATAAAGAATGTAACCCCCCCTCCCCAACACACACAGACAATTACTTCAGTTATAATTTAAGAGTGGTCAGTGTCTTTGCCCATATTTGAAACATTAATTTTGAAGTATGCAACAAAGTTGGTCTCAAATAAAAGAGCTGTCTTGACTTAAAACCGTCTTGTCTGGCTGTCCAACAACTAATGGTTAAATAAATATTAGAGAAAATTCAACCATTTTCTAATATTTATGTATTTATATTTAATTATTTCTATATATTCTGAGGCAACATTTTTGGTAACCAGGTAGAAAAGTTTTTTTTGACAGATTGACAACTGTATATATTTGCAAACACCATGAGAAAAAGTGATAGATCAACGACTTACAGCTTCCTAGAGTTGTAAGTCCCTCCCACACTGAGCTCCTCCAGACTAGCGGCAGCAGCAATTAGAAAACACCTGATGTAAATGTGTGTCTTCTGAACTCATCATATGAGTTACTGTTCAAAGCTGTAAACAGCATGATGGAGAAACATTGTTGTGATGACGTGCTGAATGCAGTGTCAGAAGCAGGAGCTTCTTAAAGAAACGGAGGCTAATTTCAAAGCGTCAAATTGTGAAATCTAATTACTTTTAAGTTATGTTCGACATTGAGTTATACATCATTTTTTATAGCAACTGAAGGTAAAATAGTTAGTTGTTTGTGCTATACAAAGAAACTGTGTCTGGAAAAATACATAATTTAAGAATGTACACTCAATCCAAACACACTTTTTAATCACAAAGTGTTTAAAACACACTTTATGATCTGTAAAGTCTTAATAGAATATTAGGTTTCTCTAAAACTAATTCTAAAATAATCTCATGAGCTTTATGTAGTGCTATTTTGACTTAAACATGTGACTTAAAAATTGTATGGGGAAACTGAGTGTCTAACATGTCTGTCAGACATTAAGAGTAAATTTGAGAAATAATCTACTTCTTAACATTTACCCACAGCAGTCTAAGACATGTTTAAACACCTCCAAAACTTCTGTATAACTTCTTTCTGTGGACAATGTCAATGGTTTGAGAACACTACACATAAAAACATCTTAGTTGAATTATTCATGTTGCCCAGTGCACTGTTGACATGTAAAGACATATTCTGTTTCAATAATTATTTAATCCATTGATTTTCTGTCTCACTCTGCAGATCAGCTTGAGCTAATGGAAGGATAACATTATCACATGATGCTTAGTGCCACTAATAATACATGATTGCTGTTCAACTTATAAGGGGATTTCTATCAAGGGAAAAAAACTCCAGGAGGAAGCAGCTATAAAATTATTGTACATGGAAAACAGCAGGAAGATCAGGTTATCTATGGACATGTTAATGTGGAGATCACACTGTCTGAAGATGGCAGATGTCCTGACTTTCATACCTTTTGGTTCAAGTTTAAGTGTTTTTCCATTCATGTGACTTTGTCTTCTTAATGTCAATAAAATCTGAAATGTATTTTCTAGCATGCATAGAAAAAGAAAAGTAAAACAAAAAAAGTCTTTTTTGGTGATTTCGTATTTGAGCCTGATTATTTTCAGTTCCCTTTGGAATCACTAAATACCTTACGAAGCAAACAGGATGTTGTCTCTGTTCCCTTGTTCTGAGAGCAGCAACATCTAAAGATCACCGTTTGGTAAGTGAATTTGCAGGAAAAGCTTTCACTAAAGTCAGGACATTTATTAGTATATTTGATGAAGATTATTCATGTTTTTGATGATGGCATTTGACTAAATGTATTGATTATTGCTGGTATCGATGGGTTTCTGTTTTGGCTTTAATCATGAAAAGCATTTGGACTGCCTTGTAATTGAAATGTGCTACATAAATAAAATTTGTCATGCACATTTTTTCAGGGTAATTCCACTGACTTAAGCTCACTCCTTTCACTCTGAAAAAAGGTTACTCTGGTGTTTGGGTTGACCTCTACTGCGATAAGCCAGCAGCAGAGGGCAATGCTAGTCTGTCAACATGGGTAGGTTATCAACGAATCATTGAACAGATTTTGATTTCTTTACCCTTTGCTAGTGATGCCTTTACTGTAAAAAAATATTCAGTGGGACAAGTGAAAGAAAATGTTTAAGAACAAAACACCTGAAGACTGTAGTGCACATAATGAACTTCATTTAAATATGCAGCATTTTATTTCTCATCAAAGTGAAGTTTGTCCGTCAATACCTTGCTTAATTGCTTGCATCTATGGAGTGTTTGTCACACGGTGAAAACTTTACCAAAAATATTTGATTAGCCTGTCAGAGAAAATGTATGGGGTTTAATTTCTCAAAATTCTATTTTCACCATGTTATTCCAACATTTATACATGTCAGAGTTCCAGACTAAATATGTAATTCACAAGCTTATTGGCAAGCTATTTGCATATTGGCTGAATATTTAACTCAAACCTATTTAGTTACAAGCTAAATATTTAGAAAGGAGTCTAAATATTTAGTTTCGAAAGTATATATTTAGCTTGAAAATTAAGTGTATGGTTTGGAAAATAAATTTTTAGTTGGCAAACTAAATATTTAATTTGGAGCTAAATATTTTGTCTGAAAACTAGATATTTAGTTCATACATATTTAGTTTGGTACTCTGAAATTTAGAAATGTTAGAATAATGAGCACTCACATTTTGTCTCTGAAAGAGAAAAAAAATATATTTCCGTCAAGTCTTTACTGTTACTATACAAATGTCATCCAATACAATTGAGACTTTGGGAAATTAGGTTTTTAATGTCAACATAAGCTTCTGAATATAGTATTTTGAGACTGACATCCCATCTCTATGTTTAAGATTTATATTTTGAATTAATAAACGTGTGTGCCATGTATCAAGAAAGATAGACATGAACATTGATTGAACTGAACAAAACAAAAACACAGAGAAAAGCCAGGAAGTTAAATATCTGGAGAAACTGAGATGGTGTAACACATATGAGCTCAATATGTGTTATTAATAGGCTGAATTGCAGATATGAGAACCTAGTAGACTAATAATGGAGCCTGTTACAAAACAAATGGCAGAGAAGCTGAGAAAGTGAACTGTGAAACATCAGTGATCTTTAATTGCAGTTACACATTTTGCATAATTTCAAGTTCATTATCAAAATCACATCTCTAGCTTCTTTAGGTTTTCTGATTTAGCATTCATTCATATTGTGATAGTCATATCTTATTAGTTACTCTTACTATAATAAGAATTTGAGTTATTATAGCAGGCATCCTTCTGGAAAGAAAACAAGAATCAATCATTATTCTAATTATTTCATACCAAAGTTACAGTTGTTTATTCTTACAAGCAAAACAATATTAATATGAGTATTTTGCTTTGGGTCTTATTCAGTCTCCTAAAATGTCACAATTTCAGTCTTTAAGACGTTTATGCATTGAAATAAGGAATAGTCTCAACTACTTTTAAAAATCTGCAAGCTTGAAACCTACTTCCTCTTTGACCAGGAAATCTGCTCTTCCTGTTTCATGGCTTGGCCACACTCTCTGTCTGACTATAATTTATTGTGATTAAATACACAAAGAAATAGAATTAAAGCAAAGTTAGCATGAGACAAAACACAACATAATTGATTTCATTGAAGTTTGAGTCTACTGCTGGGTCTAGATCAGTGTTTCTCAAACCTGGTCTTCTTCTTCTTCTTCTTTTGTTTTTTATTGGCGGCTGGCATCCAACTTAAGGTGCATTTACCGCCACCTACCAGACTGGAGTGTGGTCATCAGAGATCTCAGAGGGAAAATTTTATTTTATTTTTTTCAATGATGTGTAGGATGTGCAAATCCACATCCTAACACACTCATTAATACATGAATTAATGCATAAGCATGCACTGGCATACACACACATACTTGGCCATATTCTAAATACGATTCATTAACCCAGTGTTATTCAAGAACCTAAATAAAAGATTTCTAACATAATTTGATTTATTATCTAATAGATTTATCATAGACAGTCCTATATTCTTCCTGCTTAGTGACAACTTTAAAAACTGGCGTTCCTCTAAGTATTTATCACATTCTAACAAGACATGCTTCACTGTTTCCACCTGATTGCAATAACTACAAGCCCCATTCTCATGCTTTCCTATTTTAAAGAGCGAACTATTAAGTCCAGAATGTCCAATTCTAAGTCGAGACATAACTACTTCCTCTTTCCGCCTTCCACTCAGATAATTACTATCTCCAACATTCCTCTGAATTGTATATAATTGTCTCCCATTTTCATGATTATCCCATAGCTCCTGCCAAATCTTAATAATTTCTTTTTGAATAATATATTTACCCTCATTTTTACTCAAAGGAACATTCAGATGAACAATATCTGATTTCAAGGCCTGCTTAGCTAAAATATCTACTTCCTCATTTCCTTCTATACCTACATGAGCAGGAATCCAGACAATCTCAAACCTGGTCTTCTTCTTCTTCTTCTTCTTCTTTTCTATTATGGCGGATTGCAAGCAACTTTAAGGTGCATACCGCCACCTACTGTGCATGAGTGTGTAGCAGCATTTCTCTACATCTTTTAAATTCTATTTATTAATCTTGTGTTTTTAAGAAATGTAAATAGTGCTTTCCTTAGTCTATAAATATCTTTTATGTTTCCTTCATTTCCTAATATTCCTTTGAGACTCCATTCTTGTCCTGTCCTTCTGACTATTCTTTTCAAATATTCCCTTTCGGATTCATATATTCTACAGTTCATTAATACGTGTTCTACATTTTCTTTCTCCCCACATCCTTCACATTTATCATTATTTTTCTTCCCTATTAAATATAAGGTGTCATTTAAATAGGTATGACCTACTCTTAGTCTGGTCATGATTATTTCTTCCCTTCTGTTTCTCTCGTTAATATTTGTTATTTGTACTGATTTTTGGACTTTATATAGTCTTCTCCCTTTTTTTCCTTCATTCCATCTTTTTTGCCATTCTTCTATTTCTTTATTTTTGATGCATGATTTCCCTTCCCCTTTCCCAAAAGGAATTCTAATTGTTATTGCCATTTCTAAGGCCCTTTTTGCTACTTTGTCTGCTTTTTCGTTTCCTTTAACCCCTTCATGAGCTGGTACCCAGCAAAACCGGACATCGGTACCACCTCTATATAGTCTAAATAAACTATGTATTGTTTCTAATACTAGATCTTTTCTATTATTTCCTTCTCCCTGGATGCTTTCTAATACTGCTTTAGAATCTGAACATATCACCACCCTGTCTGGGCGAACCTCCTCTATCCATTGTAAGCTTAATATAACTGCCATCATTTCTGCAGTGAAAACAGATAGGTGGTCTGATATTCTTTTGGAGATGTTAATTTCAAACTCGGGTATATTAATTCCTATTCCCACACATCCTTTGGAATTTTTTGATCCGTCTGAGTAGATTTCAAGGTAGTTATAATATGTTTCCCTTAAATATACATTAGTCTTTACACCTATTTCATTTAACTTCCAGTCTCTTTTCATTTTAAGAATTGTCATGTCTACATTAGTTTCAGGAAATATCCATGGGGGAATAACACTAATTGGATTAATTTGAGCTATTTCCTTATCCTCTAGTCCGTATTTTTTGGTTAGTTTATTAATCATCCATCCGAATCCATTACTCTGGAACTTTGTATATTCCCAACAGTTTTTTATTATATTTGATGTTATGTTTTCATCTCCATTACTTTTGATTTTCATCCAATATACTAAGGCTAATTTTGTTCTTCTCATTTCTAGCGGGGTTTCTCCAGTTTCTATTAGAAGAGCATTAATAGGTGTCGTTTTAACCGCTCCTGTACATATACGTAAAGCCCTACTTTGAAGTCTGTCTATCTTTTGAAGTGTTGTTTTAGCTGCTGCTCTATATATGAAACTGCCATAATCAATTATTGTTCTCATAAGAGCCCTATATATGTTTAATAATGACTCTTTGTCTGCACCCCAGTTATTTCCAGCCACAGCCTTAAGTAAATTTATGATCTTCTTACATTTAGTTTCTAGCTTTTCTATATGTATTTTCCATGTATAGGACTTATCTATCCATAGTCCTAAGTATTTAAAGTCTTTAACTCTTTCTATAGGTTGTCCGTATAATGTTAGTGTTCCTGCATCTATGTTTCTTTTATTTGTGATAACCATAAAGCAGGACTTGCTTGTTGATAGTTTGAAGCCCCATTCATATGACCATTTTTCTACTTTCTTAATTGCTTTTTTAATTTTTTCTACTACGAACTTTACGTTTTTTCCTCTCATCCATATGGCTCCATCATCTGCGTATAATGCAGAATTTATGCATTTATCAGTGTCAGAAAAGATATCATTGATCATTATATTAAATAATATTGGGCTGATTGCACTTCCTTGCGGAATCCCATTCTCCACATTAAGCTCTTTTGAGTAATCGTTTCCGATCTTAACTTTTATTTTCCTATCCCTCAGAAAGTCTGCTACCCAGTTGAACATCTTTCCACCAATCCCCATCTGTTTGATTTTTATAAGTAATCCTTCTTTCCACAGTGAGTCGTATGCTTTT
Organism: Poecilia reticulata; assembly: GCF_904066995.2. Taxonomy (NCBI): domain Eukaryota; kingdom Metazoa; phylum Chordata; class Actinopteri; order Cyprinodontiformes; family Poeciliidae; genus Poecilia; species Poecilia reticulata. Next base: position 11,948,606 of record NC_088845.1, read on the forward strand.
TCTATATCAAAGAATACTATAATCATTATTTCCTTCATTTTCAGAGCTTTCTCCATGTCATTACATACTCTGGCTAGGGCATCCATAGTTGATCTTCCTGTTCTAAAGCCACACTGGTATCCATTTATTAGTTTTTTATGTTCCAAAAAATATCCTAATCTATTAACTATTATTTTCTCCATCCATTTACTTAAATGCGAGGTTAAAGCTATTGGTCTATAGTTATTAGGGCTAGTAGGGTCTTTCCCTGGTTTATTAAATGGAAGTATTATTGCCCTTTTCCAGCTATTTGGTATTAGACCTTCGTTCCATATTCTATTAAATAGTTGTAATATTAATTTCAATGTTACTTCTGGTATTTGTTGAAACATAATATAGCATAGTTGATCCTCCCCTGGTGCTGAGTTTCCTGTCCCTTTTAGTACCGTTTTCATTTCCTTCATGGTTATATTCATGTCTAGTGATGACTTGCATTTCTGACATTTTTCTAATATATTTTTATACTTTCCTAATTTTTGTATTTTCTGCTGTCTATGAATATTTGTAAGATGTTCTCCACTGTGTACTGCAGCAAAAGTCTCCCCTAATAGTTCTGCTTTATCTTTATTTAACACTAATGTATCTTGTCCTCGTACTAATGCTGGTATTTTAACTTCGTTTCTTTTCCCCGTCATTTTCTTAAACATTGACCAGACATTCTGTAATTTAATTTCTGGGCCTATTGAGGAACAATATTCTCTCCATGTTTTCTTTTTAGCTCCTTTAATAGTTCTCCGCGCTATTGCTCTTTTCTTTTTATAATCAATTAGGTTTTCGGTTGTTAAATTTTTCTGTAGTATTCTAAATGCTTTGTTACGTTCTTTAATTGCTGTACTGCACTCATCATTCCACCAGGGAACTACTTTTTTCTTACCTTTGATTTTGATTTTTGGTATGCTGAGATTTGCAGCATTTAGGATGTGTTCTGTTATCTGTTTTGTGCATTCCTCAATGTTATTATTTAATGCAATCTTGTGGCTGGTTTTTTCACAATTATTTTTGAATTTTTCCCAGTTAGCTTTTTTAAAGCACCATCTTGTAATTATGAATTCTTGTTGCCTATTTATATCGTCATTAATTAATGTGCTTACTGGAAAGTGATCACTGCCTAGTGTAGTCTCTCTGTGAATATCCCATTCACATGCACTAACAAGACAGTTGGTTATTAATGTAATATCTAGACATGACATTGTATTTTTGTATATATTTATTCTTGTATCCTTTCCATTATTTAGACAGACCAGTGACCTTTCATCCATCATTTCTTCAATTATGCTACCGTTGTGATTTGTTTTCTTGCTACCCCATAGCCTATTATGTGCGTTAAAGTCACCACACCATAGTTCTCTTTTATTTATATTTCCTGCAATTTCTGTAAATATTTTCTTATCCAGACTTTTACAAGGGTTGTAATAATTTATACATGTAATATTTCCATACTTTCTTAGTTTGAATAGTTCTATATTTACACATTCTATATCTTTATTTATTATGTTTCTCTTGTATGCTATTCCATCCTTAATTAGGGTGGCACATCCACCTCCACTACCTTTACTTCTGTCCTGTCTTTCTACATTATATCCTGGGATTTTAAATTCTAGATTAGGTTTCAGCCATGTTTCTTGTATACATATTATGTCTGGAATTATTTCTAAATCATAAATATATTTTTTAAGTTCTTGTCCATTGGTAATTAAACTTCTAGCATTCCATTGAAGAATATGAATACTTATTATGAGAGTTTATTCCTGGGTGTTCTCTGTCGTTTCTGTGGCACTTAAGATGGTGTGAATCTGGTCTGCTTGAATTTCTTTCATATCTAGGAATCTTCCTGCCGCTGTTACAATTGCTTTTATTTTATCACTTTTCTTCTTCATTTGTACTGTGACATTAATAATGTGGCACATAAATGCAATAAAGTTTTCTTTTTTCACCACCATTGAGTTTTCATCCACTTTACATTTGTGTGAACATGTTTTTTGAATAATTGTTGTTGGCGCTAAGCTTTGTCTTTGCTCCTTCTGCCCTTGATTTGAACTCCAAATTGTGTTTCTTTGTTCCGTTTCTCCTGTTCTAATTTCTTTTGGGTCATTTTTCCTAGCTCTTTTTAAGGCTTCTGCGTATGAGACTCTTTCTGTTATTTTGATTCTTTGAGCTTCTTTAGCTTCCTTTTGTATTTTGCATCCTCCATATGCTGCACTATGTTCTCCTCCACAGTTACAGCATTTGATTTTAGCTTCTTTTCCACATTTTCCATATTCGTGTGGCCCTCCGCATCTTGCACACCTGGGTTTTCCTTTACAATCTTTTGCGATGTGTCCTATTCTTTGGCAAGCGAAGCATCTGAGAGGTTTTGGGATGTATTCTCTGACTTTGTAATTTAAGTATCCTAGTTGAATATTTTCTGGCATGAGGTTTTCAAATTGTAGAATTACTGCCATTGTATCTTTAAGTTCTCCATCTCTTTTACTTTTAATCCTGGTGGCATCTGTTAACTTTCCTCCTTTAATTTCTTTTTTCAACTCCTCCATTGATATTTCTGTTGGGACTCCTGATATCACTCCCCTCAGCCTTGCTAGGGACCCTGGAATATGTGCTTTAATTCTCTCCCCCATCAAGTTTTCCATTTTGATTATTTTTTGTTGTTGAGTTTCATTGCTAGCATAGATTAGCACTCTTTTGTTACTCATGATTCTAGCCGTTTTAATTTTTCCTATCTCTTTCTCTATTGCTCTAGTCAGTTTAATTGGGTGGATAAATCCTCCTTCTTGCTTAAATTCCACTATTGCCTTAAATTCCACTTCTCTATTCCAGTTATTCTTTTCTCTTGAACTCGTGCTGTCGTTAGTTTTTGTCTTTTTATTGGTTTCTTCTCTGGCTTCGCTTTCTTCCGACCAACTTCTTTCCCTTTCTTGTCTTTTCCTAAGTGTTCTTTTCATTCTTGCTGACCTTGATATTACCCATTCCATTTCATTACCACTATTCCCTCCTGAAGTAGAAGCCATGCTGCTACAGTCAATGCACAGTTTATGCAATCCGCCAAATCGCTCCTACCGTCTTCGTTTGTTTGTTTGCTTGTTAGTTTGTTGCTTCCGTCCGTCCGTCCTCAAACCTGGTCCTCACCGCCCCCATGTTTTAGATGTGCCTCTATTCCAGAACAGCTGATTCAAATGATTGCATGACCATCAAGTACAGCAGAAGCTTGTTAATCACCCAGAGATGCAATTCAGGTGTGTGGCAAAAAGGAAACACCTAAAACATGCAGGACAGGGGGGCGGTGAGGACCAGGGTTGAGAAACACTGGTCTAGATGTGACTTTATGTGATATGTTTTAAAGGTACATGAAGTGTTGTTACTGTGGAACTAAAATCTCCAGCATGGAGAAATGGGATGAGCTCGCGTTTTCTTGACAAACTTAAACATTGTAATATTTACAGTATCCATAAAAGTAAGTTCATAAGTTACTGAACTTAGTGTTACTGAACAAAAGTAAGTTCCTGTTTGCAAGACGAGTACTGTACACAAGTTGGGAAACCACACTTTGTAGTTGCTTTCTGCGGGCTACAAACCACCCACTTTTCACCTTTGCACAGTGTATTTACGCAAGATAGTTTCATTTTTCAGAGAATGTTAAGACCTTGCCAACTGTGTAGCTCATTGCATCGTCTCCCTGCTGGTATGTAAGTAATTATTGAAAAGAGATTAATTAATTGTTGTAATTTCTGTTTTGGTTGTTTTTTTGTTTTTTTGTTTTTAATTTTTCTAGTTGTAATTTTATGATAACTCCTATTCAAAAAAAATTGAAAAATGTAAATGTGGTATCAGTTTTACAAATTGGACATATCTAACAAGTCAGTAGTAAATTATCAGTGGCAGTACTTTGAAAAGATGTGAAGATTGTGTCTATTTCAAATAAAGAATCGGAGTCTAGATGAGTAGGTTGCGTCAGAACTTGATGATGCTACCAAAGCTTTCCTCTCGTTAAAACAAACATTTTCAAGTGATTTTACAACTTTCTTCTGGTAATATTGTGTCTTTGTTCTGGTAATATTATGAATTTATTATTTTAATTCAAAAAATCTACTAGAGTACCCCAATACTCTGTCATAGAAAAGAAGAGCTAATATGGAAAAACTAAGATATGTAAATAACTCATAATTAAAATGTGCTCTATCTTCCTGGTTTTAGTGAGAACGTGAGCAGCAGTGTTCTGGATCAGCTGCAGCTGTTTGATTGATTTATTAGTCAGACCTGTGAAGACGCTGTTGCAGTAATCAATGCGGCTAAAGATAAACACATGGATGAGTTTCTCTAGATCAGGGGTGTCAAACTCCAGTCCTGAAGGGCCGCTGTCCTGCAGTTTTTAGATGTGCCACAGGTACAAAACACCTGAATCAAATGGCTTAATTACTTCCTCAGTTCTCCAGAGCCTTGCTAATGACCTAATTATTCTATTCAGGTGTGGTGCAGCAGAGGCACTTCTAAAAGTTGCAGGACACCGGCCCTCGAGGACTGAAGTTTGACACCCCTGCTCTAGATCGTGCTGAGACATCAGTCCTCTAATCCTGGAGATGTTCTTCAGGTGATAGAAGGCCGACTTTATAACCATTGTCCTTGTCTATGTACAGTCTACAGAGAAAAGAGGAAGAAAAGAACAGTCTAGTTTTTAACATATACTTACAGCATCTAACTCATATGTGAACTCTTCTAAAATATATTTGCAAAGCAGTTAGGGGAATTCATGCCTGTTTAACTCTTTTCTGGGCACAGAGCCGAACTGTTAAAATCACTAGTCTGAATTAAATTGTGCTTAGAGTCCAATACAACTTTTAGCTAGTTCAGATTATAATAAAGACTGAAAACATGTTTCCAAAATGTTTTAATCTGTTGGTTGTCTGTCGCACTTTTTAGATCAGGTTGAGCTAATGGATGCACTGAAGTTATTAAGTTAAAAATAGCTTATTGCTGTTTAATTTAATGGTGAATTAAAAAACACCAGAATCAGGAAGGGCAGTAAAGAAGAGAAGAGGATGCAACTATAAAATAATTTTAAATGGAATTTACAAATGGCAGCAAGTTTCTTAGTCATATTAAAATATATGGATTTTATTCACTGGTTCACTGGTTTGTCTTAAACCAGTGAGCCTTTTACACAGCACAAGATTTTTAAGACTTTTAAAAATTATTGTCTAAGTTTAAGCATTTTAATGTCTAACAGACATAGGAAACAGGAAGTGAAACCAAATAAAATTAAGCTAGAAGGTTATGTGTGCCAAATCCTTAGTTATTTTTGAATTTCTTGTGAAATCACTAAACTGTAAAACATTTGAAGGTGGTTTAACTTGAAAATAAAAGTCTACCTAATGCCTTAAAAATGCAACATAAGTCAAAAAGAAAGTTTTATTGATCTTAACCAAGAAATTAAAGGTCACAAAGTTGGTTTAACAACAATAGACACGTTGCCTAAAATTGTTTTTTTTAAGTTTGTTAATCTTAAATTGTAAGTTTTAACTTAATACTGCAATTTAATAATTACTTCACAATGTGCAAGAAAAAAAAACTGGAAAAAAAAAACACCTAGTTAAAAAGAACACATTTCTCTATTATTTTTACTCACTATATCAGGTTAAAATAACTACTTATTTTACTCTAGAACAATTCAAGTTCTTGTTTCAAATTGCATGACCAAACTTTCTGATCTGATAATGAATTTTATTAAATATCGCAACGAATTCTGCTCAATAACATTTAATGTGAACAGAACATTATCCAACACACAAGAGTGAGATCAATGCAACACACTTCCATCTCACTTAGTGCAACATACTAAAACAAGCCGCTAAGTACACTGGGAAATAGTTTCCACACCTGTCTTTTTCTTCTTTGTGTTTTTTAAAGTACTAACCTAAAACTTCAGTTTATTTAACTCTTGGAGATTTGACAAATTTAATAAAAACGCAACTTACACATTTAGGTTCAAAATCTAAATTTATTTGACTTAAAGGGTGGAAGATGGTAGACACAACTAAAAGTGGCTCAAATGTTTTACAGTGTATTCGACCCAGTCTTAGAATGGATTGAATACATTATAGGTTCACTTTTTAAATTCTTCATAAATTTTGAAACAAACTATAGTAAAAACCCTCCTTCTTTCTTTCAGATGTAAATGATGGAAGGGGTCATGAATCCAACAGAAGAAAGCAGATGGCCGTATTATGATTATCCTTATGATTACTTCAAGGAGTATAATACTTGTGTCCTAAGCTCAAACTTTGTAAATGTGTTCATCCCAGTTGTGTACTCACTGATGTTTGTTGTGGGAATCCTGGGGAATGGATTGCTGCTGGGTCTACTGATAAAGAGAAGAAAGGTCTGGAGCACAACAGACATTTTCATCCTTCACCGAGCCGTGGCAGACATCCTGCTGTTGGTCATGCTGCCCTTCTGGGCTGTGGCGTCTGCCAGTGATGCTGGATGGGTGTTTGGGACGTTCTTCTGCAAGGTCTCTGGAAGTGTTTTCAATGTAAGTGCTGTACAGTAAGAAGCACGGTCTAAAAACTGAAAACCACTTTCTGTGACTGATTTCTTTTTATTTTCAGATGAATTTATATTGTGGGAGTTTTCTCCTGGTCTGCATCAGTGTGAGCTACCTCCTCTCAATCATTCCTTCAACCAAAGACTTCATGAAGAAGAAGCCCTGGGTGGTTCATGCCTGCTGTGTGGTGGTGTGGATCCTCTCCATCTTCCTCTCTGTCCCTGACTGGATCTTCTATACAGTAATAGCACAAGAAAAAAAGATATGTATTTATGACATGGATGACCGTATCCATAACTTTTTAGTAGGGCTGTACTACACATTTGGATTTGTGCTTCCCTTAATCGTCCTGGTCTTTTGCTTCTTCTGCGTCGTGTGGCAGCTGCGGTGTGGCACCAAAGGCCTTCAAAATCAGAGAGCTTTCATAGTTTTAGTAGTTGTTGTTGCAGTTTTCTTTCTCTGCTGGACACCGTACAATATTACTTTTTGGGTGTACAACAATAGTGTTTATCAATGTAAAAGATCTCTGAACATAGCTTTGCTTGTAACTTCTGCTGTGCGTCACTTCCACTGTTGCCTAAATCCCATTCTGTTATTGCTTGTGGGTGCTAAGTATCGACAACAGCAGCATGTGGACCAAGACCTCGAGTAGACAGATCAGTTTTCTTAGAAGTTACTGGATTACCAGGGTACAGCAGCTGAGTGGGAACACAATATTGATGAAGTAACATTTTTATTTTGTCTGACTCTCATAGCTTCTTCTTTTCCTTTTTCTGGTGACCAATCAACACTGGTGAACTAAAGAAAACATTGAATATGCTGTGATTTGCTTTTATTCTTTTTACATTTTAACTAAATAAGTGTTTTTGTACTTTCTTTCAGCACCTCAATTATACAACAGATGGTTTTGATACATTAGCATAAGGTAAATGAAAACATATCAGTTTATTGAGAGCATTGTTTTATGTCTGTGAGGCTTTTTATGATTTGAGCCCAACTGAGAGTGTTCAATTGTCCATTCAAAGCCGTATTGAGCAGTCAGTCTACAGCCTTCAGTCCACATGTCTCTAATCACTGCAGTTTTCCATCGATCATAAATGTGGCATTTTTTTGTGATTACCTTCAATTACAAAATTATTTAGCTATGTAAGAAAAATGATAGAGAAGAAAAATGAAAGTCACAATTCTGATTTGTATCCATCATTAATTCTGCAAGCAAATTTAAAATGTTTTATGTTTTAATCAGAGCTGGCCAGAGGTTATAAATGAAGGGTTTGTGTTCTGAAAATGTTAATAATAAAATAAATTGGGGTTGAGGCTCCTTATTTAAATTACAAATTCAATGATTATTAGCAAAATTTTGTTTCAGAGACAAGCAGTTGTTGCTGTTCAATTTTATACTCAGAATTGACCTCAATAAGTAAAATATGCATCAACGAAATGTTTGCTTAAATAAATGAAAACCTTGATCAATAAAAAGTATTTTAACAGACACATTCTTACATGTAAAAATAAATTTTAAAAACTGAGATCTGCCAGTTCGATAAGAACAAAAAATTAAATAAAAGCCTATAAAAGTTTAATGTTTCTATGAGTTTCCTCTGTTGCAGTTTGCTTGTTTCCCTGGTGCCTCAGTGGGTTTTCTCCAGTTTATTCCCAAATCTCACAATATTTTTTTAAGTGTGTTAATTAAGAACATACTTAGTGTGTGGGTGTTGTTTGGCCTTAAGATGAACAGACGTCTCCACTCTTTCCCACCCTGCTCCTAGTATTAAATCAGTTTGTTTAACAAAATAATTTGCTATTATTTTAAGTTTATTGCAAGAAGTGTGTAATAAAATACACACATAATAAAATCCTGCGCGGTGTAGTTTAGTGGTGTGACATTATGTTGTGTTTCAGTAAGAACATGTAGTAAAAAAAAAAAAACACACCTTCACAATCTGCTGTAAATGTCACTTAACATTCATTTGTAAATAAAGTTTATGGATCTATTTGCTGTGAATTCCTTTAATTCCCCATCTGTTCCCATCCGTCACACAGGCAATGATATTCATCCAAACCTTTACAGAATAGGGTGACAGGAAATGGTTTTTAGAGGGAAAAACCCCCACCAAGTTACCAGGATTAAAACTTTAACGAGAGACAGATTCAAACAGGGACAATGTAGGAAACTATCAGTTAAAAACAAACGGTGAAGGGTCATTACTTGTTTCTGAAAGGCCTACAGAAGGGAAACTAACAGTAGGTGGACACACAAATCAAACACCCCAGAAACACGGGATCAGTCAAAGTGTACAGCACATTAAAGAACAAACAGCACCACCATGTGGCAGCTAGCAAGCGGCACAGACAGTTTTCGTTTGTTTTATTTTGCAGGTGAAAGTTGCTTCGTCTATGACTGAAACCTGAACGACCAAATACAATTTGGGGCCGAATTGATAACAGCAATAAAAGGGGCAGCACTGAGTTCTTATACACCAGGAAAAAAACTTTCTCACAGATGTGAATGATGGAAGTTTCTATTAATTCATCAGATGAAGATCATGGTGGGCAGACCTGGCAGACGACTTTGGGGTTGCTTTCAGTCTGACAGAGTATGGAACTCGAAGCAGTGTCTGTTCCTGTCCCAGAGTTTCATCAAAACTGGACACAGAAAAACAGGGCATGCCTTTTTTACCATCTCTGTAAAAATAATATTTTGAAGTTATGTGGGCCTGCTTCATTCAATATACATAAGACATTAAGCTGTGACGTTAAGTTAGGAGGATTTAGCAGGGCTTTTTAGTGTGAAAAGCTATTTAGACACTTTACACACTTCTGTGGCCTTGCTACTGCAGAAAACACCAGGAACTGTCTGAACAGGTAATCTTGTTACACCATCACTCTGCATGTTTATCAACTGCCATCTCAATAATCACTGCACGTGTTGACATGTACAAAACTCCCATAATGTTAATTTTGAAGAAGACTTCAGCCATTATTTGACATGCACAGTGTCTTTACTGTAATTCCAAAAAACTAAATCACCTACAGAGAGACAGAATATCTACGCCAGCCCATTTGTTCAATATTTTGACCGTTATTTGAGGCCTCTGTAATTTATTGTGACCCGGTACAGGACTTGTGCCAAGAATCTTTCTGTATCCTTTTCAGTCCCACTTTTCTTGGATAAATTGTACAAATAAAGAGAAACTCTCAAAACTTTCTGTACTATTCGAGTATTGCTGTCACCAACTTTACTCCAGGGACTTAACATTTCAGGAACAAAATCAATAAACAACTTTCGTCAGACAAGTTCAAACAGGAATATTTTACTGTATGTGATTTTTCCAAACTTCCTCCAAGTACAGTTTATATAAGGACAAGATTATTATATGGAAATTATATTTAGCCTAAAAAAATATATTTATATAGCCAAGGTTTCACGTCTTCTGTTTGGTTGTCTTTGGGGGAAGTTTTACAATATTCAGTTTCTGTGATTTTAAAAATGTTTGTTGCTCTCCTTACTTTTAGCCGAGATTTCAGCCTCATTGAGCTTTGACAAGAAATGTTTCGGTAACTTGCTAGCAGAGCTGTGTAAAGAATAGAAAGCACAGACTTGATCTGTTAAAATGTACTTGTCTCAACTTGAACAGTACGGTTTTTCTCTCTCACTCTTTGCTGCTTCAAGATAAACAAAATAAGACAAAGACGAAACTGAAAATGTTGCCGTTTTTATTATTATTATAGTTACAGTCATTGCATTCCTGCTCATAAGATCTAGTGTGACGCAGCAGCACTGCTCCCTTGTGATCAGGGTTTGATGTCCAACCCACCAGAGACGTGTCTTTATTTCTGGTCTGGTACGACCACAAGAGTTCTCGTCTCTCATTCTTCTGTTTAATCTCGCTTTAGACTAAATCTAACTTCTGGTGTTCAGGTTTGTGAACTATGGCATCTGTTAACTACAGTTTGATGAGTTAATATTTCATGTTTTAGATTGGCCTCATAAACTGTAATGGAAACACAAGCTCATATACTGTTATTTGATTTTGCTTGAATAACCAATCCAGTTTTTACTTTCATTATCTAGTGGATTTTATGTTTATAACAGTATATAAAAAGACAACTGATGGTGCAATTCTCTGACATGTTCTCAGTTTATCAGTGCACATCGGTTCAACACAGTCACAACAATGATTCAGTAATGTTCACAATGCAGTCACATGTTCCTCTTACTGATAGGGTGGCAGTTCAGCCCATTCACATCCACTGGAAGAAGCATAAAGGATTTCTGGATCCACACCAGTCAAGAAAGTTATTTAATAAGTTGAGCAATGCCAGATACTGATCAGTTCAGATTATCCCAGAAGAATTAACACTTGATTTCTACTTCAGACATGAGAAAAGACAAGCAGAGGTCTAAAACTAGTGAGGGTCAAATAAGTACCTAGAGGTTATGCTCATGTTAGTCTCATAAAAGTGTATGGTATATTTTAACCAGTCAAAGTTCAGCACTCGCCTGTAAGCAATGTTGAATGTTGATCCCAAAGGAACTGGGAGAATTTGCACATTTTAAGGAATCCCCTCAAACACTTTTTCAGTCTTTTAGAGCAGTGTTTCCCAATCCTGGTCCTCAAGGCACACTGCCCTGCATGTTTTAGATGTTTCTCTGCTTTAACACACCTGATTCAGATATAGGCTGATAATCAGCTACTGAAATCAGGTTTAGGAAAAGATCTAAAATATGTAGTCTGCGGGCTGCACAGTGGCGCAGTTGGTAGAGCTGTTGCCTTGCAGCAAGAAGGTTCTGGGTTCGATTTCCGGCCTGGTCTTTCTGCATGGAGTTTGCATGTTCTTCCTATGCATGTGTGGGTTTTCTCCGGGTACTCCGGTTTCCTCCCACAGTCCAAAAACATGACTGTCAGGTTAATTAGCCTCTCCAAATTGCCCCTAGGTGTGAATGTGTGTGTGCAAGGTTGTGTGTCTCTGTGTTGCCCTGCGACAGACTGGCAACCTGTCCAGGGTGACCCCGCCTCTCGCCCGGAACGTTAGCTGGAGATAGGCACCAGCACCTCACGACCCCACTGAGGGACAAGGGTGCAAGAAAATGGATGGATGGATATGTAGTCTGCATTGAGGACCAGGGTTGTGAGACACTGTTTTAGAGGATGTCTGCATCATTCATATTATTTGAATGAAACATTAAAAGTCAGCAACATTAATTAAAGGGAAGCTGAGAAAGTAATCAATGTTTTTACATAAAGTAGAGGAAATCATGGACAACTAAAGGCCATCAAACAGTGGCATTCTGGAGCTTGGTTACTCCAGATTAATGATAGCCATTGGTTGTTCTGATTAAAACCTAACAAATTCAAATCAAAGCATTTGAAGGAAGCTGATCCAAAGATAAGGAGATTTAAAGTACTACATTAATTATGGCCTTTTGGCTACCTCAATAGTTTTGAATTCAAAACCACTTCCTCTGAAAACAATATTTTACGTAACTGAATCTAAAGTCCATTCCCAAACTATTTCCTGATTTTATCTTTTAATTCAGATCACAATTTGTGGATTTTATTTCAGCAAATTCAAGGGAAGGTTTTTTTTTTGTATTTGTACTGAAAAGTTTAAAATAAGAAGTGGTAAACTTCTGCCATGCTCATTGCTTTTACAAAAACAGGTGTAAGAAATTTCCTGTACAAAATGAAAATAGAACAAGCTCTACTGTAGCTACATGTGACATAAAATAAAAATGAAAATGCACAACAGTTTAATTTCACTAATTTTCTTCCAAAATTAAATACGAATCATCTTCCAAAGGCTCAAATTGGCCTTTGATGTAGTAAACTCTGTCAGATAAAACAAAATAAAGCTGGATTTAACTTTGTACAATGGAGAAATTGTTAATTTTTTTCAGAACAGTTCAGAATAGTTCAGTACTCAGTGTGGTGATACTGTGGCTGTTAAGCAAGTTTTAGTCGTGTGTCTGTTTCTCCTGACCGCAGGCCAACTCCCCGCAAATTCCAGGCTGCGCTACTGGCAACAAGTCAACACAGCTTCCTGCAGGCATTCAGCTTTTAACTCTGTCAAGCTTCTGCATCAAACCACAAATGCAAGAGTGAATGTGCATTAGGAACAGAAACATTTTATGTGCATTTAGCAAGAGTCGACTGTTTTTGAATCCTTTTGATTGTGGAAGATCAGCATTTTTTCTGACTTAAGAGTCTGTGATGGTTTTGATATCTGGCGTGTTTTCACAAAATCATTGGTCCTCCTTAATGTCTGCAGTCTCAGACGGTACTCTTGCCACGTTGGTGTTACTTTTGCTTTCTGCTTTCACTTTGCTCCTTCTGGTTCTAATTTGTTCATCTGTACCCCTAGATTACCTTTACTCCTTTGCTCCTTCAGTTTAATATGAAGCCAAGGTTTCTTTAGTCATTGCCCTATCTGTTGTTGGGTTACCACATCCGGCCTTATTGTTTTTTTGTGCTTCCTTTTGATACATTCTGGGTTATATTCAATTGCCATATTCCTTCCTATGATTAAAGCTATTTTAAATTTCTTCTACCTGCTTCTACCTTTCCAGTTCAGCATTTGGTTTGGCAGTTTCCAACTTTATGACATTTTGCACTTTGATATGTTTCCATGACACTGGGTTCATGCATAACAACTAAAGTATACGCTGCTCAGCAACACAGTAGCTATTGCAGCTGACGTAACTTTAAGATAACCTCATGCAATGTCTAAATGTCAGCAAATAAGAAATTTCTGATGTTTAAAGGAGTTAGTTTCAAAGAAGAAAACCCTTGATGCCGTTCTGAGGAAATCATTTACGTCATTCAAACAGGAAGCCTGAGAAGGTGTAAAAGCAAATTCACAACCTAAACCACATCGGTACATCTGCAACAAGCAGCTATATCTAACAGATGAAAAAAGTGTGCTACAGTATGTGTAACCTTTAACTTATGCTAAAAAAAAACCTTCAACAGTGTGTCTCCACTGTTTCCACTTCATTTACATTAAACACAAACGTTTCCTTCCAGCAGATTGGAGGGATTTGAGTTGGCTCACTGTAAGTTTGTGGCTCCAGGAGCCAACAGCGGAGCATTGTGAGCTCTTCCTCCCTTGAGACGTCTGTATTCAGTCACCCTGGTTCTGCAATGCCAAGTAATCCAACCAGGTTTACCTTAATTGCAAACTGATTGTTCAAGTCAATCATCTGACCTTTTGACGAAGGCCGAAAGCACATCTGACTCTGACAAAAGCTAGAGATGCAAAAGCAGCTTAGTCATTGTGTCTTTATGTCATTTTCTTTATGCATGAAGACCTTCAGCACTTGGAGACAATGAAAGCGAAACAGTGACGAATGTGCACAGACCTGAACAGAGCAACAGATACCTTATACAGGCATTATAATCAGAACCCACCCTTGACCTGACTGTATAGTTTCCGGTCACTCCATTTTTAAACCAGAGAATACTGAAATAGATGTAGCTCTTATTTTACTCTCGTCTTAATTCAGCAAACCTGTAGGTTTCCTGATGAGGCTTCTTATAGTAAGCTTTGGTTTGTCGTTGTACTTTCTTTGCGAGGTTGATTAATTAAACTGGCAGCGTTATCTCACAGCAGAACGGAAACATGATTTTCAAGATTTTATTTTCAAATGTAAATCTGCAAAGTATGGAATGCATTTTTATTCAACCCCTTTTAATCTGATACCACTGAATTAAAAGCAAAGAACAAGTAGAACCCACCTGAATGTAATTTATCCTCACTATTAATCCATATTTTTCTATTCTGTGAAGGCGTCAAACATTGCAAGCGATCAATACTGAAATAAACAACATCACAATGATACCTGAAAGGTCAAGAGAAGGCTTGAAGTAAGGTTAGATCATAAAACATCTCACTGAGAGCTGTGTAACCCGAAGAGCATTTCACAAATCAAGCAACAACATGGTTGTCTACTTAAACTGACAGACGAAGCAAGATGAGATTAACCAAAGAAGGAGCCAAGAGGCCCAAAGCAGAATCTGTCACCATGACGACCTTTAGTCATGCACTCCATAAATCTAGCCTTTATAGAAGAACATAAGGAGACGTGCAGAAAGTCATCAGACATCTCACTTGCACTTTCCCACAAGCTATTTAGTGGACATAGTCGACATGTGGACAAAGATGCCAAAATAAGAGCAAAATTAAACTTTGAACAACATGAGTGAACAGAAATGCATGCTTTTTCAGATTTTAGTTTTGTGTTGATTTGTGTCTGTCTACAACATTAAGCCACAATAATAAAGCTTGTGGATGCAGCAAGACAAAATCTGAAAAGTTCAAGATACATTAACAGTTTTGTAATTATTGATGAGGACAGTTAATGGATTTGACAAGTTTTTATGTATAGTAGGTTTAAATTTGTGGAATTTAATGAGGATTTTCTTGAGGGTGAGGAAAAGCCCTCTCAAAATAACAGACTAGGGCTTATCATATCTAAGAGGCTGGCAAGAAACACCATTAAACTAGCAGTCAGTAATCAGCAATGTCATATTTTTACATGGTTTTATGCTCTTCATCTTCCTTTACATATTCTTAACAGTCTTAGCTCCGGCAGGAAATAGCAACTCAGTCCTAAAGACTGAAAAGAAATGTCACTCACATCTGAAGTGTCTGATCTTGTAGCCAAGCATTTTCCGTAATGAGCTCATATCATAGGACATGAACTGTAAGCAAACTTTCATAGCCACCTCAAACAGGAAGCAGAACTGAAATCTAACTGCTTCCCTCATGAATGTACAGCAAGTTTCCAGAACATTCACCTCAGTTTACATTTGTAGTCAATGTGAGGGGTTGATAATAGACACTTTTTGCAAGTTATAACTTGCAAACTGGATTAGGGGTTTAAAACGATTTTTGTTTTTCAGGAGGTTTACTTTGATCCTCTGCAGACAGACTTTTTTCTCCTCCAAAGTCTCTGGTTTCCCACCCACCTAACAGACCAAGGCCTCAAACACAAAGCACTCCATAGTGCTTTTCACCATGCACAAAGCTCCACTATAAAACAACCACACAGCTGGAAACGCTGGCATCTCGGCTGGGGTTTCCGTCACCTGACAGATGACAATGGTGTCATCTCTTCTTAGACAAATGGAACTAATCCAGACAAACAAAAACACATACAAAATTTGATGGCAAAAATAAATTCCTCACTATCACTGATCTCTTTAACACAGAGCCCTGCACAATCCTGGAAAGGATGTGTTGTTTAAGATCAGAAAAGAGAAACCAGAGCGTAAAACGGAAAGTGAAACAGTTTATTGGGTGTAACCGCATAGCTTCTGAATACAGTTGCTGAAGCTTTTCATCTCCACGGGGATAAAATGTAACATAGTACACTTGATAAGGAAATAACACTGATAAGACAAAGAGCTTATAGCATCTGGCTCTAGTTTTGACATATATTGCAATCAGAAGTATTCAAAATCCAAAGATTTTAAAGCTTCTTAAACGTAACTTCTCTGCAAAGAACAACATTTTGTTTCAATTGCTATTTTATGAGTTGAATGATACAAAAAATAACCACAAATAAGCTTGATTAAGTACTTTCCTGTTAGCTAGGATAGTCATGCCAAGTATTCAACCCATGCCTACCGTTTTTAAATTTGACTGAACATCTGAACATTTTTGTGGTCTTAAGTGGAGATAAAACATTATCATTCCTTTGGAAACTCTTTATTCATCCCTCATTTACCTTATCTGTGATGCAAATTCAATGTGATTTGCAATTATGGGAAAGATTAAAATAAAATAAAAAGCCAATACCCAAAGTACGTTAGGGATAAAAATTTCTCCTAAAAACGTAACATCCAAAAAATACACCATTAGGAGCATTGTAAGGATGGGACAGCTGCAAACCTACTTAGCTGTGGTAGGGTGGCCAAAACGTAATCAATAACCATCAGCAGCTAACTCAGGACACCTAAGACAAACCCCAATGTGACTGAAAGACACCTGCAGGTTTACCTGGTGAAGCCTGGTACAAGGCAAATAAAGACTTGGACTGGATATACAAAGACACCATTGCACAATTTCAAGACACACACTTGGATTGACCATACATCAAAAGCACATGAAGGAATCTGAACAAGACTACGAAGTTCTGGGAGATGATTCAGTCTACTAATGAAGCCAAACTGGACCTGTTTGGACACCTGGATCAGGTGTATGTCTGGCATTGAAGACTGATGACGAACGGTCAAGCATGGAGGTGAGTGCGTTCCGTTTATCAGAAACAGAAATTGCAATCTTGATCATGTGTCTGGCCTAGTGGATATTAACAAACACCATGCAGGCCATTCAAAAGAGGAACACGTTGCTCTCTGTTGAAAAATCTAACCTTCTGATCATTGGACTCTCCAGCAAGCTATTGACCAGAAGTACGACTCTGATTCAATCACAGATGATTTAGAAAAAATTCCCATGCTTGAGTGGCCTTTGACAAAAGATTGAAACTGGAATGACAATGTCTAAAACCTAAACAAGGCAGTAGCAGCACAGAGAAGCGTAATCAAACACAATTTCCATTTGAACTTTGAAGTTAAGTCAAAATAACTTGTATATTAAAAGACATTTTGACATTTGTCAGTTTTCTTCATCCACATTATTACAGTGACTTGAGATGAAGAGGTTGAATATCTCTGATTGCAAGTTTCATTAATTAAAACGTGTATATGACACTTCTGCGTACTTGGTACATGTAAAATAACATATATTCCATTAATATGAAACACAACCATAGCAATATTATGTATAAAAATATCTCAATACTTTTTAAGTAAAAATGATAAGCTTAGATTGTGCAGCAAGAATGTGAAATATTTATGTGACCATGATGAGGCTTGGAAACTTTCACATTACACAATTTGGGTCTTTTCCCTTTTATTCTTTATATACATCAACTTTCCACATTCCAGTCTTTTGACTTTAAAACTT
Source organism: Poecilia reticulata (assembly GCF_904066995.2). Classification (NCBI taxonomy): domain Eukaryota; kingdom Metazoa; phylum Chordata; class Actinopteri; order Cyprinodontiformes; family Poeciliidae; genus Poecilia; species Poecilia reticulata. Next base: position 11,966,154 of record NC_088845.1, read on the forward strand.
CCCCTTTCTGAGCAGGACGTCCTTCAGGTGACGTCTGAGTCACTCTGGGGTATTTTTGTTGATCATTGCTTGCTTTACTTGTTGTTCTGCACTCGTCATCTGTTTCATCTCTTCCTGTGAGGGACGCTGGTCATGTGGCGCCTCCACGCCCAGCTCCCACAGTGAGCTCTTGCCTTCAGCCTTAGCACATTTAATGACGCTAAATACTGCTTTCCGGAAGTTTCCACAAAACAAAAAATATAAAGGAGGCCTGAGGCAGGCACTGACGCAGCTTACAACAGAGGTGACTTTCACAGCTGTTTTTAAAGAATTAGTATGATCTACAAACACGTTTCTGCACAAGTCTTTCGTTGTGTAGCAGATGATGTCTATGAAGAGAGTGATGTTGTAGGGGATCCAGCAGAGTAGGAAAGCTCCCACCAGAGACAGGATGAGCAGAACAGGTCTTATCCTGATCTGGTGATTGGATCTGCGTCGTATAATGATGTGGGAACAGAACACGATTTGGACAAGTGCAGGGAGCAAGAAGCCGACTCCAAGGTGGAGCGCACGTGAGATTAGCTGCCAGTCAACTTTAGTTTTGGGGTTAGAGTGAGCAGAGAGGGCTTTTCCTGGCATTGATTCAGTGTTGACAAGAAAAATCCCATCCAGGACGGTAAGGGTGATAGAAACGAGCCACACCAGCAGAGAGGCCAGGGTGGCCAACGTGGCTCTGTGGCTTCTATACAAGCTGGCATGTATGGAGGACAGGTAGTTATCCAGACAGATGCAAACCAGAAGAAAGGCCCCAACATATAGGTTGATCTAGAAAAAGAAAAACAAAGTCAGAAGAAAGCCTCTTATGGAAGTCACTAAAAATATTCCCACGGCCTCAGGAAATGGACTATTTTATCCAGTCAGTCACAGTTTGACTAGATTGGTTTGGATAATATGTCTGACATACTTCAAGGATCTTTGTAGCATCTTTGGCAAGGACATATTCTTTAAATCCTGTTAAAAAGGTATTTAGGGCATCTTACCATCACTTCTGCAACAATGCCAAAATTGTTAGCGTGTTATAGTTATGTAGTAATATTGTTATAGTTAGGGGTTATATTTCTAACTTGGACTTGGTCCTATGCAGAGTTTTGGCACTACATCAAGAAACCCATTGAATATAATTAATTTCCTTCACTTACATCTCCCAGACAAAACCTGGAAAGCTCAGATGTTATATAAGGAAAGTTTGTGTTCCCAGAGCAGTGTCTCATTAGAGATTTTTTTTTTATAAACAGGAAATAGACAAGCTGTTGCAGCCAAATTATTTCCACAGAGCAGAAATCTCTTTCACTTTCACTGTCAGATCTCAACACAAAACCTACCTTAAAAAAAGCTCCAAAGACCATGAGGACAGTCTGTGAGCAAAATCCACAGCTTTGAGTGGCATGGACAGCATAGAAGGGCAGGGTCACCAGGAGCAGGATGTCCACCACACCTAGCTGGAGAATAAAGCTGTCCGATGTTCTCCAGGGTCGCCTCTTCTTAGCCAGGACTGCCAGGAGAAGTCCATTCCCCAGCAACCCAACAATCACCAATACGGAGAACAGAATCGGGATCCACACTGCCTTACGGGCATCCTCATCTTCATATTCGTAGTCATTGTCATAGTCGTAGTCGGAGGGTTGAGTCTGGTTAAACAGTCCATCCAAAATGACCATTGTAAGCTTATGAGACACAGAAACAGGAGAGAATTCAGAAGTGATGCAGCTTCTCAGCACCTCAAAAGCAAACATTTATACTCTCCAGTCTCTCTCTCTCTTTGCAGCAGAGCAGAACTATTTAAAAAATATTCCTTTGGGAAATCCAGCTAATAATCCAGCCTATGTCTAAGACTCAGACTCAGTGGTGCAATGTCAATGTGACGCAATTTTAAAAAAACCCAATTCCTGTTAGTCACTCACGCATGAACACAGTTTTATAATTCAATATAAATTTAGCCAGACATGGAGTCTGTCAACTCCATGTCAAAGGTTTGTTGTAAAACATTTATTTGAGATAAAATCTGTCCTCCAAAAAACAAGTTGTGTGAGCACATACCTAGGATGACATCACGTTAGGCATAAGAGTTTTAAGTACATACATTTATATTTCAATGTTTTTCCAGCTGCTTACTCATACATATTGAGAGAAATTCCTTCTAAAAAATAGCTCACTGGAAATCCGCAGTAAAACTTTTACTGTGTAAGCGTTCGTCAGCATTATTTACGACAATAATTTATCACGAGTACAAAGACAGAGAGATTTATTAGAAAAATACATAGCCCGCCAGAGTGTACACAAATGCAGCTGATCATTATTTACCTCTTGTGATGTCATCAAGTCAGAAACGAAAAGTAGAGGGTTTTTTTTAAATCCTCCTCTGTGCTTTTTAAAGTAACGTGTTTTGGGAACTCATGAAGTGGAAACTCACACTTCCCAACCTCACCGTGTTAGTGTTGAAAATGTCAACTCCAGCTACGCTTTCAACCTTAAGCACATTTACAACAAGCTTCGGTCATTTGCATTTGACAACATACCGAGACCTTGTCGAAACTAAAAGGTGAATGCAAACGACAGTTTTCAGTAGCAGACAAAAGAAGTTGCGCGACCATAAAAGTGATCACTTACCGATATCCCCCGTAGGGTTTCAGCTGCAGAGTTTATTGAGGCGTCACTGTGCAGAAATAAACGCAACAGTTTGCAGCCAACTCGACTCGGACAGTAAAAGAGACGCTCCCGGTTTTTGGTAAGATGCCAGACGTTTTGCAGCAGCTGACAAGCGGCTGTTAAGTTCCGCGGAAACACAAACCCCTGCTCACACACAGACCTTGTTGGTATTCTTAATTATACGTCAACCATCATGACTATTTATTAGCAAACGAAACCCTTCGTAGCGAGAGTTTGGGGGTGGATCTTCAGAAACAAAAACGAAAAAGAAAGACATCAAAACTGACAGGAGAACGCGCACCTGCCGGAAGTTGTGCGTCTCTGAGGCAGATCTGACTGTGAAGTAAAGTCACAGAATAAATTAAGACGAACAAAGACAGACTTTAATTCTTTTCCTCACTTTGCTGCTTTGGATTTTACAATTCGCTTTTTGTGTTCCTTTTTCGTCAATTGACATGAACTGAAGCCTTTTGGTTGTATTATTTTTCAAAATAAATTCTGTAATGAAACATATTTACCTAAATACAAATATAAACCTTATAAAAATTAACACAAAGAACTGTTTGAATTAGCACGTTGCGGTTTTTTCAGTTAACTGGAAAAAAATAATATGCCACAACGAAATATTTTAAAGCGCTACAGTACAATTTTGAAGACAACCTTTTCTCACTTCCGCAAACGTCAGTGTTGAAGTGACTTGACATCCAATGTGTGAAAAACACAAAGAGATGCGGCACTAACAGGACATATCCACCAGAGGGAGCTGTTGTATCTGATTAAAAACAGACTTGTCACTTATTTGGCGGAAAAAAGTAACAAGGTTTTCATTCTTCCAGGTGAAATTTATTTAAATGTAATATTTTAGTGGGAACAGTAGGATTAAGTGAGGAATAATCTAGCGTCTGTTATTACCCTGTTGGGTAATGACATGTCCCACATGTGCACTTGGTTTATCTGTTTTCCAAGTGCACGTGTGGGATTTTTTTCTAGATGTCAAAAACTTCCAAACATCGGTTGCAAATTTGTCTATCCTGTTTTTTAAAAAATTTTCTTGAAAATTAGGTTATATCCCCTTGATAGACTGTGAAGTTCAGGGTGCGATCTTTGCTTTTTGACAATACTATACTGAATATCTGGAGTGCATCATGCTTAATAACTGAAGAGAAACTTAGCTCTAAAAGTAGGTTCAGAATAATAGTTCCACTACAAATTTTTGAAACTTTTGGGTTTGCTGTATTTTTCCACTTAAAACTAAAACCACTCACAAACGCTGGGTCTGCCTTTTTACACCACAATATTCAGCCACGCCTCTTGGCTGTATAGTTCAGAAGTCCTCTTTCACATACTTCCCATTTTGAACAAACCTTAATGTAGAGACAGTTCATCTTATGACATGTGGCATTGAATTTGTACAAAGATGACACAAAGTTTTACTGAGCATCACTTCAGGAAGCCTGAGTCATGCATAGAGCACCTTAGGCCACATGTACCACCAGTGGTGAAACCATTGCTGTGAAAGTGTCTCACCAATAGCACAGACTTTAAAGACTGCTTTAGCAAAGGGCTGCAGAGACAGAAGTCAAGGGGCCCCAAGTTTTTTTTATTTTTTTATTTATTTTTTTTGGCTCTGTGAATTTCTTTTCTTCACAGTAAAAAATGCTGGGTTATTTTCATAACCCAATTTCTGGGTTGAAGCTGTTGGGTCATAGGTTGGGTTAGTTTGACCAAATATTAGGTCAAAATTCATAACGCAAGAGTTGGGTCAGAAATTTACCGGAGGTTTACAGCTTGAACACTTCTGTTGGGTCAGGGGTTGGGAAGATTTAACCAATCGGTTGGGTTAAAGACGAAACTTGGAAGAAGCCACGCCCCTCTTCACAAGCCTCCATTTTCAACAAGATTGAGAAGTTGCATATCGGGCTTCTCCTCTACTTTGAAATAAGACATGGTAAGTAAAAAGAAGATAAAGTTTCAACGTGAATAGGATTTTATAAATAAATTTAAAAAAATTCAAACATGTTTGATATTTATTTTTATGGTTATTTAAAATGTTTATTACGGTAGCTTGCTCTGACAAAGAGCTTCGGTGTTGCTTCAACACGGCTGTTGGGGGGAAAGATGAAGGGGAAGGGCACAATTTGTCAAGTAAATTAAATTCAGTTGTTTAATACAACCTCAATCATATTTGTTCGTAATTTAACATGTTCAAGTGTTTAAAAATCGATTTAGTTTTAAAAGGAATGAGAGTTGACGGTTTGTCCCCTGATGTTCGCTGGGTGCAATATGCGCGCGCATCCTCAGCGGGTTTAGGCGACAACACCAGCAGTAATGGCGGAGGAGAGCGAGCAGAGCCATTAATAAAGTGGGTATATTATGCTTTTTGAAAATAAAATAACTTTTGCAAAGTTATTATAAATTAGTTGTCATTTATAATAACTATGTGCTCGGCTTATTAACATATAGCTTAATTACAAACATGCTCGGACGTGTTCGGACTTATCCGCTCCCCTGCAGCCGCTGGCTCGTCTCGCCCGCTCAGTCAGTTGACCGGGTCATCGGGTGCGGCTCGTTAAGGCTCGTTAAGCCGAGAGAGAACGACAGTCTCCCGGCACATTGCTTTCAAACTCCCGCTGGCTTTCCGCAACGACTTAAAAGCAAAAATAAGACTATATAATGTTAATGTTTGCTAATTTTATTATTATTGTTAATATTAATTACAAATACATTTATTTAAAGTTGGTGCTGAAAGTTATTCACCACTAAGTTCGTATTTAAGTTTTACTTCTAAATTAAATTGTGTCATTTTATTTTATTATGTGCTATATTTATTTTTAGAAACATAAGATTACTCTGAATATTTGAAATTGCTGGCTAATTGCAAGTTATTTGCAATTCTTAAAGTTTGATTTGTGATTTTGTCTTTTCTGTTAGATTTTGTAATTTTACATCCAGGATCTTCAGGAGAATTGAGCAAAACCCAAACTCTTTGTTCTCAACGAAGACCTTCTGTATGGCCAAGAACATGAGTCTGCTCGCTCAAGGTATTGAAGCTCAGAATAAATGTTCTCTTAAATGTTTTCATGCTTTGTAGTTGCTGAAACATTTTAACACTAGCTTATGTTTGACACAGAAGAAGATGTAGTCCTGCAGCTGCTGCCAGTACTCTGCCCTATTTACTAATTTGGGAGAAGTTTCAGACCCATCAACCTGGAGGTTCAGAAGGCTTCATTGATATCCAGCCTGTAAGTCAACATTCATCTCTGAATTATGCTCAAATTGTTTAAATAAGTGCATCACATTCAATAGTGAGGTTTTGTGTTAAACTAGAATCAGTCAGAAATTAGTTTTTGAGAATGTAGCTCTTTACCTTTAAATTCACTAAAGGCCTGTTTTTGTGTCTTCTCTCTCGTTTTCAATGAAGATCTTTTGTACGGCCAAGAAGAGGAAGGAGAGGCCATTTTCTCAACAACATGGATTTTCTCCCTTAACGTGTTGAAGCTCAAGAGATGTTTTCTAAACAGTTTTTAACATTTAACTTTTTAACACAAGCTTATGTTTGCCAGACAGACAAGATGATGTAGCCCTGGAGCTGCTGCCAGTACTCCGCCCTACTTACACATTTGGGAGAAGAGTTTCAGACCCATCAACCTGGAAGTTCAGAAGGTTTCATTGATAACCAGCCTGTAAGTCAACATTCATCTCTCAATCATGCTCAAATTGTTTACTGTTTAAATAAGTGCATCACTAATGGTCTGTTTTTTCTGTCTTCTCTCTCTCCATCAGGTTGGGACAAACCTGGTGGCGCATCTACAAAATGTGACAACATGGAACCCATATGTCCTCATGCAGGGAGACAAGCAAAAATGCTAAAGTGTTGTTAAAAATGCTCCTTGTTTAATGGCTGAAAGTTTTACTTGTAGTTTGCTTTAAAACAGACTTTTTACATGGAATGTTTTCTAATGTGTAGCAACAGATACTTCTGGAGTTGTAGCCAAATGAGTTGAAGTGATTTAACTATATACTTTTAAAACAACTATGTTTTGTAACTTTTGTAAATGAAATCTGCTGGCTCTATATATGTATCACGTGGAAATAAAAGAAGCTTTAAATTCATATGGTTTTTAATTCTGTTTTTATATAGTGAAATTTAAAATCTTTTTTTTTAATTTATTTTAACCCAACTATAGTGGTACATTAACCCTTATGTTGGATTATGAGTTTCAACCCAATTTTGGGTCAATTTAACCAATTTAAACGAGTCAATTTAACCCAACCTTTGGTTAGTTGCCATGACCCAATGTGCTGGGTCAAACCCTCAACCCAACCCAGTTGAGTTAAAACAACCCAGCATTGGGTCGGTCCATATATGACCCAGCGCTGGGTTATGAATTGGGTCATTTTTAACCCAGCAGTTTTTACTGTTTAGATTGAATTTATGTTTTGCAAAAAGAAAAAAAATCTTTAAAAGAAATTGCCAAATAATTCATAAATTATTTTATTCATTTTTCTGATTTTCATATTGGTGGTTAATAATATTTTTGTATGTGAAGATATCATTGCCAGACTTCTAAAGTAATTATGAATTCAAGCACGTCGGATGCTACCACAGCAAACTTTCAGATAAACTTTAAGTTGAAAACAAGTTGTATTTTGAAGAAGTGTCACATTAACGGGAGTGGCATAGTTACTGTAACATTTTTCAGCACCAGTTTCTTTGTAAGGCTAACCATTTCATAAAGATGTTGCCATATTTCAAAGTAACTTTAAAGTGGGCAAAAAAAAAAAAAAGCATTTTGTAAAATGAAACAAGTTTCATTTGTACCTAATAATCTGTCGATCATAATGTGTGCACAACCTGTGTAAGCATTCTCTGGCAAAATGTCTTGCATTTGTTAAATAAAAGCACCTTGGAGAAACTTTTAAGACTGACATTCTTACCTTCACATTTTACAATGTTGCTCATATCTTCAGCATTTTTGGCCAAAGCTTCTAGGAGCCATAATGGAGGGTCTAAAGAGCAGATGATCCTAAATCCGGCCTTGTATCGTAATGAGATGATACACTGGATCTGAGCTTTTTCTGATGTTAGAAACACTTTAACATGTTTGAGCAACTTATTGATACTATATTACATGTATACTGCAGCATGGCTTTGAATTTTGTACTTTATAAAACAACAATGAAAATCTAAACTTCACCACAGCTGCTTTGTTACTCTTTTTATATTTACTTTTTAAAAACCTGCACCATGACTAAATGTCCAATATAAAATCATTCAATTTGTTAAAGCCCTAATGTAAACACTGAAGGCTCATTTGCAAAAAAAAATAGGTATTGCAACAAGAACATTTTGCTGACAGTGCTTTTATGTCTGCAAAAATATTGGTATTTATGCCAACAATGTTTTTTTTTTCTTTTTGCTGACCTAGCACTGTTTTTTGGCTTTAGCCGTAATTGCTGACAATAAATAGTATTTTTGCTGATACGTTGTGGGTATTATTGGGTTAACCCCCTACAAAAACAAGAGCAGGTTCTGACTAATTGATTTGTAAAGGTCAACTTTCATCCTGTCTCATTGCATATTTGTCTTCTCATAGCATCACTTGCACTGACCCAGGATTTGCACTTTACCTCTGCAGAAAGTCAAACAACATTCAGAGAAACGACACTTCATCTTAATTGCAAAACATTTATTTCAAAGAAATCATCTATAAAAAAACATAGGGAAACTTTAATATGTACAAAATCCAAGTTCATTTCCTCTTTTACAGCAAAGTTTTATGTTCTACATTTCTATCTGAGACAAAAAAAAAAAAAAAACATCTCATGAAAAATAGTAAGATAAACCTTTAATACATCCAGCAGTTTAATATATACAGGTGAACCTCCTGAGAATTGGACAAGCAATAAATTGTGACATATGAATCTGAATGCTGAGGGTGAGGTCAGGCTTTAAACTGCTGAACAAGCTTTTTTAAGAAGTATGAAGAAATCCCCATATTTCTCAAGATCTAACCAATGGACAGAAAAATCTGCACGTTCCGAGAAACGCTACACAACATCAGCTTGTACAATCTATGCAGTGCTAGAGTGTTGACAGTAAGACATAAAAAAACAACATGAAGAGAACTACGCTGACTTTTAAGCACCGATGTTAGATAAACAAACATAAATGTTGTCACTGAGAACATTTTCTGGAATTATTTTTTTGAAGTTTCTATATGTCAAAACTCACTCTCCACCGCTCAGCCACATTTATCTCTTCACCTCTAACCGATATCAGATCATGACGGAGTAGGAGGTATGTTCACTATCTGCAGATGTTAGAGACCCGGTGCTTTTTCTAGATCTTCTATTCTTCAACCTTTCAATTCCGACCCAGTCTTTCTGCCCAAGCATCTCCTTGCACATTTTCAGCAGCTCCCTCCTGAACTTCACCCCAACAAAGCCGTACAGCAGAGGGTTCAGGGCACAGTGTGAAAGCCCCACGCTTTCAGTGATCAAGATCCCAATGTCCAGCACATGGCCAAACTCGCAGCCCCCAGCCACCACATGCAGCTTCTGCAGGCTGTCTGCCAGCTGGAAGCAGTTGTACGGAGCCCAGCAGATGACGAACACAGATACCAACGAAATGATGAGACGGAGAGACTTGCGCCTTTGACGACGAGTGGCGTTGCACAGAGACCTGAAGATCTGGACGTAGCAGTAGAGCATGACGAGCAGGGGAAGACCAAAACCCAGACTCAAGCTGACAAGCTGCAGGCTCACCTGCCACTGGTCGGAATTCTTTGTGAACCATACTTGGCACACCTGCATCCTCTCGTCGTCGCTATGGTCCACTTCCACCACTTGTTTGAATGCAATGTCAACTCCGCTCAGGCCGAGGCACACCACCCAGATGGCTGCACATGCAAACTGAGCGTGGCAGGTGCTGCGTTTCCACCCTGACCTGACGGCGTGAACGATGGCCAGGTAGCGGTCGAAGCTGATGCAAGCCAGGAAGAGGATGCCGCTGTAGCGGTTCAAGGAGAAGAGAGCACCAGAAATCTTGCAAACTGCTGTGCCAAACACCCACTGATTAGCCCACTGCACTGCAAACAGGGGCAGAGTGAAGGCCAGCAGGAGGTCAGAAATGGCCAGGTGCAGGAGGAAGGTGTCCGTCAGGGAGAAGGCGCAGGCTCCTCCGCTTTGGGAGTTTCTGTAGCGTCTGATCACACACAACACCAAGACATTGCCAACAACAGCCAGGACAAACACCAGGCAGTACACGATGGGGGAGTAGTTCCTAGCAAAACCATAGATGCTCTCTTGATTGCATGGAATTGCAATCACCTCAGTTCCTGGAGAATCTGTGTCATAATCTTCGTAACTCTGATCATCCAAAAGAGAAAAGAAGACCTCAGTCAGATTGATGAATTTCTTATCTATATTATTAACACATTTTTATCTGAAGAAATAATTTCTGTGTAAGTAACACAATTTCCTTAATTACAAGAAAACTATAGCAAAACTAGAGTGATTACAGAATGATTATTAACGTGTCTACTTACAACATAATCATAATCAGTTGTTGCTGCTGTTGAATCCATGCTTGCAGAAAACAAAGAGGCAGCAGAACGACTGAAATCATCCAAGAGCACACTCAGCTCAAAAAAGCATCAGCTCAGCCACTGAGTCTGAAACGACGAGGGATCAGAAAGAAGAAGTCAAAAATTCAGGAACTGAATCTTTGTACACTTTGGACAGATGTGCATAAAACTATAGTAGGAATGGATGAGTGTGTCAAGGAAATTGTGACATATTTTTAAGACGTCTGCAGACAGCTACAAAAACTTCTGCTTAATTCGATGTGAATATGGAACTTTTGAGGAGGTATGCAGATTTTTAAAAATATTTCTACAACATTCAAACTGCATTTTACAATACCAAAAGTGAAAATTTGGAATTGACAGAAAAGCAGAAATAGCTTTTACTAAAATATAAAAAAAATATTATTCCCTGGAGAAATGAAAGCGCTTGCTGGACAGAAACATCAGTCTTGTTTTGCTCAGCTCTGGTTTGTAACATCTAATATCATACTCTGTCTGCAGCAGTAATCTTATACACATTTATATAAGATTTTTCCTAAATCTTCTATAGTTTTAAAAAAGCTTAGACTGTCAAAATTGAACTCGTTTTCAATATTTACTCAGGAGATCTGAAAAAATGCAGGATAAAAAATATATATATTTAAAAAAGACTTACCCACTCTTGAGATTTTGTGAAGAAGAAAGGATGCGACTAGGGCGCAGGGCAAACTAAGCCAACATATCACATTAGCGAGAAATAAACAGAGCAGGATATGAAGTCATTTGCACATCTATGTGGTTAATAAGTCAATATGCATGTGTTCCTATAAGAGCATTTTTTTGTTCTGTTTTTTTTTTACATTCATCATGCCATCTGTCTGATACAATTCAGCTGAAAAGAAAACATCTGCTAACAGGAAATATGCAAAAAATGAAAAAGTTGCAATAACCTGGTTGCATAAGATATGCATCCTGAAACCAATACTTTGCTACATCACATTGATTCAGTTCCACAAGCAATTAATTGTATACAATATTCAGTTGTGGCATTTCCATGTGCCTTGGGTGATTCTAAGCAAAAGAGTCTAACACTGAACATTCATTCCTGACTGATAGCATCATAGGTGCCTTGCTTTACATCTGTATGAACACATAGCCATGTTCCAGAGAGGGATGCCACCTAAGCAGCAGTACTTCTGCACATATCATCTTAGGTATAAGTCACTGACATGCATTTAAATTACGTCTTTTGTGGTCATTTAAATGCATAAATTACCACACTGGACTTGGTGTTTTGGCTACCAAGTCAAATCACGACGGTGACGATGATGGTGACGTCTGCATTGCCCTGCACGCAGTGCGCTGCAGGTTCAATCCCTGCTTTGCTGTGTCCTTGGCAAGACACTTCACCCACCTTGCTAGGTGGTGGGAGCCACTGCTGTGGCGATCCATTAGCTTGCTACCATCAGTGTGTGAATGGGTGAGTGCTTTGGGGTCCTCTGGTCTTGATATGTGTAGACATATCTGGACTTGATATGTCCAGAAGACAAAAGTGTCAGTGTGAACATTGACACTTTTTCAGTGAGATTTCACAAAGTTCAAGAATTTTGTCCTCTGAATGAGTGAGTCTATAATGTAGTGACTGTGGCAGGATCAAGAAATAATACCATTAAACTAAATGGAGAGAAAGATATCTCTCATGCATTGTCCTCCACCTTTTTCCACTAACTCCAAAAGTACAACTTTTAAATAAGAAAAAATCTTATATTTAGATGATTGCTGAAAGCTATTTAAAGCTTTTTTTTTTAGATTAGCAGTAAGTAAAACTGTATAAGGAATGTTTTTTTTTTCATCAAAACTATTTCAGTTAATGCTGTTTAAAGAGAAAAATGTGTCCCAAAATAGACTGATAAAAAACTGTGAATACCCTGTTCAGAGTAGTCTACAGTTATGCAGACTGGTTGTTGCAGCATTTTGTAATATTTGTTCCTGCAATACATGTTTGTTTTTTGTTCAGTTTTCCAAAATAAATGTCAAATTGGTGACAGACGTTTTTGGTTATAATGGTCTCAAAAATCTGCAAACCTGCTAAAATTCAAGATTTCTAAGACTTTAAAACCTTGAATTTGAGCAGTTTTGCTGATTTTTGATGCTGTTTCAGTGCATTTGTCCTCTACAGTTTTTAGAAAAGGTAGATTTTTAAATGAAATCAAAGCATATTTTAGGTCGGAAAGAAAAGGTAGGAAGGCTGAGTTCAGACAAACACAAGGTGACAAACCTCAGTGCCGCTTTAAGAGCACATATGAATCACACAGTGAGCCACAGTCACCACTGGGCAGACAGAGCAATAAAAAAAAAATCCAGCCTATTAATTTGGAGTGACGGTGTGATTTTTTTTTTTTACCAACAGATGCACTGACTTTCTGAGGAACTGAGGACTCTTGTGGTTAGTCTTGTTTCAAGCATCTTATCTGAGGGTCTTCTCGTAAAGCAAATGTTGTGCAACACCCAGGATGTTGTGCTTTCTCAAGAGAAGATCGGTGTTCATACTCAACTGATATATTTTTAGATGCCCTTTTGTCTTTGTACAAAAGTCGCAACATATACAGAGATGTATATGTTGCAACAATTTTCAGTATAAATCCAACATTCTTTTATTTCTTCTTGATCTGTACACATATACTGATGAGCCTTTCTGACGGGAATAAAGCAAGACACAAGCTGGTCAGAAATTAGCTTGTCACTGCCCTCTGGTGGTCAGACTCTGTAATTGAATTGTTGTGGCTGAAACATTCTGAAGTATTTCATTAAAGAACTCGAATGTTAAGAGAGAAACAATATCTACAACTTCGAAGAGACGTTTTTGTCCATACATGTTTAATATGACTTTTATACACTTTTTAACTATTTGGAGGAAATGCTCAGATTTCCTAATGCATGTTTTTACAGTAAGAAAGAAAAATAAACTGTGTATATATATAGATATATATATATGGCACGTTAAGTTGAACACATGTGGTTTTCAAATTTTAATTGATATTGAGGAAAGCTTAATTTTTCTATATTTATGTTGCAATCAACATGATTTGTCTCCATTGCATTAGTTTTTAACATGATATGTTTATTTTATATGATATTTGATCTGTGTTGTTTGAGTAAGGTGGGGTGGAAAAAGGGAGTTTTAAGAGGTTGTATTAAGCAACAGGTGCTTGTAGCACTAAAGATGCTAGTAAAAACCTGCTGCTAAAACAGGTGTATAAAAATACAATATTAGAATAAAATCAATATTCAGCACCCTTGGTGACTTGGTCCAGGTCCAAACTAAAAAGGAATATAAGTAAATTTGGGATAGTACTGAGGATTTTGAAATTATCCAGGAGAGGAGAACATATAGCCAAAGACACTGCAATTACCAGCGAGCGTGTGTGCGGTTTGGTTACTTATTCTGTCTCGGTTCTGTTTCCAGTGGGAAGTAGTGGTGGAGTGAGCGCTGGACGGGTCAGCAGGTGAATGGTGTGGGATCTAGGAGGGCAGCTACAGGAGAAGCAATGGGACTTGTGGAGGAGGTTCAGAGGAGGAATTTCCCAACTTACAAAAGAGACGAGAAGATTAACACCAGGATTCAAGAAAGAAGCTGACTGTAAGGAGGGAGGAAAGATAGTGGTAAGTACTCATACTTGGAACTAGCAAGTGATAGAATTAGAGAGCCTGATTACCACATAATGTGAGAAAACAATCTGGTACTTACTTCAGGAAATTTGCTCCTCTTTTAGTTCTTCCTGGTTAGTCTTGATGAGCTCCACCTAGTGGCCACACCAGTCAGTCACACCCTGCGAAGATGGAAGATAGGAGAGACACACACCCACTCTCCTGCACACAACTTCCTTCATAACAAAAATTCTCAAGTTTTTTGAAAAATCCACGACATGTTTACATATGTAGTAGAAGGACAGAAAAAACTTTTTTCCCTGACATCACTTTCAAATTATGTTATGCACATTTAATCATGCTGCATATGCTTGGCAGTGGGGCCGGTGTGTTCAGGGTGAAGTATCTTTCATCGCACAAAGTGTTTTCATGCAAGAAAGTAGAATTTTCTAATTATCTTCTCTCACATGTTACCTGTCATTTTCATCTTTGCAAGTCTGCAATAGCGTCAAATATTTTCAATGTTATGATTCTGAATTAAACAGCGTCTTTGAGACGTTCAAAACTTGGGTTTTGTTTTACCTGTTAGGCGTGATCTACATGAACAACTATTTATACAGAAATTGAATTACCCAGAGCAGGACACTATTAACAAATGGCGTCCTACTATTTCTATCTAAATTTCAATTATATGCTATTTTGTTAGTCTGTTACATTTAATCACATGAGATAAGTTGAAATTTAATGTCGTAGGATGGACAAAATGTTTGGGGGGCATATACACATTTGTAAGGCACTGAACATTTGTGCAGCATTTTCAAACACATAAAGTTCAGCTGTAAAAACAAATTTTATTATTATAATTTTTGGACCTGTGTGCCAACGGAGGTACAGTGTTCATGCTTCCGTGTTGAAAGATCTTTGTTTAATGACAACACTCTTCTGTCCTTGAGCGTCACAGTTCATTTTCTACTCTTTGTTTTCATTACACTGAGCTGGACCCTCAGTATGTCAACACACCACACCTCACCAAAGTGGCTAAAATATAAATATGCACTTGAAGCCTGCTTTGTTCCTTAATTACTTTTTGCTGATAAAGTCCAGCAAACCCTTTCAAAACATGTAATACGCCCTAAAAGCTAAATGATTCTTTTCTATGCATAATGTTTGCACTTGCTTAGATGGTCAGACTGTTTGCCATGTTGTATCAACAGAAACTGTGCTTTGGATTGTGTCTGTTGTCATGCTGGTTATAAAAGCAGTTGGTCTGCTTTTTCTCTCCAGTGATTATTTTCTGACTGTGACCACCTTCGACATAACAGAAAATACTTTGAGACACAAACAAGGTAATGTCTGACATCTATTATATTTTCTGTCATAGATGATATAAAGTTAAACTTGCTGGTTGATAAGCTGACAAGAGTCTGAAAATATTCAAACTCTTCTTTTCTTTAGCTTTTAGCCATGGCGTTCCAGTCTAATGTTGTTACCTCACAACCTACCCAGTACACAGTAACAACTGGACGTTCTTCAGACTGGAATACAAATGTGTGCGACTGCTGTGAAGACTGCGGCATCTGTATGTGTTTTTATGGGATTGTAAAAGGAAGCTGGTAACGTTTTCTTCTCCAATAAATCAGAATTTTTATTTGCTCATCTGCCTTTCATCTGAAGGTCTATGTGGAGCATTTATCCCATGCATCCTTGGTTGTAAAGTGGCTCAAGATAACGGGGATAGCTGCTGTCTACCTTTCCTCCCAGGTGCCATGATTGCTTTAAGAACAAGCATACGCAGCAAATACAACATTGAGGCGAGTGGAAAAGTTCATCATTAAACAAAACAAAGGAGAACAAAAATTGCATGCTAAATTTAAAAAAGAACCCGTTTTTGAATCTAGGGATCTTTTGTGGGTCTAAGATTTTAAGTATATTTTAGTCGTTAAACTTAATACTAATTTTTCACAATTTGTCTGATGCTTTTGAATTTTAGGGCTCTGTGTGTGACGACTGGGTGGTCATGGCCTGCATGCCTTTATGTGGACTGTGTCAGATGGCGCGAGAGCAGAAGATGAGAGGATAAACAGATTGCTGATTAATCTTTAAATAACTAAGAAAAAAAAAGAAAGAAAAAATTAGCATTGTGAATGTGAAAAACGGAAAGGAAAATTAGAGACATTTAATGTAACCATATCTTGTATTACTTTAACATTTCTTACTATTATACATCTGCTTTATAAGCTGGGAACTGTAAATGACGTAAAGTGAAGGTAGAGATACAGAGTGTTGAAACTAAGCTAAATGATCTTACAAGTCTTGTAGAGTTACTGTGTTGAATTAACAATAAAAAAAGACAAATAAAAGATAGTGACATTTATAACAGTACTGGTCCCTCCTTATGCAGAAATAGTTTTGGACAATTAAGCATATAAAGGTTTAAAAACATTATTCAGAACTATTTTATTTAATTATGTTTCAATAGTGCATCACGTTTTCTTTACAGCGATGTTTTCTATTTTTTGTACTTACTTGTACTTACACAATCACTGGTATTTCAATAAATCAAATGGGAAATAGCTAATTGTGGGTTTTGTTTATTTTAACGTCATGTACTCTAGTTTTAACTGGAAGGACTTCAGTGGGCTGCCACTATCTTCCTCTTTCTGACTAAGTCCGTGTTTTCAGTCATGTAGCGACAGAGCTCTCTGAAGGAACAAGGTGAAAGGATCAGGGTTCATCTGAACAGGTAAGGAAAGTGTGTTAGTAACTTTGATGTATTTTAAGGTCAGTCTGATACACTAAATTTACTAATTTTCTTTAAGAGATAAAGTAAATGAGTAAGTGAATATGCTACTGTGCCTTTAATTTGAAAGTGATGCTACATTATCACATGACGGGTTTTGCACAATAATAGGTTCCTTAAAGACACACTGTACAAAAAGTTTACTTGTTTACTTACGTATGTCTTTATTATACAACTTATGCTGCACTCTTGGACATTTTTCTCTGACTTGATGACAAAAGTTTGAGATGCAGGTTAGTTGCAGATTCTGCTAACAACTTTGGAAATTCTCCGGGCTAAAGTAAGGAGAAGAAAAGCTTCTAAATATTAAAATAGTCACGTGAGGCTGATGAAGCTAACAGTTAGTCTTACCTCTCACCAATTGCTGTGAGTAGTGCATGCACTGGCATATTATTTTCCTGTTTCACATGACATGTCTATTTTCTTTAAAAAGAAAAAAATGAGCTGTATCCTTAAAGTGCAACTAATGTAAAGATTATTAAAGTTATAATACTACTATGCAAATATTGCATTGTTATCTTGATCAAACTAAAGCAATATTACATGATAAATGTCTGCCAAATTTAGTAAGAGTTAGAGACCTTATTGCACAGAATATTTAGAGCTATTTATGATTCACAGAATGTGCCTTGTGAGCTGATAATAGAAGTTTATTTAGTCAAGCTATCTTCTCTGGTATCATACTGCAATCAGCTGCTCAACAGACATACACCAAGTACACCGACTGCAGTTTTAAAACAGTAATAAAGATAATTGGAGGTTCCTAGTTTAGATTACATTCCACCAATGGTACATGTTGTTATTGGCCATCAGTATGTTCTAATTGAAAGATTTGTCTTTCTAAAGTTAAAAGGAAAAAAAATTAAATACCACAAGTGTGCAACAAAACTGTGGCACTCCAAGCTCTAATCAGCCAACAAAAAGTCTGGTTATTTTGGCGCTTTCTCTGGAATTTAATTGAAATTACTTTCATTTATAGGTTACAATTTTGTAGTTTTAACTACCTTGGTGTACCTTGATATTACTTACTACCGGTAGTAAACTCTCATTTAATTGATATTTGGTGGAGCAAAAACAAACAAGTTTGAAATAAACATTGTGAAGATTGCAGTTCCATAATGTAATTATACAAATGAGAGGAAGAAAAAGAGGGAACGGGGAGTGGGGATATGAAAGTATTAACAATGGTGTATTCTTTTTATCACAAGGTCCCAGTTTTATGACAAATACAACCACACCCGAATCATACAACTCCATCTGAAACTACAAGGAAAACGGGTAAAACTGAAATGTCTTTGCATTTACAACTATTGCTTTTTTAATTATTTGAAGTAAGTATTTAACACAATCTGATTTGAAATTAATCTCTGTTCACAGATTTCTCTTCTCCACTCAAGTGCAGCTACATTGAGGTCCCATCTGACATCACAAGAAAACCAACAATGGCAACGTTCAAAACCTTTTGAAGTCTTTTTTTTCCATGTCGTCTAGACAAAATGGTCACTCTGACTTATCAGCTTAGGCTGCTTGGACTTATTCTGTGTGCAGTTCAACTCATCAGCAGCTACAGCTTTAAAAGCTGCATTGCAGATCCGTACTATATCCTGACAAGTTTCAAATGCCAAAATCGAAACACGACAAAAATATCCGATATAGTAAAAGATCTCCCAAGATCCGCTGTCAATCTCACAGTTTCTTTCAACCCTGTGCAGCACATTCCCAACAACAGCTTTGCTCATTTACCAAACTTACAGTATCTCAGTTTGAATAAAAACCAGCTGAGTGCTATTGATCCTTTGGCTTTTCAGACACTGCATCAACTTAAGCATCTAAATTTGTCCTTTAACAATTTGTCAGACCTCAGCCCTTTAATGTTTGAGGACCTGCATAACCTCACCTCCCTTTTGCTGACAAACAATGTTTTAAAGACATTGCCTGAAGACATTTTCTCCAATGTTGCTAATCTAAAAACCTTAAATTTGAGGAATAACAATCTTACTAATTTTTCTGCAGTTGTGAAGTCTGTATCACATCTAACAAATCTAACGTTCTTAGATCTTTCCTCCAACAACTTGACTTCACTCAGTGATTTAAATATATCTCTACCACAATCCCTCAAGGTTTTAAACCTATGTAAAAACAATCTGCATACTTTGGGATGCAATCCACCACTCCTCAGATACATCCAGGTGCTTGATCTGTCATTTAATTCAAAGCTTCCCACGAACGCTTTAGAAGGAGTGGATTTGAGAAACGTAAAGAGGCTCCAGTTGCGGTCAACGAGTGTCAAGGCAGTGGAGTTTTTAAACATCAGCAACATCAATGCAGGTCATGTTGTTTTCTCAGGGATGGGTCTAAAGACTGACAGTCTACTTATGGATTTATGCACAATGCTGAGAAGAAAGCTGAGTTGGATTAAAAATATAGATTTAACACATAATCTCATTCATAATACAGCAAATTCTACCTTGTCTGTGTGCCCTAAGATCATTGGAGCTTTGGATTTATCCAACAATGATCTGAAAAAAGTACACTGCTTGGACTTTTTAGGCAAACAAGTCGGTATCAAGAAGTTTAATGCCGAGCACAACCATATTACTTCACTCGAAAGCTGTACAGTGCCCCATTTTAACAACTTAAAAGAACTGAGCTACCGTTACAATCGCATCCTCTCAGTCAGTGGATATGCTTTCCGTCACATGCCAAAGATTGAGATACTAAAGCTAAACATAAATAATATTGCTTTTCTCCATCGCAAAGCCCTAAGAGGGTTAAAAAATCTTAAGACCCTCAGACTGGACAATAACCTCCTGACTGATTTGTTTAATGACACATTTAAAGATAATTACAACCTGCAAATACTCAATCTGCGCAATAATCGCATTTCTGTTATATTTAATGAGACTTTTATGAACCTAAGAAATCTAACTACATTGGACCTTGGAGGTAATAAGATCACACAAATACATCCTTCTGGCCTTGATGGGTTAAGAAGTCTTTCAAAATTCTACCTAGATGGAAACAACCTGAAACAAATCGATCCATCACTCTACCGTGCATTCCAAGACACGCTTACAGTGCTGGATTTACAAAAAAATTTAATTCGTTTCTACAAAGAAAGTGTCATTTCCCCATTTGTAAAACTCAGCAAACTCAGTGATCTGAAACTGGACAGCCAGAGAAATTATGGCCTTGTTGTTTTACCTCAAAAATTTTTCAAAGGACTCCATTCGCTAGAATCTTTGTACCTCACCAACAACAAAATTGATTTTCTTCCCCCTGAAGCCTTTGATGATCTGACAAGCTTAAAGTTCCTCACACTGGATAACTGTTGTGTTGGAGTGGCCCAATTGAAACCAGGAGTCTTCAAGAATCTCAGAAATCTGACCAGGTTGGTTGTAGAAAATATGGGAATTCAGAACTTCTCCAAGGATGTATTTGGGAATCTTACAAAGCTACGCATGCTTCAGCTAAATCGTAATGTGATGCAGAGCATTTCTGTAGATGCTCTTGAGAGTTTACCTAAACTCCATTACCTTGACATGCGTAATGTCCCTCTTAGCTGTACCTGCAAAAACAGCCTTCTGCAAAATTACACAGTAAATAACCCAAATGTTCAGATAGTCTATCTCTACGAAATGAAATGTCAAGTGGATAAAAAACAAAAATTTCACAACTTTGATACAAAGGTTTGCTATATTGATCAAGGAAAGTATCTGTTTTTCAGCACAGCAGTTGTGATCTTTCTGTTTACAGTCTCTCCTTTACTTTATGTCAAACTGTATTGGAAAATCAAGTACAGCTACTATGTGTTCCGCTCCTGGTTTAGTAATCACTGGAGGAGACTCAGGGAGAAGGAGGAAAAGTGCGCATATGATGCTTTCATCTCCTATAATTTCTCTGATGAGGAGTGGGTCATGAATCAGTTGTTGCCCAACTTGGAGGGAAATGGATCGTCTTTTAAGCTCTGCCTGCATCACAGGGACTTTGAGGTGGGTCGCTACATTGTGGACAACATCGTCACTGCAGTGTACAGCAGCAGAAAAACCATTTGTGTCGTGAGCAAAAACTTCCTCCAGAGTGAGTGGTGCTCTCTGGAGATCCAGCTCGCAAGTTACAGGCTCTTCGATGAGCACCGAGACGTCCTTGTGCTTGTGTTTCTGGAGCCAATTTCCGAGAGGCAACTGTCATCCTACCACCGCATGAGGAAAGTAATGTTGAAAAAGACCTATCTTCAGTGGCCTGGCCCTGACTGCACTGATCCCTCACAGGCCCAAGAGCTGTTCTGGAATCAGCTACGCAGGGCAATCAGAGCAGGCAACAGACTGGAAACCGAACAAAATGACACAGATGAAGACTTTGCTCGAGCCACCAATGAAACAGGAAATTATGAGAAACTTATCGGACGGTGAAAATTATTTGCAACCTTAAACAGGTGCCCTTTGTTTATTGACACAAGTTATGTGATGCAATTGTAAATGTATATAAATTATTTTTTATGCAAACACCAATAGTAGTTAGCATGTTATGACCAATTTATTTCTATGTTCATTTATATTCTTACATATTCTCAGATGTTCTGTCATACAGTTTTTTCCACAAATGTACATCTTGTTTGGCAGTCACAATAAGTGAGAAACAACTTAGAAACAACTTTCAAAACAGCATTTTCTAAACCAGAAAAAAACTCAAGCTTCTTAAAGAATTGTACACTTTTGTGCATGTATTTGTAATGTAGCACTCAGCATAATAAAAGATGTTCTAAAGATGCAAACAATGCATAATTGGTTGTTTCCCTTTAATGAACACAAATTGAACCAAAAATAGTTTGTGATGACACCTATTGTTGTTTTTTCAGTTTAATACTGCTTCAAATAAGCACACATGAATACTTTGTCTTGATGGTACAAAACTCAGAGAGCAATGTCAGCAGGCAGTTGTCCATTCAGAGCTTAACCACGTATTAGTACAGTCTCATAGGAGGAAAAGACCAATGCTCCGGACTTGGTAAGGATGAAGATGGAGGTGCCAGGCTTCTTTCAAGCATGTGTGATGGGGGGTAGTGCATCATGTCAGTAGGATCGGGCCGGAAATTTTGGTGAACAGGTGAAAACTGACCAAAACCTTCTAAGTGATTACTCTGCGAGCGGTGGTGACTTTTTGATGGGAAGAAGGGCGCAAAATAAAACCTGTCAGTTTTAGATGGGTTCTGTTCTCGGGGAAAAACATGCAGATCTGCTGTATGTCTATCTTGGTGGGAAAAGAAAGGCTGGGCGTTGCTATGATGTGGCTGTTGCTCACTGAGCCGCTCTCTCAAGTTCCTAGTTTGGTTCACAAAATTGTTTTGAAACGAATCAAGCAAATCTGACTCTTGAGTCTTACATTTGTTGGTTTCCCAGAGTTCAAGCCCCGAGACATTGTCTTGTTGGTATGATATGGGAGAGTGAGCAAACAAGTCACTCACTGAGGTTCCAGAAGGCTCAAAGTCCATGTGAAGGAAGGGAGAGAAACCAGGTTTAAAGGTTTCATCCAAGGGTTTGACAAAGGTGTCCACAGGGTTTGCCAACTCTTCAGTAATCTTAATTAAAAAAAACAACAGAGAATATAGTGTCTAACATTAAAAAGCATTTTAAAAAATATAGCAATAAATACAATTAAAATGAAGTTTGAATGAAAAAGTCTAAAGATGAAAATACCCACTTTGGTTTGTTCTCTCAGTTCTACTTTTTTATGCAGTCAGACATATATAAACCTGAAGCCATAATACATATTGAGCTGTCCCTCTATGTTTGCAGTGATAAAGACTGTAGCTTTAAGATCTATACCTGTTGTAGATTGTTGCGTGTCTGAGGACTGGATGTCCAGTATAAACGTTCACTTCCTGTGGTTTTCACAGATGCATCTGAAAGAGGGAAGCAAAACTGAATAACTGCTGTAAATCCAAGTGTATACTACTGCTTTTTAAAACAAATATTGACTATGCATATGTATTGTAATCCGTTGCTAAGCTACAACTCATGACATGAAACAATTTTCAACCCAGTTTGAAGCATCAATACCATTTGAAGCTGTCATAAATAAAACCAAAAACTGGATTAATATTTTCTTCAACCACATTTGCCCCAAAACAAATCCCTTTTAAATAACCTACTTAAAACAGTAGGTTATTTAAAACCTAAGTTAAAAACAATTAAGAAAACCTTTGAAAAATATATATTTTTCACTTCATTAATTAATTGATGTGTTCCTATGAAAAGGTATAAGATATTATTTTGAATGATTGCTCGCTACACAGTAAATCATTATGTAATAATACTGTTCAAGGCCCAAGATTGCCATAGTATGAACATGAAGAGTAGGATGACCAAATTTTTCTGTTTTAAAAAGCCATCCAAACTGATGCCGTTATCAGAATTAAAGGGTCAAACTATGAACTACTATGTTTCTTTGAAAGTTAAATGATAAACATAAAAATTAAGTAAATGTAAATTTTTTTACCTGTAGAAAAAAGCTTGTCGTCTCCCATCATGTGTTGTTCTTGCTCAATTGAGGCCTGTGAAGGATCTTTATAAAATCTAAGCGATCGCTGCATCTCCTGGAGGTTTGCTTGTAGGTGGGGCCCATGTCTCTCTTGCAGGGCTTTTAGTAACACCTCCCTGGTTTCTGACGCCAAGTCTCTCCTGTGTGGTACTGGAAAATGCAGCCATTCACTCAAATGTTCTGCCACTTCATGTGTGGTCTTCCATACGTGTTCTGGATCTTGGTGTAAGTTCTGTTGGTCAAAGTTGTCAGCAGAGAGTGAGGCAACATGTCGTGGACTTGATACTAGATAATCTGTTTCAGATGAAGAGTCCTGGTCTCCATTTATTGTCTTGTTCACAGTCTTAATTTTATCTCTAGTATCAAGAGGCTTTGGTTGTAAGGCTTTGTCCATTCCAGACATACAACTATCTGTGTGTTTGGTCTTTGTTGTTTGGAAGCGTTTTTTACTTTGGTTGGTGCTCGTAAAACTTTCACAAGAAGAGGGAAGTTGATGCTGAAGTCTCTGACCGGATGTGATATCTGCCCCTGGATTGCTAAACTGCAGGTTCATCATTTCAATATCTTGGGAGTCATCGTGGGTCTTTGTAGAAGTCTTTGCTTTCTTTTTAACTGGTACATCAGTGTCAGCAACCAGCAAACCATCACTGGAGAGCAGAATGGGATTAGAAGGTGTTGATGATAAATAGGGTGTGTTATTGTTCTCCTCGTTTGTATTTTCCTCACTTTGTTCAAGTTTGCTCTGCTCACTTAGCACACGTTCAATATTGATGGACTTCACCTCATGGTTGAAGAGACCATGGTGTCCTAAGAGGCGGCTTTCTGTGATGATACTCGGCTCCTGCGTAACAGGAACAGTGCTTAAAATTTGTGCATTTTTCCTTGTGGGTAAATGACAACTGTGGTGATTGTTTGGGTAAAAGCTCAAGTTTTTCTTGCTTTGGGAAAAGCAGTGATGGTGGTGTGACTTGTTTTTTGAGGTGTCTCTCTTGTCAGCCCTCATCTGACATCTCTCCTTGCGGGTCCTAAGACGTTTTGTTTTGTGCTGCTTGTCTCTGCCATGGTTAAAATATTTTGAGTCTCCAGTCAGTGTGGTGACACAACAACACTTTTTATCTGTTGCTTTTGACTGATTTTTGTATGAGTATTTTTTTTCTGATGAAGACCTGCCACATACGTGGCTCATGCTGCAAGGGGATCTGTGGAAAGATAACATAAACTGATAAATGAAAATGTTTGTCTCCTCAGGGAAACTGCAACTGAGATTTCTTGTAGCTATTTTTAAACAATTTAAATTCTTCCATACAGGCGGCTGGCCATTTCTTGTTAAATTTGCAGTCATGTAATATGCTTTCCATTTTCAGACAAGGGATTGAACAGTGCTTTGTGAGACGTTCTAAGGATGAGAGGTTGTTTAATAACCTAACTGTGCTTTAAACATTTCCACAACTCTAACCCTAGTCTGTCTGCCATGTTCCTTTGTCTTAATGATGCTATTTGTTTATGATGTTTACTAACCCTGAAATAAATTAACTTTTCAAAACTGGTCTAATTTATTGAATATGACTGAATTTCATGCTACTCCAAAATAACATGACATCCCCTATTTCATTGACTTTATGGAAAGCTTGGGGAAATTGGATTAACAAAAACAGCACAGCTGATACGAATGGTTGCTTTAAAATATTTCTTCTTATGTCAACAGCAGTTTCCCCCAGTGAAAAACTTTCTGTCATCATTATTGCTTTGCATCAGAAGGGCTCAACAAGCAAGAATATATCAATTTGCTGAAAATAATGTTTCAGGGTACCAAAGAAAGTTAAACAATTTCCAGGACTATCTCCAAACACCAAAGGGATTAAACAAACAGATCAGGTTGTCAGCAGTGCAGAACCTGCTTAGGAATGACATCTGGAAGGTGGAAGTGTTTCTAGAAGTACTGGAGGAGCACTACAAAAACCATCTTCCTCAAGAAAATTATCAAGGACCAATCACATTCAGGATTGGGGTACATGATGACTAAAGCAAAACTATTCATTAGAAAACAAACATGTAGAACAGTATTTCTCAACCCTGGTCCTCAGCACCCCCCCTGCTCTGCATGTTTTAGATGTGCCTCTATTCCAGAACAGCTGATTCAAATGATTGCATGACCGTCAATTACTGCAGAAGCCTGTTAATCACCTAGAGATACAATTCATGTGTGTGGCAAAAGGGAAATAGCGAAAACATGCAGGACTGGGGGGCGCTGAGGACCAGGGTTGAGAAAAGAGTCATCCCATGCTGACAGTGAATCATCCAAAAACCACTCATAAATTGCCTAAAAATCCTGCATTAATTAAAAATAGTATCAAACCATGCTCCAGAAGCGGGTTCGTCAGACAATTCAGGACCAATTCTGGTGATGAGCGATGCTTTTCACTGTACAAAAATGGAATCAACCTCAAAACTAAAGTAAGAAATAAGTGGCTTTGGGACCAAAGCATTAAAATCCCAGGTTCATATTCGTATATCATGCTTTTCAGAACCTGTTAGCACTTTAGTAATGTGATGTACTATTCAATGAATGCCTTCATTAATTGATTAAATGCATATCATACACACATCTGAAAAATATTGCAAATAAATGTAAAGAATTAAACTCTGCACAACAAAAAACATTTTTGTCCGTTTCAAAACTTTTGGGAATGCCTGTCCTCTAAATAAAGCTAACAGGGTGTTCTAGCATTTTAAAACAACAGTTGTACATTTAGGGGAAATGAACTGTGCAAACATGGACAAGTGTAAATTCTTAGAATCTATCAGCAGCTACTGATCCTTCTCGCAGAGATCCGAGTATCATCTCTTCAGGTTACTTTGGAAAAGGTCCACAACAATCAAGTCCATTCCTGCCAGAAATCACAAGTAACTGACTTGACATGGAGCAGACGAATCTCTTTTAAGGTGACAAAAGCAATGGTGTTAAGCACCTTTGAGTTTTTCTTCAAACTTGAATTAGGACATACTTTTGATCCTGTTATAAAATCATGAAGTAGAGTCACGCGTATACCCACATAATTTTCAACAACGCTGATATATAGGAAGCTAAGCAAGGGCCACCTAAAGCATAACACCGGCAGCACCAACTACTCATAAGAAAATGAGTCACCAAGTGCGAGTTATAGGAAATACAAACTACAGCAGAAACAGGGCATCCACAATCCTGAGTCAAACTGACACACAGGTGACAAAGAGTTTCCACACTAATTATATCAGGTTTGACAGCATTTGTGGGCTCATACATTTAATAAACCCTTATTTCTGGGATCGTCCAATCAGTTAACAACGGTTAGTCAGCTGGTAACGTCAACCAACAGGTGTAATCTAATCTAAATCATGAAATAGCTGCTGTGGATTCTAAAAAACAAAACATGCACACATATATAAAAACGAATACATTTACTTTAAATTTAGGTTAATATTTAGTGACTAGAGAACATGAAGGTAGTATTATACAGTAACATAAAAGTGTTTAGACAACACTGCGCCTTACCGAAATGGTCCGGTACTTTCCTCGCCCTTGAATCTTTCGTTGCTTGGCAACACACCGAAGCTGCGTTTCTTTGCGCAGTCCAACTGCGCAGTACTGACACCCTCGAACGACGACAAGAAGGGCGAAACCATTTTTGACAAACAATGGGGTAGATCTGTCTCATTACTAATCATATTTTCGTTTAAACGGTGTATATTTTTGCTAGTTTTTAACAAACCCCATGCCAGTATTAAACTAAAAACACTTATTTACCGTACTATTAAAATTAAAATTGAAAATGCGTGGGAATATTGATGTTATCGCTCTTTGGGGACAGTGGTTCAGGCACACACTCAGTAAAAATTGACTTCCTGTAACGGAACTGGAAGATATCGATATTTTTTATTAATGTTAGCCATTTTAAATCATTATTTCTGGATGTAAGGGTTACTTAAAACTCTTGCGCACTCCATTCTGCACACAACAGCCTTTTTACACATTCAGTGCCTGGCCTTTTATGTTTTAAGCTGCATCTGTTTGTACACTTCCAAGTAGGCTAGCTATTGTGGCTAATTCTGTCAGCCTCCATAGATTTCTGTAGCATACAGCGGTTGGCGCTTAGCTGACTGGTGTGCGTTGTGTTGACAAAACAGAAACAAAACGCTACGTGACCGCGTTCTAAGAAAGGTAAAACCAAAAATATGAGCGCAGAAGCCTCAAACCCAGCCGCCACACCCACTCCCTGTGAAGACAGTCAGGGAGATGGACGGTGGATGTCTCAGGTATGTGACACAACGTGACCATCGTGAGGATTGGGTTACTTATTTATTTCGATTAAATGCATATAAGACCAGGTAAATAAAGCTAAATGCTATCCTTTACTAATGCTGGATTTCAATCATCTACTAGTTAAATCTGCTGAGATTTTTCATCCATTACCCCAGTCTTATTCCAAGCAATTACCCTCAGCCTCCCAAAGTATAACCAAATATGCAATGTTCTTTTGTTTTTTGCTTGGGTTTTATCATTTATAGTTTGCATAACTTTGACGGTTGTATGAGTAATCGAATAATAAATATATTCTCTCCTTGTAGCACGTCCGCTTTGTTTCTGAGTGCAAAGAGAGGGAGCCAGATGTCGTATTTGTGGGAGACTCTCTTGTTCAGCTCATGCATCAGTTTGGGGTAACATCACAGGACACATTCATCCACAGCTCTACCTTAAATTAGAATTTCAAAAATGTGTAATATGCAATTGCACTGAATACTTATGTGCTCAAGTTTGCTGTAGTGAAATTAAAACAAGACACATCAATGAAATGGAGAAAGAGAACACTGTAAGAAGAAAAAACACGTGAATGCAGGATCCCTGGACATGTATAGCTTACTGTAGCTGTAGATAACTAATGCTTATTCATAGTATAGCAGAAAACAGTCACATAAAAGACTATTCTGTCAGATTAAGACAAATTTAATACACCTGACTGTGCAAAGATTGAAGTACAAATGGACAATGAGTCAAAAGAGAGTGTCAGTGCAAACGTCATATAATAGACCTTTTCATGTGAAGAAGTTGTATATTCTGCAGGGCTTTAACCAATCACCTGATTTCTCTAGACAAAGCAGTATTTATTCTACAGAAGACAAACTGGACAAGGCTGGAAAAGAACCCTCATTGATAAACAACTGAAAACAACTGAAGTAAAAACCTGAAAAATGACTATTTTTGTAAAGAGCTACATTTAAGCTCATTTAATTTGTTTAAACCTCCCCCAAAACTTTCTTCTACGTATTACAGAGTTTCTATTTATGAGCACACTATATTTAGTGGTCATTTCAGCACCTTAAAATGAAAGTTTCTAAACCTGTGTGCCTGATATAACTGTAAGCCAAGATACATAAAATAAAAGAAAAAAAATGCAAGTCTATTTTGATAAATTCCCATATGTTTTTCCACAGATATGGCGGCAGTTGTTCTCTCCTCTCCATTGCCTTAACTTCGGAATAGGTGGCGATGCAACGCAGCATGTGCTGTGGAGGCTGAGCAATGGCGAACTGGATAACATCAGCCCAAAGGTTGAGAACCCTGCCAGATATAGAGAACATGAGCTCGCTTGTTTTTGCTCACAAAAGACTGCTTGTGCTCCATTTCCAAGCTCCAGGTACAATGACGCCAGACTATCAGTGGCATGTGCTCAGCCTTTTGTGGTCTGTCTCTTTTTTGTTGCTCCAGGTCGTGGTGCTGTGGGTTGGCACGAACAATCACGGTCACACAGCCGAACAGATTGCCGGTGGCATCATGGAGATTGTCCAACTCATCCACAACAAGCTCCCCAACGCCCACACGCTTGTACTTGTAAGTTTGTCCAGATAAATGCCTTTTAGGAGGTGCTTAATCAACTTACCCTCATGACTGGGGAAAAAATAACAAATGAAGTTCACACAACCATCAAACTATAAAGTTAAGTCACCTCTTTTAGTCACATCTCAGCTTTCTCAATTGTTGAAAACATCAGTTTCCTGGAGACAGTGCGGCTTAACACTGGACTTGTTTTGAAGAGGGAGTTGAGATTATGTCAAGAGAATGCATGCTTCACAGCCTTTTAAACTTTTAGGTCTTTCATGTTATATGTACTCAAGGGCAGTGTGTTGCAAGAGTATTCATACATCATGAACTTTTCTACATTTTGTTACATTACAACCACAGACTCTAGTATATTTTTTGGAAATTTTAGATGATTGACCAACCTAAAGCAGCACATCCTTGTGAAGAGGAACCATATAGCAGTGTGGTTTCTAAAGTCTTTTACAATTGAATCTAAAAGGGTGTCAAGCATATGCGTACACCTCTTAGAGATATATCCTGCAAGTATTCAGGATATATTTCTATGTTTCCGTACGTCTGTGGAGTGTAATTTTTTCTGATTCATCTTTGCAGAATAGAACCAACCATAGTCAGACTTATTAGGTGGTGTGTAAACATTTAAAGTTTTTTTAAGACACTGTCATTTTAAGACATGAAAACACTCTCCTATATAGTTGAAATATTATGTGACAATTGTATCAGATATCTGGATATCATTATTGTACTTTGAATATATATTTCTTTGAATTGGAAATTAATGCTATGTGTAGAAGCAACTTTCCTTCAGTCTTCTTGACATATTTAAATATAATAAGTCTATATATTAGAGATGTGCCTATCAGGTTTTTTCCTGCCGATTCCGGTGCCGATCACCCATGAGGGCCGATCACCGATACCGATCACATAATTTTTATTTTTTTAATCATAAATACTACCGGTTACATTATGTGGAAAAAGGAACCATGAATTCACCTTAATTTAGACAAAAACTTGTTTTTAATAACGTTTTCCAAACAAAAAAAAAAAACGGTACAATTTGCATTGTGTAAATTGTACTGCAATCGGTAATACTATCTTTAACAGACTGATAACATATGAAGGCTCTGAAGAGGCTAAATAATGCAAAGAGTCAAAATAAAACCTCTCAACATTGCCAAAAAAATTCAAGTATAAAACTTAACATTCAAAGGCAAATACAGGTTCCATTACAATAAACAATCCTGAGTTACTGAATGAAAACTTCCTGATAGCATGGCGGCTAGCTGATTACTGCTAGTTCTGAGTGGCTGTTTCTGACTGAGCGGAGTAATTATGCAGAGCAGGAAGGAGATCGATTATTTTTTCAGAGATTATCTGTCTCATGTTAGGACAGCGAAAGTTTTAATATGTATGTAAAATAATTTTTTTAGGTTAGTTGCTGCAACTTTAAGCAGAGGTTTTGTGTGAGAGTCACTACCAGGTAGAGCAGAAGCGGCGCTCCGTCTGTGAAATATTACTACCTGTAGCGCGTAGCAGCAGTTCAACAGTGAGAGCAGAACCAGCGTTTTACATCGCAGCTCGAAGACTTAAATAATTTTGCGGGTTATTTGTTTAGCTTTCTGACCGTCATGCTAATCCGGGTGAGTGTTTGTAGCTGTGCGCTGCTTTACCTGCTATCTGATCCTCCATATGTCTTTTTTACTGCAGTGAGCCTCGATGTAGCCAAACTCTGTCAAGTATGGCATTGTTTTTATGCGATATTAGATTCATCGTGTTGATGCATTTTAACGTGCTTCACCCCACGTGCTTCAATTTTCCGCTGCAACACGCAAACTTCCCCATTCACTCAGTGCGCTATAGTTACACATCACTTAGGATTTGTTGCTGCGCGTTTGCTCAGTGTGAAGGAAAGAGGAGACCAGCTGCACATGCAGGCTGCGAAATGAGATGCAGGTGATCGGTTTGTGTGATCGGCAACAAGAGACCATGATTGGCGATCACCAATCATACACTTTTTCACGGAAATCGGCCGATTATGATCGGTGGCTGATCGATCGGCACACCTCTATATATATCTACCTATCTAAAGTTGCTCAGGAAATTACACCATCTCTTTTGCAGGGTGTACTTCCCAGAGGTAGAGTGCCAAACCCTCTACGAGAGCGAAACGCCGAGGTGAACAAGCTAGTCCAGGATGCCTTATCGTCTCTGTCCCACGCCTCCTTCTTTAACGTGGACCCAGGTTTTGTCCTTTCGGATGGAAGCATCTCCCATCAGGATATGTATGACTACCTTCACCTGACTGCACACGGATACCAGGCTGTGTGTGAACCCCTGCATGCGCAAATCAAGTCTCTGTTAGAAAAACCAGCAGAGAACTGAGTATCCGGCTTAGAAGCGTACACTACCACAGTGGTCTTCGTCCCTGTTTTCAGAGAGCAATGCCCTCAGCTTTACAAGGCTTTGGATGTTGGATAGAATCAGCTAATTATAAGGGCTAAGAGCATCATTTAATATGTATAAGCCTTCTCTATAACCAGGGTTGGTGACCACTGTTATTGATAAGCGGACCATAAGGTTTTTTTTTTGTGTTTACAATACAGTCAAAGATGAGATGTGTTGTATTATAGAGAGACGGTGTCCTTCTTGAACCCCTATAGCTTCGTATTCCATCTTTTTAGGGTTTTTTTTGCATGAAATGTATAATTTTCACTGTTGCGAAATACACAGATGAACATACATGATGAAGGCGTCTCCACACAGCACCGGTAAAAGAAAATCGGATAAATTCATATCCTCAATTTCTCTGATAAGACGTAAGAATTATGTCCACTTTCCAGTTGAATCCATTCTTCAGGCCAAAACCTTACACTGCAGAGTAATTGAAAAAACCTTGTCTACGAATAAGTGTTGCACATCTCATCCCTTTTGCTCCAGGAACCTGCAAATTTTCTGATGGATTAATGAATGAAATATTTCACTACTACACTGCCTTTCTGACGGAACTGGATCAATGCCCAGTTGGAAAATGGTTTGAAACACCTCAGATTTGTGCCAGAATTTGCATGCATGCTAGAAACGGCGAACCCTCTCACTTGACCTTTGTTTCTTTGTATCAGTAATTTCTATGGGTTGGTTTTATTTTATTTTATTTTTTTCGAATTTGATTTTGCTCTTTGTGGTAGGAAAAGCTGAGGTGGTATACGAAGCATTGAAGATGGCTTTGCTTCATGGTGAACCAGGAATCTTGATGAAAGTTTCTAGAAACAAACTGGAAAACAACCATCGTTCATGATGCAAAATCAGACAGTGCTTTAAAAATGTCTGTATCTTTACTGTGATTTTATTTTCCTTTTGTATATGTTAAGTCCAATGAACAAAAAGTTGTCTTTGTCTATGTGGCGAATAGTTTACCAGTCAGTTTATTTTACATCATGTCACGTTACCTCTTTGCCTTTATACCTTTTTCTCCTCACGTATTGTAATGGCAGTAGAGTTCCATGTTAGTGGCTGTATATTTCTTGTGATCATAAATGTATTAGATTCATCTAGTTGCTTGTGC
Source organism: Poecilia reticulata (assembly GCF_904066995.2). Classification (NCBI taxonomy): domain Eukaryota; kingdom Metazoa; phylum Chordata; class Actinopteri; order Cyprinodontiformes; family Poeciliidae; genus Poecilia; species Poecilia reticulata. The sequence goes on from NC_088845.1 coordinate 11,998,811, forward strand.
TTCAAATTTGAACTTTTCTGCAACATAATGGCTCACTCGCCCATTTAAGATGCTTTACTTCACACTATGATGCTTGGGAGCCGCTTGGATAAGCAAGGTGCCACGGAAACTTGAAATGGTCAAGGATGAATAATTGTGCAAGTGATGAAAGAAATGCATTAAATTTCCAAACAAAACGGTTTCGGTGTCAACTGACTGATTTTATCTGATCTCTTTTTGTTGAAAGTGACATTCTGACTGCCACTGAAGCAAAGCTGCAGTGCATTTTAATGTCTTCAAGATTGATTGCTAACCATTAGGTTCAGCAAGAGTACACACACGATGAAACACTTTTGCTTGCACAGGTTTGTTCTTTTCCCAGGACACGGTTTTAAGGAGATATTTACATTTCTGAATACAAGAACATTTTATGCCCTGTTAGGTACATATCTCAAAATTCCACACTATAAACTTCAGATTTTTAACATTTTGCACAAATGCCAAAATAGTGCATAAGTACTGTATGGCAAGGGCCATTTATGTTTTACCCACATGAAATCCAGTGCCATTGTATTTTTTCTCATTAGTGATCTTATTAACACTAAGTTGTAACTGAATCTCATTATTAATCCAGTTTTTCCATAAAGTCTTCCAAGTTTCTTTTAGAGAACAGAACAACAGGTCTCTGAACAGGTCAGGGAGAAAGTTGTAAGTTTAAAGCAGGGATAAATATCTCAAGTTTAAACACTTAATAGAGCTCCATTCAGTCCTCTGAAAGTAAAATGGAGTATGGGACAACTGCAAATATACCAAGACATAATGGTTCACTGATAAAGATCCATTTGGGAATAGAGAGATCAAATATAAACTTCCTGGTTGGGTCTACATATTACAGTAACAAAACACCTTAGTTAGAGCGAACTGGTGGCAGTGTCATGCAGTGCTGGGGCTTTTCCTCAGAAGTGAAAGGAAAATTAGAATATAGGGGAAGATGGGTGAAGAAAAATACAGGGAAGTCCTGGAAAAACACTTGCAGGGTACAAAGGAGTAGGGACTGCGGCCGAGGTTCACCTTTCAGCTGGATCATCACCATGAGCAAACGGCCAAAAATGTAATTGTTTTCCTTTTCCTTTCACTTTTCTTCAGAAGTCAAAGGAAAATTAGACAGAATACAGAGGAAGATGGGTGAAGAAAAATACAGGGACGTCATGGAAAAACATTGTTGCAGGGTACAAAGGAGTAGGGACTGCGGCCGAGGTTCACCTTTCAGCTGGATCGTCACCATGAGCAAACGGCCAAAAATGTAATTGTGTGGTTCAATTTAAAACAGGTTTATGCATTAAAGTGACCCAGACGTCCAGAACGGGTCCTTTAAAACCCCCACAATGGGTTTTAATAACTTTGGCTAAAAATGTTAACCGATGTCTTTTGATATAACAGCAAAATAACATAAGATTTTGAAATCAAGGACAATTTTATTTCACACTGTAAAGTAATGCTAAAATTCTAACTGGATAAAAGAAGCACGAGCTTGAATTCAATACTTCAATAACAGTAAGTCCATGTCAGATTTACATGACAGCGGTAAATCCATCGGCCGACATCAGTCAGCCGACATGGTGACTGCTGGATCTGAAACGATGATCAAATTTAAGTTGTAACCTAAAGCGTTTTTTTTTTTTTTCAAGACACTTTAAAGCAAGTCTCAAAAATAAACAAGTAAGATGAGCTCACACTAACATAACTTATAATCAATGATTTCAACATCCAAAAATCAAAAGTAATACGATCACAGGTTAATCTTTTAATGAAAAAATTCCAAGGTTTCACATTTCAGGTCAGTTTAAGCTGCTATTTTCTCACAGCTACAAGCTATTACTCAAACCAGATAAGATTTCTTGGCAAGTGTCCATGTCCTTTCTCAAAACATGATGGGTGGGACAGGCTTCATCCTGCTGGCTGGGGATGAATGTGCTGTGGATATGATTTCAGACACAAACACCAACCTTTATAAGCCAGGTGGACTGGTGTAGGTCTTATTTGCTTTCCTGAAACTGTAGTTAGGAGCAAGAGCCGGATTTCTTTTACTGAACAAACTGAAACTCTTGACTTCACAACAATATGGGGCCACAACAGATTTTGCTGCTTGGGCTTGGATTGCTCATTCTGATTGACTATGGCCAAGGTACTGTATCTATATTCTGTACATGTAAATTTATAGTCCTTTCAAATCTTGGTAGTGTTCTTGTGAGATGTTTTGATGCTTTAGTTTTCTCTTTATAGGTCTTTCTCAGATTAAGGAAGAGTCGCTGGTCGATGGGCCAAATATTGATGGTATGCAGGGTTGATTTTTTTTCAACACAAGTCAGTAATTATAAAACTCAATTTCTCTTTTACTTTACTTTGCGTTTTGATTTGTTACAGTCTTTGCCGATAGACTCCATAAGATAACTTCACGTTCAATTCACGGCAAAAATCAAAAGAAAAGATACTGCCGCTGTAAAAGTGAGAAAAGTCTATTGTTGAAGACCGACACAACAAATAAAAAAACTATGTTAGCCTAATCCGTTCACTTTTCTTCTTCTCCCCTCCAGCGGCTGCAAAAGGAAACGGGTCAGAAAAAACAACTTGCCAGTTCGACCCTGCACAATGTGAGTTCCTCACAGTTTTATAGGAACACAAAATAAACTGCATGATTTTAAATATCCCACAAATAAATGACTTTTTTTTTCTCTATTCATTTATTTGTTGTAAAATCTAGTGGACCAGTGCGTGGAGATATGCAAGAACCCGAGGAGGTGCAAGTCGAAGCAAACCAAACTCCAACATCAATCTAGCCCCCTCTGAGCAACGACACCTGCTTGTGGCATGTAATAATACATACTTTATGACTTATGTAATTGTTTTGTTTTTATTTTCATACATATTTTACATTTTAAACAAAGTGCTGATTACATTTTGCAGACAGGCTGTCCATGTTAACACAAAATTGTTATAACTTCTTCAATAAAGTCTATATAATCAATGTTTCTGTTTATTTTATTGATTAGAAAGTAAAAACCAGCAAATAAATGTGTAATAACATTAGCTTAAATTAAACATGATAATTAATTAATAATTAAATGGTTATCTAAGGAAAAGGTCAGGTATTAAGTGTGAAAAGTCTGTAATATGTACTGAAGGATTTGCAGGTTATTTAAAAGAATTGCACTCATGACTCTTATTCTAAAACAGTACAGATATGCCTTGTACCATGTTGGCACATGGTACAAGCCAGTAATTAAATTAACAACAGTGACAGAACTGGAGAAACATATAGATAATTCAGTTTTAACCCAAACATAGAGATTGTTGTGTAATTTCACTAGTAATATTGTGAGTTTGTTGTTGAGCTGGAGCCAGTGGTCCGTCAGCCAGGACTCAAAGGAGCAGCAGGTGAAGAAGGACAGAACACAAACCCATGAGCAACACAGCTCCTTTGTTAGTGATGTGGTTTGCAGAGGCATGAGCTGATAAAAAAGGAGAATTAAACGGAAATTTTACTAGATTGCAAAAAATATTAAATAACTATACGTTTTTCACATTTCTTTGCCTCCCTCTTTGATAAGTATCTAAGTATCTACATATCAATGTTATAATTTATAGTGAAGTTTTAAGAATAACTTGAAAAATAACAACCAGAAAAATTTGTCTTTAAAGCCTTTCTCACCAAGACTGTGACACTATCATAACAAAACGACATAAGGAGGTTGGGCCAGTAAGACTTACTCACCTTCAATAGCAAAAGATTTAGTTTGCGTCATTGTGATGTTTGTCACTGGGTTTGTTGCGACACATATGTATTTCCCTACTTGTCCTGGAGATGCAGTGAAACTGAAAACAGACCCATTCTTAAGAGGTGATGATAGATTATTGAAGAACCAGTGGAAGTCAGACACCGGGTAAGAGTCAGCAGTGCAATTCAGAGACACAGAGGCACCATTTTTTGCTGAATCTGGACCAGAGATGTTCATGTACAAAGGACCATCTGCAAAAAGAAATAAACACATTAATACTGAAGTTTAGTTTTGGAAACAAAATCCCCAAAGTAACTTTAAATTCCCCTTTTTCAACCCGAATATGGTGTAATATGTACACCAACAAGCCAATAAGTTAGGCACACCTGTTCACACGCTAAACGTAAATCAGTCAAAACCACAAGGTAGCAACTTTACTTGGCTCCAGCTGAGCATCATAGAGAGGTAGAGAGGGGATTGAAGTAACATGGCTGATGGTGTCTTAGTCTGAGTACTTCAGAAAAAACGGATCTATAAGGATTATTTCAAATTTACAAGGGGAAAAAAAATCTTTGTTGATGTCACAGCAGACTGGGCTCTTTAAAATGATAGAGAGGCTTTAAAGAAAAACATATATAAATATGCAAAATGCTAGTTATATGAGGTATTTAAAATATCTTTTCTAAATGCACAACACATCAAACCTCGAAGCAGAAGACCACACCAGGTGTTACTCCTGAAATCTTGTTGTGCTTCTGTGCAATAACAATAAAGCATTCTGGTTCTGATTCTGGCTCTTGTAGCTAAGAACACAAAACTATTCACACATATTCACCATTCAACATTCAGACTGTAGGGTTGGAATTTAATTTAAACAACCTGCAAGCATAGTCACTAAAATCTGAGGTCTATTTTTGCTGACTGTGTTCATCCTTTAAAGACCACAGTGAATCCATATGGCTACTTCCAGAAGAATGATGTGAAAAAAGTTAAATTATATCAAAATGGTCTTCCTCTGTACCCAAATGACCTCTATTACTTTTGTGTTTTGTCAAAGTCTCACTGGAGGATTTCTGACACCTTGTTGAATTTAAATAATTAAATCTGTTTTTGAAATAAAAATTCAACATAATTCATAATTCAACATAGATAATAATTCACATTTTCTAAAAGGTTATAAAAAATACTCAGCTTTCTGTGATACTTACAGCGTACAAGAAGTTTGTACTCTAGACTCTTCTGAAGACCAGCCCTGTTGGTAGCGACACACTGATAGGTCCCGTTACTCTGTGTTGTCAGCTGGGTGAAGTGCAGATTGTTGTTTTCAGGAATGTACATGGATGAGGCTGGGTCGCAGGCATTCAGGCTGAGCTGCATGCCATCTTTCACCCAGTAGAGGGCGTCATAGGGCCCAACAACGAGACATGTGAGGGTAAAGCTTTTATTGCTTATTGGAGTCGAGTTGTTTTGAATCCTCACTGAATCTATTCCCTCTGCAAATTCAAAAGAGACATTTTTTCAGGATGTATATAGGGATTAAGCATCATAGTCAACATTTTTATATTTGAATAAATTATGTTAAAATGTCAATTTTGTTACTCTTCACTTTAATTTAGGATTTAATACCTATGACGGTGAGCGTTGTCGAGGTTGTGCTGTTCTTTCCTGTCACATAATTGTGGGCCACACATGTATATGCGCCACTCATGTTGAAAGATAGCGGCCCAGCTGTGAACTCTGAGGTTTTGGCCATCAATGAGTCATTAAACCACCAACTGTAGGTGCTTGGAGGCCTCGATGCGGCAGAACAGTTGAAGACCGCGTTACGTCCTGCTTCCCCATAAACTGGCCCATCAATTATGGGTTCATCTGGTCCAACTGCAAAACATCAAGAATTACAATGAAAATCTCTTTATTCTCCAATTTTTGAAATGTGATATTTATGTACAGTGTTAAAAAAAGATTACAGAACCTTTTTTTCTTACTAACTTACATCCAAAGTTTTCTTACTAGCTCAGTTGTGTAAGAAAAAGTCTTCTCTCTCCTATTTTTCACACATTTAGCAAATAGAAATATTTATGATTCTAACTGATCAAAAAATAAAATTTTAGTAAGATATAATGTAAAGGAAGATAAATTTATATCATGCACAATAGAGTAGAAATTGTCAGTACATAAATACATGAATTTAAATATTCCACTTACAGATGACCTGAAGCATGTAAGCGCTGCTCGTCAGGTTTCCTACAACATTAGCAGCCATGCATGTGTAGTTTCCAGCATCATAACGATCTACTGGCATAAACTTGACTGTCTTGTTGTCCATTGAGAAAACAGTGCTGTTGTCTGGATGAATTTGTTCACCATTTTTCATCCAGTAAATATTATTCACAGTTCCAGATACATTGCACGTTAAATTATATGAGTAACCTTCCCAGGCATCCGATGTTGGTGTATCTATTTGTATATTTTTAATTGACACTGAAAAGGAAACAGGACACAAAATAGTTAGAAACTGGCCTTAGTCCTCTTTGGTCAATGACGTTGATCAAATCCATCCATCCATTTTCTTGAAACCCTTATCCCTTAGTGGGGTCGGGAGGGTTGCTGGTGCCTATCTCCAGCTAGCGTTCCAGGCGAGAGGCGGAGGACATCCTGGACAGGTTGCCAGTCTGTCGCAGGGCAACACAGAGACAAACAACCATGCACACACACACTCACACCTAGGGGCAATTTAGACAGACCAATTAACCTGACAGTCATGTTTTTGGACTGTGGGAGGAAACCAGAGTACCCGGAGAAAACCCACACATGCACAAGGAGAACATGCAAACTCCATGCAGAAAGACCGGGGCCGGGAATCGAACCCAGAACCTTCTTGCTGCAAGGCAACAGCTCTACCAACTGCGCCACTGTGCAGCCCGTTGATCAAATCATGTTTTATATAAAGATAAAAACCTGCATCCACGTCATCTTACCAATAGCTGTGATTGTTATGCTGGCAGTGCTGGTTTTTTCAGTGATGTTGTTGAAGGCCCTGCATGTGTACTTTACACCATTCTCTTCAGTGACAGGAGGTGTCACATACTTTGACATGTTGGAAACCAGAGTATCATTGAAGTACCATGTGTAGGAGCTCGGTGGGTATGATGGTGCGTTGCAGTAGAGTGTTGCACTGCTTCCTGTCTTCACTGCTTTTGGGCCTGAGATAGTTGGCATCTCTGGTCCATCTGTGCATACAGATAATTTTAATCACTTTTAACCTCATACACAATGCACATATCTTCTAAAATTACAAAGCTAAGTCATCTAACATGACAGTGTGTAAGAGATTAGTGACATCTGGTGGTTTGATATTGGACTGCATTCAGATTCTTTATCAAGCTTGTAGGAGAAACTCAAAAAAATAAAAATATTAGTTCTCCTGTCTTTGTAATGGCATCTTGGGAGTGGAGACAATCTTCCTAAATTCACTCATAATAATGTTAATATAAGGCTTTGGGAACTGTCTTGTTGGTGTATTTTTTGGGACTTGTATAAAATATGTCTAAATTAGAGAAAACATTTGCAAACAAAAAATAATGGAAGCGCACAAGTTTATTATTGGGTTAAGGATTGTTCTAAACCTGAATATTGACTAGTGTACACTAATTTAAAAATGTAAATGTTTCATTGGATTACTGACAAGATATTACCTGATACGCTACTACAAGAAAAAATAAATGTTTAAAAATATTATTAAAGAATGTATGACTTAGTGAGAGTTAATTATCATACTCACAGCTGACAAGAAGTTCGAAGTGAACGCTGGTCATGATTCCCAAAGCATTTACTGCCACACATTGGTAGTTTCCACTGTGAGAACTGTTCAATGCCAGGAACATGACTGTCTTGTTGTTCATATCGAAAACGATTCTGTCGTCTGCAAGCAGCAGATTACCACTTTTCACCCAGTAGATATAATCAGCAGGCCCAGCTACGTTGCACGTTAGATTATATGGATCATTTTCCATGGCAGGATTCATCTGAGCTTGTATTTCCACACTCTGTATTGGATCTGAAAACAGAGCACCACCCACAACAGTTGAGCTTTTGGATCACACATCATCTCAGTAAACAAGAAAGACAAGGAATATATGAATTTGAAAATCTCCATGCAAGTCTCACCAACAACTGCGAGTATTATGCTGGCACTGCTGTTCTTTCCAGTGATGGTGTTTAAGGCCATGCAGGTGTACTCCCAGCTCATGTCTTTTGTTAGAGGAGGTGTCATGTACTCAGACACGTTGGAGACCAGAGAACCATTGAAGTGCCATTGGTAGAGACTTGGGGGCACCGACTTTGCATGGCATCTGAGTGTGGCATTGTCCCCTGTCTTTACTGCTCTTGGTCCCATGATGACTGGCATATCTGGACCATCTGAAAACATTGACATAATCTTAGTTGTTGACAGCATTAGGATGACAAAAGAGCTTATTGTCATCGTCATGTTTTACTTACAGTTGACAAGGAGCATGAAGGGTTCGCTGGTCATGTTTCCTACAATATTAGCAGCCATGCATGTGTAGTTTCCAGCATCATAACGATCTACTGGCATAAACTTGACTGTCTTGTTGTCCATTGAGAAAACAGTGCTGTTGTCTGGATGAATTTGTTCACCATTTTTCATCCAGTAAATATTATCCACAGTTCCAGTTACCTTGCACGTTAAATTATATGAGTAACCTTCCAAGGCATCCGATGTTGGTGTATCTATTTGTACATTTTTAATTGACACTGAAAAGGAAACAGAACACAAAACAGTTAGAAACCGACCTTAGTCCTCTTTGGTCAATGACGTTGATCAAATCATTTTTTATATAAAGATAAAAACCTGCATCCACGTCATCTTACCAATAGCTGTGATTGTTATGCTGGCAGTGCTGGTTTTTTCAGTGATGTTGTTGAAGGCCATGCATGTGTACTTTACACCATTCTCTTCAGTGACAGGAGGTGTCACATACTTTGACATGTTGGAAACCAGAGTATCATTGAAGTACCATGTGTAGGAGCTCGGTGGGTATGATGGTGCGTTGCAGTAGAGTGTTGCACTGCTTCCTGTCTTCACTGCTTTTGGGCCTGAGATAGTTGGCATCTCTGGTCCATCTGTGCATACAGATAATTTTAATCACTTTTAACCTCATACACAATGCACATATCTTCTAAAATTACAAAGCTAAGTCATCTAACATGACAGTGTGTTAGAGATTAGTGACATCTGGTGGTTTGATATTGGACTGCATTCAGATTCTTTATCAAGCTTGTAGGAGAAACTCAAAAAAATAAAAATATTAGTTCTCCTGTCTTTGTAATGGCATCTTGGGAGTGGAGACAATCTTCTTAAATTCATTCATAATAATGTTAAAAAAAGGCTTTGAGAAATTTCTTGGTGTATTTTTTGGGACTTGTATAAAATATGTCTAAATTAGAGAAAACATTTGCAAACAAAAAATAATGGAAGCGCACAAGTTTATTATTGGGTTAAGGATTGTTCTAAAACTGAATATTGACTAGTGTACACTAATTTAAAAATTTAAATGTTTCATTGGATTACTGACAAGATATTACCTGATACGCTACTACAAGAAAAAAATAAAAGTTTAAAAATATTATTAAAGAATGTATGACTTAGTGAGAGTTAATTATCATACTCACAGATGACATTAAGTTCATAGTGAGCGCTGGCCATGTCTCCCAAAGCATTTACTGCCACACATTGGTAGTTTCCACTGTGAGAACTGTTCAATGCCAGGAACATGACTGTCTTGTTGTTCATATCGAAAACGATTCTGTCGTCTGCAAGCAGCAGATTACCACTTTTCACCCAGTAGATATAATCAGCAGGCCCAGTTACGTTGCACGTTAGATTATATGGATCATTTTCCATGACAGGATTCATCTGAGCTTGTATTTCCACACTCTGTATTGGATCTGAAAACAGAGCACCACCCACAACAGTTGAGCTTTTGGATCACACATCATCTCAGTAAACAAGAAAGACAAGGAATATATGAATTTGAAAATCTCCATGCAAGTCTCACCAACAACTGCGAGTATTATGCTGGCACTGCTGTTCTTTCCAGTGATGGTGTTTAAGGCCATGCAGGTGTACTCCCAGCTCATGTCTTTTGTTAGAGGAGGTGTCATGTACTCAGACACGTTGGAGACCAGAGAACCATTGAAGTGCCATTGGTAGAGACTTGGAGGCACCGACTTCGCATGGCATCTGAGTGTGGCATTGTCCCCTGTCTTTACTGCTCTTGGTCCCATGATGACTGGCATATCTGGACCATCTGAAAACATTGACATAATCTTAGTTGTTGACAGCTTTAGGGTGACAAGAGCTTATTGTCATCGTCATGTTTTACTTACAGTTGACAAGGACCATGAAGGGTTCGCTGGTCATGTTTCCTACAGCATTAGCAGCCATGCATGTGTAGTTTCCAGTATCATCACGCTGCATGCTCATGAAACTCACTGTCATATTTTCCATGAGGAATATAGTTCTGTTGTCTGGATTCAGTTTTTCACCGTTTCTCATCCAGGAAATATGGTCAACAGTTTCATTTACTCTGCAGGTTAAATTATAAGGATGACTTTCAACTGCAAGATTCATATGAGCTTCGACTTGAACATTTCGTATCGGATCTAAAAAAAAAAAGAAAAAAAAAAGGAAAATTCACAGTTGTTACAGTTCTTTTTGGTAGCTTTTCTTCGCAAGAAAAACAGAAGATAAAATATCAATCTAAATCTCACCAATAACTCTAAGCATTATGCTGGCACTGCTGTTCTTCCCTGTGATGTTGTTTAAGGCCATGCAGATGTATTCCCCGCTCATGTCTTTGGTGAGTGAAGGTGTTGTATACGCAGACATGTTGGAGACCACAGAACCATTGAAGTGCCATTGGTAGAGACTCAGTGGAACAGATTCTGCTGAGCACTGGAAGGTAACAGTGTTTCCCGACTTCGCCACATTTGGTCCCATTACAGTTGGCATCATTGGTCCATCTGTAAAGATACAATAACTGGATTGGACCCTGAAAACCTGCCAGTGAAACTTATAGAAATTTAACATCCGTTCTCAAAGCAAGTATCTAGTTACATGTGTGTAGGCATTTACTTTACAAAATGTTTGATATTTATTATCTATAGTCCTGTGAAAACACATTTTTCCCCTTACATACTTTTTCTAGTTTTGATTTTTAGTCAAATTTAAACGTTTTATCAAATAAATTGAATATCAGATAAATATATCCCAAATAAATATAAAATGTAGCCTGGCCTGATAAGAAAGTTATTGGTTTGCAAGCTTATCAAATGGTTGAGCCTCCATTTGATAAGCTTGGGCAACACTACCATCAAACATTTGTAATTACTGAAAGTGCCACAGCATCTCAATTACTATTAAGTCAGGACTTTGACTAGGCCACTAACTTTGTTTTGTTCTTGAGCAACTCGGAAGTAGACTTTATAGTGTGTTCAGATTTATGAGTATATTTAGTTTGACCAGCTTTTTCCACTTGATACACGACATATTCATTTGAAACCTGCCCTTTTCTATTTTCTTTGCTTGATATCTGAATAATGTATTGTTTTAAAATAGCACGAACAGATTAGATCTGTAAGGGGACAAACACCTTTTCACATAATTGTCTTTGATTCATTTCGAATAATAAAGACCAAAAATCTGGTTCTTACAGTTCACTACAACAGCAGAGGGGTCGCTGGTCAAGTTGCTGACGAGATTAAAAGCTTGACACATGTAGAGTCCACCATCAGAAAGCTGGACTGGATTGAGCATCAGAGTCTTGTTGTTGTTGACGAACATAGCTCTATTGTCAGGAATAATTAGGCTGCCGTTTTTCCACCACTGGATTGTGTCAACAGCAGGTCCAGTCACTTCACACTGGAGATTAAACGCCTCATCTTCTACTGCTGGTCCATTAGCCTGACTCATGACCACTGCTGCTATCGGATCTGTAAGAGAAGGAGCAAAGAGGTGGCTTAAATACACACATATGAATGAGTTAAATTATTCTGTGTTTTTGGACAATTTGACATTATAATCCAGTACGTCTTCATTTACAGTTTTCATTGCTCTCTCTCTCTGATTGATAAAACGGTAACAATCATTTATTTGTAAAAAGAAAATTTAAAAATTAGTATCAGTCACCTAAGACTCAAGAGATGCGCTCTCTGTGTCATGTGACCTACTCTGCTTTGAGCTTAAATATCTTAAACAGCCATGTTGAGAGTTGAAGCACAAATTACTAAACCTCATGGTGTTCAAAGCAAATTACAGTTCAAGAAGCAGCATAACCTTTTCAGTATGTTCTGTTCTTACATGGTTAACTGGAAGTGAATTAATAATATTTTAGTCATATCAAGTCACAGGGTAAAAGTGCTAATGTTAGCTTAGCACAAAAGCAAACGGCTCAGGCAGAAAACATTCTTTGTACAAAGCGTATAACGTCATTATGGTCAATCACAAAAATCTGGTTTAGTTTGAAGTACAAAGGAAACAATATGCTGGAGCTTCTCAAACCATAAATCTGTGTTCGACACAGAAGGAAGTTGGTTAACCTAATGGATAAAACACCCAAACAAACAACAGCTGATGGAACGTTTGGTGGAGGCAGTACAATGTAGGGTGGAGAGTTCAAACCAATGTAAAGAATAAACAAAAGCTGATGTCCCATCACACGATAGGAAGTTCTGCAGGACACGCTTCAGCTTTTCACCCTCATTTAAAACAGAGTTCAGTCACATGTGACAAGTCAGAATGACCCGAATGACTCAGAGGATTTAAAAGTCGTGTCTTCTTGTGACTCTGGTGACTTTCAGTGTGATTCTTTCAGCTATTTCTCATGACCCAGAAACCTTTGTCATTAGGACCTGCATGCTGTTCTACACCATCTACCTGCATCTCCAAAGACTACAAACCTCATTTTCATGTTTTACAGTACAAGTTTGTGTCAGTAGCAGGGTTCTTATTTCTGCAACCAACTTCATTTGGTGTCAGATTAGTTAACTTACATACTTCCAGTTTACAGAATAAAACATAACCTGAGAAATCTAATATGAACTACAGTTAAATAAAGAGAGAAAACCTACCCATCACTCGTATCATTGTACTGTTACTGCTGAACCTCATTGTGACCGTGTTGTGAAATAAACATTTGTAGGTTCCTGAGTTGTTTCCTTTGACGTTCTGCAGGTGAAGCTGTACACCAAACTGGTTAAGGTTGACTCCATCAAACATCCACTGGACCGTTGCTGTGGGTCTGGAGTCCACGGAGCACGACAGTGTGATGTTAGACCCCGATCTGTACATGTACATCACGGGGTCGACTGTCATGATAGCGTTATCTGGACCATCTGATGAGACAACAAAAGAAGATTTCATGTTTGTGTTGCAATTACTTGAGGAGGAACCCATGCATTTTTATTTTCAATTAGACTTACAGCTGATGTTCAGATAAACAGGTGGACTGACTTCATATCCGAGTCCATTGGACACATTGCACCTGTATGGTCCCTGGTCATTGCGGGTCAGCCCGGCTATGCTAAGATTGGCTCCACCATTGCTGAGCTGCACACCTGCCCCAGATAATATCTCTGAGTTTCCTGATAACCATTTATAAGACAAAGATGTTCCGGTGGCGACTGAGCAGATGAAGACCGCTGTATTATTGGACTCCACCAGATCTGACCTCGGTGCTGATAAAGTCACATTTGAAATTGGCTCTACAGAGAGAAAAAAAAGTTATTAGTTTTGATATCTGCTTGAAGAAATCCGTCTGGCTTTATCTGACATTTTACTGTGTGCTGTAACAAAACACTAATGCATATGGATAAGCATAGCAAGCTATTGATTAACAGTTTAGCTAAGTTTGTGTTGTAACTTTTTTGCCTCAGCCTGATTTACAATTTACACAAATTATTAAGTCTTTTATTAATTATTAAGTCTGATGAGGCACAGCGGAGGGTCAGATGGTGACGTGTTAAGCAGCTCTTTGAAAAATTTATTTTTCTACATTTTTCTTCAGGAAAACATGGTCACAGGTCAAAATCCATTATTTGTTTGTTACTGGAATATTGGTACTGAATATTGACAGCTAAACCAGAAGCAATACATTGTTTTGTTGATATTTTGTAAAACATTTGAAACATGTTGATAAAATAGATAAAATACTAAAATATAACAAAAATCAAAGAGAGACTGTTTTCCTACTGAAATTTATTTACTTCATCTCCTAAATAAGCAGCTCAGAGAGCTGAGTTCAATTATGAAGTTCTAATTGTTCAAAATGAAATAAATAAAAAAGGAAAGCTATTCTATAGTATGTCAGTTTTGAGTGGTTGTTCTCATTTTACATTTAGCCTACAGTGCCCTCCACAAACTTTTATCCTGGCAGTGTGACCTCATGACTGAAAAATATCTGCAATCATTGGAGATTAGGGAAGAAATGTTATCATGGAGGCTGATGTATTATGCAATATCTTATTTGAAAATAATATGTATATTACAGAAAGGGTCTTTACGGACTAAGTTTGAAGACGTAGTGAAGTTACGGATATTTTTAGGGTTTGAAAATAGCAACTAACATTTTCTCTTTTTTGACCTTGTTTTTTTTCGGTACTTTGTATTTTTCAATCAGTCATAAAGCTTTTACTTAAAGTAGAAAGCGTTGAAACATGATCTCATTTAATGCTTAGTCATGCAATTGTTGTACATAGTTTATGCAAACAGAATAAAGGAAAAGAGAAAGGAATAATATTACATGTATGCTCATTACAAAGATAAAATGACTCTTCTCTTTTGTCATATACGCACAGCTCTGGCTCAGTAACATTTTTGACTAATCAGGGAAATACATTTAAACAATGACTTGGTCCTAACCAGTTTCCCTGTTAGATGTGTGTCCTCCAAAAAGACAATAGTTGAGAACAATACCTTGACAGCAGTCTCGAATATCCGAAGGCTGCTGTCATTTTGGTATAATTTATTCAAAAGCTTATTCAAAGTCTTCTCTGGTGCTAAAATACTGGATTTGGGATTTAAATGATTGTTATTGTGTTTTGTTTTGGTTTGCTTGGTTGATTTATTACCAAATGCAAAGTGTTATTTGTACACTGGAACTAAATGTTTCCCTGTCAATGCAGATGGTTTGAATTGCAAATCGCTTCTGTGGAAATACTATTCATTCAGAGTTGTAGCATTAATTACATGACATTGTCAAGGGTGTTCATGGACATATGCAAAGAGTCTTACTTAACATTCTGCTCCATTAAGAAGCGTTAGAGTATTCTTACCTTGGATCGACAGCTGCACCTCAACAGAAAACCCATCCATTTGTTGTAACTTGTACACACCAGAGTCGGCCAGTTGTGCTGATATTATAGTCAGAGACGACGTGCTGGAATTAAAAATTACCCTGCCACTTTTAGCGTCACTTAAATAAGCCCCTCCAGGGTAAATTAATGCCAGGAGATTGTTGTTGAATGCCCATGTTCCCACGGAAACGGTGGTGTTGCTGAAGATGGTCACTTTGTTCCCCAGTGGTACGGGGTTCTCAGAAGGATATATGATTTGGCTGTGGACAGGATCTAGAAACATACATCAGAGAGTTTAAACAATCAGTCAAATTGAATTAAATATTTAATTAGTTATGCAAAAAAACCTTAATATTGGTATTTCTAAACATTTTACCAATTTTTTTTGTCTTGATATATGATGCAGCGATCCTTAATCAAACAAATGGTCCAGTTTCATAAAATTAACACAATTTAAAAATAATAGTGAGCTGTATTTAATCTTTGCACGTAAATTTAAGTTAAAAGTCAAGTTTACCTGTAACAGTTATTGAGCTGAGGATTAGGAAAAACAGTAATGAAGACTCCATTCTACTCCCTTGTTACTTCTTTTCCCGCCAGAACAGACAGAACTGCTGCTTTGATAAATCCAAACCTGGAGATATTATTAGATCAGAGCTCTTCAACAAGCAAATATTTGCTCTGTGCTCTCTTGATGCATTCCCAGCCTTCTATTGCAGCGGCACATCACAGACGCTGCCTGCCACACCTATTTTTGCCCTGATGCACTGGGTTTTTACAGGTGCTCACATAGGAGTGTCCATTTACTGTAAACTCATGTTCGTCATTTTTCAATTTTTAATCAACCAAAACCTCACATGTTATTTTGAGGGATCACTTTGAACCCTGTGCCTCAAAACGCAGAATGGTGGAATAACATGCCAAAAGGTCTTCAGATGTGAGCTTATTTTCTTACATGCAACTTAATGATGAAATTAGTGCTGAAACAGGAAAGTTAAAATAAATGTGAAACATATTTAATAAAGAAATTGTAAGTAGTGCTAAATTATTTAAATCTCAAATAATAAATTCTGGATGGTATTTGAGTTGTCCAGCCACAGAATGAACAACTGAGCATATTAAACATTAACACATATTAAACGTTGACAGGCTTTGTTAGAGGTCACCAGACTGTTCCTGTCCCTTAGTGGACATGGTTTTCCCCTTGCTTTGTTTACTATAACCACAAACCCACAGTGATATCGTATTTGTCCATTAACAGACCTTCCCATTTCTCCTAGAATAAAAAGGTTGCATAAGTTGAATGAGTTAGTTTGTTTTCAATGAAGTGTCGTTTCCGCATTGAATAGTGATTCAAGGTTAAAGTATGTCACATGACGCATCTTTTACGCTTGAAATCTCTTTCTGTATATTGACAGAGCTCAAAAGGGTTTGAGCAAACAGATAGACACAATAGTTGGCGATGACTTGAAAAGACTGTTTGATATCTGTGATTAAGGGACAAAAGGAGTGGCTGGTAATGCACCTGCTGCTCTGGATTCGTTATTTTGAATTTGTGTTTTTACTCATGAAGTCTTTTTGGCTGTTTGTTTTTTTTTATGTGGCAGATTATACAAGTGGATTAGTGAATGTAGATGCTGAAATGAGTTTCCTCTATATAGTCCCTGAGCATCAGCGTCAAATATAGGATGTGAATCTGTACATCCTATCGCTCTCTATCAAGGAGCGAAGAGAGAAAAATGGAATTTTTTGTGAGTAAAAAGCATTTGACGTATGGTACATCAAGAAAGTGTTCAAACTCTGACACTTTTTATGTTTTCTCACATTAGAGTCTCAAATTTTAGTGTGTTTTATAGGAATTTGATATGAAACATGAACATAAAGTTGTGTATAATTGTGAAAAAGATGTACAATGATAAATTCTCTTTTAATTGTTGTTAAACCAGATAATTTTTGGCCAGGTGTGCTGAAGCTTGACTACATGGCAGTGTAAGGACTTGGTTGTTTCTGTGTATTTATTTAGGTTTCTGTGTTCTACTGAGTCACTGTGTTGTCCCATCTACCACTTGATTGAGTACACTTGTTCCCCTGACTGTCTCCCTGTGTATTTCAACACACCTGTGAAACTTGTCGTCTTGTCTGCTGTCAAGTCAGTTGTCGTTTGTTCATTTATTTCCAGTTTCTACCAGAGATTTGCTCCTAGCTTTGCTCACTCTGTGCTGCCTGGATTTTGGATATTTGTGCACAATCGTCATTAAATCATAATTTCTCACCATAATCTGCTGGGTCTGCTGCATTTACCTCACCACCTCAAAAATCCTGACAGCTAGTGAGACAGTTTTACTATTTAATTCAATTCATCGAAAAGTTGCAGGACTCTGGCTCTTGAAGACTACATTTTGAGATCACTTATGTTCCTCAGAACTTTATCTTTTCTTTTTTTTTTTTTTGCTTAACTCACTTTGGTATACTCATTTTTCTTTGAAAAAAAACAACACAAAATATTTAAATGAATCATCATTTATTTGTGGCTGTATTTAGAAAAGAAATCCAAGTTAATCACACAAAAGGTTTTTGGTCTGACATAATATTGGGTTTAATGAAACATTTTTACATTCATTATTCACAGACTGATTAAACTGGAAAGGATCAAAGATGCATTAGAAATTTCTGAAGCAAAGAGAATAAAATTAACAATTTTAAAAGGCATGTATCTGAGTAATTTTTGTTGTTGAAAACGTTATCAAAATGGTATCAATAGGAATTAGAAAACAGAACCTAAGACACTGAGAACACATGAAAACATATTAAAACTTGCAACAATTTTAGCAGAATAGATGTATTGATAACCTGAATATGTACAAACCAGATGGATGTCACCTTGTTTTATTTAAATTTAGCTAAATGATTGAGTTAAGATTTTCCCTTTTATTTGTAAACGTGTCCCATCCATTCAAATCATTGTGAATAAATTACCACATGACAAATCAAGATGGTGCAGCTTTTCTTGATGCTTTGAGTCATCTAGAGACTGAAGTAGCCACAATGACCTGTAAAACAGAATAAAATTATAGTTATCTGTTAAATTGCTGATGGAAATCACCGAGGTCATGTTTCTATTTTAAAAACTTTAGCTAATTTAATTCATTTAAGTCTTGACTAAAATTGGTAACAAGTTCATTTGCTGTAAATCTTTTCAGCACATCTGATTGTCTGTATTAGGCTTTATTTGTTTAAAGGTGGAAAAATTATCTCGTTGAAAATGAAAAAGGAAAAACATGTCCAATATCACATTTTAAATTGACAATGTTAATACTTTTAAAAGGTTTATAGTAAAAAATGATCGACAACTTGCCTGAAAGTGACAAAAAGAATCCAGCCAACAACAGCAGAGGAAGGAGGAAAACATTGGCTTGCAGTCGTTCCGACTCTGAGCAGGAAAAAAGCAATAATTACAACCTAATCTTCATATCTGAATAAACTGTTGAACATCAATTCTGAAACCAACCACATACCCAGATATTTTAGAATAATAGTCTTTCAATATGAAGGGGTAGATATACAAACATCATCTGCAATATGGAAGTTCATTAATGCCTTTAATGCATGTGCTTTGGGCCTAATGTTGTAGAATAAATTATGGACATGAGTCTTGAAAATTCTTATTATGTGTTTATGTATCTGAGTAGAACAAGTTTCAAAAGGATTCCTGGCTTTAGAGCATGAGCTGAATACTAGATGCTGTTGCTGGGATTTTAAATGGAAAACAAATAAAACATGTTTAGTTCCATCATATGCTGCCAGTTTGTATTATATAGGACCTTGAACTCCTTTAATTATCTTCAGAAAACCAGATTTATGTCCATTTTAAAAACACAGTGCTCTACCTGAAAGGTTTTCTTCCCAGCCTAAAGCCCCCTCACTCTGACTAATCCAAGAAGAAAACTATAAATTAGGAAAATATGATTTTTTTTTTTATCTCTAAAATAAGGAGAAACGTACTCGATATTGTGATGTGTGTTGTTACATTGCTGTACAGGTTTGTGCGGTTGTTGAAGGCCAGGCAGGAATATGGACCGCTTTGGTCCGGTCTGACGTGGAAAAGCTTCAACATTGTCCCTGTAGCATTTACAAGATTTCCCCTGAAACCCCACTGAAGCTGAGCTGGAGGGTTGGACTCTGCCAGACAGAGCATGCTCAGATTGGACCCAGCAGAGAAGGCAGTGGTGTTCAGTCCATTCACTGTGAGGCGCATGTTATCCGGGCCGTCTGAGGAAGTGACAAAGAAATGAGCAGGAAGACGAATATGCTCTAAATCAGGACCTTTCAGTGTAAAACAACTGATTGTGTAGAATTAAATCAACAATAAACCAACTCACAGCTGACAGTGAAGTTTACTGAATCACTGGTTCCATTACTGATGGGATTAAATACTTCACATCTAAATGGTCCCGAATCGTAGCGGCTCACGCTGACAATATTGAGAGAGGAGTTTCCGTCGGTGAACTGAACTCTGTCAGCGGCTGTGACCTCAGAGCTGCCGTTCATCCAGCGGAAAGAGAGAGACGATCCAGTAGAGACGGAGCAGTTGATGAGGCCCGACGCTCGATGCTCTATCAGATCGCTCCGATTTACTCTGAGGGTCACGTTGGAAATGGGTTCTGTGGGAGGAAAATGGAGAAACTGTCTGCAAATTTACTTTGTAGAAGAAACTGCATCAGCTTAAAGATAACAGTAAAAGTGAAAAGGTTGTTTCTTAAGCAGTCTTTTAATTTAAGGAGTTTAAAATGTCTGCTGGTGTTGCTGACATTGATCTAAAGCAAAAGTCTGCAACACTCAGTCCAGTTAAAAGAAAACCTTTTCTGCAGCCTCTACATGACCTTTGGAAATAAAACAAACAATGTAGGCTGTCATATTTGATTAATATTTACTACAATAAATTTACTTTCACTTTTAAAGAACCAACATTTTATCTTTGTGTGTACGTTTTACAATAAAGAAAAATATCAAACTTTTGCATTATTTTATGGTAATAAAGCAAAAATTGAAATTCGGCTATTGAAAACAAATGAAAACACAAAAATCTGTGTTTGTTAATAGAATTCTAATTAAAAACATTAATTTATTTTTAATCATATTTTGCAAAAATTATAAAGAACCACTCATAGTTGAGAATTAAATATCACAAGCAACGTTTTGTTAACCTGAGAACTCTTTTAGCAATGTAATAAGAGTTATATATTATAGGTAGTTTATGTAAGAAGTATTCATTGTTCAATGCCTTATTGAAAGTGTTGACTCTTCAATCTTAAATACGATTGGTTGGAAAGAAACACTTTGATCCTAAAGAACATTTAGTAAAATACCATAACATGATATTATTTTGAGCTGAAAAATTACAGTAAAGTTTTCAAGTGCATAGATTTTTTTGATCACTCAGAAATTCAAACCCGGACAGTTTTTCTCTTGTTACTTATTCCTTGGCATGATCTGTGAAAGTATAAGTTTGAATGCACAGCAACACAAAGGGTGAAGGTTGACACTAAAACTAGCCAGAGGGCACAGTTTCATCTCCATGACACCTGAGCGTGAGCCGGTTTATGACAGCAGGTAAATATCACAAAGCAGAAACATGAATTCCTGTAAATCTCCTCCCTCCCTGAAGAATTTACTGGAATGAGTTTTCATAACAATAGAAACCTGTTCCAATGAAAACTCTTCAGTACTTTTTCTCCTCAACGCACTGTTATGAAATACTTATTATTATCATATCACCTTGGGTGGTCCAAATATAGGCAGTTTATAAAACATAAACACTTCCAGCATATTCTCACCTACAACAGTGAGGAAAACACTGGCCTTCAGCAGCGGGTGGCCGCTCTGCACCTGGTAGAGTCCTGAGTCGGTGACGGTCAGGGCGCGCAGCGTGAGCGCTCCGCTGGTCACGTTGACAGAGGCCCTGCCGCTGTAGCCCGGAAAAACTGCCTGCTGCTCTCCGAGCCACGTGAGGATGAAGGTTTCATCCACCGCCCAGTTTCCACTGGTCAGAGTCACAGAAGGAGAGAGCGACAGCGTCACTGTGCTCCCCACAACCGCTGGGTTCATGGAGGGCTGAATCTCTGCAGCATTACAGGAGAGAAAACCTACAAAAGCAGAAAATTAACTAAATATCCGACACATAAATCTCACTTTCACATTTTTAGGATATGTACTACTATCTATGTACCTTGAAGTAAAGTCAAAAAAACAACTATTGAAGCTCTGCAGGTTCTTTGCTCCATGTTTGTTTTTAGTGGTCTGACAAACTTTTTCTCATTTCGGGTTTGCTATACCTGTCCACTGTGTCCAGCCCCCGACCCACAAACCTGCCCCCTCACGTCTTATCTGCAGGTGGTTTTAGCTATTTTGTGTTAAGTTATGACAAATTTACCAAAGGTGAAAAAATTTTGTTTGCAATAATGGGTGAAGTTCGGTTCAAAGATAAACGATGACAGAAGGCATGTGGGTGATAACGGGCTGCAAAGGGGCTGACCTCACTGTTCTCCCTGAAAACACATGTTGAAATTTGGATTTCTGGTCACCAACAATGTGTTATTTTGCTAATAAAGTTGTTTCTTATTAATTCAAGTGTTGCTGGAGTCTTCATCTCAACAGATATTTGACCCTTTCCGTAAACCAGTCAGTGAAGTTGAACCAGAATCTTTTGGATATGTGTCAAAGTTTAAATAAGATTTATTATAACTTTCCTTCAACAAAAGAAATCTATAAGCTTCATACCGCTTATTCACACAACGAGAATTGTTGGAAGACAACTCTCAAAATTGTTCGGTCAACAGATTCCCTTCCTTTTGGTGATGATTTCAACTCATTCAGAGTCACAACGGGCTCTTTGAGTGTCTTTGCACCTCCTCACTTTATGAGGATGACCTCATCTTGATTTTGTGCCACACTCCCCATTTTAAGGTGATCAATTATCAGAGCAATGTCAGCAAATTTATGTTTCACAATAGCAAGGTTAATTAAAGAGATAAATAAAATGTTTACAAAAAACAGCTGATGTGCAAACCAGGGGGACATGAGAAACAAAGCTTCTTTGCTAACAGAATGGCATAACTGTAGAAAATGTAAACAAGAAAATGAGGAACAGCTGGAGGGAAATCGCAGTCAGAGGAGAGATGAGAAGATAGAAAAGAGCTGCGCAGATCAGAGTGGGAGGATGGGAGAAAAACCTGAAACTAACATAAATAGTAACGTCAAAGGAACCTAAACGCTAAGCACACAATAAATAACACAATAAATGAGTGAATAAACAAATGGAATATCTAAGTGAATTAGCAGCTAGGAAATAATCCAAATAAAAACATACAGTACAAAAACCAGTGTACTAAACCGAAATCTAAGCAAACACACAATGAGATACAATAATAAACTAAGACCTAAATCTAAAGATTAAACTAAAACAAAAATAAACAAACATGAAAGTCAAAACACCTGAACTTTATTTAGTTTGATGCTGTTAGAGAAAAGAGTGGGAAATGGATAACACAGTATGTTAAAACAAATAAAACATCCAGCCTGGACTGATGGATGGATATTATTCTTCCACTTCACAATTAAAGAGCTGGTCACAAAATCTGAATTAGATGGTTGTTATTTGTAACTTTTTATGCCACTTTTTCACACACAGTGGTCACAAAGTGCCTCACAAGAATGGTAAACACAAAAAGATATGCAAGAATGTATAAAATAAAAAACAAACACAATTAAATCATAAATACTTATCTTAAAAGCTCAAGTTTAACCATACCATTCTCTTGAAAGACTCCACGCTTTACAAATGACACTTTCTTAGAGCTTTAGCAGGTTTGTGTGTCAAAAAGAATTTCTATAATGAGTTCATGTTTTCTTAAATAAGTTTTCAAAAAGGCAGAATAAAACAGTGGCATACTCTTCATCCAGCATTGTGCTAAATGTTGGGTTCTCACACTTCTCTTAATCCTAATCTCAAAGGATAAAGATCACTTTCTAATCTAAGTGACAAATCCTGCAAATGTATAATTAGGTGTGATTTTTTTACAACAAGGCTTTTATCTGCTCCTTCCTGACATTAAAATATGTCCTTCTTTTCAAGCATTATGTCTCAAATAGAGGAACGATTGCGTGCTTCACAATGGCTCTCAGTAAGGAACTGGGGCTCTACTGTGACTGTGGTGGATCGAGGCTCAGTATTTGTCATGCAAATGACCCTAGAAAAGCTGATTAATGCCTAGATAATTTGTATAGTATAAAGGTCATTGTGTTTGCAATGTAAAAATGCAGATATTGTCTTTTTGAAACCTGATATTTGTTCTTTACTTCACAGGAAGTTGAAGTGACTCTGGATTCGAAGACAGGCACACCCTGGATAAATACCCAAAATGTTAAGGGAAACAGAAACAGAGTACACCATGCTTACATTTGTTCAGTTTAGCAATAAGTCATGTCTTTGGCCTGTGGGGTGAAATCTGAACACCTGCAGAAAACCCAAACACTGGGAGCATGCAAAGTTCACACAGGAAGGCAGAGCCGCCGTGGGGTGACTTTAAACCACTGCTGCACCGGGCCACTCCTTTCATAATCCACTTTCTGTTTCTCCATTTCCTGCCATAATGCTAGAGGGTAAAGGTTCATACACAGACATCCCTGTTTCAATATCGCCTGGACTTCTGCAGCCCAACTGTTACCATAGCAGAACCTGGACCTCTTGCCAGAATCAGGCTTTAAAAAGCTTCAGCCTCTAATATTATGTTGTCACCTTCTAGCATCAGTAGGAACAGTAGTTGATTGTTCCAAATAAAAGAAATCTGACCCTGTCGCATAGTTTTGTTATAATGCAGTAATATAAGTGTTTTACCTAATTTAATTCTTTGGAATCACATTCCAGCCCATACTTACCTATGCTATTAAACCAGTTTTAGTTTACATTCAAACCAAATTGTATTGTAACCATAAATTTTAGCTGAACTGTTTGATTTGACTCAGGTCTGCAGCCTCACTTGTCCTAAGGATGATAAATATGATAAAATGCTACTTATTATAACAGAATTGGGTCAAGTGAAACACATTTGTCAGTAGATTTGTTGAGCTTACCAGTGGATCTCCAATAAAAACTTAATGAAACTCTCTTATTTTACATTTTCAATAATTCTAGGATGCAAATGTTTGCAACTTTGAATGCAGGAAACACTATCCCCGAATTAGCATTCCATTTAAATATGGCATGGTTATGGTTATGGATAAATATCTGATGGATTTATGGTGATTCATTAACCTCACTGAAAAATCTTAAAGAAATGCACATATTTCTTTAAGAACAGTAGACAGACGTTTGTTAAAGAGACCATTTTTTTATTCTTGTGTCATTAAAAATGTATAGCCTTCAGATAGTTTTATGTAACTGCATAGTTAAAACCTGACCAGAAGAACCACATTTCCCAGAAGAACAGAGTAATCTGTTAAGTCGGTGTTTCTTTTCACAAACTCTTGATATTTTAGTAATTTTGCTACAATAACGTTCAAAACAATATGAACAAATAATTGACAAATGAAATGTAAATACCAATAATCAATATCTTTCCCAGTTTAATTTGAACACAGAATACATGGAGTATGGGCACAGTTATTCGTGAGAAGAGCGCCTCCTTATGGCAACTAAAAAGTATAACACTGACCAGAAGGTTGAAGGAAAATAAAATCAGTGGCCATAAAAATGTTGTTTGTTTTTTTTTGTAAAATAGAGGAATGTGCAGATATAATTATTCATTGGTGTCATGGTTATGGATAATTTCATATGTATAGAACATTTATAGAACATTTGATCCAATACATTTTATGTTAAAAATCAGCACATGAAAAAAAATATCTGATGGATTTATGGTGATTCATTTAAGCTCCCTGAAAAATATTTAAAAAATGCGCATATTTCTTTAAGAAAAGAAGACAGACTTTTGTTAAAGAGACCATTTTTTTCTTCTTGTGTGTTTTTTGTTTTTTTCTGGTTAAGCAGGGGTTAACATCGTATCTTTAGAGGGGGGAAATTATTGGACAATCAGAAATGGTAAAAAACATAAAGTTTGGACCAGTTCATATAGTGTAAAGTCAAGCTGCTGCAGATTTTTGTCAGTGCTTTAAAAACACTCCAGGGTTATACTTTACAAGAAAAACAAGTTATAAAGTGACATTTTAGAACATTTCAGCCAATCATTAATGAGGGTCAAGTGTACAAATCTACCAAACTGAAACTCCAGTTTTGATTCGCAAATACTTAAAGTAAATAAGAACAGTTAATATAATAAAGAACCGATATAAAGGCTAAGATACAATTCACACGGTTGTGTTTCTGAAAATCAGGGCACAACAAGAAAACCTCAGTCATCCTGAGTTTGCTCAGAGTGATATACTTATCTGTTGTATTTGCTCAGCTTCAGACGGACACAAAAAAGACTGATGAGTCATCACCAAAAAATGATAAGCCCTGGACAAATTAAGAAGAACCTGTTCATAATGTTCTGACTTTAACTCGTACTCCTAGGAATGTGAAGTCAAACACTGAGCGATAAAAAGACCAATATTACTGAGGCTGGTCTGTTAGCAGATATAATGCACAAAAACATGTCTGATCCAACATATAACTATTATTCTTAATCGTTTCACCTTAGAGAATTTTAGAAAACAATACAGGATGTGATGTAATGGACTGGTCACTGAACTTTAATGAAGAGTCATTTAAATTTTAGCAATAATAACTTTTTTCACAACCTCTTTCATAAGCCTGAACTTTCCTTAGACAAATGCGTCATGAAAACACTTGACGTTATGTAGAAGGTGTTTTTGAAAAAGAGAACAGCCCAGTCTTTCATAATAAACAGATCATTTATTATTGATCAATGCAGCATCAGACTAACAAAAACTCAACAAATAAATTAAGGTAATTAAGTTATTTAAGGTTTAACCTGATTGTTACATTTTGTTTTGTTTAGCAGCTTTGTGTAATCAAGTGTAATAACAGTAAAACAGACAAACTGAGGAAATGTTACAAATAAATAGCATAAAAATATATAATTTAAAACTTAAATCCAGGTAACAGTTGTGTGAATCAAAAAGAAACAGAAAACCAGCAGTGAAAGTTCACTGAACCGCACCTCTGATCCAGAAACTGGAACACCTGTTTAACGATATAGAAAAAAATATAAATTAACATATTGCTCATATATTATTAGACAAAAGACTACATACTGCGGATCGGTTGTTACCTTTAACTTCCACCATCTTTGTGTATTCGGCTGAGCGTCCTGTGGCTTTGTTCTCTGCGATACATGTGAAGTTCTGAAACGTCCCAGGATTGGAGGGAGTCCACTTGAGGCGATTTGTGTTGACTGAAAAGTAGGTTCCTACAGGGAAACCTCCTCTGAACTCCCACCTAATACTGCATTCAACATTTATGGTGCAGCTGGTCAGACAGGTGAACTGACTCAACCTGCCAGGAAACACAACGTCAGGCCCGCTGATGGTGACGTTCCACGGATCAACTGCAAAAGAGTCAAGAGTTCAGAACATGTCACAATAATGTTTGTAGTTACTTAATCTTTTCCTCCAGATGTAAACTTACAGCTGAGCAGAAATCCCAGGCTGTAAACTCTCGTCTTGGATGTTGGCAGATAAATGTCACACTGATAGAAACCGGCATCAGAGGAGAGCAGGGAGTCAAAGTGAAGAGTGAGATTGTTGTGAAGGAACCTCATATTCTCACGCAGAGTCACTTTCTGTCCGTCTTTATACCAGACAATGTCTGACGGATCCTGGTGGTCTCTGGATGCAGAATCCTGGCAACGCAAACTGAGAGGCTGGTTGAGAGATGGGACGATGTTTGGAGGACTGATCCGCACAGAGACCGGGTCTGTTACACAAGATCCAAAGGAAAGAAGGACTTCAGTTCGTTTACATTTTGGTTAGGCTGAAAGAACTTAATAATAAATTACATTCACCAAAATAAAGGGTTTAGTTTGTCCTTTTAAGTCAAAGTACACAATAATATCAAAAAATGTAGGAAGCAAATTCCTTTCCATAGATGTTGGTTCAATATGAATCAAGTCAAGGTAAACAAAATGTTGAAAACTGTGTCAAGCATCCATCTGCATTTTAGACTTTTACATTATTACTTTTTATGTACAATTTACTATTTGTTTGGAATAATTAAAAAACTTCTAGGATAAAAACATGCAAAGTTTAGAAACATACTTTCTAATCAGACACAATGCAGCTTATTACGTTTCCATTCATTCACCTGACTAAGAAAGATGATCTAGCTATTTATAGCAAAATGACTAAAAATATATATCTACAGAACATTCACACACACTTCCTGCGTTAAATTTTTGACCAAATACAATTAGTTACTCTGTACTTACTCCAAATCTCTACGATGGTGGTTGTGCGTCTGGAGATTCCTGTTTTGTTATTGTAGACGATGCACTGCAGTTCCACTGAAACGTCCTGTCCATTTGGTGTCCAGGATAATGTGCTCCCATTGACCCTCCTGCCATTAAAGTTCCAGCTGTAGATGCAGTTTGGAAAACAGGACGAAGAGCAAGTGAAGGTGGTGAGGGAGCCAGCGGTCACCCTGCCGGTCCAGGAGATCTGCATGGATGCACCGAATCCTGGTGAACCTGAGGATGAGGAAGAGTCGACATGAGTGTTAACAACTGTGGTTATAACGTGAAGATAGAGTGTTCTTTTTATTCCTGATTAAAGCATTTAAACAAATGTCAATATTGAGTAAAGATATTCTTTATTTTTAAATTTATAACAAAGAATGCTAATATATAGAGATTACAAATAAGTACATGTAAAAAATAGGTTTTCTCACCCAGGAGTGCCAGCAGCAGAGCACAGGAAAGAGTCTTTTTCAGCACAGTCTTCATCTCTGCTTGAATAAGTAATCTTGCCTCTGAACGTTTGATTTTTAAATTATTAGTTCAAACATTTCACAACAAAAGAAATTACATAGTGATGAAATCATTGTGAGTCACAAAACTGGAAGTTTCCCAAGTGAAAAGTGGAAATTCGTCACCTAGTTGTGTTAAAATTGCATAAGTGTTGCACTTTTGTGCGTGATAATTTCTGACGCCACTAGATGGCGCTGTGTGACTGAAACCGCTCCATAGTTGCAATAGTTGAATAAATTGCTACAATATTCTGAGAAGAATCTATATAGATTTGCCTGATTACTTATTCAGACTTTGTCAATAACCTTTTGTAACTGAGAGTAAAAAGTGGAAAATGCAGGTTTGTCTTTGTGTTTGGACTTTGTAATACTATTAGAATATGTATATTTCTTGATGTACAAAATACATCAAAATAAATTCATTCTGACAAACTTGTTTTTAAAATATCTCATGTAGTGACAGTTTTCTAATACATTATGAAATTAACAGAAAAGTTAATGTTATAAAAGACAGACTACAATTAGAACCACACTAACTGTAGTGTGATTCTGTAGTGTGCAGAATCACACTACAGTTATAATTGGATGGTTTAAAAAGAAAACAGTGATATAACACCTCCAAATGCACAAGGATCAGCAACTGAACATTTGTGTCATTATTAGAAACCACATAATTACAAAGTACCAAATTCATCCGCAACAGTTGTAGCAACATGTCAAGTGCTTGTCCCACGTTCACAATGAATTTAAACACTGCTACTTGTTCCGTCTCAACAATTAACATGAAATGACAAAGAATAAGTAAACAATTGAGGTAAGCTAAAAAAACAAAGTTTCAGATCAGGAAAAATTTACTGACTCGATATGAAAGAGAGTTCAAATTCCATTGACGTAGAGTTTAATGTCTCTAAGGTTACATGTTGAGGAGGAAGTTTAAAGTTTAATGGGCCTCATCCTGAACTGTTATGAACACACTTTGTTCACCTTTATTACCCAATGAAATTCAGTAATAAAAGTTACTGTATGTGATACTGAAGACACAACTTCATATGGTAATGTTTCTCTTCTAGTTGCACTTTGGAGATCTGTTAAGATATTGTCTAAAGAAGGTTTTTCTTTTTATCATATCAGAAGAATATTGCACCTTTATTGTAATCCAGTTTTGAATTATCACCCAGTTTCCACGTTTGATTGACATATTTACGTCCTTATTGCCCAGAAACTGATCATAAAACAAACCTTGCATTTCTTCCAGCATTGAACTAAAGATATGTATCAGTCTTTTATTTAATTTATAATTAAAGGAAAACTGTTTTTTTATTTTGTGATATAATTCTTATTACTGAAATTCTGATGCTAACAGTATTAGTTTTAACACTTATCCACTTAAATGTGTTCATAGTTGTGAGATTATGATGATTTAACTGTGGTAACAAGCAGCACGTAAATTAGCATTAAAGCCTTAAAAACATCAGTTCACAGATGATCTTATAACCTCAACATAAAGATAATTATGGCTCATTTCACATCTTCTGTGGTCCTGGCACAACAAGAAGGAAATGTTTTGCTTTCTGACCATACAGCCGTACCTGGTTAATTATTCAAAGACATTGTAAATGAAAGATCAGATGTGACGGCAATAAACCAACACGTAGAAGGAAGTACATCAACGTTATCTTTAAAAGGCGATTATCAAGGCTATCTGGTGTTTATTCCCCTAAATTCAAGGACCATTTTAAACTCCATCAGGGCTTTATTTTCTTTTTTGTTCTTATTTTCTTTTTAATTCTTAGAAGCAGATGTAAAAGACTAAAGAAATACACGTTGTTCCAAAAGTAATCTTTTTTCGATTTTCTAAACCTAACAGCTGCTGAAAAATGATTGACTCTCATAAACTCACTATATGTCCTCTTCCTGGTTCAAAGTCTGATGTTGTCACTAGATGCTGGGAAACTGATAGAGACTCTCATTAATCTCAGTCAAAGCCAATAAGGAAATGTTTTTTAAACCAATCAACTCGTAGCTCCATTATTATTACTGTTGATATTAATATGTCATAGATAAAACTTGGTTGATGTGTCGATGTATTTATTCATCCTGACTAAAATGACCCAATATGGATCAATAATAAGTTATGCTAGAGTATACTGCTGTATTCTTCACATACGTCCTATGACTTCTAAAGGAAAAACAAAGAAACAATATTTTCCTGTATTTTCAATCAGATCTAAGCCTCACAACTGATCAAACACACATTTTCTCATTACCCATAAATGTCTAAAACACAAAGAGAAAACATCTCATTCTCATTGACCAATGAATTTGAAGCCTTCCAAATAAAGCTTCTTTTTTCATAACTACATTTTATCAACTTCTAATATAAAAATGTTTACAATAAGAAAGTGATTCGAACTGAACCAAATTCAAACAAGTACTTCTTTCCCTGTACTATCTGACACTAAAATACCCAACTGTCTCAAACACAAACATGATCTACTTTCAATTTTAAATAAACGAAGCACCTTATTTAACATATAAAATGTTTTCAAATCAGAGTAACTCCTTAATTCAGTAAAACATATTCTCACTCATGAGTTTCACCAGCAGAGGCTGACAAAAATGTTTGAAAGCTACTTATAATTAGTTCAAAATTATTTCACATTTCAGTAATGCACATATTTTATTAAATCAACAGTTAATGACTAAGTCAATGCTGAGCTGACATGTTGAAATTTCTGTATTTCTATGTTTAAGTGAACTTATAATTACTGAGTTTGGAAGGTTATTGATGTGTGGTTTTCAACTATTTTTTATCAATAAGAAAAATATGCCTAAATAGATTTAAATGTATTATTTTTTTTATTGCAATATTTATTACTGTCATGAATATTAATATTTCTAAAAAAATTAGTTTTGAAATGTTTCACTACATGATACACCACCAGATGGCGTCTTGTGACAGTAGTTACTTATTACCTATTGTCCCTCCTACTAAAGTCCTCCATTATATGCTGCCTGTCTGAGCATGTGTGCGTTTTCCGCACCAAACATTAGAGTTTCATAAATAAATGACAGCATGTCCAGGAAATCACACAACTTTTACCAAATAAAGCCAGTTTCTACTACATCATGTACAGAAAGACTCTTATGCGTCTATTTCAGTTTCAAATAAAATTAAAATACAAATGTCTTTTTGCAGTTGTTATTACAATTAACAACTTTCAAGTTGTAGATCTGCTGTTCTATAACTTGACTGTCACTTCATATTTGTTCAAACGAACCTTGATTTTATTGATCTATAGTTCTTGAAACAAATTGATAACCTCCTCCTCTTTTATTGATAATTTTATTTCCTTGTAATTTCTGTTTCTTCTTCTAAATTAGTTAGCAGAGCTACACTTACAAGACAGTTCGAATGAGTCACAACTGCTAAAAATCCTCCTACTTGCTCAATTACTTATAGACTATGGAAGAAATATGAAAGAAAGTTGATAATGCAAGGCATGCATTGACACTGACCTTTAACAGATTTTTATTTGCCGGCTACAACAACATAATTAGCAGGTAAATAACTTTGAACTTTGAATTTATTGCTGCTCTGTTACTGGAAGTGAATTTGATATTACCTGAGATCTACTTCCTCATTTCCATCATGCTATATCTTTTTCATTTGCCTTGTTATCTTTTAGCAACAATAACTCTACTAGATTATCCAAAAGACATTGAAATATACACTGAATTATACATGTTTGACTTAATTTGTTCAAAGGTTTAATATTTAGTCATATTATTTTTTATGGACTGATTGGAGAGCAGCTGTTTTCAATCCCAGGGTGAAAAAAAAGATAATCTGTTCAGCAAACTGATCCAGGTATTTATGCAGTTGTTGGCAATTTCTAATTTCAGCAAGAGTGAATTAAAACCCAGATGACTTGTTGCAGTTACAGCATCAGAGGAAGAATTGAACACAGTGAGCACTCCTGACTCAGTAAGCCAATTCAATGGTAATGCATCGCTATAATGGCTTCTGATCAACGGAGGTGCTCACCATTGCTCTCATTTGTGTGTTACTAATAATAAAAACAAACCATGAAACTACATTGATTATTTATAGAAGCCTCAGATACTTCATATTAAATCTTCTCACACAGGATTAATTTTGATATATCAACTTGCTGTAGTTTCAAATAGTATCAGGAGCTGTCCATGTCTTCAAAACACCAAATTAATCGGATTATGTTTAATTTTGGACCAACTATTATCTTATCAAGACAGTTTTGATAAATTTTAAATAAATAGTAAAAGTAATAGTGGAAGACTGATGACCTGAATTTTACCTGAATACTGAAGTCAACAATAAGTCAACAGAACAATGAGAAATGTTGTGTTAACAGCAAACATGTGAATCATAACACAGCTGTCAGGACCCTGGGTTCTTTGGGTGGGTTTTGTTTATTTCTGTGTTTCTTTGTTCCCCTTTTTATTTAGATTAGTTGTATTCTGTTTCACTTTAGTTCAGCCCTTCTTAGTTATTCTTTTCATTAGGTTTCTTTAATTATTCTTAGTGTCAGAATTATTTTCTGTTCCCTATTCTCCCTTGCCCCCGATCCAATTTTCTCTGTCCCTCTTCTCAGTCTGCTTCTGGCTTCCTCCACTCAAACCTGCAACCAGTTAGCTCATCAGTCCAGATATTTTGTTCCAGAAGTCAACCTTCCAGTATTTTAGCACTTCATTGTCAGTCATTACTTGCCAGTTCATCTCGTGATTTCTCCATTGTTTCCCAGAGATCTCTATGTGTCTCCTGTTTGGGTTTCTTTAGATTTTTTTTGTTTCCCAGGAATTTCACATTTTAGTAAGTTTGATTCTTTGTTTTTTTCATTAAATGTGCAACAGAACTTTCATGTCTCTCACCTGCTGCAAATGGGTCCTCTTACTTTACACATCATGACAAACACATTATTGCTCATAAAGAAACAGGCAAATGTTCTGCCTGCTGACGTCAGTGATAGCAACCACTGTTAAAACTGGTTGATTATTAAACCAGTGTAAATTTAAGTTTACCTGAGTAAACTTAAAATTTTAATTCTTATTGAGGCAGACAAAATTTTGTCTGCCTCAACCTGGCATACTTTCATCAGATTCTGTCCCTTTGACTTTCATTCTCATATATACATTTGATCACCATTAAGACTGAGGAGCTTTTCCTCTTACTAGTATGTGAACATGATAGGTGGGGGTAGAGCAGGGCAAAGGTCTATTGCTGCTCATTCTGATGTGACTGTAACTGGGTCAAGATGAGTGTCTGTCCCTTCTTTAGATACTTTAAATACAATTTTCACCCAGAGCCAAACTATTGTTTCAGCAGTTCCTGAAACTAAAATGCATCTTAATCCTGGTTTAACTACAAATGTCAATTATGTCAAATTGAGGTCCTCAACTGCAGATGTCTTCCAACTTTTACATGTGTCTATATTTTAACACATCTGAATAAGATAGTTAAATATTTAGAATGACTGTTGAACTCAACTGAACACTTGGACCAGGGACACATCAAAAAGCTTTAGGACACTTAGGACACAGGTCCTGTGTCATCAGTGGTTTTATCCCCATTAACTTATAGAGTCTCTTACACTGATGATATGAAAGAACCACTAAATAGAAAGTAAAATAATTATAAAATACAGTATTACAAGAAGTAAAGCAAGCTTCATTCATTACATTTATAGGAAAAAGTGAATAAAAAGGTATTCACATCAAAGGGATAGTGATGCCTTCAAGTTTATTTAGTATTAATCATTGAATTATTCTTCACTGACATTGCATAACCTCAAAAATAAAGAACTGGTTGTAATGACCATGAGAATAAGTTAAATTGTTTATGAATTAAATATTTTAGACGTTATATGAAATACTTGTAGATATCTGAGTAAACATACAGTGATCTAAAACATTATTTGTCTCATTAGATTTCCTTTCCTGCTGCTTTGTAACTCTTATATGTCAGAGCCAGAAAATCTGATACTACTGCATTTCAGACATTTTGTTCAGAGAATGACAGGCGTTCAAACCTGGAAGTTTGCAATGTACCTAAAAAAAACACAATATATTGCTTGGAAAAAATATTTAATTTTTTTTTTGTTGTTTTTTTATACACTTAAATGCTTCAGCTCATCAAACAACTATTATTATTAGACAAAGATAACTTCAGTAAATACAGAAACATGTTTGCAAATGATCATTATATTTATTTAGAAGAAAAAGCTGCAACTCAATTTGGTCTTGTGTGAAAATATAATTGCCCGTCTACACAACCAGTGGTTGTAACACTCCAGGTGGCAACAACTCACATTAGGCTCTGCATTGTAAACTATTTCTAATAAATTCAGAAAATGATCTCAGAATCCTGACAATGATTTGTTCAGCAGCTTGTTGAGTCAGCTTAAAACCTAGAGATGATCCACTGGCTTTTTATTAACTGTGTTTAATAAAAAGCCAGCAGCCAATTCTGGAAGATGACACTTTTTTATCATTCCTTTTACAAAATAGGGAATTTAACTTTACATTCCTGTGTCAAACATTTCCTTCTTTTAATTTTAATTATATTGGTCAAGTTCATCTGGTATGGATATTCCATTTTAAATAGAGTTGAGGTGCAAGCTTCTGGAAGGGCTTCAAAAGTTCAATCAGTCTCGGTATTCAGACATCATCTACAACCTATTTTATTTACAGCAATTCTGTTCCATACAAGGAATAAAGGCTAATATAACTTTAAATATATTTAAGAATGTTTAATCAGGAGAAAAATATTTTCATAATCTCCTTAAATACCCTTTTCACATAAGAAGAAAGTAGTAGTAAACACAAATTCACCATGAAACATATTTGGAGGAATAAGATAAAATTTCAAAAGCATGATTTTTGTGTCCTACATTTTGAATAATTGGAAACTGTCTTCAATTTGTTGATCATGCATTGTTTCAAATGATAAACCCATTAAATTAGTTTGTTACTTCAGTGATTTCATGTTGGTACAGTATAAAAACAACATCACAAAGAATACATCACCAAGCTACAGTATGACCACACATCTGGTTGTATTCATCAAAGTAGCTTAAGTGCAGTGTTCTGATATTTACAGATGATATTTGATATTTTGCTTGAGCTTCTCAAAATAAAATTTGCACTTCTGCTTCCAGAAAAGTCAATTATTACAGTAACCTGACTGGATAAGTGATGTTTAACATCCCCATTCTAGACCTTTCCTGTTACTAGAGGCGTAATGGTGCACATATTAATACTTAAAGTATTGATTAAAGTCTACTAAAATTGAACCAGACCGTGACTTTTGTGTGTCGTTGCACTCCTAAACATTGGAGGATTTCTTTTTAATCAGTGCAAATTCTGGCATCTACTGTAAACTGAATGTGGCTGCAGCTTCTTTAGCTGCAGCCACATTCAGTCACATTGGAAATTGAATGTGGCTGCAAAGATATCTTGCAATAACTTTGCACTATCGCAAGATTAGTATTATCCAAAATTGTAATGACAAATTAACAAGATACGCTAAATTCAGACTGGAACCATGAAAATTTTAATCTTGATGATTTTATTATATCTATATTTACTCTGAATCTATATATGTATAAACTTTAATTTTGTCTAGGAACACACTACACATTTCAGGAATAACATTTTGCATTATAATATTGACCAGATTCGTACTAAAGGAAATAATTAAGCCATAAAGAGAAGATTGCTGCTCTTTGGATTTACGAAAGTCATAAAATGAAAAGAGGGAAATATTCTGCCTTCTGCTTTCTGTTGCCAGTAAGAGCTGAGTTTAGTTAATCATTAAATACTAACGTGCCAGAATGAAGTAAACAAATTTTGCTAAAGCAAAGCAACAATTTCATCTCTTTGACGAGCATCAGCCAGCTCTGTCATCGTTGGCTTTTGCTTAAAGAAATGTCAAGTTTTAGCAGGATTTAGTTAAAGCCAGACAGTCAATTTGGTTTCAGCTGCATGTGGGCAGAGAGGGAAGAGTGCTTTAGTTTCTGTTGACCCTGATGTCAGCGTAGGTTGATGAGGGGTTGTCTAATTCCCACTGAGGTTGCACATTTTTCTTGTTCTTTGCAAACCTGACATCTGCATAGTTCAACTCCTGCATGGTAAAAAGAAAAACAAGATTTGTGAGAAACATCTTATTTATAAATCAAAACTGTTTAATTTGCAAACTGTCTGCATTATCATAGATGCATAAAATATATTGAATACTGAATGAAATACACTACAAGTATATTGAGCTGTATTTAGTTTTCCTGGTGTAAAGACCAACATTGTGACTTTTTGGACTGCAGGCCTGGCCCACCCCCCTTCAGCCTGGCCCTGTTGTACTTTCACCTTGAAAGTAGGTGGGGACCATCATATCAGTCAAATTCCTATTGAAGCTACCAAGCCCATTTCCCCAGAAACTGTGGAAAACTTTTATTCTTCATTGTCCAGTCCAACTCCTTCTGTACATGACTGTCACTGAAGCCGCTGAGGAAAAGAACTACCTTAACATTACCCTTTCATTAAATCGTTAAAAAAAAATTTAGCTGTGAAGCGAGATCAGAAAATCCCCTGATTCAGAGAGTCTTGGCGACTTCTGATTGCTTCAACGAGTCGTGGCAGACTGGCTCTTGTACTGGAGGTTTCTTCCTGTTAAAGGAGAGTTTTTCCTCTCCACTGTTGCTACAAACATATTTGGTATGAGGATTTGTTCTATCATCAACAACACAGAGCAAACGATTGTCACCATGCTTGTCCAAGAGTGAATGCTGCAAGTCAATGACTCCATGCATTCTGGTGGGTTTCCTTAGATTGAAACGTTTTAATCTACTGAATAATTAATTGAACATACTGTACCGTTGGATACAGGATAACTTGGAATGTATATGTCAGTGAATTAAACAAATTTTTTTGTAAAGTGCATTGAGACAACATTTGTTGTGAATTGGTGCAATATAAATAAACTGACATGCATTACACTGAATTGAATTAGAGAAACGCTCAACAATTTAAAGAACTTTGGCTTAAGTGGCACTTATGTTTTCAGTATCTAGTGCAGCACAGAGTGTAGATTCATCCTGCGGATCAATTTCAAAACCCTGAAGCATTTGATTATGCATAAATGTCAGAGCCAGACATTTGTGTGTCAGAGCATAAATGTGGCCATCTTGAGCCTGTCTGGCTCTCATGGTTATAGAGAGCCGGGTGGAAGTGTTAACACTAGACCCCAGTTTGAAGCAAGGCCAGGCGGGGTATGTCTCTGGCACTCTTATTCGATCAGACCTAGTCATGCAACATCAGGTTGGGAACTATTGACAAAAGTGCCAAATTAATTATCAAATGGATATCAATAAATCAATAAAGTAAATTTAGAAAAATATCTCTTTAGTTACTAATGTACACAATAGAAGTCGTGCCTCCAGTTATGTTGCAGGTCAAATTGACCCGTTTCAAAGTTTAAAAATATTTTTAAAATAGTTGCAAGTATTTTTATTGCATGAAACTTTTTCTATTTGTCTTAATAGGTGAACTCTACATATAAATTGAAAATTTATTCATTTTACACATTTGCAGCCCCCCCTGCGTCTACTTGTTACATCGATACTGTTCGGGTCAATTTGACCCGGCAGTCAAGTTAAAGTGCAAAAAAAGATTAAAAATGTCCAATTCTGTTTGTTTCCTTACAGCTATGAACCTTATTTCACCACACACACACAAACACAACACAACACAACACACCACACACACACACATGCACACACACGCAGACACACACAAACCCACTTTCTCCCTGCTCTCTTTACTTCACAATGAACTGCGAGAAAGCAGGTGTTCATACAACTTTTGACGGGAACCTTTTCTGTTCCCGTGGGTAAACTCCACCCACACTGAGTGGACACTCAGTAGAAGTGGAGGGGAACATAAATACTCTCTGCATGACTCATTTATCTTGATTTTAATTTGGCGGGTCAATTTGACCCGGAACAGTATGTGTGTCTCAAGTTCAATTATAAAGATCACCCTTTGAAAAAAAAAATTAAATGTAATATAAAAAAATTTACCAAAGATCACTTTCAAGGAAATTGTTGTTTTTGTGTCTAGGTTTTTTTCAGTGGACATAAAAAATGTAAATCCCATTTTTTATGTCCAAATGAGTAAGTTGTCGTCATTAATCCTTAATTTCTGAGAAATAAAAAAACATAATTGCACAAATTTTGATTGAGATGGTTAGTATTAGACTTAATAATCAGATAAAAAAATGTTTTGGAGGAATATTTTGGTTCCTGACACTATTGCATGATAAAACTCTACCCGGGTCAAATTGACCCACGAACATTATTGCTGTACCTCACAAACGAACATAATAGGAGGGTTAAGCATTTTTACACCTTTGCATTGAAAAGTTCAGATTTTCTGAACTTTCTAAGCAAAGAAACACAAACTAATTTTACCCCATCTGTGACTGTTCACTGTGACTATTTAACCATATTTTAAAAC
This sequence comes from Poecilia reticulata, assembly GCF_904066995.2. NCBI lineage: Eukaryota > Metazoa > Chordata > Actinopteri > Cyprinodontiformes > Poeciliidae > Poecilia > Poecilia reticulata. Next base: position 12,037,472 of record NC_088845.1, read on the forward strand.
AATGTTTAATATGAAACATTGAAACATAGTATAGCATTGATGAGTTTTACCTCATTACTGCTTACACCATTATCTCGTCTGTTCCCACCTGTAATACATAGATAAATTAAAATTAAACAAGTACTGAATAATCAACATACATGCACAGCAGCTACACACCTACCTGTTGAAATATTTCTATTTGAGGTTTTCCCCCAAGATTTTCTGTTTAGACAAAAAATATAATAAAAAATAGAAGTTAGAGATTTATAAATATTCAACACAATCTATTTTCCTATCCTAGTCTTTCATAGTTATTTCGAATTATATATAAAATAATGCAATTACAATCACTGCATGAATATTGTTTTACATTTACAATTATATTAAATGCATTAATAAAATGCAAATGACAGTACATTCAGTCAAACCCAAAATTATAAGTATAGCTAGAAAACAAAAGCAGTGCATTGTCAAGATACATAGACTATGTCCTTTTGTTCACATTTTTAAGGCACAATCTAAAAACATTGTAGCTGGACATTACTGGACATTATTATTAATTACATAGGGTTGTTTTTTTATTTTATTTTCAGGGCTATTTTTCACTTACTTTTTTTTAAGTATGAAGTACACTCCAAGAGCAATTAAAGAAACACATACTAAACACCCAATAACAATTCCTGCAATGGCTCCAGAGGATAATGAGTCGCTGCTTCCTAAAAAGCAACAAAAAAGAAAAATATGCTTACAATGCAAAACTGTCAAGTTACACAATTCCTTGACAAAAGCATATTATCTCTATACACAAAACAAGAAGCAGTAATTGATATGAATGGTGCTATAAATAACATATTTTACAATTAAAACATGATTCAGACTCTTTTCTGCTGTGAAATAACACAATCAAAGAACTAGAGACCAAGAATAGAAGCACTGAAAAAATGCTTCTAGTTTTTTCAGAATAGAAGCATTTAAATTCTGAAGTAGAATAGAAATGCTTGGGACGTGTTGGTAATGCTTTCTGGAGAGGGGCTAGATGTGATGTGGTTGTATCATAGAAATCATCTAACACCACTGAACCAGCCCTTCACATAAGAAGTTCAAACTTAAACTGCCTACTGATCTGCATATCAGTATATAAATGTGAACACATTTATGAGTGTGAATGAGTGAATCTCTGTTGTGTGAAGAACTTTGAGAAGTCAGTATGACTGGAAATGTACTTTATAAATTCAGTTCACTTACTAAGATAAGACCTAAATTTAATAATCTGCCCTTCTAACCCTAAAAATGCAATTCCAGCAGTAAAGATGCCTGTTACAGACTTATGCTGTTGGGACACTTTTCTTCTAATTAGACAAGAAATCTGGTTGGAGTTGATGGTATGATGGAAAGAACTAAATAAAGGACAATAATGGAAAAAAAACTATTAAAAGGCAGCAGAAGACTGATTGGGATGGATGTTCAGCTTCTGTCAGGAAAACAACCCACAATCTAAAAGATTTGAGCTGCATTCAGTTGTCTATTATCTTCTAAAAATTAAACTTGTGAGTTTTAGATTTTGAACCTAAATGTATCAATTTGTGAAAGGTAAACTTACAAAGTAAGTTGTGTGAACATTTATTAATGTTGTCAAACCTCCAAGAGTTAGATAAACAAGAGTTTTCATATTAGCGCTTCAGAAAAACTTAAAGAAGAAAAGGACAGGAGTGGGAACTATTTCCCAGAGTGCTTAGCAGCATGTTTCTGTGTCCTGTGTTGCACTGTGAGCAAGATAGAAGTGTGTTACATTGACTTGACTCTTGTGTGTTAGCAAAGCTTAAAGTTAATGTCCTGTACACAATAAATAATGTTGAGTGGAGTTTATTGTAATGTTTAATAAAATTCATTTTCAGATCAGAAACTTTGTTCATGCAATTGGAAATAAGAATTTAAATTATTCTAAAGTAAAATAAGTAGTTATTTTAACTTGATATTGTCAGTGAAAATAAAAGGGAAACGTGTGCCCTTTAACCAGGTGAGGGGAGTTTTTTCTTGCATATTGTGAAACAATTATTTGGTTTAAGTTGCAGCATTAAGTTAAAACTTACAATTAAAGATTAATGAACTTAAAAAACAATGTTTAGACAACTTGTCTCTTGTTGTTAAATCAACTTCATGAATTTTAATTTCTGGGTTAACTAAAACAACTTTCATGTTGACTTAAATTGCATTTTCAAGGCAGCAGGAGGACTTTCATTTTCAAGATAAACCACCTGCAAATGTTTTACAGTGCAATACAGTCAGCCAGAACTACAGTGGCATATTTACCTATTAGTATGGCTGGCCTAGTCAAAGTCCAGACATTAAATTGAATTTAGTCTAAGTAAAAGGTGGTCCGAGAGGGCATAGGTGGGCTGAATACAAATACACTTTTGAGATTTTTATCTATAAAAGATTTAGAAAGCTGTTTCTCTTCTTCTTTACCAAAATGTGTTGGTCCATCACATGAAATAAGAATAAAGTATTTTAAAAGTTTGTGAGTGTGATGTAGCTTACCTTTTATAGAGACAGCTGAAAGTTGAGATGTTTGATATCTTGAGGTTTTGCTGTTAAAGGCCTGACAGCTGTAGTTTCCACTCTGATTCTTCTGAACATTGAGGAGTTCAAGCTGAGATCCAGAAGCAGACAGACTTTTTCCATTAAAGAACCAATTAAAACTGGCATTAGGTCTGGAATCAGCTGAACAAGACAGACGGATGTTCGACCCTTCTGTATATTCTTGAAAAGGTGGTTCTAAGTTGACATTTTCTGGACCATCTGTAACAATTAATATTAATTAATTCTCCACATTGATCTTATAACCAGCTTTTTCAGTGTAGTGTTAACAGCTGGTTCATTAAGAGAAATAGTATAGATATTTGAAAAATAAGCACATATTTAAAGTTTATTAGATGACCAATGTTATTACTGACATTATTAACTGATGGTGTTTTGCAAATATGATGGTGTTGTACTTAATCTGACTTTTTAAAAATGTGTTTCTCATGTTTTCTCATATAGTAAAATAGCAACAAACAACAGCCTTTAAGCTCCAATAAATGTATTAATTTCAAAATAAGTTTATCATAGTGTTGGAAAAACTCACAGCTGACAGAGAGGTGTACAGGATCACTGTTGGCACTGCTGACAGGATTGGACACATGACAGATGTATGATCCATCATCATATCTGGTCACATTGATTAACTTCAGCTTGGATCCTCCATCAGTGATCTGAACTCTGTCACTGACTGAAACCTCAGAGCTGCTGTTCATCCAGAGGAAGGAGAGAGAAGATCCAGAGGAGGAGCAGGAGAAGCTGACAGACCCACTGAACTCAATCAAGTGGGTAACGTCTTGAGTAACTTTTACATTAGAGACTCGCTCTGTGGGAGGAAAGCAAAACAAAAATCAACCAAAGACAACTTTTAGTAGAAGATAATCATATTTACTCTTTATAAATTATGTATACTGCTGAATGTTGAAAGGAGAGTTGGTGGGTTAATGAACAGGTTTATTATTCAACTTTCTAAATTGATATAAAATGTTGGAGGGATTATATTGGAAAATGTGTTTTAAGATGTCTAAAACAATTACATATAATTTGGAGGTACTTCTTTATTTGGATCAAAGTATGAAATACTGAGGTACAGTTAAACCCAAAATAATTTGTATCACTAGAATATTTAGACTTCTAGTAATCTTTTAGTTGTACCAGAATATTTGTTCTGAATGAAAGTATTGTAAATGGTTTGGAGTGGCTCAGTTAGAGTGGTGACTTGAAGTCTTTCAACCTGAAGGACTTAAATTATTAAAATTGTAACTTTTATGTCTCATACAAGTTGGTCAACAATTATAGATTAATTGCTGTAATGCAATTAAGAGTTGTTGCTTTTAAAGTGTAACTAAATGAAATTGTCTTGCTGATAAACTCTCTAACTAGCTTATTTAGGTTGCTTAGGTTATTATTTAGGTTATTTAGTTAGATTTACATTTACATTTGTGTGTAAATGTGTTTACTTCTACAATTTTCTGCGTAAACTGTCTCAGGTCTGGCCTCCATCAGTTGAAAGACTCTTAGGCAGTTAAATTTTCCTATTGGTTGCAGAGGTACTGCTTGGTCCAAATTTGTCACTCAATCTTGCGTTCAGATATAACATCTCATTCCGACACACAACAGTCCCGCCCAGTGGCGAGTCAGGACTTGGAATAGTGAGCCAAGCGTGATGCAGCGAACATTGATTGATACCGTTGCTCAGCTTTGTACATATGTGATTTGTTTGCAATGTGAACACGGAGTAGAATGCCTCTCCTCTGTTCTGACTACTGGAGATGGTATGGTGTTGAACAAATGACTATGTCAGACTAACAGCAGTGCTGAGTAAAGTAACTCACAGACAGACTCCTTGAAGATGAGTTGCAGATCGTTGTCTCCAACAACACAGAAAAAAAAAAACTAGATTCTTCACTAGTTGTTGTGTCAAAGTCACTAGAGGAGTCTGAAAAGTCGCTAAATAATTTTGTTTAATGTAACTGAACTCCAAACCCTGTGAAAGAATAAACTGTCACAAAAGAGGTATGGCCTAGTGTGGGGATAAGCGGAGGGGATGAGTGAGGTTATGATGAAAGAACCACTGCTGTCAACTAGCCCACTATATTTACCAATTTTTCAGTACCTTCTAGCCTAGTGACTTCTTTCAACAACTAGTGATAAATCTACTGGCTCTTTTTCTGTGTTGTTGGAAACTTTCATGGCGACAAGGCTTTGCAGCTCGGCTGCAGCTTGGCTGTTTGGATGTTACTCTCCCAACATCAAAACAAGATCTTGATGAAAAATTAATGCAACACTGGATGAAAATAAATCTTGTGATTTTTCAGGTTTTCCCACTTGCAAAGCATGTAGAAGACTGTAATTTTTATCATAGGTACTCTTCAACTGTGAGTGATGAAATCTAAAACAAAAATCCAGAAAAATACAATGTATGATTTTTAAATAATTAATTTCCATTTTATTGTGTGAATAAGTATTTGATCATCTATCAACCAGTAAAAATTTTGGCTCTCACAGACATGTTAGTTCTTCTTTAAGAAGCCCTCCTGTTCTCCACTCATTACCTGTATTAACTGCACCTGTTTGAACTCGTTACCTGTATAAAAGACACCTGTCCACACACTCAATCAATTAGACTCCAGCATCTCCACAATGCCCAAGACCAGAGAGCTGTGTAAGGACATCACGGATAAAATTGTAGACCTGCACAAGGCTGGGGTGGGCTTGTGCACCCCAGCAGCTTGGTGAGAAGGCAACAACAGTTGGTCCAATTATTAGAAAATGGAAGAAATATAAAATAACGCAAAATCTTCCTCGGTCTGGGGCGCCATGCAAGATCTCACCTTGTGGAGTGTCATTGATCTTGAGGAAGGTGAAGAATGAGCCCAGAACTACACAGCAGGACTTGGTCAATGACCTGAATAGAGCTGGGACCACAGTCTCAAAGAAAACGATCAGTAACACTCTACACCGTCAAGGATTAAAATCCTGCAGTGCACGCAAGGTGCCCTTCCTCAAGCCAACGCATGTCAAAGCCCATCTAATGTTTGCAAATGACCATCTGAATGATCCAGAGGAGGAATGGAAGAAGGTCATGTGGTCTGATGAGACAAAAATATAACTTTTTGGTTTAAACTTCACTCTTCATGTTTGGAGGAAGAATGATGAGTACAACTCCAAGAACACCATCCCAACCATGAAGCATGGCGGTGGAAACATCATTCTTTGCGGATGCTTTTCTGCAAAGGGGACAGGACAACTGCACCATATTGTGGGAAGGATGGATGGGGCCATGTATCGTGAGATTTTGGCCAACAACTTCCTTCCCTCAGTAAGAGCACTGAAGATGGGTCGTGGCTGGGTCTTCCAGCATAACGACCCAAAACACACAGTCAGGGCAACTAAAGAGTGGCTCCGTAGGAAACATCTTAAGGTCCTGGAGTGGCCTAGCCAGTCTCCAGACCTGAATCCAATAGAAAATCTTTGGAGGGAGCTTAAAGTCCGTGTGGCCCAGCGACAGCCCCGAAACCTGAAGGCTCTGGAGGAGATCTGTATGGAGGAGTGGGCCAAAATCCCTGCTGCAGTGTGTGCAAACCTGGTCAAGAACTACAGGAAACATCTGATCTCTGTAATTGCAAATAAAGGTTTCTGTACCAAATATTAAGTTTATTTTTTCTGGTGTATCAAATACTTATTTCACACAATAAAATGGAAATTAATTATTTAAAAATCATACATTGTATTTTTCTGGATTTTTATTTTAGATTCCATCACTCACAGTTGAAGAGTACCTGTGATAAAAATTACAGTCATCTACAAGCTTTGCAAGTGGGAAAACCTGAAAAATCAACAGTGTATCAAATACTTGTTCTCCCCACTGTAGAACTTCAGTGCATTGTTCTTAAATGATAAGTGAACAGATCTTAATGATATGTATATTGCCCACAGAGATGTTCTCATAATCTTAAATTTGCAGCATATTGTGGAGCCCTAGTAGACGATTAATGGGTGAATTTTAGCTCCATGCTTCAAATCTTTCTATACTATGGGTTGCAGTGTTGACATTTTTGTCCTTTTATGTTATTAAACTAATATGATTATTAATGTAGCCACCAATAATTGTAAAATAATCAAAATAATTTGGCCCTGTAATTGTTCTGGATTATAATAATGTTGAAAGTATTATATGGTAATCTTTTTTCCAATACTAACAGTGATTCTGCTGCTCATTTTTATAACACATATTTCTTTTTACAAGAATGTTTTTCATACCTACCATGTACAGAGACAGATGAAGGTTCAGATGTTTGATATTGAAGAGTTTTGCTGTTAAAGGCCTGACAGCTGTAGTTTCCACTCTGACTCATCTGGATGTTCGTCAGTCTGAGCAACGGACCACTACTGGTCAGCTGGTCTCCATTCAGAAACCACTGATATTCAGCAGAAGGTGATGAGTCAGCAGAGCAGGTCAGATTAATGTCTGACCCTTTCTCATAATGTTCCTTAAATGGATACACTTCTATTGTCACATTGTCTGGACCATCTGAGTGTATAAACAACAATATGTAAAGAGAATATAATTTTACTGAAAAAGTAATGATAAAGAATTCCATTTGTGCAGAAGCAATTCTTAAAATAATTACAATTATTTTAAGAATAAATATAAATTAAGTATTAAGAAAGTTAATAGATAAAAAAGTACATTAAAGTTGCAAAACTTTTCCAGTTATATTTATGTAATTGCTGCAGCAGATTTAAACATATGTTGAGCATGTAGATGAACAACTTACAACTAATAGAGATTTTTACTGGAACACTGATGGCTGAACTGGCAGGATTAGACACATGGCAGGTGTATGATCCCTGGTCATATCTGGTCACATTGGCTATAGTCAGAGTGGAGTTTTCTAAAGTTGTGTTGATCTGAACTCTGTCACTGGCTGTAACCTCAGATTTGTCTTTCTTCCAGAGGAAGGAGAGAGAAGATCCAGAAGAGGAGCAGGACAGATGGACAGAGCTGTTGAACTCAATCAAGTCTGCAATTGGTGGGGAGACACTTGCATTGGAAACTGGTTCTGTTGGAGGAAACCAAAGTTTTCATCAAACACAACAGAAAACAATCTCTTCTGTAATTATTTTCACAAAAAAAACATACAAATCTTGACATGGGAGAAATGATAAAACAATTAAACAGTATGAATTTGCATCTTGTTTATGCTGAATAAAAGCTTACTCCTCAAATAACCTTTATTATTTTCACTTGAATTAACAAGCATTTTATATAATTTTCTGGATATTTGTAACAACAAATGCATTTAAATCAATTCTAATTTGCATGAATATGTGACAATATTTAATGTCTATAGTTGTGAAAGTTTTATTCTGCAACATTTAACTCCAATTCAAACCTTGTCAGTTTTATTTTATATCCCTAATCAAAAAATATGACGTGTTGGGAACAAAGAATAGAAAACTAGTACAGCACTGAGAAGGAAAATCTCCACTCAGCAAACTCTACCATAAAATTTGATGAATTATTTACTCTGCTTCCTCTCACTTACTCTTTTCAAGGCACATTTTAGGCACATCAGCACAAAACCATTTTTGACAAAACTGCTTGATGAAAATTAATCTCACTGGTAAGTCTGAAAGCATGTAACAGGCTGGAAGCTATGTCTAAGTAACAACACAACTGATCGTGTTTCTGAGCTTTTCTGATAAAACCTAAAGTTTATTTTATTTTTTATTTTGACCAATGTCATTTTAAATGCTCTGAAGGAAATCTGTTTTTAAATAATGTAGTACGCCATTCCCTTAACTCCTTAATTCTTATTCTCACAAAATACATTTAAAATAGTTCAAAGCTCAGCATAACAGGCTACAGCTCTCACTTGTTTAAATTGTTATAAGATGGATGGAAGGTGAAAAACTGAAACTAACGTGTCAGTTTAGAGACTGAAACGTGTTCGTTGAATCTTGGTTTTCAACATTTACTCACCATAAACAATCAGTGTGGTGCGTCCTGTCCTTTGAACCACACCACCTTGAATGGTAACTGTGTAATCTCCACTGTCACTGAGTTTCAGATTCCTGAGTTCCAGAGATCCAGTAGATCTGAAGAGAGTGATCCTGCCTTCATATCCTGTTCCAGTTGTGTTTGCAGTTGTGTCTCCAATAGCCTGTGAGAGAACTATGAGTTTAAGTCCTGAACCAGAATCAAACTGCCAGTTGACCAATGAAAATGGTGTCACTGTTGGATCCAAGTTTGTTGTGAACGTTACTGTCCCTCCAACAGAGGCAATCAGAGGACCATCTGGTAACACACCAGCTCCATCAGATAAACCTGGAAAACAGTTACAAGTATAATGCAGTATTAAAATGGCTTAAAAAGTCAAAAAACAAATCTGGATAATAGAACAAAAGGTTAGCCTACTATAAAATGCTGAAAGTATACACCTAATATTTTAGGTATGTTTTAATCATTTTTGATATATGTTTAAGAATAAGGTTTAGCTGGTTGTTGGATGATCAAAAACTTGACAGAAAAAAACATTTTACTCTTACTAATCTCTTACCTATAAAAACCACAACAAAAAGCAGTCGTAACATTGCTTTGATGCAAATCTAGAGGAGTCGGTGTAGGGACAGCTCAGGACTCAAACTAAAACTTAGAAAAGCTTTGCAATGAATGGTAAGCTTAGTGCTGTAAATTATTACAGTAGTGAGAGCCGCCTTGAGAATCAACAGGATGTCCCACTGGAGTTAAAAATTGCTCGATGGCTCCCTCCTGTGGTGAATATATATATTTTGGGTGATCTAAACAAAGAGGGACAGTATATTTTATAAGTTAGACTACTTCAAAATGGGTAAAGAAAATGTCAATTTAATAAGCTTACAGAGTATTCAATAAATTATTTAACAAGTTCAAATGTCCACCCTTTTTCATTGTGATTTATTTAGTCAGATTTTAAGACTATATTAGCCAGTTGTGAAATGTAAAATTCTGGCAACCAAAAATGTCTGGCAACTACAGCAGTTGCCAGACATTTACTGTATTTTGGCAAATAAAATTTACTGTATTTTAGCATTAGTAAATTTTATTTGCCAAAATACAGTAAATGTCTGGCAACTGCTGCAGTTGCCTGACATTTGTGTCAAATACAGACATGCCAGACATGTCTGTATTTGCTAAATACAGACATGTATTTATCAAATACAGTAAAATACTGGCAGTTTTGGTTGCCAGAATTTTACATTTCACAACTGGCTAATATAGTCTTAAAATCTGACTAAATAAATCACAATGAAAAAGGATGGAGTTTGAACTTGTTAAATAATGTACTGAATAATCTGTAAGCCCAACCTGATTCCTATTAAAATTTTCTTTATCCATTTTGAATTGGTCAGAAAATACAGTATACTGTTCCTCTGTTTAGATCACCCAAAATATATATATTCACCACAGGAGGGAGCCATCGAGCAATTTTTAACTCCAGTGGGACATCCTGTTGATTCTCAAGGCGGCTCTCACTACTGTAATAATTTACAGCACTAAGCTTACCATTCATTGCAAAGCTTTTCTAAGTTTTAGTTTGAGTCCTGAGCTGTCCCTACACCGACTCCTCTAGATTTGCATCAAAGCAATGTTACGACTGCTTTTTGTTGTGGTTTTTATAGGTAAGAGATTAGTAAGAGTAAAATGTTTTTTTCTGTCAAGTTTTTGATCATCCAACAACCAGCTAAACCTTATTCTTAAACAGAGCTGAAAATAATTAAAATATACCTAAAATATCAGGTATATATTTTCAGCAAAACCTGTTCTTATCCAGCTTTGTTTTTGACTTTTTGAACCATTTTTAATACTGCATTATACTTGTAACTGTTTTCCAGGTTTATCTGATGGAGCTGGTGTGTTACCAGATGGTCCTCTGATTGCTTCTGTTGGAGGGACAGTAACGTTCACAACAAACTTGGATCCAACAGAAACACCATTTACGCTGGTCAACTGGCAGTTTGATTCTGGTTCAACACTTGAACTCATAATTCTCTCACAGACTGTTGGAGACACAACTGGACCAGAATATGAAGGCAGGATCACTCTCTTCAGATCTACTGGATCTCTGGAACTCAGGAATCTGAAACTCAGTGACAGTGGAGAATACACAGTCAGCATTCAAGATGGTGTGGTTCAAAGGACAGGACGCACCACACTGATTGTTTATGGTGAGTAGATGTTGAACGCCCATTATGTTTAATTAGATATTTTTGCTTTTTTTAATTAGAATTTTATTTCCTATGTTGTCTTTTGACATCTTGTTTCAGCCATTCGTTTTATTCAAGCCTGTACGTGTTTATATGACATCAAATTATAATAGCACATAGGTCTTGTGAATAATTAATAGTAGCATAAAATTATAGCTATAAGTTAGTTACATAATTAATTATTACCTTCTGTGTATAAATTATTGCCAGAAGTCCCATTGAAAGATTTGGGTTTCAATGGGATTTGGGTTTCTATTATTATAAGTCAAATCACAACTGTAAGCACATTTGTTTAAAACTGCCTTCTGCTCTTTCTATCCAGATGATTTTCTGATTTTACTAATGTATCTTTTAATTTATTGTATGTATTTTGTATGGTGTGCTTGAGGCACCTTTAAATAAAATGTTTTATTATTAAGAAAACTCTACTTTCTAAGCCTACATACTGAAGCATTAAGCTGAGCATGGCCTTTTGGGAAAAGCAGTCTTATGTCTTTAAAATGATCCTGATGGTTGTTTTCCCTTTCATATAATGTCACTATAAGTTAGATTTTTTGTTTCCACCAACAGAACCAGTCTCCAATGTCAGAGTCTCCCCACTAAGTGCAGACTTGATTGAGTTCATCAGCTCAGTCCGTCTGTCCTGCTCCTCCTCTGGATCTTCTCTCTCCTTCATCTGGATGAAAGGCAGTTCTGAGGTTTCAGCCAGTGACAGAGTTCAGATCAGCACAAATGAAGGAAGCTCCAATCTGACTATAGTGAATGTGACCCGAAATGACCAGGGATCATACACATGTCGTGTGTCTAATCCTGTCAGTTCAATCATCAGTGATCCAGTAAACATCTCTGTTAATTGTAAGTTGTTCATATACATGCTCACCATCTGTTTAAATCTGCTGCAGCCATTGCATAAATATAATTTTAAAGGTTCTGCTCCTTTAATATATTTTTTTCTAACTTACTGAGTAGCCTACTTCATTTAATTAATTGGTAACACTTTATTTGAAGGGGTGTGCATAAAACTGATACTGTGATAAACGTAACATAACATCTGTCATGAACATAAAGAAGTCTTTATGAATGCTTATGACAGTTGTCATGAAGTGTCATTCGATAAATAATGGCACTTTTAATGCAAAGTTGCTCTAAAAGTTGCATTGAAAGTCCATTAAAAATGCCAACTTTGCATTGATTATTAGAATTTATAAAATCTTGCAAAGTTGGCACTTTTAATTGACTTAGATTTGAATACATTTTTCAGTGAGATTAATTTCTTTACATGTTGCTGTTTCTACACTCAGATGGTCCAGACAATGTACAAATAGAAGTGTATCCGTCACAGGAACATTATGAGAAAGGATCAGATGTTAATCTGACCTGCTCTGCTGACTCATCACCTTCTGTTGAATATCAGTGGTTTCTGAATGGAGACCAGCTGACCAGTAGCGGTCCGTTGCTCCGACTGATGAATATCCAGATGAATCAGAGTGGAAACTACATCTGTAAGGCCTTCAACAGTAAAACTCTGAGATATCAAATATCTCAGCCTTCACCTATCTCTGTACATGGTAGGTATGAGAATGTTTTCAACAGCTCTACCTCTGTTTTTCATTAATAATGTCACAAAGGAATATGAGTTACTCTGCTATTAATGAGTAGAATATCTTTTCTTTTACTTATAGTGTTTTGCTTTGAAGGAGAAAAATACCAGGCAGTCTGAGACGCTTATCCTCAGTCTTTTTAAAACCAACTTTTTTACGTAGAGATACGTAGTTCAGGTCTTCTGTAATGATTCTTTTCTCTTTTGATTAAATTTCTCTTCAGTTGTACTTTATTGTCATGTATGACTTCTTTCTTTTTGTTTTTTCCACCCAGAGCGAGTCTCTAATGTAAAAGTTACTCAAGACGTTGCCCACTTAATTGAGTTCAGTGGGTCTGTCAGTTTCTCCTGCTCCTCCTCTGGATCTTCTCTCTCCTTCCTCTGGATGAACAGCAGCTCTGAGGTTTCAGCCAGTGACAGAGTTCAGATCACTGATGGAGGATCCAAGCTGAAGATAATCAATGTAACCAGATATGATGATGGATCATACATCTGTCATGTGTCCAATCCTGTCAGCAGTGCCAACAGTGATCCTGTACACCTCTCTGTCAGCTGTGAGTTTTTCACCACTATGATAAACTTCTTTTGAAATGGAAATAATAGGAACTTAGCAAATGTATTAGTCTGTTTTTTGTTGCTCTTTCTACAAAATTTGTGAAAATATGAGAAACACTTTTTTTTAAAATCAGATCAAGTAAAACATCACCATATTAATAAAACATCAGTTATCATTTCAGTTTTGATATTGAAACTCTGGTTATGATGTTAATATGGAGAATTAAAATTGATTGTTCTCTACAATTGCAGATGGTCCAGAGAAAGTCATCTTAAAATCACAATCTCAGAAATATCCAGAAGGGTCAAACATCCATCTGTCTTGTTCTGCTGAGTCCAGACCTAATGCCACTTTTGATTGGTTCTTTAATGGAAACGTTCTGTCTGGTTCTGGATATGAGCTTGAACTCCTCAATGTTCAGAAGAATCAGAGTGGAAACTACAGCTGTCAGGCCTTTAACAGCAAAACCTTAAGTTATCAGACATCTCAAGTTTTAGTCCTATCAGTAGTGGGTAAGTATAATAAAGTAAAAGAAAATGTGAAAGCAAAAATCACTACTGTTCAAAAATGGTTTAAATTATTATTTTTTTTACCTTTTTCTAATAGCTATTTCACTAGCAAGGACCATGCCACAAACCTGTACGTTTAAAGATTTATTTATGAATGCATTAGGGATGAAGGGGAGAGGGATTAAGGGGTGAGGGAATGAAGGGATGAAAGTATGAAGGGATGGACGATCTTGATTCGGTCGTCTGGGAGAATGACGAAGGGCTTGGGATGTGGACACTCTGAGTGGGGGTATGTCTTCGGGAGGCGGTTCCTCTTATTTATTCCCGAGCCAATATAGGAGCCCCAAAAGTGTCTGATTTGAATTGAGATGAGAAAGGAATGGGTTGCGAAAAATCACTGAGATTATACGGATGCGTGAAAGATACGCCGGTGATGACCGGCGAACTAAAACTTGAACCGTCTTGTAGGAGATAGCCTGAGTAGATGTTGAAGAGGCGTCTCCTACGTGAAAGAATAGGCGGAATAAGGTTTGAGAGAGAAGCTGGACTTGACTAAAAAAGCTTGGGCCGGACTTAAGTGACTGCATTACGGGATGCTGATGTGAGGCGTGGACCATGAGAAGAAATGGTTGCTGAATTTCTGATCTGAATGCGAAGATGGGCTCATATGGGTTGAGGATGGAAGAGATGAAGTAAGTGAGAGAAAGCGAACTGATCGGTTAACTACTCTGAAGACTGATGTCTAAATGTTATGACTAATACCTGACGAGTATGGGTGGATAAAGAATTATGCTTGAAGAAAGGAACAGGGGAGTCGGTTGGACATTATAGAAGACTGAGGAATCGGAGATTAGTTAATTTCTGAATCTGGAGCAGAGAGTCAGAATTTGAAGGAAATGATGGAACATCGGGGTTCTGAGTTACTGGAATGTGAGCTGCTCGAACCTGGAACTGATGCTGCGCTGAGACCTGTATGAGTCTGAATAGAGGAAAGTAAGCTTCTTACGCCGTTCGTGTCCCCAAAGTTTCGCTGCCGTAATGATGAATTCGAATGCGAGGTGAAATGGATTCTAGGCCGTTTGCTTCGTCCGTTTGTTTCTGAAATGGCTGCCGAGCCTCGGAAGGAGTTGGATGTCTTCAGGTTGAAGAGAAGTCATTGTAGGAGAGAAAACTTGCCATTTCTCGTCGTATAGAGAAAGGGATGGATGGATGAATGTGGATAGGTATAGAATGAGGATGGATGGATGAATGAATGAGTGGATGAATGAAGGGCAGGAGGGATGTATGTGAATGGATGAGCAGATCTGGATGGTTGGATGGACGGATGGATCTGAAATGGATGAATGGATGCGGGTAGAGGGATGGATGGATCAATGAATAATTTGGTGGGTGGATGAATGGATGAATGAATGAATAAATCAGTGGGTGGATGAAGGTATGTGAATGGATGAATATGAGGATGGGTGGATGAATGAATGAATAGATCAATGGGATGAACGAATGAATGAGTGAGTCAGTGAGTGGATGAAGGGATGTGAATGGATGGATATGAGGATGGGTGGATGAATGAATGAATGAATAGATCAAAGAGTGGGTGAATGGATGGAGGAATGTCAATGGGTGATGTAGGGAGGGATGGATGAAACGAGGATGGAGAGGGAGAGTAATGGTACGAGTAGTGGCTGGATGAGAGGAGTGTCGCATGAACTGCGAGAAAGACATGCAGGGGTGAATGCGGACGTACGATTCAGGTTGAAAGAGCCCGGTATGGCCCTTGATAAAATGGTAGAAAGTGGCCTGATATCTGGGCTGCGGAGAGCATGCGATGTAGATGGGAGCCTGATCTTCTAGATTGAAGAATCATGTGAAGAATGATGAAGCGATGGCTATGGAACTCAGACCAGGGACCTGGATACTTGATGTGAAGTTCCTTTGAGGTTTGCGGCAAGATGTGGACGTCCTCTACAATTCTGTTGTTGAGAGTCGTCTCTTCTGCCGTCGTCTGTTGGGGTGGCAGCATCGGAGTCGGGGACCTAGAAGTTCGATGGCCTGATGAAGATTACTTCAGTTCTGTAGAAGACTAGAGATAATTTGGATGGCTCCGGCTGAGCCGAAATGCTGTGCTTGTGTTTGGCTAAAAACCTAGAATATAGAGCACATCACTATGGTTCTAAGGTCTCTGCTCTGGTTCCCTGAAGCTCGGAGAGTAAACTAAGAATACTGCTAATAGTTTATGATCCTTGAATGGCTTACGCCGAAATACGTAAAGATTTGCTTTTGAGATGCTTATTTGAATAATGTTCGCATGATCCCCGGCCTGAGAAAGCCAAGCATCTTGGTTAGAGGTTTCTTCAGATTTGTGTTGGACAGATCGCTGCGGAGTATCTTTCCTGCCAAGGTACGACAACATTGTTAGAATTTGATGGTGAAAATGATGGTGAAGCGGGAGAGGGATGTTCTGATATGTTATTGCATGAAAGGGACAGAAGGGGGAGCTTTGATTATGCATGTTAGAGGAATGAATAACGAACAGAGAAGAAGGAAACAGAGGGCAGATGGTAGTCGGTTTGAAAATAGAGTGAAACCTAATCAATCAATCAAATTTTATTTGTATAGCACATTTCAGCAGCAAGGCATTTCAAAGTGCTTTACATAATTAAAATAAAGACAGAAATAATCAGTGAGAAAGAGAAAGAAATAAAAAAAAACAAAAAAAAACATCATTAAAACGTCAAAAAGAAATAAAAAGAAATTAAAAACATTAAAGACATAAAAACATGGAAGACATCAAAACCTGCACTCTAACCCTAATTTAGCCAAAAGCAACTCTAAACAAGTGGGTTTTAAGTTGAGATTTAAAGGGACCCAGTGTTTCAGCTGTTTTACAGTTTTCTGGAAGTTTGTTCCAAATCTGTGGTGCATAGAAACTGAATGCTGCTTCTCCTCGTTTGGTTCTGGGGATGCAGAGCAGACCAGAACCAGAAGATCTGAGGGGTCTAGACGGTTGGTACAACAATAACAGATCTTTAAGGTATTGTGGTGCCAAACCGTTCAGTGATTTATAAACTAACATTAGTATTTTAAAGTCTATTCTTTGAGCTACGGGGAGCCAGTGTAGGGACTTTAAAACTGGTGTTATGTGCTCCATCTTTCTGGTTTTAGTGAGAACCCGAGCAGCAGCATTCTGGATCAGCTGCAGCTGTTTGATTGATTTATTAGTCAGACCTGTGAAGACGCTGTTGCAGTCTTCACAATGCGGCTAAAGATAAACGCATGGATGAGTTTCTCTAGATCACGCTGAGACATAAGTCCTCTAATCCTAGAGATGTTCTTCAGGTGATAGAAGGCCGACTTTGTGACCGTCTTAATGTGGCTCTGAAGGTTCAGGTCAGAGTCCATCACTACTCCGAGGTTTCGGGCCTGATCGCTGGTTTTTAGTTGTTAAACTGAAGCTGTGCGTTGATTCGGGTTTGCTCCTCTTTACGTCCAAAGATAACTTCAGTTTTGTTTCTGTTCAGCTGGAGAAAGTTTTGGCACATCCACACATTGATCTGTTCTAAGCATCTATTCAGTGATTGGATGGGTTCAGAGTCACCTGGTGACATCGTGATGTAGAGCTGTGTATCATCCGCATAATTGTGGTAGCTAATCCTATGTCCTGTTATAACCTTAGCCAGTGGGAGAATATAAATATTAAAAGAAGGGGTCCTTGAACCTTGGGGTACCCCACATGTGACCTTTGACCTCTCTGATGAGAAGTTTCCGATTGAAACAAAGAAATCCCTGTTCTTTATGTAAGATTCAAACCAGTTGAGCACTGGACCGGAGAGTCCGACCCAACTCTCCAGTCGATTCAGTAAAATGTCGTGGTCAACAGTGTCGAAAGCTGCACTGAGGTCCAACAGAACCAGCACTGTGGTTCTCCCACAGTCTGTATTTATATGGATGTCATTGAACACTTTTACAAGGGCCGTCTCCGTGCTGTGGTGAGCACGAAAACCAGACTGGAAGGAGTCAAAGCAGTTTGTTATTGTTAGGAAGTTATTTAATTGTTTAAAAACAGCTTTTTCAATAATTTTGCTGATGAATGGGAGGTTGGAGATCGGCCTGTAATTCTGCAGTAGGGATTTGTCCAGATTGTTCTTTTTTATCAGTGGTTTGACAACTGCTGTTTTCAAAGCCTGGGGGAAAACACCTGAAGAGAGCGATGAGTTTACTATTTGGATCAGATCATTAGCAACAACAGGCAGGACTTTCTTAAAGAAATGTGTGGGTAGGACATCCAGACAGCAGGAACTGGAGCTTAATTGACTTATAATTTCTTCTAGGGTTTTATAATTTAGTAGTAGAAATTGGGTCATTTTTCCTGCATTTGTTTTGTTTGGGCACAGCAGTAGTACTGTCTTTGGAGTGGATGTGCAGATTAATCCTCTGATATTTTGAATTTTCTCTAAAAAGAAACTTGAAAACTTGTTGCAGGCGGCAATAGATTGAAGCTCAGGTGGCAACGTCATCGGAGGATTTGTGAGCCTGTTAACAGTAGCAAATAAAGCTCGAGCGTTGTTAGTGTTTTTGTTTATGACATCTGCAAAGAAAGCCTCTCTTGCATGTTTTAGTGTTGTGTGATAGTTACGTAGTCTTTCCCTGTAGATGTCATAATAAACGTGCAGTTGACCTTTACGCCATTTCCGTTCGGCCCTACGGCAGAGTTGTTTTGCAGATTGAACTACTTGTGCATTTCTCCATGGAGATTTCTTCCTACCAGTCACAACCTTCACTTTAGTGGGGGCAATGTAATCAATGATATCTGAAAGTTTGCACTGAAAATCATCCACCAACTTATCTACGTCACTATAACTTAAGAGTGAGGAAGAAGAGTAGATTTGATTAAATGTTTCTGCTGTGTTTTCTGTGAAAGTACGTTTTGTGATAGTAGCTTTTTGTCCAAGTGGGTTAACGGATAAAGAACTGTCAAAGAAAACAGCAAAATGATCCGACAGGGCGACATCAGTTACAGAGACATTGGAAATATTCACACCCTTACTGATAACCAGGTCCAGTGTGTGTCCCTGAGTGTGTGTTGCTTGTTTGACATGTTGTGTTAAACCAAAACTCTCTAATATATTACAGAGCTTTTTAGCCCCTCGGTCTTGGGGGTTGTCAACATGAATGTTGAAATCACCGACAATTATCAAACAATCGTAATCAATACATATGAGAGATAGAAGCTCATTCAAGTCCGCAAAGAAATTTTCCACATATGTTGGTGTTTTGTATAGAGTTAGTGTCAAAGTTCGTTTGTGGCCTTTTACCTCGATTCCAAGATATTCAAAAGACATAAAATTACACATAGAGATTTTACTACAGTTTATGGTATTCTTAAATATTGAAGCCACGCCTCCTCCTTTTTTGTGTTTTCTATTTTCACTTAAAACATTGTACGTAGGAGGCGTTGATTCAATTAGTACGATTGCTTCATTATTGTCATTCAGCCATGTTTCTGTCAGAAATAAAACATCAATATTATGCTCAGTGATGAAATCATTAATTAATAGAGCTTTAGAACAGAGAGATCTGGTATTAAAAGAGCCAATTTAAGTGACTTGGAGGCTGAAAGCTCTTCAGTCTGAGGTTCCTTTAAATAGGGGATCAGTCTGAGGTTTGAATTAAGACCACTGTTTTTGTATTTCTGTTTTTGTAACTGTTCTTGTAGTGATCCGGACAGGTATTGTCCTGCTACGCAATGTTGGGGGCCAGACACATTCTGGAGGAAGATGGGTGTAAAGATAACATCTGGACCCCGGTCTCAGACCTCAGAAATGCGGAGTGCTGGATCTTCAGGGAGGTCAGGGGCAGGTGGCTTAGATGAAGTGAGAGTCGTGCCGAGGCAAACCTGTTCATCCATACTAACCAGCCGGGAGGAGAAAGTGTCCGTCCGTCTTTCTCTCTGACCTGAATTCTCCACCAGCATTTTCAGGCGGCTCAGGTGAAGCCCGACTCTCTTTAGTGGTTCACTTTCTAAGAAACTCTGATCTTGTGAGTGAGTGTAGGAGCAGAGAGGGAGGGGGGAAGGAGAACGGAGGGGGAAGATGTGGGATGGGGGAAGGAGGAGGGGAACCAGTCATTCTGTTCACAGCCAATGTTTTATCAGTTTGTATTGGAATAGTTTGTTCTTGATATGCGGAGGGCTCCATCCTAGTCAGACATCCTTGAGCCTGTTCTTCTGAAGCGATGGTCACATTGTTGTTCTGGTTGATAAAATGAAAAATGTTTGCAGTGAGCAGCCTTATTCCGTGTTTGTTAAGATTGCGTCCTCCTCTTCCAAAGAGGTGAAAGCGCTGCCAGTAGATCCAGAAGTTATCGATGAAGGTCACTGAGCTGGCAGAGCAGATTTTAATCAGCCATTTGTTTATCATAAGCAGCCTGGAATGTTTTTCGTCTCCCCATTGAGGCGATGGAATTGGACCGCTGAGAAATAACTTCGTTTTTAATTTTCCCATAGTGTCCAGAAGAATATTAAAGTCCTTTGTCAGAATCTCAGATTTTTGCTTTGCCAGATCGTTGGCTCCAACATGCACAACTAAAGTCTCCATGTTTGGCTGATCAGTGGTTAGAGAGAGCACTTTGCAAGTCAAATCAGATACAGATCGTTTTCTTGGGATTGCAAACATGACTGATTCCATTTACTGCCTCATCTTCAACAATAAGCACTCTTGGCATACCTGTCATTTTCCTGGTGGTCACTTTGTCCTTCGGAGCTTTGTGCGGTGGATGCGTTGGTTTAGCCTCATTGCTGATGTTTGAAGGTGGGTTTTCACTCAGAGGCTCGTGCTGAAGTGCAGAAAATCTGTTTTTCAGTGGGATTCCAAAGGAGTCAGGATGTCTTGAGGCTCGGGCTGGTCGCTTTGTCCTTGGGAGTGGGCTCGGTGTAGTCGTTTTGGTTCCAGCTGCTTGTGTGCTATTCTTTGCCGGAGCAGATGTTGAGGTTGAAGGTTGGGTTTCGGCTCAGAGCCGGCCACGCTGATTCATCCAGGTGAGGGGTTCTCCCCGTTAGTCGTCTCATGGGATCTGCAGTGTGAGACTTTTGTTTGGCTTGGCGCCCTGAGCGATCCAGGGTGAGCTGCTTGGTGCGGGGTGTACGACCTCTCCGCTGATTTGAGGAAGAGTTGTTTCATATCCACAGGTAGCGTTGATGTCAAAGTTCACCTCCAGCCGTTGAATCTTTGTTTCTAAAAACTGAAGTCGTTGTAGAATACTGCTATTCATTTTCCGGTTTTAGAGTGAACGCTGGCGCGACTTGCTGCCGCTGCTCGCCGGTTAAATTAACTTAGTTTATGGTCTTGTGACCTAATGGACTATGCAATTGCACTAATCAGGCTGACTAACTTTTGTCTGTTCAGCTAAATCGCCGTTTTTGACAACACTGCGTGTGTACATGGACTAGCTTCCACTCTCCTGCTCTCATCTACTACCTGAGTCTTACCTGTCACTGCTCACCTGTCCAGGCTGCCGACTCCTCTTCTACAATGCCAACTAGCAGGATATATATCTGGGCTGTGCTTTTCTGGACTCTCCTGGCACTCTTTCAACAACCTGTTACAGGTCAGATCCAGTATTCTGCTGCTGAGCTCCTCCGGCTGCGGTTTCATCTACCTGCACTTTCCCCTGCTTCACTACTCATCTCGGATGCAACTTTCCTACCACGCCGGAAATACATCCACCGCGGGTCTCGTCGGAACTTCCAAGAGGACACGTCGAAACCCATACAATCCATCTGGTCTACCTCTCGTCGTCTCCGGCGTGCTTCCAACCGGGTTGTTGACCGCAGCGTGCTAGCTTGCCTAGCCCGGTCAGCTAACACTCCTGCAAAGTCTGATAACTCCTCTGTAAACTTCGGTCTGCTTAACATCCGCTCACTCACGGGCAAGGGACATCTCATCCAGGATCTCCTCACTGACCGTAAGTTTGACTTTCTATGCTTGACTGAGACTTGGCAACAACCTAATGACTTTTCTCAGCTCAATGATTCTACTCCACCGGGGTTTGTTTACGTCCGTCAACCCCGTGGCACCGGCCGGGGAGGAGGTCTCGCGATAATTCACCGCGAGAAGTGGAAAGTCTTGCCGTTGTCTGCTCCCACCTTCTCTTCGTTTGAATCAACTGTGTGTCAGCTCTCTGGACCTACCCCCACCATCATCACAACCATCTACCGCCCCCCGAAAACTAACAGTGACTTTCTGAATGACTTTGCTGCTCTTCTCACTCACCTGTCAACCCTCTCACCAAACATCATAGTATTGGGTGATTTCAATATTCACATGGACGATGGCAATAGTTCTCTGACTAAAGACTTTTCATCCTGCCTCCAGAGTTTTGGTCTCCAGCAGTTCATCAATGTTCCCACTCATTCTAAGGGTCATGTCCTGGATCTAGTCTGTTGTTCTGGTGTTTCCCCCTCTGATTGTACAGCAGATGAACTTGCCATAACTGACCATTTCCTCCTCTCATTTAATATTTGTCTCCCTCTCTCAATCACTAAGCTTTCCCGTCTTATCTCTTTCCGTAACATTAAGGATATTCATTTAAATTCTCTCTCCTTCGGCGTCAATTCTCTCATGGACAATATATACTCAACTCTAAATTCAACCACCCTTGATGACCTGGTCTCACATTACAACACTGGTCTTCACTCAATACTCAACTCTCTTGCTCCGTTAAAAACCAGATCTGTTTCTTTTGCTCGTTCTGCCCCCTGGTTTACTCCTGAACTTCGGCTCATGAAGGCCAAAGGACGGCAACTTGAGAGGCTCCACCGGAAAACTGGACTAGTTGTTCATAAAGACATTTACAAAAATCACATATTACATTATAAGGACTGTATCACTCAAGCCAAATCCTTCTACTACACTGGTTTAATCTGTTCAAATGAAGGCTCCACCAAGTCAATATTCTCACTTTATAAGAACATCATTCAAGTTCCGGACACTCTACCTTCATATTTGTGTTCAACTGATTTTTGTAATTCCCTCATGTCATTTTTTGACAGTAAAATTCTTAAGATCCACCAGCATCTCAGCTCACAACCCTCCCCCTGTCCTACTCTTGAACTTTCTCCTCCAGCCCACTCCTTCTCTTCCTTCCAGCTCCCAACAACATCAGAAATTACAACCCTTATACACAAATCCAAGTCGTCCACCTGTCTGCTTGACCCCCTTCCCACAGTCCTGGTTAAAGCCTGTGCCCCATCCATACTCCCTCTTATCTCTGCCATTATTCACTCCTCTCTCTCCACTGGAACAGTTCCTGCTTCATTTAAAATTGCTGCCATAACCCCCATCTTAAAAAAACCTGGTGCTGATCACTATAATCTGAATAATTTCCATCCTATCTCCAACTTGCCTTTCATCTCCAAAATTCTTGAGAAGATAGTAGCATCCCCACTTCACACTTATTTATCCAACAATAACCTGTATGAACTGTTTCAGTCTGGTTTTCGTCCCCTCCACAGTACAGAAACAGCTCTCATAAAAATCACCAATGACCTCCTTATGGCAGCTGACTCCGGCTTGCTGTCCATTCTCATCCTACTTGATTTGAGTGCAGCGTTTGACACTATCTGCCATACCACCCTACTCAACAGACTTTCCTCTATTGGCATCACTCAGACTCCTCTAAACTGGTTTAAATCATATCTCTCTGGCCGCACTCAGTTCATTCGGATCAAAACCTTCTCTTCCCAGCCTTCCTCTGTCACATCAGGAGTTCCACAGGGATCTGTCTTAGGGCCCCTTCTCTTCATTATTTATCTCCTTCCCCTTGGCAATATTTTTCGCAAGTATGGCATTGATTTCCACTGTTATGCGGATGACACCCAGCTCTATGTTTCCAGTAAGCCCGCCTCCAACCTCCCACCGTCTTCGCTTACTGACTGCTTGACTGAAATAAAATCCTGGTTCTCCTCAAATCTGCTTCAGCTTAACAGTGATAAAACAGAGGTTCTTCTCATTGGTACCAAATCTACTCTGGCCAAAATCAAAAGCTTCAGTCTTGTAATTGATAACTGTCCCGTTTCTCCCTCCCCTCAGGTAAAGAGTCTGGGTGTCATCCTTGACAGCACCCTGTCTTTCCAGTCTCATATTAATAACATTACCCGCTCGGCTTATTTTCACCTACGCAACATCAACCGGCTTCGCCCCTCCCTTACTCCCCATTCCACTGCCATCCTTGTTCACTGTCTTGTGACATCACGCCTGGACTACTGCAACTCCCTTCTGTTTGGTCTCACCCAGAAATCTCTTCATAAGCTCCAACTGGTCCAGAATTCAGCTGCCCGTATCATTACCAAAACCCCATCCATGCACCACATCACTCCTGTCCTGCAAAGACTCCATTGGCTGCCCACCAAGTTCCGCATAGATTACAAAATTCTTCTGTACACTTTCAAGGCCCTTTACAATCTCTCCCCACCATATCTTTCAAATCTTATTCATATTGCCATTCCCTCTCGCTCCCTCAGATCATCCTCCTCAATCCATTTCACTGTCCCCTCTGCCCGTCTCACCACCATGGGGAGCAGAGCTTTCAGTCGCTCTGCTCCCCAACTATGGAACTCATTACCACCACTCATTAGAAACATACAGTCATTATCAAATTTTAAAACCGAACTCAAAACACACCTTTTTAGATCTGCCTTTTCCACATGACACAATTGGTTTGCCTGATTTTACATAGTTTTTATATAGATACATTGTTTTGTTTTATTTATTTTTATCTACTTTTACTTGTTACATTTTATTTGTTTCTGTCACAGTTTTTTTTACTATTGTACGGTGTCCTTGAGTGCCAGAAAGGCGCCTTTGAAATAAAATGTATTATTATTATTATTATTATTATTAATGTCCTTGGGGTCGGACGGGGGCATTTTGCCCTAGTTCAACTTGGAGGTGAAGAAAAGTGAGGTAAAAATAAAAGTGAGAAAATCTCCCGGTCTTTAGGTTTGAAGTAATCCAGTTATGATGTCGATAATGTGAATAAAACCATAAAAATTGTGACTTTAAAAATAATTCATATGCAAAGTTATCAGTAAGGACGGGAGAGAGCAGGATAAGCTGTTCCTCCTTCAGCTGCCAGAGGAGACTGGATCAACCGGATGTCAGAGTAGCTGCTTCTTAGAATCGCTTCTTATTGTAAATTGCTACTGCTCAGACTGGTAGCGGTGTACTTAAAGACAAGTGAAGATGTACTACTGACCTGCTGAGGTATTATGGAGTGGACAAACTTTTTTTTTTAATTAATTAATTAATTTATATTATCATTATCTTTTTTATATATATAAATTCGAACTTTGAGAAGCTTGGGATTATAGTAATGAAATGACGCAGAAACGGTCTTTAAACTGAGAGGATACAGGCAGAGAGTGTGATACAACCTGGCTCCGCTAGGGGAGCTGTCGGTGCAGGTAGAGGTCCGAATCGGAGCGAGTGAAGGCGGAGGTGACGTCATCGAGGATGCTGTTGGACAAAGCGGGAGCCTGGGATGTTTGAACTTCGGTGGTGGTGGTGCGGTTGACTGTTGAGTTTCGGAGGAGGAACGCTGAAATGAGGATATGTTTGTGATGCTTGGCTGAGAGGCTCTGGAAGTTCGCGGTGATCCAAGAAGAGTCTGGCACTCGGGCGGAGGTCTGAGCCGGTGTCGGAAATGACGTTATCGGAGATCGTGGCTGAGGAAACCGACTTGAACTTGCTGGGCGGCTGAAAAGGATTAGTTTCTCCTGTAGAGAGCGTTGGGGGCGAGGAATTGAGACTAGGATGGGTTGATGCGCCTGCGATGCAGTGCTGAGGTGAGGAAGTGCGGGTGTTGTTTAGCTGAATGGCTCTGGGCGCTGCCCCGGAAGAACGAGCCTGCTGTCTGGCGTCTCTTGGAATGTTGGAGGTGAAGGGCGAACCTCGGACTGATGTAGGAACGGCGCTGATGAGGTGCGAGACGGAAGATGAAAGAGCATGCAGCGTTTGCTACTTGGAGCTGACTAATTGCTGGAAGAGGAAAAGAATGTTCGTGGCGGATGGAATATTGAAGAACATAGTCTGAATCTGAAGGGAAGAGCTGGGTAGCCACGTCGCTTTCAGTGGTGAGTTGAATTGTAGGCTTGTAATCGTAGCGGAAGTCACGGGTCTGACGTTTGACGAAACACGACAGACTGAGTAGAGTGGGTGAGCAGAGTCTAAATAGGCCGCTTGGAGAGTTAGAGGTGTGGTTTGGGCGTGGCCCTGCTCCCGAAACTAAGTTAAAGTATTTAACTCCACATGCCAGGTAAATGAGAGAGAATTTTTTAAACTTATCAGTTTTTTTCTAAAAAGTAGTTTATGTGAGTTTTCATCAGTATTTGTGGTTCTTCCTTGCTGTACAGCACTCATTATCACATATAAGTTTGTATTTTATTGTGCTTTCCTGTTTACATGTTTTTGTTTACTTTAATTATGTTCTTTCTTTAGTCATTCCTTGTTCTCCAGTTTGATTATGTCTCTTAGGTCCAGTTATCCTTTGTTAATTTCCTAGTCCCCAGTGTTCTTTCTTTGTCCCTGTGTCATCATCTCATCTTGATCTATTCTAACAAGAGTACAGATATATTTAAAGAAAACACTTATAAAATACAATTTTATGCTTTACAGTACATTATATTCGTTACAATATATCCCTGTCTCATCAATTTAATTTTGCATGTCATGACCACTGGGGTTCAAGAATTACCACAAAGTGTCACTCTTAAGAAAATCTCTCAAGTACCATTAATGGAGTGTGACACATCTGTCCTTTTTGTCTGTTGACCTCGACTCTGTGTTTTTACTGGCTGTCTATAACACATCACTCAGATACTGATGCCACCTCCTGTGCTCTCTGGTGCCCATTCTAGGTTTGCCAGCACTTTGCATTTATCTGCATTTGGCTGGTTTGCACTTTTTCTAAATTACACCCAAAACAGAGTAGTAATGCTAGGTGGACTGAGTGAGTGGACTTGAAATGTTACATCACAGTAATATTTCCAACAAGTAATCCAAATAATTTTCAAAACAAAGGATATATTTTTAACATATTGTTTATTTTTGTTTTCTGTTTCATTTTGTCCTCTGTAGAAGCTGCAAGTCTGTCAGGTGGTGTCATTGCTGCAATAGTGATTGCTTGCTTGATAGCTGCTGCTCTAGTAGCTGCTGGAGGCTTCTTCATTCATAAGAGAATGTAAGTTTCAAATTACATTAATTTAGCAGACAAAGTCATGTGAAAAAATTATGATGTGCTGGTAAATGTTTCAGGAACTAGTACAATGTCCTCCATTTTTTTGCAAATGTTTTGCTCTTATTTGATTTCATTTCTACGTTTGATTCACAAAGCAGTTTGCTCTAAATACATGCAGGTGCAATTTTCCCCATCAAGCCTAGAATAGGGGCGCAATTTGTAACAATTTGTTTGTACTCTATTCACCATCAAACACGTTGAATGTGAAAGGGAAAGACAAATATATTTAGTTTTACTGTTGTTATTATTTGTACTAACCTTCTGGGTCCAGTGACAAGATGATGAGCTTTCTAACTTTTATTTCTTTATAACCTTGAGTGTATTTTTATAAGTAGCAGATTGGTTGAGAAAGAGATTAATTTTACTTGTCCGGACTTTTTTCTTCAAATCTTCAACATGTTCCGGGCTATAAACTGCTATTCATTTCATTTCATTTCATTTATTTTATTTATTTCGAACAGACATTAAAAACAGTCAAAAAAGAACAAGAAAACAAAATAGAATGAGACAAACTTAAGAAATAAAATGTAAAACAAATTATTTTGCCCATGTGACATGCAATTTTATATTTTCTGTTCGAAAAGGAGTAGGTAGAAGATACATCTTATAATATCCTGCCCCTTTCATACTTGTCAATGTATTATCAATTAACTTTCAGAACATCAACAAGAGACAGCTTGTTTCCATTTTTCATTATGTTTAACTATGTACAATTATTTTAAGTACTATTTATATCATCATTTACATTATAACTATTAAACATGTTATATAGCATATTTGAAATGAGTTCTGCTTTAATCAATTTTTTAAATTGGTTTACATTTGTAATTTTTTAAACTCATCATTCAATCCATTCCAGACATTTACTCCACACAAAGATAAACAAAAACTCTTTCTGGTTGTTCTAATATGTTGTTTTTTTAAATATCCTTCACCTCTTAAATCATAACCACCCTCTCTGTCACCAAACATGTCCTGTATATTGTGTGGAAGTGTTTGATTTCGGACCTTAAACATGAATTGTGCAGTTTTAAATTTGACCAGGTCCCAGAATTTCAGTGTATTTGATTTGATAAATAACTGGTTTGGTTTCCCAGTATCCCACTTTATGTAGTATACGGATTAATTTTTTTTGTAAGACGTATAATGTCTGTAAATTTGTTTTGTATGTATTCCCCCAAACTTCCACACGATATGTTAATTATGGTACAATGAGTGTGTTATATAGAATAAACAAAGATTTATAGTCCAGGACGAAACTAATACTTCTTATAACAGCAAAACTTTTGGCTATTTTAGATTTTACTAGGCTGATCTGTGGTTTCCAGCTGAATTTATTGTCTAATATGACACCCAAGAATTTTATTTCATGTACTTGTTCTAAATCAACACTGTCTATTGATATTTTAATTGGATTATTTTCCTGTTTTTTATTGTTTCCGAATATCATGAATTTAGTTTTATCTAAATTTACAGCTAGTTTATTATTTTTGAGCCAGTGCTGTAATTTTTCCATTTCTGTGTTGACCACTTCTGAAAGTTGTTGAATGTTTTCTCCAGCACAGTAGATACTTGTGTCATCTGCAAATATAATGTATTTTATAAGGTGTGATATGTATGGAAGTAATTATGTGCCATCAGAATTTGAATAAAAAATGCATCTGAAATTTGAATGTTTTATATTTGTTCTTACTTTTTCAATTTAAAAATTAATTCAGAATATATTTTTGACCTAAAAAAATTTCAGTGTCATTATTTGTACATGTATGCAAATTTCATTTGTTAAAAAAAATTCACATTCCTATTTCAGAGATCAAATTTTCAATATATATATTTTTTCAGTGTTAAAAAATTCAACATATAAAAAAATTCAACTTTTAAAAATTCAAATGCAATATTTTCAGTGTCCTACAAATTCAACTTGCTCAAATTCGCTGTCTCAAATTCAACATCTAAAAATTCGCTGTACAAAAATGGCGAGGTTACTTCAGGTCACAGACATTAGCAATCGTTGTCAGATTTCAACACTGAGCCAATCACATGACCTAAGCGTCATATTGAAGAAATACCAGCATCACCGAGGCCAGCGACCATGGAGGCGAACGCAAACCCAACGGTGAGTCTATGCTTTCATATTTCTGTAGTACATTTTATTTTGCGCATGAACTTTGATACATGATATTAAAGCTTGATTTAAAACACGGGTTTGGGCCGTTGTTAATCTTACGCCATGTAATGCTGGCATATTAGTTCTCGCTACCCGCTAGACCTCCACCCCCTTCTCTTGGCTGTCCTACACCCAATTTTCCCGTTTTATTTAAAAAAGGAATATCACTTGCGCCAAGTCTAGAATCTTTAAAGATAACTGATGGGTGGCGACTTTCCGGGTTGTTTGTATGTTGTCTTAGGTGAGACTGAGACAGGCAGTCTTAGTAAAAGTCGTAATTTTCCAGGAGATGCTACCGCTAATGTAGAAGCTAATATGGCTGCCTTGTGTGCTTCAAGGAGGGGCTGTGAACTCTTCCGACATTAATTATAACCACAACCCCATTCTGTGCATCTACGGTATTGTTCATGTGACTTCATTTATGAATAAATTTATACATTTATGGTCATTATAGCGTCATCCAAACGGCTGCTTCTCTTATCTGACTAGTGTTGATATATAATTTACATTCTTTTACTTTGCGTTACAAAACGTCGTTCTGTTACCTAGCAACATTACAAACAACCTCCCTTGTTTTTTCATTTGATTTTAACTCATTTTGAAGAAAATATATGCTTGCAAGTACAGCTGTTAACTTATTAAAATCATTTTAATCCCCACTACTTTGTATCTCCAAAATATATCTTTGGTTACAAAGAATGTTTGAGCTATGCTAAAATTTGTGATTAATGTTGTAATTAAAAGCAAATTCTGATTAAGTTAGACACCATTCAATTCCTGAACCCCACAGTGCCTTGATAGAGGTACATTTTAATTGGATAATTTAATGTGTAGCATGTATACTATCATTCATTTAATTTATTACATAGGAATCTGCAATCAAGTACATTTTGAGTTCTCTTGATCCCTTCTTTGTGTTTTCCAGGGTGTAGATTCCCGAAATTGAATGGGAGGAGAGCGGGCTTCCTCTTCAGGAAGAGTCAAACGTCACAGTACCAAATTCAAGTTGTGCAACTGACTGACGAACAAATGGACTTAAGAGACGCAGTAAACCCAAAAGGCACATCACTGTCTTTTGGTTGTGACATTTATATTGGTGCAGTTCTGTTTTGTGAACAGTTCTTCACTCTGTGAAACTTGTCCAGTTTCAAAATTCAGCATTTATGAAATGTAAAGCTAAGTGCTGATCATATTACCACACAGGTAAAATTTGTGATTTGGAAAAGTGAGTCATAGTGCTTTTATGGTAGACATGTTAAAGAACTAAAATGTTCTAAATTTGTGAGTTGATTGTTCTTTTTTTCTCAAAAGGAACCTAGTAGGTACAGTTGTGTAGGACCTTAATTTTCTTGCATTATAAGAATGGAAAAGTTAAGTTTGTCTTATGTCATTTATTTTCTAATACTTCAAGCATAGATGAATATTCAATAAAATATTGCATAAAAACAGTTTCCGTTTCATATTTCCTGTACAAACAGTGCTGACTCAGAAACTCTGAACATAGTTACTCTAACATTTAAGATTTACAGGGATGCTTGACAAACATTTCAGGTACTTAGTCGTCACTTCAAAGAACAACTTAATGTCAAGACTGCGGTGAATGATGAACAGTATTTGTAAAAAAAAAAAAAAAAAGAAGCTAATAATAAAACGACTTTGTAATTTTACTTAATTGCCATATTGAAATGCAATTATTGAACAAATGAAACACCAATGCACTGAGTTCTCAAAGAAGACCAAAGCCAGTCCCAACCGATTTAAGACACACCGTCATGTCAGCATACAGAGCCTGGTAGGTAGAATAATGGCTTGGAAGGCGTAAACGTTCACTGCAGGTGGATGAAGTGGGCTTGTGGTTTGGTCCAGTTGACTGCACTACTTCAGGCTTCAGTTCCTGCCATGGAGCCTCCCAGCCAACCCAAAATCTCATGAGCTGGTGCAGATTGTCTGAAAATGCTAGGAAAAGTATAATTTTTTTTAGATACATGGTGAGTTTCCTGTAGATGGAATCATTCATAAAGCTGACTTTGAGATATGACTTTATGCGAATGTCTTTTCCATCTAAGAAACTAATGAATATGAATGTGATGTCCTTCAAAAATCATGCTGGTATAATACCAGCATAATACATTTGTTATTTATCATTCTCAAAATAACAAACATTGGCCAAATGTTTATACAGACATTTTACCTTCTTTGAGAAACTGATGGAGAAACCCTGTCACCTGCAGTTTCTGCTTCCAAGACATCATCGCTGTCGTCACCGTCATCACTTTGCTTCTTCACCTGTGGCCAACTGATTGACTGCAGGACCATCTGTAATTGGAGAAATAGAAATGGCTCCAAACGATCATGGAGTCTATCAAAAATATGATCCATATGTTCCTTGAAAAGAAAAAAGAAAAAAAATGTCAAAAACATTGTCAGTAAAATAAAAAAACTATTTTGAAATCAGTAGGTCGGAAATCAATTAATGTCGGAAGAGTTCACAGCCCCTCCTTGAAGCACACAAGGCAGCCATATTAGCTTCTACATTAGCAGTAGCATCTCCTGGAAAATTACGACTTTTACTAAGACCGCCTGATCAGTCTCACCTAAGACAACATACAAACAACCCGGAAAGTCGCTACCCATCAGTTATCTTTAAAGATTCTAGACTTGGCGCAAGTGATATTCTTTTTTAAATAAAACAGGGGAAAATTGGGCGTAGGACAGCCAAGAGAAGGGGGTGGAGGTCTAGCGGGTAGCGAGAACTAATATGCCAGCATTACATGGCGTAAGATTAACAACGGCCCAAACCCGTGTTTTAAATCAAGCTTTAATGTCATGTATCAAAGTTCATGCGCAAAATAAAATGTACTACAGAAATATGAAAGCATAGACTCACCGTTGGGTTTGCGTTCGCCTCCATGGTCGCTGGCCTCGGTGATGCTGGTATTTCTTCAATATGACGCTTAGGTCATGTGATTAGCTCAGTGTTGAAATCTGACAACGATTGCTAATGTCTGTGACCTGAAGTAACCTCGCCATTTTTGTACAGCGAATTTTTAGATGTTGAATTTGAGACAGCGAATTTGAGCAAGTTGAATTTGTAGGACACTGAAAATATTGCATTTGAATTTTTAAAAGTTGAATTTTTTTATATGTTGAATTTTTTTAACACTGAAAAAATATATATATTGAAAATTTGATCTCTGAAATAGGAATGTGAATTTTTTTAACAAATGAAATTTGCATACATGTACAAATAATGACACTGAAATTTTTTTAGGTCAAAAATATATTCTGAATTAATTTTTAAATTGAAAAAGTAAGAACAAATATACAACATTCAAATTTCAGATGCATTTTTTATTCAAATTCTGATGGCACATAATTACTTCCATAGATATGCTGACTTTGTCATTTATATACAAATTGAGCAATTTGGGTCCCAAGACTGATCCCTGTGGAACTCCACAAGTTATATTTAGTATATCTGACCTCTGACCATCTAATTCTACAAACTGTTTCCTTTCTCCAATGTAGCTCCTAAGCCAGTTTAATGCCACCCGTCTAATGCCATACCTTCACAGTTTTTTTAATAACATGTCATGATTGATGTTATCAAAAGCTTTTTTGATATCCAGAAATACACCAATTGCAATTTTTTTTTTTATCCATATTGTCTATAATTTCTTCTGTTATCGCCATCAGGGCCATTGAAATTGATCGGTTTTCTCTGTAACCATATTGACCATCTGTCAGAATGTTTTGCTTTTCAATGAAATTATCTAACCTTTTATTAAACACCTTTTGTAGTATTTTTGAAAATTGACAAAGAAGGGACACAGGTCTATAATTACTAATAATATGCTTATCTCCAGATTTAAATAGAGGCATAACCTTCGCTATTTTCATTGCATTTGGAAATGTTCCAGTTATGAATGACAAGTTGCAGATTTAAGTTAGAGGATCTGCAATATCATCAATTATCTTTTTTATAAATGACATGTTAATTTCATTCCAGTCCATTGATTTTTTATTGTTGCATTGATTAACTATTTCCTTAATTTCAGTTTTGTCTACAGGTTTCAGGTACATAGATGATGTATTTTGTTTATACAGATTTCCGGTGTGTCCACATCCAGTGGGTTTGATTTATATATTTGTTCAGCTAACTTAGGCCCTACATTTACAAAATATTCATTAAATCCATTTACTATCCCAGTTATTTCATTCAGGGTTTTATCGTTATAAGTAATATAGTTAGGGTGAGTAGTTTTAGAAGGATTCTTTCTTATCAAGCTATGTAAAGTTTTCCAAATTCCTTTAATGTTTTGTTTATTATTTTCTAGTATTTTAGAATATTAACCTTTCTTACATTTTCTCATAATAATAGTTAATTTATTTTTATAAGTTTTATATTTATGCTCTGCTTCAAGCGTTTTATATTTTATAAATTGTTTATATAGATTATTCTTTTTCTGACATGCGTTTTGTAAGCCTTTAGTAATCCATGGCTTATATTTGGTTTTTTGCCTGTAATTGCAAGGTACAGTTGGACAGTTTTTTTATCATAGAATGCTTTAAATATTTTGATAAATATCTCAAAAGCTTTATCAATATTGTTTTCTTCATACGACCCTTTCCAGTTCTCTGATTGTAAATCGTTTCTTAATGCTCTTATTGAGTCCTCTGATATTATTCTTTTGTATGTGATGTTAGTGACCTTATTTATTTTCCTGCAAACATCTTCTAGGATAACAAACACTGGAAGATGATCACTGATATCATTTATAAGAAGTCCACTTCTCAATTTACTTTCCATGTAATTAGTAAATATATTGTCAATCAGGGTTGAACTGTGTGTTGTTATTCTACTTGGTTTAGTAATTAGTGGATATAAACCTAAACTATGCATAGTATCGATAAAGTTAGATGCATTTTAACCATATATGGATTCAACATGTCAATATTAAAATCTCCACAGATGAAAATGACCTTTTGATGCGTCTTAGCAAACAATGTTTCCATGTAATTTGTAAAGACTTCAATGTCAGATGCTGGTGCTCTGTATACACAGCTGACTATTATATTTCTCTGCTTCTCAAACTGGATTTCAATAGTAATGCATTCAATTACTTCATCAACTGACACTGACATTTTTTCTACCACCTTATATTTGAGTTCATTTTTTATATACAAAGCTACACCTCCACTTTTATTATTCTTTCTATTTACATAATTGAACTCATACCCCTCCAGTGGGAAGTCTGCTCCTTTCTCAGAGGCGAGCCAGGTTTCTGTTATTGCTATGACGCTGAATGACTTTTTTAATTGATATAAATATTCTTAGATTTTTTCATAATTAGCATAAAGGCTACGGCTATTGAAGTGAATAATTGACATTTCTTGATCCGAATTAAAGCATTGGCTATAGTTATCATCAGTGTAGTAATGACGGTTGTCATTCAAATAATCAAGGAAATTGTTGTCTGGGTCAATATCTGTGTTTATGTTCATGTGTATATTTTGTTTTATTAATGGAATTCAGTAAGTTGATCAGAAGTTGCCTGGTTGTCCTGTTTCACTGATATTTATCCAACTCTTCAATTTGTCTGATGATCAGTACCTTGGCTTCTTCCGGTGAACCGTTTAATTTGATATAAACCTTGCAGTTTGAGGTCCATGTTGACTGTATTTTCTTTTGTTTCCTGAGAAAACGAGCTCAATTCAATCTCTGCTCTGATTTTCTTTCTGAAAACCTCAGACAGCTATTTATGTCCAACCATAGTGTTCACTCTCACCTCAGTGGTCAGAAACACGGCAGTGAAAATGTATTTTAACAGGACAAACCTCCTTCAAATGCTGAGAATTTTTATTATAATCATGTACTCTTGATGTAATATGCCTTCTTTTCTTTACTCTTTTAAGTTAGAATAACTTCAGCGGGTGTCCATATTTATTCTTCACTAGTGAGTTTGTTGTGTTAGAACATGTTAATTAAAATATAATAAAAAATAAGCAGGCTTTCATAGGGTGTTCCTATTTTTCACATGACTAAAAGCAACATGTTTCTGTTTTGTACTTTTTAAAAAGTTACCAACTACATCACAATAGATCTGCTTGATTGACTGGATGTTAACTTTAATTTGTTTCCAATATTTAGAAAAAATGTCCAAGCTCAATCAGAGTCAGGTAAAACAGGTATGTATTTTTATAGCTCTACTTCCCCCATTTCACATTGAATGTATGAATCTCTATATAATACTTTATATGTTTATATGTTTTATATGTTTAAATAAAATGTTTTGACTTGGGTCCACCAAACTCTAACAAGATGAACACTATAATGACTTGTTAATATTATACAAAAAGATGTATAGGTGGTAGCATTTCTTTTCTGAGCCTTCTCTTTTTAATGTGGAGCTCGATTTCTGTTTCATCTGATGATGTAGTTTTCTCTACAGCTGCAGAAATTAACTCAGTTCTGCAACAGGATGCTAGTAGTGTGCTTTATTTTCCCTAATCTTTATTTTCAGATTTTTCTGATATTTGTAATTTTGTCAGAGCTAAACATAATAGGTAGAAGCTGAATAGATGACAGGTCAATGAATGAATGTAGCACAGTATTTAAAACAGTAATGTTATAAAAAGTTACCTCTGACCTTTAGCATCAAAAGCAAAAAAAATCCAACTAATTTGTCTGTCATGTTTTCCAGAACAAGAACATGAATATGAGAACATGACAAACTTACATAATGGAAGGATATAAAATCTCCAGTTTTCCTTTGTTAAAAGGTGAGTTCTGAGTTATTGGCTCTGATTATTAGAAAAAGAAAGTTAGAATTTCTTGTGTTTGATTATTCTTTATTAAAATATTTACATTCATAAAACATCGCTACTTAAAGAGGATTCTTGAGGATTGTTTATCACCCATCTAATTCATTTTTCTTCATTTTCATCTTGCATATCATCAGAAATTAAGAAACCAAGGTCGTCTGTAACAATATGGAGAATTAATATTAGTACTCTACATTTATTTGGTAAATCTGAACAAACAATAGCATCTTAACCCTTGTGTTTACAAATGGGGTCCAACTGACCCCACACCCGTATCACTTGTATCAGTTGCCTCAGTCCTCGCACTCATAAGGGTTAATGTACTTTTATTTTAGATGTTTACATTTATTTACATTCTTGCAAGTTGCAATGTGACATTGGCAAAAAAAAATAAAATTACCTCAGAAACAATATTTAAAATCTGTAATGCTTTGAGTCTTTTAATTAAAAGTATGTTAATTTGTGTTACTTTGACAAAATGTGGAAAGGATGATTTACATGTTTTGCTAATTAGTTAAGGTTTAAAGTGACCATTCAATTTTAGATTGTAATTTTAAAACTTTTTCCAGAAATCAGTTATCTGTAGTGAAGCAAGAAAAGTTGCTGAGTTCTTCCTTTTATGTATATAAATTTAACATACTTTTTGTATATTGTATTTTGCTGTTGCTTAAGCTGGTAGCAGGTCTGCTTTTGAATCCGTGGCACTTCAGCTTTATTTGCTGTCAAAATCTAGAAAAAAAATGTATAATGAAGAGCTGTATTTCTAAAACCTCAACATGTTTTAATGACTGAAACTGTATTTTCAAATAAATATGTTATTGTTACTCATATTAAATAATTAAATTAAAAATGTATACTTTTTTTATCTTAATGAATTTATGAACCAAAAAATCATTCTGTTGCCCTTAATCAATTCTGTCTGAAACCTCAGAGCTGCTTTTTTATATATATTTTTTAAGAGTTTTAGATTGGTACAGTTACTTGCTTCATAATGCAGTTGTGAATGGTTTTAGAGTTTTAAACTAGGTAGGTTAGAAACAACAACCGATATAAGAAAAATTACAAAATTGAAGTATTAAGAAAATGCTCACAATGTCAACCAAAGAACCAAAAGCAGACTCAGACTTTTTACTTGTAGACAAACTGAGTTAGTAGTTATTCAGACTAGATGACTGTTTGATTAGGGAAATATTTTTTTTATCAAAGAAAACTGAAATAACCAGCAGAGGTTAAGCTTTATGTAAGGTTAAGCTTCTCAATGTTACAATACTGACAAGTATTTTTAGTTGAGATATATCTACTTAGCTTTGTATTTTTTTACCAGATGGGTGTGTATATGGGTGTATGTATGTATATGTGTATAGGTGTATGTGTATGCAGTACTTTCATTTGGCTGAGGAAATATTACTACAATTATTATTTCATTTTGTCAGGAAGGATATTGGAAACTGAACATAATGTGATAAATTACAGCTGGAAAAGGGGTATGATTATATAAGTTATACTTCTTCATACTCCTTTTCAGACTCATAATCACCGATGTGATGTGTCTTCAAGAAATTTATTATGTACTTTGTGTTTGTTCTACACTGCCGGTGAAAGGTTTGTCTGAAATGAATTACTAAATTACAATGGTAGTAAAGAGAAATATGCTGATATTTGGTATGACTAGAGAAAGAGAGAAATAGAGGAAAACATTCTGTAGTGAAACCCTGGTGAGATGGAAGCAGCCAATGTTGTCCTGTATACATTATAACTCTTCAAATAGATGTTCTTTCTTCTACAATACCACTACAAATCATGAAAAATTTTGAAATCTATTTTATCCTCTTCTGCTGAATACACCAAGGTTTTTGCTTGTTTCCAACAACTGTACAAAATGATGGTTAAAAAGTTAAAGTTTTAGAAGGCATGTTTATAAAACTCTTTTGGAAAGTATTGATTAAATGCTCCATCATTCTACACATGTTGACAGGTTTTTGTTAATACATGTTCAAATGTACATTTGATATGATCATGCTATTATTAAATTGTACCTTGTATGACAGTGTTGTGTACATGTCTAATTCCACCTGAGAAAATAAAAGGCAAATCTATTTTATCTACTGGTGATGTTTTGACCTACATTAGATGCAAAACAGCTTCCTTATTGTACCAGTGAACACTTTTCTGGTTCTGCATTTATCAGGTTTTATTATTTTATTGTTTAGCTCTTTATGACTTGACAGCATTTCCATGTTGGAGAAAATGACGACTGAATCCAAAGTTCACAAACTATGAGACCTTTTTCTGTTGTGCAATCAAAATAATGAATAAAAAAACAAATGAAACCCACTCCACGACAGCTGTATCTGTCACGATAACTTAGACAGCCAGT
Source organism: Poecilia reticulata (assembly GCF_904066995.2). Lineage (NCBI taxonomy): Eukaryota > Metazoa > Chordata > Actinopteri > Cyprinodontiformes > Poeciliidae > Poecilia > Poecilia reticulata. Next base: position 12,075,611 of record NC_088845.1, read on the forward strand.
ATTCCTTATATTTACAAAAATTAAAGAGATGGAATCTCTTAATTCCATCTCTTTCTGGCCAAAGAAAGAAAAGTTATACATTCATCTTTAGGTATTGCTTCCTTACATTTATTTAGCAGATGTTTTTTATCCAAAGTACCTTGTACATTCCAGCTGGAGAAGCCATTTATGCCACACCTCTCTGTCAGATCTTTTCTGGTTTTCTCTGCTTCATTATCAAAGATCTCACTTAATAACTGAATTATTTTCTGCCTATTTTACCACATTTTTGCAACCACCATTGTAAAATATTATGTAGATCTTCTGAAAAAGGCCAAAATTTTACTAGAAAATCACTCATAGAAAGAGTACAAATAAAGGGCAAGATAAATTAGATTTTAACTTATTTATATTTGATTTAATTAAACTTTTTTCAGCTTGCTTATACTCAGAAATAAAACAAAGAAGTCTTTGGTTATCAACTATCAAGCATCCCCTGCTAGTGGTAAAACTATGTTATTGCAGGACAAATCTGAAAGACGTTTTACTGACAAACTAGATAAAGAAATGAAGCTGCAGATTTAGCATTTGAGTCACTAAAAGTGAAAAGTTTAATAGAGATATACTGTCAAAAGTAAAGTTAAACTATTTCTTATGTTCTGGTATTAATTGAATAAAATGTGAAATGTTTTCTCCAGGATGTTTTAGACAGCATGAGGTTTGTTATAGGGATCCACATAAAGTTTTACCACTTTGTTCGAGGCTTTTTATGACTTGATGGCATTTTAGTTCAGGAGGAAGCAGCAGCTGAGTCCAAAGTTTACAGGAACTAAAAGATTGGTGTTGTAATTACGCTCAATAAATATCTCATGATAAACCTTCCATGGTAACACGTATGTAAAATAATGTATAATGTAAAAGGTCTAAAATTTTGTGTCGGAGTTGAAATGGCATAATCTATTTTATTACTGATCTAAACCACATTAGCTATTTGATTTATCTTAGAAATATATCATGCATTTTATCAAGAGGTTTTTTTTGTAATTCAAAAGTCATGAATAAATAAATGACTTTTGAGTGCCATACACTCAAAAGAGTTGTATGGAGCCTTTAAAAGGTCTAAGTCTCAGATTTGATAAATATCTAAAAATAGTTTTATGCAAAATCAAGCTTTTTCTGTTACAGACAAATGTTGAATATTTTCCATTTACGATTAAATCTTGAGAGCTAAGTGTTAATGAGAAAACAATGACAGAATAGAAATACAAACATTTGTTATTAATTCATAAATCTTTACTTTCAAGTACTTATTTACTGTCACGTTATTCAAAATCCTAGAAAAATTTAATTTAAAATCAATCTAACTACACCAAGAAGCTTGCTTTTGTAATTAAATAAGGCAGGCATCATTCGAAAGACGACAAACCGATTTAAAGAAATACAACGTTTATCTGTTTTCATTAATATTTTATTAAAGAAATACATAACTTTATTTAAATCCATGACTTTTATTTAATATCATTTTCAGTACTCAATACACAAATATTAATTGGTATTACAGCCATCAAAGCCTTCAGTTGGTAAAAATGTTTTTGTCATCTTTCCACTTTTTAATTTGGTAATTGATTAAATGATCAAATACATCAAATAAGGAGGCTTTTATGTTTTCTAGAAAAACCTGACTGCCAATTTTTAGAAAAACAAAATCTTAATTGTTTAAAAGATTACTTTAGACAATTATTTTCCTTTAGTTATTGATAGTTTTGATGTAATTATCAAAACTATCTACTACTACTAACTACTACTGGAATTATCACTGGTAAGTTTTTTTTACCACTGAAAAGATAAGATGAAAACATTGTCATTCTGTTAGTTGAAAATGTATTACCCAAATGAATGAAATATTCCACATATTCTTAGAATTGTTTTTCTCAATGTACTTTGGACACTTTGGTAAAGAGAAACATGATTTGTATCTTAGAGTAAGACGTGACTTGAGCTATAAATTGGGTCACAGTGCATTTCCATGGAACAGAATTGTTCTTTCTTTTTTTTATCAGGTTCAAGCCATAGTTACAGTTCCTCACATAAATGTTCCTGTAACAAGGATCAATGTAATACCTGCTGTATTGTCAAATAGTATCCATTACTGTCCTTGTCTTCAAAACACCAACTTAATTAGTTTATATTAGGTTTAATGCACAATAACAACATACCTACCTGTTGAAATATTTCTATTTGTTTTCTGTTTGACAAAAAATAAAATGGCAGAATAGAATAAATTAGAAATTTATAAATATTAACCACACTAGATCCTATCCTAGCTTTCTATTATTTAGAGTAATACATAAAATGATGCAATTATAATCACTGCATCAATATTGTTTTACACTTACTATTGAATGCATTAATAAGATACAAATGACAGTAAATTCATTCAAACTCGAGATTATGACTATAACTACAAAATAAAAGTAATGCTGTCCATGTCTGTCCACAAGACACAAAAATTATGCCATTTTTGTTCAGTCTTAAGATATAATCTAAATATTTTTTAACTGGAATTTATAAATAATTGCTTAAGGTTACACCAGATTCTTTTAAGTATGTAGTACGGTCACTTAAAGAAGTGCATAGTAAACTCCAGTATACTGGGGCCATTCTCTAATGCAGTGGTCCCCAAAAATTGTTGGGGATGCGTTTCTCGATTGATTTTTACCCAGAAAGCACATGGGCAAACCGTTAGTGAAACGGTCTCTGGGACTGACTAGTATATATTCCATTGATGTTAACATAAAGGCTCGTTTTGAAGTCTGCTACTTACAGGCTTCGAAGAATTCGACCTGGAATGCGGCGTTCATAACAGACACGTGTGTTCATCTGCTCTACCGCTAGCAAACAACCGTACTGATTAAATAACATAAAAGTCAAGCAGTTCCCTAAAAGTCCAACAGACTTTTAGGACTGCTACTTCTTAGCACTAAAGAAGTCTTTAGCACTTCTTTAGTGCTAAAGACGCACTAAAGAAGTGCGTCTTTAGCAGGACGCACTTCCTGCTAAAGAGCCCCCTGGTGGTTGAAGAAAAATCCACATATAAACCGGAAAATACAATATATGAAAAAATATCTGAACGCTCTCTGGTATTGTTCAGGGGCCCGTAGTTTGGGGACCACTGCTCTAATGGGTCCAGGGGACAATAGGGTGCCTCCTGAAAAGCAGTAAAAACGAATCCATGAATCCATGTTTACAATGCAAAACTGTAAAGCTACACAATGCCTTGACAAAATCAGATTATCTCTGTACACAAAGCAAGCAGCAGTACTAGATAGGAATGGTGCTAGGAATTGCATTTTTAACACGACAATAATTCAGACATTTTTCTGTTGTGGACTAACCCAGATGAACTGGAGACCATGAATAGAACCATTGAAAAAATTGGCTCAATCAAGCCTATTAGAAGGGACGGTATTGCAGGGTTAATTTTGTGTAAAGAACTTTGAAAGATTAATATCACTGGAAATACCATTTTAGATGCATTTTAGATTAGATTAAAATTTCATTTTCTTGTCAAAGATGGGTGCTACAGACTTAATACTTTTCTTCTAAACAAGGAAACTGATCCAAGTTGATGGTGCGATGGAAAGCATTAAGTAAAAGACAATACTGGAAGAATCTCCTAAATGCAGCAGAAGACACAACACTTGGTTGAGATGTTTGATATCTTGAGGTTTTGTTGTTAAAGGCCCACCAATTGTAGTTTCCACTCTGATTCTTCTGAACATTGGCGAGTTTGAGCTCAGATCCAGAACCAGGTAGAAATTTTCCACTCAGGAATCAATGAAAAATGTCCGTAGGTCTGGAGTCAGCTGAATGAGACAGATGGATGTCCGACCCTTCCGGATATTTTTAAAAAGGTGATTCTCAGTTGACTTTCTCTGGGCCATCTGTAATTGTAGAGAACAAGGTGTCTAACTTGATCTGAATTTTTTAAAATGTGTTGCTTATATTTTTCCAAATAATGTAGAAATAGCAACAAACAACAACCACTAAGCTCCAATAACTTTCCCATTGTTTTGCTCTATTTCTCTCCTTTTCCAAAATGTGCTGCTTTTGTTGGTCTATCTATCACATAAAATACAAATAAAATATTTTTAAAGTTTCTGAGTGTGTTGTAGCTTACCTTCTACATGGATACCCTCTATAGATATGGCTGAAATTTGAGATGTTTGATATCTTGAGGTTCTGCTGTTAAAGGCCTGACAGCTGTAGTTTCCACTCTGATTCTTCTGAACATTGAGGAGTTCAAGCTTAGATCCAGAACCAGACAGAACGTTTCCATTAAAGAACCAATTAAAACTGGCAGGAGGTCTGGAGTCAGCTGAACAAGACAGACGGATGTTCGACCCTTCTGGATATTTCTGAGAAGGTGGTTCTAAGTTGACATTTTCTGGACCATCTGTAACAATTAATATTAATTAATTCTCCACATTGATCTTATAACCAGCTTTTTCAGTGTAGTGTTAACTTAACAGCTGCTTCATTAAGAGAAATAGTACAAATATTTGAAAAAGAAGCACATATTTAATGTTTATTGGATGACCAATGTTATTACTGACATGATTAACTGATGGTGTTTTGCAAATATGATGGTGTTGTACTTAATCTGACTTTTTAAAAATGTGTTTCTCATGTTTTCTCATATAGTGAAATAGCAACAAACAACAGCTGTTAAGCTCCAATAAATGTTGTATTAATTTCAAAAGAAGCTTATAGTAGTGGTGAATAACTCACAGCTGACAGAGAGGTGTACAGGATCACTGTTAGCACTGCTGACAGGATTGGACACATGACAGATGTATGATCCATCATCATATCTGGTCACATTGATTATAGTCAGCTTGGATCCTCCATCAGTATTAGTTATCTGAACTCTGTCACTGGTTGTGATATCAGAGCTGCTGTTCATCCAGAGGAAGGAGAGATAAGATCCAGAGGAGGAGCAGGAGAAACTGACAGACCCACTAAACTCAATTAAGTGGGCAACGTCTTGAGTAACTTTTACATTAGAGACTTGCTCTGGGTGGAAAAAACAAAAAGAAATGAGTCATACATGATAATAAAGTACAATTGAATAAAAAATCAATCAGAAGAGAACATTATTACAAAATGACACTACGTATTTCTATGTAAAATTCAGTTTTATAAAGGTTTTTAGGACAAGTGGCTGAACCTTTATCATGACATTTTGTTCTCCACAGCCAAGCAAGCACTGTCAGTGTTCAGTAAAAGAACATATTTTACTAGTGTAGCTGTTTTTGCTTAGTGGAATTACTATCACAGAGTAGATGTACAGCAGCGTTTGAAAAAAATTTGCAAACCTACCATGTACAAAAATGGGTAAACGCTGAGATGTTTGATATCTCAGAGTTTTGCTGTTAAAGGCCTTACAGATGTAGTTTCCACTCTGACTCATCTGGATGTTCATCAGTTGGAGCAACGGACAGCAACTGGTCAGCTGGTCTCCATTCAGAAACCACTGATATTCAGCAGAAGGTGATGAGTCAGCAGAGCAGGTCAGATTAACATCTGATCCTTTCTCATGATGTAACTTTGATGGATACACTTCTATTTCTACATTGTCTGGACCATCTGAGAGTAAACATGAAAAATAATGTGAAGTAGATGAAGAACTAGACAATAATGAAAATACGGTATATCTTATTAACGGGGACTCAAATGTTCTATACTCAAAGTGATTACCATGAACCGCTAAATAATGTAAGTTAAAAAAGAATGGTTAATTTACTGCAAAAAAGCTGGCAAAATTGTGACATGATGGAATCGTTTTGTATTCTGTCACAATTTTTTTTATTTTTGTTGAACTCATGAAAACACAGTAAAGTGAACAGATCTCTGGTGTTTGCATGTGTCTTTCTTAATATGCAAATATGATCACAAATAGAAACTTACAGACAACAGAGATGTTTACTGGATCGCTGGTGATAGAACTGACAGGATTAGACACACGACATCTGTATGATCCCTGGTCGTATCGAGTCACACTGACTATAGTCAGAGTAGATCCTCCATCAGTATCAGTGATCTGAACTCTGTCACTGGTTGCGACCTCAGAGCTGCTGTTCATCCAGAGGAAGAAGAGAGAAGATCCAGAGGAGGAGCAGGAGAAACTGACAGACCCACTGAACTCAATCAAGTCTGCACTTAGTGGGAAAACTCTTACATTGACTGGTTCTGTTGGTGAAACAAAAAGCTGCTGTCATCAAAAAAGAAAAATGATGAACAAACTATAACAATCATGAACTAATTTATTTGAAATCTTAGCACGAGGAGAGGTGATATAACATTTTGACAGTATACATTTCTCTTATTAATGCTGAAAAAAACCTTTAATTTTCAAATAACCTGATCAAAGTTTGTGGTTTTCACTTGAAATGACAAGTAATATACTTTTCTGGATTTTTTTAGACAAAAACCAATACTTGAAGTAAATTAAATTGTTTTAAATCTGCAACCTAATGCATAAGCTTTACAATAGTGAGATTTTAAATATGCTGCAATTAAATCCACTTTTAAATCAACTAACATAAAGCCATGCCAGTTTTATTGTGAAGCCCAAATCAAATAACATTACATGTTGAGGTAAAATACACAAGAAAACTTTCTGCAGTGCTAACAAGGAAAAATCTTCAATCAGCAAACTGCAATGAAAGTTGGAGGAATTATTTACCCTGTTCCCTCTGACTTATTCTTTTTAAGGTTCTTTTTACCTAAGTCAACAGAAAATTATTTTTGCAAAGTTGCTTGATGAACATTAAGTGTTGATAAGTTTGAATGCATGGAGCAGGCTGAAAACTACAACACACTGACCATGTTTCTGTGCCTTTCTAATAAAACTCAAGTTTTTAAATGTTCTGAATGAAAGCTCATTTTAAATTATGTAGTAGACCATTTCATAAATGTATTCATTTTTGCTGCCACGAAATACATTTAAAATAGTCCAAACTTCAGCATAATAGCCTACAGCTCTCATTTGAGTGGGGTGCATGAGATGGGTGGAAGAAGACATACAGATAAGGATAAAACAGTAAAGTAAATTGGAGTAAAACTTTAGAGACAGAAACATGTTTATTTAATGTTGGCTTTCAACATTGACTCACCATATATGTCCAGTGTGATGCGTCCTATCTTTTGATACGGTCCATCTTGAATAGTTACTAAATAACCTCCACTGTCACTGAGTTGCAGATTCCTGAGTTCCAGAGATCCAGTAGATCTGAAGAGAGTGATCCTGCCTTCATATTCTGGTGCAGTTGTGGTTTCAGTAGTAAGCGAGAAAACTATGGGTTTAGGTGCTGAACCAGAATCAAGCTGCCAGTTGACCAATGTAAATGGTGTTTCTGTTGGATTCAAGTTTGTTGTGAACGTTACTGTCCCTCCAACAGAGGCAATCAGAGGACCATCTGGTAACACACCAGATCCATCAGATAAACCTGAAAAACAGTTACATTATTAAAAATAGCATAAAAAGTTAAAAAGCCAATCTGGATAAGAGCAAAAGGTTAGCAGACTAATGTTAAGTAAATTTGAATCATTTTGAGCTCTGTTCAGACCCTGCTCAAGGACCATGTTTAGATCATGTTGTTAGTTTATTTTTTTAAAAAATTATTAAGGCTTGAATTTATTTTCAAAAACATTTTACATTTTACTAATTTCTTACCTGTAAAAATGACAACCACAATAAAAAGCAGTTGTAACATGGCTTTTACGTAAATCTGACTGTGAGGACAGCTCAGCACTCAAACTGAAACTTTAAAAATCATTGCGATGAATATTGGTAAACTCTTCTCGGTGTAAATTATCACAGTAATAAGATCTGCCCACTTGAGTTATAAGGTTGCCAGAGAGCGCCCTCCTGTGGTGAATAACGTTTTTGTGTGATCTAAACAGTCTTATTCTTGAAAAGAGGCATAAATGTCAATTCAATAATTATGAGATAAACTTACAAAGAACGTAATACATTTAACAGGTAGATTTAAATCTCTTGTATGGTGCTTTATGTAGTTGACTTTTAAGCTTGTATTACACAGTATTTGAGTATTTGTGTTTTTAAGAAGTAGACATTTTTTGAGTTTATTCTTTCACAAAACTGTTCTCAGGTTCTCCTAAAACTACTAAACAAATTCTCATCACAACTAAGCTGAAATTACTGCAAATATTCACAAAAGACTATTAAGAGTTAAATTTTTATTTTACAATTTCTAAGCTAAAAATTATTAATTTACCAGGTGTTCATTCAAAGTATCTGTTTTCCCATAAACAGTTGTGTGAATTTTGATGTTTCCTAAATGCATTAATAAAAATCCAAGGAAGAAGATGGTCTATAATTCAGTCCTTTATTATAGAATCACTTGCTACACAGCTATTCCATGAGAAATCTGGTTTAAGACTAAATGATTTAAGAACGTTTGATATTTCAAATAAAGAATGAGCATCTATTCAATTAAAAATCATACACTGCGTGAATATGTTTGAATACATGTAAATCATAAGGTTTATTTTTCATTGTATAAAATGCTGAGAGAGAACCAGAGAACCAGGGGCCTCATGTATAAAGTGTGCGTAAAAAATGTGTGGCGCCATATTTTACACACTCATTGAAATGTGTAAAAATGAATGTGGCCTGAAAGTTTGCATAAATATACACAAACTTTTTACCTGCCGTGGCCACAACCATGCAAACGTTTTTTGTGGACAATAACAAACTACAAAGCGCCAAAACTCACCTAAATACACTGAGACCTGACTACATTCAGTGTTTTTTATAACAAGAAGCATCCACCTGATGCTTTTTCGTGATTTTCTATTTTCTTGGTTAAACTTAAACAAAACTGAAATATATTTATCCTCAGACAACACACACACAAATTGAATTAGATTTTCTTTCTTATAAAATAATACCATTACAAAACAGATAAAATGTAAAAATCCATTTTATCCTCTTCTGCTGAACAATCATACGCCACGTTTTTTGTTTGTTTCCAACAACTGTACAAAATGAGGGGAAAAAGATCAAGTTTTAGAAGGTATGTATTTCAAACTCTGATGAAAATATTGATTTAATGTTTTACACACATTGTCAGGTTTTTGTTGATGCATGTTTAAAAGCACACTTGATATGACCATGCTATTGTAAAATTGTATCTTGAAATAAAACACACAAATTGGCTGGGTGATTGTTCACAGTGTTGTGTACATGTCTAATTCTACCCGAGAAAATAAAAGGCAAATCTATTGTAACTGGCAACATTTTGGCCTACATTAGATGAAAAACATCTTCCTTATTATACCAGTGAACATGTTTCTGGTTTTGTATTTATCAAGCTGTAAGATTTTATTGTCTAGCGATTTATGACTTGATAACATTTTCATGTTTGATAAGATGATGACTGAATCCAAAGTTCACAAACCCTCTGAGTTCTGCTAAAACTTTGTTTCATTCAGTTTTAGTTTTGGGAACATTCATGTTTTTCAGAAACTTAATGAAGTTAATTGATGCTTTAATAGTAAAAATATAAAGAATGAATTGTTTATAATATACTACGCACTTAGTATATTACTAAATGTTTACTAATATTGCAAGGATCTACATTATACAATTAGAATGTTAATAAATGTTTAGTAATAGTAATTCTGTTACAGATTTTTATCTACAAACATTTTTCTGTTATTAAATCAAAAATAATGTATAAAAAACAAATGAAAGCCAACACACTTAACAATTGTCATGTCATGTCAGATTTCAGTAAAGGTTCAAAATGATTGAGACTGTTAGTTTTCTAAAAGTAGCGATGTAATCTTTATTTACAGTGAAACTGGCAATGCATCCTTAAAAAAAATTACGCATTCAACATTAAAGTAAGCATTTTATCCATTGGTTTTTTCTAAAGCATCTTCAACATTTCAGCTGGAGAGGTCTTATCTTCCACAGCTCTTCCTCAGATCTTTACTTTGTTTCCCTGTTTTATTATGGAATATCTCACTTTAGTGAATTGTTTTCTTTGTATTTTATCACATTTTTGCAATAATTATTGTAGAAGTTGATGTAGATCTTTAGCAAAAGGCCAACATTTAACTAGAAAATACTAATAAAATGGTACAAATAAAAGGCCAGATATGTGAAGATTTACTTTTATGACATTTGATTAATGAAGTTTTTCTTTTTGCTTAAACTTGAAAATAATTAAATCATTGGCACAAACAAGAAGGCTGTGGTCATCAGCTATCAAACATCACCTCCCAGTGGTGAAACTCTGTTATTGCAGGACAAATCTGGACTGTGACACAAACTCTAGTTAAAAAAAATCAAGATGATGAGTTGACATTTGAGTCACTAAGTTGAAAAGTGTAATAGAGATATACTGGAAAAGGTGACGGTAAACTATTTCTTATGTTCTGGTATTACTTGAAGGAAATGTGAAATGTTTTCTTCAGGATGTTTTAGACATTATGAGGTTTATTATAGGGATCCACATAAAGCTTTTGCCACTTTGCATTGAGACTCTTTATGGCTTGATGGCATTTTAATTCAGGGGGAACCAGCAGCTGAGTTCAAGGTTTACAGGACTTAAAGGACTGGTGCTATAATTATGTACAATAAATGTGTATGACTAAAATTTCCACAACACGCACACACACACACACACACACCCCAACACACACACACACACACACACACACACACACATATATATATATATATATATATATATATATATATATATATATATATATATATATATATGTGTGTGTGTGTGTGTGTGTGTGTGTGTGTGTGTGTGTGTGTGTGTGCGTGTTGTGGAAATTTTAGTCCACAACACGCATATATTTTATGCTGTGGAAATTTTAGTCCACAACACGCATATATATATATATATATATATATATATATATATATATATATATATATATATATATATATATATGACTGTATGGGTAAGTCACCAGTCTTCCACTCGGGAGACCGGGGTTCGAATCCAGGCTGGGGCAACAAGTTACAACAGTGCAATTGAGCTATCAGTGTGGGTCCTTAGGCAAGACCCTTGGAGCTATACAGCCTTCCTCATACCATGGGAGACATTGATAAGCACGACATGCCGGCTCAGATGTCGCCCGGTCTGCGTCAAGGTGCTGGGGAACCAGAGCACCTTGATGAAAAGTGGGCTACTGGAACAAGACGGAAATGGGTGATAGGTGAAAACATGGATCTGTTGGAATGCTACTACTCAAGTAATCCTAGTCAGGGGGCTACATGCAAAGACTGTGGGAGGAATGGTTAGTTCGACATCCTCAGTCGACACTAACTTCTAAACAACTCGTAGCTCAGTGTTCCAACATCCGCAAACGGCAACTGCTGTCACAACGTGAGACTGACGAGTGCTACGGCAAGGGGAAGGAGCCAGGATGCCAGGTCAGAAGGGAGTCAACTACAACTCCCCGCCCAGAGACTGGATATGTAGCCCCAGTAATGAACGAACCATCTGAGCTGAACGAGGCAGCAACTGACCTGAGAGAGAGATGTGAATGCAGCATTGAGAACGTGATCCTTGAGATGCTTGGTTATAAGAGCAACCATGAGACCCAATACCCACCATGGAAAAGACGGTTAGAGGCTAAGATCAAGATAACAAGGAAGGAAGTGATCCTTTAGAAAATATTCAGTTTCAACTTCTAAAACTTGATTGTTGCTCAGTTTTAATTTCTAAAGCTATTTCTTAAAGAATCCCAAGTGAACGATTTGTTAATAATTAGTAAAGGAAGGTTTGTCAGTTTCACTTCCTGTTGTTGCTGTTGTCAGAACATAAACCAAACAGTAGTCAGTCAGGGAAAGACGTGCTGCCTTACACTCAATGAAATAACATGAAAACATCCATTTTATTCTTCATCATCCCTGGAATTATCACAGGTACGTTTTGATCACTAAAACTATAAGATGAAAAGATCTTTATACTATTGGTTAAAAACTTACAGTCTTACAGTAAATCTGATTATATGCACTGTTAATTGCTGAGGTTAGTGTAATTCTTTAAATGTGTGACATGAATGAACTTTAATTTACTCAACCTAATGAGAAAACATCTAATATGCAAATTCTGTTTACATGTAACACAAGCTGCAGAAAGTCAGATCAAACAACAATGTGAATTTCAATATTCAGTGTTTTAAGAATCCGTGTATCTTGCAAATTATTTTTAACTATTATATTTTTATGTACAAAAAATGTTATGCCCTTAAAATATTTGATTTATTGATTGATTGGTTTTAAAATTTCTGTCCCAATTTGTTGAGAGCTTCAGTACTGTGGAACTGAAGGGCTGACAGATCTATGAGAAATTAGAGGGTCCTGCTACTTGATGTTGACAAAATACCAGCCATACTATTTATTTGAAAAACAAACAAGGAGAGAAACTAAAACGTACAAATATTGAAAAATTGAATAATGTGAGTACAGATGAGGAGAAGTGGTCAGAAGACAGTCATGATGAAAATTAATACTCCATTCTTTGTGTATTTTTGTGTGTGTTTAATTATCACTGAATTACTTTATTAACATTTTCCCTCAGGTTTATCTAATGGATCTGGTGTGTTACCAGATGGTCCTCTGAATGCCTCTGTTGCAGGGACAGTAACATTCACAACAAACTTGAATCCACCAGAGACACAATTTTCATTGGTCCAGTGGCAGTTTGATTCTGGTTCAGGACTTAAACTCATAGTTATCTCACTGTCTACTGGAGACACACCTGGACCAGGATATGAAGGCAGGATCACTCTCTTCAGATCAACTGGATCTCTGGAACTCAGGAATCTGAAACTCAGTGACAGTGGAGATTATTTTGTAAGCATTCAAGATGGAGATAATCATAAGGCAGGACGCACCTCACTGGACATATACGGTGAGTGGATATAAAACCCCAAAGCATAATTACTACACTTTAGCCATAAAATGTCTAATTGGACTTCTTTTGAATAGTCTGGCATATAATTAAAAGTAGCATAGAAATACAGCTAAAAGTTAATTGTGTAATTAATTGATAGAACTGCTGGAATGTAAGGAATCTATTATTCGACATAAGAAAAATTGCTCCATAAACCCAAATGCAATAAATTGATCATTGTGCTTTTCACATTTCTCAATTTGTGAAAAGCAGTCTAACGTCTTTGATTTGATTCTGATGGTTGTTTTCCCTTTCATAGATATCCACTTTAAGCTGGACATTCTTTATTTCCTCCAACAGAACCAGTCTCCAATGTCAGAGTCTCCCCACTAAGTGCAGACTTGATTGAGTTCAACAGCTCAGTCCGTCTGTCCTGCTTCTCCTCTGGACCTCATCTCTCCTTCCTCTGGACGAAAGACAAATCTGAGGTCACAGCCAGTGACAGAGTTCAGATCACTACAAATGAAGAAAACTCCACTTTGACTATAGTGAATGTGACCAGAAATGACCAGGGATCATACACATGCCATGTGTCTAATCCTGGCAGTTCTATCATCAGTGATCCAGTAAACATCTCTGTTATATGTAAGTTGTTCATCTAAATGCTCACCATCTGTTTAAATCTGCTTCAGTCATTATATGGATATAATTGGAAAAGTTATTTTCCTTTAATATATAATTCCCTTCTCACCCTCCGCGGGTGGTCTGTTTCATCCTCTGAGCTCGGGTCCTCTACCAGAGGCCTGGGAGCTTGAGGGTTCTGCGCAGTATCTTGGCTGTGCCTAGAACTGCACATTTCTGGACTGAGATGTCTGATGTTGTTCCTGGGATCTGTTTGAGCCACTGCTCCAGTTTGGGGGTGACTGCCCCGAGGGCCCCGATGACCACAGGCACCACTGTGGTCTTCACCTTCCAGGTCTTTTCCAGTTCCTCCCTGAGGCCCTGGTACTTCTCCAGTTTCTCATGCTCCTTTTTCCTGATGTTGTAGTCACTTGGTATTGCTACATCCACCACAACGGCTTTCCTCTGTTCTTTATCCACCACCACAATGTCCGGTTGGTTCGCCATTACCATCTTGTCTGTCTGGATCTGGAAGTCCCACAGGATCTTAGCTCGGTCATTCTCCACCACTTTTGGGGGTGTTCCCCACTTTGATCTCGGGGCTTCCAGTCCATATTCTGCACAGATGTTCCTGTACACTATGCCCGCCACTTGGTTATGTCGTTCCATGTACGCTTTCCCTGCCAGCATCTTGCACCCTGCTATTATGTGCTGGACTGTCTCAGGGGCCTCCTTGCACAACCTACACCTTGGGTCTTCTCTGGTGTGGTAGATCTGAGCCTCTATTGCTCTGGTGTTTAGGGCCTGTTCCTGGGCGGCCAGGATGAGAGCCTCTGTGCTGTCCTTGAGTCCAGCTTTCTCCAGCCATTGGTAGGTTTTCCTGACATCAGCCATTTCAGTTATTTGTCGGTGGTACATCCCATGTAGGGGCTTGTCCTCCCATGATGGTACTTCCAGCACCTTGTCTTCTGTTCCCCATTGCCTGAGACATTCGCTGAGCACATCGTCCGTTGAGGCTTTGTCCTTGATGTATTTATGGATCTTGGATGTTTCATCCTGGACAGTGGCTCTCACACTCACTAGTCCTCTGCCTCCTTCCTTACGGCTCGTGTACAGTCTCAGGGTGCTGGATTTGGGGTGGAACCCTCCATGCATGGTTAGTAGCTTCCTAGTCTTAACATCTGTGGCCTTCATCTCTTCCATTGGCCAGCTAATTATTCCGGCAGGGTATCTGATTACTGGTAAGGCATAGCTGTTTATTGCACGGATCTTGTTCTTGCCATTGAGCTGGCTTCTCAGGACTTGCCTTATTCGTTGGAGGTATTTGGCTGTGGCTCCTTTCCTTGTGACCTCATCGAGGTTGCCATTTGCTTGTGGTATTCCCAGGTACTTGTAGCTGTGCTCTATGTCTGCTATTGTTCCTTCTGGGAGTGAGACCCCTTCTGTGTGGGCGACCTTCCCTCTCTTTGTAACCATCCGACCACACTTCTCTAGTCCGAATGACATCCCAATGTCAGTGCTGTAGATCCTGGTGGTGTGGATCAGTGAGTCGATGTCTCGCTCGCTCTTGGCGTACAGCTTGATGTCATCCATGTAGAGGAGGTGACTGATCGTGGCCCCATTCTTGAGTCGGTATCCGTAGCCAGTCTTGTTGATGATTTGGCTGAGAGGGTTCAGGCCTATGCAGAACAGCAGTGGGGACAGAGCATCTCCTTGGTATATGCCACATTTGATGGACACTTGTGCAAGTGGTTTGCAGTTGGCTTCAAGGGTGGTTTTCCACAGCCCCATCGAGTTTGCAATGAAGGCTCTTAGAGTCCTATTGATGTTGTACATCTCTAAGCATTCAATGATCCAAGTGTGTGGCATTGAGTCATAGGCTTTCTTGTAATCAATCCAAGCGGTACACAGGTTGGTGTGTCGGGTTTTGCAGTCTCGGGCGACTGTGTGGTCTACAAGGAGTTGGTGTTTGGCTCCTCTGCTATTTATGCCTATGCCCTTCTGTGCCTTGCTCATGTATTTATCCATGTGCCCGCTTATCTTAGCCGCTATGATGCCTGACATGAGCTTCCATGTTGTAGAGAGACAGGTTATTGGCCGATAGTTGGATGGGACTGAACCCTTCGAGGGTTCTTTCTGTATCAGGATTGTGCGCCCTTGAGTTAACCACTCAGGGTGAGTCACATTTTGTAGTAGCGGGTTCAGTTGAGATTCCTATATATAGGTATATATATATATATATATATATATATATATATATATATATATATATATATATATATATATAGAGAGAGAGAGAGAGAGAAATATATATATATATATATATATATATATATATATATATATATATATTTTTCTATCTATTAACTTTCTTAATACTTAATTTTACCTCATATTGTAATTATTAAGAATTGCATCTCCACATATATTAATTTTCTTACTTTTCAGTGCGATTAATTTCTTTACATATTTGCTGTTTCTACATTCAGATGGTCCAGATAATGTGACAATAGAAGTGTATCCATTTAAGGAATATTATGAGAAAGGATCAGACATTTATCTGATCTGCTCTGCTGACTCATCACCTTCTGCTGAATATCAGTGGTTTCTGAATGGATCCCAGCTGACCAGTAGTGGTCCGTTACTCCAACTGATGAATATCCAGATGAATCAAAGTGGAAACTACAGCTGTCAGGCCTTTAACAGCGAAACTCTGACATATCAAATATCTCAACCTTTATTTGTCTTTATATGTGGTAGGTATAAGAATGTTTTCAACAGCTCTACTTCTGTGTTACATTAGTAATATCACTTAGCATGATCAGTTACACTGCTATTAATGAGTAGAATATATTTTCTTTTACTAAACAGTGATCGTGTTTTGCTTTGAAAGAGAAAAACACCAGGCAGTTTGAGACATGTGTCCTAAAAGCCTTTTTTGAAAATGACGTTTTTGTAGAAATATCTACAAAAAAAGACACCAAAGAAGACCTGGACAATCTCACTGTGTTAAACCAATCCTGATCCAGAGACTATTTTAAAAGTGCTGAATGAAGGAGAAAATTTACTAGACAGATATTCTGTATCCATTTTTATGGATACAGTATATCTTTTCTATATGTTCTATATGTTTTCTACTTTGTTTTAGATGCTAGTAAACATAGAGGTCTCGTTGGTGGAGCCATTGCTGGAATAGTAATCACATGTTTACTAGTTGTTGCTGCAGGAGTAAAAACCAAATAATGTAGAAGAACTCATCTTTTCAATGCTATTCCAGTTATGATGCATTAACTAATCTAAATTCTGCTCTAACCAATACTGAGTAATACATGTTGAAACATATCATGAGAAATTAGAATTTTAGTTTTTTATTAGACGCAAGTCCTAGTCTTATAAACATAAAAACTGTAATATAACTTTTTAATTTAAATGATAAGCAACACAAATTAAAAATGTAAACAAAGTATACAGAACTCTTCTGAAGACCTTCAGCGGACACTTCATTGCCATGTTGGTATTTTGTTTTCTCGTATTGATAAGATTGCCAACACTTTGCCAATGTGTAACAAATACAATGTAACTGCTATGTCTATTCATAATTTCATTGTGATAAAAAATTATCCAAAATATTTTTCAAAAACCTGCTTTCTTGTGTTTTCTACTTTATTTTAGATGCTAGTAAACCTGCAGGTCTCGCTGGTGGAGCCATTGCTGGAATAGTAATCACATGTTTACTAGTTGTTGCTGCAGGAGCTGCTGGAGGATATTTCATCTACAAAAGAAGGTGAGTTTCTTTATGTAGCCAACAATACATTTTATATGTTGAGCTTTTTAAACTACATTAGAGCACAGTTTATGCTAAACTCTGATTAACATCACATAAGTGTGACACGGTCAGGCACTGATGGACTCAGGGGCTGAACAGTGAATACAAAACGGGTGTTTATTAGGAAATAAACTTATTCTTAGTCAGACAGGCCAGGGTCAGAACCAGGGAATCCAAATCAGGGTTAGGCAGTTCCTGATCTCAGGGTCAGACAGACAGGGGGTCAAAGCCAGGAGGTCCAAATCCAGTGGAAAGGGTCAGGATCGGGGACAGGAGAGGCAACTAGACAGAAGGAAGAGACAGACAGGTTAGTTACCGGGCAGCTAGCTCAAGTTTCTACGGCAGGCCTGAAGGTGTTAAAGGTGAGGGTTTCACAACAATCTGACACCGTACAGGGGGAAGTCTGTCCTTATGTGGCAGCAGCTGGAGATCAGGGTGATGATGATCAGGTGTGAGTGGTCACAGCTCAGCAGCAGCTGTGACAAAGTATTCTCTCAGTTATCCATATTTATTACACGTTTCCTTGAGCATGTCCTCTTGTATGTCATATGGTAGGTATGCCAATGCAAATTATCCTACCTGCTTAATAAAATTTATTATTTTACATTCCAGAAATGAATGAGGATGAGTATGTTTATTAAGTCATTTTAACAATATCTTTTCTCTGAATGTGGGCTTTTTAGAGAAAATATCGAACCTGCACCACATCCAGTCACAACGGGTCAGTATGTTTACACTCCATTCAATACATGAATCTAAATTACTTCTCTTTCCTAGTAACTGATTCAGTTGTAAATGTAAATATTTTAGGGAACTTGTATCATTTGGAGCTCAATGAAATAATTTAAACTGGCTTATTATCAATACCTGTATTAAGAAAATATTTTAAAACTAAAAATATTTTTGCTTCCAGAGCAACAACATGATTATGAAAACATGCCAAGAACAAAGAAAAAGAAAAATAAGGAAGAAAGTCATGTTTATGAGAATTCTGCAGCTACACAAAGAAGTAAAGAACCAGAACATGTGTATGAGGAAATGGCACAAATAAAGAAGAAATAAAATCAGCAGCATTTGGTTCTTTAAAGGTGAGTTTTGAAGTAGGAATCTGTTAAAAAAGGAAACAGTTTAAAGTACTTGGATACATTTGAATTATGTTATATTTAAAAATACTTAACTGTTAAGTATTTTTTATAAAGACTTGTTGTGGTATGAAGTCAATCATTGCACTAATATTTATGTTTTCTTGTCACACAGATGATCAGAGAAATAATCATGATACAACAGAAACTGATATTGTTCTGCTGCATTTTTGCCTTTTGGGTTTATTCCTATTCATCTCCTTGCTAAAAGTTTTAAAGTCTTCCAATAATGAATCAAATATGTAAAGTTTTATACATTCTTCAAACGTTGTTGAAATGTTTATTTACTCCAATCCTCCAAATTGATCTAGAATAGAAAAATAATTTTAAAAAAGCTTTTTCAATGAAAATCCTTGACAAGATTTGGTTTCAGCTTTGCTATTTATTTATTGTTGACTGAAAACCAGCGATCAGGCCCGAAACCTGGGAGTAGTGATGGACTCTGACCTGAACCTTCAGAGCCACATTAAGACAGTCACAAAGTCGGCCTTCTATCACCTGAAGAACATCTCTAGGATTAGAGGACTTATGTCTCAGCGCGATCTAGAGAAACTCATCCATGCGTTTATCTTTAGCCGCATTGATTACTGCAACAGCGTCTTCACAGGTCTGACTAATAAATCAATCAAACAGCTGCAGCTGATCCAGAATGCTGCTGCTCGGGTTCTCACTAAAACCAGGAAGATAGAGCACATAACACCAGTTTTAAAGTCCCTACACTGGCTCCCTGTAGCTCAGAGAATAGACTTTAAAATACTGATGTTAGTTTATAAATCACTGAACGGTTTAGCACCACAATACCTTAAAGATCTGTTATTGTTGTACCAACCGTCTAGACCCCTCAGATCTTCTGGTTCTGGTCTGCTCTGCATCCCCAGAACCAGAACCAGACGAGGAGAAGCAGCATTCAGTTTCTATGCACCACAGATTTGGAACAAACTTCCAGAAAACTGTAAAACAGCTGAAACACTGGGTGCCTTTAAATCTCAACTTAAAACCCACCTGTTTAGAGTTGCTTATGGCTAAATTAGGGTTAGAGTGCGGGTTTTGATGTCTTCCATGTTTTTATGTCTTTAATGTTTTTAATTTTTTCTTCTTTCTTTTCGACGTTTTAATGATGTAATGTTTTTTGTTTTTTTTGTTTTTATTTTTATTTTGTTTTTTTTTTTTTTAAATCTCTCTCTTTCTCACTGATTATTTCTGTTTTTATTTTAATTATGTAAAGCACTTTGAAATGCCTTGCTGCTGAAATGTGCTATACAAATAAAATTTGATTGATTGATTGATTGATTGATTGATTGATTGATTGATTGATTGATTGATTGATTGATTGATTGATTGATTGATTGATTGATTGATTGATTGATTGATTGATTGATTGATTGATTGATTGATTGATTGATTGATAGTGATGCTAAGCATTAATTTTTCAACCTCTTGAACCTCTTCTATTGACATTATTGTAACCTTTTGTGATTATTTATTTAGGTCAGGTTTAGTTGGTCGAAAAGGAGTGCAATATGTTGTCTCACCACAATTTGTAGCTCATAAATATTATGTTTTGCTGAAAAGAGGAAGTGGTAGGGACCAAAGTAAATAAGAACAATATAATTGAGGCGCCACGTGGTTCAGTGGTAGAGAAGGAGCACCAAATATGGAGTCTACAGTGCAGATGACCTCGATTCAGTTCCAGGTTTGGTGCAATTTCATTCATGTCTTCCCGTCTCTCTCTGCCTTTCTTCAAATATGCCACTGTTGAACTGCCATAAAGACCCTTGGAAAAAAAAGTTTTCCTTTGATGAAACATGAACTTCAAGTAATCTGGGCAGATGTCAGATGCTTTGTTTTTAGGTCTTAAGAAGAAGGAGAAATTACAAAAATGGGGAGTTTTTATTTCAGAAAGCAGTACAAACCTCTGTTGTCTGCAACTAGTTACAGCTCTGTTGTCTAAAACAGCTGTCAGACACCTCCCTCTAGTGGTCAGCAGGAAATGCATGACTTTTGCTGTGCATCATCTAAGAAACGTTTGCATGTTTGCATTTATCAACATTTTGTTACTTTAAACAGTTCAGGCCTCAAGCATCAACACAAATTTTAATTCAAAGCCTCAAGATCAAGAAGCTTTAAAATAATATGTTTGATGGTTCCTTGTTGTTGTCATGATGACCTTTTAGACTTTCATTGAAATATTTCTGCTTTTATTGTGTTTTTGGAATGAAGTTAAAAATAAATATTAAAGAAGAAACTGTTTTTGCCTCATAGTGATGTGAAGGTACTGTACATATTTCAGAAATCTTAACCTGTTTTTTGTTTCCATTATTCATCATGTATTAAATTACAATTTAAATGGAAGTCATATCATATATGAAAATGCTCAAAAAGCATTACTTTTTGAGCATTTTCAATGCTTTTGCTTTTGAGAAAAGCATTGAGCATTTTCAATGCTTTTAATTAGATCTACACTTTTAGAATTAAACAAGCATAATAACTGCAATTTATGGGCAAGTCAAATCTTGACTTAATAAAAACTGATGGTAGATTCTCTAAAACACTGTTTTTGATTTTTGAAATTCTCCTGAAGGTAAAGAAATAAAAAATGTTACTTTCCTGAAGATATGTTGAAATCTTTACTCATCGTCTCAGGGAAAAACAAATCATAGGTCCTCTCTTCTCATTAGCTGGGGTATATTTGCACCTTAATAATAACAGCTGTGTGAAATGCACAGAATGGTTTGTACCGTTCACTGTTTAATCCACCAGATGGCGACTTCTCACGCTTGTGAGAAATCGTTACCACTCCTCTATCATCACTTGTAGCCACTCCTCTTCTAAGCTCCTGTTGACCCAATGATGTCAATATAAAACAGTTGTCCTACATAAGACAACTTTTAAAATTTCCCTCTTCACTGTCCATACAATGTTATTCAACATCAGTCATTCTTTTAATAAATGTTTTTTTAAAAAAGCATTTTTACACGCACAACTAAAAATAAAAGAATTACCAGCAAGTTCACATATATTTTATAGATGGAAAAAGTAGTTTTTTTATTTTCATTATATTTAGACCTTGATGTAAATGCTGTCTGTGTCCATATGGATAAAGTTTTCTGTCAGAGTCTTTTATTGGTCTGTTGAGTGGAGTCCTATATGCATTGAATAAAAAGTGAAATAGCTAAAACATAATTATATCATTTGTACATCAACAAAGAATCAACAGTCATTTTATACCATAGTTTTTGGATTAGTTTGTGTATTTACTTTTACCGTTTACCTCTGGCATACAAATTGTGTTTCTGTATGAGTTCGTTTTTTAGTTTTTCTCGTATGCTGTAATGAGGGATTTATATTGTTTATTTCTGTGTAAAAATCTATCAAAAATGGTGCCAGATTGTTAATATGCATCCGTTTCTTGTATCTTCATTTCACTGAACCTCCTGCAGTGAGCTTGATTAAATGATCAAGCTCACATTTTAATTAGAAGGGAATTTAAATGTTATATTTTGTTTTTTACTTGGTCTCTCTGTTTGTGACCTATGTATCACTATTATTGCACAATTCTTATATTAATATATTAATTAATCTTATATTTTTAAAATATATTAATATTTTTAATATTGGAAATGTGTTGAATTTGCTCAACTGTACAGGACTGTTTTCACAGATACTCTTTACTTGTAGTCCGTTCTTCAAATGCAACTGTCCCTTAATTTCCAGTTAATTATTTTGATTATTAACTACCAGTACAAAATTCATTCACCAGAAAAACACAGGAACTTGTGTAATGATGAATCAGTAAATTAAAATCTGAACCGTTTTAAATGTAATCCTTCAATAATAAACTCCCTCTTTCTCAGTCCTTATTGTAACAGTCATGCTCATCCCACTTTAGACAAAACGCAAAACGTTTTCAGACTACCCCCTATTCCCATCTAACTCATCAAGGTTTGGCAACAACAAATATATATTTGTAATTATATTTAGAGCTTAAATGAAGCACTGTGCCAAACTGGTGGGTGGTTTTCTGATGTGAAGTATACATCAGTTGAAATTAAATGCAAAGTGTTACAGAAGAAACACAAGACTGATACCTAATAAGCTATGCTTTGACACTGACCTTTAACACGTCTTTATTTGGCTGCTATAGTAAAATAATTATTCACTGTAAACTTTGAATGTATTGCTGCTCTCTTACTGGAAATTGATTTGGTTTTACCTGAGACCTACTTCCTTATTGTTTGATTTTTTAAAATCCTTTTTTTATTTGTCTTGTATTATCTCTTTGGTTATCCGAGTAACATTAACTTTATTGGATTGCTAAAAATAGACAAAAATGCACACTGGACTATGTATAATTTATGTGTAATTTAGTTTTTCAAGGTTTCAATATATACATTTTGTAATGGTGTGATTGGATGGTTGCTGTTTTCAACCATACAATGAAATATTCAGAACCAGTTCAGCAAACAGAAGCAGGAAATAATAATTTGAATATTGTGGGTAAAATTCAAATAGTTTGCAACCTCATTTCAGCAACAGTGAGCTAAAAGCCAGATGATCTATTGCAGCTATTCAAGAAAAACCGGTATGTTTTTGTGGAAAGGGAACAAATTTATTCAAATTTTTGACTATTAGTTCCAGTGAGAACTTCAGCACAATCAGCATCCTTATCTACAAACAGAAAGAAAAACAATATTCTTCCTCATTTAAGTTTACCGTTTCCTGAATTTTCAGGTCACCAACAATGTGCTCAGTCCTGACATTTGGATTAAGTTCGACTTCCCTTTGCTTTCTGTTCTTCCTGTCTTTCATGTAGAATCTCCTCTAAATTCCACCCAGTTTAAAGTAAAATATATGAAGCGACGACTCTTTACTACGTCTTTAAAACAAATCTACATTCATAATAATAGCATCTTGTTTTTTTAAGAAGTCATTCCTTTAATAACTGAATGAAGATTATTACACAACTGAACATCTACTGTATGTGCATTTAAGTGAACAGATATAAATACATATTTAAGCTTGAACAGAGAGAGGTGTGTTCCTTTCAGAGTAAACAACTTTTGCATGAAGTTCAGTGCCTTGTTCAACAACAAAACAGGTTATTTTAGCTGTGTTAACTGTTTAGCACAACTAAATACTTAACATTGTATTACAAGAGTAATGAAAGATATCAGCATTAACCTATAAGGGTTAGGAGCAGTCTCAAAACTCTGACTTTTCCTGAATTTCCCTAATGTTCTTTGTTTTATTTCATTGTATGTATATAAATTCCCTTCTCACCCTCCGCGGGTGGTCTGTTTCATCCTCTGAGCTCGGGTCCTCTACCAGAGGCCTGGGAGCTTGAGGGTTCTGCGCAGTATCTTGGCTGTGCCTAGAACTGCACATTTCTGGACTGAGATGTCTGATGTTGTTCCTGGGATCTGTTTGAGCCACTGCTCCAGTTTGGGGGTGACTGCCCCGAGGGCCCCGATGACCACAGGCACCACTGTGGTCTTCACCTTCCAGGTCTTTTCCAGTTCCTCCCTGAGGCCCTGGTATTTCTCCAATTTCTCATGCTCCTTTTTCCTGATGTTGTAATCACTTGGTATTGCTACATCCACCACAACGGCTTTCCTCTGTTCTTTATCCACCACCACAATGTCCGGTTGGTTCGCCATTACCATCTTGTCTGTCTGGATCTGGAAGTCCCACAGGATCTTAGCTCGGTCATTCTCCACCACTTTTGGGGGTGTTCCCCACTTTGATCTTGGGGCTTCCAGTCCATATTCTGCACAGATGTTCCTGTACACTATGCCCGCCACTTGGTTATGTCGTTCCATGTACGCTTTCCCTGCCAGCATCTTGCACCCTGCTATTATGTGCTGGACTGTCTCAGGGGCCTCCTTGCACAACCTACACCTTGGGTCTTGTCTGGTGTGGTAGATCTGAGCCTCTATTGCTCTGGTGTTTAGGGCCTGTTCCTGGGCGGCCAGGATGAGAGCCTCTGTGCTGTCCTTGAGTCCAGCTTTCTCCAGCCATTGGTAGGTTTTCCTGACATCAGCCACTTCAGTTATTTGTCGGTGGTACATCCCATGTAGGGGCTTGTCCTCCCATGATGGTACTTCCAGCACCTTGTCTTCTGTTCCCCATTGCCTGAGACATTCGCTGAGCACATCGTCTGTTGAGGCTTTGTCCTTGATGTATTTATGGATCTTGGATGTTTCATCCTGGACAGTGGCTCTCACACTCACTAGTCCTCTGCCTCCTTCCTTACGGCTCGTGTACAGTCTCAGGGTGCTGGATTTGGGGTGGAATCCTCCATGCATGGTTAGTAGCTTCCTAGTCTTAACATCTGTGGCCTTCATCTCTTCCATTGGCCAGCTAATTATTCTGGCAGGGTATCTGATTACTGGTAAGGCATAGCTGTTTATTGCACGGATCTTGTTCTTGCCATTGAGCTGGCTTCTCAGGACTTGCCTTATTCGTTGGAGGTATTTGGCTGTGGCTCCTTTCCTTGTGACCTCATCGAGGTTGCCATTTGCTTGTGGTATTCCCAGGTACTTGTAGCTGTGCTCTATGTCTGCTATTGTTCCTTCTGGGAGTGAGACCCCTTCTGTGTGGGCGACCTTCCCTCTCTTTGTAACCATCCGACCACACTTCTCTAGTCCGAATGACATCCCAATGTCAGTGCTGTAGATCCTGGTGGTGTGGATCAGTGAGTCTATGTCTCGCTCGCTCTTGGCGTACAGCTTGATGTCATCCATGTAGAGGAGGTGACTGATCGTGGCCCCATTCTTGAGTCGGTATCCGTAGCCAGTCTTGTTGATGATTTGGCTGAGAGGGTTCAGGCCTATGCAGAACAGCAGTGGCGACAGAGCATCTCCTTGGTATATGCCACATTTGATGGACACTTGTGCAAGTGGTTTGCAGTTGGCTTCAAGGGTGGTTTTCCACAGCCCCATCGAGTTCGCAATGAAGGCTCTTAGAGTCCTATTGATGTTGTACATCTCTAAGCATTCAATGATCCAAGTGTGTGGCATTGAGTCATAGGCTTTCTTGTAATCAATCCAAGCGGTACACAGGTTGGTGTGGTGGGTTTTTGCAGTCTCGGGCGACTGTGTGGTCTACAAGGAGTTGGTGTTTGGCTCCTCTGCTTTTTATGCCTATGCCCTTCTGTGCCTTGCTCATGTATTTATCCATGTGCCCGCTTATCTTAGCCGCTATGATGCCTGACATGAGCTTCCATGTTGTAGAGAGACAGGTTATTGGCCGATAGTTGGATAGGACTGAACCCTTCGAGGGTTCCTTCTGTATCAGGATTGTGCGCCCTTTAGTTAACCATTCAGGGTGAGTCCCATTTTGTAGCAGCTGGTTCAGTTGAGCTGCCAGTCGCTCATGGAGGGCAGTAAGTTTCTTAAGCCAGTAGGCATGGATCATGTCAGGTCCTGGTGCTGTCCAGTTTTTCATACCCGAAATTCTGTCTTGGACATCTGCCACAGTGATGGTTACCGGGGCCTGTTCAGGGAGGTTGCTGTGGTCCTTTCGTAGAGAGGTTAGCCACTGTGCATTGCTGTTGTGGGACGCCTCCCTTTCTCATATGCCTTTCCAGTATTGTTCAGTCTCCAGCCTGGGTGGGTCTGCTCTGTTGTTATTACCCTGCCATTGAGAGTACACTTTAGCTGGTTGGGTGGCGAAGAGCCGGTTAATCCTCCTGGCTTCATTCTCTCTCGTGTATCTCTTTAGGCGGCTGGCCAAGGCTTGGAGCCTTTGTTTGGCAGCCTTGATATATATACAGCTGACTGTAATAGCTCAATAGGTAAGTTCATTATATATATATATATATATATATATATATATATATATATATATATATATATATATATATATATATATATATATATATATATATATATATATATATATATATATATATAACCAACCGGACATTGTGGTGGTGGATAAAGAACAGAGGAAAGCCGTTGTGGTGGATGTAGCAATACCAAGTGACTACAACATCAGGAAAAAGGAGCATGAAAAATTGGAGAAGTACCAGGGCCTCAGGGAGGAACTGGAAAAGACCTGGAAGGTGAAGACCACAGTGGTGCCTGTGGTCATCGGGGCCCTCGGGGCAGTCACCCCCAAACTGGAGCAGTGGCTCAAACAGATCCCAGGAACAACATCAGACATCTCAGTCCAGAAATGTGCAGTTCTAGGCACAGCCAAGATACTGCGCAGAACCCTCAAGCTCCCAGGCCTCTGGTAGAGGACCCGAGCTCAGAGGATGAAACAGACCACCCGCGGAGGGTGAGAAGGGAATTTTTTATATATATATATATATATATATATATATATATATATATATATATATATATATATATATATACACAGCTCACTATATATATCAATATATAAATCACCAGTCTTCCACCCATATATATATATATATATATATATATATATATATATATATATATATATATATATATATATATAGTGTATACAGTATACAACCACAAATGTTAACTACATTATATTGGTTCTGCCTGGTGAAATCTGATCCAACTCTTAGCAACAATATTGGACTCATATTATTTTGGAACAAATTAAAACAAGGGGCTAGATTTAATCAGTCTTGTGGTGAAATTTCCTTTATAGAAATATCTTATAATTCTGTGGAGTAGCAAGCCTTACTGTTAAGTGACAACATTATCAGCACTTCTTCAAGAAACTCACTAAAATTACTAATCACTGAAGATATCAATCATACATTTAATATCTACATTTATTTTTGGGGAACAGTGAACCAGTCTTTCTTTTCAAGTCATTCCATGTACTTAGAAAAAATTATGATGGCCTAAACACCTTTATTTAAATAGTATCAACAGAGAACATTCTTGTATGAAACAAAGAGTTTCACAATAATTTACCCCTGTCTCAAAATAAGGACAGGGGTAGATTCACTGTAAACTTTGAATTTATTGTAGAGCAGATGCTACTGTGAATTTCTGTATTCCAAGGCTCTAAATGGCAAATCTTACTTTAAATTCATAACTCAAATGAGTGTTTGTCCCACTTACTTTCATTATGTTTAAATGTGTACTTTGGACATTTAGGCAGAGGAAGATCAGTTTTATCTGATCAGAGCAACACCTGAGATCTGAGTTTCACCTGAGTACTGAAGTCAAAGAGAACAATGAGAAACACTGTGCTGAAGCAAACAGCTGAATCATAGTGAAAGTATAACAGCTTATTGCTGATAAGTAAAAACATGGAAATGTTCTGCCTGCTGACGTCAGTAACAGCCACTGTAAAAACTGGTTTAACCATTAAACACAAGTAAACTTAAATTTGAATTTCTTGGCTATAAATAAACTTCAGTGGAACTATGACTGAATGTATTATCTGCCTCAGTCTGACCTGCTCTCATCAGATTCCTTTGGTTTTCAAACACAAAACCATTTGATCACCATTACCTTCACAGTGGGGAGCTCTCCTCTCCTCTCCTCTCCTCTTATGTCTATGTGAACATTACAGGTGGGAGTGGAGGAGGCCAGAGGTCTATTGGTGCTCATTCAAATTCAATTCAATTCATATCAAAATATTTTATTGATCCCAAAGGGAAATTAAATGTTGTTGCAAATCATTTTATTTCAAGATTCTTCAATTTTTCCATTCTGATTTGACCGTAGTTAAGTCAGAAAGAGTAGTGTTTTTCCTTTTTCTTTGTAGCCTGATGTTATTTATATAGATACCTTAAATACTATTTTCTTTGACATCCAGTCTGTTCTTTTGGTGCTTACTGAAATGAAGCCTCGGCGCAGATTGAATCTGGAGACCCTTTAGCCTCACCTGCCTCATCAGTCAGCGCCTCCCTCTCTTCACCCTGGACCTATCAGCATTGGATCAAGCCTCGCTTTGGCCAATCATCATTTGAGCTCCAGTTGAAAAGGACCTTCATCCATGGCCTCCTCCGCTTACCAGCTGCGATCAACCCACCTCCGCCCCATCTCCACCTTCTGCTCCTGGCTCTCGGGCCACATCCTTCTTCGACCTCCGCCACCAGTACAGGCCCCAGGGGGATTTCATTCCTAGCAGCATCAGGAATGTCGAGCTTATCGAAGTTCCAGCTCGACATCCCTGGCCAGGGACTGAACGCTAAAGGACTTTAATGTTTGTCATTAAACTTCCTTTAATCGCTTTCTTTCTCTGAGTCTCTCCAGATTGAAACAATTCATCCTCTTATCTTTCGATGGCCTCACCTCTTTTTCCTGCTTCAAGCACCTATGTTAGGACTTTAGTCTTCAGCTTCTGATGCCCTGTAACTTTTGAATGTATCTCTGCTTCTACACACCTCAGTGTGTACAGAGATGTGAAAAAGTATTTTCCCCATTAAAGATTTCTGTTTCCGCTATTTTGTAACACTTAAATGTCAGGCCCAGAAAATTTGAATTTGACATTCCTAATTTTAATTTTAATTAGGATGATTTTTGACACCATGTGTCAAAAGGATTTTACATGGTGGTGTAGTAATATAAAGTTCTGGTTTTAAACTTGCATTCACTCATTATGGTCATGAAGGTCTTCTCTCTTTGATCTGTGTGTATCACTTTTGTTGTTGTTTTCAGGACATATGATGATGAAAAAAAACTAACAAAAGTAAGGTGCAAAAGTTAGAATTTATTTGTAGATTTTTCTACAATATTTACAGCAACATGATTATATATACAAAATACACATTGGTTGAAAATAAACCTGCAGTCATCAATGTGCTTCTGATATAGTAATAGATGGATAACTGTCCTCTTTTCTTCTTTTCAAGTTGATATGGAATAGATATTCAACAAATTGTTAATAGGGTTGAAGTGCAGGCTTATGAAAGGGCTTTCAAAAGTTCAATTCACCAACAAGACATCACCTACAAGCTATTCTATCATCCATCAAGTCTGTTCCTTACAAGCAATGAAGGTCTAATGCAATACTTCAATAGATGTTTGAAAATGTTTATTTAGGGGGAAAAATCTTTATAATTTCCTTAAATACCCTGTTCACCCAATAATAAAAAAAGAAATAATAGTAAACACACAACATATATTAGGAAACACTTTTGGAGAAATATGACAAAATTCTAAAACCATGATTTTTCTGTTGTTGAGGAAAAATGATTATTTTTAGCGTTTAATACAGTTTAATCTTTCTTTGAACAAATTTCTTAATTTTGAACAGGTTTCTGCTAATGATTTAAAACAAACTATTGATGGGTAAGTATTCAGAGGGGAACTCTCACTGAGACTCCTGTTGTGTTATCAGAAAGGACAGGAGGCCACAAAATTAGCATAAGCAGGAAGGCCGAAGGCAGTATCATTTGGATCACCGTGGGAAAGAGAAGTTTACCCAGTTCATGGGAGATCAGAACTCTTCCGTGAACATCTGGGATGGTGTAAAAAACTAAATACAACATAGAATGTTTAAAACCACTATCATATAATTTGTAAGACATTTTTCTTAGTTATTAATAGCATGCTCTGATGAAAAAGTGTATTATCTAGTTTTAGAATTATTAATTTAGTAAATGATCAATGTATTTGAAAAGTGTATTATCTGGGACTATCAGAATCAAATGGAAATTGTGTGAATGAAAATGTTTTGTTTAAGTATTAGAAAATTGCTCAGGGTTATGGTGAATGGGTTTTTGGAAATGATTGTCTTAACTTTTATACTTAGGATTGAATATTATATTGATAAGTTAGAAAAAATGAATGTTACTCTATTCTGTTAATTTTATGTATTACTTTTTGGTTTATGGCAGGACTCAATCTTTTGAGGTGCTGAGTGCAGAAGAACACAATTGGGTTTGTGGAGATAAACCTGCTTCAACATTACAGGATTTTAAGATTTTTTAAGAAAAATAAATTTAAAATATGCAAGTTTTAAAACTTAACAAATTTGATTGAAATAGCTTAATTATAGTTTTAAAATTAATAACTTATTCTGGCCTAGTGACCTTTATTTTACAAATAGTTACAGCAGATCGTTTCCTAAGATCTTTTGATCTGCCCTTTGAGTGGGAAAATAAATCAGGAAAAGTTCTAGCTTTTCACACTGATCTGAAGCCATAAAAACAGCAGGATTTCAGGAGAAGCTCTGCTTCCACTTTGTTTAGATAATGATGATAACTGGTGTTGGATCTTGGAAACAAATGGCTTTAGAGAGAGGGTCAGAGACAGCTCCTGGTTGGATGAGCAAAGATACGCCTTATTTGAATCCTTGACTATAAAACTTTCTACACAAAGTAACAAATTAGATTTGTTCTTACAATTCTCCAAAGACGCGTCTTTGCCTTTTTTTTCTATCCTCTTTGTCTCAGGTAATGAATGTATGTCTCTGTTGTTCTGCAGTTTCTGTTGTAATTTCATACTTTGTCTCCCATTGGATTAATTTCTGCAATTCTGTGACGTCAACACACATTGTTGTGTTTTCTTGTGGCCACACGCGGCCGCCGAGAGGACCTGGGGTCCAACAGGAAGAGAGAGCCAGACTTTTTTTTCCAAAATTAACCAAGTCAGAGAAACTCTTCCTTAACACTGTCTTACATTTTCAATAATTGGAAACAATAATATATATTTATTTGTGTTTTCTTTCAGATGATCACCCATTGGTTCAAAAGTCAAACCTAGAAAAGGATTTCTCTTTTCTACAATTAGCTTGTTACTTCAGTACTTCCATGTTAGTATAGTATAAAAATAATATCACCAAGATAAAGTATGATCATACCTTTGGCTGTATTTATCACATTTGCCTAAATTTTGCTATTTACAGTCAATTTATTGTTGTTTAAGCAATAAAGGATGCACTTCTACATTAAGAAAAGACAACTAAATTACAACAACCTGACTGGATCAGTAATGCATAAGATTTCCAATTTAGACTTTTGAATTTACTAGGGGTGTAACAAACACCTTAACGAATTAATACAGTGTTGGTTTTTTTACCTGAATACATGAAGAATGTTTATGTGTGTAAGTAAGACTGCAACTTTAAAACATGACACCAAAACAAAGGACTCCTACTTGTCACTAAATGCAACATGTGTTCAGGTACAGCTGGGTTAGACTGTCGGAGTATCAAAACAACTATCAAGTGATTTTAACATTTTACTTTTAAATATGGCCACTGTATTATTTAAAATATGTTTAAACATCAGCACTGACTATTTTCTATTCATACACTGGCTATGCCTGCTTATTTTACTTTATTCATTAAAAGAACAACTATTTCCTGTCAGTTACGTACTTTTCACTTTAAGTTTTAGAACGTGATAAGTTCAAATTGATTTCAGAAATTTAGAATGATTCTTTGTTTACTACTGACAGAAATAATGATCTACTTATTTACCTTGAAAGAAACCTATTAAAATCTAACTGGATCATAACTTTAAAACCTAAATACCTACCAAACTACAATTTCTGTACTCCCAGAAGTTGGAGGATTTCTTTTTATTGGTGCAAAATAAGACATCTACTGTAAACTGAAAAGCTGCAGTTTTCTCATAATAGTGTCTGCAGACACTTCCTATTTTATCTTTGCACAACACAAAATGAGTAT
Organism: Poecilia reticulata; assembly: GCF_904066995.2. Taxonomy (NCBI): domain Eukaryota; kingdom Metazoa; phylum Chordata; class Actinopteri; order Cyprinodontiformes; family Poeciliidae; genus Poecilia; species Poecilia reticulata. Next base: position 12,107,716 of record NC_088845.1, read on the forward strand.
TCTTCAATGCTGTAATGATAAATTAACAAGATACATTGATGTGAAATAGAAATCAAGAGAATATTTGTATTGATGAATCTATTATATCTATGTAAGACTTAAGCTTTCTGTAGGAACATATCAGGATAAAAGGTTGATCAGACATGTGCAAAAGAAAAAAAACATGGACTGTAAAGAAAAGGTTGCTGCTCACTTTGAATTTACTCAAGTCATAAAATCAAAAGACAGAAATGGTCAGGTTTCTGACTTTCATTATGGGAGTGATGGTTAATCATGAAATGATAAGGTGCCAGAGAGAAGTAAACTATGCTTAAATTTGCTAAAGCAAAGCATCATGAGCCAGCTCTGGCAGCTCTGTCATCGTTGGTTTTTGCATAACAAAGCGTCAAGTTTCAGCAGAATTTGGTTAATCCAGGCAGCCAGCCTGTTTGGTTTCAGCTTCAGTGCTTCAATTTCTGTTCACCCTGATGTCAGCGTAGGTTGGTGAAGGGTGATCTGATTCCCTCTGGGCTTGCACATTTTTCTTCGAAAACTTAACATCTGCGTAGTTCACTTCCTGGTTAAACAATAAAAAATGGAGAAAAAAAGAAAAATTAGCATTGTTGAATATGAAAAACCAGCCGAATTGTCATGGTTGCATAAAATATAACAGACCATATTCCTCAAACAAGCATCAAATGAAATGCACCACAAATTTATTGAGTCACATTTATTTTTCCTGATTCAAATTCCAACATTTTGTGTGGTGATAAAGTCCCAGCTACCAGACAGATATGAATCTGTTATTCTTTCTACAAAAAATAACCTAGAATATATGGAACATAAATTTGTTACATATTTCCTACATACACCATTAGGATAACTATATTGTCAGGCCATCCTTCTGTGTTTAAATTGCTTTATTTTTTTTCTTAAGGTTAACAACTGGCACATTAATAGGTTACTTCAAATGTCTCAATGTTTGTTTGTTTGGTGTTAAAGTGTGCAGTTGCTCATAATTTTGCATATGGGAAAATATAACAAACATCAGTAAAAACTCTGACTTGAGCCTTGATAAAATGTTGCAGCTCTCTTACATCAGCAAAAAAAAATAGTTTCCATTTCATGAAAAAACTGTGGCTTGTTTTGCTTTGCTCTAAAGAATGTTTATACAAATATTTAACTATTGTAAAATGTAATAATATTTTGTGCATGTTGTATGTTGTGTGCATGTCAGTTGTGTGAAGGAAGGTCTCATGTCCTCTTTGAAATCTCTGGCACTCTATCCTAATCATGCAACCTCAGAATCAAAATGTTTTTATTGTTATTGTTCAGAAGCACAACAAAAATCATTGACAAAAGCACCAAATTAAATATCAAGTGGATATTAAAACCCTCTATTGCATGGCGTTGCCCACAGGCAACAAATCATATATCTGTACCTCGCGTTGCTCCTTTATTTTATTTTTGGGGGTTGATGATTTAAAATACCTCCAGACATATTTTTGTCCAAATAAAAGAGGTATTGAGGTTCATGTGACTTTTTACTTAGAAGAGGAGCAGTCCTTTACATGAAGCAGAGGTGCATGCTACACCTTGCCTCCTACTTGTAAGTTATACATCCCTTTTCTTCATGTTTAAATTTGGGTCACTCTAACTAAAGATATTTTTATATCTGTGAGTATGTAAAGAAGCATTGTATATCATCCATCCATCCATTTTCTTTACACCCTTGTCCCTCACAGGGGTCGGGAGGTGCTGGTGCCCATCTCAAGCTAACGTTCCGGGCGAGAGGCGGGGTCACCCTGGACAGGTCACCAGTCTGTTGCAGAGTGCATTGTATATAATTTCAAGACAATTTTTTTTATAATTTATATGCTAAAACTGTGTTTTTTTTGTTTGTTGCCTCAGGGCAACATTGCGCAGTTAGGGCCCTTCTGGTCATTCTAATGCGATGATATTCAATTGATTACAAAATAATTATTACAGACAATTTTTTGACTTTATTATTGACTAACAGCAACAGGAGATGGATGCAAGGTCATTTCATGGACAAAATGTGCATGGTTCATAAGTTGGGGTCATTCCTGAAGAAAACATGAGGATCCACTGTACAACCATTATTTCATTGTTTGTTTATCCTCAAAACTGACTTCAGTCCCAAAGGGTGTTAAGCTGGTCATCAATGAACTAATGGCCCTATTCCAAGGCAGGCAAAGACTGAAGCAATACCTGCCAAACCCAAAAATAGGGGTCTGCAGGGAACTTTGTATGACTGGTGCAGATGGTGTTCCTTACAACCTATACAGGGCGAGTCGTGCCACCACCAAATCTACCAGATATGGGAGCTGGTGGAAATGTTATCATTTGATTCTAACAAAGAATCAGAACTACTAACTCTTACAAAAAGAACCTGCAGCTTTAATATTAGTCACAGATGTGAATCTGGTCAATGCAACCCATAGATAACATATGGTGAGTATCAGGTACGCCAACAATCAAGTGCCAAAAATGTGATAAACACTCTTTTTCACATTAGCAAGCAATTCCTTCCTGATGTTTAACATACAATAGGGAAAAAGACTGATTTCAACATTCCTAGTGATTCTAACTCTGCCAAACATTACACACATACAAACACACAAATGTTTGTTTTAGTAATTTGCTCAAATGTGCCATTCATTAATGAAAGTTAATTGTTTATTTTATATTTGGTGAGTTGGAACCATGTCCGATTTGTTTTTGTCAAAAAAGTTTTTTTATGAATATAGTTTTTGTTTGATTTCAACACCTCATTTCACTTCTCATAATCACTGTAGAAAACTTGACGTTTTAGACGCCTTGTAGTGCAACGTTGCCCTGAGGTAACAAACCCAAATCCGGTTCTGAGAGGTGTCAGGGTCCAATTTTATGATTGATATGTAATTAAGGGCCAACAAGCTCCCAAAGAATGCAGGAAAATATTTTTTCCACCAAAAAATAAAAAGTCATGGCATAGAGGGTTAAGACATTTTTTTAAGTAAATTTAGAAAAATATCTCATTAATTACTAATGTAAGCTATAATGGAAGCCATGACTGCAGTAAATAAACAACTTTTCACCAACAAACTTACTGTTGCTGCAAGTAAATGCAGAAAGTCAATGACTTGAAGAAATCTGCTGGTTTCCTTAGAAATATTTTTTTTAACTACTTTGAATAATTAATTGAGCTTGCTGTATTGTTTCATCACTAGGATTAATTGGGAAGCATGTGCGACTGAATTGAAAATATTTGAAATGTGACATGAAATGACATTTGTTGTGAAATAAACTGAATTGAATTACACTGGAAGTGCAGATTTTCAAAATTTTCTAAATAGATACATGAAGGGTAATTTTCCTCAACTTTCACTGCTACTTCAGACTGTGAATATTTCCGCATATCTTTAAAACAACATGCTATGATACAGAAAAGACAAGAAATCTAAATCCAAACATGAGGGTTGTCATTCATTGTATTTTTGATCAAAAATGTTTTAAAATATTTTTAAGAAAAACTGCTTTTATTTTGACAGAGTATGTTCTTTCAGGTAAGCTCAAATATTTTAAATTCATCATGGCAACCATAACATGCATTAATATAAAAATAATCTATGAAAATTTAATAGAATTGATCATTTTTACCTCATTGCTGTTTGCAGCATTAGCTCGTCTATTCCCATCTATGAAAAAAGGATAAATTAAAGTAAAATAACAAATGCTGAATTAATAAACATACATGCACAACTGTTACACACCTACCTGTAGAAATATTTCTATTTGAGATTTTCCCCCGTTTTCTGTTGAGACAAAAAAATGAAAATAGAATAAAGTAGATAAATATTTATAAATATTCAAGAAACACTATTGTCCTGTCCTGTTTTTTATAATAATTCTCAATTATATATAAAATAATGCAATTACAATCACAAAATTAATATTGTTTTATACCTGTAATTATCTTTAATTATTTAATAGGATACAAATGACAGTAAATACAGTCAAATCCAAGATTATAATTATAACTACAAAACAGCAGCAGTGCATTGACAAAATATAGAAAGCACATTTTTAAGGAATAATCTAAGCATATCTTAACTGTAAATTATTAATAATTATAGAAGGCTGTGTTTTATTTTCAGAGCTTTTTTCCACTTACTTTTTTTTAAGTATGAAGTAGACTCCAAGAACAATTAAAGAAACGCATATTACACAAGCAATTACAATCCCTGCAATGGCTCCAGGTGGTAATGGGTCTCTTTCTAAAAAGCAATAAAAAAAACATGTTTACAATGCAAAACTGTCAAGTTACACAATGCCTTGACAAATGCAAGCAGGAAATAGACAAGAATGGTGCTAGGAAAACAAATATTTTTACTAATTAAGACAATGATTCAGATTCTTTTCTACTGTGGACTAACATAGAGAAAGAATTGGAGATCATGAATAGCAGCACTGAAATAATTGGCACAATCAAACCTATTAGAAGGAATGATATTGGTAATGCTTGCAGGAGAGAGGGAGATAGATAATATACTGTGGTTAGTTGTATCATAGACATCATCTAACACCTCCTCCACTGAACCAACCTGCTTATTTAAGAACTTGTAACTTAACATCTGTATGGAATAAATGACCCTTTTTAGTTTCCTACTGATCTGTGTATCAGTGTATAATGTCTGCAGGTTTGTGAGCGCAAATGGGTGAATGTGTCTGTGTGTAAAGCACTTCCATAAGTAAGGATGACTGGAAATGCTCTTGACAAATTCATTGTTTACCATTTTAGATGACATAAAAAAATTTCTTGCCATTCCAATAGAGATAGATGACTGTTATAGACTTGCACTGTTGGGATAATTTTCTTCTAAATAGACAAGGACCCTGTCAGAGTTGATGGTTAGATGGAAATAACTCAATACAGGAAAATCCTGGAAAAACCTCCTAAATGTAGCAAAAGACTCGTCACTGGGGAACAGCTTCCATCAGGACAACAACTCTCAACATACAGCCAGAGCTACACTGTAAACATTTCGATGAAAGCATAGTCATCTAATAGAATGGCCTAGTCAAAGTCCAGAAACTAAATTCAATCTACTCTGATTAAAATGTGGTCCTACAGGGTAGAGGGAGGTGTTGAAAACAATTACACATTTGAGACTTTTATCTGTAAAAGATTTTGAAAGCTGTTTCTCTTCTTCTTTATCAAAATGCGTATAGTGCGTATGTCACGGAAAGTACAAATAAAATATTTTAACGTTTGTGACAGTGATGTAGCTTACCTTCTGTAGAGGTACCCTCGATAGAGATAACTAAAAGTTGAGATGTTTGATTTCTTGAGGTTCTGCTGTTAAAGGCCTGACAGCTGTAGTTTCCACTCTGATTCTTCTGAACATTGAGGAGTTCGAGCTCAGATCCAGAACCAGGCAGAACGTTTCCATTAAAGAACCACTGAAAAGTGGCAGGAGGTCTGGAGTCAGATGAACAAGACAGACGGATGTTCGACCCTTCTGGATATTTCTGAGAAGGTGGTTCTAAGTTGACTTTTTCTGGCCCATCTGTAATAATAGAGAACAATTAATATTAACTAATTCAACACATTAACACAATAACCAGTTTTCTTTGTGTAGTGTTTGTCATTGAGACAAATATTACAAATGTGATAATGAAGCACATACTCAAAATTTATTGGATGAACAATGTCATTACTGACATGATTAACTGATAAAGTTTTATAAATATGACAGGCAGACTCTGTCTCGGCATTGGGAGTGACGTACTTCCTGCCGGCGGCAAAGCGTGCTGCTAGTTGTTTGAACCCAAACGATACTGTGAAGAAAATATCACATTTTCTACTTTAGTTTGATTAACTATTGAAGTGAAATGATTATTCTGATTTCTAAAAAATGTGCTTCTTATATTTGTCCAAATTATCTAGAAATAACAACAAACAACAGCTATTAAGCTCCAGAATATTTGCTATTGTTTCCATTTCAAAAGAAGCTTATCATATACAGGTCTTTCTCAAAAAATTTGCATATTGTGATAAAGTTCTTTATTTTCCATAATGTAATGATAAAAATTAAACTGTCATATTTTGGATTCATTGCACACCAACTGAAATATTTCAGGTCTTTTATTGTTTTAATACTGATGATTTTGGCATACAGCTCATGAAAACCCAAAATCCCTGTCTCAAAAAAATTACATATCATGAAAAGGTTCTCTGAACGAGCAGTTAACCTCATCATCTGAATCAACAAAGTAACTCTAAACACCTGCAAAAGATTCCTGAGGCTTTTGAAAAACTCCCAGCCTGGTTTATTACTCAAAACCAAAAGGCTGTCATTGACGCCCTCAAGCAAGAGGGTAAGACACAGAAAGAAATTTCTGAACGGATAGGCTGTTCCGAGAGTGCTGTATCAAGGCACCTCTGTGGGAAGGAAAAAGTGTGGCAGAAAACGCTGCACAATGAGAAGAGGTGACCGGACCCTGAGGAAGATGGTGGAGAAGGACCGATTCCAGACCTTGTGGGGAAGCAGTGGACTGAGTCTGGAGTAGAAACATCCAGAGCCACCGTTCAGAGGCGTGTGCAGGAAATGGGCTACAGATGCCGCATTCCCCAGGTCAAAGGTCAGGCCACTTTTGAACCAGAAACAGCGGCAGAAGCACCTGACCTAGGCTACAGAGAAGCAGCAGTGGACTGTTCCTCAGTGGTCTAAAGTACTTTTTTCAGATGAAAGGAAATTTTGCATGTCATTCGGAAATCAAGGTGCCAGAGTCTGGAGGAAGACTGGGGAGAAGGAAATGCCAAAAGGCCAGAAGTCCAGTGTCAAGTACCCACAGTCAGTGATGGTCTGGGGAGCCATGTCAGCTGCTGGCGTTGGTCCACTGTGTTTTATCAAGGGCAGGGTCAATGCAGCAGCTATCAGGAGATTTTGGAGCACTTCATGCTTCCATCTGCTGAAAAGCTCTATGGAGATGAAGATTTCATTTTTCAGCACATCCTGGCACCTGCTCACAGTGCCAAAACCACTGGTATTACCGACCATGGTATTACTGTGCTCAACTGGCCTGCCGACTCTCCTGACCTGAACCCCATAGAGAATCTGTGGGATATTGTGAAGAGAAAGTTGAGAGACGCAAGACCCAAAACTCTGGATGAGCTTAAGGCCATTGAAGCATCCTGGGCTCCATAACCCCTCAGTAGTGCCAGAGACTGATTGCCACGCTGCATTGAAGGCTGCAAAAGGATTCCCGACCAAGTATTGAGTGCATAATTGAACATAATTATTTGAAGGTTAACTTTTTTGGTATTGGTATAATACACCCTGCATCTTACAGGGTAAAAAGACGCGCACATTGCGCAAAACTCTGAAACAGGAAAAGCGGGACATAAATCGGAGCGACGAACTAGATGTGAATTATGGCATAAAAACAGAGAATCCGACTCTGAATAGTGAAAAATCAACACATGATGTGAAACACATGACGATTAGGCGGCGCAGCAGGTAATGAGTGAAAATTACTGATGGTCAATAAATGATAAAATAAATGTAGCAACAGGAAAGAAACTAAAGTGGACATAGCAATAAACCAAGAGAGGATAATCAAAGGAAACTAAATGGAAATGAATGAAGAACAAAATGCAAGAATAAACTAAGAAACTAAAGTAAACACAGAGGAATAAACTGGTATGGCAAGACCTTCTGATCAATAATTAATACAGAGAACTGTATGGCAAGAATAAACAGACACTATTTCCAGATAAAAGGTAAAATGATATTGCTGAAATGTCATGGGTTTACTGAAACCATATCTAGTACTGAGAATAAATATATCTTACAAACCAGACCAAATTTCTGTCCAGTAAAACTATTAATCTATAAATTAATAGACAGGTCTATATAAAGATATAATCCCTGTTTCTGTCTCATATTTGTATGGCATTAAAAGGATCTTTAGTTTTTCCACTGAAAGCTCTGGTTTGCACAATAAATGCCATGTGGGTGAAATTTTATGGATGATACTCTGATGTCCCATTCTCCTGAAGGCAGCACAGAGCTGCACCACCAGAAACTGACAAACACTGAAGAGAAGAAGAAGAGCTATGATTAATGTAGTTACAGTTCTATCCATGTTTTAATGTTGCAGAGCTCAGTCGGTTTGCAAATAGTTCAAAGTTTAAACTGGCATGTTGTTCACCTTTTATCTGGTCATTTTGTGGAATATTTAACAACTAGAAAATGGCAAAGAGTAAGAATATTTTTTCCACTCTGATTGGCTGCTGTTAGGCCTACAGATTTTAACTTGAATATTCATTGCATTTTTCATAGACACCTGTGAAAATAATTTCTATTCCCATGGCCTTTATGTTCTCTGGGAAATTATTTTTGATTATAAATACAGAAACAAGCATAAAAATTAAAACATCTACAATAGAGATAGTAATATTAATAATAAAATAATAGTCAGTGCAAAGTAGCCTGCAAATTCTTAGGTGGGGGGCGGTGAGGGACCTGGATAAAGGCTAGGGGGCGCTGGGCCGAAAAAGGTTGAGAAACGCTGATGTAGATGAACAACTTTCAACTAACAGAGCTATTTTCCTAAATAGAAAAATTCAACTGCCTAATCATCATTCAACTAAAGGTGAATGATGCCTTTAATTTTAGGAAAACTATTGCAGAACTTAACACATTTTTATGAAAATGTCAAAATTTGCCAAGAAACGTAAAGAAAGAATCCTAAAACACATACTTAATTTATCATCAAAAAAAGTTGATTTGGGTGTTAGACACACTAAGTATTTAGAAGGATATAGTAGTACATTTTTAAAAAATTGGAATAACGCTTAAAACTGCAATATTTCTTTACAGTAATTCCAGAATATGAAACTCATTTTATATGGAATCGCTTTTGTTTCTTTGATTAAGGCTTACAAATAAAAAGAAATAAACAAAATTCAGTATCTCAGGAAACTAGAATGGTTTGAAAAAGATAATTATTGGAAACTCATGGTCTCACACCCAAATCAGCTGAACTCAAAGCACCTTAACCTGAACCTTTGAACTCTCTCTCACTCTGGGTCAGAAGGTTTTGAGCAGTGATCTTACTCCCCCATCATCAAAACAAGATCTCGATGAAAAACTGATGCAACACTGGATGGAAATAAATCTTGTGATATTGCAGAAGCTTATTGAAAAAATGCTCCAGTGAATATGTGCTGTAATCAAAGTTAATGGCAATCCAAGGAAAAATTAGTGAGTGACCTTTAGTCCAACAAATTTAGTCCAATAAATTATATGGAGAGAAATTAGTTGTCAAGGCCCCATTTTTGAGCTTTTACAAAGATGTATGTCTTTGAAAAAACATTTCTCCATGATGTTATATGTTAGGGGAAAAATGGACTGTCTACCTTAAATAACTACTACATGATAACTACAACAATATTTAAAATATTAATACATTTTTAAATAAAGGTATTGGACCTAAGATCACACAACAGTGAAGCTTTTGAAAGGCTGAATGGAACTGACTACCAACAACTCTGAAGTGCATGAACCAGAAAGGAAATGAGAATTAAATAAGTATAAAGTTACCCAAGAAGGTAACTTCATATACTTTGAGCTTGGTCTGAAGTATACTAGCCATGTTCCTAACTAATGTTTTCCTACACAGCCTTCAGAAAACATTGCCATATCTCTGCACCTTTCTTTCTGGTGTTGTCTCCTCACATTTCAGTTTGCAAATGTCTGACTGCAGGTTGTGGGGAAAGTTACCCGTTGAGCTCATCATTCACGTTTTTATGCTTAAGAAGATACAATCCCCGTTTACTTTTCCAACTCGTCCTGCCTTCCACAGGATCAGATTCAGATCTGATTAGATTTCATCTTCTGGCAACTTTTTGAGATATTAATACATAGACCTCAGAAAATGAGTAATTTATCCAGCTGCATGGAAGAAAAAATTATTTCATATTTTGATCTCTATAAGAAGTTTGCCTCTGGCCTCTGGTTCAGCATCAAAACAACTTGGTTGTAGAAGCTTAATGACTTCAACACCTTATCACTTCTTTACCTTACACAACTTTTTGTGCTGCATTAAAAAGTCTCACTAAATCTATAGAGCTTCAATGCATTGCACTTAAGTGAACAGATCTTAGTGATATGTGTATTGCCCAGTTATATCGTCATTAAATCTGTAACATATTGTGCAGTAGTAAGAAAGATGAATGAGTGAATTTTAGCTCCATCTTTCTACAGTGTGGGTTGCAGTGTTGACATTTTTGTCTTTTTATGTTACTAAAAGGGCAAAATGTGTCAGATTATGATGTAGCTACAATCATGGTGGCTACATGATTATTAATGTAGCCACCAATGACTAACAATTTGGGTATATATAGACCATGATCAAAAAGGTGATGAGATTAATGTCTGACCCTTTCTTATGATGTTCTTGTGATGGATCCACTTTTATTTATACATTGTCTGGACCATCTGATACTAGAAACAGCAAAATGTAAAGAAAATGTAATTTTAAGTAACAATAAGAAATTACATATATTTTGATGGTGCAGATACAAATCTTAAAATAATTATGATAGCCTGATAAGAAGTATTAACTAGATTTCTAGATAAATATTTTCAAATAATATTGACATTACAGTTCAGTAACGTGAGATGGTAATTTGATCTCTGATGGCTACAGCATATTTAAACAGATGGTAAATGAGTAGATGAATAACTTACAATAAACAGAGATGTTTACTGGGTCACTGATGATGAAACTGACAGGATTAGACACACGACATGTGTATGATCCCTGGTCATTTCGGGTCACATTGGCTATAGTCAGAGTGGAGTTTCTGTCTTTTTTGTTGATCTGAACTCTGTCACTGACTGTAACCTCAGAGCTGCTGTTCATCCAGAGGAAGGAGAGAGAAGATCCAGAGGAGGAGCAGGACAGACTGACTGAGCTGTTGAACTCAATCAAGTTGGCACTTAGTGGGGAGACTCTGACATTGGACACTGGTTCTGTTGGAGGAAACAAAGTTATCATCAAATACAAGAGTCAACAATCTCTACTGTAATCATGAACCAATTCAGTACAAACCTTGACATGAGAGAAATTGTTAAATAAAAAAAACTAATGAATTTACATATTGTTCATGCTGAATACAGCCTTACTCCTCCTCAGTTAACATTTATGCTTTTTGCTTGAATTAAGTGCTTTATGTAATTTTCTGAATAGTTTTTAACAACAAATTTGATTACTTTTTAAATCAATTCTATATAAATCTGTGACAATGTTTAATGTCTACAGTTGTGAAAATGTTATTCTATGATATTTAACTCCCATTTTAAATCAACTTCCATAAAATCATGTCAGTTTTACTCTGCAACACTAATCAAAAAATATGACAGGTTGGAAACAAAGGATAGTAAACTAGTACAGCTTACTATTGACAAGGAAAAATCTCTAACCAGGAAACTCTACCATGAAAGTTACAGGAAATATTTACTCTGCTCCCTCTCACTTACTCTTCTCAAGACACTTTTTAGACACATCAACAGAAAACCTTTTTTATCAAAACTGCTTGACAAACATAAGTTTGAACTCATGCAGCTCAAAGCTATGTCTAAGTAACAACACAACTGACAAGTTTCTGAGCCTTTCTGAAAGGTTTCTCATTTTATTTTGACCAATGTCATTTTAAATGCTCTGAAGGAAACCTGATTTGTAGCAGACCATTCCACTAATTTCTTAATTCTTACTCCCACAAAATACATTTAAAATAGTTCAGAGCTCAGCATAATAGTCTGCAGCTCTCACTTGTTTAAAGGGTTATAAGATGGATAGAGGGTAAAAAAAATTAAATAAATTGCAGTGAAACTTTAGAGACCGAAACATGTTAGCTGAATCTTGGATTTTAACATCCACTCACCATAAACATCCAGTGTGGTTTTTCTGATTTTTAGGGTCCCTCCATCTACAATTCTAACTTCATATTTTCCACTGTCATTGAGTTTTAGATTCCTGAGTTCCAAAGATCCATTAGATCTGAACAGAGTGAACCTGTCTTCATATCCTGGTCCAGGTGTGTCTCCAGTAGTCTGTGATAAAACTATGAGTTTAGGTCCTGAACCAGGATCAAATTCCCACTGAACTGATGAAAATGGTTTTGCTGTTGGATTCAAGTTTGTCATGAACGTTACTGTCCCTCCAACAGAGGCATTCAGAGGACCATCTGGTAACACATCAGATCCATTAGATAAACCTGGAAAACAGTTACAAGTATAATGCAGCATTAAAATAGCTTAAAAAGTCATAAAACAAATCTGGATAAGAGAACAAAAGGTTAGCTTACTGTAGAATGCAACAACATTTTAGGTAAATTTTAATCATTTTGAACTGTTTAGGGATAAGGTTTAGCTGGTTGTTACACTATAAAAATCTTGATTTAGGCTTGAAAATATTTTATTCAAATGACTCTCTTACCTATAAAAACCACAACCACGACAAAAAGCAGTCCCAACATTGCTTTGATGTAAACCTGGAGATGTCAGTGTAAGAACAGCTCAGCGCTCGAACTGAAACTAAGAAAAGCGTTGCAATGAATGGTAAACCCTTAGTGCTGTAAATTATCACAGTAATGAGAGCCATGTCCCTGGAGTTAAAAAAAAATGCTAGATGGCTCCCTCCTGTGGTGAATATATTTTGTGTGTGATCTGAGCAGATAGGTACAGTATATTTCATAAATTAAACTACTTCAAAAGCGGTAAAGAAGATCTCAATCTAATAAGAATCAGGTTAGGTTTACAGAGTATTCCACACTTTATTTAACAAGTTCAAACTATCCTTTTTCATAGTGATTATAAAGTTATATTAGTCAGTTGTGATCATGGGCGGAAATCTCACCACCACCACCACCACCCAATCTTTGAGAAATCTAGAATTATCCCCCACAAATAAACATTGAAAAGGGGTTTGCATTTAAACAATATCAATATGACAAGGCAAAAGAAACAGAACGAGATAAATCCGCCTTTCGTCTAAGAAAAATAAATAATGAATTTGTAGGTCCATACCCACCATTATTAGAACAAGAGCCGCTAAAGAAAAACATGGAGCAGGAGTCAGGAATGGATAACCAGTTCAGCCACTGTCAACGAGAGGAAGTCGTTAGTAGTCAGCGAATCCAGGGGTTGGATGAATAGATATACTGAAGGGGGGAGGCTTACTAGGAGCAGATGGAAGTTTCTTTCAGGAGCAGGGAAGGATCCAGGGGCAGCGTGGAGAGGCGATGAACAGTTGGAGGGCAGACAGGTAAGTCTTTCTGAGTGGGGAAGCGCTCTGGCGGCTGACAGCAGTCTGGGATTAAACAAACCACGGGAAACTATTTCTCGAAGAACTCCGGAGGAATCCAGGTAAACCTGACGAGGAAAAACACAGGACGTGATTATCTTGGGAAAATGCTCAGAGGGCCTTTCTCTGGAACGATTCGTTACCAAGGTAAACAAACACTCAGGCAAAGAAGTGTCAGCTCGCCGCTTCTTAAATATCCACAGCATCTGTCAGATAATGTGCCTCAGGTGAGTCTCTGGGTTCAACCACACGCTTCTCCAGGGGCTCTGCTCCTAGGCGGCATCTGATGGAGGAAGTGGGAAGCAGCAGGTTCCAAAAACAACAAAAAGAAAAAGAAAACAAACCACCGATCCTGACACTATCTACTTGTTACTTGTTTAAAATATAGCGACTTAAGAAGTTATAATTTAAATAGCCCATAACTTGTATTGGGAGTCATTACAATAAATCAATGTATTTGAGGAATTTTATTAGGAGGAGTTACTCATTAAAACTTCTTTTTATTTAGAACCTTACATTTTTGTCAAGGTGTAGTAGAGATTAGATCAGTGAGACTGAACAAAACTTGTATAGAAGCAACATGAAAATTCTAGTTTTACTTCTCAACAGTTTGCTTACTGAGAAAAACACGTTTGATGTGCATTATTACTACACCGTGTTCCAAATTATTATGCAAGTGATATTTTCTCAGATTTTCCTAAATGGTGAATACAAATTATGGTCAGTATAATTTTCAAGTCATGAACTATTAAATAAAATTTTACAGAACAAACCTCCCAATGAGAAGAGCATTTTTTCAAGGGGCCGACCAGCTCTCTCCACATGATTTCAGCCCAAAACATGACGCATGACAGTACGATAATGCTTCAGTTTTCATTAAATATCTAATGTTTTCATACCTTGTCATATGGCACTGCACTATCTGATGATTTTCGTCAGCAGAGGGATCATTTCTCTTTCCCACATTGCTTGAAACCTGTGGCCTGCTTAATAATGTGGAACACCTTTCTTAAGTAGATTTCCTTTAATTGAGCTCACCAGACAAACTAATTACCCAGCTCTCTGAAACTAATTATAGTGATTGAAATAGCCCTGACAGACAATACCATCTATAAATTTAATACCACAACAAAAAATGTAATCTTTATGACACTTTAATCCAATTTGCATAATAATTTGGAACACGGTGTAGTCATTTTTGGTCCTGCAGCTTGAATGTGGTTTAAAAACTTTTTATACCACATTGCGTTGCATTTCAATGTAACTTTGCTGACCCCCGAACACCCCCCCGCCCAAAATTGCTCTTAAGAAAATGTCCTGTTTATTGCCCCTCCCACCAAATAATGAGATGGGATTTACTCCCATCCATCCATACATCCATTTTTTGAACACCCTTGGCCCTAGTGGGGTAAGGAGTGTTGCTGGTGCCTATCTCCGGGCGAGAGGCGGGGTCACCCTGGACAGGTCTCCAGTCTGTTGCAGGGGATTCCAAAAAAAAAAATCTTGCTTACAGCACTGCAAGAATTAAATACCATAAGACAAGGGGCTGGTTCCTAGCCAGCATGTATGGATGAGACCCATGTGGATTTAATGTAGGCCACATGGTTAATAGCTGACCATCATAATATAAAATTGTATCTTAAAATAAAACACACAAACTGGCTAGGATATTGTTCACAGTGTTGTGTAGATGTCTAATTCTGAGAAATTAGATAAATACCTGAGAAAATATAAGGCAAATCTTTTTTATCTACTAGAGATGTTTTGACCAACATTTGATGCAAAACAGCTTGTTTATTGTACCAGTGAACACTTTCCTGTTCTATATGTATCAAGTTTTATTATATTGTCTAACTAATTATGACTTGATAACATTTCTGTGTTGGAGAAAATGACAACTGAATCCAAAGTTCACAAACTCTCAGAGATCTGATGGGACTGTTTCATACAATCTACCCAGTTTTAGGAAAAATCATGTTTTCAGTATCTTGTTGAAGTGAATTTATGTTGTTATAACAAAATCTAAACAAGAAAGTGATTAGTAATATACATTTAGTAACATACTAAATGTTTAGTATATTATTAAATGCTTAACAAGCATTTAGTATATTGCTAAATAAATATTTAGTAGCACTAAATGTTTGGTATATTAAACATTTAAACAATATTAGATGTCTAATAATATACTTTTCTGTTACAGATTTTCTGCTACATATTTTTATCTACAGACATTTTCTGTTATTAAATTAGAATAATGTAGAAAAAACTAATGAAAGCCACTACCAAATGTCATGTTATGTAAAATTCCGATAACTAAAGCTTCAAAATCATTTGTTAGTATTCTTTTGCAGTTATATTGCAAAAAATAAAGACATAATCTTTATTTACAGTAAAACTTGCAATGCTTCCTTAGAAAAATTACGCATTCAAGTAGATATTGTATCCGCTTATATTTATTTAGCATGATTTTTTTTCCCAAAGTACCTCCAACATTTAAGCTGGAGAAGCTTTAAATGCAACACCTCTTCCTCAGATATTTTCTGCTTTTTCCTGTTTCATTATTGAATATCTCACTTAAGTGAATTATTTTGTACCTATTTTGTCACATTCTTGCAAGCATGATAGTAAAAGTTGATGTAACTCTTTAGTAAAGGCCAACATTTAACCAGAAAATTGCTAATAAAACTGGTACAACTAAAAGACCAGATAAATGAAAGTTTACTTTTGTTACATTTTATTAAAATAACGTTTTTTCTGTTTGTTGTCAGTCTGTTCTTGGAAATAAAAATGAATCAATGAAGTCTGTGGTCATCAACTGTTAAACAGCACCTCCCAGTGGTGAAACTGGGTTTCTGCAGTGTCGAGAAAAGTCGAGCTCATCCCACTTCCCCATGCTGGAGATTTTAGTTTAATAGTAATAATAAATAAAATTACCTTAGAATTAATTACACAGGTGACATCAAGACCCAACAATAGAGTCAGACGGTAATAAAATGAATCTGGTTGTGTGTGTTGTTGTTGTGTCCTGCAAACTTTGCTTTAATTCTACTTTTTTCTATTTAATCATAAAAAATCATAGTCAGGCAGAAAGAGAGTCATGAAACAGGAAGAGCTCATTTCCTTAATAAAGAGGAAGTTTCTATCTTAATTCAGGCTAAAAATAATTCAGACCATTCCTTATTTTAAAGCATTAAAGGTTTTTAAAGAATAAAATCTAAACATGTTGAGAGATTGGATAAAACCCAGAGTAAAATACTTAAAATAATGACTTATAATTATGCCAATAATTAATATTGGTTTAACCAGTGGTTGATGTTGATTTGATTATAAGAATATTTACACTTACTCTTACACTTGTGGAAGTACTTAAAGGTGAAACAAGAAACTGTAACATGATATCAGATAATTAGAATAATGGATTATCATTGGTTTCTTTTCAGAAGTGTCTGTAATAACTCACATTATGATTATAATAAGAGTAACTAATAAGTTATGGTTATTATAACATTATAAATGAATGTTAAATCAAAAAGGTTATAAATGTGATTTTGACATTGAACTTGAAAAGGTGTAAAATGTTGTAAATGTAATTAAAGGTCACTGATGTTGTGTTGAAGGTAGATGGTAGGTGGAAGGACAGGGGAAAAGGGGAACTGATAGGATAGCGGAGGTGACTAAGGCCTTATTGCTAAACTTCAAGAAAAGGTTGGGCAGGAAACAGAGGTAGGAGGAACTGTTGAGCAACTTGGGGACATTAGAACAGACATCAGGTCATGAGGTCTCCAGGGTGATGGATATGAGATCATCTGTCCAAGCAGTCAGCCAATGAGATAGGAACAGCAACAAAGCTAGCCAATGCAAACGCACCAAAAGGTGGATAAACCCTTTATAAGGTGGGTGCAACAGAGGAATCTTTGGTTGGATCCTTCAGGCAGCTTCGAGCCAAGACGGAGATGGACAAAGAACTCTGCAGCTGAAGAAGAGCCGGGGCCACAGAACCGAAGACTGTTCTGCACATGGGGACCAACCCGTTAGCCCCGCAACATGTGGCTTCAAATCACACTTCTCTCAACAGCTGGGTTCAGACCCCCAAAGACAAAGACCAAGGCAAAGATGAAGATAAAGACGAAGATAAAGACAAAGGCAAAGAACAAAGGCAAAGAGGAAGAACTGGTGCGTTCCTTCCGTGGGACCAGGAAGATCGTGAGACGAGGAGAAGGGAGCTACAGAGCTGCAAGACAAGCAGCTGAGGACCGCTACGCGCATGAGGAAGTCACCCTGATGCCCGAGACTTGCCGCTCTAAGTCAGTACTCTTCCTGTACTGGGAACCTCCTGCTACTGCAACACCTTCTTCATCATCAGGCCAGTTCTGGGGTTCAAAATGCCAAACTCTGTCCGTCTCTTTCAAAGTTTCCCTTTTTAGTTCTCAGTGTCAGCATTAGGGAAAGATAGGCTAGATTATTGATTTTACTTATTTGATTATTTCTGCTAGTGAATTAAGCTGTACTGACTCTTGCAAAAATTGCCTTACTAATAAAATAATTAGCATTTAAGAAAATCTAAAAGATGTTGTGGACATTCAATTAATGAGTCACCTTAAAGTTCTTTGATGGTTGTGAAATAGCTATGAAGTTTGATTCTGGGAGGAAAAAGTAGAAATGTTTTATAGGTTGCTTTTAGCCAAAACTAAAATAATGACCTTGGGACTTAAATCTAAGTCACTAAATTTAATCTAGCCGTTAACAAGTGCCGTTATTTTAGGAGAGGAGCTACCGTTAACAGGAGTGGTTGTAGGGGTTATGTCGCTGTGAGGGCTACTCAGCGGATTGCTCCTCAACTGTAAAAGGTCATAACTTCTGGATCGAAGGTAGTCAGAGCTAGACGAGTCCTTTCCGACCCCAGTTTAAACAGATAATTCTCCACAAACTATTGCTAGGGTAAGACCCGAGTTTCTGGGGGTTTTCCGGACCTGTTGGACAGAGAACTGGGCCGTAGTGAGTCCAAAGAGTTGTGAGGAGTGGGCGGGACTTACTATTGGGTAGTAACAGACAGCAGGATAAAGCTGAAAGACATTTTACTGTGACACAAGTCCTAAAACATGAAGCTGCAGATTTGACATTTGAGTCACTAAGTTGAAAAGTTTAATAGAGATATTTAGGCAAAAGTAATGTTAATATAGGGATCCACATAAACTTCTACCACTTTGTTTTGAGGCTCTTTATGACTTCATGGCATTTTAGTTCAGAAGAAACAATGAGCTGAGTCCAAAGTTTACAAGAACTAAATGATTGATGCCATAATTATGCTCAATAAATATCTCATAACTAAACCTTTCTTGGTAACACATACGTAAAATAATATTCAATGTAAAAGGTCTAAAATTTTATGTCGGAGTTTAAACGGCATCATGTATTTTATTGCTAATCTAAACCAGATTAGCTATTTGATTTATCTTTTAATAGAAATACACCATATATTTTATCAATATAAATATTTTTTGTAATTTCAAAAGTTATAAATAAATAAATGATACTATCACTCAAAATAATTGTATGGCACCTTTAAACAGTTTAAGTTTCAAGTCTGATAAATATTTTAAAATCTATTTAAGCAAATTAAGGGATTTTCTGGTACTGATTAAAGTTGAATATTTTCACTTATTTTCACTTTAGAATTCAACCATGAAACACTGTCATTAGTGTTAATGAGACTGAAAGAATAGAAACACTTAAATTTGTCGATGATTAATACATTTTTACTTCCAGCTGTTGTCACTGGATCATATGCTGTTAAATTATTCAAAAGCCTGAATAATTTGTCAGATCAGTTTAATTTCACAGAGAAGCTTGCTTTTTTACTAAATAAGGTAAGCACCACTCAAAATACAATAAAAAAGTAAAAAAAAATATATATATATATATATATATATATATATATATATATATATATATATATATATTGCATTTCATCTGTCTTTATTAACATTGTATTAAAAATTATCTGTAATTTTATTTAAATCTATAACCTTTAATTGTTCTCCTTCTCAGTAATCAATACATAAATATTTAGTGGAATTACAACCATCAAAACCTTCACTTAATGAAATAGTTTTTAATTTGATGATTTTTGATAACAAGCTCCAACTCTTTGAGGTTGCAAGGCTTTTTTGTCTTATCAGATCAGATTTGTAGAATTTGATATAATGTCCATGTCCAGTTGTTGAATATTAAAATATGACAGTTTTGAACTTGATCCATGAACATATTCATATTTAATGCCCATTTTAAGAAAATCAGCAGACAAAATAGGGGAGTTAATTGAACTCCACCATATATATATATATATATATATATATATATATATATATATATATATATATATATATGAGAAAATCTAAATTATTTAAAATATTTTTTTAGATAATTATTTTTCTTTGGAAATTAGTATTTTTGTTGTTACTCAACTATTGTTGAAAGAATCCAAAGAGGAAGATTTGTTAATAATTAATAAATGAAGGTTTGACAGTTTAACTTCCTGTTGCTGCTGTTGTCAGATCATAAAGCAACAGTAGTCAGTGAGGGAAAGACGCGTTGCTTTGCACTCAACGAAATCACATGAAAACATCCATTTTATTCGTCATCATACCTGGAATTATAATAGGTACGTTTTTTTGTCTTGCAACTATTCTATTTTTATATGATAAAAATGCTAAACCCATAAAATTGTCTAGTTTATTAAATGATTGTTTTTCAAATTTCTGTCCCAAACATGTACAGTATAATACTCCAGAACCTCAACTGCTAAACAATGGTTTGGCCCATAACATTTAGAGCTCATCAAATGCAACATAAACAGTAGCGAAAATACAGTTGGACTGCAGCATTAAGTCAAACATGCAACTAGTAAATATATCAAGGTCCAAAAGTAACCCATGCATGTGAAATAATTTTTTTTAATAAAAATGTAGCTTTATTTGTCAAATTAATCTATCTTCACTTTGCTAAATAAATATAGGATTTTATTTAACTTATTTGAAATATTAACATTTTTATATAATGACTGAAGACACTCAGTACCCTTTAGCACATCGTTTTCCAGGTTTATCTAATGGATCTGGTTTGTTACCAGATGGTCCTCTGATTGCCTCTGTTGGAGGGACAGTGATGTTCAGAACAAACTTGAATCTAACAGAGACACCATTTTCATCGATCCACTGGGAATTTGATCCTGGTTCAGAACTTCAACTCATAGTTTACTCACTGACTACTGGACATACAACTGGACCAGGATATGAAGACAGGATCACTCTCTTCAAATCAACTGGATCTCTGGAACTCAGGAATCTGAAACTCGGTGACAGAGGAAAATATGAAGTTAGAATTCTAGAAGGAGTGAATCAAAAGACAGGAAAAACCTGGATGTATATGGTAAGTAGATGTTAAAAGCCAAGATTCAACTAACATGTTTCAGTCTCTAAAGTTTCATTGTAATTTATTTTATCTGTTTCACCTTCTATTCATCTTTAAATAAGTGACAGCTGCAGGCTATAATGCTGAGATTGAAACTATTCTAAATGTATTTTGTGGGAACAAAAATTTCCCTCAGAGAATTTAAAATGATGTTGGTCAAAATAAAAAAAGAAAATAAACTTGAGGTTTTATCTGAAATGTGTCAGTTGTGTTACGTAGACATAGCTTTCAGCCGGCTGCATGAGTTCAAACTTATCAGTGAGATTAATGTTTGTCAAGCAGTTCTGTCAAAACTAGTTTTCTGTTGATGTGCAAGAAAAGTACCTTGAAAAGAGTAAGTGAAAGGGAGCAGAGTAAATATTTCCTGTAACTTTCATGGGAGAGATTGCTGATTGGATATTGTTCCTTGTCAGCGCTGCACTAGTTTTTATTCTACTTTGTTTCCAACATGTCATATTATTCGATTAGGGCAACAGAATAAAACTGACATTGTTTTATGGAAGTTGATTTAGAATTGGAGTTAAATGTTACAGGTTAAAATGTTTACAATTGTAGACATTAAACATTGTAACAGATTTATATAGAAAGGGATTTAAAAAGTAACAGCAGGCTATTTGTTGTTAAAAAAAACATGCAGAAAAGTACATAAAACACTTGTTAATTCAAGTGAAAAGCATAAAGATTATCTGAAGAGAAAAGTTTTATTCAGCATGAACAATATGCAAATCCATACAACTGAATTATTTTTTTTTGTACTGAATTGGTTCATGATTACTATAGAGATTGTTGATTATTGTATTTGATGACAACTTTTTTTGTTTCCTCCAACAGAACCAGTCTCCAATGTCAGAGTCTCCCTACCAAGTGCCGACTTGATTGAGTTCAATCCGTTTTGGGCTGAAATCATGTGGAGAGAGCTGGTCGGCCCCTTTAAAAAATACTCTTCTCATTGGGAGGTTTGTTCTGTAAAATTTGATTTATACTGTAATAGTTCATGACTTGAAAATTATACTGACCATCATTTGCATTCACCATTTAGGAAAATCTGAGAAAATATCACTTGCATAATAATTTGGAACACGGTGTAGTAAACAGTGGCGGAGCTAGACTTTTAAAGTTGGGGGGGCCAAGGGGGGGGGCAGGACTACCTCTGGGGGGGCAAAATTTTAAATGTGTGTGTGCACATATAAATATGTGCACACACACATTTTAAAAAATAACCAAACTGAATATTTGGTTAGTTTTTAGGCCCCTCTGTCATTTTACATGTTATAATTAACACCTTTGACTGGCGCACATGGAGACATGATAGACTTTATGCAGAGTTCATCGCAGAGGCAACTAAAATCAATCAAATAAAAGATCCTTTCTGAATATCATCTCATGGACACTGAACTAAATGTCTTTCTGACCGGGAGCTGACAGCGTGTTGAAGAGTTATGGACACCTTGGTTAGGAAGCTCTGTTGTGACAGGTAATTTGACAGCTAAAAATAGTTCGGGTCGGACCAGAATTATTTGCCTGATGGTGGTTCGGGCTTCTAATGAGTTTACATTTAATGAGTTTTGAGCACACAGAGAAAACCTAAAGAGAATGTGATCTACTTATTGTAGTTTAAGTAGAGGAATAACAGCTGACTGTTGACAGAGGAAAGAAATTAAAGTGCAGATCCGTTAGGCAGAAACAAGCGCAGTGCGCTGGGCAATAAATGCGCTTAAATGCTCGTTACGCTCCAATTAATCACACATGAGATGACAAACGCCAAATATACAATATATAGTTGCACTGCTTACGTTAATGGTGTTTTAAAAACTAAACCAGTAAAAACTTAACATAGTTAATATGTCAGATTCCCTCCTCAGCCTCGTCTTGATAAGAACAGAGAGCAGTTCGCTGGTTTCTGTCCAGACTGTGATCAGCTGACCACTTGGTGCGCAGACAGTTTCAACTTTACGCACAGAGAACATCGTGGAGCTCATTATTAATCAGACTAAGAACAATATCAGTCAGAGAATCATCTCTGATCTGGACGCTTTAACGGACCAGAGACTTTGGAGCTCCTAGCTCAGCTGATCCGCTTCTGCTGGTTTTTCTCCCGCTGAGGGAAGTGATGCGGGATCAGGAACCGATCAGAGTTCTGCCGTCTTCTAATCACGTCATTTCGTGAAATGTTACCTGATTTCAAAAACGTTCTAGCAGAGAAATAACAAATGTTTCGTTTGATGACTACAAATTGGAAATAAAATTATTTTTTTCTTTGACGGACAACGAAAAAAACTGTAGCGCAACCTCTGCTCCAAACTACGAACATTGTCGGCCCCTCTTCGTTTTTTTCTCTTTTTGTGGAGGATCAATAAATAACTTATTGGTGTTTTACCATCACCACCAGGTATGAAGGGCTTTAGCCTTTGAATTGCACCACAGCGCAACAGAAACACCCAGGAGAAGAATATCAGCTTGTTGTTATGAGTATAAAGGAGGCTGGTATCGCGCCTGATAAAAATCTATTTATTTATGTCATCACATGGACTTATATAAAGTTTTATACATTTTCTTTTGATATATTTATTATTGTTTTTCTTCTTTAGATATTAGGTTGGCTTAGAATGATTCCAAATAATGTACAGGAATAACCTGGTGCTGTTACATGTCAATCATCTGGGGGGGCCACTAGGGGGGCCAATCAGATGACAGGGGGGGCACTGGCCCCCCTGGCCCCCCCTCTGGCTCCGCCACTGGTAGTAAAGCACATCAAACGTGTTTTTTCTCAGTAAGCAAACTGTTGAGAAGTAAAACTAGAATTTAAAACTACTTTCACCCCTGGCTAAATATAATTTAGATATTTGCTACTTTTGACAAAAAAGCTTAAGTCTATGAGCTTTTTTTGTGTGTCATAGAGTACTTTGACAAAAAAGCAGTTTTACTAATTCCCAAGACATAATCTGGCAGTTTATCATGATTCAGCAAAAGTAATGAAATAACGAAGTGCAGTCTGAATTTTATTGTTAATGTGTTTTTTTCCTATTGAGCAGTGAAAGTAAAAAATATGTGTAAAATGTGTTTACTTACTGGAGGGTTTTGCTATTTGTACCGCAGAGCCAAAGCTAGCTCCTCACTTCAGCGGCTCTCACAGAGCCCGGATCGTTCCGCAGTGCCGCTGTTGCTCCTCCTACACTTCGGACTGAACCATTGTTCTGATAATGGTGGGGATGGACCTAAAAATTAATTCTTTTTTTTTTTTCTTAGACGAAAGGCGGATTTATCTCGTTCTTTGTTTCTTTTGCCTTGTCAAATTGATATTGTTTAAATGCAAACCCCTTTTCAATGTTTATTTGTGGGGGATAATTCTAGATTTCTCAAAGATTGGGTGGTGGTGGCACTGACTAATATAACTTTATAATCTGGATAAATAAATCACTATGAAAAAGGACAGTTGGAACTTGTTAAATAAAGTGTGGAATACTCTGTAAACCCAACCTGATTCTTATTAGATTGAGATCTTCTTTACCGCTTTTGAAGTAGTTTAATTTATGAAATATACTGTACCTATCTGCTTAGATCACACAAAAAATATATTCACCACAGGAGGGAGCCATCTAGCATTTTTTTAACTCCAGGGACATGGCTCTCATTACTGTGATAATTACTGTGATAATTTACAGCACTAAGGGTTTACCATTCATTGCAACGCTTTTCTTAGTTTCAGTTCGAGCGCTGAGCTGTTCTTACACTGACATCTCCAGGTTTACATCAAAGCAATGTTGGGACTGCTTTTTGTCGTGGTTGTGGTTTTTATAGGTAAGAGAGTCGTATGAATAAAATATTTTCAAGCCCAAGTCAAGATTTTTATAGTGTAACAACCAGCTAAACCTTATCCCTAAACAGTTCAAAATGATTAAAATTTACCTAAAATGTTGTTGCATTCTACAGTAGCTAACCTTTTGTTCTCTTATCCAGATTTGTTTTATGACTTTTTAAGCTATTTTAATTCTGCATTATACTTGTAACTGTTTTCCAGGTTTATCTAATGGATCTGGTGTGTTACCAGATGGTCCTCTGAATGCCTCTGTTGGAGGGACAGTAACGTTCATGACAAACTTGAATCCAACAGAGACACCATTTTCATCGATCCAGTGGTTCTTTGATCCTGGTTCAGGACTTAAACTCATAGTTTTATCACTGACTACTGGAGACACACCTGGACCAGGATATGAAGACAGTTTCACTCTCTTCAGATCTAATGGATCTTTGGAACTCAGGAATCTGAAACTCAATGACAGAGGAAAATATGAAGTTAGAATTGTAGATGGAGTGTCCCTAAAAAACGGAAAAACCACACTGGATGTTTATGGTGAGTGGATGTTAAAAGCCAAGATTCAACTAACATGTTTCGGTCTCTAAAGTTTCACTGCAATTTATTAAATTTTTTTTACCCTCTATCCATCTTATAACCCTTTAAACAAGTGAGAGCTGCAGACTATTATGCTGAGCTCTGAACTATTTTAAATGTATTTTGTGGGAGTAAGAATTAAGAAATTAGTGGAATGGTCTGCTACAAATCAGGTTTCCTTCAGAGCATTTAAAATGACATTGGTCAAAATAAAATGAGAAACCTTTCAGAAAGGCTCAGAAACCTGTCAGTTGTGTTGTTACTTAGACATAGCTTTGAGCTGCATGAGTTCAAACTTACCAATGTACCAAACTTTCCAAACTTAATGTTTGTCAAGCAGTTTTGATAAAAAAGGTTTTCTGTTGATGTGTCTAAAAAGTGTCTTGAGAAGAGTAAGTGAGAGGGAGCAGAATAAATATTTCCTGTAACTTTCATGGTAGAGTTTCCTGGTTAGAGATTTTTCCTTGTCAATAGTAAGCTGTACTAGTTTACTATCCTTTGTTTCCAACCTGTCATATTTTTTGATTAGTGTTGCAGAATAAAACTGACATGATTTTATGGAAGTTGATTTAAAATTGGAGTTAAATGTTATAGAATAAAATTTTCACAACTGTAGACATTAAACATTGTCACAGATTTATATAGAATTGATTTAAAAAGTAATAGAATTTGTTGTTAAAAACTATTCAGAAAATTACATAAAGCACTTAATTCAAGCAAAAAGCATAAATGTTAACTGAGGAGGAGTAAGGCTGTATTCAGCATGAACAATATGTAAATTCATTAGTTTTTTATTTAACAATTTCTCTCATGTCAAGGTTTGTACTGAATTGGTTCATGATTACTGTAGATTGTTGACTCTTGTATTTGATGATAACTTTGTTTCCTCCAACAGAACCAGTCTCCAATGTCAGAGTCTCCCCACTAAGTGCAGACTTGATTGAGTTCAACAGCTCAGTCAGTCTGTCCTGCTCCTCCTCTGGATCTTCTCTCTCCTTCCTCTGGATGAACAGCAGCTCTGAGGTTACAGTCAGTGACAGAGTTCAGATCAACAAAAAAGACAGAAACTCCACTCTGACTATAGCCAATGTGACCCGCCATGACCAGGGATCATACACATGTCGTGTGTCTAATCCTGTCAGTTTCATCATCAGTGACCCAGTAAACATCTCTGTTTATTGTAAGTTATTCATCTACTCATTTACCATCTGTTTAAATATGCTGTAGCCATCAGTGATCAAATTACCATCTCACGTTACTGAACTGTAATGTCAATATTATTTGAAAATATTTATCTAGAAATCTAGTTAATACTTCTTATCAGGCTATCATAATTATTTTAAGATTTGTATCTGCACCATCAAAATATATGTAATTTCTTATTGTTACTTAAAATTACATTTTCTTTACATTTTGCTGTTTCTAGTATCAGATGGTCCAGACAATGAATAAATAAAAGTGGATCCATCACAAGAACATCATAAGAAAGGATCAGAAATGAATCTGACCTGCTCTGCTGACTCATCACCTTTTTGATCATGATCATGGTCTATTGTAATTATATACCCAAATTATTACAGTTATTGGTGGCTACATTAATAATCATGTAGCCACCATGATTATGATTGTAGCTACATCATAATCTACGACTACAACACTGCAACCCACACTGCAGAAAGATGGAGCTAAAATTCACTCATTCATCTTCCTTACTAGGGACTGCACAATATGTTACAGATTTAATGACGATATAACTGGGCAATACACATATCACTAAGATCTGTTCACTTAAGTCCAATGCATTGAAGCTCTATAGATTTAGTGAGACTTTTTAATGCAGCACAAAAAGTTGTGTAAGGTAAAGAAGTGATATGGTGTTGAAGTCATTAAGCTACTACAACCAAGTTGTTTTGATGCTGAACCAGAGGCCAGAGGCAAACTTCTTATAGAGATCAAAATATGAAATAATTTCTAAAATAATTTTTAACCTTTACTTGTCTCTGTTCATGGTAGGTATGACAATGTTTTCAAAAGGCTTTTGAAACTGACTTTTTTCTCACGGTGTTAAACGAATCCTGAACCAGACACAATTTCAAAAGTGCTGGACGAAGGAGAAAAATGACTAGGTGTTCTGTATCTGGTTTTCAGGTTAAAGTAAAAACCAAATAATGTAAAAGAACTCATGTTTTTAATGCTATGCCACTTTTGATGCACTAACTAATGCAAATTTTACCGTAACCAATACTGAGTACAGCAATAATATTTCTTTTCTGGTCAATAGTTCTATATTAATTGTTGAAACCTAACATCATGAGAAATTCTAATTTTAGTTTTTAAATAAAATGTAAGCCCTATTTATATTAACATGAATAAAACCTACAACTTTTTAATTTAAATGATAGGCAACACAAATAAAAAATGTAAACAAAGTATAAACAAATCGTATAAAGTCCTTCAGGAGACACTTCATTGATATGTTGGTATTTTGTTTTCTCATACTGGTAAGATTGCCAACATCTACACTATGAATAGACCACTAGCTATTATGAATGTTATGTATGTAGCTTTGTTAACGTGTAACAAATACAGTGTAACTGCTATGTCTATTCATAATTTCATTGTAATAAAAAATATCAAAAATATGTTTTTAAAAAAACTGCTTTCTTGTGTTTTCTACTGTATTTTAGATGCTAGTAAACCTGCAGGTCTCGCTGGTGGAGCCATTGCTGGAATAGTAATAGCATGTTTATTAGTTGTTGCTGCAGGAGCTGCTGGAGGATATTTCATCTACAAAAGAAGGTGAGTTTCTTTATGTAGCCAACAATACATTTTATATGTTGAGCTTTTTAAACTACATTAGACCACAGTTCATGCTAAACTGTGATTAACACACAAGTGTTTTCTCAGTTATCCATATTTATCACACGTTTCCTTGATCATGCCCTCTTATATGTCATATGGAAGGTATGTCAAAGCAAGCTATCCTACCTGCTTTATAAAATTTATTGTTTTA
Organism: Poecilia reticulata; assembly: GCF_904066995.2. Taxonomy (NCBI): domain Eukaryota; kingdom Metazoa; phylum Chordata; class Actinopteri; order Cyprinodontiformes; family Poeciliidae; genus Poecilia; species Poecilia reticulata. The sequence continues at coordinate 12,135,948 of NC_088845.1, forward strand.
CCTTCCAGAAATAAATGATGATAAGTATGTTTATTAACACATTTTAACAATATCTTTTCTTGGAATATGGGCTTTATAGAGAAAATGTGAAACCTGGACCACATTCAGGCACAACGGGTCAGTATGTTTACACTCCATTCAATACATGAATCTCAATTACTTAACTTTCCTAGTAACTGATTCAGTTGTAAATTTAAATATTTTAGGGAACTTGTATCATTTAGAGCTCAAGGAAATAGCTTAAACTGGCTTATCATCAATACCCGTATTAAGAAAATATTTTAAAACTCATGTTCAAAATATTTTTCTTTCCAGATCAACAACATGATTATGAAAACATGCCAAAAATAAAGAAAAAGAAAAATAAGGAAGAAAGTCATGTTTATGAGAATTCTGCAGCTACACAAAGAAGTAAAGAACCAGAACATGTGTATGAGGAAATGGCACAAATAAAGAAGAAATAAAATTAACAGCCTTTGGTTCTTTAAAGGTGAGTTCTGAAGTAGGAATCTGTTAAAAAAGGAAACAGTTAAAGTAATTGGACATATTTAAATTACTTTATATTTTAAAAATACTCAACAGTTAAGTATTTTTTATAAAGTCTTGTGGGAGTATGAAGTCAATCATTGCACTAATATATTTTCTTGTAACACATCATCTGAAAAAAACACAATACAACAGGAAGAAACTGATATTGTTCTGCTGTATTTTTGCCTTTTGGGTTTACTCCCATTTATCTCCTTGCTAAAAGTTTTTAAAGTCTTACAATAATGAATCAAATATGTAAAGTTTTATACATTCTTCAAACATTATTAAAATGTTTCTTTACTTCTGTCCTTAAAATTGATCTAGAATATTAAAATAATTTTAAAAAAGCTTTATCAATGAAAAGTCCTTGACAAGATTTGGTTTCAGTTTTGTTATTTATTTATTGTTGACTGTAGTGATGCTAAGCATTGACTTTTCAACCTCTTGATCCTCTGCTATGATTGTAATGTTTTGTTATTAGTTATTAAGGTCAGGTTTAGTTGGTTGAAAAGGAGTGCAATATCGTGTCTCATCACAATTTGTGAGATGCTGTTTCGCTAAAAAGAGGAAGTGGTAAAGACAAAAGTAAACGAGAACAACATATTCAGGGAAGTGACTCAGTGGTAAAGCAGAAGCACCAAATATGGAGGCTACAGTTCTCAATGCAGATGACCTCATTTCAGTTCCAGGTTAAAAGCAATTTGATGCATGTCTTCCCCTTCTCTCTCTCTGCCTTTCTTCCTATCAAGCTGCTGCTGAATAGAAACCATTATTGCCATAAAAAACTCTTCCCTCTCCTCAACTTTTAGTTTAGCTGATTGGTTTGAGTACAAACGTCTGCTGTCTGCAACTAGTTACAGCTCTGTTCTCTAAAACAGCTGTCAGACACCTCCCTCTAGTGGTCAGCAGGAACTGCATGGCTTTTATTTCATATCTTTAAAACAAAGTTATGATTTATCATCTTGTTATTTTACACAGTTAAACAGGTCAGACCTCATATGTCATCACTAATTTTAATTCAAAGCCTCAAGATCAAGAAACTTTATTACAATTTAATTGAAAAGCATACAATATACACTGCAAAAACACAAAATCTTAACAGCTTTTTGTGGCTAGTTTCTAGTGCAAATATCTTAAAATAAGACAAAACTAACTCACAAGTAACTGCTTAGCGAGCAAAAAGAGCTGTTGCTTGCTGAGCAAAAGCTCAGCAAAGTACTTGTTCCACTAGCAGATTATTTCACTTATAACATAGTAAAATGTCTTGTAATTACTGAAATAATCTGCCAATAGAACTAGTATTTTTCATCCATATTTAGGAATTATTGATTTAAAACATGCTCCTATTTCTTACTGAAAGGCTACTTGTGAGTTAGTGTAGTCTTATTTCAAGCGTACTAAGATATTTACTCTGGAAACCAGACCAAAATTACTAGTTTTTGTGTTTTTGTAGTGTAGAGCATTATTGGTGTGTACCACTCTTTTGATACTTTTCCAGATAAACTAAACTGATTTCTTGTAGTCCTTTATGAAATGGACCCAACCACTAAGGTTCCTGTAACAAAGCAGATCTATAAAACATAACCTTCCCATTAAGACCTTCATACCTCTGTGGAAAATAGGATAATCTCTAAAACATCATAGATGCTGAAGACTGATAACAGAGATGACAAAATGACACAAAATGACAAATCATTTAAACGATTGTCTTAATAAACTGTATCTGAAAACCTTTTAAAATGAGTCCCTTTACAAAGCAGCTCACAGTTAATCAAAACATGTTTGACTTGGTTCACTTCAGTTTGACAAAACTCGCATTCACAACAATGTTGTCTTGATACACTTTATTAAAATAAGTTGTTTCAGTCAAATCACACATATTTTGTCTAACTCCATAATCTTATGTACCTGTGAATAGGTGACAAAAAATCACTGAATTATCTGAATTAGATCATTCAAATAATCATTTAATTCTTTTATTTTTTGAACGTTCAGTTTCTAACATTCAGAACCAGGAGGTGGCGCCATATGGCATGATTTGAGCGAGCTTGTGAGATTCATATGGACACGCCTGAATTTATTTCTTATGCCCAGTGACACTCAATATGGAGGCACAAAAAACTAAGTTGACTTGGTCTTTGCCATACTAACTCTCTCAATATATCACAGAGAAAAAAGTATGAAGACGGGGAAAAACAGATGTTAAATTAGTAATTTCAAAGACCAAAAAATAACTTTGATTCTTTTAGCAATTTAATATAACAGGTTTCATTTGACTTTGAGCGTTTATGCCTATTTATTTTTCTACTAGGCTAAATACTCCCTTTTTAATTAAAGTCTTTACAAGAGCTTTGTTGTTGAAATCCCACTAATACATATGTTCCTTTAAATAAATATTTCTCTTAGTCAAGAAATCTTAAAAATGAACCTGCATCTTCTAGTTGAACATTTAAACTCTGATAAACACTTGTAATTTTTATATAAGCTAGGAAAGACATGTTTTTTTATGAACAGTTTAAGTTTTAGTAATGTAATTTCTTTTGTATGAATGTATTTATGACTGGATTTCATTTGCTGTCAGGCCTTTCATCTGATGAATAACCAACAAGGTGTTGTCTGTCAGAGTTCAGCTCATGATGAGAGCAGCTGTTTATGTCTTGTACCTTTTTCTGACCTAGATTACAATGTAGGACAGTCTTCATGCTGCACTTTGGACCTTACTGTCATCACTTCAGTTTGGAGTAAACATGGTTTTATTCACCCAGTGTTTATAATTAAATAGTACTTGTATAAACAGATTTCTGACTTTAAAGTTTTGCAAAAATGATAATTCTAGTTTTACAACTGCATATTGCATATAAATTTGGCAAATTTGACCTACATTAGTAGCACATATACCATTATCAAAGTGTGTAAAGAAAGTAAAAATGTGCTAATTTCTACTTATTAATTTACCCGAAATGTTTATATTTACTTCAATGTGGCATCAACGTTGAAAGTAATCAAGAAAAGTCCTGAACCTGTGCATGTCAATGAAACATTGTAACTATGTTTTTTTTAATCGCTGACTTGACAATTTTGTCTCTTTAACTTCTATTTATTTTTTTTATAAAAACTGTTTTTCCTGAATAAAAACAACAAAAAACTGTTTTGTTATGTTTGTCTCTTTCAAACACTTCGAACATTTACAGAACCTATCAAGATAACTGTTATGATGTCTACAGATATTCATGAACAAAGATATGAAAGCAGATATCAAATATGGAGCAGCTTAAAGAAACGTTTAATCAGCTCTGTATTATGACTTCAGTTTTGGTGAACTCATATTTACCAAAGCAGTTTAACACAATGTGAAGAGTTTCTTAACATGTTTGATGACAATTAAATACTGATAACACTTGTTAATGAGTACCACATTGTTCAATGTTACTTCCTTCACCTCTGTTTACCTCCCATAACTAGACAGCATACAAGCCAGGAAAGCAGAATCTGTTTGTCGGTCTTTGTGTCTGATGAAAAAACATGGAAACAGTATTTATATACTTTGCAATCCTCGGAGCCATTTCAGGTGGGATTTTATTTATTCTATGAAGAATTTTTTATTTTCAAAAATTGTATAGCTCATTAAATATGTTGACATCTAGTGCACTTTTTTAATTAGTTATAAATTAGAACTGATGACAGTTTTGGTGACATGGATTAAATTAATCCAACAATGCAGCAAAAGTTAAAGTTTTCTCTTTTTATTTATTTATTTTAAATAAAGAATTTCACCATTAGTACAAAAGAGTGTTTTTGAAATGTTTTAGATAACCTACCTTCATGACCTGGATTTATGTCTGAAAAATATAACAATTTAAATAAACTTTGTGTGACTCATATTTTCTGTCACCATCTCAGAACAATTAAATGGATTAGAAGAGTTTAAATGAGACGCCTTCTTGGAAGAAAAATGTTAATATCTACAGCTTTTGAAGCACTTCTACTGCATGAAAAAGAAAATGTGGAAATAAGTGGATTATTCCATGAACCTTAAGCAAACATGCTTTAACTGAATCTCTTTACTAATTAAAAACTGTTTCTGGCAGGTTCGTCTGCAGGAGCTGGTTTGTTACCAGATGGTCCTCTGAATGCATCAGTTGGAGGAACAGTGACATTCAGAACAAACCTTAATCCAACAACAATACCATTTCAGCTTGTGACTTGGACTTTTAGTACTGACAATGATATCATAGTCTCATTTCTTACTGTAAACATTACTGATCCAGAGTATGAAGGCAGAATAACTCTGTTTTTATCTACTGGATCTCTGGAGCTCAGGAACTTGAAACTCAGTGACAGTGGAGATTACAGAGTTCATGTTATACCTGCTGAGGATGCCGAGAAGTCTGGAGTCACCAGACTGCAGATATATGGTAAACCTGTAGTATTTTATGTTTTAAAAAATTAAATGAAATAAATGATCAGGTCCATCATTTTTTTCCATATGTTATTATATGAAACCCTGAGATGATACAAGATGAGATTTTGGCTGGACTTTGATAAATCCTTTCACACTTTTTGCTTCTAATATCTATGCATTGAAATTGTCTTCTGTGTTTTTGCTTTACACGCATAACTTTCTAGAAATGTAAATATTTTTCTCTGTTATTCAGTGGTACACAATTATACAGTCACACATAGTAATGGCATCTTTAAGTTTTTATCTCTGACTTTGAAACACTGTTTGGTTCAAATTTCCAGCGTTTCCAAATGTTTTTGTTTTCTTTTGCAACCACAGAGCCAGTCTCCAACGTCAAAGTTACCCCAGAAAGTGCAGACTTAGTTGAGCTGCACAGTTCTGTCCGTCTTTCCTGCTCTTCCTCTGGATCTTCTCTCTTCTTCCTCTGGATGAACAGCAGCTCTGAGGTCACAGTCAGTGACAGAGTCCAGATCTCTGATGACAGATCCACTCTGACTATCGTTGATGTGACCCGCTATGATCAGGGACTGTATAGCTGTCATGTGTCCAATCCTGTCAGCAATGCCAGAAGTGATCCAGTTCTCCTCTTCATCAGTTGTAAGTTATGGCACGTTTCAAGATCACTTCCTCCTAAAATTGGAAGAGAAAGCTCTTAGTTCATCACTACCATTAACAGTTTACCCATTTTGCCCTGTTTTACCACTCAGATGGCCCAGAAAACATACAGTTGAATGTCTCTCCATCAAAAGATCACTATGAAGAAGGAGCAGACATTCGTCTGACCTGTTCGGTTGAGTCTCGACCTTCTGCTGAATATCAGTGGTTTCTGGATGGAATGGTGCTGCCTGGAACTGGACCAGAGCTCAGACTGGTTAACATTCACTCAAGTCAAAGTGGAAACTACAGCTGTCAGACCTTCAACAGCAAAACGTTACGATACCAAACATCTCAACCGTCAACTGTTTCTGTACTTGGTAGGTGTGAAAGAGTATATGCACACACACACGTTCACATACACAACATATACATATAGTAAAACATCTTGAATTGTTTGCTGCATAATTATATCACTGAGGAAATAAAATACTGACAAACAAAAATTCATAAGTCATTTATTCATTCAATGTTAAGCATTTCAAGAAAACTGATGGGCCCGATGAAAGCAAATAACAAATGACAGGATTTCAATGATTCAGGCCTAAACAGTACAGATTAAAAGGAACGTTGAAAGCAATTTCAGTATGCATGACTGACTATGCATTGTGAAAACTAAATTATAATATACCAGCATTTTTAATGATGACACTCAGAAAACTGTATTACATGGGACAAACAAAAAAAGTTGTTTAATCATTTTTGCTTAGAAAAAAGGTGGGAAAAAATATTTTTATCAAGTTTATGTTTCAAATTCAATAGAGAAACAAAGCAACATGAGCTTGATTTAACTGTTTTGTTTTCCACCAACAGCATTGGTCTCCAATCTGAAAGTAACAGCACAAAGTTCAGACTTGGTTGAGTTCAACAGCTCGGCCCGTCTGTCCTGCTCCTCCCCTGGATCTTTTCTATCCTTCCTCTGGATGAACAGCAGCTCTGAGGTTTCAGCCAGTGACAGAGTTCAGATCACTGATGGAGGATCCAAGCTGACTATAGTCAATGTGACCAGATATGACCAGGGACCGTACAGCTGCCATGCATCAAATCCAGTCAGTGATGGCAGCAGTGATCTAGTAAACATCTTAATAAACTGTAGGTTATTAAACAATATATGTTCAAAACTTTGCACTTAAATAGAAACTCATCTTATTGTTTCAAAATGTTCACATCTGCCCATGTTTCATGATAATCACTTAAGCTGTGTGGATTCACTATTGATATAAAATACAAATAAGACACAAAATCGTTTATATCTTTTAGCATTAACCTTATTACTGATGTGATGTAGCATATATCTTACTTCAAGAAAAAGGTTCACCAATCAAAAAAGAACAAAAAAGTCAAAATAGATTGTTAGTTAAATTGAAAGTATTTTTCTGAGCATTGTAATTATAGTAGGTATTTAGTTCCTGAATCAACTAACACTGTTATTGTTGTTTTTCCATCTATTCAGATGGTCCAGAAAACGTACAGTTGGATACTTATCCATCAAAAGAGCATTACGAGGAAGGATCAGATGTAACCCTCACCTGTTCAGCTGAATCCAAACCTACAGCTGAATTTCTGTGGTTTCTGAACGGAGACCTGGTTGCAGATTCTGGATCAGAATTCAAACTCATCTATGTTACAAGAAATCAGACGGGAAACTACAGCTGTCAGGCCTTTAATGAGAAAACACTGAGATACCGAACATCTCAAATATCAACTGTATCTATAATAGGTAAGTGTGAAAAGGGTTTAGAAGTTAGATTAAATGAAGGCAATAAACCTAAGTTTGGAAGACCCTAATTTGAGTTCAACTTCTCTTTCCTTAATTTGTAGAGCAATTTTAAACTTTTGAACTTTGCAACTTAAACTACAGAATTATTTTTAAAATCAGATTTGCTGGAAATTTCTCTGAAGATGTTATCAATGGGCCCTACTTGGAAAAACCCACACTGTTTATACTTAGTTCATGCTTTATAATATTAGGTTGTTTGGTGTTTTATCATTATAAGTTTCACATTTTCTACGTTATTACAGACGTCCCTTGAACGCGACACAGGTGTGCAAAGCAGAGCATCGCAGACACTTTTCTCCCTTTATTTCTCTCGGTGTAGCTGAGAAAGCATGTTTTTACCTGTATTTTATCGATGTGTGTAAATGCCAGAAGGTGAGTTTTAATACACTGTGTTGTGTTGCAGTCGAGGGCACTGGTTTAATTGTTTATATATGGTGAACGTTTCTTTCCCTTAGCTCCGTTTAATTCGTCATGCTGATTCACGTTAATTAAGTTGTGGGGATAATTCAGTGTTTGGGGACAGTTGATCGAATACAGTTTCTTGATGTGTAACTTTGATGCTATGATTCAATTATGGTGCTTAATGATTGTTGAACCTAATTATTTGGTACGTGTCTTTATTGACAGTCAGACAATGTAATCATAAATCTTTTATTGGAATATCTGGGTTTCATGTTCTGTGTTAGTTCAATATGAAGTTTTAGTTGTAAAATATTTGTACAATCAATGCTTTCAATTTGATTGACTGCAGGTTTGACCCAAAATAAGTATTGTTTTAAGCTCTATGTAAGATATTTTATTTTTTAAGTTAATGTTTTTTTTGGGGGGGGGCGGGGTTTCTTCTGTTTTACTGTAGACGTTGGAGAACCTGGAGGACCATCAGGTGGCGCTATTGCTGGAATAATAATGACATGTTTGATAGTTACTTGTGGAGCTGCTGGAGGCTACTTTATTTACAAAAGAAAGTGAGTCTTTAAGTTTTTAAATTTCAACAAAACAGTAGACATAAGAACATATCTTTAGCTATGACTATAAGATTTTTGAAACTGAAATAAAAATGTCCTTTTGATTTTGTTTTTCTTAACATATTATTTCAGGAGGTTATCTTCCTATTATTTTCACGAAAAAATATATACTATGCATACCTGTTTTATTTAACTTTTTGACTATGTTCACGTTTTCTTATCTTCTTTCCATATTTAGAAAAAATGTCAACAACGAACCCCACTCCAGCAAAACAGGTTAGTTTATAAAATTGATCTTAGCTGTCCTACATTTCATTGATAGACAAACACTATTCTGATAAAATGTAATGTATTTGATTTCATGTTTTTAAAACAGAGAATTTTCTTTCTTTTTCTGAAATAGATTTAGCTGCCATCACAGATCTCTGTCCCATCTCGATGGCCTTTGCCACATGTTTTCCCTCTTTCACAACCCACTTTCCTCTCTGCCTGCTAGAACCAGCAAACCTTTAAAAATGATGGCATTGTTTCCAATATCAACTTAATGTTGTATCAGTGTAGATATCAGGAAAAAGCTGATTTAAAAGTGCTAAGTGCCTTTGCTTGTAATCTTATGCAGCGTTGATCATCCATCCTTCTTAATGATTATGGCTGGAGTACATGAACTAATGTTGGGAAAAATATTTCAACCAATAAAATGTACAGTTCTTCAAGTTTTAATAGCTTCAGCCTCAAGTTAACCTGAATTCACATTAAAGCAAAATATGCTGAGAGAATTATGAAAATATGTTTTTCTTTATAAATTGTATGGGAATAAGCCAAAGCAAATGGTTTATGTTTTGTTTGTTTCTTTTCAGGAATATATGCCATGACTCGAATATCAGCATTTTCCTTCAAGGTAACTAGCCATTAGTGATTGTTTCATACAGTTAATAATGCCTTTTTTTGACAGTCATGTCTGACCTTTGTTTTTTCTTCCACACAGCAAATCTTCAAAACATAAAACTTCATGACCAGAGGAAGGGATATATTGAGTCTTTTGTCTATATAGTTTATCATCTTAATTTTTATATGCATTAAATTTGTTTATTCTATCAGTTTATCAAATTATTTAAAAGTTTTCTTAATTACTATGATACACAAAGAAGTAAAACATAATGACATTTCAGATTGTTGGAGTAGTCAGTGAAACTACACAACATTTTACAAGAACAGGTGTGATACCGTAAAAGTAAGAACATAGGGACAACTGGATTTTGCTGACGGTAACATGGTATGTGTAAACATGATTTTGTTACTTATCTTTGAGGATCCAGTGGCCAGGGAGATGGCACCTAAACAATTATTCTCCTCTACATAAACCCAGTGGGTTCTCTCTCCCTCTTTATTGATCTTTGATTTGTAATAGATATGCATTTAGACACAAACCTATGGGAATAAACGTCATTTGGAGTGAAATATTTTCTGTCTCACCTCATCATTCCAGCAATACGTACTCTTCTGTTTCCTTAAACATTGGTTAATTATTTGCAAGTTATTACCCTCTAAGACATTCAGCAGCTTTACTTCCTCCACAGCTATTCTGAAAAAGGTCTAACTTGCTGGCATACAAAGAAGAAAACACTCTTTACTTTTTAGGCTTATTACTTCACAAAATAAGATGAAAACAGCCAGTATATATTTTATCATTCTCGGAACCATTTCAGGTGAGCTTTTACTGCTTAATATACAAGATAAAATATTTACAAACGTTGTTGTGTAAAGATCTGCAAACATGGCATTTAAGCTGTCATCATTGCCAGTTCTGTCTATATGTATGTATTTATATTTATTTATAGATTATATTATTTCTACTGCTACAAAGTTAGAAACCTACAAAATATGTATTTATGGTCAGAATATTTTGTTACACTGATACCTTATACTGGGGGAAAAACTAACCCTTTCTAAATGTTAAATCTTTAAACTGTGTTAAAGAATCTAACACAAGGAAGTGATATAGATTTTTTTTTTTTTTTTTGCATTTTTGCAACCTAGAGGTTTTAAGGGTGACAAAAATAATTATTACACTTTCAAATTATTTTTAAAAATGACAAATGGTTAACTGTATTTTCATCAACCATCGGGTGAAATTTTCCTGCTTTTGATTTGTTTTACAAACTTAAAAATAATTTATTTTCAAACCAAAACTGTGTCCTGCAGGTTTATCTGAAGGAGTAGGTGTGCTGCCAGACGGTCCTTTGAATGCATTTGTTGGTGGGAGTGTGATGCTCAGAACAAACCTGAATCCAAGTGAAGAACCATTTCTGTCTGTGAGCTGGAGTTTTGTTGAGTCGCATGTCAACCCAATAATAACCTCACTGTCCGACAGGAACGTAACTGCTCCAGAGTATGAAGGCAGGATCACTCTCTTCAGATCCACTGGATCTCTGGAGCTCAGAAATCTCAAATTAAGTGACAGTGGACAGTACACAGTTAACATTTTAACAGCTACCGGTGTGCAAGTGTCAGGACACACCAGAGTGGACATGTATGGTGAGCAGATGTTTAAACTAATAACAAATGTATTTTCTGGATTCTCTAAAGGTGTTTAAGGTTGCTATTTTTTACTTTTAGTGTCTGTAATATTTGTTTAATTTTAGAGCATATAATAGCTGTTATTTCAATATAAACAAAGTCAATACTAGTGGAAATGTGTAAAAATATGAGAGCTTTTAAGGAGATATTTTCATTATTAGGTTCCAAAGTAGACCGCAAACTATTGGTAATTAATTTACTTACTGAGATAAAACATTGATGTCAACTAATTAGTACATAATGAAATTGGTAGCCTACCTGAGATTGAAGATTGGTTTGATGACCAAACGTTACTTGAAAACATAAAAAGTAGGGATAGTTCATTTTATGCAATATAAAACTGTATAAACATTTTTAAGCCTTTCCCAGAACTCTTTCACTTTACCATATTTCCTCAGGAAATACGGTAACAATGTTCAGTTAGAAGCAAAACTACATATTTGTATAAATATAGTTTTCTTTTTTCAGTAACAGTATGTAAAACTACTGTGTTTTTATCCACAGCACGTGTTTCAAACGTTGTGGTGAAAGTGTCCTCCACAGACCTGGTTGAGTTCAGCAGCTCCGTCCAGCTCTTCTGCTCTGCATCTGGATTCTCTCCGTCTTTCCTCTGGATGAACGGCAGCTCTGAGCTTACAAATGGGGACAGAGTTCAGATCACTGACGGAGGATCCACTCTGACAGTATTCAATGTGACCAGATACGATCAAGGGATCCTGACTTGTCATGTTTTCAATTATTTCAGTCGTGATAGCAGTGATCCAGTTTACCTCTCCATCTACTGTAAGTCTCTGATTAACATGATCTTGATGTTTTCTCCAAACCTTAGCGACGGCTTTACAGTGGTGTTGTTGAAGACGATAATTTCAGAAGGTCTTGTTTTCTTTTGCGTATGCAGATGGACCAGACAGTATTTCAGTGACTGTATCTCCACATCAAGAAAAATATGAAGAAGGCTCAGATATCAACATGTTCTGCTTTGCTGAATCCAACCCTCCTGCCAATTTTCAGTGGTTTCTGAATGAAACCCTGCTATTTGTTTTGGGACCAAACCTCAGAATGACAAACATCCAGCTCAATGAGAACGGGAACTACAGCTGTCGGGCTCTTAACATCGAAACACTGCTGCACAAAATCTCTGATCCTTTTGTCATCTCTGTTGTGAGTAAGTGTGACAGACAGGTTTGTTGCATTAACTGTTAGGTGTTAAACATTTACAACCCATTTAAAGGTTGTGGATAAATATATTCATAGAAAATCAATACTTAGATGGTTATTACATCTCACTGTAAACCAAATGGCATCAAGTTTATATTTCATTATCTTAAATATAATATTTTTGAAAAGTTTTGGTATAACAACATTTGATAGTAGTAACAGAGAAATCAATAAACATTTTAAATGAGTCTCTACAGTCTGAAACTGTTAATGATTAAATTTTGTTATGTGACATGGTCTTCAAAAGCTGCATGTTAGTTACATTTGGTTAAAAATGAGATGTTTGTGTTTATCTAACCATGATAATTAGAAAGCTACCAACAAGATAATTTTAATTAATGGCTCATTAAGTATTATTTTATATTCTAATGTTCTCGGGGGGCAGATGGTAACTTAAAACACTATTCACAGAATCTTAGGTACTTTAGTTTTCTTCCCCGAAGCTTAAGAATCTAATCATCCTTGTTGATTCTGCAGACCCTTCATGACATAATTCTGTAAACATATGCATTTGTTTAGGATTTTATTCTATAACAATATTACTAATATATTTTCCAGCTTTTCATTTTGCTTCTTTAACTAACATAGTGTCCAGTATCAATGTTGGAGAGATTGTAAATGTCTTTTTTGTTGTTGTGTTGCTCATTTATGTTTTCTGTTTCACATTTTAAAGAAACTGAAGGTCTCCCTGGAGGCGCCATTGCTGGGATAGTAATCGCATGTTTGGTAGTTGCAGCTGGAGCTGCTGGAGGCTACTTTATGTATAAAAGAAAGTAAGTGTCTTCACATTTATACAAACCACTCAAAGTGTTTCTCATTTCTCAAACATGTACACATTTATACATTGATGCACAGATCGATACTCAGCTTGGGGTTAACATTAACATGTGGCAGGATGAAACATTAACATGTAGCAGGATGAGCCTGGAATCAAACCTACAACTTTCAGATCTACTGTTGCCAAATGAGCCACAAAAATGTTTTCTTTAAGGCATCAATATTAAATATGTATGAATGCATTTTAATACCTTGTTCTCTTATGCCCAAGACATGAAAACACAAATTCTACTTGGAGAAACTTGCTCTAATAAAATAAAACTACTATTATGTATTTTCGGTTGCTTACATTTTAATATCTTTTTCTCCAATATGCAGAAAAAGTGTGAGTGCAAAACCTGATGCAGGTAAATGTGGTAAGTTTCTAACTATTTCTTCATCCTGTGCATAAAATGAAATTAAGAATTTAATAATCACAAAGATTTTCATTTATTTTAACTGGTGGGAAGGCTTGATGTCTCCCGCATCAAGTGGGAGACATCAAGCTTGTGTAGACACAAATATATCATTTGTGTCTACACACAAATGATATAAATGATAAAGTGTCTATGCTTCTTTTTTTGTAGAAGAGCATATCTATGAGGATATCTCAGTCATATATAATAGAACAATCAGTATAAAAAAGTCAATCTCCCAGTAAAGGTAAGATTTAATCTTTTATTCTTTCATGTGAAAATTGTAACATGTTGGAGTCAAACAGTTTTTCCCTAAAGAATGATTACACTATTGTTTGTCATGATAATTCATTATTAAATAGTTTTAGCTTTTACAAATGCTTACACAGTTAATTATTTGTTTAATTGCAGCATAGAATCATTACTATAATCTGTTTCTGTGATTCTTTTTTTTCCCCAGAAAGTCAGAAATCTGAGAAAATTAAGAGACCATCAACCTTAAGAACCCTAAAGGAGGAAAGAAGATGTTAAAATTGTTAAACATAATCTGATACAAGTGTTCAGGTGTATATGTGTGTGTTTCTAAAGTTTACACTCATAGTTTCCACCTTTACATTGTCTTCATAAGGATTTAATTCAGGATGTGAAATAATGTATTAGTTTAGGATTTATGGTGATGAAACATGTGCTCTCCTTTCTGTTTAGTTTCTTAGTTTATTCTTCTAGTCTTTGCATTTCTCTTTTCTCTCTCACTCTTTCTGGCTAACATTAGTCATTCCACATAACTGGCTAAAAGCTAAGGGGGACCAGACCTTTCAGTCGGCAGCCCCCAGGCTGTGGAACAGTTTGCTCTTGCATCTCCATTTTGCTGATTCTGTGAAGTTTTTGAAAATGCAAATAAAATCTTTATTTTCCCAGACTTTTATGTCAGGATTTTATTGTTTCTTGTGTTTGTTTTATGCTTTGAGTTTTGTGATTTCATGTCTGTTAAAAGTGCTTTACAAATAATCTTAACTATTCATTTAAAGTATTATAAAATAAAAAAAAGTAAATTGTTGCTAATTGTTATACATTCTGAGTATCTCATTGGAATATGATGCATATTTTGTTTTTGTATGCTTAGTTAAAATGTTGCTCACATTAAGTCAGATCATAAAACCATTCTGCACATTAATTTTCTTTTCTAGAGAACTGACGTCCTTGAAATTTACTTTTGGCTTCCCAGCATCTGGGTAAATGCTGCCCTCTCCCCTCTCTAAAAGACATTTATTCTTCTCACTGCCTCTCAGAGCAAAGCGTATCATTAAAGATAAAACTGATCCCATCTATCCTGCCTTCATGCAGCAGCTACAGGTCCATTAGAACCTGAACAAACAGAACCAGGACAATTACCATCCCTCTTTTCTCACCCTCACCTTAATCTCCATAGGGAAATGTGAAATCTTACAACATAACAAGGAATCTTCATATGTAAAATACTTCCATGTGCAACAAACTCTATATCTATTAATTTTTATAAAACTATTTACCTCTTACTTTCTCAGTATTTTTTATTCTGTTATATTTAATTATACTAGGAGCAAACAGCACTTTAAATATAACTTTATTTGGTTATTCTTACAACTAAGCTTGTTGTGTATAATCACAATAAAAGTTTTTATTCTATTCTGTTGTCATACTGCTTAGAAATAAAATCATGATACTGGGCTAAGTTCATTCTGAGAACAGAAAAAAGTTTGTTTTACTTCTAGCAGTAATTCTTATCTTCTTTACAGTAAATGTTGGTCAGTCTTCCTACTATTGTTAGAATTTGTCGTTTATGACTTTACTACCAGCTTTTTATTACTTGAAAGTATTTTACCGTTTGACAAACCTGTGATTGATGAGTCGAAAGTCCCAGAAAGCTACAGGAAGGGTGCCGGAGTTGCACTCTGAAGTCATTTATATGGTAATAAACACGTTTTCTTTTTGTCATACATGCATCTTGAATATAATCAACAATAATGGACACATGTTTCCAAGAAAAAATTTAACTACATTGTTCTAATACATAATTTCAGTAATATTTATGTAGTTTGATTTGTATAACTTGCTTACTGTCAGGCCATGGTGAAATAAACACAAAATAGTGTTAATGTTTAACAAATGAATCGGAGAGAGATCAGCAATTTAACTTCCTTGTTCATTCTTGTCAATTCTTGACTGAGGACAAGAGTCTGAGGAGTGAAACAGATTCTTACTCCTGTTTTATACTAAAAGAAAGAAATGAAAACAATCATCACATTATTTGTTCTCCTTGGAGCCGTTTCAGGTGAGTTTTTACCTCTTGATCCGCAACATGAAGATATTTTCACTGTTTGTTAATGTAACAATAACTGTATTGGTCTTAAAATAAGCAGAGATCAACATTTTTTTATTACAGAGACAAGTTGTTTATTTTTTCATGTACAGTAAATAAAAACACAATCAGGTTTCTCCTTTTCATTCCTTATTTGTGGAAAACAAACAAAGAATGGAAAACTTCATGGTGAAAAGTCAAACAGTATGCTAAATTCGATGATGTTGTGAAGCCAGTTTTGATTCCTGTAGGGTTAAAGTTTCCTTTTTGCATTGGTTTGTTTAAGTCTAAAAATGAATGATACAGTTAAATCTGTGATATTTTCTATATTTGAGCTCTATTTTGAACAATTTTAGAATATTTGTGAAGACCGGATCAACTTACATCATTAGAAAAAAAGATTGTTTTTTCATATTTAGTCAAATGTTATTTATTATCCAGTTATAATCAGCACTACATGTATATATTCATTGTTTTTTTATGTAATCTGAATTATTTATTGCTTGAAGACAGTATGAAAGAGAAACAACTTCAACAGAAGCATATTTTTATTTGGATCAGCACATGATACTAAAATCAAAAAATAAAACCACTTATAACACTGTTAATTTCCTTATATTAATTAATTTTCCTTTTTACAAATTTTCACTGGTTCCATTTATACTATAAAATGTAACGTGAAGAAAAGTTTTCAGTGCTTAATAAAAATGTTTTAATTAACCAAAAACCGTCTGCTGCAGGTTTGTCTGAAGAAGATTACGAGTTCACAGATTTTCTCAGTGCATCAATTGAAGGTATTGTGACTTTAACGACAAATCTGATTCCAACACAGTTTGTAATTATGAAGTTTTGGTGAAGAGAAGACGCTTATAAAATCTTTATGAAATCTTAAGATTCTGAAATCCAAGAGCAAATCTTAACATTTCATTATTAAAACCTGAAATCATAAATTGGTGGTCATGAAAATATTTCCTGAATGTCGTGTTTATTTCTAAATAATTTATGATTCCACCTGAACATTTCCTCTTCCCTTTTCTCTCCTCTCTGTCTTCCTTCAGTTTTTATCTTGGCAAAGACAGATTTGGGTCAGAGTTTAAAAGTCATATGGTTATGCTATTAATTTAAGTAAACAAAGTAAGCACATGATACTAAAGACATGTGCTTACTAGTATTGAAACTGCAAAGCTAGTTTCAAAAGTATTGCAAAGGGTAAACTGTCATTTTAAATATATGGTTAGAAATCCAAATTGCTTGTTGCTGTTTACTGTGTCCTTGGCGAAATTTTGGCAACCAATGAATATTTTTATTTTATTTTTTTCCTTCACAGAGCCAGTGCAGGTGCTGGGAGTAACACCCCCAAGAGTGGAGTTAAATGAGTTTAGTGGTTCCTTCAATTTGCTCTGCTCCTACATTGGTAATGCTTCCAAAATTGAGTGGTTGAAAGGCAGCGCTAACAGCGCTGTGATTGTTGGCATAGGACCCAATTTGGTTTTCAACAATGTGACCCGAAACAACCATGGATCCTACAGGTGTAATGTGTCCAACTCTGTGAGTTTTGACATCAGTGAACCAGCAGAAGTCTTCATTAACTGTGAGTTTAAATCCTCATGTTAATCTAAGTTAGATTAATTATTGCATTTTTTTAAAAAAGTGTACATTTCTTTATTCTGGATATTTTTTAAAGTCTTGATTTTCACTTAGTTGGGGATTTAATCCAAAACCACATAAAAGGAGTCACATAAAAGGATGCTAGAGACAAGATGATTTTAAAGCCAAGAGTTTTCTGTTGCAAACCCTAAAAGAACCATCAGCCAGAATAATGAAAAAGTTTATTTTTATCTTTTTACACAAACTGATGTTCCTTTTATTTGGGGTTTTCTGTCCAGACGGGCCAGAGGGCATGGCACTGACCGTCTCTCCATCAGGACCGCACCACGAAGGATCGAACGTCCTTCTGACCTGTTCAGTTCAGTCCAGACCTTCTCCTGAGTTTCAGTGGTTTCTGAATGGAGATCTTCTGTCTAACACTAAACCAGACCTCAGACTGAGCAACATTCAGACAAATGAAGATGGAAACTACAGCTGTCAAGCCTTCAACAGGAAAACGGAGAAAAATCAAATGTCTGAACCTGTAGTTGTCTCCATAAATGGTAAGTTTTTAAAGGACTTGAATAATTAGTATTTCAAAAACATCCATCAAATTCAAGGTGAGCATACATAAAGGGCATTTTTAAAGGTGAAGAGAAAATTTTGTTTTTCAATCTAAAAAAAGCTACAATGTGAATATGCAGAAATCTCAGTAAGCCCAAACATGTCTTCTGTGCTCCACTTTCAAAATGTATTTTCAACAAATACTGATGTGTTGATCATTTCTAGAGTTTCTGTGCTGCCTTCATGTAATTTCCTTATTTCAAGTTTCTGAAATATAACCAAAGGTAGTGTTAAAAAAACGCATTTAGTAAATACCGTAAAACAGGAAGTGCATATCATGACTGCATTCAAAGCATTAGACCAAACTTCAACATTTAATTTTAAGGGAACAGTTTTTTCTCTATCAATTCTCTATTCTCTATCGACTAAAAGTTAAAAATTATACCAAAATAAAAGTAGTTATTAATTTGCTAAAACAATCTAAATGATTAGAGGAAGTAATAGATAAATTAGCAGCACTCCACCTTTAAAAAACTAACCTTCAGACTTTATATTTTCAAGGTTGATCAAGATAAAACTTTACCATCTTTAATCTGTAATCCAAATTATTCTCTTTCCTTTATTCTGCCACTGCAACATGATATTTGTTTCTTATTTGTTGTTTCATGTTTTCATCTTATAAAACGCTTTGAATTGCCCTGTTGCTGAAACATGCTCTATAGATAAATATTTCTAGTTGGTGTCATTCCTCTCCAAACTTCAAAACAAGAAAAATATTTAAGTTTCTCTTCTGAAACTCATTTTTGGATGAAAATTAGTTTTTTCCATAATTAATTCAAACAGTATTATGTATATTTCACATACATCCGTAGAAACAAGATGTTTCATAAATGCTAAAAAGAAAAAGAAAGAAAAAAATCACTGAATGACTATAAATACAGTCAATCGTTTTTTTTGCTTTAGGTCAGTTGTATAATAGCGACGTTAAACATTATTTTCCTGTTTTGACCCACAGCACGCGTCTCCAGTGTTAAGGTGGCATCAGATCCCACAGACCTGGTCGAGTTTAAAAGCTCTGTCCGTCTGTCCTGCTCTGCATCTGGGTTTTCTCCTCATTACTTCTGGATGAGCAACGGGTCTGAGGTGACGGCCAGCGACAGAGTTCAGATCACTGGTGGAGGATCCACCCTGACGATCGCCAGCGTGTCCCGGCCTGATCTAAACCTACTCAGGTGTCACGCGTTCAACTTCTTCAGTGAGGAATTCAGTGATCCAGTTAACATCTCAATCTTTTGTAAGTTTTTATCACGGCAATTTACAACTATGCATGTATGTTTAAAGCTTCACCAAGGCTGTATTTTGCTTTGTACAGCTTCATTTGTAAAGCTTTATTTTTCATCACTTATTTCAAACATCACAGATGGACCAGATCTGGTCAAACTGACCGTCGTTCCATCTCAGGACAACTATAAGGAAGGCTCGGACATCACGTTGAGCTGCTCTGCTGTTTCCAATCCTCCTGCAGAGTTTCAGTGGTTTATTAATGAATACCTGCTGTCTTATTCTGGACCACAACTCAGATTGATCGATGTTGAAGTAAATCAGACAGGAAACTACAGCTGCCGGGCCTTCAATAGCAAAACTCTGCTTTATCAAACATCTCAGTTGTCTTTCATCTCTGTAGAGGGTGAGTATTAAAGAAAAGGTCTGCTACAGTCATTAAGTTGATTATATTCATCTAATAAATCAAGTATTTAGTTTACCGACTTCCAACTCAATGTTTTATAATTGTTGTATTAAAATTTAAAGTTCTGACTTAAAAGGAGTTAGATCCTTAAACATTTTACAAAAACTTGTTCATGAAAATGTCGCTGTCGATGATTTTACATGGTGGTCTCTTTTTGTCCCTTTTATATTGGATCATGTAGAGTCTGGAGGTCTGTCAGCCGGAGCCATTGCTGGAATTGTGATCGCATGTCTAGTAGTTTTGGTTGCAGTTGTTGCTGGTGTAATCTATTTCCTTTATAGAAGAAAGTGAGTGTTTTGATGTGACACACTGCTTTTTTTCTAATCATACAAACAGACAAATAGCAATCATCCAACTTAAATTATCCCTCACTTTTATTTTCTTTCCAACATTTAGAAAAACAGTCAGACCCAAACCTCAAAAAGGTAAGTATGGATATACTTTGTCTATAATATCACACAACTTTTTAAAAAAATGGGATAAAAAGTAAATCACATCACTTACTGTAAACAGAGTGCAGAAACTTGATTTAAATTGAAATTAAATATCATTTGTTCGGATAGCTCTAAAACCTAGAAACCACAACCATACTTTCCAGACTGTTGAGCAAAGATGAAGCAGCACCTTCACTTTGAAAAGGAAAAAAATTACATATATAGGTATCATTTATATAATCGCACTGGAACTGCCTGTCAGCTGTGAGGTGAATGTATTCTGTATTTGTGTGTGTCAGGTTTTTTATTATAATTATAACCATTTGTCTTTCATATCCCCTGTTCTCTTTATTGTTAAAACAAATCTGGGTAAAAACATCATCTTTTATCTGTGTGTCAGTGGGGGTGGGCGTACATCCTTAACAAAAAAGTCATTTGTTAGTTTATCTTAGTTTATTTAGCAGTTGGTGCTGTTTCCATAAGCTAAATGTGGCTGTGCAGTGAAGCTAGCTAAAAATGAGCAAAGAGACTTTCAAACAGTTACATTTTAATGAAAGGTTTGGCAAAAGTAGCAAAATGTAGTAACTTCACCGTTTGCTCCTCTGGATGTCACAGAAAAAAAACCTGAGCCTAGGAATCAGCAGCAGCAATCACATCAAATGGGTAGGCTTTGTTTTTCTTTTTTATTATTCAGTATAAACTGTAAGAAATAGGCAATGTAAGCATATATTTAAGCGTGTGTGCCTGTTGGGTCTTGTGTGTGTCAGATGTATTGTTTTTGTGTAACATGCACATCATCGCACTGTCACAGGAACTGCCTGTCAGCTGTGTGGTGCTTGTATCCTGTATTTGTGTGTGTTGGGTCCATTGTCCTGGTGTATGATGCACTTTAAAGATGTGGTTGTTTTCTTGTTGGTCAGATGTGATGGTGTTTTTTTTCTGAATGCCATCCTGGAGGCATCCCTGGCCTCAAACACCCTTCATCAGTCTTTCACGCTCACAAACATGTCTTTGCTCCTGAACTATTGATGTCCTCTTCATCACACAGCAGTCTAGACCTTCAAGAGACAAGGAGTCTGTCAATAAGCTCCTTGTTTACTTCTGTTTATTTAGCAGCTGGTGCTTTTTCCATAAGCTAAATGTGAGAGTGAAACTAGCTAAACATAATTAAACACACTTTCAAACAGTTTTCTCGTTGAAACATTTGTCAAATCGAGTAGAATTGAAGCAAATGTCACTTCACCTTCTCCTTCTCTAGACGTCACAGACAGAAGACCTGAGCCTAGGAACCGGCAAGGGGAACGCTCACATCAAATGGGTAGGCTTTGTTTTTCTTTATGTACAACTAGGTACATAGTCTAGTTGTACATAACCTACAACTAGGTTATGTATACCTACATAACCTAGTTGTAATAAATAGGTTATGTAGACATGTAAATGTGTTTGCCTCCATCTCATTGTGTTCATTGGGTCTTGTGTGGGTCAGATGCATTGCTTGTGTGCATCATGTGTGGACACCACACATGATGCACACAAGCATCATGCGTGCATCATGTTCGTTCATTGGCCTGATAGAAATTATACCAGAGGAATCCAAGTGAAGGGAAGAAAGCCCAGACTGTGTGCATGGAACATGGGGTCTGTATTTGTGTGGGTCAGGTGTATTGTGCAGATTTTGTGCGCCATGTGTATAATGCACTTTAGAGATGCTGTTGTTTTCATGTTGGTCAGATGTGATGGTATTTTTTGTGCAATGTTTTCCAATGATGTCCTGTAGGTGGCATCGCCTACAGACTTCCTGACTTTTGTTTTAGTTTTGAGTAAAATTTTCATCTCGTTCTTGAGCTACTCCTGTCCTCTTCATCAAGCAGCAGTCCAGCCTTTCAAAGCTGAAGGAGCTCTCTCTCGTCCTAACCAACTAATTTCAAAAATGTAATTGGTTATACTTTTGTTTATTTAGTGGCTGGTGCATTTTCTATAAGATAAATGTGACTGTGCGAAGACGCTAGCTAAAAGTGAGTAAACATAATTTTAAACAATTAGATCTCATCGAAATTTTTGCCAGAAACAAGTAGAAATGAAGCAGCTGGTTTGGGGAATGCAGGCGGAAATTAGCACTTAGAGCTTTAACCTGATACAGTGAATCTCTCCTCTTGTGGTTGATGTGTGCTGTCCCTGTTTTAAATAAAATAAATCATACCCCTACTCACTTTACTTTCTCATCCTCTAGCTGTCACAGACAGAAGACCTCAGCCTGGGAACCGGCGGTTTGAGAGTTCACGTCAAACAGGTAGGTTTTGTTTGCCTTTTTCATTATATACTGTAAGTTGTAAGAAATAGGCTGTAGATATATGTCTGTGTGTGTGTGTGTGTTTGTGTCTGCATAATATTGTGTTCATTGGGGACTTGTGTGGACCAGATGGGTTGTTTTTGTGTGCCATGCACATCATGCTCACATATCTGTGTAGGTCAGGAACTGACCATCACATGTGTGGTGCATGTTGGCCTTTATGTGTTTGGGTCAGGTCCACTGTGTTGGTTCTATGTGCCTCATAGAATTACATTAAAAAGTGTTAAATTTTGAGATGTTCAGGACACATTCCCTGAAATGTTCATAAACAGAAATGAGTACTGAAAAAACTCCAAACTACTGAAATATAAAATTCAAAGCATTTTAGTTAAACATTATGCGTTTAAACTTTGCAACTAAAAACATGTCTGGGAGCTCAGTCATCTTCCAATATTGATCACAGATTGAAGAAAATATTGTTTCATATCAATGTAATAAACAGGTTTTTGTTTTCACTGTTATTTTTCCTTTAAACATTTAAGCATCTAATTTGTTAATAGTTTATTCACCACTTTGAAAAAGTTTTTTTCCTACAGTGAAATGTTTTAAAAAGATTAAAACCTGAATAATTAAAATGGTTTTTATTTTCCTCAGAACATGAACATGTGTACGAGACAATGTCACAGATTTACGAAGATGCGATATAAAATCAGCTTTCTGCTTTAAAAGGTCAGTTAATTTTTGTTAAGCAATCAATTTGTAATAATAACATGGATCATAAAGTTAACCATTGTATTACAATTTTTTTTCCTTTATACTTTTCTTTGTTCTTTAGGTTATAATAAAAAGAAGAATAATGAAACTACACAACCAGTTGGAAGAAGGGGAAAGACTCTGATTGTCTTACATTTTAATTAAGTTATTTTTATATTGTATGTTTACTGTTTGTTTTTTCTTTTACTTTTTTTCTGCTGTTATTTAATAGATTAACAAAGACAAATAAAATTTACACACCATAAAAAATCTGCCAATAATGTCTATAAATAGATAAGCTATTGTGTTTGAAATCTGCAACAATAAAAACATTTCATAAGCCTTTAATAAATCTTAAGTCTGACAACAATACCCTGGCTCATGGTGGTGATGGGGCGACCATCAGTTTTTATGACCTCTCTATTCAGTTCCATATATATTAATAGTATTAATACTCCCTCATTAGAGTACAGATTGCTTATATTCACAGAGCTTTTATTTTAAAACATATGGGCTTTGGCTCAGCCTCCAAAAGCATCGAATCATCTCCCTCTAGTGGTTAAAATCCGCATGACACTCAATTAGACACTTCCACGCTCGACAGAAGTTTGAAAAGATGCCAGGTGTGTGTGGGAGTGGAGAATAGATGTTAATTAGTTTTTCTCATAATTAAGATAATGTTTTCATGGACTTTATGGAACATCTGTTTCTTGATGAATGTTCAAGCTCTGGATCACGCAGTTTTAGATATCGAACCAGAAATAATCACAGAGAGAAAATTATACAGTTTATTACAACACCTTACCCATTAACCATCTCTGGTGGAGTTATATATGTTCTTATGTAGATAATGCTGTAACACAGCAGTTGGAGTAATACACTTCCTACTCACTTTTAATTTTATATTTAAAAAATGTACTAAAGTCAATCAAGCAGCAAATAATTGATTACATACTTTGTTGAAGCACCTTTGGTTTCAACTGGTGGTTGTGTTTATTTGTTTAAGTAGCTATTTATCTTTTGCTTTTCCTGTTCCTCTAATAAAGTGGATAGTCTGTTATCTGCAGTGTAAGTTTGAATATTGTTGTTTTATTGATTTTATAGACAAAAGTCAAGTGAACACTTCTGAGATATTGAACTATTTATTAAGCAAAAAAGAGAACCGAGTCATTTGTTCCTGAAAGAATGAAACTTTAATAACGGTTTGGTAAATGTACGTCATTGGTAAAACATTTCAGTGCATTTTACTGTTTCAAGGTTAATTTTCCTTTAGATTTCTGAAAGTAACAGCAACAGAACTAAAAATATAAGTTTGAAAAGTAAAGATTTACAAAGAAACCTCATTTATAATAATCATTCTCATTACAGCAGCATTTTAATTTGATCTGATCAGACTGTAAATCAGAAAAAAGTTGGTGTGCACATTCCCAGCTGGAGTTTTTCCAAATGTGATGCAATAAAACGTAAACCCAGCTTGGTTATTATGCTTCCAGCAGCATGAGTAGCTTTGATGTGTGGCTGCGCCATGTGGCTGCTTCTGAAATAAACAGATGCAACATGAACTGCACAGTTAAACACATGCAGGAGGTTAATGCAGAGAGATGATGTGAATTGTTGAAAAGATAAATCTATATATGTGAGAAGAGTTAGAAGATATTATTTATTTTCCAGTTGGCGAAAATGTTCAGCAACTTCTAAAGTGGCAAAGACAAAAATACATTTTTAAATTTAATTCACAGATTGCAAATCGAATCCAAATATTTTATTTTTATTTGTTTTAAAACTCATTCTCTTTGCTACTGGATCTAAATTTACAGTTAAATCTGTGATTGGGTTGTAAAATCTGTTAGCAGGAAGGCAAAAGGCATTTGAAGGGAAACTTGGTTCAACTTTACCTCCATTTTTTAACACACTTTTGTCTGAGGATGAGCAAAAATATATTTCTGATAAACTCTTGACCTCAAGACTCTAAGGTAAAACTTCTCACTAATACACAATTTCTAATAAATAATTTGAAGTGTCTCCATCAGTCTGTCCTGCTCTTGTTCTGCTTCGTCTTTCTTTTGGATCAAAAGAAAGATTTCAGATCACTGATAGTCTCATTATGTTTACTGTGACCCAATATGACCAGAGCGACCCGGTTATCTAAAGTGCTGGTTCGAATATGATGTCAGTAATATCCAGTGGTGGGAAGTAACGAAGTACAAGGACTTCGTTACTGTACTTAAGTACAATTTTCGTGTATCTGTACTTTACTTAAGTAGATTTAATAATGGATACTTTCTACTTTTACTCCACTACATTTTACAGTAAGTATCTGTACTTCACTACATTTCTACAAAACTGTCGCGTTACTCGTTACATCCAAGTCGCGTTGCTCTTTTTTTCCGTTAAAATGTGAAGTTCAGGGACTTAAGGTGGCGCCGTAAAATCCGAGCAATAACGTGACTTATGTGTCTGTTGTCACCCATCGCCTCCACCTTTACTCGCACGCGAAGCTCCAGACATGCCAGTGGTTTCCTCTGAGCGAGTCTAATCATCAGTAATATAATAGCGCTGCATAAATTGATATGGCGACATGTAAAATCAGCAGCGCTTCGCTTTCACAGACAGTGGGGACTTCGTCCAACTTTTAGCGTCACTTGGAAGGAAAACTTAAAGAAAGGTAAGATCTGTGGACGTGATGCTAGCAAAGCTAGCTGTACTGACGTAGACACACATGTTGCATCTGCGATGAAAAAAAGTTGTCACTCATGCGCTGAATTATTGTGTGGAGGTGTTGACTGAGGTGTTGCAAATATGGGACAACGCTGGTACATTCAGGAACGATCCGATTCTTCTGGACGGATCTTTACTGATTGCATTTATTTAAGCTCTAAGTACTTAATAACTAGTTTTTTATGGGAATGTGGATCTTTCAGATCAATTTGAGAAGCAATTTTGATAAGTAAAAGTTTATTTTTTTGTGTCACGTAGCGCGGGGTGCTGGTCTTGACTTGGTCTTGGGTCGGTGACCTTGACCAGTGGCGCAACTACACATTATTCAGGTGGATGCGAAAACATAGATCGGCGCGCCCCCTCCCCCCGACCGAGGGAAGGAAGTCAGGGTGAAGGAGCGACGCTCACTCACGCTCACTGACATTTGCTCTATGCCTGTTAGGAGATGGAACCCAAATAACAAATAAAAATGGGTAGGCGGTAAGTGGAGGGGCCAATGGTTCCCTGGCCCCTCCTGTTAAGCTGCTCAAATCACTGCCAGTTCAGACTTGCGGGAATAATGCATTTAGTGGCCACAGATTAATTTTTTTTTTCATAGCGCATGCTCACTGCGTGCTATTTTTACCCTTAGCAACAGTTGCCATGCTGCTGACAATGATGTCATCAGCATGACTTCAAATGATGTATGTGTCATGAGGCCCTTCTGAGGATGACTTTATGATGTCATAGAGTCCATGACATCACCAACTGATCAGTTAATTCTCTGATCAGTTACCACAAATCAGTTAACAAGTCAGTCAACTCGAGATTCATTTGGACGTTTTAGCTCAGCACAATAAAGATGAACGGCGAAAGCCCACAGAGAGAAATGGATGTGAAACCCAAGGTTTCTTTTTGGACGAAAGTGAAAAAGACATTGTCCAGCAAAGTTCATCCTGGTCAAAGAAGCCCAGATTACAAAAAGAGAAACTTTCTCAGTGAACTTTTGTGGAAAGTGATTGAAAAGGCTGCAGATGGACCAACTCTGCATCTTGTCCGACAAGTCTTTGAGGAACAACATAGCAAAATTTTGATCTTGCTTTTGAGAAAAACTGGAGATATAAATGTGAACGTACTCTCGGAGGTTTCAGAAGAGCTTGGTGAAAGGATTTTCCAGAGTCTTGCGAGAGATGCATTCCACTTTGCCAGTGGACTGCATTTAATCGCACTACTGGAACACCCAGAAGGACACCAAGTCATCGTGGAAAAATTCAAAAAGCACCTGGAGAATCCTGTTCCTCCAAAGAAAGTGTTAGCGTCTACCAAAAGAAAGATCCGAAAGACTTTTTTTCCAACTGAAGACTTGTACGCAGATGAAAACTGCCTGAGTGAAGATTATACTCAGGGAACCATGGACCCTGAACAATTTTTGAGGGACGCAAACAGGATGGGATTCAGACATGGAACAGAAGAAGAAAGGAGAGTTATGGTTCAAAATATTCTTTGGAGATTGATTTACAAGTCCAGTTACAGATCTAGCTATGGGCATTACAAAAGGAAGGACACCGAACCGGTCCAGAGAAAGCTTGCTCCAAAAATATGGAAAGAAGTCAAGGATATAGATTTTGTCTTTTATGACAAAATGGAAAAAAAAGCCTGCAGAGACATCCTGCAACTTCTCTGGGGCAATGAAGACGCAGTTAGAGAACTGCTCTTCAAAATGATCAAAAGCAACAACCCACTAGTGATTTACAAGGTTGTGGAATGCTTTAAAAGAACCCTTGCACGACCACGAAAAATCAATCTCAAAGACACCTTTCTTCAAAAGGCATGGGGCCTCATCAAAAAGGCTGCGGATTGTGGAGACAATCCAGACGAAGAAGAGAGGCAAGAGCCCACCAAGAGTGTATCAAATGTTGTGTTTAATCCACACTTAGCTGGGTCTCTAAATTTGGTCAACTCAGAGGTTGGTACTGACTTGGAGGAGTCAGGGCCGAACTCAGAGTCAGGGCCCGCCTCAGAGTTAGGACCCGTCCCCGAGTCAGGACCCGTCTCCGAGACAGGATCCGCCTCAGAGTCTGGACCCGCCTCAGTGTTAGGACTCGCCTCAGCGTTAGGACCCGCCTCAGCGTCAGGACCCGCCTCAGAGTCAGGACCCGCCTCAGAGTCAGGACCCGTCCCCGAGTCAGGAACCGTCCCGGTCTCCGAGTCAGGATCTGCCTCAGCGTCAGGACCCGCCTCAGCGTCAGGACCAGCCTCAGTGTCAGGACCCGCCTCAGAGTCAGGACCAGCCTCAGTGTCAGGACCCGCCTTAGAGTCAGGGCCTGTCACCGAGTCAGGACAGAACTCTGAGACGGGACCGACCTCTGAGACGGGACCTGCCTCTGAGACGGGACCTGCCTCTGAGACGGGACCTGCCTCTGAGACGGGACCTGCCTCTGAGATGGGACCTGCCTCTGAGATGGGACCCATCTCCGAGTCAGGACCCGTCCCCGGACCCGTCTCCGAGTCAGGACCCGCCTCAGAGTCAGGACCCGCCTCAGCGTCAGGACCGACCTCTGAGACGGGACCGACCTCTGAGACGGGACCGGCCTCTGAGACGGGACCTGCCTCTGAGACGGGACCTGCCTCTGAGACGGGACCCGCCTCTGAGTCGGGACCCGTCCCCGAGACGGGACTGACTTCTGAGACGGGACCGGCCTCTGAGACGGGACCAGCCTCTGAGACGGGACCGGCCTCTGAGACGGGACCTGCCTCTGAGACGGGACCTGCCTCAGAGTCGGGACCTGCCTCAGAGTCGGGACCTGCCTCAGAGTTATGACCTGTCTCTGAGTCAGGACCTGTCTCCGACTCACAACAGACCTCTGAGTCCTCATGCCTAATCTCACCAACGTAGTGACACCTTGTCAGAAGTGTCAAAACTGTTCCTCAGCAGAACTTCGCAACTTACCAGAGCGGATGATTATGGCCTTAAAGATTGCTTGCAAGTTTTCAATCTGAGAATACCGGAAACCTTTAGTCATCCGTTGTTACAGTGAGAGCAATATGGGTAGATTGACCTGAAGAATCAGAATTGGAGGCCGAGGGAACGATGGACCACTGGGAGCCTAGACGGGGTTCGAAGAAGAAGGAGAGAAGGTGGGGGGCTGACATATCGATAGAGAGGTGGGGGGTGGGGGAAGCGAAGGATTGAACGAAGGAGAGACATTGAGGGGGGGCTAGTGTACCATGAGAGGAACACTAGCCCCCCCTCAATGTAGAGGTAGATGTGAGGGGTCAAAGAGGGTGGGGCCGGTCTAGCGTACCGTTGAGTGCTGGGGGGGTGGACGGATGGCAAATTGCAAGAAGGGGGAGGAGGTTTGGCTGTAGAAGGAGGGGGCAAAGGAGAGACATTGGGGGGGTTAGTGTACCATGAAGGTACACTAGCCCCCCCTCAATGTAGAGGTAGATGTGAGTGGTCAAATCGGGTGGGGCCGGTCTAGCGTACCGTTGAGTGCTGGGGGGCGGATGAACGGCAAATTGCAAGAAGGGGGAGGAGGTTTGGCTGTAGAAGGAGGGGGCGAAGGAGAGGCATTGGGGGGGCTAGTGTACCATGAAGGTACACTAGCCCCCCCTCAATGTAGAGGTAGATGTTAGGGGTCGAAGAGGGTAGGGCCAGTCTAGCAAACCATTAAGTGCTGGGGGGGGCAGACGGACGGCGAATTGCATGAAGGGGGAGGAGGTCTGGCTGTATGTAGAAAGAGGGGGGCGATGCAGAGACATTCGGGGGGCTAGTGTACCATGAGAGGTACTCTAGCCCGCCCTCAATGTAGAGGTAGATGTGAGGGGTCAAAGAGGGTGGGGCCGGTCTAGCGTACCATTGAGTGCTGGGGGGGGCGGATGGACGGCAAATTGCAAGAAGGGGGAGGAGGTTTGGCTGTAGAAGGAGGGGGGTGAAGGAGAGAATTAATCCCCCCGATCCACCTATAAATGCTATTTTATTTATATAATTAGGGCTAATGTAAACAAAAATTTTAGTAATCGCGTAATCTATCGATTATTCTTACGATTAATCGAGTAATCATATAAAAAAAACTGACAAAATAAAGTATTGGTAAATCTGGCATAACAGCAGTGTTACTATCAGATATCAATATCAGTCCAATTTTTTATTTTTGAGCTTCCCTAACAGATACATTTTTGTTGTTTAGAAAACTAACCTGTAATAATAACTCGTTTTCTAAGTTAATCTGAGAAAAAGTCATACAAAAATCTAAAATTAATTTCAATTTAATAAAAAGAGGCAGGCTCACAAATACGCTTATTAAAAATATCTATGATCCAGCTTTTACTTTATGTACTCAGTCATAAACTGGTAGATGAACTCTCACGTTGCTCCATACATGTCAAGCTTTGAGTTTGAGAATATGGGAAATGTCACCTGAAGTGGTGGTGGGCCATAATTTAACAGTTTGTTTATGTTAAATTATGGGGGGAAAAACTGTTAAATTATAGAAAAATTCTGCTGAAATTCCATAAAAAACGAGAAAGTGTACTGGCAGAAATTACCAGGACATTTCCCTGGTTTTTTATGGAAAACTTTGAAATAAAATACTGTTAAATTATGGGGAAACTTCTGATGGAAATTCTGTAAAAAAAAAACACTGACAATATCATGGCAGAGAATTACCAGGACATTTTCTGTATTTTTTATTTTTATTTATTTTTTTCAGAATTTCCATCAAAAAATTTTCCATAATTTAACAGTTTTTATGTCAAATTTACCAATATTTTGTTAACCCAAAACTGAAATTCTCTTTTTACTCTGTCATTTGTGATGCATTCACAGACTTTTTTAAAAAACCTTGGACATTTCCAAATACTTTTGTCCTCCAAACCATTGAAGTCTATACAATATGTTAATTATAGTGTAAAATATATTAAAGTTAATGTATTTAATATATTCTTAACATAATTTTGAAACAAAATTAAATTCTAAGTCCACAGGAAATGTAGTTGTAGAACACAAAACACTTAGTTTGAAAGTAGCTCATGCAAAGTGATGTAAAAATGAAACCATTCTACAATCAATTTGCAGACTTTATTTTGCAATTTAAGACCATAAATTGACATGTCATCTAGTCTTTATAACTAACCTTTACTATTATATATTAAGAGCTAAACATATTCTTGAGCTTGCTAATGTTTATCTTCTGTACATCACAACTAATTTATTGCATTTTACTATACAAATTTTCAACATATAAATTAAATGTAAAGCAATTTTGACTCTAGTCTTTGAAGTCAAATAAACAGTTTTAAGTTATTACTATAAGATGGAACATAAAAAATCTGCTTTTGAACATGAAAATCATAGTTGTAAACAGGATCAACATACTTCAAAATAAATGCTGAAAGTTTACCATTATTTTTATGAAATAAATAAATTAATTAATTAATTAATTTAATTAAATAAATATTTTGTTAAAAATCAAATGCTACATAATCTCAGCCGGTAACACTTTATTTGAAGGCAGGTGAATAAGACTGACATGACACCGTCATAAACATCTGTCATGGACATGAATAAGTCTTCATAAATATTTATGACTGTTGTCATAAAGCATCATTCACTTTTAATACAAAGTTGACATGATTGAAAATGTCTATGTTTTGACAACTTGACATTAATCTAGACAAAATGATTAATGATTGATTAATAGTATTCAGCAGGTTGTTTTCTAATGTATTAAAATTAAATACGATCGGTACACTTAATGATATTAGCGATTAGGTAATCCATTCAGCAAGCACTTTTACTTTTAATACTTAAGTATTTTTAAAAGCCAGTACTTTTTTACTTTTACTTAAGTACAAATGCTAATGTGGTAGTTTTACTTTTACTTGAGTACATTTTTGTCTGTGTAATTGTACTTTTACTTAAGTACATTTTTTGAGTACTTTCTCCACCACTGGTAATATCACAAGTGATCTATAAGTATCATTTTTTTATCTATATGCTGTTAAGCATGTTTTTAAATAGAATTTTTTTTTCCAGCATTGTATTTGACCCTTATAGGCTGCCATTTAAATTACACACACCACTCGAACTGAGGAGTGTTATTTGCAAAATAACCTAAATCTATAACAACTGCTGCCAAACCAGATTATTTCCAACACTCTGACTGCTCTGACATGAAGTGCGCTCCAGATGGACCCGACAGCTCAACCATTAAAGGACCTGCCTCAGTGCACACAGGAGATTTCACAATGCTCTGCTGCTTCACAATGTCTGCATCTTCAGCAAGGTTCACTTGGCTCTTTAATGGAAAACCAACCAACAGTCACGAAGCGGCGCGTCATCCAGTCGAGTCGAGGCTCTGACAGCGAGACGTACACCGAGAAACTGTGAGCCACAAGTTAACTGTCACAGGCAGAAACGGTTTAAAGAAAATGTCTCTGACATCTGATGTGTTTAAGTAAGTTTAACAAAAATAATAATAATCCATTCCAAACCTTCATTCAGATTTTCTAGACTGTGACGCCTCAAAAGCTATTGGATTAAGTCAATAACCGCTGGATGTTGCACCATTATTTCAACAAATTTGTTTGTTTTTAGACAGAAAAGGTGAACTTAATAATGAAACATATCCACATACTGTTGGTATATGCAAATCTGTTAAATAGGATATACAAACAACTTTTTGCACAGATGTGTTTTCTGATATTTATTTCTTTATTCGTTCAATTAAAAAGTTAAATGTGTCTTCCACAGTAACACTATTTGGTAGCAGGGCCTTAATGTGCTGTTTTCAAATTCACAGAACCTAAAAAAACACCACTGTTACTCTGTAAGTACAGAATAAAGTGGCCATAAAATGGCAGCTATTTGCTTTCACATTTTACGTGTTTCCTGGAAAAACGGGGGGATAAAGAACATCCACTCTTCTTGACTGGAGCTTCCTGATCACTGTTCCCTCTGAGCTGTGCTTTTCTGTGTAAAACGTGTTTGTTCTGTTGTGTTGGTAAATTACCAAAATATAAAAATGATTATGCAGTAATATTAAATAATTAAAATATTTTCTGTTTGAGCTATGTGAAAGCAGCATATGCAGCAAGAATACAGATTGCAGCATTTTGGTCAATTTATTTTCCTTTCTGCTGATTCGCTGCACATCAATAATGTAACATGGATCTTCATGGATGTTAGTTTTTGAGATAGTGCCAACACCTCAAAGAAGATCATACATGAGAAGCTGAGGTTTGGGCTGCCACCTGGTGAAGCGGTAGAGGCGATAGTCCTCAATGCAGACGTCCTGATTCAAGGAAAATGACCGTTTTGTAGGATTTCACTGCTTTTCTTTATTTACTGGCTGAACCTTCTTGCATTTTGTATTCATAGCATTGATGTTTTCTCTTGGTTCTGATTTTTATAGATTTCTGGTGCATATGACCCCAGATCAGTGCTTTACCTAATCATATTTCCTTCTCCTGCTACTTACTAGTTTATCCTCTCAGAATTTCAAAATTAACCAAACTAATGCTAAAATCTCCCATGCAATTTATTTCAACTGTGTATTATTTCCTGAAACTTTTTTCTACACTCTGACTCCTGATCTCAGATCTTTATTGGGGTGACATGACCACATTTTCTTACCCTAGCATAAGAGTAAATGATGGAAAATGACCTTATATCAGTGGTTGTCAAAGCTGTTATGAAAAGTTTGCGTTGTGGGTGTAATTTAACGGATGGTTGGCACGAAATGCACCAAAGGACCCAGGAGAGTGAGAGATTGTTTTTCTGAATCTATTGCTCAGGTTTTGAAGGAACTCTCTGTTTGGAAAGCTGTCTGATGGAGCCCAAGTGTCTCCTGGACGTCTTTGATCCTCCTCTGCTACGGATCACTGCATCTTCCCAAACAGGAAACCTCAAAAGCTTGAAACGCTCATAAAAACCAATAGTCACCCCATGAGTCAGAGTCTGAACTGCTTTTACAACTGCAAGTTTCATTGACACGTAGACATGCACACAATCTGGACCTTGAAAATAAATTATCAAGCCAAACCCTTTAAAAACCAGTATTTACTAAAATGACTTTTTATGCCAAAGATGTAATTCCACAAATGTAACATTTTAATGCAAATTTATTCATATTCATACAAACACATCTTGACATTCGCCAAACTCCCTAAATTTCTTGAAACTTTACATGTTTTAGTTTTACTTAAACTTGACCATTCTATGTTATATTGAGTTCAAGATATGACTAGAAAACTTGTCAAAGATCATAATCTATCTGAATTAGATATATTCTGATCTTTCATTTCAAATGTAGCTGAATCCCTTTTCCATGAAAACCCCCTCAGGAAGAACACCCGTTACTCTTGACTGCATTTACCCACAGCCAATTAGATGTATGTGCACAAGCAGAGTAAACATTATTTGCTCTTTGCATTAGTGAGTGGGGGGCTGGAGTTGGTTGTGTGTGTTGGACAATAAAAGAGCAGGAGAACCTTGGACTCTGCATTCCAAACTTTATGGTGGACTCTGACAATATTTTTAAAATCTATTCAAAACATGGACAAGAGCTTCTGGGCTGCTGTGATGCTCCTGTTATCAGGTAAATTTAGTTGAGTTTCTCACCGACGGAGAAATAAAATGTCTATTTTTAATGATCAGTATGGCAGAACTTGCAGGGTTATTAAAGTTTTGACCCTTTTTCTTTCCTCTTGGGGTTAAAAAGCTGTGTGCTCAGGTGAGAACATTTTAAACCCAGGTCCGCTGAGTGGAGCCGTAGGAGGCAGAGTGAAGTTCACCACCAGCCTCAGCCCCCCACAGAGCCCATTTCTGTCTGTCAGCTGGAGCTTTAAAGGCGTGAACATCATCACTTCCACCAGCACCAACATCACAGAGCCGGGACACACCAACCGGATCTCATTAGATCGAGCCACAGGAGCGCTGGAGCTCAGGAACCTGGTGCTGGAGGACAGCGGGGAGTACACGCTCACCATCATACCAGACGGGGGGCTGCAGAGAACGGGGAGGATCACGCTCAGTGTGTATGGTAGGTTTTTAGACACTATGAGGGGAAATAAGGAACAAATCCATCTGAACATGAATGTTTCCTAAAGGAATAATGGTGGATACAGATGAAATAAAATAACCAGAAAAAAACATCTCAGAAAACACAAAACTGGGCTCATAAGTTTGATATTTAATGTGTTTTAAAATAAAACGGAGAGAAAAAAAAGGCACCTCTGAGAGGCAACCAAAAGCCTTGAAGCTCATTTTAAAAAAAGACAATTTCTTACTTATTAAACCACCAAATAAAATAGTATGATGCTGTTTTTCTTAGAATATATTTAAAATGTTGCACCATATACTCTCTGGTGCAACATACCACACTGAGCGTGGTTATGCATAGTGCCCGTTTAAAAGTTCATAACTGAACGTATCAATTAATGGTTTATACCAAATGTGTGTTTCTCTATTTTTATTAAAATGTTCACTTTCATTTTATTTGTATTTTTATATGTAGTTGGCATTTTACCTTTAGACTTCATGTTTATTTTTATATTTTTGCTTTGTTTAAAATCAGTTTAAGGAGCAGAATACATTGTAACAGGTACTAAACATATTCTAGTCATTTAACCAGCTGTAATTCACCATAAATCCTTTATTATTATCTCCCTTCAATCATTTGTGTGCTGAACAGTTTTAATTGTGCCTTTTTGCATACATATCTTCACATATATAGACATTACAAATATGTTTTATTTATATTATTTTGAAATAAAATGCATATTCTGACACTAATAAACGTATAAATAATGTAAAATTTACTTTACAGAACAGTAAAAATCAACAATTCAGTCTGAAATTCAGACATAATCACATCTTATATTTCTTGGCCTAATCAATTTGGTATCACAAAGATTTATCAGGACATTTTATTGAACTCTTGTGATTATTGTCTGAAATTTTCACCACCAGAGCTGATAACCGGAGCCAGCATCCGCAGCCCTGCAGCCGTCCTGATAGAAAACCAAAGCTCCACCAGCCTCGCCTGCGAGGCCTCCGGCTCCGTCATCACCAGAGAGTGGATGAAAGATGGCCGTCCTCTTGATTTCGGGCAGAGCGTCAGCTTGTCGATGGACAACAGAACCATGTTCATACGCCCCGTCCTCAGCTCCAACCACGGCAGCTACCAGTGTAGAGTCAGCAACCCAGTCAGCAGCCAGACTGCGGCTCTCCATCTCACTGTCAACTGTAAGTACTGTAAAACTCAGGATTTATTTCAGCTGTTGACCACAGGTCAGCATTTTATGGCTTTGACCCGACGTGTAATATCTTTCTGTGCAGACGGACCGTATAACATATCAGTTATTGGGCCGTCAGCAGCTTTGCCTGGTCACAGAGTGACACTGCTGTGCTCAGCAGTTTCTGTTCCTCCAGCAAACTTCAGCTGGACATTTAATGGGAATGAAACGCAGGTCAACACCTCCATGTTTGTCATAGAGAAGCTAGAGGCTAAAAACATTGGGAATTACACCTGCACTGCCAGAAACATGGTGACCAGGAAGGAAAACTCTGCCGTTCTGGATCTGAGAGGTAAGATGGTCACTGTATGTCGTTTCTGCTTCATTTTGACTGAAGCATCTCTGTCATACACAGCATCCTGCACTGCCCCCTATTGGTCATTCTCAGCGTTGGTCATCAGTGTAATTAATCTGAAGGGGTTAATATAAGACGGCAGGTGAGTCACTTTAATATAATTATAATTATACCATGCATTTCTTAACATCGCACTTTCTTCCTGTTCAATCGTCAGATAAATGCAGCTAATGAAGAAAATGAAAAGTACAACTTTCAAGAAGCGTTGGACTCTGCCGAAAGCTTAGAAAGACCTGATGTGAAATGGAAAGTCTTGCACTTCTAAGTGCAATCTATATTTAAATAGATATACATGTTGTTTTATTTTTTACTTTTTTATATCTGTTGTTTTTAATTATTTTATTTTGTATAGAAAAAAAACTGTAACACAGAAATTCTTTGGAAATATATACTTGCTGAAGAAATGAGCACTTTTAGTTTCTGCTAAAGACACATTGATGCACTGATTATTAATAACTAGCAGTTTAACTCTGTAAAATGTTTTAAATAATGAAATACTGCCCATTTCACTCTCACATTTGTGATTTTCTGTGGGTGTAAATATTCCAACGATCGTTACTGATGGAAAGATAATCTTCTTAGTGAATAATACACACACCCACAGATTCATGAACTGCCACAAAATGCAAAGAAAGTTTTAATATTTCTTTATATACGTATCAAAACATGATCTGACATGGTTGACACATGTCCCACAAAATAAAAACTGAGGAGTTTTGCTCTCCTTTTCTCTTTTTCTACTTTTTAGGTTTGTCACTAATCATCTCTTGTTTTATGTAAAAATCTGTCATAAGAACAGGACAATATTCATTGCGGTCTTTTTGTTAATAGAAAAACATTGGATGTAGAGCTGCGACTCTATTATTATCTGTATTTCCTGATATTTTTTCACCTTCATCTTTACATGCTGGGATCGAGTTAAATGAAACCAGCATGGATCACTGACCTCATTGCCTATTGGACACCTGGGGGCTCCTGAACGTGGGACTGATTGGAGGAGATGTTTATATGTCACCTATTTGAGTTGCTTCTCTAAAAAAGATCAATATGATGAGACTGAGTTAAGGTTTGAATGAAACCACTTTCCATCCCCATATTCTTCAGTCTGCAGTCATCCTATTTTTAACTTCCTCACTCAAACTGCTAACTGAGCTGTACTTCCTGACACAGTCAGTACATATTGAGATCAAATTTGTTTAATGTTTTGCCACCTATTTCATATTTTCCTTCTTTGCCTGAATTTACGTCTGTTTCTTTGTTGATTACAAAGAAACACAATACAGTTCAATGTGTTCCTACCATGGGCTGCACAGTGGCGCAGTTGGTAGAGCTGTTGCCTTGCAGCAAGAAGGTTCTGGGTTCAATTCCTGGCCCTGGTCTTTCTGCATGGAGTTTGCATGTTCTCCCTGTGCATGCGTGGGTTTTCTCTGGATACTCCAGTTTCGTCCCACAGTCCAAAAACATGACTGTCAGGTTAATTGGCCTCTCCAAATTGCCCCTAGGTGTGAGTGTGTGTGTCCTGTGTGTCTCTGTGTTGCCCTGCGACAGACTGGCGACCTGTCAGAGTGACCCCGCCTCTCGCCCGGTACACTAGCTGGAGAAGGGCACCAGCAACCCTCCCGACCCCACAGAGGGACAAGGGTGTAAGAAAATGGATGGATGGATGTGTTCCTACCACTTGAACTTTTTCCAATTTCATGCTAAAACTACAAACATCTGTATTGTGATTGATAATCAAAATGAGACATGATTTAATGGTTGTATTTCTTGACAAAAATCTGAAAAGTATGCATGTTAAGTAGCAAAACTTGTACTGGTGAGATATTCTTGATATTTAATGGTTTATTTATCCATAATGGCCAGGATTCACTCAACTGTGAATTAAAAATAACACCAGCAGTTTTCATGCAGTTGTGGTTAGTAAAAGTTTATACATATTGAGCTTCATTGTATTGTAATGAGTTGATCAAAGAGGGGATTTTTTTTTCGAGTAACAAATAATAAATGATCTTTAAGAAGCAACAGTTGTGACAAAAGGTGTGAAAAACAACTAACATCTAACAATGAGGGCTTCACAACCACTGAGAGACCAATCGGAAGGGTTAATATTTTCCAGACAAAGCACGCCAACAGTGCTGAGAACCTGATAAGCCAGGTTCTCAGCACAAAGACAGAACCATTGTCCAGAAAATGACATATGTAAATTTAATAAATACATATGTAATAGAATTAGGAAGTCTCTTGTAATGTATTTCTTCTTTGTCCTTCATGTGAAAAGGGAACAAAAACAAATGTGAGGCCATATATGGCCCAAGTATTAGGTCACTGCGTTGTATAAGTGTTACTGGCAAACACCTTTCCTTTAGCAAATTCTGGATTCAAAACACAAAGAACTCATAAACAATATGGACAGTATTTCAACAGATTCATTGAGGAAGTCTATATGAAGTTCACCACAACAGTTGAATAGGACAGGAGTCACGTTTGTCATCGGCTATTTAACATCTTTAGAAATATGAGGTGGTCACTGAGATAAGTTTGGGACATTTTTCTTTTATTATTTCTTATTGTCAATATATTGTCAAACTTTTGAAAATCGTTAAATCATTTCTAAAAGTGTCGATGCTTAGGTAAAAAAAAATGTTTTTATTTTTGAACAGCGCCAGATCACACTGGTTTTATTTATAATCTTGCTCAGCTGGGGCACCGATGCAGTAGATTAGCAGAGTTGATGTATGAACTTCTGCTTTATGGTCACGTTTAGCTTTTGTTCCACTTCTTGTCAGTATTTACTGCTCCGCCTTCAAAAGGTTTTACACTTCTCACATTACTTCTGCCTCCGCTCCACAGACCAACAGTAAGTTCCTCCGAAGTTGATTTAAAAGTGACAATTAAATTTAAAACAAACTTTTACTAATTGTGCTTTTATAATCTGTAGTCGCTGCAATGAGAACCTGCAACATACTTCTTGTTGTAAATCTAATTTTTGTCACATCATTTCCAGGTGAGACACTTACTTTTAAATTCTGGCGCCACACTAAAACATTTGAAGGTGGTTTAACTTGAAAATGAAAGTCCACCTGCTGCCTTGAAAATGCAATTTAGGACAACCACAAAAATGTTTTGGTTTTAACTCAGAAATTAAAGTTCATGAAGTTGATTTAACAGCTAGAGGTATATTGTGTAAACATTGTTTACACAACATACCTGTTGTGTAAACAGGTATGTTGTGTAAACATTGTTTACACAACAATGTTTACAATGTTAAAGTTTATTAATCTTGAATTGTAAGTTTTAACTTAATGTTGAAATTTAAACCAAATGATTATTTCAGAAAATGCAAGAAAAAACTGTCCTCACCTAGTTAAAAAGCCACATTTCTCTACTATTTTTACTCACTATATCAAGTTAAAACAACTACTTATTTTACTTTAGAACAATTTAAATTCTTGTTTCAAATCGAATGAACACAATTTCTGATCTGATAAGGAATTTTATTAAATATCACAACCAATTCTGCTCAAAAACATTTAGTGTGAGATCAATGTAACACACTTCCATCTCAGGAGAAAAACATGCCGCTATGCACATTGAGAAGTAGTCCCCACTCCTGCCTTTTTCTTCTTTCAGTTTTTTTAAGCGCTAACCTAAAAACTCTAATTTATTTAATTCTTGGTTGTTTGACAAAATTAATGAAAAGTTAACACAACTTACTACTGTAAATGTATCTTTCACAAACACATTTAGGTTCAAGATCTAAGCTCACTAAATTTATTGGAATTAAAGAGTAGACAATAATAGACAACTAAATGTGGGTCAAATGTTTTAGGATACAGAACTGAAGAGCCATAACTCTTCAGTTTGATTCATGAAAAGTTATTTCTCACACTAAAATGGAAATTTCTTACGTTCCTTGACAGAAGTGAAACATCCAAAGTGTTTTTGTGAAGCGTTCATCTTAACAGGAAAAAATAACATTGTTTTCAGAGAAAGAACATTTTATTTATCAAGTGATAAAAATAACACCATAATTATAAACTTAGAAATGCAAACTCATTCAAATTACTCTCTATCCGGCTCTCCAGGATGTTAACTTTTTTTTTTTCTTACAGATGTTCAGGTAGAAACACTCAAAGTGACTGGATTTGTTGGTAAAGAGGTCATTTTGAAATGCCAGTTAGCCCCAGGCTCAGGAAACATTACTCAGGTTCACTGGGAATTTGAGTCCAAGATTATTCTTGTTTTCAACCCCGTGCTTGGAATGATTATAAAAGATTCTCCCCTAAGGGAAAGATTGAATCTTACAGAACAGTCACTGAAAATTAGAGATGTGAAAATGACAGATTCAGGGACTTACACCTGCTCTGTAATTACATACCCCAGTGGATCACATAAAGAAACCATCACACTTGTTGTTGTTACTGGTAAGTAAGGGATCTTTTAAATCGTTAGTTAGATGATAAACTATTGTAAATAAGCTTAGAGAAACTACTCAACTTCTTGATTTTCTGTATTTAATTTTTGACATATGATCCGAGTGCTCAACAGATCATTATTAACACTAAATAATTTTGTTTGACATTTTTTAGGTGATTCTACCCCAGAATC
The DNA here is from genome assembly GCF_904066995.2 of Poecilia reticulata. Taxonomy (NCBI): domain Eukaryota; kingdom Metazoa; phylum Chordata; class Actinopteri; order Cyprinodontiformes; family Poeciliidae; genus Poecilia; species Poecilia reticulata. The sequence continues at coordinate 12,177,036 of NC_088845.1, forward strand.
AAATCAGCAGACACAGATATCAGCTGGGATAATTCGTGCGATCATCACCTCTGTTGTGCTGCTTCTGGGGATCCTGACGGCTGCAGCTTACCTTACCTATGTCAGAAATGCTGGTAGGCCTGGTTTTACTGGTACTCATGTTGTGGTGGAATGACTCTGTTTAGTCACATAAAGTTTGAAAAATATAAATTAAAGACTTTAACAATAAATTAATTCCTAATCTTACTTTAACTGACAAATGCAGCACCTTCCAGTCATCCAGTATTGACACACTGGTAAATATGTTTAAATAAACAAAAAAACATAAAAAGACATCATTAATTGGTGTGCCATATATTTACACTAAAATGCCATCCTGTTAATTATTTATGTTTAGTCATTGGAAGAAACTCCTTGATAATCAGTGGTTCATTAGCTGATTTTTTAAAAACTAAATTAATGGTTTCCAGACTCATCGGAATCGGAAACTCTGACCTGAACTTTCAGAGCCACATTAAAACAGTCACAAAGTCGGCCTTCTATCACCTGAAGAACATCTCCAGGATTAGAGGACTGATGTCTCAGCGCGATCTAGAGAAACTCATCCATGCGTTTATATTTAGCCGTATTGATCACTGCAACAGTGTCTTCACAGGTCTGACTAATAAATCAAACAGCTGCAGCTGATCCAGAACGCTGCTGCTCGCGTTCTCATTAAAACCAGGAAGATAGAGCACATAACACCAGTTTTAAAGTCCCTACACTGGCTCCCTGTAGGTCAAAGAATAGACTTTAAAATACTGATGTTAGTTTATAAATCACTAAACGATTTAGCACCACAATACATTAAAGATCTGCTGTTGTATCAACCTTCCAGACCCCTCAAGTCTTCTGGTTCTGGTCTGCTCTGCATCCCCAGAACCAGAACCAAACGAGGAGAAGCAGCATTCAGCTTCTATGCACCAGACATTTGGAACAAACTTCCAGAAAACTGTAAAACAGCTGAAACACTGGGTGCCTTTAAATCTCAACTTAAAACCAACCTGTTCAGAGTTGCTTATGGAACATAAACAACAATTGGGATTTGAATCCCAACCCGGGTTCAAGTGCTAGGGAGGAAAGGGGTGCGGGTTGGAGTCCCCCCGGTTGTTTTTTTTGTTGTTTTTTTCTGCCAATTCGAAGGGCAGAACTTCGACTCAGCAGGAAAATTTATGTTTTTAATTGTTTATTCAATGTTTCATGACTCTGTTTTTGTGTTTAATGATGTAAAGCACTTTGAAATGCCTTGCTGCTGAACTGTGCTATACAAATAAAATTTGATTTGATTTGATTTGATCTTGTCCTTCTTGTAGAAATGGTGCTATAAAAAAGTATTAAGACAGGGCAACAATGTGTACTCTTTTTCTAACAAAAAAAAAAGAAAAACTAAGTGGGGAAATTATCCTACTGCAATTAAAATTTTGTTTATTTTGAGGCTTTTTGCTGATCTATAAATGATGCTAAAAAGTATCAAGGTGCAGTTATTAAGCCTGTCTTAAAAAAATTATTTACCAGATGAACTGGAATAAAACCAACTTGGTCTATTTGAATCGTACAAACTTGAAGTCAAACAATTTCAGAAATCTAATTGTTGCTCTTTATGTTCCCTCTTGTAGATGTAAAGCGGCTCGCAGACTTGAAGTTCACGTAAGTGAGAAAAAAAATCTTTCATCACTCTATTTCTGAACAGCATTCAATAAATCTTCTGAGTTCTTTTCACTTCTTCTAATGAGGGTCATATGGTTTTTAGACACATCAAGTCGTGTAGCGAGTGTGAGCTACAGGGACCCAGTGAGCACAGAGGTAAATTCAAATTTTTTATCAAAAAATTGTTTTAATCTGTTTATATATATATTTCTGCTGTAATTAGAGAAAAATGGTTCTGAATCAACACTTTTTCTCACGTTTGCTCCAGGAAACGAAGCAGAAATTCAGGATTTTCACTGAATAAAATACCCAGAGAAGCAGCAAAGGCTGAGGAAGTCACGTATGCAGAAGTCAAGGTTTATCATCAGAGGCCCAACTGAGAAACAGTATTTAGTGTTTGAATGTTGTATAGAACAGATTTGCTGCAACAGTACTGGTTTTATGAAAAAAATAAATAAATAAATCTTCTGCAGCTCTGTGGCTGATTAAGAGTTCTTCTGTGTGTTTTTTATTTTAATAAATGACCTATAAGAAGCAACAGTTGTGACAAAAGGTGTAAAAAAAAACCACCAACATCCAACACTGCAAACTTCACAACCACTGAGACCACTCGTAAGTGTTAACCTTTTCCGGATGAAGCGCATGCAACAAGCTGAGAACCTGATAACCAAGAAGAAGAAACAATGATGGCCAGAGATTTAACTGACCAGAAAATATGTTGTGCCAAGTGCAAATTAAACTACTTGCTACTTTTATTCATTTTTGCTGTCTTCTTTTCCTTTGTAAAAGTTTCTCAACTTAGCCTCTGAGAGAATAATGTCATCTCTTTTACAATCATTAAGCCTCATCTTCCTGTGAAAGCAAATTTATTCACTTTCACTCATTTGAAAATGAAACAAAAACAAAGTGAGGCCATATTCTGGACAAGAATTAAATGACACTAGCAGGTTAAAACTAAAAACCTCAGTGAGTCATATTTTGATCCTGTGTCACTTAAAACCCGATGGAATGAAAAAATTATGTATGGTTCTAAGTTTGGCTGCACAGTGGCGCAGTTGGTAGAGCTGTTGCCTTGCAGCAAGAAGGTTCTGGGTTCGATTCCCGGCCCCGGTCTTTCTGCATGGAGTTTGCATGTTCTCCCTGTGCATGCGTGGGTTTTCTCCTGGTACTCTGGTTTCCTCCCACAGTCCAAAAACATGACTGTCAGGTTAATTGGCCTCTCCAAATTGCCCCTAGGTGTGAGTGTGTGTGTCTCTGTGTTGCCCTGCGACAGACTGGCGACCTGTCCAGGGTGACCCCACCTCTCGCCCAGAAAGTTAGCTGGAGATAGGCACCAGCAACCCTCCCGACCCCACTAAGGGACAAGGGTGTCAAGAAAATGGATGGATGGTTCTAAGTTTTTATTTATTGGCAAACATCAGAAAAGTGTGTGTTAAAATATTCTTAGTAACAATTGTGCTAGTGAGCTATTCTTGATGTCTAACTTTTTTTATTATTCATTAAAATACACCAGTAGTGGAGTGGGCACACATGCTAGATTTCAAACCACCATAAAGGTTATGTGTATTCTTAACTCATAAGCAATATGTCCAGAAAGCTTACATGAAGTTCACCACAAGAGGTCAGTGTGGACCAGGACAGAAATCATGTTTAACCTCGATAATCCAACATCTTTAGAAACATGAGGCGGTCAGTCAGATAAGTTCGGAAGCGATTTTTTTTTTACTTCTTATTGTTAGTACCTTGTCAAACCTTTGACATTGTAAAATTACTCCTGTAGCATTAATGTGCTCATCTTTGTGGTCAAAAGTAGTTACCATTTTGATCGGCGCTATCACTGATTTTATTTATGATCTCGGTCAACTGGGACTCTCTGAGGTAATGAATAGCCAGAGCTGTTGTGGGAACTTTTGCGTTATGGTCTCATTTAGGTTTTGTTCCGCTTCCTAAAAGTTTTTTTTAACTGCTGTGCCTTCAAATGATTTTACATTTCTAAATTTGACCTGTCTCCGCTCCACGGACCGACGGTAAGTTTTTACCGAGTTGATTTAAAGACGACAATAAAGTTAAAATAACATAATTAACTTCAGTAATTGTGTTTTGTGATGTGTAGTCGCCGCAATGAGAACCTGCAACAGACTTCTTGCTGTAACTCTCATTTTCGTCACATCATTTCCAGGTGAGATTCCCATTTTTAAATTCTGACGCACTTTCATTTATTACATTCCTGAAGAGTTTCACACTAAAAATAAACATTCCTTAAGTTCCTTGACAGAAATGAAACACCCTAAGTGTTTTTTGAAGGGTTCATCTTTTGACAGAAAAAAAAAAAAACGTTTTATTTTCTGAGGAAGAAAATTGAATTTATCAAGTAATAAAATATAACAGCATAATTGTGAACTTTGAAATGCAAACTCATTCAAATTACTCTCTATCCGGCTCTTCAGCATGTTAACTTTTTTTTTTCTTACAGATCTTCAGGCAGAAACACTTAAAGTGAATGTTGGTGAAGATGTCATTTTGAAATGCCAGTTAGCCCCAGGCTCAGGAAACATTACTCAGTTTCAGTGGGAATTTGAGTCCAAGATTATTCTTGTTTTCAACCCCCAGCTTGGAATGATTATAAAAGATTCTCCCCTAAGGGAAAGATTGAATCTTACAGAACAGTCACTGAAAATTAGAGATGTGAAAATGACAGATTCAGGGACTTACACCTGCTCTGTAACTACATACCCCAGTGGATCACATAAAGAAACCGTCAAACTTGTTGTTAGTACTGGTAAGAAATCTTTCAAATCATTAATCAGATGATAAACTATTGCAAATAAGCTTAGAGAATCTTCTTAACTTCTTGACTTTGTGTATTTTTGACATATGATCTGAGTGCTCAACAGATTATTAACACTAAATCATTTTTTATTTGACATTTTTTAGGTGATCCTGTCCCAGAACCAAATCAGCAGACACAGATGTCACCAGGGACACTTTGTGCGATCATCATCTCTGCTGTGCTGCTTCTGGGGATCCTGACAGCTGCAGCTTACCTTACCTATGTCAGAAGGTAGGTCTGGTTTTACTGGTACTCATGTTGTGGTGTTATGATTCAGTTTAGTCTCATATATTTCTAAAAGATAAAAAGTATTAAATTTGCAAAAGTGGGGAGATTGTCCTACTGCAATTAAAAGTGTGCTTATTTTGAGGTTTTTTGCTGATCTATAAGTGGGTGCAGTTATTAAGCATGTCTTAAAAAGAATAATCTACCAGATAAACTTTAATAAAACCAGTGTGGTCTATTTGAATCGTACAAACTTGAAGTAAAACAATTTCAGAAATCTAATCTCTTTATGTTCCCTCTTGTAGACATAAAGCAGCTCGCAGACTAGAAGTCCACATAGGTGAGCGCAAGCGATCATTCATCACTCTATTTCTGAACATTCAATGTATTTTGAGTTTTTTTCACTTCCTCTAATGAGGCTCATATGGATTTTAGACACAAGTCGTGTAGCGAGTGTGAACAGACCATCTTATATCTACAAGGACCCGGTGAGCACAGAGGTAAGTTAAAGTTTTTATTCAAAAGTTGTTTTTTAGTACAGTTATTTAAAAAAAAATTTCTGTGACTACAGAGAAATGATTGTGAGTCAACACTTTTTCATGCTCTTGCTGTAGGAAATGGTGTATGCTGATGTGAGGCCTAAGCGAACCAGAAATTCAGGATCTTCACTGATTAAAATACCCAGAGCAGCTGCAAAGACTGAGGAAGTCACGTATGCAGAGGTCAAGGTTTATCATCAGAGGCCCAACTTAGAAACAGTGTTTAGTATTTGAATGTTGTATAGAACAGATTTGCTGCAAAAGTTCTGGTTTTATACATAATGTATAAAAAAAATAACGTCTACCCCTGATTTTAATCATTTGCAGCTCTGTGGTCGTTCTGCACACGCTATTTGCAAACTCACTCAAACTAAATGATAACATCACCACTTCAGCATGCCTGTAACTTGTGGCTGCTGTTTACCAAAATGCAGTCCATTTCTATGTTGTTTTAATTTATCTATTTATTTCTTTAACATTTTTCTTAGCCAAATAACAAAGAAGAAACTGCAGGAAACTTTGAAATGGAAGGAAAATGATCAGATCATTTTTACCAATTAAACCCTGGCTTAAAAATGGTAGGCTGTCCCTTTAACTCTTGTAGCCTTGAGTGAAATCCAGTGAAACCAATTTTTATCAGAGGTTTCCCAATCAGTTAATTGACCTGGATAATTAAACCTTTATTTAATTATAAACTAAGTCACTCTGAGAAGGTCTAAGAGCTCAGTCATTAGTCCATTGACAGGATAACAAATCTGACTTTGAGTTGTGAGAAGAAGAAAGCCATAAGGTGTCCAAGTTTGCAGTTTATTTTATTATTTTCATCCAGTTTGTCTGCAATGTGCCAACTTAAACTCACATCTCAAGGAACTTTCCAAAAACCCTGCTAATTCAATCCAATTATTCAGTTACATAATTGCAATTCATATATTTCAAATTTATCCTAGTTACCAAACAACGCAGTCAAATTTGTTTTATTATTAAAATTTGTTCAAATGTTTTCTACATCTGGAAACCTCTAGATTACTTTGGGTCATTGACCTCCAGCATTTAGTCCTCCTGAAAGGGCTTATAGCCACAGCTGCTTTCATTGCATTGCTGACTTAGCAACAATCCCTCTGACTGAGCATGCATGGAGCGATAGTGGAGAGAAAAACTCCTCCAGCAGAACCTGACTCAGAGTGAAAGATGGTCTAGCACAATAGATTGAGCATTTGAGAAAACACAGCATACACACAAAAAAACACAGAAGCTGTGATCAAGAGATATTTTCTTTGGCTGCATTCACACTGCAGCCTGAAGTGACCCAAATCCGATTTTTTTGTGAAATTGTACTTCTTTTTTCTTTTTTCTTTTTTTAAGGTCGTCCTCACTTCCAAGTATATGCTACTTGTATGTGATCTCTGTGAACTGTAAATGACCTGAAAGTGTCCCTCATGCTCAGCAAAGAGTGCAATAATATCAGCGTTCTCAGTGTTTTACCAACTGCTATGAAAAAGAAGAAGTGAAAGTAAATATGCATTTTAATGGTGGAGCATATCTTATGACTTTGAATGAGCCAGAACATTAACAACTTAATCTTCATTATGGTCCACCATGGTTGTTATTTTTCTCCCTGCTTGCACATATCAGGACAGAATAGTGATGTTTGTGGAGTATCGATTACATTCAGGTCAGATGATGAATGCCATCTGGCTATTCAGAACTTGGGTCACATGATTTTACACCACATATCCAAAAAAAAGAAAAGAGAAAAAAAACCGTTTCGTTCAGACTGTCATGAAAAGATCAGATACAAGTCGCATTAAATAAAAATTAAAAAGAAAAAATCTAATTTGGGTCACTTCAGGCTGAAACAGCTGAACAAATTAGCTCTGAGTCAGTTTTCACGTAGCTTTTACTGCTAATATGCTGTTAGCCAGTATCTACATGTCTATTATAGACAAGGTTAAACACTAAAAGACAAACATATGATCAGTAGAAGGAGAAGTTGTTGGCAGCAGCAGGTCGGCTGACGCTGTCACAACTAAACGCAACCCAAACTTTACCACATTGTGGAAGTCGTGTGGAAGAAGGTGCTCTGCCCTAACAAGACCAAACCTGAACTTTTTAGACAATATGCAAAATGCTTCTCACAAGTAAAACTCTGACAAATATGGTGAACATTTAAATGCAACCCCCTTTACTGCAATATCACTAAATAGTGGATAATTGAAGCTAAATACTGAATTATGTTAGAGCCTTGTTCTACAAAGTCTTGATTCAACATGGTGAGATCTTACACTGCACTAAAATGGCATATTTCATGATTAACTTGTAGCCCTCACTGTTAAAAGTGATCAACACTTTTCTAGGATTACCAGCTGAGACAGAGAGCTTCAGTCTTCAAACTTGTTGCTCACCAATTTAACTAAACAAACATAAAACTGTAAGACAGCTACCTGCTTGAATAACAAAACTGTCTGCATGGTTGCATCACCCGCCAGGTTCTAAAGGGATGTTGACAGCAAATTTGCAATGCAAACAAGTGTTTTCCCCAGCATGACATTGTGGCAGGAAGTTACTGTTCCTCATTTACTGTCCGTTAGCCCAGTCGGATAAGAAAACATGCAAAAAAGAAGAAAATCGTGCCATTAATGGAGAAGTGAACATTAAAAGCTACAGCGACTGTTGGCCAAAACCGAAAATGTTACATGAGACTTGAGGTGAGAATTACCCATCACAATTTGCACCGACATCGTTTTAAACCAACGTGTCTGTATAATATAAATAAATGTTATATTTCAGTGGCGCTCCTGCTTTGTCTCAACATCAATGCTGCCTGCAGGTGTTGCAGCCTGAGGATGCCTTGTGTGAAAGAAATGTGACAAAGTTCGGTTTACAGGCCTGCAGTAGTTCTGAAGTTCTGTTCGGTGACGGTACGCTTTACCAGTCACCCTCACCTGCTCTTTACAGTCAGCACTTCCTGACAATGTGAGACTGTGGGTGTGAAACAGTGAGCGCCAACGTACGCGTGTCTGATGTCCTTCACCCAGTCCTCGCTCTGAGGTGTTGGAACAAAAATCTGTTTTGTTTTTTTTTCTTTTTGAAATGTTAGGTCATGTACTTCTGTTTATTCTCACCATTGTTTAGAAAGGGAAATTTGCTTCACCTGTAACTTTATTTCTACTCTGACTGAACGGGAACTGCACTGTGGTTCCGTAAAATCTGTAAATATATATTAAGATTGATTTTTATTTCAAATAAATGTGCTCACTTTTGGTTCTTTTGGTTTCTGTTACCCTTAAGAGTTATGTTGTGACAGGAAGTATGGGGAAGATAAGAAGGGTGCGCTTTGAATGGAGTTCATTAGATACGTCTTTCCACTCTCAGACTACTAAGACATAAAAAAGCTCATACTCAAAGTAAAAGTCACTGCTGTAATTCTAAATATAAACCAAAAAAGAAAATCTAAAAAACAACTCAAAAAACCTTTTAAAATTAAAACGATTATTGCAAGATGTCTCTTCTACCCTTAGCGTATTTGATTATGAACATTTATGCACACTCAAAAGCCTCTTTTTTAAGTTACACTTGTTCAATTCCTCGTTGATACAAACTGTGAATCAACCAATCACATGGCAGCAGCTTGATGTAGTTAGGCAGCAAATATCCAGTTAGTAGAATAAAAATGTTTTCTCGATGTCAGACTACAGATTGTAGTGATCTGGCCTGGTCAGATTAGTATTGATCTTTGCAACAACATTCACATAAACTCACTTAGAAGCATCTGAGCATTTAAAATGCTGCAGCCCCACCTGATCATGCCCACCCCTTTAAGACGACTGGCGACTCCCGGCAGGTCACTGCAAAGCCCAAATAATCTAAAACTTGTTTCTTGAACACAAAAATATTTTGTATTTTGTAATCCAATAGGCTGGTAATCTCAACATCTCATTCTAATAGGGCTCCTTTGATTTGGGGTGGAATGAAAGATTTCCATCATGAATATTCAGCCAACGACTGAATGCTATGCTACTATGGCCCAAAGTCTGATGAATGTTTCCAACATGTTGTGGAATCTATGCTGTGATAAATGAAGGCGGTTCATAAGGCAAAAGTGGGTCAAGTTTCTACTGGCAGGATTTCTTAACATGACCAATGAGTGTAAAAACTCCTCATGAATCATCTGTGAAGCGTTGTAGCATCAGAGAATGAGAAAAACTAATTTATAGAAAAATCTGACTATAGAAATGTTATTAATTTTTATACTATTGGCCATGGCACTCATACAGTCTCTACTTTGGGTTTTTTTAAACCAAAGATTAAATAAAAACACAGCTGAAAATCATTGTGGTTATATTTTAATAATCAGAGTTTTTTTTTTTTTTTTTTACTGGCTGGTTGAACAGTTGACTTCTTTCCCTTTGCAGTCATACTGATCTTGTAGCAAACGGCGCCAACATGTGGGATATTTGCCGTTTCCGCCTTTTAGAAAACTAGAGGAAATGAGCTCCTGTAATTGAGAAATCGAGAGACGAGGAAGCAACACCCTGATGAAGGCAAGATAACAGAACATCAGTGGGTGGAGAAGTCGCTTACCAAGTGATCTAATGGAGCTTCACCACATCTGGATATTTTTTTGCCTTTATGTGAAGTACAAACATTTACTTAAAAAGAAAACATTTCAAATGTTGTAAATATTTTACAGCAAAGCCGAAGCAGATATAACTCTGGATCTACTTTTTTAAAGCTCATTGTTTCGCTGCTGCGCAGTTTCATGGGTCACATCCTACACCGAGGTTGCCAGCTTGCAAATCTTTTCAAGTCAAATGGAAATGTGTTATCAGGTAACAATCTGCTACACTTTGCTCTCCAAACCTCGGCGTGGGTAATGTTTTCCACAAGCAGGTGTAATCATGAGGTTGGAGTTTAGCAATTAATCATCGATGAAGCATTTCTAGTCACGGCAATAATTAACCTTCTTGCGAGAATGACATTTAAAACGCAGCTTTTTATCAGTTAATACTGAATGATTAAGCAGAAAACTTGAATCTGTCTGTTTAAAATTTACATTTTTTTCCTACAAATAGCTGCTACCTGGAGTCTTTATGGGACAGTGACAATGAAAGAACTCACATTAACGCTCTAGTAGCGGCTTTATGGTCAACTGGTAGAAACTCCTTTGGCCTGATTGGATCAAAATGGAGATTTTTGGCCGTCTGACAAGATGTTGTGTTTGGTGGACATCAAACACGTTATCCCCACTGGGAATAATGGCATGATGCTGCCATTTGTGCTGGCAGCATCATGCCATGAGGATGCGTCTCGACAGCAGGCCCTGGACGACTTGCAAAGGTAGAAGGTCCAGATATGCTTGATTTTGTTGATCATGATTGATTTGTAAAAGCAATAAAAAGTCAGAAATCTAATGGAGTGATTACTTTTTATAAGTACAATTTATAACGCTACAAGAGCCACATTGGAACAATTTATCTTAGAAATTGCATATCAAAATAAAATGGTTGTCTGCATCTTTCTTCCAGACATGCACCGTATCTTAGGAGGCGTGATTAATGAAGTTATGCAATTAAGTAAAATAAAGAGAAAGATTCAACACTTTAAGTAATTATGTGATCATCTTAGAAAGACATTTTTATTTTGTTAAATGATGTAGATGTCTAAGTGAACAAAGAATCAGCATTATCATCATTTGGTCACCTGAGGTCACTGTTGCACTGAGGTTACTGTGCTGCCAGATAATGACAGAAATATTGCTACTCAATGTTTGTGCACATTCTTAGATTGAGAGAACGAATCTAGTTTCACTATGACTAGTGAGGATTGCCAAGTCAAATCTAGAGGAGTGTGAAATTTTTCAGTCCGTAAATGATTTTTATCTTCTGTGGCAGTTCAGTTTCCTGAAGGTTTTTCCGTTTCATTAGTCACATGCAGATTACAACTGATTTTATGAAAATCACAAGGTTTCTTTCCATCCAGCGTCGCGTTCATTTTTCACACATATCTTTCATTGAAGAGGTGAGAGTTGGACCGTGGTGCAAAGGATTCTCCAGACCATTCCCAAGATTCTCGATGAGGATAAGATCTGACCTCTTAATGTTGGTGAATCTAATCCTGACCAGCTCCAGCGTCTCCAAATCGTAGTGCTGCCTCCTCAGGCTGCTACATTACACACCAGGCATGATGGGTGCATCACTTCATCCGCCTCTTCTTGCCCTAATGGGCCCATCACTCTGGAAGAAGGTAAATTTGGATGCATCAGATCACATGACCTTCTTATGTCACTCAAAAGTCAAATCGAAATGATCTGTTACAAATGTAAGCCCCTTTATCTGGTTAACCTCACTGAGTAGTGGTTTTCTTATGACTACACATCTGTTCAGTAATAATCCCTCAAAGTCAGTCACACTGGGTTTGTGGGAATGCTCTTACTTTCACAGTTATCATTATAACATATTCCTTAGTTATACTATCCTGGTCACTGCCTTCATACCCAATTCTACTCGATTCGCATCTCCCTTCAGTGCTTGTCTGGGATTTCTCCCATTGAGCTTGATTTCTCCAGCTGAATTTCCACTTTGCCAATCAGTAAAAAGAAGGAGTTATTAACGAGGATGTTGATTTTCTGCGATGTTTTAGAATTGCACCGTAGGGTTGTAGTTTGGGAATGACAGCAGAGGAAGTGAACAGAGCCCTTTAGTCTGGGTTAGCAGAGCAAGATGAATGCATGAGACATTTTATTGCTGGCAAAGATGTCGTGACTCTACTCCCCGTGGGGTTGTTTACAGCACACACAATTCCCAGTTAGCTTCATCAAGCTGGCGTATTGCATACATCATGGCCTAATTTAGTGATTGGATAAAATCAGATCCAATGGCTTAAAACTTCAACACCTCCAGCACACAAACGTTTCTGAACAGTCAAGGTTCCAGATTTCTGTTCAAAGTAAAGCATTTCTGTGTGTCTTTTCACATGTTTTTTTTAAGAAATGAGAAGCTATTCAAGGCATCAGCTGGAGCTAAGCAACTTGTTGCCAGCTGAAAGACAGTTGCCTACGCAGTAACTATCAAATTGAAAGGTTATTTGCTCAGTTTTATTCAGGTGTCAATGTTTTTGGGGCCAGGTATGGTAGTCTTAAAAGATTTTTTGTGAAAAACCAACACATAATAGTGCACAAATAGAAAGTAGAAGGAATGGCTCATGCTTTTCAAGATTTTCTTTACAAATAAAGACCCAGAAAGCATAGCATGCATATGTATAAATGTTTATATATGAATGTTTGTATGAGTGTAAAGCTCAGGGATGATTTTGTTTAATATTTCTCATTAATAGATTGTAAACACGCCTACAGGGGAAATTAGACGGTAAGGTTTTGTAGTTTCAGCAGATCTAGTGTGATATTTCCAAGGTGTTTTTTAAGCTTTGGTTTCGCTTTGAGACTTTGTTTCCATACTACATGTTTTTAATTTTTGAAAAAAGGAAACAAGAACATCATTATTGGAAATGCGAGTAGAAATTATTCAGATTTTAACAGGATGGTTCGGGACAGCAGGATTTCTGCAGTAACTTCTGTGCATTCCCTGCTGCAACCTAGAAACAGAGACAGTGATAGTCGGTCTTTGGAAAACTCTGTTGGCATTGATTTCCCCTACATGGTGTGCACTGGTCTGTACCAATTTTACCCTGACTGCAAAAGTAACACATGCCCATGGTGGTTTGATGTTACAGTCATGTTTATGGGTGTTGCTGCCTAAGATTTCTGTGGTTTCTGAGAGACATTTCCTGAAGGTGTCACTTTTGTGGGTGTGAGACTGCTATGTCGGCACTACGCTGTCAAAACCCGGGTACAATGGTTTTTTTTGTTTTTGTTTTTTTTTCATTTAACTGTCCTCTGTTCTAAGCTTTATTTTCATTTTAGATTATAGACAAAAAGAGCGTATGAGAATGACCATTAAGCTTTATTTTTATGTTGCTTTCATTATGCTAGTTGATAAAGATCCTTTCTGTCTTATTACACATCGACTGTGGTTTTGTTTTGCAGAGAAATTCAAGTTTGAAATGAAAAGGAAGTTCCTTCAAGACTACAAAACACAATTTTGAGATACTTCAGCTTCACTTTGTTTGCCATATTATCCCAAAAACAGACGTATTTATAGATTGGAATCTGAAAAGGCCAAAAACATTTGGAATAGTTATGAAATAAATGTTTTGGGTAAATACTACAACTTTCTCCCCAGCAGACTGTATTACTGGAGAACAGTGAACTGTATAGTACTTTTTATGAATGTTTTATTCTGTAAGGTGTGCAGCTACTTGCCTTTTCTCTTGTCACGTTTACTTTTTTCAGTTTCTTTCTCTGTCCTCATAGCTCCAGGGTTTTATTCTTTCATCCATTGGTTTATCCCTTTTGTTCGCTGTAATAATGATTTAGTTTATTGATCTCGACAGGATTTTACTTTGGAAAAGTATTCACACAACTTGCTCTTTTCTACATTAAAATCAAAATTATTTTACAATGTTTACTTATATCATAGTGCCGCATCGAATGAAAGACAAACACTGAAGAGTGACGTGTCTTTGTACTCAGCCTGTCTGAGTCAATATTTTGTCAAATCCTCTCTGCAGTCGAAGCTGCTGATCTTTTGGCGAATCCATCAGGTTTGTAAATTAAGAAGTTAAAATGTTGCCCATTCTTATATTTTTAGAAAATACACCAAGCTTACTAAGATAGAAGATTAAAAGCAAATTTGAAGGTTTTTTTTCACAGATTCAGACTTTGATTCAAGGTAAAAACTTGATTTAATGATTTTAAGCTCTTGTAGGTTTGGTTGTACGCTTATGATTGCTGAACTGAAAGCTAAAAGGTGAACATTCGTCCTTCTCAGTCATGCCTTTTTTAGTCTTTCCATAGAAATACCCTTTGTTTCACTCCATCTATCTTCCCATAAATGTGACCAGTTTCTCTGCTCCTGCTAAAAAAGAAGCATGCAAGTTTATTTAATTGAGATTTTATGTATCAAACCAATGCAAAGTAGTTCACAGTGAAGCGGGAAGAGGAAGAAAAATATTACATTGTTTTCATTTGTGTAAGTGATTTTTTCCAAGTCAGTCAAATTTTAACATTTTGAGAGACTTCAAGTCTCTTATGACTAAAATAAACATTTATTTAATTAAATCCATTACGGGATTCATCAGGAGTCCAGTGTTGTACCGTTTGTCACATTTGATAATTGTCTGTCAATATTTCAAAAACTTATTAAATGTTACCTTTAATTCCAAATTCTGCATCAAGTCTTTTATGTGGAAATATAAAAATACATTTATGTTCCAAGAAAGATAATAAAAAAGGTTAAAACCTGTAAATTTTGATTCAATCCAAGATGATTTTAGGTTTTCATGTCTAAATTTATGTCGCACAGCTTGTGAAAGGCTAGAACACACAGCTTGCACTGTTTGGTTTAAAAAAATAGCGACATAAATAGATGTTTGTATAAATGTGAGACAGGTGCAAAACGTGACGTAGTTTAGTCAGCAGATTTTAATAAGAGTGGATGAAGATAGGTGGCAACTGTTTAGTGTGTTTTGGATAATGCAGCCATTTCCTAAAAGCAGAGGAAAAGTTTCGTCTCTGAATTAATTAAATTAAAGATTCATGTCCTGCTAACTATAAAAGATGGGGGTTTCTGCAGCGTAAAGTACTTGTCTTTTCCCTCATTACACTTAATTAGGCTCCAGTGTTCTGTACATGTGTAAAGACTGACTAGACTGGGACACATTCATATGCAATTATATACACAGACAACATATTTAATTAACTTTGTGTTTCTCAATAGGCCCGGATTTTAGATAAACATTTATGTGCTTATACAGAAAGCTCATAACCTTGTATAATAAATTGGCAGGGAAACTGAAATAATAATTAATGTTTAATCAGCAGCAGTTTGTTTGAATGATTTTTTTTCCCTGCATGTTTTTTGAGGTAAAATTGCAAGTTGTGACACAATCTTTAAGCCTCAAATACACTGGACATCAGCCAACAAACTAGCCAACAGCTAATCAGAGGTGAGACTTTCTTTTCTGTCTAGAGCCTCCAAGAAAAAAAGAATCAGACTCTTACTGCAGTCATAGTCTATTTGTCATCTTTACGACCGGCTGGGATTTGCACATCTAATGTCTGAATGTTCTATTCTTATTTATTGCAAAGTAGCTCAACCTTGGTGAAGAAAACCTCTGATAAGTTTTCTTCAGCTACATTAAAGATGAATGCAAGTTAATATAGTTCTGCTCTATTGGTGATAAGAGTAATCTCCTGCTAATCAGTGTGTCGTATGCTTTTCTGCTTGTTTTGATTACATCTGACTGGCGGTAATTTAAACAATCCTTTCTGATGACTTTTATGAGCAATCTACAGAAATTAATTTTCCAGCTGAAAAGCAAAGACATGACAGCTGGACTGTTTTAATATATTTTTTTAATCAAAAAAAAAACTCTGTATTTCTTTTATAGATTTGAACAACAGGGCAATTTCTCTGAATTGAACATCATAACAATCAAACATCTTCCCTCTTCAACCCGTCATCCACAATCACACAGCAGAGCCTCAAGTTTTTCAATAGGAATAATAACAATTTAATCAGAATATTTATCACTTTTAATAATCCATTTATCACTAGTATAGAAATATGAAAAAAACTACTAAAGAAAAGGAACATAAAAGTAAACAAATGTGATTTGTTTTTTTTGTTTGTTCGTCCAGTGGAGTCATCGAGCAAACGCCTCTTTTTGTTCATTTTGTGATCCCTCCCTTCCCTTCGGGATTCACACCAGCAACCTTTTCCCCCCATACACTGCAGCTCTAAAATACATCCAGCTGATGGTTTAAAGCTGTGAGTAACCAGCTGAATGGTTCTACTGTTTGTTGAAAACATTTAAGCTAAAGACATTAATAAAGCAAATCTAGGAATAAAGTTGCAAACATGAGGGCCAACCAGCGCGGTTTTACAATTCAGACAACAAAGAGAAGTGAGATACAGATACCGTGGATGAAAGAGTTTTTGATTGTTCACTGTGGCGACTCGAGGAAGCGTTTTAGCCCAGGTTTGCCTCGTCAGCATTCAGGACACAAAAGAAGCAGTAAACACAGATAAAGAGAAAAACATCGAAGCCGGCCCGCTTCCGCTGACACCGATCACTCAGAGAAACGCCATAACGTGAGCAAACAATGTTATCACTCATTATCTGCAGCACAAAGGTGTCAACGAATCATCTGCACAGCAAAATGAATAATTTGCAGTGATGCATTTTTCAGGAGGATTCCTAAAGGGGGGACTGGTGGTTCTGGCAGATCATCTCAAGCTCCGTTTCAGATTCAGTGTAAACACAGACGTACAACTATCACCTTCAACAGCCTCGGGAGTCGTGAAAAGCCTGAAGGCTTTAGCTGTTTGAACAGCTAACTGCCTCAGATCTCCTTTGTTTCAGGAGTGTTGAAACAAAGACTTGATCTCTCTCTGGGCTCCTCACCTGTCCATATCCTGCATATTGATGTTTCCGAGCAAAGCAGCAAAACAACTGCTTCCTAGAACTGAGGGTGAAATGTTCCCTATATTCCAGACCCTTAAAAATAATTGAAAAACCCCACAGAGGGAACAGCAGGAGGACCGGAAAATACATTAAAATGTTGCATCATTGTTGGTTGAATAACACAAAGACTTTTAGAAGTAGTCTGACTTTACAGGACTTCATACGAGCATTTAAACGGTGAGTCACAGGAAGGAAGGAATAGGTAGCAGGTTTCATAAAAGGTTAGATCATCCGCTTTAGAGAACACCAATAGAAGGACGTAAAACGGAAATGACGAGAGGTTACATGTTTATCAGGTTGTTTTTTATTTGTGATGAAGTATATGAGGCTAATCGTTTGTTTACGCTTAATTAGAAAAAAATATCTGGAGCAACAGAGGAACAGAGGTGGTTTTACATAGATGGAGTACGTTTTAATTCATATCAGCTCGAAAATCGATATTTTTCCTCCATATTTTTTTTCTGTTTTATCTTTTACCTGCATAAGATTAGCAAGCAAATCTTAAGATCAGAAATTGAAAAAGACCCCATCAGTTGTCAAGTAATTTATTAAGAGAAAAAAAGTCTACTCACACCGAGCCGGCCTTGTGTGAAAAAATAATTGCCCACCTTGTTAAATCATGAATTACCCACATTTTCAGACAGCTGAGTGCTGCGTCGTAAGGCACACCTAGGCTTTAAATAGAACCTGTCAAAAAATGAAGCAGGCTAAAAGTTTCTAAAAAGCAAAATTTAATGCCTGGGTTTAAATAAACGAAAACGAAGTCTCTGACATCAGTCTGGTCAAAAAACAGTTTCTAAGAATTTGAGACTCCTGTGAACTAAAGTTGAGAGCCTCTTTTTAAAATGGAGAAAACATTGAACAGTGGTTAACCTTCCTAAGAGTGAGAGGTCAATCAAAATTACTCCAAGTACACATCAGTGAGTCATCAGAAACTACCCAGAATAACATCAAACGCTCTGCGGACCTCACTCGCCTCAGGTCAGCGGATGAATCAACAACAAGAAAGAAACCGACTTCAGGTCGTCCTTTCAAAAGCCAGCAGTAATTTGCAAACATTTTCCAGGACACGATCCTTTTTGCACCCACAAAGGAAGTACGCTGCCTCACCTCTACGCGCGTCACATCACAGGAGTCCTTGTTACCACATGTGAAATTTAATAGCAGGAAAAAACTAATCTTTCAATATTTACTTTTGACAAAAATTTTCTGGTGGCTGAAAAACTGATACCCTTTGCAACAGGAACAAGATTGAAGATGTAATAGTCATATGCTTACATCATGATTTATGGTTATTACTCTATATCTAATAGATCATGAAACTTAAATTTGTTGTTGTATTTAGTGTCATATTTAAACTTTGACCTCTTTAGAAAGTCTCTGCGTTTACCTCCATCTTGCAGCCTCATAACTCTCATAAATGTAGCAACATTAACTCAAGAAATTAAAATCCATGCTCAAAGAAATTAGACTTCTTTAATTAGTAATTACTTTTTTGGTAAGGATAATGTTTGTATGTGTGTCTGTGGCATCAGTATTATAGAAAATATAGTAAGAAGGATTTTTTTTATGTCTGGTTTTCTGGTAAAGTTTTTGACAAATGTCTGTTAAATTTTGAGAAAATTAAATGCAAATCAAATCTGGAGAAGCTGATAAAAGAAAAGAAAAATGCTGACATTGCAGTTGTTCAGGTTAACAAGAGCAAACTTTGGTCTTTTAATCATCCAGACATTAATTTCCATCAGATCCTCCATCATTTGTCGACAATCGATGTAAATATATGTAAATATTTATGCCTCATACAGATTTAACCTAAAACTGATCTCAGCTATTTGCAGTTTTAATGCAAAAAGTTTCGTTTAGGTGACTAAGCAGCTCAGACTCTTCCTCATGTTTCACGCAAAAACTACAAGAGCAACCTAAAACAGCTGTGAGCTGCAGCTTTTAGCAGATGTTACTAAAGTGCAGGTAATGATATATTAATGAGGACAACTTTCAGGAGCAGAACAAATCCACTGGTAAAAAAAAAGCCTTTAAAGTGACTCTGAATGCAGTCATGTATTAAAAATAGATCCTTTTGAGTTTTAAAAAAATCACTCTAGTCTTGAGTGTTTCTTAAACAGAAACAAACACAAACTGATATTTAAATATATATATATATATATATATATATATATATATATATATATATAATTTTTTTTTTTTTACGTTTATCTGGTGTAAATAAGGTTGAAATGAGTTTCTGACAACTCATTAGCAGTGACCTTCAATGTGTAGTGATTTAATTGAAAGGGGGGAAAAGACAAAAACCCACCAGTGCATTCCCTTTAAGGACCCTGCCTATATATAGATCAACCACAACATTAAAGTCAAATGGATGAAGTAAATGACATCGATCTCCTCATTATAGTGCAACGTTCTGCTGGGAAATGTTTGGTCCCTGCAGTGTTGGTGGAGATGGGACATTGACACAAACACAGACTCCAGCAGACTAAGCATTGTCCCGGCTGGATGACGCCCCTCTAACACACTCCGATGGCTCAAAGAGCCGAAGAAAGCGTTTCCACAGCAGTCTGCAGGCGTTCAGGATGAAAACGGCAGATTCATGAAAACTCGATTTTTAACACAGAAAACCCGAAACACCTGCAGCCAGCTGAGTCCTGTGGACAATCAGCTGGATCAGGACTGTTCTGGCATCTGGAGGCAACAATAGGAAGATTATCATGACGATGTTTTTACTCGTTTTAAATTAGTCATAATCGCACACTGCCCGATTTAGAAAAATCCAACCTTTAAAATGTTTCCCAACCCTCTTTTAAACATTAATAATAACACCTGGGAGAGCTGATTGGCTTATAGATCAACCTTAGCACCATCATAAAGCCTAAAGGCAGCTAAAAAAAAGGATATCATTATTTTAAGAAAGGCTTTAGTTACATTTACTGTGGACTCCAACCAAACTGTGGTTTAATATTCACCTATTTGTGATTTTTCTATGGAATCTGAATCCAATTTATGTGTGGAAAAATGTTCCTATTCACACATTTTTGTAGAGCATAAATTAAACATATCTGAAAGAAGATGCAGATTAGGGAGCTGCGATGTCTTTGTGTAATGCTACTTGACACGCTATTGGCTGGCTAATTAGCCAATCCAGGAATGCCGTTTATTTTCCTTGGCGCCTCCAAGAGCGGAGATGAGGAAGACTTTGGAGGTTAGCTTCCCTTGTAGGGTTAAGAGGATTTCCCATCGCAATAAAATGTTAATTTCATTTGAATGCTTTTGACTCATCTTTACCAGGGTTATGATTAAATTGAGCAGAGATTTCAAACTGCCTTTATTGACGTTTGAGGCCGCTGACATAAATTAATATTTAGAGACATGTTCAAAATCATTAGCAAGTTTCCTGAATGAGTCCCTCGCCACAGAGGGGACTAATTAGACGATCAAAAGCTTGAAACACTATTGACGCGGCTGAGTTGAGTCCATCGCTCTGGCAGGAGTTGCTAATGTGGACGGCCAAGTTAGCGTGTTGAACAGTAAGCAGTGCTGCAGCCTGCTGGCACGTTAACAAGGCCCTTAAAAGATGCCCAGAATTAATAGATCAGGACAGTCGTAATGATGGGAGAAGTTGAGGGACACGTTTCTCATTTTAATTTAAGGGTGTCAGTTTTACTCCATCGTTTTATTTCTCTGCGCCGTTTCCCTGCGTCGCCTGGTCCGTCTCATCTACGCCATTTAAACAAAGGCAAGAAAAAGTAAAGGTTCATCGAATGTTACTCAGGATAATGAGGGAGATTAATTTCACACTTCAAAGGTTCTTGGTTGCTCTCTCTTCTCTTTTTGGAGCCGTCTGATTATCTAACATCTGCAGAAGGATTTTGATGTTGAACACATGGTTCATTTAGAGCAGTTAGGGACAGACTTACAAGACGCACATGTATTACACACACGCACACGCACACACACACACACACACACACACACACACACACACACACACACACACACACTGTAAAGAAAGGGAGACGCACACTTTTCTGTGCCTGTGTTTGCAGCACAGTGGTTTTATAAAAAGTGTGCACACTCCTAGTTAAATTCTAAGATTTAAAAAATTTAGATAGCGATGAATAAATTTCCAAATATTCCCTCCCAACTTTAATGTGACATACAATATATCTTGTTCAAATTACATAAAAACCAAACAGATCTGCTGCTAATCATGTTGCATTAGTGTTTGCATAAAGGTAATCTGATGTTTGTTTGTTTTAGATACATTTTGAGTGAATTTCAGCACCCAGTTTTCTTTTATGGGAATCTATTAGCATCTCACATCTTTACCTAAAGATCCTGAAAGATTCTCCAAATCTGCAGTAACCTTACAAAACAACCGTATTTCCATCTGGCCAACACGGAAAGGTCTTTATCTTGCAGGTTTTGAGTCAAGGCATACCAATATTTGAAAATGTCTATAATTTAATTGACGTGGACAAATACCTGATCTCCATTTGAGGAAACGTGGCAACAGAAGACAAATGGGGGAGCAAAACGTTTGCAACAAGCTTGAGTTCTCATCTTAAATATTAGTATTAGACTAGAAGTGCACAGTTGACGCAGCCAGGCTATTGTCACCTGGATAAATGTCACATTATGGATGGAGAAAGTTTGGAAACGACTCATTGCAGTCTAAATTTTAACAGGAGTGTGTAAACTTTGTAGCTTTTAGCTGCTGCATGACGCCATGAATGGTTTCATCAGACTTTCACAGCATCATCCAAAGAGCAGCTTCAGGGCTCAGGGAGGGACACAAAAGTGCTGGAAAAATTAGCCGTTGTCAATTCACTTAGAATGTTACAGTCCACCAAAATGTTACACATAGTCTGTATTTATTCCCACTTAGAACAATGGTAACAAACAAAGACAACAAAAGAAAAAAACAGTAAATAATTCTCTGGAAGTCTTTTTTTTTTTTTTGTTGCTGTTTTTAAGCCTCCAGTTCGGCTTCAGTTTTACCAAAAGGGCGAGTTAGCCTCCGGCAGAGTCTCTGGAAAAGAAACCCAGAACTTCGTAGTCTGAAGGAGACGCGAGAGGAGAGAAAATCATCCGTCAGGAAAATGCAGCTCCTCTCAGATTTGTCCAAAATTTCCTTCTGAGCCAAAAACAGCAGCCTAATATTTGACCATCACAAAGTCGGTTCTGTATCTGTACGCCTCAGGGTGAACCGGAGAAACTTACAGTTTGTGTTCCTCCACCTCCTCACCCATTCCTCCGAGTCTCCCACCCACCCAGCGCTCCTACACTCCCTCTTGGTCTCCCAGCAGGTCCGTGTTGTTGCTGCTCTGTGGGGGGGCGGGGACGCGGCGAGGTGACGGAGGCGGAGAGCTGTGGCGCTGCTGCCGCCTCGGACTGGCCCCCCCTCCGCCCTCACTGTCTGTGTTGGATGAGGACGGCGGTGGGGGTGGAGGTAGCCGCGGCAGCGGGGCGGAGGAGGGCGGTATCCTTGTGGACGCCGACCCCAAACAGCTACCGGACCTCAGGCTCTGGATCCTTCTGCACTCCTGGCAGATCCTCACGTGGCTGCAGCTGCGGGCGGGCAGCATCACAGGCGTGGGGGCCGGCGGAGGCGGGGTGGTGTTCGCTCCGAGCGGATCATCTAGGATCCTTTGGGGCCCGGGGCCCAGATCGGGCAGTCCTGTCCCTCCCGCCCCACCGGTCAGGGGGCCGGCGCCGCTGTACAGCTTCCCGTTGCTGAGCCGCATCTCCCGGACCAGGCGCAGCGGACGGGGCGCTCCGAGCGCGATGCGGGTCGGGTGTCGCAGCGCCGCCGAGCTGCTCAGGGGTCGTCTGCGGCGCATGCGGGAGCTCTTCTTACAGGAGACGGCGTTTCTGAACTCGGTGATCATCTCTTGACAGACAGACACCTGGTGGAGAAAAAGGAAGGGAGGAGGAAAGAAGGGAAGAAGGGAAGGAGAAGGGAGCAAAGGAAGGGGAGGTGCCACAGACACAAAGTAGGCAGGCAGCACAACAGGACAGTGGTAAGGCAATACAGAAATAAAGCAGAAGAAAAACAATAATATTTAAAGGAAAAACAAAAAGGAGCTCAAAAAGAAGGAGGCGGCACCAAAGCAGAAAAACACACAGTGGGTGTAGCAAACAGAGGAGTTGCAGGTGAGGCAAAATCACACAACAACAAACGGAGAGATGTTTTAAAACAGGAACAAAGAGGCGATGGGGAGGACGTGGAGATGGATAGAGATGGGAGGATAGCAAAGAGAGTTATTACAATCTAAACACGCAGAACACCAAAATGTTCTGTAGAATATGAACACTTCATTATGAAACGACGAACAAACAGGCAGCCGGCAAACTCAGGTGGACATAAACAAATCTCACAAGGACAGACACCGATCCCATCCACAGATCTCTTTCATCCTTCAAACGTCACGACTGCTGTTATTTGAACACACGACAAACAAAATGTATTTACATACAGCTGCATCTCTGTAACTTAGTAGGTCATTAACAAGTCAATTTATCCCAGTAATCCAATTCAAAAAGCGAAACATGGATTAGTTAAGCGCTGAACTTTCTTCTAACAGGGGGTGTGGATAATGTTTACGATTAAACACCAGAGATGTTTTTGAAGATTTTATTTGTCTTAATTCTGATCTTAATTAACTAATGTAAAACCCCAAAGATCAACAAAGAGGATTTGTTTTAATATAATGTTATAAATGATCATATTACAGACAAAATCATGGAAAAGACAGCCAATTTAACAAATGTTGGGCTGAGAGTCACAAGGGTTTAAGTCCCACAGCATCATTACCACAGGACAGAATCTGAGCCTATTAATGGAAAGCTAAGTGGAAGGAAAAAGCTTTACAGAAAAAAAAAGTGTACAGGGATAACTCCAGCCTCAAGAGGATTGTGAAGCTAAGCCCAGTGAAGAGGGTGTTGAAATTCACAAGGTGCAGATGGCAGCTGGAGCCGGAGCTTAAAAACCATCACACACATCCAGACCTGAGGCTTTAACTGCGTTATGCAGCTTGTCAACCACAAAGTCAGAAGCTTCTTACTTTGACTAAGGAGAAAAATTCAAACTGCTCACTGGTCCAAAGTCTTCTTTACAGAATAAATTGAATTTTGCACTTTTTACTTGCAGTGATTTGGGGAGCCGTGGCACCTGCTTGTGTTGCTCCAGTTTGTTTTAACAACTTAGCAGAAACACGATAATTGTGAAGTCAGTGGTAAGAAAAAAATAAATATTTAACGTAGAAAGCTTTGATTTTAAAAGTCTTTGTATAAGTTTACTGTACATGTTTCCAGGTCTATATTTAGAGTTGTAGAAGTACTGGAAACATGAGATCAGCAAGTTGGAAGAAGTTTGATGTTGGACTTTTCATCACAGTGAGAGGAGACTCTGGAAGTGGACATGCTCAGCAGAGGAATCACGTTTCATATAAACGAACTTGGCTGGTTTCTAACCAGCTTCATGAGCCAACGCCTGCCTCGCTGCCACAGAGGGACGAGCCATTAGCTGCGGCTGAAATGCCTGATACTTTAGTCTGCAGAGCTACTAAGGATATATTTTGCACTGTTGATTCTGTTCATGACAAACTGAGCTTTTATAAGAACCACAACCCAAAACATGTGAAGCTGCAGCTTCACCCAGCTGGTACTTAATAAGCTAAATGTAGCTGTGGAGACTGGAGCAATAATAATTACTGTTTATGTAATTGAAAAACACTGAAAATGCTTAGCTGAGGAGATATTAGGGGTGTTCAAAGTGTGGCCCGGGGATCCATTTGTGGCCCTTGGAGTGACTTTGTGCAGCTATCAACTTGAAATTCAAAATTGCTGGTGTAGATGCAGATTTTTTATTTTTAATCAGGGTAAAATTATAACAAACAATTTTCTTACAACAAAAAACAGAAAATACAAAGTATTTGCTTTTTTATAAATAGAACCACGTTTGTGTAGAAACTTTTTACTGAAAGTTGCTGTACCTCAATAAGTTCATTTAATTTATAAAACAGCATTTCGAAAAGTGTTTTGAAAAAAAGTAACTAAAATCTTTTTTCTTTTAACAGAATAAATTTGTTCAATCAAACCCAAAAGAAAAACTGGATAAAATTTATTTTATTTTTAAGCTTTGGATCCATAATAAATTACATTCATTTTCTACAAAAAAAAAAACAACAACTTTATTGCTCGATTTCAGTTTAACATTTCCCATTTGCAAATTCTTTTGACACTTCAGCTTTTGACAAAAAGTATGGCCTCCCATGTTTTATTCAGTACTTTACTAATAAAGAACATATTTTATTCCCCTTATCCATCTCCACATGCTCTGATCAGGGGGCAGCTCTGTTTGGGGGGGGCAGCTCTGATTGGGGGGCAGTTGGGGGGGCAGCTCTGATCGGGGGTGGCAGCTCTGATCGGGTGGGGCAGCTTTGATCGGGGGGGCAGCTCTATTAGGGGTGGGCAGCTCTGATTGGGGGGCAGCTCTGATTGGGGTGGGCAGTTCTGTTTGGGGGGGAGGGCAGCTTTGTTTGGGGGGGAGCAGCTCTGATCGGCGGGCAGCTCCACCGTGCAGCAGAGGGTGGCAGGAAGCTCTGCACTTACAGATGTTACACAACAGGTGCTTTGTGTAGGACTACCTCATAATTACACCAAATTATGAAAGTAAATAAATAAAACTATGCCTGTAGATAAAAGCAAATGGTGCACACAAACATTTTCTCAAAGTCCCAAAGAGTTTCCCGTCACTGATCTCTAGGTTTTTGTTTATTCAGTTGGAAAAAATGAAAACTTAATGTCTCAATAAGTTTTAGTCTGTTTTCATTTGCACAGCAACTTTTTGGATTAGATTTGTTTTCTTCACACAGCAGAGGGAAACCGACTGGTGGATCTGGTACTTGTGATGTCACAATTAAATACCATGGTTACAGTGGACCGGATTGGCCAGAAAACCAGAATAATCAAAACCCCATAGAGTATCTATGGAGTGATAATCAGAATAGTCATCAGACCCAACAATACAGATGAGCACATTACATAGTTTTTTTTTTGTTGCTTTACGCGATTAAAATGGCTGAATTCCCTCATCAGGATGTCATTCAGGGCTGCAGAGGCCTGCTAATCATTTTTCATTTATGTGGTTGGAGAAGAGATGCATCTAAAAGCTGCAGAATAGCAGCTGTTGCGGATTGGACGTTTGGTAGAGAAACTGTCATATTTTCATAAAATGAAAAGCAATTATCAAAGTTAACATCGTAAATTCTTGACGTCTCTTTGTGTACGGCGAATTTCTGAGCTATGAGAATTTCACTTTTTGAGTTGAAATAATGAAATAGGCTTTAAAATTATTCCACTTGTTTGGACTGTTATAAATCATTGCGATGCACCTGTACACACCACGGACAGTTACTGTTTTCCAAAAAATATGAAAAGGTCATGTGCTCACATAAACAGAAACAGTACTCGTTCTTGGAGAACAGACACTGATGGCCGGATGAGAGGGGGTGCGCGTGTTTCAGAGAGATAGAAGAAGACGCACAGTGAGATGGGTGAGAAGTAATCCAATAATGGAAACGAAGAATACCAGCGTACATGTGAGGCATGTAAAAGAAGATACATCATGACATTTAATGCCAGGGGAAAAAAAGATCACTCTACTTGTTTAAGCAAGCAAATATTGGCATTTCTCAATATTGCTTATCCGATTTATTAGATTTAGCTCACAAACACTTGCTGCCACATTGTTAAACACCAAACTCACAGGGCACATCGACACAAACACAGGCAAGACCATGCTGCATATTTTTTTCTGCTTGTATTCTTTCCAGTCCAGAGTTGCACACTTGTACATTCCTTTCATAATATCAGCTCATAACACTGAAATGTTAGAGAGCACACACGAAGACGAACAAATAAAAACAGAAGCGGAAATATAAAATCTGGCCACTTCTTGCACACAACACAACACGACACACACACACACACACACACACACACACACACACAAACAGAAAACATAATCAAAAGGGCTGGCAGGATGCCATGGGAACCTACTGGGGTGTGTCTGTGGGGTCGGCGAGGGCAGGTATGGGGGCATACCTCATCAGTCTCTGCCGAGCGGCGCGTCGACCACACAAACTCCATAATAGCCACAAACACGGCGATGATGAGGCCGCAGATCAGCACCACGAAGATGCCCCCAATGTTTTCCATGCCCAGACCTGCAGCGGGCCACAGGAAACGCATCGTGTTCAGGTTTCATTCCTTTTCCTTTAGAGCAATTGTGTTTGTTACTGAATTTTTATTCCACTTGAGTCTGCAGAGGTGAGCTTCGTTTATTCCAGAGAGCTACTTTTCTCCAACTTGCTAATATCGGTCTGCATAAATAAACACTTATTGAGTTTTCAGATCATTCTATGAACGCTGCACTAAAAGAAAAGGTTTCACATCCAAACAGTTGTTTATTTAATCATTTTGTTCCTTAAATTCAACATTTTAATGAAATCATTATTAATAAAATGGTTTTAAGACAAAAAAATTAGAACTCAATTAATTAATTGTCAGGTTCACCGTCAAGCCTTTTGCCTTCAGTATAAAAGACAACAGCAGCACTTACTTGTTCAAGGACGTATCTGGACTAACCTTTGATTTCAACACAACAAAATTAGAGTCATAATTCACATTTTGCTTAAAATTGAAAAACAGTGACATGTTTTTTATTAATTATGCTGAGGAGTCATAAAATGCTCAAATCTAATGTACAATTTAACTTCATTTGCTGTATTTTTTTGAAGAACATGCATTAAAAATATTTTAGATTTATTTGGTTCTGCTTCTGATCCAAAACACTCTTACAAAATATGACAGACTGACGTGACCTTTAGTTAACAAAAACTCCTCAAATCTATTTTATTTTATTATTACTCATAGGAGTCACACAGTTAAGAGATTCACTGTTTGATTTTCTCAAATGGTCTGATTGATGCATTTCCAAGCTTTTCACTCATAGCCATAACTTAAGATACCTGAAGAATATTTCGCAAACTGATTTATGAAAGAAAGTTTTTTGTTTTTAACAGATTATACAATTACTGTCATAAAATGGGAACAGTTTCATAATCTGCCGTTTCTGCTTTTATAACCTCTACACATAATAACAGGCAATCTGCAGGAGGGGGAATGAGTCTGACAGAAAATGCTGTCATCTCGCGTTACACAACATGTGCAATCATATTTTTGGAGCTTGACCCACACTTGGCACCAAAACTCTAGATTTCCAAGCCCCTGCAGCTTCACTCACCAGCACTGTTCCTACAAGATATGTCGGCAAGTCTTACTTGTCTCAACTTTATATAAAAGCTTTTATGTGAGCAGATACTTGTATCCTATTTTTACCAAACGGATACGTTTAAGGGATAAAAACTCTTTTTGCACTGGGGCGGTGGGACTTTAAACACAAACTCGTGCACACTACCTGAGACAAACAATTTAGATTAGTCTGCTGTCCCTATACAGCGACATCAGGACAGACATCAGCCATTAGCTGCAGTCTAGCAGAGAGTGAGGAAGCCATTAGTGGGGACATTAGAGAGGATGAGGCAGCAGAGAAGAAAGGCAGCTCACCCTTGGCACGGTGGTCCTCCTCTTTGGGACACTGGCCTCCGTCCCACCACCCCCTCTTCAGGATCTCCAGCCTGTTATTCTCATGCAGCTGGAGGATGGCCTGCGTGATCTCTTCTCTGAATGGAGATCCTGGCAGAAGACAAAGAGGCAAGATAAGAGCCAGCACTGGAAAGGTGCAGCACCAGGATCAGGGGCTATTTTGGTAAAGGAGAAAAAAAACAAAACATGAAACGATAGCAGACATATGAGTAAAACACAGAGCATAGCTGCATCCAGCTTTGAAGTGAATACAAGTGATCTTGTGGTAAGTAGACAGAGAAGATTAGAGAGATAAACAACGAGATTAAATCCAGAGGCAGAGACAGTGGTACAGCTGCAGCTCAAGTAGAAATCAAAGAGTGTTATGAGACGCATCCACAAGAGCTGAGTGGGGGGATTTAAAGGGTAAATGTTCTAAAAATTGCGAGTATTAAGCCATGAATACATAAAAGTTGACTGTAAGGAGCAGATAAATCTCTTTATGAAAAAGCTGCCAGCTGTTTCAGCAGATTAACAGTGAGTACCGTTAGGATGAGCAAAGTCAAAACTGCTTAGAAATGAAAACAAACAGAATTCAACGTTTGAATTCGACCTTCTTTAAAGCAAAAAACTAAACGCAGAGTTGTGACGTTACTTTGGATTATTTGCTCAAGCATCGCCTTCTGACAGTGAATGCTCCATATAATCAATAAACCTAAGCAGGATCTCCGCTTTAGTTATTATTCCCTTTAATACTTTTAGACAACAACAAAGATCCCATCAAGTCTTTAGTCCTACGCTGAAACTTCCTGTCTACTGTTTCCTTCAGAAAAACATAAATGCTTCTCCTTCTTTTCTTTCGTTCTGTTTCATATCCCTCTTTTCTCTCCCCTGATCCATAGCAGAAAGTCCAGCCAAGACTGGGCCTTCATTAAAACAGACCGATGAATCGGTGACACAACCACCATGGGCTAAACAGTGAAAAAGGCTTTAATAGACCCAGGCACGAGTTGAAAAGCAATTAACTTCCTTTTCATTACTTCCACTTCAAATACTTTCTAATCCCATAGATAAAAACTAAATCAACACAAGCCTTTTTTTCCCCTTAAGATCTAATCACACAAATCAACCAAAAGTACACGTGTCTGTTTAGCATATCTGATCTCAAGCGAATGTTTCAGCTTTTCTTGCAGGCAATGGCTTTTTAATCCCGCTCCTCTTTCGCTTTGTTGGTAAAGTTTACACTGCGAGATGTGAGATTAATCCCCGTCAGGCACGTTTTGCAACACTGTGCCCTTTCTTGGAAATGTTCAGTCACTGTGCCACTTCCTCTGCAGCTGTTCACCGGTTCTGCAGATCGTTCCTCACTCCATTTCTCAGAGAGTTCACTGGGGCTATAGGTGACCTACTTTACTCTCAACTGTAAATAGCTCCTGGAATAATGACTGAGTCCTGGGCTGATTCAAGACAGCAACAGTTCATAACTTCTCTAAGGAAATGCAACACTGAGGTATGTCACAGAGAACGTCACCCTGGGATTGCACAAAACACAAGACGTCCCTGCGGAGCTGGCATTGAAACTCTGACGATCCGTCCTGCTGCATTTATCATCTTATTCACTATTGCAGTAGGTCTAAAAAGTTTACACATCCCTGTTAAAATGTCAGTTTTCTGTGATGCATATAAATGCCGATTATCTCAGGAACTTTTCAATCTGTAATCAGAGCCATAAACACTAAAATCTTTTTGGTGGAATAATATTAAGAATGTGGTTGCACAGAATGTCATTTCTATTGTTCAGAATGAAAGACCAGATCCAAATCCAGGTAAAAAAAAAAAAAACAGGTTTCAGCACATCCCCTAACTTTTAAAGTGCCTGTGATAAACCCAGTTCATTATATGTTCATTTTCTTTCTGTATTCACATTCACAGTTTTCTGTTCCTTCCCGTCTGTAGTGTCATTGTTCTGTTCTCAAGCAATTTTACCACCTTATAAAAGAGCTCCGCAACTGTGACAGACAGCCTGTGATTAGGTTTCCTGGGGTCTCGACTCTGTTTGGCACTATAAGCTTCAACCTTTCATATCTGAATCCAAATAAGAATGAAATGAGTTTAATGAAGAAATACAGAGAAAACTGAAAAAAAGACATTTAAAACAAAGACTGGAAGTAGGCTTTACATTAGTTCACTTCTTTAATTTGTATGCTCATGTACTTAACAACCCAGATGTTTTTCCTTGTTTATATATTGAATTATAGGTATATATGATCATAAAATGATCAAACCTTACGTGTAGTTTCTTTTGTTTGGAGATTGTTTTGTGAAGATTTTTATTTTAATTACATAACTTGCATATTAATTCCACTACTAGTCCAGGTGTTCGCTAGTCAGTTCTTCAAAAACATATTTTAAACCTCGACCAAAATGAAATATATAGAAGAGACAGGCAGATAGATAAGATAACCACATTTCATTGTATTAAGACCAGTAGCAAACTGCTACTTTTTATATCCAACACATCCTGAACAAAAATTACTTAGTCAAATTATTCAAGGGAAAAATTTAATTCACGTGCCCAAGATAATAAACAAACCATTTCACTACAATCAAAAATAGATATTTCTTTTTGTCTATATTTATTTTAAATGTAAAAGCCTACAGTAAATTCCTAAAATAAAATGATTTTTACAACTTCAAAGTTTTTAATTTAAAGTGCTAATTGTCTGCAATCTCCATACAGATACAGCAGGGTTACAAAGCACAGAGTTTCAAGGTTATGTGGTATTAAATTGACCAATAATTTCAATAACTTATTGACGTGTCACCAGTCTAATCAGAGACATAACGGCTGTATCAGCTGTGACCTTTAAGCCCCAGACGGGTCCGTAGAGGAAAAAATACAAAAGCCTATTGTAGCCTTTGAAGCCTGAAAAACCACTTAATCCTTATTGACGATGTTTTATGCTTCTTTTTCAAAAATCTTTAAGAGGCTCACACACTCATTAATTCATAACCACGTCTTGATCAGTCCGTTTCCTTTCAGACAGTTTTTAAGTTGTTGATGTTTTATATTCCACCGTTTTATTTCTGAAAGCATATTGACATTAGGATATAAAATCTGATCTACTGAATGTAATAAGAAGCTAAATCTGCCTGTTAGGGGAGACAAAGATTATGATTCTTACTGGAGCCATTGAACACAAACTCCAGTATAATAAGGATAAGAAAACCTGTCATTCTAAAGTGCTTTTTTATAGACCTTATATTATAGTTTAGTGTTTTTTTTCCATCCCCTCTGAGTTGCAGGGCAGCTTCCTGCAGAAACATTCAGTCTAAACCATGTAACAGATTACAAATGTTAATTGTTTCTTCACTTTTACAGTAATATTGATATGAATCACATTTTGTTTAATTAGTGTATGCTACACATACAGATAAAACGGCTTGAAATATAAATGCAGACTGATTAATGCTAAATTACCTTTACTGCAGTTCTCAAACAGTGCATTTTGGAGATTTAAGTTACCTGGTATGTTCTCTTGTCTTTCCCATTTAGAGAGAGACTAATAGAAATAGGCTTCATGTCGTACTAAACTCTCCGGAAAGCAAAAAAAATAAAAAATAGTGGGTTACTAAAGAAAAGTACCATAAAAGTCTAATCAATAAAGTAAAATATGTTTCTGCTACTTTTAATTCATAGGAATTACCAATAGTTAAGTTTTCTGTAAATAAAAAAATCCATAAGCAGGTTCTTTCATTTATGTATTCATTGCATGCTGTGATACATAGATGTTGATCTATAAATTAATAGATATCAAACCCACATCCAAAAAAAAAAAAAATCAGTGCAGTGTAAGATAAACATTGCTCATTTGTTCTGTTATTTGCATTTTTACTTTTGTCATACAATTATTTCTAAAATTTTTGCGCATTTTCCTGTCATATTTGCTCATCTCTACTCTCACCACAGTTTGTTTCTGTTTTTCCATTTTATTTATACTTTGAGGAATCAAGTTCCAGGATGAATTGTTTGTCCCACCAACAGCGGCTGTAAGAGCTCAAACGCTCCCTAGTCTCACCTTAACCACACGCAGCAACCTGTAATGTTGACATAGCAGGAGCGACGATTCTGCTGCAGCAATATTTATTTTTCAGTCAAATTGTTCCAGACACAAACTCATCAAGGCAGAGAACATCACTTAAGTGCAACTAAGGAGGAGGAGGCTTAATAGCATAACATTGAAAAGAAAGACAGTAACAAAATAAAAACAAATGGGAAGAAAAGAAACAGAAAAGAACATTATGAACAAAAAGTAGAGGATAGAAATATTTACTCATTTATACCTACTCAAATGACATACAAAGACATACATCTTCTTCCATTTGATTTTAAACTTCTATAATTTCTTTTAGCATTTAAAACCCTTACGTGCCTGAACAATTACTGTAATTAGATCAGTTGTAGCTCTTCTGTTTACATGATGGATCTCTGTTTGCTTTGTTATGAAAGCGGTTTTTGCTCCATGCTTACCTAGCGGCATGCCGATGCCGTAGCCCTTGGTGTCCAGCAGTCCTCCTATCTTTGTGAGGTTGCAGTTGAGGCCGCGGTGATACTCGTTCATGGTGCTTTCCATCAGGAAGGCGTACTTGGAGTTGAGAACACGGGCGATGCCCTCCTCTGTGCTTTTCACAAAAACGCTGGGCAGTTTGGAGTTCATGTAGTTCCACATCCGCTGGTACGTCTGGTACCGCGAGTTCTGCACAGAAATGGGACAACAGCAGTTATCTAAAATATCAATTAAAATGTCTATGAATGCAAAACGGATGAACATAAAATAAAATATATGCATCCTTGAGAAAAATGGAAAAGTAAGAATATCCAATAATGTTAACCTGAATAAAATATATAAGGCAAGCAAGAAAAACGGAGTAAATATAAGGAACATTTTGTTTCTAGCTCAGTTGGATGACACCACAAATCGAAACAGAAACACGTGTTTTCAGCTGGTTTGTTGTCTGCAACACCCAGACATTTTGCTGCGATAGTAACATGTCAGCAAATAAACGCAAACACAGTCTCTAAGGGTGTGTTTTTCCCTTCAGTGGAGTCTGAAAACAACAATGTATGTGGAGAATAAAAGGGTTCACACACCATCTGAATTCAGCCACCAAGACAAATGCAAATAAAACAAACCCTGGACAAGTCAATCAGAGGAAACGGGAGTAAATACTGGATTGGATTTCACTCGGAGGGTTCTGAGAAAACACAAGATGCAGACTGGTTGCCAACTTAGCCGTGGTTCTGTTGCACTGCTGAATTATAACCAATCACATCACTTGTTCTGCAGCTGTGCTGCCTTTACACTGCTTGGCTCTGTTGCTAAAATTGCCATCTGGTGGGTTCACCATGAAACAAAGATTATTCTGACAGTATTTTTAAGCTGTTTTAAAGCAATTTAAATGTTAGGTCAATAAATTTGACATCTCGGCTGCAACTGTTTACTGGAGGTTAAAGCCGTGGGCGACTCCAGCGATAAAACAACCTTGTAAAAGTTTCACACTACTATGCAGTTATGAATGCCATTGCTTTTACTGTGATGGTTCATCGCAATGCAATTATAAAGTCCAGACATTCATTCTAGTGCTTTATCGTGATAAACGATATAAACACAGCATTACCCTTGCAGTGAGTTCATTCCTGTTATGCTGTTAATAAGACTTGGAAACAGAAGCAACAACTATTACGGTCCGTCTTGCCTCAATGATGAAGCTCCATTTAGGCACCTTAGTGTTGACTGGGGTGAGAATGCAAATTAGAAATTTTCTTGGGAAAAAGTTTGATTTGTTTTGTGTTCATCTAGTAAAAACTTCCTGCAGTTTTGCAACTTTTGAAAAACTTTTATGACATACTTCAAGTTAGCACTATGATAAAGAAAACTGGAAAGCATTAATTCCCTATATGTTTTTGAACATGTCATATAAGAACTGGAAGCTTCACTGTACTTCATTAAGAATCTGTCAAACATAAAGAAGTGCAGAGCTATAAAGTGATGAACAGTTTTGAAAATAGTTTATAAATAAACCATGAGTTGTATGAATTGTAGTGAAGTTTAATGCAAGCTTTGGGATATTGGAACATTGTGGTTTTACTGTCATATTGTTAGCTTGTCGTCAGTACGGACGACTCTACAGTAGAGTTTTCATTTGTAAAATATCAGTTCTTTTCTGCATGACTACGTGGCTTAATGTGGGCTCAAAAAGGAAAATGTGCTGCTTACACAAATGACAGGTCTTTGTGTGCATTTATTTTCTGGTTTAAAACATAATTGAAGCCATCTAAAAATAAAAAGAGTATCACATCACTGCAGACCTGTGAAGATCTGGCCATCAAACTAAACTGAAAAGTCTGGTAAGGAGGAGAGACGAGTGCTTTAGTGTTATCTAGTGTAGATGTTCGTATCTGTCGGGTATCGGACCAGAATTGTCTTTTATGGAGATGGAGGCTTGATAAGATTAAATTGTTGGAAAAAAAAACACACAAAATATCAACCCATAAGCCATTTTAGTCTCTGGATGTAAAGTTTGTTAGGATGTACTTAAGACTTAAAATACGTTTGCAAATCATGCACTAATCCATGGTGGTTTGCCATCTAAAAGTTGCAATTTTTATGGGAGTTAAGAATATTTCTTAACATTTTTTAGCATTTTGTGCTTTTCATGGCAGGTAGTTTATGTTTACAGTATGTATTTTAAACTGTACATGTGAGAAAACAGGAAGAGAGTGGAGAAGGTAGCATCTGTGTGTAATAATGCGTGTAGGTTTTGTATGTTTCTGTGGATCAGGCACCGAGTGCGGTAATGGAGCGCAACAATGAAACCGGCTTATGAAGACAAACACAAAACGCTCCATTCTATCTATAGTCGGGACAGAAAGGGAAAAACAAACACCACTTGTCGTGTAGTCACTTCCTTTAAATGCACGTAAAAATACTTTTTAAACTCTCACCTACACACGTTCCCAAAGGCTAACAAACCAACATCAGAGAGAGAGAAAAGAAAACACACACACCACGACAAACACAGATGTCAACTCAGATGCCTGGAGCGCTCTCATAAAGCAAACACAGGCAGTCACCCACCTAATACAAGCCGCCATAAAGGAGAGCACACACAAACTCAGAGGAAATGTCACAACAAACATTCAGCCTACTAGTAGGATACAAGCTACATACAAACACTTTAGAAAACGCAATAAAAGCAACACCATGAATCTGTAAAATCTACTAAAAACGAAAAGAAAAGCAAAACATGATCATGGATATGAACTAGCAGGATGCAACTTTATTTCAAGTTTAGTAAAAACTCAAAAACAGTTTGTAAAAGTAAGCTCCGAAGCATAAAATAATCACCAAACCATAATTCCTCTTCTCTGTTGGATTCAAAACTACAGCTTCAATACTGTTGTACATTTTCATTTCTCATTGTCACATTAAAACAAAATTTGCACAAATTACTCTGCATTTTAATCCTTGGGAAGAAAGAAAATCTGTAAATCAGACCTTGAAGAAATCAAACCTATTCTTCGCATCTTCAATACAAACATACTACAAACTAGCAGCAGAAGGACGGTTTTTACCATGAAGAAAGTCATGGTGCTTCCTCCATGAATGGTGCCGTACTCGATGTTGGTCTGGTCAGCCAAATCATCTGGAGACTCGATGGGAACCTCCATCCTCTGAACGGTCAGGAAGGCTGCCAAGTTGGCCGTGTAGGAGGAGATGATGATCAGCGTGAACGCCCACCTTGAAGGGGAAAGAAAACCAGGAGAGATCAGGTTACTGCAGGTCTTCTGTCATCTGAATTACATACAAGATTACTGGATGCCTGGAGGAAATTAGATTGTTGAGCTGGGAAATTACCTTTTCTTGGCAAGGGCCTTTTCCTGATATAGCAGGGATTTGAAAAGTTTTTTAAAACCACTTACATTTTCTGTGCTGTAGTTTCTATTGTTTAAAGCACAAAGTTTCGGCACAGGCAGCATTTTCTCCCCCCCTGTTCATGCTTTTGTGCACCCTTCCAGCCACACAGACAGATTTCCTTTGCATACGAGAAAGACAATGACAGCTGTTTGGAAAGTCATTGCACTGAATATAAAACAGCCCCACCCATCACTCTCATTAAGGTAACCCTGTTTTGAAAGTACAGTTTCAAAGCCAAGAGTGCCATTTCTGCAGGCGTCAGCACCTGAGCATATGGCTCCGCTAATAAATCTGCTAATATTATCTTCCTAGCCTTTTACTTTACAAAAACTAAATGATAAAAAAAAGAAGAAGCATTCTTCATTTACTTTAAAAACTGGAATCAGTTAAAGTTATACACCAACTTTTTGTTTCTTGGTTTTGTTTGCAAAACAACTCTCATTGATTGGTCAGCATGCATAGAACAAAAACATGTAGTTGAAGTCCCCACACTCAAATTAGTGATTTATGGTGTGCATGAATACAGAATGTATGTCTAAGTGTTGTAATGTGCTAGAAAAATGACACTAAAACCTGAGGAGGCTGAACCAGCACCTGATGGCTTGCTGATCGAGTGAACCTGCTTTTATTGTGGAATAACCTTTATGAGTAAATCTTCAGTGACATTACACAGAACTTTATGAAGTCACATATTAATATTCATCTTCACTTATACTATACTATAATGATTAAGCTCATAAAGAGTTTTGTAAGCGTCTGTTTTTCAGCAGCTGTGCTCTGCCTGCCCGTCGGTCCCAGTGCCAGTAACTCTGACTTCTTCAGCACACCCAGAAACTTTAGACAATTTCAACCTGAAAAACCTTCTGGGAACAGTTTGGGGATCTGTTGTTCCTGTTTCAACATGGCTGAGAATCACTACAAAAGGACAGTCAGGTATTCATACAGAGCAAAAGGGTTTGATCTCAGAAAGGCTTTCTACAGTCAGAAATCCTCATAATACATTCTTGATTTTTGTGGAGAATTTCCCAGAAAAGTTGTAGATGTTGGTGCTGCAAAGGGTGAGCCAATAATGTCATTAAAACGTATGCATTAAGAATGGGAGGTCACTAAAGTTCATATGTGTATGAAGGTAGATTTTTGGCACTAAGATACACACATGATGACACATGACATCTCCTGGACTAATGCTTTTTTCCACACTGTAAAAACGCTGTTATATTTCTTCACAATATCGTCAGTAAAAAAAAACTAATTTTGCTTTAAATCACTCTCAAATCTTAGAAACATTGTAAAAGCAGCAGTCAAATATTTGAGATGTTTTAACAGTTATAACCTTGTAGAAACTAGACGACCTTGCTTACCTAACAGCTTATTTCAAAAGGAACATCACGTTCCAGACACGTTTTTAATTTTCCCCCTCGCTCAACTCTGAGTGATCTGCTGTTCCTGTCCTTTTCCTCCGTCTCCTTTGCTCGCAGCGCTCACTTTCTTTCTCAGCACATGTCTTTCAGAGCTCCCTCGGGAGCATCATCAAACTTGGATTTTTTTTTTGTTGGCTTTGCATTTGTACATTATTTGCATAAAATATTGACACTCAGGAATAAGAAACTTTTGTGTCAGCTATTTACCCCAAATCCCAAGACTGCATTTAGCATCTAAATATTCTGGTAGAAATGCAACAAAATAACTGCTTACAAGATATAAGTCATTGTTAAGTGTCTCTTCCCACATCTTTGAAAACAAAAAGCCTTTTCAATTTGTGGTAAGAAGACTAAAAGAGAAATAAACACAGCTGGCCTCTAGAGAAGCTCTCAGAATCACAAAGTGGTTAAATCTTATTTTCTCTTGTACATTAGCTTCCACATTCAGTCACATCACAAACTCTGCATGTCTTTAAACTCGTTCTCAAGATGTGCGCAGGTAAAACTAAAAGCATCCTTTCCGCCCAAATGTCTTTTTACAACTTCAAGGTCAAACATCGAAACAAGGAGACCATATAAAACCCATCTCTAAGACGATGGGAGGCGTTAAGCTGCAGAGGCACAGAAACAGCCTCACTCCTCTCTAACTCACCACACACCGCTGACACATCTGGTGGACAAGGCTCTGGGCATTATCTCTGATCCCTGCTGCATGAAGCCGCCGACGGGGAACCACAGGCTGTTTCCCAGTGTGTACTGGTTCTCCAGCATGTCCCTGCGCTCCCGCAGACACGGGTGAGGGTTGTACCACTCG
Source organism: Poecilia reticulata (assembly GCF_904066995.2). Lineage (NCBI taxonomy): Eukaryota > Metazoa > Chordata > Actinopteri > Cyprinodontiformes > Poeciliidae > Poecilia > Poecilia reticulata. Next base: position 12,215,756 of record NC_088845.1, read on the forward strand.
TAGGGGCTCAACCTGGAGAGAGAGGGGGAGTCCGTTGAAGCAACCTCGAGGACAAGCTGCAGCACAGTGATGCTCCTCTGTCGTTTAAACAAGCCAATCAGTCATACAACCCCTGTCAAGCTGTGTGAGGGGACATGTCCAGGGGAAAGATGATAGATGACAGGTGGCTTGTGTTTAACAATATAAATGGCAAGAGAGCTCAGATGTGAGCCGCAGACAATCAGCGCAGTGTGTGATGTAATGGACTGACCTTGCTGCCAGGAAGAGCACGCAGCTGACAGCCAGGTAGGCGAGTAACATGAAGAGCCAGACAGCTGGAGAGAAAGGATCCAGGAAGGAGAAGTAGCCTGGCTTCCGACCCTGAAACAAAGTGGAGAAAGAAGAAGTAAAGACGCAGATAGATGAGAAATCTGGGACAGATGGGGGGACAGACAGAAGCTGCTATCAAAGGTGTCCCCTTCACACCACAGGAGGGCAGTGTACTCCCCCTCTCTTTAATACAGAGTCTGCAGTGCTTTGATACTCTAATGCTTCGATCCATAAATGCTGTTTAACAATGCTGTCTGCCAGAGCGGGCCTGGCGCGGACCCAGAACCTCATTAGCAATGTAAAGCTGCCACTGTAGCACAGCTCTGACTTACTGAGCAAAAATAAATTCTCACTATAAACTGCATTGAGGACTTACACTAATACAATCAAAGGGATCAACTCTCGAGCAATAAGCGGTTTCGCTCGATTCAAGCGACTTCGGCCAGGCGTCTTCTTCATCAATGGGAGGACTTAAAAACATATCAAATCCAGTACAGGATCTGAAGTAAGTATCAGCCAGCAGGTGCCCGACAGCCCGAGATAACACCCTCACCAATTGAACTCGGTACAAGATGCTGATCCCCAGGGTCATGAAAGGCTTAGAGAAGTCGATAACTTTCTCCCTCTCTGATGTGATGGTGAAGCCTGCCACGGCCAGGTCCGCTTTCTGGAGGATTGACACAGATAGATGGGTGGGTAGATAGCAGTAGGGGTGAGCGGGAGAGAGACAAGGACAAGAGAAAAAGTACAGAAAGTGGTCAGCAAAAAAAAAGAAAGGCACAGAAACATGTTGATACCAGTTTACGTTTTCTTGCTTCTTATAGTTTGACACATACTCCACTGTAACTGGTTGGGATTTTAAATAAACGAACATTTATAATGTGGAAGGAAAATGATTCTGTTTCTTATTTAATATTAAATTACAACATTTTAAGATAACACCCCATTGACAGTGATGCACCGAAATAAAATGTTAGCCAGTGAATCGTTTTCAGAAGAGTCCACGTGTGCAATATTTGATTTATTTTTAAACCCAGCTGTTCAGAAAAAACCTCAGTTCAATACAGCAAACATAGAAGAGGGTACTCTGGTATAAAACTGAACTTTCCAATCTTCATGTAAAAGAAATATGTGGGAAAAATGCAGGGTGGAAAACTCTGAAATATGGTGCTGGCAGCATCATGTTGGGGGGGGGAGTTCTTTTCAAAAGGGACAGGTAAGCTTGTAAGAGATGATGGGAAGATGGGTGAAGCAAAATAAAGAGTAATCCTGGTGCCAAATCTGCTACAGGCTGAAAAAAACGTGACGGCTGGGATGGAGGTTGAGCTTCAAACAGGAAAACAAAACCAAACATTCAGCAAGAGCTGAATGTTTGGGTTTGTTTAGATCTGGAAAGGTCCAGATAAAAAAAAAATAATAATAAAAATAAAAAATTGCAATTTTGTGGTATTGAAGTTCAGAGATGCTTTCAATCAAACAAGATCTATTTTGGAAAGAAGACTGAGAAAAATCATGGGTGAAAACAAAGGCAGCACAATTTTTTGGCTGCTATTTGTTAAATTTCTTGTCTTTTATCGTTGTCCGTTCTTGCACTTGGTTGCAGTTTTGTCGAGGTAAAGGTTTATAGTGTACAGAATGTCCCTCAGTGGAAAGATTCAGGTGCAAAAGTTTGAATACTTCTGCATGGCACCACACTGAGCGGAGGTTAAAAGTTCACCGTGCCACCTTTGATGAAATATGCAGACGTGCTATTTTCTCTTGCACACGCTCGTACTATTTCTCCATGATCCAAATTAAGCTAATTGAAAGTAAACACTAGGTCCCTGGTCTTTCCACCTGCATAAAACCTGCAGGTCTCTGGTCGTTTTGCCTCCCCTTCATCTCTTCCATTAAAAGCTAATTGATGAACACGGGCTACTAATTACAGCCGAGTGATCAGGCTACGAGGAGGGCGGGGAGGGTGAGGAAGCATGGAGAGCTGGGGGAGCGCCGCTGTGGCAGACCCCACACAGGGACCATGGCTCGGTAATTGAAGTATACCGTATGGTAATTAAACAGAGAGGGGCTCTCATTAGCCTGCTTCAACCAGAGTGTCAGTCACAGGCTCAAAAGGCCTGGACAGGTTGAGTGGAAAAAAAAAAATTATATTTGTATATATGCAAAAGAAAGTGGTTAGAAGTGGTTTTCAGCTTGGAAACGCAGAGCGGGCAATATTTAGCAAATTTTTCAGTCTCTTCTGGGGAATTATCAATTCAGCCTTTGTCCTAGATAAGAGTGTTACTCCCCTCTGAGGGCAATTTGAGACATGGGGAGTTACAGCAGAACTGTGGTTTGGGGCTACAGCACAAGTGTGTGGCTGTGTGGATGAATCGCTGTGTGTTGGTGGCACATTTTCTAGTCGTTATTGCTGCACGCGCTCTGCAGAGTACTCACCCTGTTGATCAGCTCTCCTACCATGCCGGTCCAAGAGCCGTTGGGCTCCGGGGCCCCATACAGCCCGTCATCCACCAGCTTGATCTTGAAGGAGAATTTTAAGATGCCTGCCAGCTCCCTCAGCATGTCAACACAGAAACCCTCGTACTGCTCGTTTCCCTCGAAATCCTGGTAATTGTCCTTGCGCATCACATACGGGTTCTCCTGTGCAGAGGGAAAACATGACAAATCTCAGTGTAAAACAGGCAGTTCAGTTGTACAAGATGTTACCCATCACTATTGATTTCTTGTAGGGATTTTCAAACAGCTAATTAAGGTTTAAATAACAAGGCAGTTCAAACTTTGTCTCATTAACTTGTTTAGCATATGGAGGAGTGTAGTTTTTGTGCTCTGCTTTTTTGCTTCAAATTATCTGGAGAGATGCAAGTGGTGTCAAAGGTTTGAGCTAATTCTTTGCAACAAAATTAATGAGCTAATAAAAAGGCATTTAGTCACTGATATTTTTTTATCGTTTTTTCCTTTTTTGTCACTTAAATTTTTAGAAAATTACAGTTTTTAATATCAAAGATAACTTGTTAACACAAAGATCAGACTTCAAATTATCTTTTAATGAGAGTAAAATGTCAAAAAAAAGTCAACCCCCAAAATACTAACATGTCATGATGTGTTGTTTTAAAGTGGAGCCAAATGCAGAGAGGCAGAAGCAGCTTGTAGAAGAAAAATGTTTAATGAAAAAAAAATGAAAAAAACACACAGGGAGCCAGAGCCAAACAAAACTCCAGAATGAAAAGCCAACATTATGAAACAGGGAAGTAAACAGAGTTAACAGGAGGAATCGGCAAAGACTGAGAGCAGCAGAAGCGTTTAAGTACTGGGAGAGTGAATGTGGAACAATGGTGCTGATGGGCTAACTGGTTGAAGACGTGAGGGAAGAGAGAAAGTGGCGCATGGGATGAGAGAGAGAGAGAGCAAGAGAGAGAGAGAGAGAGAAAGAGAGAGAGAGAGAGAGAACACAGGGGACTAAGAAATAATCTGAAGAATAAGTAGTAAGGAACATAATAGAGCTGGAGTAACTTAGAACAGCTCAACACAGGAGATAAACTAGAATCACTAACAGAGGATTGAACTAAAAAACAAACTACAATGATCTAATGAAAATAAGAAACTAAAGATTATAGAAATAAACCAAAAACAACTCAAGGTACCAACATAATAACTAGTTGGTGGGAATCACTGCCATCAACCTTTAATAATAACTGAGAATGAGTCTTTACATTTGGTTGTTTTAAAATCAGCTGCACTATAAGGTTTCCAAGTTGAACCAGTAGTTTAAGGATGTGCTATAATATCCAGACTTTGTTTTGGCTCATTAAAACCTTTTTGTTTCTTTTACATTAGGAGAGCAGAAATGAGAACATTGTCCAGTTCCAGACTAACACACTGTCACCCTCATGGCCGATGCTTTTTGTCTGAATTGCTGTGTTTATACCCAATTCTGCGTGATGCACAGCTTTCCAAAAGTTCCACTTTTATTTTAGTCCATAGAATATTAATCGATATGTTTTGTGGTAAATGTGAAGCTGACCTTTTTCCAAACTCTTTTCATAGATGTCATTTTTGTCGAGTCTCTTTTTAATGCTGAATCGTAACCACCGACTGAATAATTTTGTTCCATGTTTTTATTTTGGTTTCTATTTGTGGGTAATGGTTCTCTCTATGGTTCACAAAGCCTAAGAAATTTCACTGTAACTCTCTCCAGCATGATAGATCTCAATGGTTTTGTTCCTCATCTATTCTTGAATTTCTTTCTAAAAAGGCATAAAGTGTTGCTTTTTGAAATCTTTTAGTTATTTCCTACTTCATATTGTGAGACAGGTAAATGATTTCTAGTTTGCCAAGGAGCTGGTTTACTTAGGACCAGAGTGGTTTGGATAACCTTTTCTCTACATAAGTCAAATCCTCATCTAGGGTTATCCTTGTCTTAAATAAAAAAAAATATGGTTGATGATCTCAAACGTTTAAGTGTGACAAAAAGGTAAAAACTGAATAAACACAAAAGGGGGGAAAGCCTTTCACAAGACTAAACATTTTCAAGCCTCTACTGTAAATCTATTAACAGTTATCAGTCATTTTAAAAGATCTGACAGAAGAAGAAAAAGTATCTCTAAATGTGTCAAGGGATTTTTATAAAACGTTTTTTCCAAAGTTTGACCTCTGATGGGTAAAGGTCAGCACGCCTCAGCCGAGTCGGTACACTGTAGAACATTTTTATCTGCCCTGTGAGTCCCTTACAGCTACAGAACGCTAATAGAAAATTGCTTCAATAGACATAATTCGCTAGTGGGAGATGGCTGCAGATGCAGGTTGACAGATTAAAAAACTACAGTCTGTCCGGTGACTAAAACCGATGCAGATAAACCAGGGTAGCAGCAAAGCTATCGTAGAAAGTGCCTGATTTATCTCTAAAGTGGTGCAGCAGAGAAATAAATGCATCAAGTTTCACAAGAAAAATGACGTTTCAGAAACTCTGGCAATAGAAACTGAATCAGAAATGTGTTGATTGATTAATTAAAAAAAAGTCTAGTCTACCAAGTGATCTAAACAAATCACTTAATCACATTTAGCTTAAATTTACTGCAACAGACAAGTGTAAAATGTCACAAATTGTAGCATTGTACTGTAGGAGAACAACTAATAATTCTCACATTTTAACAATAAACATTATTGATTTTTTTTCCTATCCATTTTATGCTGATAACCTTAAAATAGATAGAAAAAATGAAATAAATAGGATGATCTGACATCTAAACAGTGAGTGGGATGGGCTGCAGTGGCAGCAGTGCACAAGGGTGTAATTTGTGTAGATTTACAAAGGTTATTCAGTGTAAATTCAAGGATTTAACTGCAGGTAAAATGACTGAATCAATAGAAAGTGATGTTTTTCTTCAGTTCTGAATGCCGGTGGCATCTGGACAGAAACGGTTCTTGAATCGGCTGGTAGGTGTGCAGGTGCTTCTGCCTAATGGCTGGATGATCTTCAGTGAATTCTTGCTCCAATGCAGTTTGTAGCGCTCCTGCGTGGCTCATGCTGCTGTTTTGGTAACTATGTAATCATCTACAAACCTCGGCAGAGCTTTTCAGAACAGACAATCACAGCTGCTGTAACAGGCTGTGAAACAGCATGTAAAAAAAATTCTCAGTGGAGAGAAGTTGGTTAGTGAATCCAACCCAAACTACTCGGTTGTGGCAGAAACAAGCCTCTGCCTTGCTGATTTCTGATTAGGTCATGTTAGATCCTCACTCACATCGATCTAGAAATCCTCCGGCAAGCTCTCCTCCGACAGTCCCCTTTATCTTTCCAGAGATTTTTGAACTTCAGTAAGCTGTTGTCCTGAAACTAAGATGACCAGCTTCTTATTTCTTCAATGTTAAATGATTCTTCAGTTTCTGATGTGCAAAAAGAATAATAATGGTGCCATTTGCAAATATATTGGAGTAAAGGTTAAATTTGGCTGGACATTCATGGGTGAAAAAGATTGGACCTAACACACCTCTCTGGGGGATACCATTTTTTTGGTGCATTGTGGATGGATTAGCAGAACCCCAGAATTGCATGATAAATGTAAAGGAACGTTAATATTTAAAGGAAAAACATGAGGTGTTGCACATTTCATAATATGAAATAAATCACTGAGATAATTAAGGATTAAATCACTTAAAATGAGGGAAATGTTAAAACATAAAAACCTCCTAGTGAGAAAAAGTATCTTGCCATAAATCCCCTTAATCTAAGATATTTAATATTACTTGGATTTTAGTTTTTGCAGTGTTCAAACATATTTCCCTGATTTATTGGCGAGGGAGAGAAGAGCACGGTGCAGAAACTATTGCTTCATCTTTGGAAATGGTTTGGCCTACATGCAAAACGCAGCAGGTCAGCTGCAGCAGCCGGAGAGGATGTGAGCGGGCTTCGACTGCGTGCTCCAAGCTCTTCATGACAACGCAGGTAAGTGCAACACGGCAGCTACTCCAAGTGTTTTGGGGACAGGGATGACACCGGTCTTGTCACAGGGCACTTTCCGTCCATATTCCTGACAATTGAGTTGCTTTACATTAGCAAGGTCCATTTTCTCTCTGTATTGCTTCTTTGATTTTATTCTTCTTTTTTTTTTTAACAAAAAAGAGCAATGTCACACAACACATCTATTTTGATTTTAGTTTAATCCTTTAAAACAGTGAATACAAGGTATTTATTGTGAGAAGGAAGATGATGGATCAGCAAAGACATTACTGTTTTTAAGATGTCATTAAACATCTAAATAGCCAAAGGACAGTAGCGCATTAATAAAAGACCAGCACTCTGGCAGCCTCATTTAAGTAACACGTCCTTCTCAGCGCTCTGTCAGTTTCTATGACAGCTACAGCTACGGCTAAATTGCCAGAAAGAGACCAAAACGCAGCGTGAGCTCCAGCCCAGCAGGCAAGCACAAAAACAACTCTACTTGCCAGTGTGGACACTTGTGAGGTAGCTAGCTGTGACCTTACCAGGATGGTGGTGACAATCAGGGTCTTGTTCGCCAGCGTCTCTGAGACATTAATATCCAAACTGGTGGAGTTCATTGCCAAAGTGTTGTTGGAGTACCAGATCCCAATCTAACGCAGAACACAAAACAAGAGAAAATCAATTACCATTGTGGAATAAATGATGCACTTTTAAGCTCTAATTGAATCCGTTTTTATAGAAATTTAAACTGCAGTACACTACGAGCTCAAGTACATCAGTCAGCACAGCCATCCCAGCGGTATACTTTAAAGTGCAAACAACATTCGGCACTGTATATTCTGTATTTTCTCTTTACAACCTGTTATGTACCGTGTATCTATATTGATATAATAGTTCCCACAGGAGCCAAAAGAAATGCAGTAATATGCGCCATTATAAACCAATTGCTATTTACAAGCAAAGCAATGAGCTGGTGACAGGCTGGCATTGATGGGAATAAAAAGCATCCATGATTAGCTGTTTTATAGCCACGTCTCTTTTCTTTATTCACACCTTTGTTGAATTGCATAACAGCGCATTTATTTCTACTTTATGGAGACAGTAAAGTCACTTAGGTGCATAAGTGTGTGATTATGACCTAACCAACGTGCCGAGTGGATCAGCGGCTCACGGAGGCATTTCCTAGGAATGTACCACACACGTGTCAGTGGATCAGAAGACTGGTAATGGCTCTGCTGAAAAAAACTGCACCGTTTCTATTACAGTTTTTATCCTGCTCTGACATTTAAAAGCATTTTTTTTTTATCCGTGAACCGCTGCCGGCGTCTAAAGTGGATGTCACCATACAAACAGGTGGGTAAAGTTAAAATGTTAATTACTACAGCCACGCTCTCGGCTGAGTTGGAGTTTAGGTTTAAGTGAGAAGATGGCTTTTTGTGTAAGTGTTGGAGACACCTGGCTGATAGCAGAGATCTGGGAGACAAACTGAGGAGAAGGACGGGGGAAGCGTTCCCTCCAGACAAGCAGCTTTCCCTGAAACCGCTTAAACTTTGCTTTTTAATGCTTAATCTCTCTTCACTTATTCCTAATACTTTTCTAAGGAGGCCATCAGAAAATTATAATGACTTTTGACGAGACTCCCAGGATGTTATTTGGTTGTGGGATTAGCCAGCCAGCACAATTTATACAAATAAATAAAATGGGAATGAAACTGTTTGACTGGATTGCTTTTTCTTGCAGATAAAGAAATAAATTTTTAGGACTTTACCAGTTTTTTGTGTTGTATTTTACATTGTTGTCATCTGACTGATTTGGTACCTTGAAATTTTCCATCTTTTGTAGCTTTACAACCACATCTTTCAATGTATTTTATTAGAATTATTGAACAGTTCTAAATGCATTAAAGGTAGTGGATAGTTATATTGTAGGAGAAAAACTTTAAAGTGTGATTTGAATTTGTCTTCAACCACTTTTCTCCAATACTCCAAATAACATTTTGTGTAGCTAATTGCCTTCATACTGTATATTCTAATTAGCAACTACAAAAACAAACGTGAATATTTAACTGTCCGAACATGTGCAGATCTGTCTTTAGTTTATAGCCAGTAATAACACACAAAACATACACAAAAGCTGTATTTCTTATTTTAGAAATAAGAAAAATGGCTACAGCAAAGCAGGTAAAAATATATGTATCATTTATTAAAACATTATGGGTTAAATGATTTATCATAGCAACAAGAATGTCGTAAGGTTATCATACTCACACTCATGTAGAGCATAAAAACAATGAATGCAACAGATTAAAAATACAGTAAGCAGCAGGGTGAGAACTGTGGGTCAGCAGCAACAGAATAGCTGTGCCCCAGTGTGCGTAAATAGAGTTGACCTGTATGTAATTTAATCTCAGTATGTATACAGCTCCTCAGAAATTTACTAGAAAACATTAGCAAACAACCACCATCATGTAGACCAAGGAACACGGCCTATAAGTCAGGGACAAAGTTGTGGAGAAGTTTAAAGCAACATTAGGTTACAAAACACTTTCCCAAGTTTTGAATATTTCACAGAGCACAGTTGAATCTATAAGCTCAATGGTAGGTCTGATGGACTGCAAACCTAACAAAATATGGTTATCCACCTAAACAGACCCAGAAGTAGATCACCCGTGGTCTTTTTTAGAAGAGCAACAGAATGAGAGATATCTGAAAGAAAGTCCTGATAGCTACGACTGCTGTGTGGCTCAAGTAGAAGAAGGTACTTTAGTCATATGAGACCAGAATTTAACCAGGCTTACATGCAAAACATTGTATGTTGAGGAAAATTCCTCTGAACACTCAGACATAAACCAAAAGACGACAATTGGGTCAATAAGTGGCTCCATAAGTATTGACCCAGTACAGCTGAATGAAGATGCATGTCAATGTTGTACGGTCATTTCCTGCTTTGGTTTCATCTGCCACATAAAATAGCAGTAAACTCATTAAAGTTTTTGGCTGCAATGTAACAAAATGTGAAAACATTTTCAACACTAATAATTAAATCTTTACTCAGCCTCCATTTGCTTAGTGAAATTCATAATGTGGTTTATTTAGGGCTACACAAAATAAGAAAAATAACTTAATTAAAAATAAAATCCCTGTCAAAAACAGAGTAGTTTTAATCCTGTTGATGAAGCCCATCAATAGTTGTTTATGCGCAATTATGTTTTAAATAAAACAATTTTTGACTCATTAAGTCTTGTCTGTTAAACACCAAATCCTCTCTGTGAATGTTACATACTGAGATATGGCACATAAGATATAAGAATTTTACATTCAGGACCATTTTAATGATTTTTTTTGTTGTTGTTGCTCCAGAAAACAAACTGAGCTCATAGTTCATGTGAAGACAAAGAAGTCCAAAATCAATACAGATCAAGCCTGCTGCAAGCCTCCAGCAAATTCAGTTATGTTAGACAAAGGTTTCACAAAGACGGCTATTAATTAGATAAAGTGTGAGCGAAGATGTCAAATTATAAGAAGAAATGTTTTGTTTTTCAGAATAATAAGAAACTAATGTATGATTTTTTTTTATGTATTCATAGTTCAAGACAAGTAAAATAAGTAAAAATGCAGCATGAGTCAAAGGTGAAACAGAAACCTGACAGGAGAAATAAATAAATCCTAAAATATATGACCTGGACTGGATTTGTAATAAAAAATCTTTCTGAAAGAGAAGCAACAACGTGGAAAGCATCTACAGGCCACGCTTTCTATTGTACTAAATATGTCTCTACTGCAGAGTGAAAGGCCTTCTGGTTAAACACACATCTGTTTAATAAAGCAGAGATCTCTGCAGCATCAGGGGGAATCTGCGATGGCGCTAACCTTCCTGTAAAATGCCTCCGTCGGCTCTCTGAAACCATCCAGGTGACCTGTAACTAACACAAAGCCCAAGGCTGCTGTGACCTGGCTGCCTCATCATAACAGGTGGCTCCTGACCTCTTTGTGGCCTCCTCTGTGTTTCTCCAGGATCCGCAGGGTGTAGTTGGTTCTCTGACCTTTGCTGTTGAACTCCACTCGCCCCGTCAGGCCATCATACTCCACCTGGTAGGCAGATGGGGAAGGATATGAGGAAGTACGACGGTGGCAGAGGAGCAAAACAAAAAAAAAGGAAATCAGGGGGAAAAAAAATGCACAAAAACAGGCAGAGACACAAACAAAATCAGCGCTCTGCATGAAAACAAACGTGCCTCTCACAATCGATCATCATTAGACAGATAAAAACAACACTCTGGAGGAATAGAGAGCCAAAAAACAGAGAACGAGACACGGGGAGAGAAAGAGAGAGAAAGTGGCTAAATCTGGCCTCGACAGGGATGATCAGTTGTGGATCAACTAGGAGAAAGTGACTGATCGAGAGGCTCAGATAGGGCAGCAGAGAGAGTCAACAGCCTCTTTAATAAGACCCAGACCTGAACGTCACACCTCGGCTCGTCTCGGCTCGGCCACTCCACGGCCCAGGTGCTGGCACAGTTTGAAGGAACTATGATGAATAGCAGCGTGCTGGAGATGGAGCGCACCATGATGTTGACTAACAAAGACAGATGTCGGGCAGATGGGCCTCAGGCAATGAGAGATGGGACACAGGCTGCCTTGACAACAGGTCGTTGATGAGGGAAGCAGACGACCAGAGAAGGGAGATGCCAAAAAACATCAACAGACAGAGGTTACGGGCAACATGAGATGCAGATGATACACAGGGTAAACATACGTGCTTTCATTTATCAATATGCTTAAAGAAAAAGAAAAGAAAATATTTAAAGAACCTGTGACTTTAAAGTATCAGGATTTCTTCCTTTTGCCTTCATTACTCCAAGTAGTGTGAAGATAATCTGTGGTTCATTATGAAGGATTTAAACTACAGTAAATCTTATTCATAAGTGATAGATATGTGGATTGTTTTTCTTACTTTTTGTTCTCAAATATGAAATATCTGAATCTCAATCTGATTGAAAAGTATTCATACCCATTCGTTTGCTTCAAATGTCTTCAGGTGACGATCACAATCTTTAATGCAGTTCATTGGAGAGCACTGAACAAAGCAACATGTTAGTTTCTTCTTTTTTCCTATTGTAAAAAAGGAAAATAAGAGGCTATGCATCTTTTTGCATTTTGCCCCCTTTAATTTGATACTCCTAAATGAAATTACATGCAATAATATTCTTAAGAATCAATTACTGTTGGTCTCCTCGTCCCCAAAACAACAAAATACTGAAGTATACTGCACCATAAGTTACAAAAAAAACATAAATATAGACACTTATGTTGTCCTTATTAGTAGAAACAGTTAATCCCAGGATATATTTTTCTTTCCTCTAAGAAAATTATTTCCCTACCTGACTTATCACGTTTCAGCCACACAGTAGGGTAATTATTGGAGCAGTAAACTGAAGATGCCACCTCAGGCTTTGGGAAATTGTAATTGGGTTTTTTCTAATACTTTATTGATCACTTGAAAATGAGCGCCACCTTAATCAATGAAGAAAATAATTGTTAACGGACAAATTACTGTGTGACAGGAGCCACAGTCAACAGAGTGGCTACATAACATTTTAATAGAAGTATCCATCTCTTAAAAAATTAATAGCAGCAGTAAGTGATTTTATTTCTCAATAAAGCTGATGCCTGAAGACAGATGAGTTAATAAGGCTTTTTACATGTTAGTTTGTAAATCCACTATTCTAATCAAGTCTTATATATCCAGAGAGACAAAAATCTGATTTAACATTTTGTGACTCTTCAAATCTTATCCCAACCTTCAGCCTCAAAAACGTCACTTTTCAACCTGACATGCTGAAAAATACAAGAGTTGATGCCGAGAAAAGCAGAAAAAGAATGTAAGAAAATACTTTTCAAAGGTAACCGCTTTCTCCGTTTGCAATGAAATTACTAAATAGGAGCTACAAAAGAAAGCATTATCTAGAAAAGCAGAAAAAGTTTCCGACAAAGCTGCTTGAAGGTGGGCAAATCAAAACCCTGTCCATGTAAAAGACTTTCACCAGGACTCAGCTGACATTGAAGTGGCGGTGTGCTGTTCTATTGTGAAGCCACGACTTCACAGAAAATGCATTTGGCAGAGAAAAAAAACCTAAAGTCAACGTTTCTTGCAATTTCACAACAAATTTAGCTCCATGAGTTTTAAAGGTGCTTGGAATATTTTGGTAACCTTCAGCTGTTAGGCACACCGCTGGATCCATCATAAACTGCATTTGAGTTTAGGCCACAGGGTTTCTAAGTATTTTTAATGCAGTGTTAGATATGTTTTAAAGTATGAAAATGAAAGTTCATGACACATTTATGGTGCAGAGATGGATGGATGAACAGATGGATGGATGGATGGATACCTATTTTAAAATATACATTTTAAAACCTAAATACTGCAATTTCCAGACTGTTTAATGGACCTAAATGTAAGTCAAATCACTAACCTTGAAAATAACAAATTGTGTAGCTATATTGTTGTTTAGTCACAAGCATCCACGCTGCTACCTGACATATTTACAAAGAACGATTTTTTTAAACTCTTAAATACATAATGGTAACATACATAAATATGTACCATAAGTGATTTTCCGAACGGTGAATGTAACACTTGTGCTTTAATATGTAATCGCTACTCGCCGTGCGGCGTACAAGCATGTGACGCATTAATAAGGCTTCGTAATAACAGACGGCATACCGAGTTTTCATTTCGACTCTGTTGGACAGCACGGACTTCAAACTTTATAAAAGTGGTGTTTTTATATTGGTTTTGTGGTTATTTACTTCAAAATAAAGCCAGAAATAAGATCGATCATTTCCGCCTTATTTTGTGGGGTCTAAATGTACCACATTTCGAAACAACCAATGAAAATGTGTTGACGGTCTGTTGCTAGGTAGAACGGAGACACGCGGAAAGAGACGAGGGGTGGGGGATTTGGATACGGCAAGAGACTAGGGTGCAGCGATGCTGGGGATTTTACTAAGAGTGTTTCGATGGGTTTTTTAGACTATAAGTGTGTTAGTTAGAGTTTGTGGTGTGTGTAGGGTTAGTAGTAATTTAGCTAGAGAAGAGAGACTGTGATGGCCATTTAGACCTCGACTGCAAAGGGTTAAAAAAAAGATACAGCAACTACCACGAAAAGTGATTGATCACCATCGTTTGCACACTAAAACTGCTGAAGTCGTCTTCTTCAGTCTCCGTATTCTCTCTTTTTCACTGTAACTCGATGTCACTTTTGTCTCAAGGCAAATTAGCTCTACATTTTGTGCTTTCCTCTTCGTAATGCAGCAATCCAGTCTTTCGAAACCCGTTGGTAAAGAGCCAAATATTAGCCTCGTCGTAGTGTTCAAAACGTGTGGAAAAAAACTTGCGTTTTATAGTCTGGAAGTTACGGTAGCATGTGCAAAAATATTTTAAAATATTTCACAGAATCATGAACAAAGAATGCAGAAAAATTTGCAAACATTTCTTCTGGCAGTGATGGATTTCAAATGGAGTGTTAAAAAATGCTAACCAGGTGGCTAACATTTCTCTGATGACCTCATAACATTACATGAGCCCATTTTCTGTTCATTTTGAAATTGGATGAAGACAAAAACAAAAAACGACTCATGCAAAAAGTGTAAAACTGATGCCTAATTAGACATTTCACCATCACAACAGACAAGCTTGCCAAGTTGCGTATGCCTATTTGTGTGCAGAAGATCATATAAATGACTTGTAGGCAATATCCACATGGAAGACATGTGGGGCATTTACCATGCGAAGATAATTCATGAGGCTGGTCCCGTGTTGCCAGATCTGAGGCGAGGTGCAGCTCAGGGGCTTTACTCCAATTTCCTGACTGCGGTTCAATTCCCTGACGGCCCCCACAACCACATGAACGGCATCAAACATCAGCGCTGAAGAGAGCTGTGGAAAGAGAACGGGAAACAAAGGGAGGGAGGCAGAAAGGGCAGAATGGATGGAAACATGGGGAGGATGGGGAATGAGACAAGGCAGAAGATGTAATGAGGAGGGAGGCGCTAGCATTAATGATTGAAAGGATAACAGGAATAAAGGAGGAGAAGAGAAAAACAGACGTCGGGAATGAGTAAATAAGAGGGAAAGAGAGATGGATACAGTACATCAATAGCTATTAAACAGGAGCAAAGGAGCAGCTAAATCTCTTTAAATGGTCCATGAATCATCAGCAGGAACTGAGCGGCTTAATATTACGTGGCAAACAGACAAAGCTTTATAAATAGTACAAAGCATTTGTTTGCACAAGTCCGTGTTTGTTTGAGACACTAACCGCAGGGCCGGGATACGTCAAATCGCAGCCCTCCCTCCATGAAAGGTTCAGGCTCCTGATGAACTCCAAAAAGAACGGATGTGTGGTGTTGAACATGGAGAAACCCACGATGTTGGACTGCTCATCCACAATGTCATCCAGTCTCAGGAGGGGAAAGTCCTGAAGGAGCAGAGGAGGAATAGAAGGGCAGAGAGAAAACATTCAGGTGAGAGGGAAGGTTGGCAGCACAGTGCAAAAAATATTCAAACACTGCATCACTGCTACAAGCTTTAATGCATGTTATTTGTATTTCATGAGACAGATCAACATAAAATAGTTCATAATAATAAATTATTGTCATATATTTTACGACAAATAAAAATCTGAAATGTGACTTGCACTAGTATTTAACCCTCCTGATTAAGCACTTTGCAGAATTACAGCTCCTGGACAGATCCAGTAAACATGAATATTCAGGTCTTGTCACATCTTCTCAAACTGATTTGGGTTTCGGCTTTGACTGGACCATTGTACCATACGAGTATGCTTTGATCTAAACCATGCCACTGCAGGTCTAACTTTATGTTTTGGACTTGTCTTGCAGAACAGTAAACATCTGCGAGGTATAAAAACATTTTAAGTTTTATACATTGCCAAACTTTCCTTCAAAGTACTCTAAAACTTGGCAGTACTATATTTTATTTAAGGGTATCGGAGAAAAGAAGGCTGAATGCGTTTATATATGTATGCAACATTTTTTAGATTTTTATTTGTAAATGATTTTGTATTGTTTTCATTTTAATTTTCAATTCTGGATTACTTTATGTTGGTCCATCACATAAAATGTCAAGAAAATGTATGAAAGGCTGCGGTTGTAAAGTGGCAAAACGTGAAAAAATGTCAAGGAATGGAAATATTGCGAGCACGGTATATGAAACCTTTACATGTAAGAAAATAACAGTGCAGACAGAAGAGCAATAAAGAGAAATGCAAGCTTCCTGGAGTGACAGCTGATGTTTGACGAAGAGTAGGAAAAGATATAGTTAGCCATAGAAGAACGGGGGAAAGGTGATGGAGAAGGATAAGAAGGGTTGATGGAAAATGCTTGAGTGGCTTTTCAAAGTGATATGCATGCAAGTGCATCCAAGGCACAGGAACACATCAAGTACAAGGTGCAGAAAGGAGGAAAAAATAAAAATCAGACATAAAATGACACAATAATTCAAATGCTAAAAGGGATGGAAGTATATCAAGGAGGCAGATGAAAAGCCTAGAAGCGTGAAGAAGGTGGCGGGTGGTGAAGGAAAAAAGAAGAAAAAAACCAAACACATCTCATCTGTCATCACCTTCACCTCAGACCCCTTTTTATTTTCTTTCTTTGCCCTCCTTCTCTGCACCTCCGCATCTTTGAACAGCATGTTTGCTTCTCAGATCTCTTCCTCTCTTTTTCTGTCTTTCATCTATCTTCCTCTTTTTTTCCCCTCCACTGTCACCTCACTCTACCTCCCCTTATTGAACGCTTTCTCCGCCTTACCACCTTTGCTCGCTCGTGCTCAGACAGAAGAGGAGGAGCAGGACGGATGAAGGGAGGAACACGTGAAAATGACAAGACGGCGGATCGGAGGTGGAGGAATCGGCATGTTCTTACCATGGTGGTGAGGATGTACTTATAAAATGCTGATGTCATTCCCAGCTCTGACGCCTGTAGGACAAAGAGAGAGAACTAGATGAAAAAATAAAGAGGCAGCAGGTGAGATATGAATGTGGAGCGAGAGAATAAGAAATGACAGAGGAAGACGGATGGCGAGCGAAAGGAGGAAAAAGAGGACACTTAATGGGGAAGGCAGAGAACAAGGACAAAGTAGGAGAGAATGTGACAAAGGGAGACGAGGAAGCATACGTTAATCACAGTTTTACATCATCGGCCTAACACTAGTACATTTTTGCTGAGGGCGGACAGGCACTCCAGGAGAAAGCATCCCATTCAAACCGTGACTCACTGCGCTGGCCATCGGCATCAGAATGAATCAGAGCAAAGCCGGGTTAACATCTGCACCGCATCCCAGCAAAAAGAGAGTCTTTGTATAAGGAAAAAAAAATTATATATATATATATATATAATTTTTTTTTTTTTTGGTCCAAAACTTTCAGAGTGTAGCAAATTGACATGCAATGCCACAGGGCAGAAAAGAAAAAATCTAAACTTGATATTAATCCCATTCAAACACAAGTGTGACTAAAGACTTTTGAAGTATTTCTTTCACAAATTGAGAGCAGTGCATCGTTTATCAGCGTAAATTGAAACATTTTTAACTACGTTACAGAAATAAACACCGAATGAGTCGAGCCGCTCGCCGCAAAGGCAACTTTAAATACAAACGTGTGGGTGGTTCTGAGGAGTGTATTGATGTTTTGGTAGACCTGACCTTCTTGAGGATGAGATAAGAGACCGAAGCGTTGGCGTCAATGATGATGGTGGCTACTTTGTCGTCACGGATCTCCTTTAGGAGGGGCGTGGGGTCCAGGTTGTCGTCCAGCATCCTGACGGACAGCGTCTCCCGCGAGATGAGAAAGCGACGGACGAGTTCCTCCAACCTCAGCAGGCCTGAGAGAAGCGCAGAGCAAAGGCAAGTCACGAGTTTAAGGGGCATTGTGTCCTTCTACAATATTTGGAAAAATACTTTTAGCTGAATGTAGGAAAGCAAATCATAACTTTATATGGTCTGTGCAGGACATATTTATTACAAACAATCCTCACTGGGACTTATTTTCTCGTTGCCTTTATGCTTAGTAAGCTGTTGCTCTTGTTTAGAGCCACTAATAGAAGGAGGTCTTACAACCTACTTTACATAAAGTCCATTGCAGAAATAAGGCCATCTGCCACAAAACAAGTGATTAAATTTTGTCTTAATGCCATTATTTTCCACTGGTAATGCCTCATATAAAAAATATAAAAAAGTTAATTTTTCCAACTAAATCTGTCACACCAGATGACTCTCACAGCTTAAGCAACATATATTTACACCTAAACATTTTCACTGCTTTTTGTGTCTTCTATCACACTTCCTGACGACATATGGGCAAAAAGTACATATACAGAGCATACTGTGAGATTATAATGAGTCCTTTTTTTTATGTTATAGCAAAACACTTCTGCTTTAAGTAGTTGTATATCAGATAATATGATTTGATGCTACTCCAGCAGGGTCCTGGAGGGTGCATGGGAGTTCGCCCAGCCAGTCTACATGTGTTTTGTGGACTTGGAGAAGGCGTTCGACCGTGTCCCCAGGGGGCCTTGTGGGGGGTTCTCCGGGAGTATGGGTACCGGGCCCTTTGATACGGGCTGTCAGGTCCCTGTATGACCGGTGTCAGAGTCTGGTCCACATTGCCGGCAGTAAGTCGGGCTCGTTTCCGGTGAGAGTTGGACTCCGCCAAGGCTGCCCTTTGTCACCGATTCTGTTCATTACTTTTATGGACAGAATTTCTAGGTGCAGCCGAGGTGTTGAGGGGATCCGTTTTGGTGGCCTTAGGATCGCATCTCTGCTTTTTGCGGATGATGTGGTCCTGTTGGCTTCATCGGAACGTGATCTGCAGCTCTCACTGGAGCAGTTCGCAGCCAAGTGTGAAGCGGCCGGGATGAGGCTCAGTGCCTCCAAATCCGAGGCCATGGTCTTGAGCCAGAAAAGGGCAGAGTGCCTTCTCCGGGTCAGGGGGGTCGTCCTGCCTCAAGTGGAGGAGTTTAAGTATCTGGGGATCTTGTTCACGAATGAGGGAAGAAAGGAGCAGGAGATCGACAGGCGGATTGGGGCAGCGTCTGCCGTGAAGCGGGCGCTGTACTGGTCAGTCGTGGTGAAGAGAGAGCTGAGCCAAAAAGCGAAGTTCTCGATTTACCGGTCGATCTACGTTCCCACCCTCATCTATGGTCATGAGCTTTGGGTCATGACCGAAAGAACGAGATCACGGATACAAGCGGCCGAAACGAGTTTCCGCCACAAGGTGGCTGGGCTCTCCCTTAGAGATAGGGTGAGAAGCTCGGTCATCCGGGAGGGAGCCGCTGCTCCTCCACGTCGAGAGGAGCCAGTTGAGGTGGCTCGGGCATCTGGTCAAGATGCCTCCTGGACACCTCCCTGGTGAGGTGTTCCGTCCCACCAGGAGGAGGCCTCGGGGAAGACCCAGGACATGCTGGAGGGACTATGTCTCTCGGCTGGCCTGGGAACGCCTTGGGATTCCCCCGGAGGAGCTGGAAGAAGTGGCTGGGGAGAGGGAAGTCTGGACCTCCCTTCTGAAGCTGCTGCCCCTGTGACCCGACTCTGGATAAGCGGCAGAAAATGGATGGATGGATGGATGGATGGATGGATGGATGGATGGATGGATGGATGGATGGATGGATGGATGGATGGATGGATGGATGGATGGATGGATGGATGGATGGATGGATGGATGGATGGATGGATGGATGGATGGATGATTTGATGCTTTTTTTAAATTACATCTTAGAAACAAAATGTAAGAAATCAGAACTAATTAATTATTGTCAGGATAGTAGAGCTTCTTTTTTATTTTTATATTATCTGGTTAAAAGTTAACTTCATCCTCTGGTGTATTTTACATCTATATGTCCATGTAACACAAAAAGACTAGTTTGACTGCGGCTACAAAAGAAGCACGAGAAAAGTGTCCTTTAAAACAGCCTGAAGTGTGAATGAATAACAGTGGTTTCAGCCTGCCTCCTGTATTAAGTGATTGTACAAAATAAAAGTACGACAATAACAGCAGCAAAAACAAAAGTAGTTCAGTCAAAGCAGACTCATTTCAAAGTTCATTATCCATTGTCTAACTTGTCATCTGTCCAACAAAAAAAAGACCTAAAAAATCAAAAGTACACATTAAGAATTTAATCCAAAACAAAATTATTATTTTCTTTGTAGAGATGCTATAAAGACTTTTGTTTATTTTATATAAAACAACATATACATAACAGTAAATTTGTATACTGATTTATGCAAATTAAATGCAATTATTACATTTCCAATATTTTTAAACTTGATTCAACATTTAAATAATCATGTTAATCAGCCATAATTTAAGTAGTCAAACAAAAATGTCATTCAGAATTCAAGTCAATCAATTTACAGTGTAATTTCAAATATCTAATCAGTTATCAAAAATAAAATAATCCACAATCAATTCTTTGAAAATATTCAAGCAGAGGGAGAGAAAATATAAAGATACTCCGCAATATAAACGGAGCTACATTCTTACCAAACTTCATTGCCGGTTTAGCGTCAATACAAAAAGAGTCAAAACACGCACAAAATAAAACTGATGCTCCAAACAACAATTGAGTTCTGAATTAGCAGCGCCAGCAATTCTGGTAAAAGCAACACATCATTGAGCAATTAACAGGTAGTTTTAGACATGAACAGGAATGCATAAATTTGAACAGCACAGGTCGTAGCCAGAACGGAGTCAAAGGAGGAAGTAAAGCTGTGAGCTTTACAGAAGTTGGAGAGTTTGGGGGAACACAGGAAGTGGGCCCGCAAAAATAAAAGTCATCCGACTAAACGTGGGTTACATCCGCATTTCATATTTGGTCCATATTTGGCATTGTTGCTTGTTCAAAGGTTTTATAGTTGCTGATAGAAACTTAAAAGCACTATTTTAGTCAAGCAGTACCAACTGCTTTGGCAAACTATTATGCTTTAAGTCAAACTTTATATGATATTGATGTCTCCAATAATGTTGCATAGTTGCAACTTTCTCAGAGACATTTATCTAATTATTTGAGTGTCTTTGGGCCTGCATGCAGCCTAATCCTGGTAGGATTATAGAAAATACAGAACACAACATCAGACAATTACCCTGCCAATCATGACTGCAAATAACCACCTGACTACAGCAGTAAACATACCTGCGACCTTTTAAGTGAATACAACGATTATGCAAAATAAAGTTGGACAGATATAGGAGCACTGAATGACAAACTTCTTCAGACAATTTTCCCACTTCAAGCAAATTCCTCTTCAAACTAAGTAGAACCAATAGCAGTCAAGTCTCACTTGACATCATGTAAGCCATTACTAGAAAGTCTGCTTTGGTGCTTCCTGATTGTAATTTCATAGTAAAGCACCCCCAGCTATGTAAATAAGTGGTGAGCGAGGTATCTGGGGGACAGAAAAGGGGGAGGAGAGAGTTAGAGACGAATGAGAGGAGGAGAGGAAAGGTAGTACTCCGAGCCCCGTAGGTGGAGAAAGCCTCTGTAAGCAGTGGGGTAATCACTGAACCAGGCCAAAACTTTAATTAGTTCTAGGAAGGAGGGGGGAAGGAAAAAAGAAAAAAATCAATGCAGTTTACAGCTTCCTCTCACTCCTCTCTTGCTCTTCCTATTTCACCAATTTCCAACTCACACACATAAGCCCTAACCTCTCCATCTCTCTCGTCTGAGCCCTTTGCTCCAGTTACCTCTCTCGGCCTTGATTCATCTGCCTCTTATGCTGCCACCGTCTCCTTCATGTGCTCGGTCGCTGTCCTTAACCCTCATCCATCTCATGAAAACTGCATAATGGAATTAGGCTCCGATAGCAGCTTCTGACTCATGCATAGTGAGAGAAGGATACATCGGAAATGACCCAAAATCTGTGATTCTCGCACATTAAGCAGAATATCTCGCTCAGGGAGGAGACATTAGATGAATACCATTAAGATGGAGTAAGAAAAAAAAGAAAAGGAAATGGGGATGCGCTTTCTTAAATTACCTTTTTTTTGTGTGTGCTTGTGTGATGTTCAGTGCAAAAAAAATGTGTGTCTTTGCATTTTGCTCACCTCAACTGAATCAATGTGAGTACGTCTGCTTCACTTTGAAAAGCCTTCTCTACACCGGAGTAAACAAGATGAATTAAACAAGGGGGGCCGACGGTATACACTGTCTGATGTCGAATCTGTGCAGCACCACAGTACAGCTTCCCACATATTAAATTCAAGTGCATCAATGTTTAATCCCTCGTGTGCAAACATACAGAACAAGCAAACCTGAACTCAACGTGCACATGTTCAGATAAGGTAAAGCAGGAACTGGGCAAAAAAAATGCATAAAAACACACATATAGCAAGACACACACACACACACACCCACACGGTTGTTCAGAGTGTGGAACAAGCCTGTTGAGTGGCAGTTAGCACCTATTCGGCAGCCATGGCAACCGGCTCCACCGCGATAGATAGCGCAGCCAAGTGGGTCAGAGTCTGCGAGTGCGATAACCTTGTAAAGATCACCTTCGAGGCAAAATGCACGACACAAACGCACTCCACGCTTTCTCAGCGGGTAAATTTTTTTTTCTTCTTCTTTCAGAGAGCTGGATCTTTGTTCACCCAGATGGGTAAGTGTCCCAGCTACCGTTTGCCTGCAATTTTTCAGGAAAGGAAGAGACCGCTGAAAAACAGAGCTGTTATCTGGCCACTCAGCTGATGAACTAAACTGAAATGGACGTCTGATGCCGTTTCAAAGCTCCTTCAATTCAATGAAGTCCAGTTGGTATTCAGCTTACTTTCAGGTCGCTGCGGGGGGGGGCCGCTAACTGCCGAGGAGATAATTAATGAAAGCTTCGCGACGACTGAATCAATTTTTCTTAATGTCACAGCGTTTTGTTTGCCAAAATCTTTTCAGTCTGCTCTGGGTCGCCTTATTGTTTGTCGTTTTACTTTGAATTCTTCTTCGCTGGTGTGATGAGTTGACAGCTACACAACAACTAAAGCCCACCTCATTTTCACTCAGAAGAAGGAAGAAAAAAAAAACTTTGGCAATTAGTCAGCGGACGAATCGGATCTTTGCCTCGTCCAAGAACGGGTGGTTTTATTGTGTCACGTAGTCACAAAGCTGTTTGTATACTAAAGCCTCCATCCGACTAAGCCCTTTTATTCCTGTGACTCTCAGTGGGGGACTGCAACATAAATCAATAATGCACTCTTTCAAAATGAAAATAAAAACAGGCAGTGACCAAGCTCCGAGTCCCCCGTGATGCTAAAGCTCTCTGAGTGCCCGGCCAGTCAAATCAAATGTCCGCTAAGTTCCTCCACTACTGGGAAGCTTTTCAAGCATGAATATTTATCAAACTGGTTTGCCCTTAAAACCCTCCGAGGTTCAGCATGAGTAATAAATAGAAAGGCTGCATCATGAGCTGCCTTCTGAACTCTGACAACAGGCACAGCTTCATGACCGGGCTGCCAAAATGAGCCGAGGTGTAAAGTGATAAATTTGATTAATTGGCGTCACTGTGATTGAGAACCACGGCTTTCTAAATGTGCATTTTTTTTTAATACGGCATTTGAAATATTGCATTTATTTACATTTAAATCCAACCACTGTTATTGAGTGAAAACAAATCTTGCACAGAAGGCCAGGTGGGATTATCAACAGTACTTCTGTTTGCTAAAATGAGAGAATATTTTAAGAAACTCATTTATTGCTTTATTCAAATTCTGATCTTTATATATAATACGCTTACTCTGCAATTTAGGAGAATTCATCAGATGATGATATCACGGCTTTGCAAGCTTGAGATAGTTTAATTCACAACATGTGAGTTAAACTGGAGGCCCAACTGTGAAACACTCTTCTTCCACCATGCAGGCATCAGTCCATGACGCAGGTTCAATTCCCGTTTCTGGGACATTAACTGCATGTCCTCCTCTTCTTTCCCTTCCCTACTAATGACTAACTAATACTAATAATACCAAAAAACATTAAAACAAAGTCTGGTTTTATACCTTGGTTCAATAAGAGAGCGTCATTATTCACAGCACAACTACTGACATTCCTTCAAAGTAAGATAAAAAGATGGATTACAGTTTGCAAATGCACACAGGAACATCTTATCTGATGAAATTATAATTGATCATCAATGCAATTGGAGAAAAATGTGGGATTCTTGCGCCCTAAGAACGCCAGCACATCTATGTGGTTCGGAGGTGGCCGAATCATACTGTGTGGGAGTTTTGCTACAGGGGGGAACAGAGCACTTCACCAAAGAGATGGCATCATGGGGGAAGGACATTAAATGCAAATATATGAACAACATCTCAAGACTTCAGCTGGGAAGTTAAAGTCAAGGCCCAAATGTGGTTTACAAATAGACAATGACCCTGAGCATATCTTAAAATTAACAACAAGGTAGCTAAAGGCCCAAA
Organism: Poecilia reticulata; assembly: GCF_904066995.2. NCBI lineage: Eukaryota > Metazoa > Chordata > Actinopteri > Cyprinodontiformes > Poeciliidae > Poecilia > Poecilia reticulata. The sequence continues at coordinate 12,239,983 of NC_088845.1, forward strand.
AAGGACGTGGGTCCCAGTCACAAGTCAAATTAAAAAAATTATGTGGGAGCAAGATGGCCGACAAACTAGACTCCAGTTACACCAGTTCTAGAATAAATGCTGAGAAGCTTATAGAATGAAAGCTATGCAGTTGAAAAGATATTTTTTACCAAATACTAAAGATAGAGACGTAAACCACAAGCAATACACAACAATCTTTCTCAAATGATTCTTGCATTTAGGAAACTGGTCTATTTAGGCATCTGGTCTCAAAAATGATGCACCACTATTTCATACAAACTCATTAAACCACCACAGCTATGTGTTTTTAGTAGAACTCAGATGGAGGCAGCTGCACTTTCTTACATTCTTATCTTCCTATTTTTATGCAAAAGTCCCTGGATTGTTGCCACAAGAAGTAACTGTGGATAACCTAAAAAAAGATCAACAGGTTGCAAAAGGTTGCATCAATTCATATCCTTTACACACAATCTCATCACAGCACATTTTAGATGATATTTCATTCACCTTAGTTACTCTTCTTTAGCTTGATTATATTATCATAGTATTCAGTCCAGCTCTGGAAATGAGTGTCCAACTGCAAACAATCATATCCGGCCAAACGAGGAATCTGCCAACTCTACTGGAGTCACTTTGCTCACACAAAGCTAAACAAGGCAAAGACGCTTGCAAGGTCTCAACCGATGCACTCACACCCATCTAAATATGAACACAGCTGTGCAGTCAAAGTCACATAATACAATTTAGTAGAACAAGAGGCGGTGTGTAACTCACATTCAGCCTTGGCGCAGACCAAGCTGGCAGACGGGTAGCTGAATGAGCGCAAGATGGAGCCTATGGCCAGGCTCAGATCCTCGTTGCTGGGGTACAGAGTAACCGAGGCAAAGCGCAGGTAAGGCAGGCGGGGAGTTTCCTCTGGACCAATTTTTACATGAGGGATCTGGAGGAAGAATAATATTGACAGGGAATGATAACGCATAAGAAAGGCCAGGGGGGGAAAAAGTGATTTATGATTTATTCTGCAGAAACATGCAAGGTAAGGAAAAATATATAGAAAGAAGAAAAAGGTATGGAGAATAAAACAGTTTGAGGAAACGGAAGATAACTGGTGGAAGAACAATTTATTAAAAAGTAAATAAAAAAGAGAGAAACTGAACATGAAGATGCAGTTATGCCAATACCTACAACTAGGACTGAAAAACAAGACTTATGTTGGTACATATTTGCGCAGGTGACACACCTCTTTCTCCCCACATATGTGACTGACAGTAGAGCCGGAGGCGGGGCTGGAGGCTGGACCGATCACAGAGACGACGCCTTTGGGTAGAATCTGGCACACTGAACAGGGGAAAAAGGGAATAAAGTTGGATTTACAAGAACACATCTTGGCTCTGTGCTTTTTAGGACGGCTGCATCCAGCAGCAGCTGAAAAGTGTGAGCATGTCAGTTTCAGATTAATCATTTATTCTACTGAAGCAGCAAAAGATGTTTCAGTCTAATCGGGTTAACTTTATTAGAAATATTCCAAGGGCAAGAAGAGGATAACCAATCAGTTGTAGGGCATTAATGTGAAGACAGTAATTTTCATTGCTTTAATCATTTTTTAATCTTACTCTTGTTGCTGATTTACATTGTAAAGTGGCCATTACTGTGAGATTGCAGATACTGAAACTGTTGCAGATTAAAATCCATAGCAGATTCACATGTCAAAAGTGTAAAGATACATCCACTAACTCCCTCAATGAATAACATACTGTTAAAAAACATAAAATAAAAAAAGGAGGAAAATTAAGTTTCTTTAAAATTAAACATAATTTCTATTCATCAGATTTACCAAGAGAAACTGTCTGAGTGATGCTTTGAAACTGAGTAAGATTGACAAAACAAGTTTTACTCTAGGTTTAAATAGATATAAGTTCAGATAAAAGGTGCTCAATAAACTAACCAAGCAATGTGCTGCCCTGAACTTTCATCACCAAGAACCTTCAGGTTCCCTTGAGCTGTTTTCCTTTTCACTTAGGAGTAGTTACTGTTTATTCTTTTCTTGCCATTCTTGAGCTGCTGCTTCAGACTGAAAATGTAAAAAAAAAAAAAAAAACTATGACATCCACAGCAACCAGTAGACGTCCTTTAAAACTTCTAAATGAATTCATTCATAGCTGTACAGGTAGGTGTGACTGTTAGGGACTGCAAACGTAATTCAACTTTTTATTTCCTTCGGTTTCAATGAGCCAAGCAGCTCAACCACACGGACCAGCAGGAGCTCCAGAACACAGTGAAAATAAACCAATAAAGCATTAAAGGTATTATGCATTTTCCAGGCACATAGTGTCACTTTATAGCACAATCAAGTAACTGTTACCTTCATTTATTATGAAAACGGTGTATCACCCAAAATAAATTTGAGTTCACCGTTTGAAGCCTGGAAATTGGCTTCTGTTTCTTTAAGAAGCTCCTGCTCTTTCCGACACGCTGCGTCAGCACGCCATCGCAACAATGTTTCTCCATTAAGCCGTTTACAATCATTTCTAGAAGCATTGCACTGAGAAGTACTTTGTATAAAAAGTTCAGCAGGTAAACAGTTCCACCCGGTGTTTACTAATTGCTGCTGCCGCTAGTCTGGAGGAGCTGAGAGTGGCTGATATGGAGCAGCATGTTTTTTTTTATGACTTATCACATGAACAAACTTATTCACATGTGATTTTCATTACATTTCTCATTTAATGGAAACACAGCAATTGCAAAATTGTGGGGGGGGGGTTTACATTAGCACAAAACTGACAAAGTTTTGCACATGTTTGTAACAGAGACGCAGCTAGTGATTCATAGATGAGGGATGTCTATTTTCATTATTTGTGAATATAAACGCTGAAAATCAACCTAAGTTAAGTGGTTTGAAACCTCACAATGCTGGTCTCCTTCCAGTTTATGTTCACTCTCCTCAGATCCCAAAATACAGCAGCTTGTAATTCAGAAAAAAATATTAGTGTTAAAAACAGAGCACACAAACTACTAAGGATTCTGTGATGATTCAAATAAACTGAAAATATTTTTCCAATCTGCTCCTTTTCTCCACAAATGTCCAACCTGAACATTTAGGCTAAAATAAAAACTAAAATTCCAGCATCAGGCAGATAGGTATCCCCTACATACATATGCTTATTGCATGTTTTATGTGTAACTGTACCACTGTGACCTTGCTGGACAAATTGACTAGCTCCATATTTATCTAAAGATGCTATTTTTAAAGTGTAAACGAGGATTTATGGAAACACAGAAGCTAAATGCATGGGTTTATGACAGAATGGAACATTACAAGGAGGTTTGGAGGTTATTTCGGGTCTGTATTTCACAGAAATGAGTTTGATGACGGTCTAAATCTAGGAGAAGATGAGGCACTGGGGGGCAGGACCTGCTGAAAGACAATGAAACCTAAAGTGCTGGTGGCAGTCATTCACTTACTGCTCTTCGACTCAGAAGGGAGGAAAAACATGAGTTGCACATACTGGGATTTATTGATGATGAGCTTAATGCTCCTTCGATTGATTTTCTTGTTTTTCAGTTTGTATGTCTCACCAGCAGATTAAATTATTAAACATCGCCTAAAGTAAACTGACTAGAAAATCAGAGCTGGGATTTGTTCCAGAGAGATTTAAAACACTTTCGGTCTTACTTCTATAACTGAGAAAGAGTTTTGACTTGATCAGAATCACAGCTTGGTGAAATAACTTACAAAGCTACGTGAATTTTCAATAACTTTACGGATAAGATGCACTGACTTGCAGAAATATTCACACTCCTTGAAGTTTTTGAAGTTTTGTCATTACTACAAACTATAACACATTTCATTTGGATTTTAAAGCATAGACCAACATAAAGGAGGGCATATTAGTGAAGAAAAGGCAAAATGGCACCTGGTTTTCATAATTACCTGTAACAAAATGTAAATTGTAGTGTGTATTTGCAGTCAACATCCTCAGTAAATGTGTAATAACTTTTTCTGCAATTATATCATCCGACTTTCATTATACGTAAAAAGAGGTGTACAAAGAGGAAACTTCAGCATTCATTTTCGAGTCACTCCAAGGCAAGCATTTGGACTAAGGCCTGGACTTTGACTTCCACATAAATCTGCTTTGATAATTATTGCTTTTACGTGATACATGATATTTCATCCTCTGAATTGATGATGTTTTGGAAGCATCCAGTATTTTAAAAATAATTAAAACACAAAACAATGCATGTCTAATCAGGCCACCTTTTAGTGTGTCCATTTTTACTGATGAGATCTTCACTGTTCACACCAGATAATTACCCACAGAGGAGTCGGGTCACTTAACCGTCTGATTTGGCTATTCAAGAAGCTGCTTTTTTTTTTTCTCCAGTTGTTATTGCAGCTCATCCCAATTAGTCCTCAGTATCAGCAACTGTGAGTGTCAATGTGTACATGTGAGTATCTACTAAGTGCTTGTGAGTGCACAGGCTCCCTTTGTGGACATGCACGTGCATATCTGCAGAAAGATGAGCGCGTGTGTGTGCGTCCGTGCGTGTGTGTGTGTGTGTGTGTGTGTGCGTGCGTGCGTGGATGTGTGTTGCAGTCATCTGTAGCTGTAAGATGATGAGCTCCCTGATCCAGAGACTAGAAAATGCTGTGAGCAAATCAGCCTTTCAGAGTTTCTTCCTGCTCGTTGGTCAAGGACACACAGAGACGCACATGGCTGTATCTTAAGCAGGGCACATTATGAGCTGAACCCTTCTAAACATTGCTCTAGCAGCTTGAAGCGAGGTCGACGACCTATCAGAAAAGGAGCAGAGAGGCGGTGGTTCAGTTCTGCAGTATTTCCACAGCCTCTGCTGACAACTAAAGATTCTGCTCAGTGAGTTTTCATGAAGTGTTACGGTCCTGTTTTATGTTACTGCTGATCCGTTTTACTGTTTGATGATGTGTTTATTATTACGGCCCGCATGGTACACACTTCCAGCTGTTACTGGAGGGCACAGGTCTCCTGTTTTTAATGAGGCAGTCTTAGTGGCCCATTACTGGTCTCCAGTGACATGTAAACTAATAAGCAAAAGCCCCTTCTGGCTTCAAATCCCACAAAAGTGGTTGTGTGGTTGTGTTTTCTGCACATAAAAGGGTTGCTTTTCACACACACACACACACACACAAAAAAATTCTAATTATTCTTTTAAAGAGTTTAATCTTTTGGAAAGAAATGGTGCTATTTAACATACTTTTCTTTTGTCTGCAAGTCACTGGTATTATTAAATATAAATACGACTTATATAACACACTGAGATCCGTACCGGTCATTTTCTTTGTGCTAATGAGGCGCTGGGCTCTAAAGACTCGAATGTTTTCCTCTGGATTTTATCATTCTGTTGTAAGTCTGAGAATGAAAGTTGATCTAGAAGTCGTTTTTGAAGGGAAACATTTTCACTCACTGGTGTCAGTGGTGTCATACTGGGAGTCTTTTTGCAGCTCGTATATGTCCACCTCCACTCGGGCTTGCACTGAACCCTCTATCACGCTGTTGATGTTCTCCCTGGCCAGGGCCAGCGCCAGCCGCTCCCCGCGCCCACACACAGACTGGTCATCCAGAATGGCAGCTAGAGAATTGGAGAGAGAAAGACAGAAAGAAACGGAGAGTCAGGGACACCAGGGGAAGAAACATGGAGTGTAACGGTAAAGGGAATGTCAGGACAGAAACAAACAAATGAATCATAACAAGGAATAGAATATTTTCACAGCATAACAAGGTTGCTTCTTAATAGATCCCCACTTCCAGCCGCTAAAGGACTAGAGGGATTTTTGTATGCTGCTTTTAGGACATGAAAAGAAATCCAAAGAAAAAGAAACAACCTCATTTACTGCCTTCCAAATAGTCTTTTCTGAGGACACTTTATTCAGTGTCTTGAAAAGCATTTAATCTTTCAAGATTTTGCCATTGCAGCAACAAATTTCACCACAGTCTCAGGGTACATAGACTGAAACAAAGCAGAGACAAATGTTGAGTTTGAACAAATAAAGCTCTAAAAAAACGTGGTGTATATTTGCATTCAACCTTCTTTATTCTGATACCCTAAAATCTAGTGCAGCCAACTGTTTTCACGATCACATCATTTGTAATCAGAAGTAAACTGTGCATGATTTCAGAAAAACATGAGAACTTCTGTTTGTATTTTGCCACAAGCCATGTAATGGAGATAAATGTCCTCTGATTAGATGATTGGCCTGCATTCAAAATGCTATTTGTTCCAGAATATTACTAATGGACCTCTTCTTCTGCATGTGGTGAGAAATGAGAGGACAAGCTAATCATGCTGCGGGGAAGGTTTTATTTTTCAGCTAAGAGTTGACAGGGAGATGGAGAAGGGAGTAACAATAAGGTGACAAAGCATTTTAATTAAAAAAAAGAAAGTATTTTGAATAGAAGAATGGATTAAGCAAATTACCAGCCTATCCTGGAAGAACACCTGTCAGTTGTTCAAAAACTTTGAACAACTAAGACGTTCATTTTCCAACAGGATGACCATTCCAAACATCCAGCAGTGGTTTGTGTTAAAGCATATTCATGTTTTAGAATGACCTAGTCAAAGTCCAGACCCAAATCAAAATGAGCATATGTGGCAAGACTTAAAATTGTATGTTTAAAAATGTTTTCCATCTAGTCTGACTGAGCTTCAGCTGTTTTGCAGAGATTTATGGGCAAGAATGTCTGTGAAACCTTCTGAAAATGATTCCTGGCTGTAGCTGGCGGGTCTATAACATATTAACAGAGGGGAATAGAATACAAACATATACTTTTGAAATTTTTATTCATAAAAGGTTGAAGTTTGCCACATGTGCTTATGTTTTAAGAACTAATTATTAGTATTCAGATTCTTTCCTTCGTTCTTTTGATAACATTTTATGATGTGTTGCATGTTTAGTTGTTTTCCGTTTTTGCAGTGAAGTTAACCAGCTTGTGTGTAGCATCACAACAGACTATTCTCTGCTTCCTTTACTTCCTTGTTACTGGTCTCTGCAGCCGTTGTCCTACATGAGGTGTGTAACTCTTAGGGCTTCATTGATCTCCATTAAGTCCTTCGAACACCGGTCACTTTCTTTTTACGCATGGGCTTCATTCAGTCAAGCCCCGGAGACGGGGGGAAAAAAAGCAAAAACGTGTGAGCCGAGCAATATTTGCCATTCACAGAGGATTAGACAGTAAAGCCAGCTTCACACCAGCAGCATGGTGTGTGGGTTGTCTGTGCGTAATGTCATGATTTTCATTTTGGCTCCTCTGTTCAGAGATTACAGCACACACCGCAGCAGCATGTCGGCGTACAACACTCCTTAGGTTTGTTTAGTCATTGTCAGATTTTTGTGATTCTCTTTTATTCCTTCTGTGTTTTGCTCACCCAGTGGTTTGATCATTGTTCATAAAGAATCCCTTGGTTTTCTCAGTCTTGCTCATTAGTTTCACACACTTCAGGCATGTAACACAGCAGACTAATTGCCATGTTTTTATTTTTATTTTACCTGAACAATGAAACGAGTTGTTTTCAGTGCTAGTTTGCTTTAGCTAAAGGCGCTGTCCTCCCTGTCAATGCAGCTGCAGATGAGGATCCCCAACGCATTTCAAAAACTCTGAAAGCCTTTTTTTAGAATCACTTCTATAATAAAAGCACTTCACATTTCCAAAGAAAATTGCATCAGCCTGATAAATATGCTGCAATTTTCAGACAAAATGAACAGCAGTAGTGTAAATTCTGCTGAATAATCAGACAAAAGGCATTTCCGACATCGTGAAACTTGATTTGCTCAGACACAGTGGAAAACATTTCGGTGCTAATTGTTATAGGAGAATTATGAAGCCAGAACATTAACACAGAAGTGCTATTTATCTATTTAATGATGTAATCTTTCAGATTGCTCCAAGCAGCTGTTCATGAGCCAAATTAGCCTACTTCCACTGTGCATGACTGTCCATTAATGTGTGAGCTGCAGTTCAAATTAGTGCAGTGTTCAGACCAAAGTTATGAGTCTGACCTTGTCGGGTTTCTACTGCAAAATCTTACACACAGAATACTTGTTTAAACATGAAATGAGCACATTCAGCTGCTGTCAGATGAATGGAAAGTGGAGTTTAGATTGAAGACATTTGCAGCTTTGATAAATAGAGATGTACCAATCAGAGATTAGTTTGACTAATGTCTGATTTTGTTAAGCACTACTGATTTTGGATGGCATTTTTTTGAAAATAAGATAATTTTATTACCATCAACTCCAAGTTACAGAGTCGATTCTTTCTGGATCATTTCTAAAAATTAAAGAAGATATTTACTACTGTCTCAACCTTCATGTCTGAAAAGACAGCATCGGTCTGGTGCTGGATTGTTAAATCAATTATTGTAACTCTAAATGAACTTAAAGGAGCCTCATTTTCCAAATCAGTCAATCATTATTTAGAATAGAGATGAGATCGCATGATATGTGAGAGAGAAGTCAGAGTTACACCGCTCTGCAGAAAAACAAAGGCACTGTTAACACCACTGACATTTTCAGCTGCCTTGAGCATGTAGAGGTCGAGCTTAACTGAGATTTCTGAGGCCAGGAAACATTTCTGGATTCATGACACAAAATTAAACTGTAAAAGAACAAAATTAAGCAAAATTGCTTCAGAGCTTCTTGTTATTTGTGGAAACATTTTCCTTTGTTTAAAAGTAGCAGATTAAACAAAAAGGTGACATGAAGACTTGAAAAATGTTTTAAAATAGCTTCTTTTGGGCTTCTGTTTAAAACCCCACTAATATGTAAAATAGTTAACAGAGTCTTATTCCCTCAGTATGAACTTCCACACTGAGGGAAATTGTTTTATCAGGTAAAACCTTCAGAGCTTGGGTAACATTTATACAGATTTCAATGGGCCAATCACTGAGCAGAGTGATTCCAGAGTCAAATCTGACTATTTTGGTCATCAGGAAATGTTTGGTCCATTTGTGGTGAGAACAATCTTTTTTCATAAATTATTTGTCTGCAGCTGAACTCAGATCAAAGAGCTGATTTTCACAGGATTTGACCAGCTAAAATATGCATCTGTTGTCTATTATAACACAACCAACTTTTACATTTATATCACCTTGCAGTTGATTTGTTCAATCTAGACAAAGGGCAGGTTGTACATATGCACATATAAATGCAACTGTTTTAAAAAATAATAACCTTTTTTAGGAACACCTTTTCCATTTTATAAGTTGCCAGAGTTAAAGTTAGTTTCCTTCCCCAACCTTTTCTGTGCACTGCCATGCAGCTGTCTGAAAGAATGTTGCTACATATTTCCCAGCTTACAAGAAAAACAAATTCAGTATTTAGCTAATGGTTATTCTATAAATTTTCCAGACTCCATGTTAAATTTAAAATCATAAAATATGATTTATAAAAAAAACATTTTAGCTGTAATAACCAGTGTTTTGCTGTTTCAACAGCAGTAGCAGAAAAAACAACTTTTGTTTCTCTTCTTTAAATGAAGGTTATTTGATCCTGATTAGTTTTATTTTTACCGTGAAATCGTGGTATTTCCACTAAAGAATATCGACCTGTTTGTTTAAGATCCTCACCCACTCCAAGGTGAAACAACTGATTTGTGAATGAATGAAACAAATAGATGTAAAGTTTGTTCAGAAGCCTTTCGACCTGCGTAGCGTCTACTCACCCATGCGGACAGAGGAGAGCAGAGGGGCCTGACTGAGGGAGAGTGGTGGCATCGTGACTAGCAGGAAGGAGAGGAAGCGTATTGACAGCAGCAGTGCTGGCAGAGCCGGCATCTTCTACTGCTCCTCATGGAGAACGGTCTGCTGGGTGCCTGTACCAACACCTGTGGGATTGAAGAGCGTGTTAGTCGACACAAAGTCCCACTCTTCCTTTAAATTGTCATCATACAGCTTATCTCCACTTTGCACTGTCATATTCCGAGGTAGTGGGAGCACCTGCGCTTTCACAACCCATACAATGCACTTTCAAAGTCAGTTATGAAGATGTTTCTTGTCATATCGCACCAGCAGCCTGGTTCCCGTGCATACAGCTTGTCTAATAATAAAATACAGAACACAACTGTATTCACGTCTCCTGTGGAAAGTCGGTTGTTTAGACGTGACAGGATTCAGCCTACCAGAGGATCTCCGAAGGCTTTTCAAACAAAACATCACAACACACACACACACACACACACGTTCTGCGTATTCACTCACATTTGTGCATACGCAACACAAACAAACATGAAAACAGATCGACATACACGATAAGCAAGTACTAGAAACAGAATAATAAGTGTAAATACAAGAGCTCTGAGGATAGATGGCTGTACAGTACACAACACTCAACCGTATCCACCAACATGGCTACTATACCCTAACCTCGAGCTGCCAACTTCAAAACGACACACAAACACGCAAAGAAGAGCACAAAGGGAGTTCAGAGGATATCCAGTGGTGCTAAGCAACAGTCTCCAGGAATGACAAATCCTTGCTCTGACTGACAACATGACAAGGTTGTGTTGAAGAGTTGGAGAGAAGAAGAGACAGACGAAGACAGAGGAAATTGAGGGAGGGGTGTTTCTGAGCTTTAGCTGACAGACTCTTGAAAGGCTGCGTTCAGGACCTCTACTTGACCCGTGTTGTTGTAAACAGCAGTCAGCTGCTGACCCTGATGAGAGGATGTACCTTCACTCTCAGATAAATCAAACACACAGAAAATGTGGCTTCATGTTGACCTTTTGGATCCAACATCCCTCCACCATCCATCCTTGAGCTTGATGGCCACTTTCACTAGAAAATCCTTCATCTGTCATCTATCTAATCTTTGTTTGTCTACCCAAAAGGGGACACAACAAATATTAAGATGGTGCACTGATAAAATGAGACAAAAATGTAACTGTGTAACCAAGATGAAAGATGTTTTGTGACATCATTATGGGTACAACATGATGGTGAAAGTCCTCATAGAAGTCCAGACCTAAATCCATTGGAGAATCTATGGCAAGACTTGAAATGTACTGTTCAAAGAGTCTCTCTCTATCCATACTGTGTTAGCTTGAAAGGCAGCTTTATGTACTTTTCAGGCGCATAGTGCCATTTTATGGCAGTCAAGTAGCTATTTTACCTTCAGATGTTATGCAAATGCTGTACATATGAATAACTTGACAGGAAATTTGACATTGCAGTATAGCCGTATCAGACATCTTGAAACTCCGTCTCTCCAAGAACCTCCTACACTTTCCAGCACAGCCTTCAGTACATCAACACAACAATGCTTCTCCATGTTGCCCATTGATGTTGGTTACAATCATTCTAAGGAGTGACTTTTGTATGATAAGCTCAGCAGACTCGCAGTTCCACCAGGTGTTTGCTAATTGCTGCTGCCGCTAGTCTGGAGGAGCTGAGTGGAGGGAGTGCAGGAAAAGTGATGCGCTGTGGGTCGAGGAACTCGGCTGGCTGGGGACTGAAATTCCTAGGTGTAGCTTTGTGGAAATAAGCGGTGCTTTGTGAGAGCAAGCATTAAGGTACCTCCCAATGACTGCCATGGAAACTTTAAGGATTTTGTAGACTTCCAGGAATGAGTAAAAGCAACACTCTGAGTATGCTCTTGATGAGGGAGTTGCATAACAACATAATATGAACCTCAAAAAAGTCCAATTTGCATAATAACCCAACTTTAAATGATTATACAAAGAAGATATGGCAACAATGTCCCCTTTTAAGTAATTCTTGCGAATGATTCCAAAACACTTGAAGTTGTAATTACATCTAATCCTCTAATTGTTTTCAGCTACTTTCATTTTATTCATCTCATCCTCAACTTTCTAAACTTTTGTATGTCACCATTGTTTTAGAGAATGGTGGAAATATATCAGTATGCTCTGTTCAGATAAGATCAAAACTAAAACTTCTGGTTTAAATAATATTAAATAAAAAAAACAATTAATTAAAAGCATAATATGTGGCCTAGTCAGATTTCAGGTTTAAATTTAACTGAGAATCTGGTGCAACCTTTGAACAATGATGCTCACTTACAGTATTTGTGGAACCTGACAGAGTCTGAGCTGTTTTCAGTTTCTGGACATGAACATCAAAGCCCAGATGTGTCGAAGTCATTTTCATTTCAGGCCACATGAAGATCATGAATGTCATTAAAGAGCCAGTTGTGGCAACTACTTATTAATAAACAGCTTTCTTTCAGTATATTGTTTTTATGGGAATAGTGCCAAATTACATCAACGTAAAACGGTGTTAATTTGATTTGACTGACAAAACATTTAAACACACAAAAGTTTAAAGTTTTATTCATGTTGAGATTAGCGGGCAACATAAATATCTATGGTCGGCCAGATTTGGCCCGTGGGCCTTCAGTTTGACACGCGTCTCAGCTCCAAAGATTTGTAGCTATTTTCAAGGCAAAATATCCAACCTTCAATAGCAGCTGCTTCTTTCACTTTTAAAGATTCACATCATCTCCAACTCTTGCTGAACAGCGATGCTTAAACTCCACAGAAATCTATCGTTCGACTCCATCTTCTGCACCTCTGACGGGTCTCTCAAACGGTGACCAAAATGTGCACGTTTGTAATACTAATGAACACACCATCCAGTGCAGATGGCCATTCTCTCATTACGGCTTCCACGGCTCAGAGCGAACCGAGGCAGGGCTTATGTGGAGCCATCTGTATCTGTGACACAACATAGGATAGCAGGCGCACAGTGGGAGTCATTTGCGCTTTTATTGTAATCCATACATCTTTTTCATTTAACTCCAACGTGTTACTGTAAAGCCGCCAATAAAGGCAAATGAAAATCTTGTCGCCACATACGCAAAGCTGTCATCTCATTTGTGTTTGTTTATTATGGTTATGCAGTGGCTGCTTATTCAGACCGCACCACAAGATAACTGCTGTCACTTTGAAGACTCTTGCTGAAGTATTCTGTTTGCTTCCCATACCAGTGGTTTCTTTCTCAATTTGCTCCCCAACAAAGTGTGTGTGTGTGTGTGTGTGTGTGTGTGTGTGCGCGTGTCTTTGTTGTGCTCATACCTGGGTGTTTATTGCTGGGCATGCACGAGCCTGTGCTTGCCCACTGAGTGTGTGTGTGTGTGATGGGTTATTGATCGAGCGCCAGCTGAAGTGGTGGGCCCTCAGGTGCAGTCAATCAAAACAATGGGGAGCCTATCATGGGAGCACTGCATTTCGCAGGAGCCATCTGATTGGCTATTACCAGGAGGCAGATTGCCATGATGACGAATAAGATCCAAACTAAGGCTATGGCTTCATCAGCGACGGGATGGAATTGGTGCTATTTCATTGTTATTGAGAGGTATTGACAGCATTAGACAGAGAGGATTAGAGTATCTTTACTCCCAGGAGAGAAAGACAACGGGTGGAAGGTGGAAGGAGATAGAAACCTGTGAAAGAAGTCAGTAGGGGGAAAAAAAAAGACGAAGCAGAGGGAATGGGGTTGCGCCGATGAGGGAATAAAAGAACAAAATTGAATATAGAGAGAAGAGATTGGAAAGTGTCTGCAGAAAGAGACGCAGAGCCACAAAGAGACAGCAGTGGTGAAAAAGTACATTTACCCAGGGACTGAGAGAGGGGGAAATTTAAAGCACTTTCACTTCAGTTCGGTGCTTTTAATTACATGTCAATAAACAGCATTTTCGCCACAATTCAAAAGAAATTAGACATTTAATTCAGCTGCAAAAATCACACATCTTTTTAATTTATTTTCTATATTTCCCTGTGTTAGTTTCAAGTAATTAAAACAGCAGATTCTGTCTGCATCGTTCCGAACGTTATTTGCATTTCAAGCAACCGAAAGTCAGATTCTACCTCATCACTGCTCTTTGAAGCACAAATCGATTTACCTCCTTTTGCAAATAAAAGAGAGAAACACGATTGAAATCTAGGAAGCTCAAGAACTGAAGGTTTAAGAGCAAAAACAAAACCCATTGCATCGGGGAACAGAAGGAGGTGATCTGATCTTATGAGTCATGTTTTGTTTTACATCATGTGGAAGGCTGCGCTCGTGTTTACCTGGGAAAAAAAGAAAACGGGAGCGCAGTGCATCGTAGGAAGGAGGCAAGCCTGTGGAAGTAGTAACGTCTGAACATTTTTCTGCAGAGAGGTCTTATGCCTCGACGTTCATGGGGAATTTTACTCTGGCATTAACTTGAGAAAGTACACATACGCCTGAAACCACAAATAAATATCTACATTTTTATTCAACCTCCCTGGGCCAATACTTTCCAAACCAACTTTTGCTAAAAAGTAAAAAAAAGAAAAAAAGCAATAAGTCTTTTGGGGTTTGTCTCTACCAGCTTTGAATATCAGGATAATTGTTTCCCCCCCTATTTTCTTTGTAAATAGCTCAAGCCCAGTCATTAGACAGAGAACAGCAACAAACCCAAGCCCAGCACAGACTTGGATTTGGGTCCAGACTTTGACTGGGTTGTTCAAACACATGAATATGATTTGATCAACACTGCTGCGTCGTAACTCTGCCTCTGTGTTTTGGATGCTTTCACAGAGTCTGACATCTTTTGGAGTTTCCAACACATTTTCTTCAAGCATTGTCTAGTATTTAGCCCCAACAAACTTTCATGTCTCTTCTAAAGAAAACCACCCTGAACTATACAGCCATCACCACTGTACTTCCAGGTGGATGTTTTTGTGATGTACAGTTCTCTAAAATGTGTGCAAAAAAGATTTAACGTTGACCTCCTGCGAAGAGAGAATCCTCTTCCTCGTGTGTGACTTGTAGTTATCCTGTCAACAGATTACTTCTGAGCCGTCTCCTTTCCATAGTAAATAAATAGTTGTGCTGTGATCTTACCATTTAAAGATGATGGATTGAACAGTGCTGCTTTAGACATTAAAAGCTTGAGATATTGTTTTATAGCCAAACCCTGCTTTCAACATCGCCATAAATTCAGCCCCTCAGCGTTCTCTTTAACAACGTAAATCCATGCAGTGCCATTACTTAAATGTTCTGCAACACTTTTAAAAGTTGTAAAGTACGCTGCTGTCGAAGTGAAGAGAGGGAGGCTACTACAGCATTAGACAGGTGGCTTTAATGTTGTGGCTAGCATTGTGATGGTTGACACTCCACCAGCATATTACTGTTGTTATTACAGTTATTATCACAATTTTCTGAGGTCACCGGGTGTTCCTGCTTTTATTAGCAATTTGGTGTGGATTAACCAGGATGAAGCTTTTTTCCTCAACAATCTGAGGCCGAGCGGTCACGGCAGGGGCCGGAGAGCCAGGATCACCGGTTTTAATTGTTTAACAAAACTGGAAAAGCTACATAAAACATGTCCACATGCAAAAAAAGAAAAAAAAGAAAAGAAAATCCAAAGCAAAGTTAGTCTTAGAATTGATTATTGTCTTAGGAATGTTTTACCAGGTTCCTATGGATCCCCCTTTGATAGATCTGGCCATGAAATTCTAGGCAATTCTGAGCACTTCTTCCATCACTGCAGATGAGCGAAAGAAAATAAGGAGCTGAAAAGTCCCAGAATGAGGTGGGGGAATTGAGAGAGCCAGATAGAGTCGAAACGAAGTCGAGCACAAATGGTGAGACACTATTGCCGTGTTCAATTTGCTAGGACTGTGTATCTGGCTGGCATACAAGCGCTGTTGTGGCGGCGGTACACGGCTGAGTCCCTGTCGCTGTCGGGTGTCAGTCTGCGGGGAGCTGGAGCAGCAAGAGGCCCGACCAGACTTGTCTGAGCTGCACAGAAGAAGAAAAAACTGGTTCCTAGCCTCCCCCGTTTTCTTTCATTCTGCACCCTGCTGCATGTCACCCTATGCACTGGCACCACGGAGACACACAGAGAAGCTTAACACATAAATATTCTGATGTGCCCGGCCGTGTGTGTGTGTGGGTGCCTGCACATTTGTGTGCAGAACAGAGTGTATGAAAAGGGACATTCAGGCACTGTAGCTGTTTGGTGTGTGCATTCATCTTGAAGCATATTTGTGTGTTTACTGATTTGCCTGTGTGCGTGTGTGTGTGTGTATGTGTGTATGTGTGTGTGTGCGTACTCGAGAGTTGGCAGCTTGCTCCGTGTCTGTTGTGTCTATTATGAAAAAGAAAGCCGTAAAATCTGAAATCTTAATTACCTAAAGGGGAGCGTGTGGGGAGGAAGGGGTGGGTGGCTGGTTCATGATGTTGGGAGGGTTACATTGGAGGCAGGAAAAGGAAGGAATGCCATCTCCCCAATGACCCCCAGGGCAGACGGAGAGAGGATGAAGAGAGACGGAGGCAGAGGAAGTGGGATGAGCCGGGGAGGAGCAGAAAATAAAACTCAGATGGAGAAAAGAAGCTTCAGGCTATATAAGGGGAAAAAAAAAAATCTTTTTGTTTTCCGCCCCTCCTCCCTTATTGTATGAAACAAAGAAATCTAACAGTTATCATAATGGAAGGATGAATCATTTCTATAATTGAATTTGTAAGTGGAACAGCTTCAGTGGCTTTGGGTTTCAGGAGACTGTATGGAGCGACCATCGGGGGAACACAAGCGTTATTTTGCTCATTCTCACAATTAACCGGCCCTGCTGAGTACAGAGCGGCACTGCAGCAGAAAGCACGGCCGCCGTCCCTGAATGAGTCTGGTTAAGTCATTTTGGAGCATTTGTTAGCCTTCCCCAGACAGTATTGATGAGCTGGGAGGTCGGCCCGAGTGTGTAAGTATGTTTGTGCTCATGCAGTGGAAAAATTCAACTCTCCCCCTCCTTTGACTCCTGACATTTGGCTACTTGAGAGGATTAAGCTTTTGCTGCTTTGTGTCTGCTTCTAATATCAAAAGAGCCGCAAATATTTTCGCTCATTTTGACTCAGCATTTTGAGTCTGCAGTCATTTGGGTTCCTTTATTCCCTTTTCTCATCGTCTCTGACTTACTTTCCTGCTCCAACCCTATTGCTTTCTGTGTTTTCCACCTTATCTGCATGTTCCGTTTTATTCTTCAGCTGTTCAGTTTGATACAGGCATCTTAGAAAGTCAAGACTTTATGGTGAAGCCTTGCATTTTTGAGAAATATCGGAACCTGTAAGCAGGTACCCAAATTTTTAATTTCTGCTCTCGACATTTCTGACCTTACCAGAAAATGTTTGAGAAAGGTCTATTTCATTTTAGGCTTCATAAAGTGACTATCCGAAATATTCAGACTTTCCTTAATGTATGTACAGAGGACTTTATGAGATGAGGTGCGAAAATCTGTCAACATTTTTTCTCAATACATCTCTGAAAATATACTGCTCAAAAAAATAAAGGGAACACTTAAGTGTTCCCTTTATTTTTTTGAGCAGTGTATTTTTGGTTTATAGACAAAATTGAAAGACATTTGGTTTAATATTGAACGTTTTTTATTGATCTCCAGAATTGATCTCAGAAGTTTGAGTTTTCTAAATGTAGACTTGTTTTAGTCAAGAAAGGGTCCCACAAAGAAAATCTTGACTTATGCCTTTCTAGTTAAGCATCTGGCAAGATTACCATATGTGCATACAATTTATAATATCTGGCTTTAACAACACATTATTGGGTTTTTGTGTTATTTAATGTACAGTCATCTTTCTTATCCAAATTAAACAGTTTTCTTTATCTGCCTCTACAACATTTTGCAAGCAGGTGTGTCCTCTCTCTGTAAATCTGTTTGGATAATTTTAATTCTTGCTGCATAACTGACATTTATCACATGGCAACAAAGCTGAACTTTAACTCTGATGATATCGCAGACATGTCTTGGTGTCAGGAAACAAACGGCCGAGCCGGACCGGTTTTAGCGACTTAAAATGCATGTTCTCATTTACATATTTACGCATATTTTTAACATTATTCCCAGTTTCTTTTGCCCACAAATAGAAACATACAGAGTATATTCTATACATTGATGTTCCACAGCTTTAGAAATGGAAAAAACATGAAATTATATCACAATGTTACGTCAAATGAAGCAGTCACTGAGTTTTGGTTTAAAGTTTCTCACATTTTTGCAGACTATTTTGCAGATATTTTAAATATTAAGTCAGAGTTTTAATTTTTAGACCAGTTTATATTTGTTGGATCTAAAACTAGACAAAATATATTACTTGAAATCATCACTATGAATAAACATTTTAGTTTTCCCAGTTTGAACAAAGTCTATAGGCATCAGTTCTATCGCTCTGAGTGTAAATCAGCTCAAAGCCTTTAGAGAAATCATTTCCAGTATCATAATCTTTCCATCAACTCTGTCCTGATGAAGAAAAGCATCCCACCAGCATGATGCTGCCACCACCATGTTTAATAATAAAGATAATGTGGGCATCACACAGTGTTCATTCTCTTGGATTTTAATTAGAGACAATGTTTTCACTTCAGATAAACACAACAGTTTAAAATTATCCCAATGTAAAGAAAAGGACAATAAATAAATAAAACATAAAATGTTTAAATAAAACAAAAGTGCCAGAAAATTGTCTGGATCCTCCAAATATCCTTAAAATAAAGAAAACACTGAATAAAATGCGACTACCATGAAGGGAGACGGGAACAGATCATATTTAATACAAACACAATTAAACAAACCTGCTTCAATATTTGCTTTTTATACTGAGAAAATAAAAACCCAGATAAAAGAAAAAGACACAGTTTAATACAAGTTTTAAAAAAAATCTTTATTTCGGATAATATTATTACAGGCAATTGAAGAGATATATTTTAATAACCTCTAATGTGTCTAATGATATTGCTCAGGAGCTTCAGCAATATCTAAAGAAATGTTAAAAACTCTGCTTAGTGATGACTAAAAGCATAATTTTAAGATTTCAGACATTTATTTCAAAATTATTATTTTTCTTTCTCCTAACAAGCTCATGCAGAGCCAGAGCAATCACTATGATTTTATTCTCCATTAGCCATGGATTCCCACTGGACTTCAAGCCTCCAGCGAAACTTCGGCAAAAAGGAGACTGTGACGCTACCAGGCAGGTGGTCATAATGTAATGCCTGATCAGTGGAAAACCTCAAATACTAATCCCTCAATTTATATTTTCCTTGTGATTAATTTGGCAAAACAAAAAAAGGGGACAGTGCAAATGAGAATGAATAGGAATAACTGTGAAGAGCAAATCTAATATTGTGACAGCTTTGCTTTCTGCAAATGATTAATTAACATTCTTAGATTCATAATTAAGCAAACAAGCCCAAAACAGCAATATTTGCTTGCTTGAGCTACTCAAATATAATTTTCCTCAGAGGGAAAATGCTACGAAGACAAATGGAAAGATGTCACCTTGGTGGCTGAAAATGGCATCAAGTTTCTGTTTTTTTTTTGTTTTTTTTTATCACTTTGTTTCCTGAACAATTTCTTGATGATTAGTCTTCCCTCCAGACTAATCAAGAATCAAGAAGCTCTCTGTATGTTTTCTCAGTTCCTCTGACTTGTCCTCGCTCAGCAGGGCTGCATTCACTTTGAAGTCTCACTCTCACCTCCTTCCTCCCTCTCCGCTTTGTCTCCTCTTCTTCAGCCTCTATCCGTTCTGACTTTACTTCAGGAACACTGTATAGCCCTGTCTCTTCGCTGACCTCTCTCTTCTCTCTCAGGATCTTCGCTCTCAGCGCTCTCTTCAATCTCGACAGCCCACTTTCTCCGCCACAGCCCCCCCCCACCGCCACCTCGCCGTCCGCCCCCTCTGTTCATTGAACATGGATAAATTCTGCCCAGTATTCTCCTTGACAAAGAGGCCCTCAGTCTGTGACACAGGCTGCTCGGGGAACCACCGTTCTCCTGCGACACTGTCACATCTGACCACGTCAGGCTCAAACGTACACACCAGCTCCAACAATCTGCATGAGCTCTCCAAGAAGCAGCAAAGAACATTGTCTGTGTGTGTGTGTGTGTGTGTGCTGGTATGCAAGCAGGCCGTTTTGTTTTCTCAAAGTCTCCGCATCCCGGTGCACGGCTGCGTGTGATTTGTTTGAACATGCCAGCAGCGAGTTTGCATTTCAGCCTTGCTGCATGCATATGTACCACCCGCTGTTCAGGCAGTAAGTGTGTGTGAGTGGAGCGGAGGTGGAGCATGGCTCTCGGTTTATTCCTTTCCCCGGGAACTGTTTAAAAAAGGAGAGCTGTTTATCGTCTGTGGCTGTCGATGCACTTGTTGCAGCTGCGGCTGACGTCAGCGCAGCAGTTTAATCACAATTAGGAGGCCATCCTTGAACTCGTTCGCCTCGCGGCTTGATTGGAGATTGAAAATTTGCGATCTGAACAAAGCCTTGGAAATGCAGCAGTGACATTATTACACACGGCACTGGAAAGAGAGCAATGTCTGAGCAGGAATGGAGGGTTGTCAGTAAGAATCAGTGTTTCACATGAACGCTACTCCAGATACATCCCTTTCTTATTTAAGTACTAAATGAATGGTAAACTTGGTTCTGATATTAATGAGGTAATTAGGCACTGAAGATTAAAAATACGCAGATTAAATTTTTAATCATTGAGCTTTATTCATGTTCAAGGATAATATCCTAATGAATAAAGCCAATACTTAAAAAATTTTCCTCAATTTACTTTTAAGCATCTATTTTAGTTTGAGAGAAAAAAAAACGAATTTACTTTTTTATTGAGATAATTACTTGCCTATCTTCAAACACTTTCCTAAAGCTGCTAATATTTAAGGACATCTTACATTTACTGTGGTGACATTAAACAGTGTTATATTTCAGAGTAAATTTCTGCTGTGAAGTCCAAACTCAGGACACAGTTCAACAATTTCTTGTCGAAAATGCCAATACAGAAGTTTATTTTATTTCCTCTTGCTGTGGAAAAAATGAATGCTTTTCCTCCGTCACTTCTAGCCTAGCAGTAAAAACAGAAGGCCTGTGCCTTGATCATTAAAGCTGCAATGATCCATGTGAGGTTCTGTTTGTACCATGTGTGCGTGTCGTCCCATCCAGACGCCATTAAGCACAAATAAAGCAACTGATTTTTATAGCTTTATTTGAACCGTCTTTCTTTGATAAACTTACCCATAAATATAGGACAATAAACAGAGTAGACTGACCTCAAATTACCTATGAAGCGGCAAAAAATTATTTAAGGAGTACGTAATTATTTTTGAGAAAAAGGATTTCAATTCTAATATGCCACTTTTCCGTCCAAGTATTTCCTTCTGTTTTTGCAATTAGACCCCAGAAACAAAATAGGTTTCTGTACACTGCAGCTTTTGTGGGAATCCAGGTGGGTCCAAAAGCTGCATGTGAAAACAACGTAAAAAGAGAAGCAAACGGATGTTAAAAACTGGCAGAGCTCAACAGCAAAGTTCTGTACGCCAAAGCAGATCGATGATGACAATGTGGATGTAAAAAAAGCTATGGTGAATTTTAAGTCATTTCAGGAGGTTTCCTTCATAAAAGTTTGATAAACAAATGTGATTTAGTTCATCTGAGAGTTGGGAATGTAAGATTTCTTAAGAGATAAAGTATTAAAATGAACTAGTTCTAATAGGCATGAGCAGAGTATGAATTTGTTCTTGTGAAAGCTGAATATTGCCACCATTTTAGAAGGTTTCACTAAAAACTTCAGAGGCATAATGCATAAAAAAAACTAGACGAATCAAATAAAGGAACAAGAACAAAACTATCACTTTTTTTAAGTTTTAGTATGACTAATACACGTCTAGTATTCTAGAGAAACCAAAGCACTTGAAAATCAGTTATGAGTTAGAAATTCAGTTATGATTATTTTAATTTTAGACAGACCCCCTGCCTCTGCAGACAGGGGAGACAACTGTTCAACATCGAGTGCAGCGTAATCAAGCAAACAAAATACACTCTGATTGAAATTATCAGCATGGTTCATTCCGCTGAGTGGTACGCACACAGTAAGATGTTTGGATGCAATCTTTTTATTTAACCTTTGCACCACGGCAACCTGCAGGCGCTCAGCTGACTTCAGCACACCTGTAGAGCCGGAGAACTTAGCGTGCAAACCAGGAGAGACGGTCTTTTCTTAAAAAGTAGACAAAGTCTTGGTGAAACATCTGAGATGCAGGAGGGGAAACAAACATAAAAGCTCTCTCCTCTGTATGGTTCAGTGTTGTAACTCTATTAGGTCTGGGGAAAATATTTTTGAATAACTTGAACTCTTTAGTCTGAGAAAAAACAGCAATGACCTCAGGAAACAAAACCTGAATGCCAGAAAAAAATAAAAAATGTTCCTTCAAGTACATAAATATCCCTCATCCAGATAGTTGGTTGCCATCTGGGCTGGTTGGTGCGACAAACACACAAACTATAATTCTGCAGCACATATGAGCTCCATTAATCCTGTACTTGTAGGTCTGTGAGTTCGAAGTCTAACACTAAAAACTTTTCGTTAAATGCCTAGTAGTTCAGTTAATGGGAACATAAATGATCGACATCCTATCGGCAGAGAGAACACGTAAACTCCACAAAGGAAAGCGATATCTGATATTTAAAGCCACGACTTTGTTACTGTGAGCAACTTGATCCACTGTGAAACTCCACATTATAATGATTTACAGCTATTTGGTAAAACCAGAACCAAAAAAAAAAAAACAAGTGCAGGACATCCAATGTAGATAGAGGTTTAAACTCGGTCCAGATAGAGGACTGATATACATCTATATATCAATTTATGAAAGTACTCAAACAAACTAATAGAGTTGACTGTAAGTGGATGTACTATATGCTGTTAAGCATGGAGAAAGGGAAAAGATTAATGTATAAGATATCATAATAGTTATTGGGCGAGAAACAGCAGAAACCCTGGACAGGTCACCTCCAATCCATCACAGGGCAGCGCAGAGAAACACAGGAGGCAACTATTTATACACCTGAGGGCAATTTAGAGAAATCAGTTAAAGGAAAATGCTTGTCCCTGGCCTGGGAGAGGAAGCTAAAGTACCTGGAGAAATGCCAAATATGCACCGGAGGAAAATACAGCTGAAACCACCTCGTTGCATAAAACAACACTTCATTTTTTTTTTCTCCGTCTGACATTAATTAAGACTAAACTTCCCCTATTTTAAACCAGTTAGGATTACTGAAATTATTTCTATTTCCCAGCTTATCTATGTTTTTCAAATGAAGAAGTTGACATACTTCTCTCTCAATATTTGGTAGAACAACCTTGCAAGCTGAAGGATTTCAGTCAAAGATTGTGTGATACGCATCGTTCTGCGAGCTTCCCTTAATGGTTTACTTGTATTTTGGCCTATTCCTCCTGTCTAGCAAAGCTGAATACGGTTTGTGAGCCATCTTTCTTCCAATCAGTTTCATCTCTTTCTACAATGTTTCCACAGAACTAAAGTCACAGCTCAGGGAAAACCATTCCTGAACATTAAAACAATTTGCAACTCATTTGGTGGTATGGTTACGGTCATGGTCCAGCTGGAAAACCTATTTGTGTCCAAGATTTTACTTAGTGATGTCAGAAGATATTGTGTCATCTGTTGTGTCAAGACGGCCAATCCCTTCAGCAGGAAGGAGTTCTCAACCTTGTAAGCTGTTCCCTTTTGCAAATGCAATAATGCTCATCATAGACAAACACTTCAACTTTAGTTTCATAAAGGTTTAATCTCTACTAAACTTTAATCTGGCCTTTTTTGTTTCTTTTGGAGCAATGGCTTCTTCCTCTGAGTGGCCTTTCAGCCCATGTTGGTACAGAATTAGTTTTACTGTAAATAATGATTTTCTCGTCAGATTCGGTCAACATCTTTACGAGCCGTTTTGCTTATTCTCTAGGGTTGGGAGCACGTTTCTGTGGAGCATTCGTGTTCTAACCGTGGATGTGCGAGTTCTCCCCAAGTTCTCCACAATTAAGCAAGAGCATTTGGTTAATTAGCCATAAAACTGTAATTAGGTTTTAGTAGAGTGCATGGCAGTTTTTACACTGTTTATGGTTCCTATTCATAAACTCATGACTTGTCAGGGGTGTAACCTACATTAAACTTATTGATGAATCCTCCTGAGACCCTACAAGAACTACTACTGGATGAAACCGGGCTTAAAATTGCAAGTACATTTTTGTGTTTATGTAGACTAAAGTTAAAATGCAAAGTTAAAATGATGTGTGGTTCTAATTTAGATGTAAATTAGCATTGACAGAGCCTACTTTTATACAATGCATGCCTTATGATTTAAATTTTCTGTAACTTTTAGCAGTTTTTTTGCTCTTTTGTAGTCTTTCCCTTTCTCCTAACAAGCTCATGCAGAGCCAGCCAACTGAAAAGCGGGGCTGTCTCACTGAATCGCTTTTCCAGAGTTTTATTCTGATTGTTTTGTGCTTTTTCTGCTTCCTTAAAGTCTTTTCTCCTGTGCGAGTATAGTTGTTTTGTGTCTTCTTTGAGATTTCTGCACGCCCACAGAGAAATCTGCATGCCACATAGTTCTGATTCAGCTCAACTCGAACTGATGCAGTGTCACCAGGGTTTCCTCGCATTAGCATCTGCTCTCAGGATTTTCATCACTTCTATCGCCATTCAGCAAAGGAAATTTCATTAAATTATGGGAAGCGTTTCACAGACAGAAGTTGTGTTTGTTTGATCGTTCAAAGCCCAGACACACAAACATTTGTACGGCTGCCTGGAGAATTTAGTTTTTTCGAATGAGAACCCATTTACAGCGAACATGAAATGGAAAACGGAAGCAGCCCGGCGACATGCGGTGAGACCGACAAAGGTCTGCGAGTTTGCCTTTGCACCACAACAGTTCTGTGATGAACTGATGAACCGCATCCACACAGCTCTCCCACTTGGACACCCACGCGCCACACTCGCACACAAATACACACACACTCACAGAAAGCAGATAAACAGAGATTCACACAAACATTTCCAACATATTTGCCTTCATGCACACATAAACACAAACACGTATACACCGGGTGGGGATTAAATGACTCAGATGGCATTTGTTCTTTATGTGTCTCTCCACCCTTTCCTCTCTCTCTCGCTCTCTCTCTCTCTCATTGTCAGGTTTTGCTGCCGTGGCAACAGAGTTAAAGATGAGAGGAGGAGGAAGAAGTGGGAGTAGGGAGGAGTGTGAGGGAGACGGAGAGGAGCTGGTGATGGAACAGGTAAAAGAGAGATCAGAAAGTCAGAACCCGCTGCTTGTGTGAAGTGGAAAGTGGAGCTGTGTCACTGCAGCAGTTGTTGCCCATATATGTGTGGTTTGTTTTTTTATCTTCTAATGAGAGACAGAAACAAAAAAGAGTGTGTGTTTTTGCAGTGTTGCCTGGATCAATTGCTGCTCAATGCACCTGATTTCAAAGTGTGTGTGCTGCATGATTGCAACAGATCTCCATCTCAGTTGAATAGAATACCAAAAGTGCTATTTATTTCAGAAATTCAATTGTTCAGTTCAATTTTGCTGGTATATTTCAAACGGGTAACGAGTAATGATTTTTTTTTTCTAATTACCAACAAAAGATTTTAGTACAAAAAAATGTGAGAAAGCCCACAAAGCAGCTACTGACAACCTACAGAACGAGCCGTTATCAAGTATATTAAAGGAAAATTAAGTGGAAGGAAACATGAGTAGTAAAAAAAATGATGGGCTACCAACTGACACGCTGCTATCTTGAGTATAAAATAGGGCAATGCTGGAGTTTGGGGATGAAATACCAAACACAGATGTGTCCAGGATGTTAAATACAATTGTTGCGCTATTTATGTCAGGCCACTGCTGAACCAGATGGATCAATGGAAACATATTTCCTGGACCAAGGATTAAAAGGGTTGGACTGTTGCTCAGGTCCAAAAGTCACTTTTGTCAGATCAAAGTAAATTCTGCATTTCATGAGGAAATCAAATACCTGGAGTATGGAGGAAAAATGGAAAGGTACAGAGTCCAAGTTACTTGAGACCCAGTGGGAAGTTTCCACAGTCAGTGATGATTTGAGGAGTTGTGTCATCTGCTGTTGTTGGTCTACTGTGTTTATCAAGTCCAAAGTCACAGCAGCTGTTTTTAGCCTCTCGGATCTGCAAGTGGGGCAAAACATGGAGCATGGGACATGCGCACAAAGCCTCCAAAACGAGCTTAGCGGCATTCACAACGAGAAAACAACAAAAGTGAGCAACAGAGCAGTTTTGTATGGAGTGCGTGACGTTTGGGGTTGTAGGTCAGGTTAGAGGTTGGGCTAACCACTGAGCATTTTCACAAAAGATGCGTTTTCGCTTTCCACGTGAATATGGAGGGCAAACTCTTTTCAATTCTCTGGAGCATGTTTAAGAATAGTTTTTAAATGTGTGAATGCAATTTTTCCCATTGAAAACAAAACTAAAAAATATATATTAAAGCATCCCAGGCCTCCTGAACAGAGTCACAGGTTGATCGCCTCCATGTCACTCCTCTGTGATGCAGTAGTTCATGTAAATAGAGCCCAAACTACATTAGATCAATATTTCGGGGTCAGAAATACAATTTTTTAATTTAATTGTGCAATTTTCAACCTTCCTAAAATATTCTGGGTTTTATTTTCAATCAGTTACAGTCATTAAAATGAGAAGAAATAAACATTTGAAATGTGTTAGTATCTTAATGAGTGATTTAAGTTTTCCAATGATATTCAAATTCACCTCCCTCTAATTTGGGATCAGTTGTACTTCTTTTTTGTTAACATGGGGTCGGTAGAAGAGAAAAAAATAAAGAAAAAACAAATGCAGGGAAAAAGGGAGCAAGTGAGCGTCTTCAGCATTTTTGTCTCTTTAGCTTACATGTGGGGCTTCTGGTTTGTGTTTTCATCTGTACTAATTTGCTCCGCAGAAAGCATCATGCTCAAATCTGGTTTGTTTTCAGCTGCTCCGGGCGAGAGACAAATTCTCTCCGACTTGCACTCTTCTGACTCGCCTCAACAACTGCAAAGAATTCACTTGCATCAACGCAAAATAACATTTTAGTTAAAAAAAAAAAAGTAGGGCAAACCAATGTTCTAATTCAGAAAAAGAATGGATGTGCTTCCTTACAGAGATGAATATTACATGCAATATCTTTCATCATGTCTTTAGACTATTACTACTGAGTATGATTAAATAGATATTACAAAGAAAGCAGAGAGATTTTCTTTCCATGGAG
Source organism: Poecilia reticulata (assembly GCF_904066995.2). Taxonomy (NCBI): domain Eukaryota; kingdom Metazoa; phylum Chordata; class Actinopteri; order Cyprinodontiformes; family Poeciliidae; genus Poecilia; species Poecilia reticulata. Next base: position 12,267,092 of record NC_088845.1, read on the forward strand.
GAAAAGAGAAATGGTGCAAGAATTTGGGGGAGAAAAAAAAGTGTGTTTTATTGTTACTGCAGAATTTCAGATGGACAGTTAGGTACAGTAATGGAATCCTCCAAGAAAAGGTCCATCTGTAACACTGGAGCAATCGCTGAAAAAAAATTTTTTTATCAGTGATTGCAACGCCAACATTTAGAGCCATTTGAGAAATGTAAAAAAACGTTTAAACTTCCTACCTCAATCAAAACTTTTTTCCCCATCATACTTTCTTAATAACCTGCTAAACATTGTAATTAAACACCAGATAGTTCCTACAGAATTTAATTGGGTTTTTTAATGGCAAATGTGCAGGGTTCTCTACTGTGAGCCTCCTATGGAAGATGGATGAATATTGGACAGACAATTAAACCTGCAAACACAAATATTCCCCAGACTTATCCAGATGTGGAATATACCCAAATAAAACTCTGTATTTTTTTTACAGACTAAGAACCCTAAACGTGATCATCTTGCCTCATCTTACTACACACTTCCCTGTTTGAAAGGCTGCCTTGGGATAAAGACATGAAAAATACATTCTTAGTTTTGACTCTGTTGCTAAAATAGCTGAGAGCTGTTCTTTGTTGCAGCTGCCAGATGGTGAATGTAAGCCATGAATAATGCCATGCAAGTCTAGAAGCCGCCGATCTGTGTTGACTCACAGGCAATCCAAAGTCTGAGTATTTGTAGGTATTAGTGGACTTGGCCTTCATGTTCTTATTGTGTCAGCATAACCTTATAACCAAATACGGTATCCGGAAACGGGGAAAAAATAAAAAATAAATACTTGCAATAATGCAAAAAAATTAGCGTTTTATATTGTGCACATGCACAGCTGTGGTTACAGATAAAAGAGGAAAAATTGCGAGTGGCTGCCTGGTGGCTGTATTAGATTAAATAACGGAGCACATTTTTAAGGGCAATTTCATTAAAGAAGAAAAAAGAACAGAACCATCAATTTATAAAAGGTCACAGAAGTGACAGTATAAAACAATAAAGCCCCAAGGGATCTTTTTTTCCATTTGGTCTTATGTTGGAGAAAAACATGGCAATGAATTGAGCTTGTGACCTTGGTTGATGTCACTCCCTTTGTTTTGTCTTTTGTACTTCATTCAAAACCAAGCACACATGCCGGCGATTCCAGGGTTATGCAAGATATTAGATTTTACACTGCTTCTTAAATCTGACTTTACAAGCCTCTAAACCTATAAATACATGTACATTTATAGGTGTAATCCTCAAAATCCTTCCTAAGGCGAATGAAAACCAGAAGTTCCCAATTTTGCTGCAACTGTATTCAAATTGGAAGTTTAATTTACGGGTATTTATGTTATGCAAATTGCCTGAAGACGGTGTGTGCAATTCTTATTGATATTAGCCGTACTGAGCTGTTCAAGCAGCTGTAATACATATTAATCAGATCAGATTAGTCATTTAATTACGTGTTTAGATTCCCGGGTCTAACTAGAGGCTAATGGTTGATATTCATCAGAATTTTGCTCCCTCTGAAATTATTTAACACTTAGCCTGCATACGTGACATTACTTCTCAAGATATTCTGGTTTGGATGATTTGAGCCTGAAATTGATCTTCTCCACTCAATAGGAAACATCACTTCATAAGTGATCTCAGAACTGACTCCAGAGGGAAGGGATGGGAGCGGAGAGGCGTCGAGATCCAATAAGAATAGTTAAAAAGTGGCAGTGTCTGGGCTTTTTCAAAACTTGTCTTCCTTTGCATAAAATGCTTTTATATGTGTATCCATCTGTGTTAAGCCCATTTCCAACAGGACTGCTTTCAAATTGTTTTCAAATGCCCGGAGGAAGCAGAATCTTCTTCTGCTCTGTACTTTTCAGGCTGAGTGAACAAACCTATAAGGATGTCGGATGGGATAAAAGAGGAAAGCAAGGACCTTGATTGCTTCAAAGTTTCCCGAGAGATTAAGTGTATTTTCTTGAACGATCACTGTATGCATCAAAACAAACTGCTTTTTTCAAACAGGGCATAGAGTATATTTAATAAAACTCAATGACTGTAACAAGAAATGTGTCATCTACTAGTTTGTGGCCTGACAGCCCACAGCTGTCACTGTCATGCAAAAAGTTAAACAGTAAAAAAAACAAGTACCCAAATGTGAGGATGCTTTTTAGAGTTGAACTCCAGTGGAAAAAGTCTGGATTTCTAGATGAGGTTAAAGATCGAGGAAAAAACACAAATGAGCGAATCCCCTTTATTAAATTTGATTGCAATTTCCAAGCTGTTTGCTTGCTATTGTTATGCAAATTGTTCCATAAAACCCTGTTTTGTATGCTACACATGTTTTTGGATGAAGGGTATAAACTCACCAGTCTGCTACTTTAGTTTTAGGTTGTTGTTTTTTTGCTTTTTTTTTTTTTTACTTTTTTCTATTCTCAATAATGGTCTGATAATCTAGGAAAGAAAGTCAGATGCTTTACACATAACAGGTGGTCTGTTAATTAATTATTAGCTGAACTGATCAGAAAGTACATCGGATTCCCTCCCTGTATGAGACACTTCAAGCATTTGAGTAAATCTTCATCAATCCTGCTATGGAGACAGACCATCTGCACAGCGTATCATCATTTAGAGTAACTATAGTCTCATTCACAAAACGGTTCCTTCATCATAAAACCAGGAAAAACTCGTTTTTCTCTGACCTGCCTCATAAAACACAAACCAAGATGAAGATATTGGGCTCATGTCAAAAAATCAAGCTGGCAACAAAGAAGCAATGAGGCATTGAAAAGAGTTCATAAAGCTCAATATGAAGGATTAAAGTTAAACAGGTGTCAAAAAAGACCTAAAAAGTTGAGTTTTGCACAGACCATCAGTAATTGCTGCATCATTAAATCCAACAACACAATTTTACTCTGAACCCGTCAGCTGAGATGCGCACATCATTTTTTAAAATACCTTACATTGCCATTGCAATGTCAGCGTACACAATATTCATATTATAAAGGACTGTTTGGAATGCACTAATTGTTTGCTAATATATGCCAAGTGTCAAAGGTTCATCCTTTGCATGCTAACAGGACAATCAGAGGGTTGGATGGAGCGTAACTGCAAAAGCTGTGAATACCTGACTCAGATTACAACACCCAAGATGTTTACGGGTCACAGAGTGTTGTGCACATAGTTGGCAAAAAAAAAAATAGGCTGGAAATATGCGAGTTTATCACAACCAATATCCTCATTATATTTTTACCAGTATTATCACTGAATAATTTTTTTAATAAGCTCTGCCCAACTAATTTTCTGTTCTTTGCCTCGACATTTGAGGAGAAATTTCATAAGATCCATAACAGTGGGGAAGATGTGTGGTATTTATTATGTCTCTAAATTACCCAAGTATAACACTTATTTAAGCATTATTATGTTCATACACCATTCACATGCAAGGCAGATTTGGGACAATGTGACAGTGATATACACAAAAAAACAAAAGTGCAGAAAAGTGAGACAGAAACTTTCATGCTAACACCAGAGTACCAAGATCTATTCACAAATAGATGTACCTGAATGTACCTTGCTTTGCTCAAAATCGAAATTCAATCGATCCATCCATCTTCCAAACGTTCTAACCTGTTTAGGGTCAAAGTGAGGCGGGAACCTATCCTGCAAGTCATCAGGGAAATCAGGATTCAACCCTGAACAGACGCTTTGACAAAACCTCCAGAATTCGGCACACAGAAAAACCGACTTCAACTTGATGTAGGTCTTCATACACTGAGGCAATTTTGCCAACCGCCACTACACCCTGCAATCATGCGGCACGGGAGAGTTAATTTTTCATTTTAAAAAACAGTCATGGTGTTTCTCTTGCTGTAGTACGAACTAATGTCAAATAGTTGACCTTGTTCGACTTAACATTTCAAAATTACAATTTAAAGAGAATGGAAGACATCACTGTATTGTGTGTTTCCATCTTCATTTTGTGACTCTTCTGCCATCTCTTCTTGCACCAACATTTCATTCAAAACAATTTAGGAATAATCAGGGAAGGAAGAAAGTATCACTGCAATATTTTCCAAGCAGAACGTTGATATTGCATGTTTTCAACATCATTATTTACAGTGTTGCAACAGGCCTGTCAGCTAAAGTTGCTCCACACAAACAAATGCCTTTTAATCTTTAATGAACTGAAGCAGTGCTGTAACAAAAAGGTTGGCCGGAAGGCTTTCACAATGATCTGGAAGAGTGATTGGGTTAAAACAGAAGATGATTACCTCGAGTTATTGCTGCCAGAGCTGATTCTAAAATCTAATCAATCACGGGCTGCACTTAATTGTTCACACTAGCTCTACATATTGTTTAGCTTTTGCTAAATTAACAATTAGGAAATGCAATTTGCCATATGTTGCTTAACAAAGTTTTGAATTAAAATAATTGTACCAACTATTGGGGCAAGATTGATTTTGTTTTTGTTCTTGTTTTTTTTTTTTATATAGTCCCTTGCAAAAGTATTTGAACCTCCAACTTTTTACGTTTTATAAAATTACAACTACCAACACAAAGTAGTGCGTAAGTAGAAGAAAAATTATACATGGTTTTCAAGGTCATTTTCTCTAAATATCCTCAGAAGTTTATTAGAGAAAATTAGTGAACAAGCATAACAAAGACCAAAGCACACACAGGGTTTGGCACAATTGCAAACCCTCCAAGTGACAACTGTGATGAAATTGCAAATTTGGACAAGGACAGCAGTGATTAGGGAAGCAATGAAGAGGTTCTGAGAATCTGTTGTCATACCAACAACCACTCAAGCACGATAAAAACATTCCCTTTATGACAAAGTGGAATGAAGAAAATCATAACACTTATGCTTAGAGCAGTTTGTTGCTTGTAAAAGACAGCAAGCACACGCAAAACGGTGCTCTGGTCAGATGAGAGCAAACCTCAACTTCAATCAGGTTACCATGTGACACTGCACATCACTCTGCACGCCATGCATTCATTATAGTGACACATGGTGGTGGCAGCACTATGCTGCAGGTTTGTTTTTTCAGCATGGAAGCTGTTCAAAATTGATGAAAATATTATTGGATGTAAATTTAGTACAATTATGGAGGGAAATCTGCTAGCTGCTGCAAACGACTTGAGTTTAGCACAAAGGTTTACACTTATCTGAAGGTGGCTGGATGTACTGGCCATAGGGTGACACAAATCATTTTACGTGGCAGCGTATGCCTTTAGGCAGACACATCCAGCATTTAAGCAAAGTGAACTTACATTTTAATCACCTTTTAATTTTTATCTCGTCATACAAAAGGATTCTTTGCACAGTTGGGTGAGCTTTAGAGCCCAGCATTGTAGGACGTAATAAAATACCAGATGATCAAAAAGTTTCTCACAGATTCTGAATGGCTTTCAGGGCTTTGATTTCAACTCCAGGTCAATATTTAATGTTCCTCCCAGGCAGGAAAAATTGCCTGTCCAGTCCACCTCAACAACCCAATTTAGCTTAGCAGAAAGACTGGATCACAGCAGCAGAGACAGTAATTATAACAACACAAAGAGCCACAGTGGATATTTGTACGGGTATGTTGTGCTTTTGTATGGGCACATGTTTCTGTGACCATAATGCAACCTTCACAAGGTTAATTAAGTAATTCAGGTTGCCTTTCACTGGTCAAACACTGCTGCACTGCATTCTGCTTGGCTTTTTCATGCTAAATTGCTGGTTATCCCTCTGCCAGCTCTATGCTAATATGTGACAACATATGCTAAAAGAAAAAAAGTCTGTGTGAATATTTATGCAACAGCACCATGTTTAATGCGGAATTAGCATTTGTTTGCTCCATTGTTCAGTAAATTTGTCCCAGGCACTGGTGAATAAATGTATAATGTATTTAGTTAGCCCATGGTACATTAGCCTTAGAAGTTCCACGACTTACTACAGAATTACAAATACCCACATTCATTATTTACACGGCTTACAACTAGCAGCTCGAATTAGAATCACTCATTCATGTTAGTTAATCTAGGTCAGGTTTGTCTTAATTATTCATGACAAAATGTGTGTTTATTCAATTGCTTATTTATCTGAACTGCTATTTGTAGAGTACCGCCAGTCTCTGTGTTTCCCCCCCGTTTGCGTGTATAACTTCAATGAGAATAATTTAGAACAACAAGGAGTTTTGACGACAAAAGTGATATAATGTGTGGTGTGACATGCTGCAGAAACAATGTGATGTAACGTTAATGCCAAACAGCTGCACAGCAGGAAGGGAGGTAATACGCACGTGCGGTTTTGATACTAATGATACACACACCGCACCGGTTTGGGCAGGGATAATGTGATCACTGCAGGTGTTGGCAAGCAGCATACGAGTCACTCTCGGGGTTTATTTACACACAGTACTGTACTTCTAATGGTGCACAGCCTTGACACAAATATCACCGGTTCTCTCCAGATCAGCCTCACGTAGCAAAGATGTTCGTCTGCTGTCAAAGAGGCTGCATTCAACTCTGCTACCATTGCAACCATTGTACCATTGCAAGTATGTTCAGATTCTGCCCCAGAGAAAATAAACCCACTCTCTGTTTCCCATAATAATCCATACGAGTGGACACACAACTCAACAAAACAGCGTTATGGCCAAAGGAAATGAGGTACTTTTAATTGAATTGCCTATATTAGCATTTTAACTGCAGTGCATGTCTCAATCTGTGCTCATACTGCTGTCTGTGCTGCAGTGGCATTTTTTTTTCCAGGAGTGCAGCAGAGAATACGGAACAAATACATTTGTTTTGCGGTTTTCAAAATAGCTTTTATGATATCCTGCCTGTCTGAGATAAATGCAAAACAAAACCCGGCAGGAAAGACCGGTCCCTGCAGTTTCTGTATTTATTCATCAGCTTTTGACTTGAGACCAGAGATGTAACAGTGCAAACATCTTTTTGATGACCGAGTGCAGATATTTCACCGTTAGCAATGTTATGTTTTTGCTATTAATTGATGCTAAGCAGCTTTTTAGAATCATATAATGAAATATTTGTGAACACAAACAGCAGCCCAGGCATCACATGGCAGCAGGTGAATGCATTTAGCAAGTTGGCGTGCTAATCACCAGTCGCTCAACTTCAAATTGAGCAAACAGAAAGTAAAAAAATAAGTTTGTGAAAGTAACTTCAAATATCTCAAAAACTGTTGATCTACTAACAATCTCATACATACACAACCATCTCTCAGGGTACAGACAGTGTAATATTTCAGTTAGTTGACAAGTACTTCAATTATTGATTCAAACTCTTATCCGGAATGAAGTGAATGACTTCACTTCCACCCTGTAGGTGAAACAGGAGATTTGTGTTTCGTCTGTGCAGCCAACAAATCTGCATCAATGAAGCAACAGTATTATCAATAGGAACTTAAATCTCAAAGAAACATTTCTAATAACTTGTTGAATCTCTTCCGCTATAAGGAACGAGGCACTTATTACTGGAAAAAAATGGTGTCGACCTGATACTGGCGAGGTGTATCTAAAAAAGGTTTGATTATTTCTGCATCAATCACGGTGCACCCAGCATTACGACAGAAAGGTTTTGACAATTATAGTCTGCAGTAACACACAACACGTTTCTGTAACTATTAGTCTAAAAAGTGGGGAGAATTCTGTGAATTGTTTTAATCAGCTTTGAAATGTGTCATTTGGGAAATCAGCACTTAAATTGGGCTTCAGGCTCTTTTCATGAAGCTTCACAGGTAGTTGTCTCAGTTCATCTACTGCGTCAATGTGTTTTTTTAAAATAGACGCTTATTGAACTGCTTCAGGCAATAACTAAATATGTTTGCTGTCCTTTTGACTATAAGAAAATCGTCAGCAACGATTCTCCCTGGTTGAAGAAATACTGCATGCGAAGTTGTGCAACTTTTGAACGTCGAAGGAAATTTGCTTTGGCTGGTTTAAAGTCTTCGAAATCTGAATTCTCACAAGAAAAACTTCAGAAGTCAATGTAAAAGAAAAGTGAAAGAGTAAATTCAAAAGCAATCGGGCAACGAAGCAAGGCCTGATGCAAATAAGAAGCTTAATTTTGCCACAAGTGACAGGCAGTTTTAAAACATCTTTGATACAGAATCGTTGTAATTAAAATATGAGGGAAAAATCTGTTCAAACTATTAGGTGGAGATTTTTCTCAAAGACTTTTCTGTTTTTGCCAACTAAGCAAAGCCCTTCGCATCACATGCATATCAAATGTACCGAGTTTGCACTTTTTAGCATGACTTAGTGAGAATTTTTACCTCACTCTTTTGTTACCTGGTTAGTTTAACGATTTTGTGATTATATCTGTGTATTTAAGCAGATATGCTTCTGAGAGTTGCACTGCCAATACAGTGACCTCAGTTACAACATGGAATGTTAAGTGAAAATGAATACTTTTAGTTATTAATAATTTGTTCAGGAGCTTTATTTTGAATTGCAGATGAGAGCAGAGGGCAGATGGAAAACAAAAAAAAACTCAAATTCTGTAGTTTCAGATGTGGGTAGAACAACCAAACTTTTACTCGTGTACAAGTAGCTTTACTTCAAAATATTTTTACTCAAGCAGAGGTAAAAAGTAACTGACAAAGAAATTTTACAAAAAGAAAAAAAAAGTTTCATAAAATAACTACTTAATTACTGAATTACTAATTTAAAGCTCCAAACACTGCAAACAGAGATAAAAGTATAAATAAGTGCAAATTTAGCAAATAATAAGGAAAAATAAGTAACATTGATGCAAAATAAAAAATTCAGGCACAAAAACATGCATATCCAAATCTTCCTCACATGAAGCTTTTGACACCAGGTTATTTCTACTAGAACATTGCAAAATACTTCCAGTAATAAAGGTTTTATGCGTCTTCACTTGACCTCCAATTAACACAGCAGAGAGAAAACAAAATTACAAAAATAAAGTCTCGCTTTCTTATACACAAATAAACAAATAGCCAAATGAAAAATCAAACCAATCACCTAAAATGGTATAGAGGGAGCCATTAAAAATGATAGCCATTTTATTCCAAATTGAAAGATTGAGTTCCAAAACTGTTTACCTAAGAGGAAGAATGGCATAAAATAAAAAAATCAAAAACGCACAATGTTAGGCTTAATAGTTGTCAAACGCAACCTCTCATGTTGCCGCCGCTTGCTGCAGCAGTTTTCATTCCCCCTCCCTGGTGGTTCTCCACATGGACAGGTGAGTTATTGGCAGGACGCTGCTTAAACTAGCCAACCTGTCCGCCTGTTCCCCAACCCCCCTGCTTCCCAACCACATGTACATTCAGAGTCATCCATTACTGTGCCTGTCTGCCAAATGTGCGATCAATACTCCCCCTCCGACCGCACGCTCATATGTGATTGAAGGCAAAGAAGGCATGTTGGAGGGTGACAAGGAAGGGGAAAAGGTCGGATAGAGGGAAGTGTTTGTGATGGGGGTGAGTTGGGCTTCAGGAGATGCAGGTTAGAGAACAGAGGAAGAGAAAGCAAAGAGAAGCGTAATACCATAATACGCAGAAATATAGTGAGTGTGGGAGTATGAGATGCAGGACAGGAGTGTCAGAGCAGAGGAGAGATGGAAAGTAGAGTGTGCACGAGTGTTTGTGTATGAGAGAGACAAATGGAGAGAGTTTGTGGGTGGATGAGAAGCGTGCTATATATAATGGCAGAGGTTCAGGAATAGATCAGAGTGATTGTGTTTTGTGATTATCTAACACTGCAAACAGTTGAAACGACCAGCTGACATCAAAGACCGCACACGAATAAATACCCTAAATACACACTCATTGACACAAACATGCAGGAAAGTAGGCAAAGAAAGAAAAAATAAATAAAAAAAAAAGCTGGCACAGCAACCGTCGTCTTCATGGTAAACTAAGCTAACTCTCCATTAAGAGCTGGTGTCATCTGGTCGGCATTGATAACACAACTCGCTCACAAACACAAACACTCAGACACAAAAACCTTTAGACTGTGTTACGAGGACGTCTCACACATGAAACGACTCATTATAATATAGAAACGCATCCAAGTCACCATGCTCTTCTCCTGTTACACACACACCCACACATACACCAAAAATGCCAGGAGACAAACACTTGTGGGAGTGCCGGTTTTCAATAATTACATAAACATATGAGAAAACCTCAGACTAAACACAGCTCAGTTTAACACTTGACACTCAGTTTACATGTTGTTACAAGACACTCCACCTTCAATTTGGAAAACATTCAATTTCTGTCATTACTTATTTAACTTAAAACATAAATACTGAAAAGAAATACTGGTCTTGGACCCATCTAAGAATAACTGGAGCACGGACAATATGTCAAGGAACCATTTATGTAACTTGTTTCTATATCAGAAATATATCAAAGTCTCAAATCTTGGTATGAATCAACAAAGGGATGTTTTCAGCAAATTTTATTTGACAAAAGTTGTTTGTACGTTAGATTTCTGAACAACTCCACAAGGTATAAGTATTTTTCTTTCCTTTCAAGTCTTAAAAAAAAGATAATTGTTTTGGCCTCCTGAGCGGTAGAAATTACGTACATTCTTTCTGATGAATGGAAATGAAGCATAGTTCAACAGCTTGTCAAGGTGTTTAAATTATTACCAGTGAAGAATGCAGCATGAAAACTTTCAGGTGTTTATGGATCACACAAAATACAAAAACAGTGTTCAACAGGTGCAGAAGACATCGGCCAGTTAAAAACAACAACAACAACAACAAAGGTGTCTGCAATGCCGTTCAATCACTGCAGTTAAGAGTAATGTATTTTAAAAAGTTGAATGCTTTTCTCTTTTGAAAGCTCTGAGAATTTTAACAACCCATAAACACACCAAAAACACTTTTTCATAAGACACTTCTCCTGCCCCAACACCCATCCTATCTTAGCCACATCACATCTGCAAGATCTCTGCTATGTTGCAAGTTTTGCCTCCAGCAAAAACTAAGCAAGTGCATCGTACCAGTTTTGACCAATGAGGTGCAATATCTCAGCTTGCTGAGCGTTTCACGATAAATAGTTTAAGGGTGCAGATGCAAAAGCAGATTATTTTATAAACAGAATAACAATGAGTATGTATTTTTAAAATAAAGAACGTAGCTCACAAATAAAATCCTTTAAGGGAGGATATATCCATATTGAAAAGCTTTACTTTTCTTTGACAAGACCTTCCAGCAAGCAGCTCTCACTTACTTCTCCTCCTTTGAATTCTTGCTGTAGGGGAATCAAAATGTTTTTGCTCGAGAGTGATTACAAGGTTTTACGCCTGTAGATTAAACTATTACAGTTCACTGTGTAAATTTATAATATGTTGCCAAAAGCACTGTGTCACTCATAGGATATTCTGTGACATGCCTTTCTTAATCCGCAGCGTTTATTATGTTGAGCGAACCTTTGCAAATGTAACAGCTTTAAATCTTCAAACCAGTGGATCAAATAACTCTGGAAAGGCTTTCCACAAGAATTAGGAGTGCTAAAATTTGACCGGAAGCATTTTTCTCAGACACAGATGTCGGACAAGAAATCTTGACCCTTAATCGCCACTCTTATGATTCCCAAAGGTTTCGGTAAGACAGTGAAGTTATTTAGCATCTGTCCTCTTCCCTGGAAAGGTCATATTTAAACTATTCCCAAAAGGATTAAAAGTAGGAAACTGTTTCTTGGTATTCTGCAGCATTAGGAGCTCAATGAGCTGAAAACCAAATTCGAACCAGATTCCCCGTCCGACACCAAACCTTAAACATGATACAGTCAGGAAAGGGCTTTTCCTCAGGCAAATGTCACAGCCCAGCCTGATAAACGAATTGTCATAGTCAGAGAACATGACTTCACTGCTCTAGGGTATCTTTAAGTATAGCACTTATATAGAGAGTATATAAGTGCTGCGTCAAACTTTTCATTGAACTTGGTGGTATAAGGCAGATCTTTCATAGAAACACATTCAATGAAGCTGTTCTTGAGAAAATCTAAAAGCCATAGAAAGATTGCAGGTCTGTAGTTATGGACTTTGCCTCAGCACTTTTAACCTCACTGTGTCATCATATGTGGTTTACTAAGCTGTTGTACTTCCAAATTCCTTTCACCGAGTCATAAAACCACAGTATTCAACTATTGACTGCTGAATATTGAGTAATTAGGAAATTTTATGTCCAGACTTCTTCATGGCATCAAGGTACTACGCTGCAATTTATTGAGCTCATCAAGAGACCAGGCCTTTGCCAATGTTTGAAGAAGTAGCTTGAATGCATAGGTGATTAAATTGTATACCTCTCCGGCCATAGAAGTGAGTGAAACAACTGAATTCAACAATTTGGAGGAGTGACCTATTCTAAGTTTGTATCTGAATGTCTTTAGCTACACTTTAGAAATCTCTGCATAGCCGAGTGTATTTCCTCCGGAGATGATGAAGAGTAGAGCGACAGAGCTCAGAGGGAAAGCTGCAGCCAGGTCGCAGGAAAAACACTCTGATCTTCACACACACAGATCAAATAACAAAAGCCACCGATCATTTTGGGTCTCCTTCCCAAGCTCTGGCATCCAGAAATTTCTGAGCGGCAAGATAGATACAGAGGTGGTCCGGTTTTAATCCAGCATAGAGCAGGCAGCACACTGCACACAGCCAAGGTGATCCCTGCCAGCCATTTTGCCCTGCTCTTAGTATTCATTTTCCAGGCGATCAAACTTGCTGCCAGGAGCTGGAAAGTGTGTGTGTGTGTGTGTGTGTGTGTGTGTGTGTGTGTGTGTGTGTGTGTGTGTGTGTGTGTGTGTGTGTGTGTGTGTGTGTGTGTGTGTGTGTGTGTGTGTGTGAGAGTGAGAGTATTAATGCCCTGCCACAAATTGAGCATGTGTGAAAGTGGGCAAGCGTTAACAAACCTGTGGGTGCCAGTTTGCAGAGGTGGGCTTAACACCCTCCAAGTCCGACACAAAACAAAACTGCTAGTGTGTACTGTATGTGGGTGAACGTGTGCTCAATAACAAATTTTCTAACATGTGTGAATTGTGCAGCGGGGCTGATTAGGAGCAGGGGAAAGCGCCAGAACAGGCCAGAGGCCAGCAGACCCGGCTCCCAGTGCACAGCCAGGGGAGTAAACAGGGATGCTACAGCTTCCTGGTGGGGAAGGATAAGAGCAAGAGGGGAAACACAGGAAGTAATGAGAGGGGTAAAAACAAAGGAAACGGCACAGAGAAGGTGGATGAGCGGAAGAAGGGTTGAGGAGACAAAACGAAAAGCGTGGCAACAGGATGAGAGGGAAAAGAGGAGAATGAGAAAGGATTGATATGTACAATGGTAAGCAGAAAAGGATGAGATAGGGGATGAAAAATGTGTTGAGGTGGAAAGTAAAACAGAAGAATAGGAGGAAAGCAACTGAGCAGAATGCAATGGAGGAAGGCAAAATGGCTGCAGGGAGACAGAGCACCCGGCCAAATACGGTCATCAGAACCCTGCCCCGTCCTACTTTCAATAATGGCACCACCAGTGCCAGGGTGATTCAGGAAAAACCATATATGGTCAACAGGCTGCAGCATTGATTCCTGTCTCTTTGATGTGCTGCGCCGGAATGAGTGATTTAGGACTTGGGCATAAGATACACAAACAAAGCCCCACGGCACATTTACATCCAACAGACACTCAGTTATTCCCTTTCGTTCACGGTTTGATGGCTGACATGATGACCCTGTCTGTGATGAACAAAGAGCGATGCCTCAGGGTATTGTGAGGATGGCTGAACAGGTTGTGAACATGTTGTATCTGCCCACCTACGTTTCTGCTCGAGCCTGACCACACACATATTGCCATTTTGCAATATTCTCACTCCTCAAACTTTTTCACATTTTGTCAAACTACAACTGCTAACCTTAATACGTTTTACTGTGACTTTATTTTACAGACCAACACAAAGTAACTGTTAAGTGGAAGTTATTTAAAACGTATTGAAAAGTGAGGCGCGCATTCTTAGTCAGTACTTTGTAGAATCACCTTTTACAATTGAAGTTATTTTGCTACAAGCTCAGACTTACTAAAGACTGAAATGTCTGTGTCCTTTTCTTAGCACTTTATGTTTTGACAAATTGTTTTACTGTAGATGTGGGAGAATGTTTAGACTCTCATCTTCCCAGAAAGTTAACTTTCACCTCAACTTTAAGTCATTAACCCTTCAACAGGTTTTCTTCCAGGACTGGCCAGTATTTAGTTTCATACATCTTGCATCCCTATAGCATGTGCTGAGGGCAATCAGCAGTATGTCTTTTGCCACACTCTGCAATTTATTTGTATGTCAATAAAACAGAATTTTTGTCTCATCTGACCAGAAAACGTCTGTTAACATGTTTGTTGTGCTTCCTAAATAGCTTGTGGCAACCTACAAAAATGACTTTCTATGCTTTTCTTTCAGCAACAGCTTTCTTCTGCAGAGTTCTGATTCAACAACTTTACAATTAATCGGTTCTCCCACCTGAGCTGTGGATGTCTCCAGTTCCTCCAAAGTTACAATGGACCTCTTGCCTTCTCCTCTGAAAAACAGTCTGATTGCCTGTCCAGCCAGTTTAGGTGGTATTGGTGGGTTTACAGTTGCACAATACTATTTTAATTCTTTAATGATGGATTGAATATTGCTCTGTGAGCTGTTCCAGGCTTTTATAACCTAACTGCTTTAAATTTCCCTGATGTGTTGCTCTGTCTTTATGATCTGGCTTGTTCACTCATGTTTTCTAACGAACTTGCAACGGGTTCATAGAACAGCTGAATTTTTATTGAGAATAAATTGCACAGATGTTTACAAATTAGGTGACTTTTTATGTCATGAATTTTTACTTAGTCTTTGTTGAAGAGTATCAGAGTAAAAATGGGACTGAATACGAAACGATATACGCCACAAATGTTTTTTTCTTCTTTTTAAAATTACAAGCTGCATTATGTTGTCATTTTCCATAAAATCCAAATAAAATACCAAAAGTTTTTTGGTTGCAATGTGCATGTGGCATCTTCATTCCACACAGGCTTCAGAAAATGCATCAAGGTTAAAGCTGTATAGACTGAGCTCCCATCGAACAGTCCACGCAGTCGGGTCATCAACGTTCAGCTGCAACATCTGTGCACATGGCCAGCAATCAAGAACACACAAAAACACAGATCGACCAAGGGCATCTCTGCTAGTAGCTCTCCTCCTGTTGTTATTAATGTCCATATGAGGCTTTTTGCAGCCTGGGAAGTGAAGGCAGAGCTCTCAGACAAACAATGCCGTCACTGCCGTGCTGTAAGCACCGTTTCTCTTTCTAATCATTCTGACTTGTAATTAGATTCCAGAAACTACTCCAAAACCGTTTTTGCCATGTCCAGAGGATAAAGGCACATCAACACCACAACAGGGGATTTATCTCATCTATTTCAGTTGTGATACAAAGGGTCTTGTTGCTATGAATTGCCATTATTGACCAACAGGTCTTCACAGGCTTTCACACAGCAGATTAGTAGAGCTGAAATAAAGTAACAAACTATATTTGATTTCGAGAAACTTTGTCCGTCTCTTCTTGCCTCCCTGTTAGAAGTAACAGAACCAATCGCAGTCTAACAGCTGCAGAAACAATTATAATGACCGCTACACTACACCATGAAGACTATCAAAGCTGTAAACGTCTTGAAAAAATATGGCTGCAAGGTGTGACGTCTCTAAACACACCAAAGCAAACTCCCTTTACCCTGCACCATAATACAGACCCATAAAGGGAGGTGTCACTCTGACTATCAGTGAAGTGAACAAGTCGTAAACGATCCCATCACAAAGGCCTGAAGGCTAAAACAACAGATCACAAACTATATGATCAGAGGCAGCCAGAATAGTTGACCAAAGTCACAAAATTTATTATGACCACAGTTCAGCACAGTGAGCGTTCATTTCTTGTGAAACATGATATATACACCACGATTTGTCTGCCACTGTAAACACTCGCACAACAAAAGAAGTGCTGTACACAGTACGTTTGTGATACGCAGCAGATTACATGATGTTAATGATTCTGCATTTACAAATTGTTCCTTTGAGAATTAAGCAATTCCTGTAGCAACAAATGTGAGAATAGTCTCTTCGTTCTTCAAGGATTTCTTCAACGTGTTGCTTCGTTTGTGCTCCTCTTCACAGATACATTCATCCATCAGCAGCTGAGGCATCTGAGGGTGCTAAACACACAAACCCTGTTTAATCTGCTTTGATGAAACTCTAGTTTGTTTGCCTGGAAAGTCTGGTGGATTTTTGTTGATGCAGAACAAAAAGCAAACCCTGGTTCACCTAAAACCCAAGATCTCAGTTCGATTGAAGAGAACCCTGGAGCTGTTCGAATACATATGTGATTGTTAAGTAATCTGGAGATTGTTCTAAAAGCAGGAAGCACCTGGCATTCTGGGTAAAGTAAACTGAAACAGACCTCTGTCTCCAGTGCAAGTGGGAGAAATGGTTTGTGGTCTTTAGCCAAAGACAAAAAAGAAATCCTACAACCGCTAAAATTAAATTTTTGTTCCTATTTAGTGACTATGGAAGTTTCACTCATTTATTTTTCAGAGGTTTCGTTTCCTTCAGTAGTTCTTAGTGCAGTACCACCAAGCGTGAGGGGGTGAGCAAAGTTTTCAAAAGGGTTTGGTTTGAAAATATAACAAAATGTTGAACCGGACTATCAGATGTGAAAACATTGCCAACACTCTTCAACTCATAAAAGGGGAACCAAAGTTTTCCCAGGCCAAAAAGAAATATCTGGTCTCTCCAACAAGGTTTGAGTCTGCGCCAAGGTCTCCTGAGATGAGATGTGCCATGAAAACATCCAAAGGGGTCACCAAACGGGCATCTTGTTGAGAAGCCAGAATCACAATTAACTAACACAGTGTGAAGGATCAATAGTTTTACTTCGAGTCTCTCAGGGATGACAGAGCTCATTCAATATCTCAACTATTGAATTAAGGCTTCCTAACCAAGAAAGGAAGAGAAGCAAAGCAGCTGAAACTAGATTCTTGAGTCATTAAGCATATCTTATGACTAAAGATGACTGTTGTGTCAAAGCAGCAAATGGCTGAACCATTTCTTAACTACAGCAGACTTCTGCATTAAAGCATATGAGCTTTCCACTCAGCTGCTAACTGCCCCAGTGCACACTAAAAGTCATGGCCTGAAGATGCCAACAAAACCATATTGCAAAAATGAGACTGAGTTTCTAAACAGCACACCTTACTCTCTATTATAAGGCTTTGTGATCCTGTCTATGAACACCAAAAGAGAATCACTGACAACCTGCAATGGAACCACGCTCAACTTTGAGCCATTAATGTGGACGCATTCTTGCTCTGGTAATACAAGAACTGGATAACTCATAAAAGCCAAGCAAGTTCCCCATACTCCCTTCAAAATGCATGAAGGGACTCAGATGAAAGCCTTTAAAGATCTACAAAACATTTGGACTCAAGAACCAAACCATCTCACCGTTACACACCAGTAAAGACATAGTCCCTTGTTCCACCTGAATCTGAGGTTTAACAAATAGTCAGAGTCTACTGTAGCAATGAATCCTCTTAGCGTTACAGTACTCCTTAACCTTCAGGCAAATTGTTGTTTAACATCTCAACTCTGACAGCTAAACAGCTTATCACAGCATACACGAGACACAAAAATAGTTCTCTGCATGCCATGTTAGAATGACGTGCTTTCGCTTAAAGTCCTGCTGAGAAGGGAAAATTACAGACCCACTGAAAAAATAAGAATATAGGACTTGGAAGTTAGCATTTACATGTTTGGTGTATCCAAGCAACTGATACATAAAATCTAAAATCTAAACCGTTTATCAGAAAAATTTTGGGGGGGGAAAAATAGAAATAAAAATGTTCATGTTCTTTAGAAGTAGATAAATTTGCCTTTTCAATACTCCTCAGTGGTAGGAAGCTAAATATTAGTCCTTCGTTCAGACAAGTGGCCAAGACAAATGAGCCTGTGTGTCATGTGAATGAAAATGGACAGAATTATACACCCAGACACAGAACAATATGCAACTTAGGGTTTAGTTTATTTCTCAAGTGTACAAGTGGCGGGAGAAAATTGGAAAATTTAAAATTGCAATACTGAATCACAGTTGGCTAGATCAAATTTATCCAAAAACTGTTAAACATGCAAAGGAAGGGAAAAGAACCAGAACACAGAGGAAAAAGAAGAAAAAAATATTTTAGTTTTTTTTGTGTGTGCAAAATATACTAGTTGAAGAAATGAAGAAACCACGAAGATTTAAATAGCAGTTTGGGGTGTTTTAAAATTGTAGACTTTATGTCCGCTTACAGCTTACAGAGTAAATCTGGGCAGGACTTCATATGATCAGAGGCATTTATGTCCGCAGGAATACTTCAGAACTTTTATTGTTTTTAAAACGTTATTACAATTCATAGCATGCAACCGGCCCACAGATCTGGGCCTGCCCAGGGCTGCACTGCCTACGTACAAGATATATATTTAATCAGTGATTAAGTGCAATACGAAAAAGGCTTTATATTTTATGAGAATATATAACCAGCTCCTCTTTGGGAATCCCAAGTTGTTCCCCAGTCAGCCGAAAAACAGTCCCTCCAGCGTTTATTTAGGTATGGTTGACTTCCACCAGAGTTCAGAGTTCACAAACGACTTTATGATAAAGACTCGCGAGACAGAAGCTCACGGCCTTAATGAAAAGTGGAGCAAGAGTTGAAAACTTCTAAATATTTCTAACCCAATAAGGCAGACAAATGCAAATTTTTGACTGCATAATTCTAAAAAAACACCTTTGTCATACCAGCCAACAGGTAAGACAAAGTTGCAAAGTAATGTAAACAAAGTTTCAGGTATTTCTTCTGAAACTTTGAAAGGCGTTTTTCTCACTGATCTGGTTTCCATAGTGCCAACATTCAAATAATTCCGTCCTTTACATTATTAGAAAGATTCTGTAAATAACTCAAAATAAATAACTCAAAACGCCCCCGGGGAGAGTTATTTCTAAGGGGGGCTTTTTGTCGCAAATTATTGCTCGCCCCTGTATGTGAACTTCACTTGAGTTTAAGTGCCTCAGCAAAGAGACAACAATGATGTGAGGTTGGAAAACTGCCTGTTTTCCCTGTCAGGTGGGCTGACACATGCTCACAGTTTTTGACAAGGTTTCTGCTGCTGGTTTGCACAGACAGTCACCAAATACCAGCTGGAGGGCTGGCAAACCTGGAGGCATTCGTATGTGATCATGTGCCCAACTTAACGTTTGCCTGCGCATGCAGAATATATGTTAAAAAGTAGACTAAATGTGCAGCTGGAAGGAATATTTGCGTATTTGTGGAGGTGTGTCCGTCAGTGTTTGTGTCCAGAGCACAGGCAGCAGCGTGCTGACGGCTGAGTTGCGCAGATTACACCTCCTGTTGACAGTGAGCTCGGAGCGAGGATGCTAGTCATAACATAACAGCAGGAAGGTGGGAGGACGTCACCTCCGAGCAAACACACACACACACACACACGCACACACACACACAGGCAGTGAAACACTGTGACACAGTGTTAAAGTCATATCAAGGTCCTTATTTAGATTGGCTATCATCTCTGACCTCTCTTTCCATCCTCATTAGCGGGACTAGACAGCCTCTGCAGGCGTGACGCCGCCGCAGGCCCACACACAGCATGTCACATCGCTTCATCAGTGGTACAGTAACTAACGCACACAGCCCATAGCTCTTCATTGTGCTCATGGGTGTCTTGTTGTGCCATTATTGGCTGCCGCATTGACATTCAGGCTGGTGCTTTTGACAGGCTTTTTTTTCTTTTTTTTTTTTTGCTAATCCGGAGATGCTTCCAAAATAAACGAATCAACATCAGTCTTTAATCATCCGTCTATGCCTTTCGTCATTATCTTTAAGGGTGAGCAAGGAAGGAGAAGCAGACTGTTTCTGATGGATTGGAAACTGATAATAGCAGAGAATAATATTTTATCAAGGCAGGCTTTTGTTGTCATTGGAGGAACAGATAGAGGTGAAGACTGACTGGCGAGGAAAGATAGAAATGGACTCAGTTCAGGTTTTTGTCACATTTTAAGGTTTCGCGATGATAATGTCGCTGTCAAAGAAACAAAACCAAAGAGTGTCAACATGTCAAATTCCCCCTCGGATACAACCTTCCAAACAAAAATGAAGGTTGGAAGAAGATTTATCTACGCAGACCCTTTCCCTTTATCTAGAAGCCTCATCCAGCGTGCCAAGCTTTTCAATTATTAATGCTGCCATGGATAAAAAGAATAAAACGGCACATTTTATATACATGTACCTTAGCTGCTCTTTTCCTGGAGGACAAAGCCTTTCATTAGCCGTTCCTTGCTTTCATTCTTTGTTCCCATTTCCATTCCTCTTTCATTTTTCTCCTCCGTCTCCT
Organism: Poecilia reticulata; assembly: GCF_904066995.2. Taxonomy (NCBI): domain Eukaryota; kingdom Metazoa; phylum Chordata; class Actinopteri; order Cyprinodontiformes; family Poeciliidae; genus Poecilia; species Poecilia reticulata. The sequence continues at coordinate 12,287,531 of NC_088845.1, forward strand.
CCCCCTTTTCCCAGCATGTTTCAAGAAATTTCAGCTCAGTTCAAAGGGCCTTTACTAGCGTGACCAGCCCCGTGGTGAAGTGCCGGATCACTGCAAGCTAACGGTGTGATGGAACATCAGCGAACCACAGGAATCTCAGCACCGTTACATAAACACTTATCAAGAGCAGGACAATGATAAAGAGTGAAAACGGGCCGTGTGAGTGGGGCTCAAGCTCTGCACGTGTCATATGTTATAATTCCTGGCTTGTCAATAGTGTATTTCACAGTTGAAATAATTAAGCGCTCACAAAAGGTAAATCTGAGAACCCTCTCGCCCACACGCGGTCTGGCTCAATTTGACTGGCAGATATATTGTGTTTCATAAATTAGTCATGTCTGCAGCGAGGACACATTCAAGGCAAGTCAAGCCATCGCCGAGGAGAGACGGGAAGGGTGCAGATTTACTACAGGCATTCATTCAGTGTGCAGAGACAAAACAAAAAGATTAGCATTTATATCGACATAATGTGCGAGTTTAAACCATGTAGTTGGATTACAATAAACACAAAAAAGAAACTAAAGGCAGCTTTTGCAGTTTTCAAAAAAAAAAAAAAAAAACTGGCCTGAATGTCAGCAATAAAATCCCAATTTTTTGCAGGAACAATGCTGATGCTTTATTTATTCGTGGTGTTATTCCAGATTAGCAAAATATCACAATTCTAAAGCTGGTTGTCTCACCGTTTCCCATCTCGCTGTGCGTGCTGGCATACGGAACAGGGGAGTGTTTTACAGGTCCAAACGTAGAAATGAAACAGATTTTCGGGGAACATCATGTCCTGTCACATTTTTTAGGTGTGTGTGTGGCGTTTGAAGAGCTCCCTCTCTGAAGAGTGTGTGTATTGGGTTAAACAGTGTGGAAACTAGAGAGACCTGCAACGTCTGCACAGGGTACGTTACTTTAGCCTATATTCAAGGATCAACAGATTTTCTGGAAACTAAATTGCAATACTTCAAGAGTGCCTTCAAGTGATTAGATAATCATTAGCTAATTAGCTAAATTAACTAGAAATTAAGTAAAGCTATTAGTTTCGCTTTTAGTTTCAGTAGTTCTTCATCATCGGGGGATGATTTGCGTAGTGTGACATGGACCGTGTCCTCCATGTTTCAGATTTCTCCCTGTTCTAACACACCTGATTCAGATCAATGGTTTATTAGCAGGCATTTATCAAAGTTGATGTGATGCTGTGGACTTGGGGTGCAAGGATAAATTCAGTCCATAAAATGAGATAATAGATGACCTAAATCACAAGAACGAGATTAGACTTTATGCATTTTGGTTTTTAAAATTCCCTCTTTAGCTTAAAATACTCAAAATTGAGTTAGACAAGTCTAAGTATGAGAGTCAGTCAAATCCAGTTAAAAACAGTGAAATACAATTTCAAAATAGCCAAAACGTAATGTTAACTAGCCAAATCGTTCAACAATATTGAATTACAGCACTTAGTTATATCTTGTCTCTCACTTTGTCTCCATTTACTTTTTTTTCCCCCTTCGGGTCCCAAAATGCTGCCACAGAAGTGATTTATAAGTGGTGAAGGATTCTCCGCCGCTCCTGTAACCATGTGTTGTCAAGGCCGAGTCTGCCACCGCGGCAGGACATCTCCAGAACTGAGTGTTACTCCAAAATAAAGGTTTTAAAACACTGAGAGCCACTTTAGTCCCATAACCCATGATACTTTTCATAAATTGTGAGCAAACATTTGGGCCAGAATTTTTACAGGATTGTCATCCATGTGATTTTTGTTGACGAGATGACAGTTTTCAGAGGTTGCTTCAATTTTAGATTTTTCATCCACACTTGTCTCCGCTCCTTGTATACTTTGAACGACTAATCAAAGGGAAAAAACATAATCTTACTTCATGTGCATAGCTCAACAAACTGATTGGAGCCACGAGTTTATAGTAGTCGGATTGTAGACGCTACAAATATTAGAAGTACAGGAGCCTCACGTCTCATGAAGTGGATGATTATTGAAAAAGACAAAATGGAGGAAATGCAACTCCTTATGTATGATCAGAAAACTGCTGTGCTGCAACTTCCCCTAATTTGTCAAAAGTTGCCACTCACACTCATTTCTATGGTAACAAAGCTTATTTAGAAAAATGTCCACACATTGTTAGTCTGAAGGTTGTTAAATCCGGAGATAACTTGCTAAGAGCAACTAGATCGCAATGGCAAAGAGACTATAAAAAATATATCTGGTGCTGTCTTTATAACGCAAGACAGCACAAGATATGAGGATGCAATTCCTTTATTTCAATCTGAGACATAGTGTGTGCATTTAAAAACATTTGAATGTCTTTTTATTGCCTCCATTTTGGTTGAGTTTGAGCTGTAAACTTTTCAGTTTCACTCAAATGAAAAGCTTTTTAGAAATGAAATCGGCATTACTAGTTCACACATCTCATAATGCACCAAATTTCCAACTACTTGGGATTTCAACTTGCACTTGTATGCCACAGTCGATTTCTGTTCAACTGATTTCATAAAGCTAATGCACCCGTCTACCGAGTCTCTTTCATCTTTCCAAGCTCTGAGATGAATGAGAATCTGTTATAGTCATTGACTATATTTATAGGATGGATCTAGCTACCTTTCACACGCCTTGTGAGCAACATACTGAGGCTTCCCGTTCTAGATTTTGGCCAAAATGTGAGAATTTGAAGAGGCAGAGGAGACGTGCAGGGAATGACTCTGACAGAGAACCCAACAACCCCACGGCGTCCTAATTAGAGAAACTCTTGCTTATTCATCTGAGAGATGAAGATTAACTGTGTTATGGCAGTGAACTTCATTTGTACAGCACTACCACCATTTAGATGTAGTGAACAGTGTGTACATCCTGCTATTGGAGAGTCTTCTGTATAAAATGTGAATTCCCCTTCCTGAGGCAAACCTCTTCTGCGTTCACTCCTTTCTCTTTCAGTTGAATTTTAGTAACCGAGACATCCTTGAAGACGCACTGCTGAAACCCTTTTCCAGGTCAAAAGCAGGACGACGGATAAGAAATAAGACAGGAGGGGACAAAATACGGGAAATTAAATGAGCCTGTGCAGCAATTCTGTGGCAACCACAGCGCGGAACTGACACTTAAATTGGTGCGCGTCTTTTCATGGAAAAATTTGAATTTTAATGCAATCTAAACAGGTGAGTCATATAAAAAGTCACCCCTAGTGCAGCTGTTATGAAGTGGAAAATTCAGTCTTCACATTGAATGTTCACTTCAGCGCAGCCATGAGCATCCTGAGCGTGGATGGGGCAACAGGCCACAGTGGGGGAGAAGCTGCTCCTTTTTGTTGCAAGAGGAAACCTCTTTCTTGCCCCCAAAAATTGTCTATTTGTCACAGAAGAAGAGTCATGAATGCTCTTTTGAAAGTGGATATTTTGCAGGATTGATGATTTAAGTTTTTCTTACTGGCTGAGGAAGTTGCACTCAGGTTACAACACTTTCAGGGTAATTTTTTAGCCATCTGAGGACTAACTTGTGCCTATACAACATATATAGAATTTTGGCTGAAAAATGGCATTCTGACACTTAAACAGTTAGTTTACAGTTTTTATTAAAAAATAACTAATTCAGAGATAGTAAAAAAATAAAGATTTCTGAAAGCTTATGGCCCAGAGGGAAGCAATCATCAGCTTTCTGCAATTATAACAGCAAGAGAAAGTCCTGAATTAGCATCCAAACATTTACATTTTATCTGTACGCTGTCCTTTTTTAAATGAAGCTGGAGGATGAAAATGACAATTTGACAGATAGTGATGAGCAAAACATGTTGAGAAGTAATGCATATCTTTTTTCCTAAATTACATTTTTTCCACTTTCATTTCTCAGAATTTTAATTTTAATTTATCTATTCTAATAACCGAATTAGGTTTAACATTTAAACAGTTTAAAAAGAAAAATATCATAACTATGTTGGGATCATTTTTTTTTTAAATGTATGTATTCACGAAGCACTGCATATTTTTTTTAGATTCTGACATTTTGAGTTTCTGCAAGTTGCACACAAAGTGAACTTTGTTAAGGAGAGTCACCATGTTGTTCCAACAACCATCACTACACCTAAACAGTGGATGTGCTTCTTTATTATGTTTCTATAAGACTGTCTGGCTTGGTCTCATAGTTCGGCAGTAAACATGACTCTGACTTTGCATAGTGGAGGAGAGAGAAAGGACTGGTCGATATTTTCACTCTTAAATGTTTTGCTGGCGGTTCCAGTAACTCATGTGTGGATGAAACTTCTAGGAATAGTTGCTCCTCTATTTATAAGCAAACTTTTTGCTTTGAACACCACAGTGATTAATGTTGTAGCAGCATGCACTGCTGCCCTGTTCTCATGTCTCTTACAAGGGGAAGCAGAAATGAGCTGTAGCTGTGTCCATCAGCAGACATGCAGGGGGAAAAGCAGCAGCCATCAGCGTCTTGATTTTCACCCTGAACTTAAACTTAAACATTTAGACTGACAAGAAAAAAAACAACAAAATAAAGTTTGTGATAACCCGCATTATACTTTAAAATCCTTCTTAATTGGCAACTTCTCTGATTCTTCCCATGTCTTCCACATCTAAAATCAAAGGACTATAAAACCAAATTTCGGAAAAGATTACTGACCTCCTGAGCTGCTGATCGATGCAGAGGGGAAAATCTAAATGGGAAACAGTGGTTGATAGGAGACACTCATTTCTTGCTATAACATTGACCTATTTTGATATTATTATTATTATTATTATTTCTCACAAAGATGTTGAGGTGTTTCATTTATGTGACATTGTGTCTTCCAGTTCTAACAGATTTTGTATGTCATATTCTGATGGTTGCTGAATACACATCCCGGACGGACGCACTGTGAAAAAGACATGCGCCTAACGGTGAAGTGAGGCTTTTAGTGGAAGTGTTTGAGAATTTCTTATAGTTGTACCTGAGGCGATTCAAAGAGTAATTGGTGGTTAGGGATGTTTGCCAGTTCGCTGTGTCCACTCATGCCCCAGGAAATGTCTTTATTTTTCTTTTTAAGCTCTGCTGACTAAGACACAGGTCTTTGCTTTTCTTAAGAGCTTAAAATAAGTGTTTAATGGAATGTGGAAGGTTTTAGATGTCGTTAAATCAAAGACCAGACAGATATACATGTGACGTGGTGTGCTTTGAAACAGAGACAAACTGAAAGAGTCGCCATCTTGTTGCAGACCTGTGGCATTGCTGCCTTTTCCTGCTGTTTGTCCCATCATGGATGATTTGCATGTACAAACCTGCAGATAAAAAGGGTGAGCTTTCTTTAACTACCTCCACAGAAACTAACTTGACGTGCCAACAATGCGATTAGCTAACATCTTTTCATTCACTTACAAAAACAGTTCCCATTATAAAAAAAATAATAAAGCAAGAATTTTTGTCTCTGTTTGATTTCTAAAAGGACCAAGTAGGCAAAGTAGTGACAGCGTCATAAAGGTCAGAAAAACTGAAATATTCCTCTAAAATGGGTCCTGAGTTTCCACCGAGCTAGCTTCTTCTAGTAAGGCTCACGTCTGAATGGGACAAGGTCAAAAGGAGATTCATGAATGTCCAGACTCACGGGATGCTCACAATGCAACTAAGATTTGTTTTAACACTTATGCTCATCCAAACTCACAAAAAAAATGTTTAGATACACATTCACTTTTTGTGCCTTTGTCCATATTTTTACTTGCTGTGGGGTGTAAAAATTAGATGCCTTCCAAAAGGTTAACGATTCACCGAAACCGGTGTTAGCGGGAACCCTGTAAATGAATAACGTGACATGTTGTCCCGTATGCAGATACGTTCCAGAGCAGCAGGCGCGAGGTGAACGTACCTCACCCCCTTTTACTCTCGGACTTAATGATGAAAAGTACAGCAGCTTTTGTGAATCTTCCGCCGGTAATGAGCACATACCATCCTCGTAATGCCCTAATGAGCACAAGCATGGGTGACTGCAGACACACACTCTCACACCTACAGACTGTCAAACATGCTTCGAAACACACACATGCACACCTCCCAGGTGGTCAAATATCTCTGGTGCATCTCAAGCCAGCTTATCTATTAGAAAACCAATTACGTTCTGCACCTGGGCCTGTCAATAGGAGAAATTTGGAGCAATTCCAGGAATCTGACTTGTTTTCAAGCAATATGCTACTTCTTGTCCTACAAATGTTCCATTTGTCATTGTGGCAAAATTCATAAATACTGCAGGAAATCCTAGAAGAACCAGGCAGCAGTGTGTAGATTGTTTATATATTGGAATAAATGGTTTGTGTCAGGTTGGTCCCTGTGTGCAAGAGAGGGTAATAGATAGAGTAAAGACTGAACATGGCAGAAATCTTACAGTTTATGTGCTTTCAGAATAACAAATACTGATTCAGAAGCACTTTAAAAATCAAAAATGATAACGGAAGAAATGAGAGGGTCAAAGTGGTCAACAACCTCTCTGTTGAAGCTTCTGGTGTATTGGAAAATGAATGATTTAAAAGAGAGGTTGTGGAGCACATGCAGGTCAACACCACAACAAAAGCACTTGTGGAAGATAATGTGATACAACACAACACACCTGAAAACTAATATAGCGCGAACAATGCCATAAAACCCAGAGAATAGATCGTTTCCTACAACGTAATCCCTCTTTTACAGACAAAAGGTTTTTTGGTTTTTTTTTAGCAAAAGCACCAGAAACTTTGCTTGGATGCTTTCGGGCGTTTTCAGCATAGTTGCAGCAGCCTGCTCCATCATCAGTACAGCTGCTCCCCTCCTCAGGTTGAAATCACTGCTTGTTGACGTATTACCCACAGCCGCGCCAGTGCAGGAATGTTGCAACACTCAAAAGATTTTAAACGTCTGTATCCTGTGAAAAATATGGTGCTGATATCAAGAAGGAATGACTATTCCCACAGTTTGACTTGCACAGAGCGTTAGTCAAGAAACTTTACCAACATGTAGTGTTTGAACTGTAATTTTAATGCAGTTATAGTTTAATTGCAACTTTACCTATTTAAAATGTCCCGGTATAACAGTTTAAGTGAAAATAATTTTAACAGACGAGATTGATCTGATTAGTGTGTGATTTTTGCATCACTCAAATGAGTCATTAATTTAAAGTGAGTTTATCTACAGCACTTTTTATACTTATTGGTACACCTGGTAAAGGTGTGTAAAAAGCCTTAAGGAGGCATGGGGGGTTAATTCTGGAGTAATAAACTTTTTTGATATTTTTATCATTTTATAACAAAAAACATACCTAGAAAGTCGCTTTCATTCATTCATGCATCTTTGAGAAATCCTTGAATCTCTCCTGGCAGTCATGCAGGGTTATTATCGCTTGCTCATATAAAGTGCCGCCTATTTACCCAAAGATTTTTCTTGGACCTTCAGTGCCACAGATCACGCCTACCACACTCGGCTCCATCAGACTAGCAGCAGCAATTAGCAAACACCTGGTGGAACTGTAAGTATGCTGAGCTCATCAAACAAAATAAAAGGCTCCTGAGAATGACTGCAAATGGCGTCAGTCGACGGCGTTGAGAAGCGTTGTGATGATGTGCTGGGTTCGGAAACTGGCAGGAGGTTCTTAAAGACAAAGAGGCATCAGATGTGGCGTCAATGCCAAGTCAAATTATGAAGATAACAATTACTTGACTATGGCTGGAAAAAAAATGTTACCTATTAATCTGAGCCTTTTAAAACAAATAACCTTCTGCTGTTCCAAATTGACTTCAAGGATAAGTCAGCAAAAAAAATCTGAGGTTCTTTTGAGCAGAATCAAATCCCCTTCTAGATTGTTAATTACATTTAATTAACAAAGTACAGTTAACTGCATTATCTTCCTAACAATCAAAGTTTATTGAATCAAATTTAATCACATCAGAAATCTCTGTAGTAATAGACCAACCTACAAACATCTTTGTTGGAGTAATGCAGGAGTTTTACAGTCTCATTCATCTGTTGCTAGCTAACATGCCCACATAATGTTCGTCTGAGTGAATGCAGACATGTGACATGTAGTTAATAGCGCCTGTGTCCTCTGTGACACTGCGATGGCTGACGGCAGCCCTGTAATTATCCTGAGCTGTAAATATTGTCCAATTTTATATCGAGCCAGAAATTACAGAGGGGTGACAGGTCTGGTACTAAATACTGCTGATAAGAGATGACACTGACACCTCCATCTGCAGCGGGGCTGCTTCGCTCACCTTTCACCTGTCTGTCAACATCGCCATCTCGCCCACGCAACCCAGGGTCCACCACAGACCACCCACCGAGCCGTTCGCCGTAATCGCTTTCACACCAACTGTGGTTGTAAAAGAAACAGTGAGACGGAGGGAAACGGCGGCCGAGCGATTAGCCTGACATCACACAAAATGCAAGGTGCGATGGGGGAGGACGGAGGGAAATGTAGAAGAAAAACTGAAGAATAGATGAGAGGCAGGAACAGGAGTAAAAAGCTAATAAGACCCTGAGATGGAGTTAGTCACGGTAACGATGTGTAGAAATAAAAGAACAGACAGTCTGTGCTTTAGCAGACATGAGACAGGAAGTCGTGGAGAAGGTAGGCAATGAAAATCAACAGATTCCTTTTTATTTCAAAGAAAAGGTAAAAGACGAATTCCTTCTTGGTCAAGGAGAGAAGATGAAACATGCCTTGGGCTAAGACTACTTTTATGCCCCACTGCCATTTTATATTTCTTTCACTCCCTCTCCCACTTCATCTGACAAGCCTGATTTTTAATACTATGCAATTCTTTGTTCCTTGTCTTTATTAATGGCTGGCAATTGAGAAGGGAGTGCAGCAATATAACACCTCCCTCCTCACCCCTTCACCCAGTCAGCATTTTCATCAAATCTTCACTCCAAGGCTCTTCTCACCAGACAACTCCCTCATGCTTTTCATCAACCACTTTCCATTCACTTCTCACCAGCTACTGGTACTAAATTGGACACCCTTTTATTTTCCAAATTGCCTTAATTAGGGTAGCATTGAATCAACAACATACTGGAAACATTCCTGAGAGATTTCGGTCCATTTTCATAAGGCAGCAACACACAGTTGCTGCAGTTCTGTCAGATGGACTTCAATGTAATTGGTTGGTCATAGAGAGGCTACAACATCCTGGATCCTGGCAAGTTATTGTAAACCTTCTGGCAGTCGTGGCATTTTCTGAGAAATTATTTTTGTTCATTGAGAAATAAAAACCCCTTGGATAAAAACTGCTGGAGAATTAGTCGGCTATATAAATCTAACTAATTATGCGTCAATGAACTGGGCAGATTGGAATTGGACACATTTTCTGCCATTGGCTCAGAATCCTCCACTTTAAATCTGCAAATTGTTCAACAAATAAACTCCGTTTTAAACTTTTTTTCTTCCACTGGATTTAAAACAGCTACTTTTAAGATGAAACCTGTGTTGCAGATAATTTTTTGTTACATACAACATGTTTAATACGCGGTTTAAATAACGCAAAATTCAGTTTATATGTGTTACTGCCTTTAGAAAGAAAATCAGAACCGACCTAAGCTGAAATCAGGAGAGACCTCAGGGAAAATCATAAATCTGCATCAGCAAGTAAAACCCAGATCAGTTTATCTCTAGGAGGAACGTGTCATGCACCCACCTAACATCTCCTGTTGGAAAACGAACTACAAAAAATTGAATTTCGAATGCTTGGATTCTTGATGCATTGCACAAATCGCTCTTTTGACAGAAAAACAGACTAGAGGATAAAAACTAATGCAGATTTTTATCCTGTCATGTTGGGACTGGCGTACTTTTTCAGAAATCTAATAAAAAAAGCAGGAGCGAGATGCTACTGTGTTGCATTGAATAATAAATTCAGCATCTTGAAAAGTATAGTGGTTCTCTGCACAGAGAAGGGGAGTTACTGTGTCGTATTGTATGGTAAAAAACAAATCATAATTGGCACTGCTGCTGTATATGATTAATTTGAGGTGTTAATACAGTTTATGTTAAAGGAAAGAAACACATTAAGTAAAGGTTTGACAGATTTTTGAAATGATATCTTCTTCTTTGCAGCATTTATATTTCACATAGTTTATGCGGCAAAGGTAGAGGTTTTTGTGTGTTTAATCTTTCTAAAAGTAGATGTCACATCCCATTTGAAAGTTGGATGGATGATTTACGAATGTGAGTTCCTCCCACCTAACACATCATCTTCCTCTCGCTCCTCTTTACTCCCACTCATCCTGCTGGTAACAATCCAATCTCCCTGCCTCCGGGGCATATTAGCATGACAGCCATCAGCACCTCTGTGCAGCATGGCCTTTGCTCCGAGTCTGTAAGGATGTGCGGATGGGTGTGTTTCTGTCAAGAGGTGTCATGCTTAGCGCAGCTCAGTCGACTGAGCAGAAGTTGTAGGTGCAAAATGCACCAGAGTTTTCTGTAGAAGTTTTTTTTTTCTTCAAACAGAGTGTCACAACTTTGCAATTTTCTTAGTTTTTTCTTCTTGTACTTTTTTACACTGACAAATTTACCAGATCTAGGTAGAAATCACAAAAAGAAGAAAAATAAATAAATCCCTCAAAAAAGTTGAATTTCTAGATTGTACTAATGAAACGTTTGACAATAAAAGCTCACCACATATCAATTAGCAATTATTTTGTTTAAACCAACAAAAAGAATGTCAGCTGATGCTCTTGTCCTAAATAAACGTTTGTGACATCTGCTTTAATTCTTGTGGATATTATTGTGACCCCTTAAGGTTATGTGTCACACTATTTATCCAAAAATTAAAAATAATGTAATGAGTTCTGGTATTTATAACATAAAAACAACAATCATGCCTACTTCCACTGCAGTAACAAAATAAATTACCACCAAAATTATGTTAACATTTAAAGTCATTTTGAATCATATGCTTACATATGATTCAATATACCCATATGTATTTTCCAGCCACATAGTGCCATATTATAACACAGTTAAATAACTAAGCTACCTTTAATTGTTATAAAAATGTGTATTAAAATACAAGAAACTTGACTTGGTATTATAGCCACATCTGCCGCCTTGAAATTGGGCCTCTGTCTCTTTAAGAGCTCCTGCTCTTTACTACACTCCACCTTCAGCACGTCACCACAACAATGCTCCTTCATTATGCTATTTACAACAATTCTTAGGAGCATTGGACTAAGAAGTAGTTCATATAAGCAGCTCTGCATACATAGCTCCACTACGTGTTTGCCATTTGCTGCTGCCACTAGTCTTGAGGAGCGGTGCGGGGGTGTTGCAGAGGAGTCGCAACTCTGAGACAGAAGCTTGGATGGAGACTGCAGCTCCAAGGAGCCTCTGTGTGCAAAAGCAGCACTCGAGATGATTATACTAGGCTCAAAAAGGTCAATTTAAATAAAACTCATTTAAACATGTAAAGGAATTTTTGGCAGTTTAAATTGAGGCCTGAGGAAGAGTTGATTGTAAATACATGAACAAAGCAAAACATTCTCAATCACTTTTTTGTTAAAAAGTTAAATAAATCTACCCATTAGTTCTAGGACAACATGAATAATCATTGAGATATTCAATGTTTCTTCATATTGTATTTCAATAAGATGCTAATAGTAAACATGTTCGTATCGAAGTCAGTTTGTCTCAACTTAGTGCTAATAGGAAGGTACTGATGGTTCGCATTGTATTCCTAATCTAAAAAATAATCCCCTTTGAAATCTTTCCACTTACCTGACATGTTTGTTTCATCAAAGCCACTGAGAAAACATTGATTTGGGTGTATCAATCCCAAAGGTGAATAATGACATTTAGGAGATTTGCCTGTAATAAATGTTATTGCTCATTTAACTAAAGGATCGAAATGCATCCCTCTCTTCCTGCCATGTACTATGGCAGGCGTCACCACGGCAACCAAACGCAGACGAGGCTCCGTCTGACGCTGGCTTTTATTGGTCCAATAAAGACCGAACAACGCGGCGTTGCCTGCCGTCTGCTGCTGTAAATAAAAATCATCTGCATGGATGTGCATGCCGCTTCTGTGATCCAGTTAAAATTAAGAAGGCCAGTCAGCGTTTGTCTAAATGACATATCCCATTTAATCCATTGCTTCACTGACCATCAATTGTTGCAAATGTGCTGCAGCCATCATGCTCCCCGCTGCACTCTCTCACCCTGTCACTTATCTTGCCATAGGTCTCATTGTGACACATTATTTTCTTCTATCCGTCATGACTGGAATGCATCCGAGGCAAAAATACATACAGCACCCTCCTCTTTAGTTAGCATCAATGGTTAAAAAGCCTAAAATAAAACAGCTTTGCAATGACATGATTGTATAAAATGATAAAGGAATCCAAACTTTAATTTAGGTCCATTTATTCAGTGGAAAAAACAAATGTTTAGTTTCTATAAAGATTCCTAATGCCACATTCTGCTAAAATAAATGTAGCAAGTATATTTTTTTAAATACAATACACTTACTTAACTTTTTGTGCTCAAGTCCTTGAATCAGATGGCTCAATAATACCTGTAACAACTCTAGGTCTGCTGGCCAGCTTAACATTGTTGGAAGAAATATGACATCTCTGACTGTCTTTTATGGCTTATTTTTCTCTAACCTTATATTATTTTGGTGTAAGTAAGTGTTTATCTCTTTTGGTGTTAAATTTGCAGTCTCTGTAACGGAGTGTCGTTTCGATGCTCCATATTTTCTAGTCGTATTTTTCTATGTTAAAAAAATTTGGCAACTACTTATATTCTCAAATGTATCTTTAAAATATAACAAAGTGGATTAAATCTCAAAGTCCACAATGGGGTTGCTCAAATATCGAAACAAATACTAATCACAATCATTTTGATCGATCAATTAAATTCATTACAGTTTGGTTAATAAAAGTGGATGGGTAAGGTACAATGTTGCCAAACGTTATTTTTACTTAAACTATATCTAATTATATGATTTATGTGTAATATTTCAATAGCAAAATACCAGATCCATTCATCCATTATCTATACCTGCCAAACATTGCAAGGCAGCTGCTGCAACTACAGCAAATAATGGCACCATACGGTTACATCGCCTGTAAAACAACTATCCAACAGCATCTGTGACAAATCGTAAAAAACATTTTCCATTTTACTATCCCATACATAAAAGCAGGGAATGGTACCTTGACTAATTTAAAACTTGTTTTTTTTTGTCAGGTGAGACGAACATTGAGGTTTTTGGGAACAAACACTCCAGGAGGTTAGATGGGAAACAACAAATTAAGATGTTAAAAAGCATCTAATGCCACGTAATGCTAAGTATGGGGGAGGACCTTTAACTGCACCGGTCCTGCTTCTCTTGCAGAGACCCTGGGAACCTTGTTAAAGGCCATGGCACCATGAGCTCTGTGAAATACCAGCAGAGTATAAATAAAAATCTGGTGACCTTTGCCAGAAAAGTAAAGATGGCTCGTCTCTGGGTATTTCAGCAGGATAATGATCCAAAACATGTAGCCAAATCAATACAGAAATGGTTTACTAGACATAAAAACAAAATGTTGCAAAAAACTAACCTTTTCTTAAAGCTTTTAAGCATCCATAGCAGGGGTACCAGTTCTTGCAGAGGGTATTCTACATAAACTGCCTATACACACATTGAATAAGTATGTGCTGACACAAGGATAATTTTCCCTGTGTAAGAGCTTTGTCCCCCAGCTAAAGGACAACACATGGCGAATAGTCTCCAAACACCTCTAGCAGCTTCAAGAGGCTCTCATTTTAAAAATCACAACTATATGCACAGAATAAATACACAAAAGAGCAGATTTGTGCTGTCATCCTTTCCCAACCTGTTCAGAAGCTCAAGTCATTTTTTCCTGCCCCTCGTTCCCTCCAGGAACAAAGGTGAGGAGCACAGAAAGGAGCAGATGAGGTGCGAAAAGGATGGAAACCGCATTGGTGATGTTTTTCAGGCGGGCTGATTTATGGCTTGCTGTTACTATCATTATACCATTTTACTCCAGGAGGCTGGAGGAAGCAGACTGGACAGCTCAAGCCAGAAGGGACAACAGAGGGGACAACAGAGGGGACAGGGGAAGAGAGAAAAAGGACTACACCGGACCCGAGGGGGAAGATGCAGCACACGATGCAGAAGACTGCGGGCCGGGCTGCTGGGATGAAGACAAACAGGACACAGGAAGACAGGAAGGGATGAAAAAGTGAGCAGGAGAAAGATTAAAAAGAGCTTAATGAATGTAAGGACCATTACAATGAGTTGAAGTCAATTGTCCATTAAGTCAAGAGTTTCTCATGCGTGTGTGTTGCTTTAACATAGCTTTCCAATTTAGCCAGTTACAGTCTGGTGCATCCAGGCCAGAGACATGCAAAGCACCTTTAGGACAGCAAGTCAGCCTGACGTGAGAGAGGGGAGTGGCTGAGGTGGGCAGATAAGAGGCAAAGAAGGATTGTGACAAAGAGACAACAGGACGGGGAAAAAAGACATGGAGGAAATATGGCGACGAAGGAAAGATAAGGAACGGAGACAAGAAAGACAAGGGGGAAATATTAAAAGTTGAGACAGAGCTATGAGGAAAGCAGTGGGAGAATTGATAATTCAGTAAGAGAGGAAGAAATACACAGGAGGGTAAAGAGATAGCATCGGTTCCTCAGATACAGAGGGAGATAGGGACTGCAGAGAGACAGGATCCAGATTTCAATACAGACCCGAAAGGAGCAGAGAGCGACGCATTATCACGCAGCAAGAAACACAATTATTACTCGGCAGCCCCTGAGCATGTAGCAAGAAAAAAAAAACCCAGATTGAGCTCGGGCTGCTATAATGCTCAATAAATGACACAACAATCTGGAGGCAGAAGGGTAAACTGGATGGGAGGTTAATTTGTTTTAATTGGTCCGTGCAATCACAGAGTGTGATGGGGAAGATAATAACTGAAAGGACAAAATTACTTCTTACACTCATGTAGCCTAGCCGGCTAAATTGAGTCTGTAACATCAGTGTCGTTAAACTGATTTATCAATTAATATGAAATGTCGGATGTGAATTCATTTCTAATAAATTAAACATGCACTCTGCAGTAGATAAGACACACCTTTCCGCAATGATTTCACAGAGCAACATTTGTTGCCGGGGTTGGCAGGCTTTTCGGAGCAAATTTGAACTGCAAAGCAAAACGCGAAGGGACACCTGTCATTAGCACTTATAATGAGTCCAGTTGGAGTCTAACTGGTGATATGCCAGTGAAGGCTTTGCTTCAGCACTTTAGCTGCAAACTTGAGGCGATGCTTCCCGATTGGGGTCTTAGCAGGACAGCACAAACAGCGTGTTGCAAAAAGATTCAAAGCCACTGAAATATGTCATACAAACTTTGATATGTCTGGGCTTATCAAACTTATCAAAGTTTGTATGACTTTGATAAGTTTGTATCAAAGTCATACAAAATCATGTTTTGTGCAATTATGTTTTAATTGCACAAAACATAATTGCATGTTTTGTGCAATTATGCACAAAACATAATTGCATGTTTTGTGCAATTATGCACAAAACATAATTGCATGTTTTATGCATAATTGCGAAGCAGGAAATAAAATGCATGATGCAAAATGTCATGTGTGGCATAAAACTATCACTGCACAACTGTCATTCCCACATGGTGGTGGCAGCATTGTGCTCAGGGAATGACTTTCTTCAGGAGGGGTATGAGAGCTTCTTTGACTTGATGCAAATACTGACGTGGGTAGTAACTAGCTACATTTGCTCAGTTACATTTACTTGAGTAATATTTTTATAAAGTTTCATCACATTGAGTAACATTTCTGGAGACTTTACCCATAGTGAGTAACTTTACTGAATGAAAAAAAAACTGCATGAGGTACAGACAGACCTACAGTCTGAATTTTGACATCATTTTTAAATATTAAATCCAATAATCCTATTAGTTATTCAGATTTTTTTACTAAATACTTTCTTTCTTGGACGGTTACTTTGTACTTGAGTAAAAATGTGTTGAACCAGTGCAACTCCAACTTGCGTATAATTTTTGGGTACTCTACTCATTTCTACACAAATATAAATAGAAGAAAATGCATGGAAATCCCAGAAGAAAACACGTTTGAGGAGTTAATTTTTCAACCAGACAGTGACCCTAAGATGGAGTCCAAAGCTACAATGGGATGGTTTAAAATCAAACCATTTCCATTTGAAAATGTATGTTTCAGTCTCACTGAGAATGAGCTTTTTAGCAAAGAGGAATGGGCAAAGGGTTAGTCTAGGTGAGACCAACCCCATAAGACTTGGAGCAAAAGATTAAAACCATCCATGCTTTCACATCCACTCAATAACTATGCATTACTTTGTGTTGCTAGAGCACATAAAATCCCAATGAAGGACAGTAAAGCTTCTGGCGGCGTAGTTTTGTATTTAACCATCATCTTATGAAGATCACAGTGAAATTTAATTTATTAGCTGAGAATTTAAGGGTATTTGTGTGTGTGCTGCTGGCTCTCGTCATAGATTTGTGTGTACGTTCAGATGCTGCCAAGTGTGCGGGAAAGGAAGACAGACAGCCGCGCACTGTAAAAAACGGATTAGCTCACTATTATAATGTAGAAAAGCTGTTAAGATGCCTATAAGACCAAAACACATTACTCCTCCTGTCTCCTTTTAACACATGTTGCTTAATCTCCTCCCCTGATTTGCCTCAAAGAGACTTGAGGGCTACTGATTCCTCTAATGCTTTTCAGCTGAACTCTACGCTTTGACACATCTTCCGATAGCTTGAGGAAAAAATAAAAAATAAAATGTTGCAAAGAACGGAGAGGCAGAGACGGGTGTGCATTTCACCCAACGAGATATGGAGGAGAGCAAGTTCCGCGCAGGGTTATTCATAACCAGCAGTCTGCCATACTGGAGGCTATCAGGCTCCAGCGAGTGTATTAGCTGTTCACCAGGCAGGATTTCAAATCACACCAGCGCTGCACTCGGCTGCGAGCACTTATAAAGGTGTTGGTTCATATTCTCTGCCTTGGGGGAGCGCTGGGTTTAATATTCCAAGTGTCTATAGAAGAGTTATGATTTGGAGATGAGGAGCTTGAGGGAGCGCTGTAATTTGCACTAACATTATCAGCGGTAATAGACGTTACTATCAGTTTGTTTCCAATACCTGAAAGGAGGCGTTCATAGTCACCCCGAGTAAATTATGTAAGGGTGAAACAATAAAGTTAATTTGGATTGTGTCGTAATAAAAATGAAGAACATAGATAGCATTTGCTGGTTGCCGATATAATTGGTCACCATTTTAACAAATGATTTCTGATTGATTCAAGCTTTCATTCTCTTTCACTGGTGCAGGGGTGATTAGGACTACATGAGGGTTAGAATGATATATACGAGCGGATGAACGTGCAGCGCTTCAGCATGAAATAAACGATCTCAGCCACAGGTCTTTCATCAACATGGCCTCTTGCTCTCTAATGAGCATCGCACCTTCAGTCCTGCTTTGCTGGAAACACAGACCTCCCTCATCTTTATTCATGTTATGCCAATGCGGGATACTTCAAAAGACCGTCCGGTTGGCACTTTGGGGAGAGTTGCTCTCCACACCCCGTCTCTTCTGGAAGTTACAGTAGCTGGCGCCTCTGGCCCAGCCTGCTGCACCTGTCTCCATGCCAGGGCTCGAGCGTTATTTACTGTGAAGCCTCCATGCAGATAAACACAGCAACTCGGCAGCTGCCGTGCCCACACGCTCAAATATACAGACACACGCGCGCGGACATATGCAGGCTCACTTGCACACATGCTTCCCAGGTCTTGGCTTTGGATCAGAGCTAAACAAAAGCTGCTCTGGGCTCGCCCGCTTGTTTGATTCCCGATGATTGTTTTCTGTCAACACACCTTCCGTCTTTTCCCTCCGCTCCTTCCCTTTCACTGCTTTCCTCGGTCCGCTCATTTATACTTAAAAAAAAAATAGACAAATTTGTTGCGGCTTCAGGTGAATAGACAAAGAGGCTTAAATGATTTTACTGCAGCAGCAAATCACAGTACAATTACCTCAGACAACCAACTTACAATAAGTTGAACTAAAACATTTAGACCTTAGGAACTCAATTAGCAATTTGTGGATTCCTACCCAGGTTTTATGCAGCATTGAGGACCAGTAACTAGCCAGTCAGATTATTGAAAATGAAACTTTAAAAAACAACTTACAGAAGGAGTAGTCCATCAAAAAAACTTTCTAAATTGAAAATACTGAAAATAAAATCCATAAGGTGAAGCTGAAAGCATAATAAGAGGAGTAAACTGGAAGTTCTGGGGAAATTGATTACTAGAGGCAAAACAGGTGAGCGATTAGGGTTGTAACACTGGCAGCGAGGGTGCCAAATATTGTGGCACTGATGATTTTGTTAAATCATCTTTAATAAACATTTGTTCTCATGGGATTTACCCAGAATTACTAAACGTATTAAAAACTAAATATTGGACATCCTACAAGAATCAAAGATGAATTTATTTTAAGGTTTGTCACATCTTTGTCTGGATCTGGATATTTGCCCTCCCACCCCCCAAAAAAAGTGCTGGTTTGGGTTTTTAAGAGACGGTGAAATAAGCTGAATGTAGAGAAAAGGTATAGGCAGTTACTTAAAAAAAAAAAAAAGAAATCACCTCTCAGAAGCTGAGACCGCTCATGCTGGGTAATCGATGTGATCGAGTTTCTCCCGTTGTGGCTTTGGCCCCGGCAGCTTGAAAGGTGAGCATCACAGAGCTTCCACCTTCTTCCAGTAGCGCGTGGTAAGACGCTGTCGCCTTAAGCCAAGCAGATTTTCTCACCTAGGTGGACTTTGTACCTTTTTGCTGAGCTTTTATTTCCTCCCCTCCTCCCACCTCTACGATCCCCTCACCTTGCAGAATACGTCTGCACAAACACACTTCTCTTTATTAGCATATGTTTGAATTTGGGTTTTCCTTTCAAATGGATTGCTGTATAACAGTGTTTTAATATCAAAGCCACTGGAAGAGCAAATAAGGTTGCTATTGTAACAGCGTGGACTCCTTTGAAAGGTGCCCTGTGTTTTCTCTGCTTCACAGAGTGAGATGGATAAATGGAGGCAGCGATGATGCCCCACAGGTAAGTATTTAGATGAAGCACAAACACACACACACACGCGCACACAGGGCCTTATTGCAATCAGCCAAATGGTACATTGATTTCTGCAGCAGCACGACCCAACAGGCCTGACTGGCAAATGAAAACAAAGGCTGCATGTACAGTGCTGACACACACCATCAGTCAGAGGCAGCCTGCAGACTCTATGATTACCTGCTGTATGTAAATCCAATGAGCAATAAGGCAGGTTATCCCCCTATGAGACACTGTTGTTATTACTGCAGACAGAA
The DNA here is from genome assembly GCF_904066995.2 of Poecilia reticulata. Taxonomy (NCBI): domain Eukaryota; kingdom Metazoa; phylum Chordata; class Actinopteri; order Cyprinodontiformes; family Poeciliidae; genus Poecilia; species Poecilia reticulata. The sequence continues at coordinate 12,306,941 of NC_088845.1, forward strand.
TTTCATCGGCGAGTGCCGCCGGCCAACTGCTGGTAACTGATTATGGCCCATTCAGATAAGATGGCGACACTGGGAAATGGTGATACCAGCGGGCGCTCCCATTCAATTCTTCAGGTGGCAAAACTAAAGCCAGTGTGGTTTCTCCTCATTTTCCAGAGTGAGAGAAAACCTGACCTTATCAGATAAACCCTCTTTGTGGAATAAACAGAACATTAGAGCCAATTAGAAGCGTAGATTGTGATAAGAAAGCTTTTTTTTTCCCTGTCATCAATCTTATCTGGAGTAAAGACATACAAATATGTTAGACAAACAATAAATGAAATAATAACGTCTGATCCCAGGTGAGAAGATAATATCGCCTTAAATTCAGTTTGTATTTTTAGCCATAATGAGCATTTTTTAAGCTCCTGATTTTGGCTTAACGTTCCCAGCATGGTTTCCAAACACATGGGGTGGTTTATTCGGCTTTAATTAACCAAGAAGGTCCCGCTGAAATCCAAAATGATCACAGAGAATCCAGATCAGAAATGCTACTGAGCCCTGCTCTAATAAATTGGTATTGTTAGTGGCAAAGTGTTGAGAATAACGCATCATTTGGCAGCTACACAGCAATCTCTCCCAAGAGTCTGTAAAGACAAAACAACCGTGGATTTCACATTTATCAAGCTGCCAGAACGGCACTATAAATACAATCCAGAATAATTGGCACCCCTGGTAAAGATGTGTCAAAAGCGTTTAAATAAATTCAGCTGTTATTGCAGAAGCATAATTTCACACTAAAATGTATGAAAATCCAGTATTTAATTACATTTATTAAGTGAAGGGAAAAATCTCAAGTAAATAAGTTTTTTAATATTTTACATAACTGTTCTTATGATCAGCAGAACGACACAAAGTCTCTCAGATTTATTTAAAATATTGCTGTGTTTGTTTATAAGACTCTAGAAAGATTCCCACCTGGAAAGGTAACTTCTTCACCCCTCTGGGTGTGAAGCAGGCCCACAGCATCACCGACTCACCACCATGCTGCAACTCAATTCAACTCAAAAACACTGTTTTTACCGCAGGGGGTAAAAGTAAAAGTTTTTGAAATCATCTGGTATTGGACCAACCCCTTATTTTTAACATTGCAACCATTGTCTGTAATTTTCTTGATTTCAAGAACAATCCTCTTTGAACAGTCATCACTAGACTTCCCAGAATGGACCCCAGAACAGAACCAGCCTTCTTTATCAGGCTGGTTAGTCTTTTTAAGCTTCTGCCTGTGGTGCTGTCGCCCTAACAGATGATGGTAGAAAAGATGCATCATGCTAAGATATTCTGTTTGCGTCATATCAATCTGAACTGTTTATGGCTGAAAAACCCAAACCATGTTTCATCGGACAAAACCATCCAGTTACTATTAAAAGCCCCCGAACCAAACACATTTACGTTTGTGATTGTAGGACAGAAAAGCAAATATTTCATCCAATGCTTGTTGTGGCAAGCTGGTGACCCCAAGAAGACACTGTGTGCTACAGGTCTCCTTTCAAATCTTTCTCTGAATGTAGTTTACTATTTTCTTGCACCAAATTCCTGAATTTAAAAGATTAACACCATAGCCAAGAGTGGCTGAGAGGATTAGGTGCTTATGTCATTTCATTTATATACCTCAGGGAGACAGGAAGTCAGGAATCTAAACAGTCCCACCAACAGTAAAGTATTTAAAAACTATCTAAATTATTTTCATTAGTAACTGACAACAGGGATTTTAATCAAAGCCGTTTTCCCTAACCTCACATTGGTTTTCCTAATCTTTCTTTGAGAGACTAAGCAGCAGAAATAAAAGATGGATTAATTTCAAGGTTTCCTTATTCACCCTGATGATTGGTGATCATTAATGTGGACCCTGTGTGTGTGTGTGTGTGTGTGTGTGTGTGTGTGTGTGTGTGTGTGTGTGTGTGTGTGTGTGTGTGTGTGTGTGTGTGTTCAAATCTTAAAATCTAAAACAACAACCTGACATTCTCATGAAACAACATCTCTCCCTGAAGGCCAAATTTGTTGTGAAAGCTTTAAACAAAACTGGAGAAAATTAAAGTATGCAAAGCACCTGCTTTTTAATACCATAATCTATCAGTAATACCCTCCCATCCTGACTAATGCCTCAGGGCTTAACAGCTTGAACCAAGCATCTTTTAAATGAAACGCACAATATGCTGCGTCTCCAGTTATCCTGCTGACTTTCTTCAACAGCTTTCCACCGCTGACCTGCCAATAGCTGATCTGAGGCTGACTGAAGGTGCTAATATGCTGGTATCGCCTGCGTTGGATCAGTCGAGTCTCTCTCAGCCTGTTTCACTTGGGATCAAAGGCCGTCTCATATGCACACTGAAATACTTTGTGGCGCTCAGCATGACCATCGAGCTCCCAGTGTGAAATATATCGACCCCTGACATCGACTACACGCTAATGCTAACCGTAACAACAGCTGAACACACCACCAGCGGCGTTTCATCTGCAATTAAACTCATGCAGGTGTAAAAACAGGTGCAGCATATCAGCAAAGACAAAGGCTAAGTTAAATTATTCATCAAAGATGTCCTTAAACTCCCAGACACAAAAGAACTAATTTTTTTTGTATTCAAATGTAGTTCATTATCTACATGTATAATACATTTAACATTTGGCTTTGTGTTTCTGTGTTTGGCAGGAATTACTTCAGAAATCCAAAGAAAATAAATTACATCAGAAATTCTTGCAGAAATGAGAAGCTTGGGGGAATCTGGAAATGAGCTCAAACAACGTTGCAAATTACATAAAATACCAATGAACTAAAGAAATACAACTGAAAAATCTGTCCATTTTAAATCAGCGCCTTGGATGATCCACTCAAATACGATCGAATCACGGAAGGTGTCAAAACGCTTTAAGAAGCTGTCTCTTGCAAAGCATTCAATTTTACATAAAGCACACCTACACATTCATTAGCACTCAACACATCCTTCTCCGAGTGTGAGAATTTACATTATTCACACCGTATGGTTTTACATCCTGACTGACAAGAAAGTTATCCTTCAAAAAGGCACCAATGCAGATAACACTCGGCTATTTAATGATGCTTCTTGTGCATGGGTTGCGGCAGGGGGCAACAGCGCAGAGTTGGCAGAATCAACTAACGAAAAAATGGCTCCAAAAATCCCACAAACAAACCCACATGTTCATGGAAACCTAACAGCAATCAAACCACAGAGCTGGTGTTAATTAATCACATCTGTTGGAGGATTTTTTTTTTTCATATCATCTTGACAATATGTTACAAACCCATTCTGAGCATTATGTTTCATTGAGTCAATTAAATATGCAGCAGTTTAAAAATCAGGCAGCACCCCATAATCAGCTGGCGCATCACCATTTGGACTGAGGGAGCCGAGCTGGAAACGACTTGCATGTTAACACATCTGATTGGTGCGGCTGATTGCAGTCTCTTGACTCAGAAAACCGTTTAACTGGTGCTTTTAAAAAAAACAACAAAATTTAGGGTCCAACAACAAACGTTTTAAAAACTGAGAATTTTGACAGCATCACTGACCTGGCGTAGTTGAAAAGTGGTACATTTAAAGCATTTATTTCTACTTACGACTATATGGTCTAAAGTAAATAAAATACTAAATTCATAGGAAAACATTTCTTAATCAAATTTGAGGCCTTTTTTTCTAGCTTCAAATTATCACAAAAAAACAAAATTAAAACCATCATTTGTCTAAATTTTTATAACTAAAGTTGGCTCTAAATAATTAAGAGTGTCACTTAGCTTAAGTGCAGTCTTGTTATCAGGAACAAGGGTGTTGTACAGAGCTGCTTTCTCTCTGTTCTGTTTTAATTGAACAAAAAAAGCAGCTTTGATGGTTTGCTGAAAAGAAAAGACTTTTTGTTACCTAATTAAGGAGCCATTAAAGATTGTGTTTGGTAAATTTTATAATGAGCTTAGATCATTTCATAAATGCTGTAGCTTGAAAAGAAAAGTTTCTTTCAGATAATTAAGGCGCACAATTTGACAGATCTACTTTTATTGTTCCTGCAGTTTACTTTTATCTGTGAACTTGAAAACATTGAAAGCTGCTTCATCAGTTATGCATGTATAAATACCTGAAAAAAAAGAAAGGCTCACTGCAGACTGCTGGAGAGTAAAATGTCATAGTTGCAGACAGGAGGAGGATCATTAACACCTTGCCAGGCAAACTGACACTCAGCAGGAGGTGAGGTGAAAAGTGTTCGCCACACCAAGGCTGAGGTTGCTGCTACCTGGTTGACCTCTGAATAAATTCCCTACATAAAAGGATAAACAGCTCACTCTGCAACAAAATATAGCATATTTTACTCAGACCAGAGGGAGTTCATGGGAGTTCCCACTGAACTGGTTCCAGTGAACTGGTGCTGCTAGACTCTGGTATTTACTAAATCTTTGATGCACCAAAGGAATGACGTTTGATGCGAATGTTGCAGCATTAAGAGGATCAGTGTGTTGCTTCCTGTTATATACAGATGATCCCTGCTTGGTCACGGTTTAGTATTAGCAGATTTTTTCTTTTCTTATTTGTTGAAAATCCACCTATTCTGATTTTTTTTCCTCAGGGCATACCAAAAAAATCTTCAAAAAATAATGCAAGTTAAAATCTCTAGGTGCAATACTACTTGATATGCTATTGGCTGCTGTTTGAAAAGCAATCACACCAGGAGCATCATTCATTTTTCTTGCTGAACCTGTAGCTGTTCGTGCCAACATCGTTTCCACTGTGCACATTAATAAATATGAAGGTGTATTTGACGTTTAAACTACTAAAATGGGAAGTTTTAAGAACTTCAGCATTCTGGGGGATGCAGACAGATGGAAGGTTTTAGCCACTCAACCTCTCACAGTCAGATAAGTAAGATTGGTGGCATCAAATAAGTCACTCAGTCTTTGGTTACCTAGCAACAACCTGTTGAGTAACTTGTGGTAACCTAGCAACAACCTGTTGAGTAACTTGAGCAGAAGCAGTTTCAAGTTTTACCACGGTGCCTCATAACTTCTTAAAATAAAATAAACATTTTTTTAAAAATTTTAAATCGATGTGGAGTGAAAGGAGATAATTAGCACAACAGCTCGAGAGGAAACTGGATAAAAGGCCAAGTCACCAGTTTGGCAGTAGTTCAAAAATTTAAATTGAAAACTAATCAATAATTATCAATATCAACTTATATGAAACCCTTATATTGTGATGCGTTTTTTTAGTCCAGCCCCTACACCCTTTAGACTTTTTCAAATTTCTTCATGTCAGAACCACAAACTTCAGAGTATTTTGTTGCAAATCCTTGCAGTAGCTCAGCACAAAGTAGCCCCAAAATGTGAAGTTGTAGAAACACAGCCAAATAAAAATGTTGGTGTGCATATGTATTCAGACCACATTTCTGCTAAGTTTCCAAAGCACAAAAACACTTAAAAATAAGTGACAGATTTAGCCTGCCATCCTCCTGAGTCACTGTGTCAACCCTGCTTAATTAGAAACAGTGATTTAAGGCTATTTCTGCCTGCGAGCTAACTTTCCCATGCAGCTTCTTGTGGAACAGAAGAAAGGAGCGAGGCTGGCCAGACCAACTGGAGCTCGAGACACGATGGGCATGGTGACATAAGCTAACCCTGTGGTAAGATTCAAAAGGCTGACATGGATGTAATGAGCAGTCATGCCACCATGAAAACAACACGCAAGGCTTCCCAGAATGCCTTTCTCCATCTCCGCTACATTCTCTTGGGAATGAGTCCTGAACTGACCTGAGATCAAGCTTATCAGAGTTTGTCACTCCGGCAGCCGCACGAGGCAGCAGCAATCTCACTGCTGCCGCGACGCGAGCCTCAGCCGGCAGCCTGATTAGAGCGAGCCAGGTTAAGACTGATTAGCTGAGCCTCAGACCGCGCTACATTCACACCGACAGAAAACTGACCTTTTCCACTAATGCTAATGCACAACACCACCAGCGTGTGTTTTGTTGCCATCTGGCAAATATGTAGCAAAAAGCTGAATAAATACAAATTCACTAGATGGTTACAGTAAATGTACAGATATACAAATGATCACGCTTCTACCTCAGATCACACACATTACACACATCGCCTTTATCTCCTTGCAATCCAGTCTTAATGACTCCATTAACGGAGAGGCCATTAGCAGCATTCACTTTATGGCCAGCCAAACAGCCCAGCCGGGAGCACATTATGGAAAGGGCATGTGTGTCCTAATGTCCACTTCTTGTCACTCGGCTCGTACACACGCACTCCGTCTTTCCCCTCAAGGCCGGCCGGCCCGAAGCAAGCAGGACAGAACAAACGAGAGTCATTTTCATTTGCGCAACGTGGGGCAAAGGTTTAGCGCAGACTGCTTTGTGCTGGTGGTCCATCAACGGAGGAAACTTAAGTGCTGTTAGGAGTTTGAGCAGATCTCATATCCCCAAATTAGCTCATTGTTGGAGCAGAGGCTGAGTCATGGGCTGCAGCAGCAAAAGCTCGTCACACTCCCAAGATGATGACAAAATGATAGATTTAGTGTTGATAACATAATAATTATTTACTTCAGCAAAATGTTTTAGAAGTGCTTTTAGCAGAAGCATATCCTGTTTTGCTAGATGCAGCAGCTGCTTTCAGGGCCCGGTTAAATGACTGGATCAGTGATCTGAAAGGATGCGAGCAGAACAAACCAGGGTAATGAAAGGCTCTAAAATTCAGGGTAAATTGTTATTTCATGAACCATGTGAATTTATGGCACGGTTTAGAGCAAGTCGAGAGGAAAAACTGAAATAATCTTTCAGCGCAATATATTTCTACTCGTATAAAACTAAAAATAAAACGCCATTTGATTTAAGCACACTGCTGTTTATTTGTTCCACTTACATATTGCATTCCTGCAATTCAACATGAATCCTCATTGAATGGATGTCATTGAGGCAAATACAACTAAATTAAAAACCCTCTAGAAATTTGGCTTTAGGGTTAGGGTATGGGATAGGGTTAGTTATATAACCCTAACCCTCCAGCTGCTAGAGAGGATCAGAACATGAGGATGGAGAGACCAGCAAGTGTTGAATCAGAGAAGGCCAGGTAAGGAAGTAAGTGTTGCTTTTAAGGGCCAGGTGTATTTGGCTAACTATATTTCTCCTAGTCAGTTTATTTATTAGTTTTAAAACTAACGCATGCTTATGTGTTAATAATGGCACATTGTAATAAAAATACAAAAATTACCACCAACATCCTGGCAGAAGTAATAAACAAGTTTATATGCAAGCTTTTTTTTTTGCATCTGGAACACATTAAAAGTGAATTACCAAATTTGCTTTATTCCCTGTTATGTCATCCTCACTGCAGCTGGAGCTGGACTGGAGGGGAGACATCGGCTGAGCTAAAGCCGCTAACAACGCAACATTTTCCCTCTCCTATCATAAACTTTGCTTTTCTTCAACCTGGAAAATACTCCTACATCAGTAGCTGATGATCCTCTCTAGCAGCTGGAAGAATCGGTAATAGATACAAGGCCGTCCTGCTTCAGCTGCACTCTGCTGGTCATACTAGAATGGGGAATTAGGAGAACACCAATTTAATTTAATATCATAACACAGCAAAAGGCATATTACATCTAATTCGGATTAAAACTAAGTACAAGACACATACACACCAAATAATAAAAAACACAGAAATTATGTGAATACCAGCTTAGTTTTACATTTTACATCTGGAAGAAAATATATATTTAAGAGTTACATTGCCTCCCCTCATCGACAACACTTATGTGCTTGGTAAATAAATAATCTGCACAGTCACTTGACGTGTGGTAAATGTGGACCTAATAACATTGGTGCAACGATCAGCTGTTTTCCCATTTTAGCTTCAATGCTAGTTAATACACACACGCACGCACACACGGAGGATTACACAACAGTTTTAACACATAATTCCTCCAGACACATTTGGTATTTTCCACACTTAATGCCACTCGACAGAGGTGCGCTGGTTAACGAATTCAACATAAAGACAGGCGAATATTACACAAGCCTAGTTTATGAACTTTACCTAGTGCTAACATTAGCTAGCACAATATGCTACCGGGGATCGCGGCAGATAAAATATGTGACTGTCGTCATAAATTGTGTAAGATTTCTTCTTTGAAACAGGGTGGAAACTTTAGTAGCTGCTAAATGGTGTCATTTTGTGAAGATTACTTACCATTCACATTCTGTCTCCCGTCACCGAAGCCCTGCAGTTCGGGACAGAGTTCTGAGATCTCACGGAGTCGGAGTCATCCGCTTTAGTCAGCGCTAACCAATCGGAACACGTCTTACATTGCTCGTCCTTAAGCCCCGCCCCGGATGTTCATGTGAGATTCGCAAGCAAAAAACGTTGAAAAAACAGGAGCTTCATAAAAAACTTAAGACTCTCAACCAAAAACTTAGGCTGTCAACCAAAAAATTCTGATATGCAAAAATAAAAGTTACTAACAAAAAATAGTGATTTCAATTAAAAAAAAGTTTTTAAAGAAAATGTTGCTGTTTAAAAAAAAAGAATTCTTACAATTTGATTGAAATATTTTTTTTGTTTGAAACAATTTTTTTGAAAATCCAAAAGTTTTGATCACAACTCTGTTTTGTTTTTTTTGATTGAATACTACTTTTTTTGTTTGACGTGATTTTTTTTATTATTGAATTGTGAAACAAATCTAACTCCATACAGAACTTGTGACCTTGTTTAGCAAATGCGGTGACGTCATAGAAAATAAAAACATCTTGAAAAATTTAGAGAAAAATGAACAGACTGAAATGTAACCCCAAAAGAATGTAAAGATTACGGATTAAATTGAAGATTAAAGACGTCAGTAATATTGCAGCCTTTAATCGTGTAAGGCTCTCATAATTTAATATTATAGCAGAAAGACTTTAAGTATTCAATTATGCCATATGAGCTGACCAGTACATTATTAAGAACGCAAAACGTTTTGTGAGGGAATGCAATACTTTTGCGAGATAAAGGAAAAGAAAAAAAAATCCCCTAAAAGACATTATGCAGCAGCAAGACAGAATAAAATTACTCTTCTTTGCACTGCTAGACACTCAAAGTACACAAAACATGTACATAAGGGCTAAAAATGTGGATTTTGCATGATTTGTCCATTTAAATCAAAGCATATTGGTGTGTTAGAGAGGCAGAATAGTCTAAATTTAAAAATTACTGTTAATCCGAGGAACAACGGCTCATAAATTTTGGTCTATAGATGTACAAAACTGGTGAAGGGGTACTAATAAAAATGTGGAAAATCTAAAAAGTTCTGAATATAGCATCTGAAAAAACGAACAGAAAGTAAAATCTGTGTTTCATAACTTACTGATTTCATTGTGTGGCCTCAGCTCTCCAACATTTTTTCTCATCATGACACACCATCACGTGGTAAATGTGTCTTTTCAATTGCTCCTCCAAGCTAATCTTTAGCTCTGCAGGCAAATGGTTGCTCCTACTGAGAGAAGAGTGGAAATACCTCATACCTCTTAGGAGGGGGGCTGAGCCCAGGCCAGTCTTTATATTAGCTCTCTACTCCGGGAGCCATGGGCTACAGAGAGACATTCTCCAGCTCTGCTGAGACAAACTGGACGGTGGTACCTGCTGCCCGCTTGTTTTTTTACCCCTACTCTCCCATGGGGTGGAAGACTATTTATCTGCTGGTGGGAGAACATGTATCAATGTGCAACATAGCTTGGGATTTGTGCTTTTATTACGATTCAAACTGCAAGGTCAACTTCGCATGAATTTGTGTCAAAGCTGTCAAGCAGAGAAACATAAAACAAAAAGCCCACACAGAGGAAGCAGAGTAAACAACGGGGCTTAGGGGCCAGATGTCTGGCTGTTTTTTTAATGCTTTCACATGTACAGTCAAGTAATACGCAGAGTTTGGATCTGAAAGCGCATTATTAGAGACAAGAAGAGATAAGTGAGTTGTTGTTGCATGATGGCACATAATGACATTTGTGGAGAAAACATTTTTTTCCTCTGTATCTTTGTCTGCATGGCTACTCTTCAGATAAAAAGTGAAACCAGCTCTCGTCTGAAGCTCAGGCCCTTGTGTCAGTGTAATGTAGTCGGATCTGTCATGCCTTTGATGCCATCGTATGCCACTCCTCCTCTCTTCTCTGGGCTTTCTGACAGTGACAAAGGGGATCGGCAGCAGCGTGTTATCAGTGTGCAGCTGCAGTAATCGTATTATTTAGTTAAGCTTAATTCTGAGAGGCTGACCAACAGCGTGAACAAAGCGGGGCCTTGCTAAGCCCATCAGAGTGCTCCCATGGAGCAGAGGTCTTTTCCTGCCTTGCGGCCTCTCTGTACCCATGCTCTCCCATTTTCCTCGCTGTTTCCCGCTGCCCTCCTCTGCGTCTGCCTCTCTGTTGCTTTCTCCCTCACGCTCGCTCTCTTCCTCCTCTTGTTTTTCTGTATCAGGATAGTTTTTCACTCCCCCCCACCCTCATTTTCCTTCCATCTTCATCCCCTTTAAATCTTTCCTTTCTGAAATGCTCAGCACTGGGAGTTTGTATAATGGTGTTATTCACAGTTCATTGGTCTGTTTGAAGGTACTATCTTGATTGAGGGCTTGGTGATTGTGCGAGTGCATAAAGAGGTGACCATGGAGATAGATGAGCTTACTAATATGCAGGACATTGCAGGGGCTGTAGATAAGTGTTGAGCTTCATTCAAGCAGCTCATTTGGGGATTGAGAGGATTGGAAATGATTTGGAGCCGTTGTGCAATACTATTCATTCATTGTCGTCCATGTACTTCAAAACATCTTGTTAAGTTAAAACCAAAACGTTAAATATATTCTATTGGTATTGTAGGTGATAGACTAACACAGATTAGTAGGCATTTGCATTCAGCCCTGCTGCTTTTCTTGAGGAGCCTGAAATTCTTCTGAGCAAAAAAGTTCAGCCTCTATAGGGAAAAGTTTCTAACTACGAATGCACCAATATCCATCCATCCATCCATTTTCTGCCGCTTATCCGGGGTCGGGTTGTGGGGGCAGCAGCTTCAGCACCAATATATTGGGCCAATATCAATATCCAATATAACTAATATTTATGTGGTATATATTATGTGTATATTTCACTATCACTTTGACACATTAAAGAGGTAGGATTGTGTACTTCACAGGTAAATAGTGTCGTTTTATAGCATAATTAAGTAACTATGTTACCTTCAGTTGTTATAAAATGCTCTCTATATAAAATATGACTGAAAAGAAATCTGACTTCATAATTTAGCGTCTTGAAATTGGGCCTCTGTCTCTTTAAGAAGCTCCTGCTCCATTCCTCCTTCAGGAAGTCATAGCAACAATATTCGTCTATTGAGCCTTTGACAAAGTCCTGAGGAGCTTTTTCAATGGGAAGCATTACCTATGATAAGATTATTAGATGTTAGACTCCAACAGGTGCTAAATTTCTTGTCATGATAAGAATTTTGATTTTTAGTTGTCACGATAGACTGTCTGTATTGTCTGAATTATTATTGTTACCCTTTTCTCTGCTTTTGCTCAATGAGAGTATCAATAAATATGAATACATTTGAACATATGATATATGTGTGCAGTTCAATGGTGCAAATCACATTTTTTATGTGACTGGTGTCCTAATAAAGTGCATTTCAAGTGGGAATGTTTCTAAAGAGCAGTATCTGTGTTTGTGGGGCTATGATTGCTGTGACACACCGTCTCAGTCATACGGCAACCTAAAAGAGAAGCAATAAATAGTCCTTATTTGTCTATATCACAATGGTACCACAAAATATCAGGATAAAACCTTGAGTACATATTGTCCATCCCACTCTTGTCTGTTTTTTTTTTTTATTAATACCATCCTCGTCCACCGTTTAGATGGACAGCCATGTCTTTTTAGGTTTGAATGCTCTTTTCATGTGCAAAACACGTTACACCCTGCTTTAAACATCTCCACAACTTTCTCCCTGATCGTTTCTGCTTCTCCTTGATGCTGTTTTCTATTAGACCTTTATTTTATCAGGATAAAAACCCATTGAGATAAAAACCTATTTCTCAAGGGAATCCTGGCCAAGAGCAGCAACAAATACAGTAATGTCCTCTGACAAACATCTGAGGAATTCACAGAAAAAATGCATTTAAACTGAGATTAAATTACACACAAGTGGACTCTGTTTACTAATTACCCGTCGCATCCAACCTCAGTAAAAATGCATTGAAGATTGTGGCTACAACATAGCAGAATCTGGACAGGTTTGATGGATATAAACATCTCTGCAAGGCATTGGATGTTAAATGCAGGCAAGAAGTCAAGGAGTCATTCTCAGTAGCTGATGCATCCAGTTTCCAGTCGACCCTCAGCAGTGTTACAACATTAAAACAGAAGTGAAAAATGTGCAAAAAAATCTCATTAATTAGCTCAAATTAACCCTGGGGGTTCACACAACCACGGGAAAGCACCCCATGTACCTTATTCTGACACTGACTCTCTTGCAAGCTTGGATCTGAGATCAAACTCATATTTGGCAGACTCTCACACACAGATGTACGCACGCATGCATACACGCACACACGCACACACACACGTACACGCACACACACACGCACGCACACGCACACACCCACACACACACACACACACACACACACATACACGCTCTCCGCCCGAAGCAGAGGAAGCACAGGAAAGCAAATCCGCTGTGAAGGAACCATAAAACCAAACGCTGCAGCAAGACAGACCACTCCTGCGCCTCACGATATATGAGCTTAATGAATGCTAATGACCTGTAGTGAGCATGTGAAGACATACATTCACAGACAGATAGAAAGAGGCTTTACTTACAGAATGATTCAGACAGTTTCAGAGGGGCCGTGCCATACTATAGCTGTAGTGGTGAGTCAACGAGGGCGCTAGGATCCGAGAGCACAGAGTTGAGGTGAGGGGGGACGGAGGCTGGCGGGGGAGTTAGAGGAGTTTGTCACTGGAAGGGAGGATGTGTGGAGGAAATCTGGAGCAAGCCAGTGTTTAAAACTCAGAGGAAAAGGTAATCCATGTAGAGGAACAGTCGATGAGAGGGGAGATTCAGTTCTTGAGTACAAACAGAATGAGGGATTGATTTGGTGGGTGTTTTTCTTCTTTCGCTTTACTCAGAGAAAAAATAACAACAGGCCATCTCGACAAACTGGAAAAGCAGGGGGTGAAAAATCAGTCAATGAGAAAGGCTCCATCTTTTCCCTTTTTTGTGGTTGTTGTTGTTGTGGTCTTTTTCTGCTCTCCTCTGTCTCGCTTGCACCCAGGGACTGCAGAGGGCTTATAGGAGGAGTAACGCCGGCGTCAGAAAATCAATCCCTGTGCCAAACGAGGAGCGAGCATAAAGGAGTAAATGACAAGCAGATGAAGGGGAGGATTTCTGACACCTGCTCTCTCGCTCCGCTTCTGTCTGTCTGCCTCCCACCCTCTCTCTCTTTCCAACCTGGATTTCCTTTTTAGTAACAACCCTCCCTTTGCTGTATGTTGGGCTTTCTTCAGTGCAACGGTACTGACTTAGATGGATCCTAAAGGAGCCACAAACACGAGGATGCTCCTCTTCGCTTCTTCTTACCTCCTCTGAAAACACTGAGTGGAATGACAATGAAATGCAGAACGTGGGCTCTGCCAGCTCTGGATGTCTGCTGCCTTTTTTTTTTTTTGCCTGACACTTCGGCTGTGTAGCTGTCTTCCTCTCTGTCTCAGAGCTTCTCTGTCAGTCCTTACAGGTGTCTGTTTACCGGGCCATGGTTTAGTTCAAACACCAACACGCAGAGACAGCAGCTTCAGACCAGACAGTGAACTCAAGCCCCCCCTCTGGCTGAAATCCTGACCCCTCCCCTGCCCATGGTGTTAACTTCCCTCCAACACACCCCAGGAGGTCTAAAAAAAGGGACGCTGGACAATCCTAGTTAATTCTGTTTTTTTTTTCTCTCGCTCTCTCTCTTCTGTCTGTCTCCTTTCGTGTTATTTTCTCCACCTGTCCTTCTGTTTTCTGCTCCCCCCTCCTTCTCCTTTGCTCTGTGGCTGTCTCCTTATTCGTTATCTATTCTGGACAGTCTGTCCCTCTTCCCTCTCCGTCACTGAGGGAGGATGAAGAAGAATGGTGCTGCTTCATAATGTATTTCTCTGCAATGTGAGAGAAGGGACAGGAAATTTCAGGTACAGAAGCCGCTCCTTTGGAAAAAAATAAAAAAATAAAAAGTAAAAATAAAAACTAGCCTCCCAGGGGGGGTGATTTTCAATTACTCGCCTTTGCCCACAAACTTATGTGGAAAAAGTGACCCAGCACTGAGGTGCGCCCCAAAAGTGTCGTAAACTCAACAAAATATCCGGCCAATAAATCCGTACATGTCCAAGAGCTCCGTACCGCTGCTCAAGCATCACCGCATCATATTTCATTTCAGATGAAGTTCAAGCAGCTTAATTGCTCGACGCACTGACTGGTGGCTGGTGGCACGTCGACTCCTTCGAGGCCTGCTTATCTCTGCTTCCTGCAGATGGCTCCAGGCAACCCCAACCTCAACTCTGCAGGCTCAGCGCTGGCTGCAGCGGACGGCTGGAGATGCTGGAGATGGCCAGGTGTGGAAAGCTGACTGCTGAAGGGAACGCGTCGGCCATTCGGCGACCACCGCTCCCAGGCTTTGGGCCTAGACAGGAGAGGAAGAGGAGAGGTAAAAGTACAAGAGAAGAGGAGTGAGAGTGCATGAAAGGTTAGCTTGGCGACATTTGTGTCACTCTGTCTTATCGCGCATGTCATTCTCCTGCCTGTCACACTCCTCCCTAGCTGTCGTCCTGCTGTCTATTCTGTCCTTGTCACTCTTTCTCCGACTCTGCTGCTTGTTTGCTCCTTAGTCCTCGGCACTCGCGTTAAGATTTGATCCTTTGGCTCCCCTAACAAGCTCATCTTCACACAGTCTCCACATGACATCTCTTCTATTCCCCCTGTGCAATTTAATAACAACACCTTTACTGCTTTCATTCAATTCGTTCTGCTGTCTTCTTCCTCCTCAAGTCTTTACGTCAGGTGAAGCATGGCAACGCCTTGTTTTAGCAGGAGTGAAACGCAGATTTATTTAAAGTGTTGTGGTTGATCCCAAATTCAAATTGTTGTTTAAAAACATCAATGTTGAGTGTCTGCAGATCAAAAAACGCAAAGTCTTAACGACGTTCTGCGCTTAAATAATATAGCTTCACTGTTGGGCTGAAAAAAAATTGATTCTTATTATAATCTAACCTTGAGTTTAAAATACTATGGTTTCAAAGTATCACAGCTTTCACACAAAAATACAAAACAGATGTTTAACATGATCCAGCTGCTTTGAACAGGAAACCGGAAACTAATCCATCTGCTGCCAAATAATGCAACATATTGATTATTACAATTAAAACAGTGTTACCTTCAACACTTATTTAAAGTGTGAACTTTATATGTAAACTTAAGCAAAACTACAATATAAACTCATTTGCTTTATATTTTCTTTATATTAAATAACACAACTATAACAATCTACTGATGGTAAATTAGTTGAAATATATTATAGGGTAGAGCTTGCTTTTCGTAGTTTTATGAAGGTTTTAATAATAGTAATAATAATAATAATTGTATTTATAGCTCTTTACAGATGTCAGTAGATAGACCAAACCACTCTACAGTGGGTAAAATAAAAACATAAAAAACACAAGATATAAAACAGGATGTTGCTGTGAAGAGGCTGTTTGGTGCTCAGTCGGTTTCCACTCCATGATTGTTGAGTTTTTTCACAACTATTGATATTTCTGAAATGCCAAACTTGTATTTTTATTTTCAATGTGAGGCTAAATTTAATGTACCAAACGTCTGCAGCAACAGGTGGGTGAGGGGCGGCGCTGTAATACTCCACACAACCTGAGAAAACATTTTCTCTGCCATCTTATTTAGAGATTCAAGCTTTTTCTTCCAGACTGATTCCCATTTTGACCGATCCTGACTGTTTATACAAACGTCTTTTTAAAAAAAAGTGCTGCAGGTTCTTTGATGGACGTGGTAGTTTTAAATCGAACTGAAATTAATAAATCACATGATTATTTGCGGTATATGTGATTTATGCATTAAATCACATGCATACACTCCATGCATTAAACTCTATGTCCTTCATCTGATGTTTATTAGTGTCAAAAGAAGTGCATGAAAGCATACACTGATTGATAATGCATATATAGACTAAACATGGTGGAAATTATTAGCTTTGATGCGTTAGGCTTAAGTTTATTCAATAGATCAAGAAAAATCAGCTCATTCCAATCTCTGGCTGCATAACTGAAGCACCAATCGCTTTATTAAAAACATTTTCAATCACAGAAAGGAAGAGTAATTATAAATTAATTTCAAATTATAATTTTTGATTAAAGCTATTGTTTGAATGAAGAGAATTTCATTTGATTATCTACAAAAGCAAATCAAAGAGACTATTTGAACCTTTGCTGCTGTTAGTAAACAACACGATTTCATGTGGCTAATAAGTGAACAATTCAAAGATGGTAGTTAATTGGGTAAAGAATGGCTCAAAACACAAGTTAAAAAGTAAGAGGATAAATCTGATCATTAGAATAAACTTTCATTTAAATGTTGTTTAACAAACCTCATCCATCCCCTGCCAAACTCAACCAAACAATCATGTAGAGCGCTACTGAAGCACAAAAATGCACTCTGCTTTATTTTAGTTCTAATGCGTCACCTCATTACACAAATACACAACCGCCCTCTTCTAATGCCACCTTGGGAAAATGCCCATTTATCCCAGTTTGCTCAGCAATGGTCCATCTAGACCAGAAACCTGCAACCTGTGGCTCCAGTCCCTCCAATTTACTCTTTGGACCTGCCACAACAGTCCCTTATAAGTTTGGTTTAATTAAAAAAAATAAATAAATAATTAAATAATGTTTTTAAAATGGATAATAATAAGTATTTAGCTTTTTTGTGGAATATTTTAACTACAATTCCAAAACAGTCTGACATTAAAAGTACCAGTAATATGTTTTTAGAGCTTTTTT
Organism: Poecilia reticulata; assembly: GCF_904066995.2. Lineage (NCBI taxonomy): Eukaryota > Metazoa > Chordata > Actinopteri > Cyprinodontiformes > Poeciliidae > Poecilia > Poecilia reticulata. The sequence continues at coordinate 12,324,032 of NC_088845.1, forward strand.
CTCATAATTATAAGAATGCTCTTTTTTCATAATAAAAAAAATACTAACATCCCAAAAAATAAAATGTATCCATCTTCTTTTTGCAAAAGTTTTTTGATTTTCTCTGTTTCAAAACTTAAATTATAATAAGTTTTTTCAAAAGGTCAGGTAACACAAGCGGCTCTGAACCAGAATCAGGAGGCGATAGTGAGGGTAAAATTTATTTTTTGGATTGTAAAAGTTGCAGACCTGTGATCTAGACATATGCAGATGAAACCCTGGTTTTGGTTTTACCTTAAAGAAATTTGGATTTCTTGCCAACGCCTTCTACTTTTCTTAAAAATCACACCCTCTTTTGTTAAATAGGCAAGACAATTAGCATGATTCAAAAATAGCAGCAAGGTGTCAAATCTTCCCTAACAGGTTGTCTTGTCTCTCTGTTACTATGCAACAGTTAGCACCTGTTGAATATGAATTATTGAATCCTGAGAAAAACTCCCTCTGCTCACAGTTTCGGGATTGGTCTCCTCTTCAGTCGCAGAGGAAATATAGAAAGAAGCAGATCCATGCAGGAGTTATATTACCTCTTTTTACGAACTCATTAAACCGGGTGAATGACTCCTTCCTTTCTGCAGAGCCCAATGAAGCAACGCTTCATTTGCAATAAAGCACCAGAGCCTTTTCAGTTTATCAGCTGCAATCAATACGACTCTGCGGATAGATATGGCCCTCCTCTGACACCGTATCCTCCCAGGATCGTTTAGGACGGGAGTCTGAGTGTTCCTGCACACTTAGTTAGGTCAGAGCTCAGCGTCGGCTGTTGTGTGTCCCTCCACTGGGAACATTTGCATGCTATGTCATTGCAGGTGTGAGGGGATGTAGAAGGGTGTGAATTGGTGTGCAGAAGGTATGTCAGCGTGAAGTACAAAGACATGAGAAGAAGAAGAGGAAGAGGAGGAGGGGGTTCAGTGTTGCATGTGTCACATCTGTCAGGCAGGAAGCAATTAATTACACTGATCTACTTCATAACCTTTTGTTTGTTTGGGCCCAAAACACCAAAATAAAGCCAAAAAAGGTGACTGACTGACACACACGCACACCCCCGCACGCACACACACACACACACGCACCAATCACTGCTGATTGCCTGTGTCAGGATAGACTCTAACATCTCTGGTGAGCCTGAATTCAAACAGAATGTGGAGAAGAGCTTGAGGAGAGAAGGAGAGAGGGATGGAGGCGAGGAAGGGGGGGAGGGGTGACACAGCCGAGGAGGGAAGGATGGAGAGAGGGATGGAGGGAGGGAGGGAATGCGGTGTGGAGTGGCACGGGGTGGGGTGCGTGTGTGTGTGGGGGGGGGGGGGGGCAAAGCGCAAAAAATGAAGTGAGCCAGTCCAATTTTATCCAAATCCATCAAGCTGGACAGTTCTGTTTCGGGAATGATTGAGAGGTGCTGGGATGCGAAGGGATGGAGGGAAACAGGTGGGGCAGCGGCGGGGTGAGCGGGTTAAGCAAGGAAAACAGAGGGAGCCCCTCAGAAGTAGAAAAAAACGCTCTGGATGAAACTAAAACGGGAGGAAGATGAGTTAACCGGTGAGCTGTGACACATTTGAGGTGAAAGAGGATGGAGTGATGAGGCTGGGAGGGGGGACGAGAGACGCGGACACTCACCCATTTCAGCGGGCTCTCCTCAGGCAAGCACAATCCCTGCTCTGTGATCCCATCCCGGGGAAAAGGCGCAGCGAGATCCTGGAGCTCCCTCCGCTGAATACCAATGGAGCTGCTATTATCAGCTTACACACACTGACTCACACACACACACACACACCGGCGCTGAGGAAGAGGCACAAACGCACAGAGTCAAGTCAGGGCTGCATGTTCAAATCAGAGGGGGAAAAAATGCAGTTTGACAATGCATGTCACAATAGAAAAATCACTGGTGTGCTAAGCCCCCCACCCCCTTTTTTTGTTAATGTTTCTTCATGAAAAAAACAGCCTGAAACAATCATTCACACACTCCCGTTCCCCGCCTGTGTCAGTACTTACTGAGATTATATTCAAAATCCCAGCGAGTCCCACGGTTGACTCTGTTCCGGCTCACTGCTCTGCTTCCAAGGGAGACGAATGAGTTGTCCGCTATTTTCCCTCGCCTCCCCGTGGGTTTCTCGCAGCTCTGATGCAGAGATACACACACATTAAGGCAAACACTTCCTCCTTTATACGCAGTATCCATCCAGTTTTTCAGTCTCCATTTGTTGATTTAGGTCCAGTTCGTCCGCCTGGCTGTGGACTTCGCAGTGATTCGGCGTTCACTCAGTCACGCACTCCCTCTGCTCAATAGTACAGCCGTACCTCCTTGGCTCTCTCCAATCTAATCAGCCTTCTCTCTTTCTCTCTCTCTTTCTCTCTCTCTTTCACACACACACACTCTCTCCCACTCTTCCCTCTCCCTCGTTTCTCCTTCCCAGCACCCGCTCCTTCACTCCTCCTTTCTCTCTCCCTCCAAGATATTTTTCTCAAAGATGAATATCTGCCCTCCTCCACTCCTCATCCGTTCTTCTTTCTGTCACTTCATCAGATAAGGGTTTGAAACAAGAGCAAAAGAAGAGAGAGGAAAAAAAAAAACCTGGTCATCTGGAGCATTTTTCACACATCCACACAGAGAGGAGGGAGTATGGGAGACAGAAGAAACTCATGAGGATGTGTTTCATCGTCAGCAGGGTAAACTAGGCTGACAAAGTTTGTCATGCCTTCATGGTCGGGGTGACAAACACCATCAAACCACCACACGACTCGCCTCACACCCGATGACACGCAAACACATCTGCGCAGAGACCGACTGAAATCTGATGGAGTAAAAACTTAGGGTGATGGTAAAGAGGCCTTCCAACTGCAAAAGCTTCAGCTCATCCATAAAAAAATTGCCGTAATGCAGAATTAATCGGATTAATAAGCGACGATTGAAATAATCGTCAATTTAGAAATCAGTTCATCGTTACCTGGCATATACAGACTCAAAATAAGGCCATTTGCTGATAAAAACAACAAACTCAAAGCAGTAATTAAGCTAAATCTGCACAATACATATATAGAGAGACATATTTACAGCTCTGGTAAAAATTAGGAGACCACATAAAATGATCAGTTCTCTGTTTTTTTTACTTTTTGTAGTTATATGTTTAAATAAAATGAACTTTGTTCTTTTATTCTATGAGCTACTGGCAACATGCCTCCGAAATCCCAAACAAAGATTTAGTATTTATTTGCAGAGAAAAATGAGAAATGGTCAAAATAATAATAATAAAAAAAGATTCAGTGCATTCAGACCTCAAATAAAGCAAAGAAAACAAATTCATTTTCATACTAATGTTTTAACTCAGAAAGGGACCAGAAATCAATATTTGATGGAATAACCTGGAGCTTTTCAATGGGGTTCAATGCAGTGGTCGCTTCATTTTGTCCAGAGCTGTATACATTTTCTATTTAAGATAAAAACACTCAGCCAGTTCAAATTCACTAAAGGAAATCAACGTTTTTAGGCAACAAAATGTTTAACTGCATTAAACATATATGCGAGTAGTAAAGGAATATTATGTTTGTGTGTAGCACACACATCCATGCTAACATTGATTTAAACTATCAGTCATCACACTGTTCTTATAACATGTATAGTTTCTAATGTAATATATTTTTTGCTTTTCTGTCTTTAAAATCCAGCTGAAACTGAAGTATTTGGATCTGTTCTTTGGTTCTGTGTGACTCAGTTGGTGAAGCGGGTACACCATGTGAAGACGATGCGGTCCTGGGTGAGACTGCTTCCTTAAAGTCATTTGCTTAATGTCATCCCCTTTATCTTTCTGCCCTCTTTCCAGTCGATTTAATGTCAAAAAAAGGCCCCTAGTACCAAAAAATATTCTTGACTTATTTAAGAAGAGACTTTCTCAGAACTTCTAATTAGCAACCCACGACTTTGTGTTTGCCTCGGGTATAAATATGATAAAACATGCATTTTTAATCATTGAACACAAGGCTGGACATATTTATCTGGATAGAAGGATCATAAGGGATGCTTTACAAAACACTCCCAGCTTGAAAGCTCCTGCAAAGAGCAGCATCTTGGTGTTAGCAGTGATTTTTGTCCTACCATATCAAATGTAAACATGTAGAGTTTCCCAAACTCTGTTGGGATTTTAACTGGGACCATAAGCTTTAGCCAGATGAGACTGGATTTTTTTTGGCATCAAACTCTGCAGGTGGATTTGACATAAAACATTCTACAGAGAATGAATGTAAGAAATAAACTAAAAATTAAAAGCAGAGTTATCCTATGTAACTTATTGGAGCAATGAGCCAAAAGAAAAGGCTAATCAACTTTTTTTTTTTCTAAAGGTGCAAAATCAATCTTTTTCCTTGGCTGTATAACTAAATCTGCTGAAGGGAAGAGAGCATAAAACATAATTCAGGATCCTGGATTATCTAGTTTTCAAACCTTTCTAATCTTACAACAAAAATCATTATAATATAATAATTGTTTCTATTTATAATAAGGTTTTACATCTCTTGTTATTTAGTCTAACTTCTGACGTCAGTCTAAAGCATTGGTGTCCAAACTTTTTGCCATGAGAGCTAAAATCATTAAATTGAATGCAAAAAAAAAAAAGCTAATATAAAAAAATTAATAGAATTTAATACAACTTTATAAAATCAAACTTTTTGAGCCTTTTTCATTTTATCTACTAAATAATTAACAAAAAAACAACAACATTTTATTGTTGGATTTTTATAGAAAGTGGATCAGTAAATCAGAAAACATAAAGGTACTGCAAGACCAGACCGCCCAAAATCTTTCATTGGGCTGCAAATGGCCCCCGGGCCACACATTGGACATTAGCAGCTTGTTGATTTACCTAAAGAGATTTCTCCCTCAAATCTTGTGAAATGCTAAAGGAGAAGACTAAGTGCTATGCTGCCACTAAAGGATGGCTGTAAAAAATATTAACAGTAGATGTGCCAATATTTATATCACCACTTAAATTAAAGATTGGATTCTTGATTGCTTTAAATTAAAGCTAATAAATTTGCCTAAAGCTGTGCATTCTGCAAATGCCCGACTATCATAAATCAAGTGCAGTAAAGTATTGTGGATACTTTACCAGACTGTTTACATACTGTGCAATAAATAAAACGAGAACAATGATGGAGTGAAACAGTGTTTACATTACTGAAATAATGGACACAGCTTTAATGAAAATTAAAACTGATAATGTCAGCTCAAATAATTGTAATTATGAAAACATGGCAGCTCGGTTTGCAGGAAATTGTGAACTGTGCCGCAGCGCCATGTGCAGACGTGCCTGTGTGTAGTACACATCCACGGCATCATTACTCCTCTCAGCATAGCATCCTGACACTTTATGCAGGACGCCGTTGAACGGAGCTGACACACTATTTACAATGTTCAGACATACAAGAAGAAAACCCACAACAGCATGAAACCAATCTGCAGCGACGCTCATCCAGGCCCGGGCATTGGGAGGCACTGGGGGGCATTGCCGCCTAAACAGTCAGCCGTGCCCTCTCTGGACTTCAAGCTGTTTCTGCTTATTTTTACCAACTTTCTATCATTCCTATCTCGATTTGATATAGGACGGGTCCCCGCACTTCCCGTATCTGTGCCTTCTAACACCTGCACTTGAAACGGTTTAATCCATTGTTAACATGTCGTAACGTGTTTTTCCGAGCCGCTTTTAAACGCAACATGAGTCCTAAGGTGTGTGGCAGTGACGGAGACCTGCCGCTGCTGTGTAGAGCTGCGCAGATGTGTGTTAGGAACAAAAAAACCAGCAAAAGGCAAAAGAAAACTTTGAACAGTTTTACTTTCCCCCGAAGCTAACCGAGTGAGTTGAGTAATGCTGCTGGATGCAGGTAATGTTAGCTAACATTAACAAACTAACTCCAATATATCACGTTAAGATGGTTAGCAAGTATAAGCTAAGTAATGTTGTCATCTGTGTTCAAAAGTGGGTAGTACTACTAACTTAAAAAAAAAAGCAAAAAGGTACTTATAAGAGTAATTTTACTGCACTGTACTTTTTTTTTTTTACTTCAGTAATATTACTATTCCTGTCATTTCAGTAGATTGTTTTTGCAATTGGAAACAAGATTCTTAAACTATTTTTTTGCCGTCTCTCCTGAACTGGAGACGGTAAAAAAAAAAAAAAAAAAAAAAGAAGTATCCAGTTTATAGTAAAATACCGGAAGCTGTTGTTAGAATTTTCCCGTTTAATCACAGTGAAGTTTTGGCATTTATACTGTAGGCCTATACGACTTTTACCGTATTCATATGAATTTACCGCAATTTTCCGTATTTGTACGGTAAAATTCTGGTATCCACAAGTTGCCGGTATTTTATCGTAAATTAGAGAATTTTTACAATGTCGATTTCTGCAATTTATAATCTAATGATTATGCAAATCTGACATGCTGATTGCTTATTTTGTTTGAAAGGTGACATAAAGGTTTGTTTATGTATTTACATTAAAGCAAAAGCTCGTTTACTCTGCTCGCCCGTGTTAAATTCCTCCGGAGCTCATTGCTGGTACTATACGACGTTCCGTGTCGCCCCCCCCACACACACACACACACACCTCCCGCAGCTCTGGGCCTGCAGCCTGAGGCGCCTCCGCTCCTCTCGGCTCAGTCCGCCTCGTGTTTTTGATATAGATCTGTTCCTCAACCTTACGGCCCCCGAGCTCTCCGTGTCCTCTAAAGCTATTAAACTCACCACAGCGTGTTGAATCATTGATTTTGTCACTGCGCATGACTTGGCTTTTTAATTGCTAGTGTCAACACTCTGCTGGCTTACAACTGCATTCGTGAGTTATGCTCTGAAGAGATAATCAGTTCTAGCGTCCATTCAGATTGTCAGAATAAGCAGCGGGATCTATTAATGATGAACTCTCATTCATGATTCGGGCGCAGAGCGGACTGAGGGACCGATCTGTGGCTGAGACGGGAGCCTTTGGAAAGATCAGCTCTGGTTTGTCCGGCGAAGCTGTCGCCTAATCAAACCAGGGAGCAAAAATAGCATGTGACAATGCTGAGCTGTCTCCTCTATTTTGCTTTCAAACAGCCTCCACCCCCACACCATTCATCATCATCATGTTTTCACCTATTCACTTTGCATCTCATGAAATAATGCGCATCTCAAGATGTCTGTGTCCAGTGGGCGGACAGTGCTGGATCACCTATTACTCACTCATGCTTGATCCTATTAGACTGCAGCCATGTCACGCAAGAGTTTCCCTCGGGTCGCGCAGGCTGTGTGTGTGATGCGTCTGTACAGGCATTTGGATGCATCTGTTGTTCAGCCTCCCAAATTGTAGATTTTTGAACTTTTTTTTAAATTTATTTATTTTATTTTTTTTTCAGACTGTGCATGAGGAGTGTCTATGTGGCGGAGCGGCGGACACAGCCTCACCCCTGGCTGTGACCCTCAGCTGCAGTTTTCAGGAAGTCGGGAGGAGTCTCCATGTGCTGTCTCTCCCATTCCATCACACACACTGACACACGGCCTGCAGTGCCAGTGTGTGTTTGTTCGAGGTCTCATTCCGCCTTAATCTAATTTCCTCCACTTTGCTTCTAAATGCTGCTTTGCAAAAGTATTTGTGTTGTTCTAACCGCTAACTTCTATGTGTTTCTGGTTGTATTTTATGTAACGGATTAATCAAAAGTCTATCACACATAAAAATCTTAACAAATGTGGTGTGCATTTTAATCTGGGCTGTTATAACATAAATATTTTTAATCTAAACCGTAACATTGTTGCTCTGGATGTAAGTTATTGGCTTTTTTGAAGACTAAAGATTGTTCCTTGGTCTTCAAAAACTAAAATAACAGCAGCATCCGACGTATAGATTTCCATCCATCCATCCATTTTCATTACACCCTTGTCGCTTTGGGGGGTCGGGAGGGTTGCCGGTGCCCATCTCCAGCTGACGTTCCGGGCGAGAGGCGGGGTCACCCTGGACAGGTCGCCAGTCTGTCGCAGGGCAACACAGAGACACACAACCATGCACACACACACTCACACCTAGGGGCAATTTAGACAGACCAATTAACCTGACAGTCATGTTTTTGGACTGTGGGAGGAAACCGGAGTACCCAGAGAAAACCCACGCCTGCACAGGAGAACATGCAAACTCCATGCAGAAAGACCCCAGGCTGGGAATCGAACCCAGAACCTTCTTGCTGCAAGGCAACAGCTCTACCAACTGTGCAGCCCCAACATATAGATTTACACAAAAAGTTCAAGTGTTAAAACAATATATAAGAAACAAGATTAACAATAACAACAATAAGAGTAATAATAACAAAAATACTGCAAATAGGAATATCAGATTCACGATTCAAGGAATGTGCAGCCGACTCAGATTGCTTTTTAAGTAAATTTACATATACACGTGTTTTGGTTTATATTCATGATGCAGTTTGTTGACTGATGTTCACAGAACGGCTGAATTTATACTGTGTAACTTGACGACTCTTGGACTTTATCAAAGCGTGTCAGAGTAGAGGGGGTTGATTGAAAAAGTGCACTGTATGTTGATTTATAACACAAAATGTCAGTATTGATGTCAGTATTGCACATGGAGATTTTTGGTTGTATGAAAACATTCAAAGGGTGTGAATACTTTTGAAGTACACTGTTGCACTTTTAAGTCAATAACTTTAAAAAAAAGAAAGATTGTCTGCCTCCATTAGCTAAACATTTGAATGAGAAGCCACTTAATATTAAACGACATAATGCAATAAAATCATTCACTTCCGTATTAATGGTTATTCAGGTGTTTGCACTGAGTCTCTGCTGTCACTGTGTTCACCACTCTCTAAATATGCATTCAACAGCTGTCTCTCTCTCTCATCTCCATCCCACACCACTTTGCTCTTGACAAATTGATGTGCAGCACTTTTACATAACAACTAAGTAATATACACACAGACGCACGCACACTTGAAAACCCATCCACGGCACAAATGTGATCCTAACTCAACCATTACACACACACACGCACGCACACACACACACACACACACACACACACACACACACACACACACACACACACACACACACACACACACACACACACACACACTGCGGAGCAGGTGTTAAAAGCCCAGAGTCTGCAATCGCTAATGCATGTTTGTATTTCCTTAATTCACTTCTGCAGAACACAAATGTGGTTCCGATGTTAACTATTGCTTGGTAAGCAAGGCAAAGGAGGGAAGAAGTAGACCGAGGGACTGGGGAGGGGGGGGAAGGGGGGGTTGACATTCTGCCTGAGTTCTGCGCTCTGCTGGTGGAATAATGATTAGCTCCTCTGTATTCCAGGCACATATTCCCCGCTATCAATGAAGGGAGGAGGGAGGCGCAACCGTGAGGGAGGGACGGCGAGAGGTGTGGGCGTCACGCAGGCGAAAACAAGGTGAGCGGGGAAGAAACGCATGAGAAAAGTGGGGGATAATGGAGGACAGGGCAGAGCAGCACACACCGCCGCCGCCACTGCTGCTGCTGCAGCAGCTGCAGCAGTGAATTCATGCATGTGGTCAACAACTACAACTTCAAAACTTGAGGGAAGCTTCTGCAAAGTGAAGCTGCTGCACACTTGTGCACCCATCCATACACACACACACACACACACACACACATTCATATAAAAAATAGAAAACTCCACGCTTGGAGACCACTTTGTCAAAGTCATAGCAGGTACAGCAACCTCAGCAAAGAGAGACAGAGGCTGCATCGCAGGGGGGGGGGGGGGGGGGGGGGAGGAGAAGGTAATGAAGAAAATATTACGGCGAAGAGAAAAGGAAGCATGTGAGAGCTATAATTATATAATTTAAAAGCATAAAGAATGAGAAATGTACACTATTACTTAAATAGGTCAATCATGCATTAATAAGTACAATATGATAATAGAGCTCAGAAGTCAGCTGCAGCCCGCTGAGCGAGTTTGTGCTCATTAAATTACAGAGAAAAAGACTGCATCATGTTTTTCATTTAATTTTTAAGAGAAGGTGAAGTTCTCCAGCGAAACTCAGGTTATTACACAATCTGGCGTCGCTCACTGTAATGGATGACAGTTTCTTTTAACATAATGTTTGACTTTATGCAGCGAGCGCGTTTTTAGTGTTTGCTGGGAGCCTGGATGAGTGTTTTTACCGTTTTATCGTGTTAACAGCTAAACTAACATAATCACCATAAATGTCTCCTGAGCTGCAAACAAGAAAGAAATATGAATACAGTAAAGCAGGCTCTGAAAATATCAAGGGATGCATAATTCTGTGTAACAAACATAAAACAAAACCTCAGGCAGACGTTGGGATGTCATTTCAAAATCTCCGTTTTGGTGTGTATATTAAAATGTAAGTAAATAAAATATGCATGTCTTTCCAACATAAAGCCACTCTATACAATTTTTCATGCCGGAGCCTATAATGCAGAGTTGCACATGCAGTGAATTGAACTTAATGTGATTTATGATCTTGTCCTTCTGCAGAATTATCAGTACATGTGATATTCACTGTAAATTGTTTGACCTTTAATGGCCACATGCAAGCTCTGCTGAGTTATTTCAGCTGTCAGGTTTACGCTGCATCTTATTGTTTTCAGTCCTTTGTTCAGGTGCTGGATGTATTTTAACTTATAATGTCTAATATAGATATTTACTGCACATAAAAACTGCCTTTTATCGATGAGGAATAACTATAAAGTCATCCAAAGGTTGGCTTAAACCTGTCAATATGAAGAATACAAACAATGTGATGTCCTTGTGGCGTATAAATAAACGGTCTCTATCTAGTTAGTTTGCTGGTATTCTCAGCGGTCATTTAGTTTTTAATTTCTGAAATGTAACATCATCGCACATTAAGGTGGATCTGCTGATCTGGGATCCAATAATCAATTCTTGATGCATTAAATCACCTCACTGGGTTTCCTGATTCAAAAATCTGCAGCCTAAATGTCCTTGAATCAGAACTCAAGGACATCTTTGTTTTTATTATTAGCACATTTCTAGCAGATGGTTTGTCATATTTGCAGCATAAATGATCAAATATAAAATGGAAGGTCCACGCATGGCTGTGCTGACATTAGATCTTCTGGTTAGCGTTGGAGCTGCTTCCTCTTTTCTAATTATATTAACGCTGATGGATAAAACATTCGACAGGTCAAACGAGGTAGGACACACACGGCTGCATCTCACTAAATCCAAACCTCATCTATACTTCAATGATTTAATTATAAAGGTTAAACAGAGCTTCATTGCACAGAGTGATATATTTCAGTTTTGTTTCTATTATTTTTTAGAAACAACAAGCTTGTGAGTATTTCTTTTGAACTGTGTGCTACATGTGTTGCCTACAGCTCTGGTAAAAAATGAAGATCCCACTGCTCTGAAAACCTCGTCATTATTCCACCAAATATCGATTCCTGAGTTAAAACATCCGTTTTGTTGTTTCTAAACGAATATGAACTCGTTTTCTTTGCTTTGTTTGATGTCTGCAGCTTTTTCATAATTGTGACCATTTTTAATTTTCTGCTAATAAATACAACATTTTTGTTTGTAACTTCAGAGACATGCTGTCAGTAGTTCATAGAATAAAAGAACAAAGTTAATTTTACTTAAACATAAACCTCTAAAGAGTAAAATCTGATAATCTGATCATTTTACACGGTCTCTTAAATGTCTACATTGTTTAGTTTCTCTCATCTTCCTCGATTCCCAGATTCTCTGTAAGGTTTATTCCACATCAGTTTTCTGCTCAATCAAACTCAACGAGATTCAAGTAACTAACTTGAAATTGGCTCTGCAGTAACACAACATCTTAATGTACCCAACCTGAAATGAAAATATCAGTCTCTCAACTCATTGTGAAGGCTGACACTGTTATGTAAATGTGAACCATTTCTTTATCCGCGCCTCTTTTCCTTCCCATTAGCAAACCTTTGTCCGGTTTTGGCGTTCAACCCGAGTTCATTTCTAAATTGAATTAAACCTGCTGGCCTCTTTTGATCCTTGCCTGTTTGTACATCTGTCTCCTCTTTATTTGTATTTGCTGACCTCAGAGTGAACTCTACCAGCGTTTAGTTTCTCTCTGCTGAGGCTGTGAAAACACAAGTGCCACCATCCATCCGTCTGTCCGTCTGTCCATCATCTTCATGTCTTCCTACATGCTTCCCTCGTCCCGTTCACTCGCCACTCACCCAGGGGGTCGGGTGCCAAGTGATGGGGGCGGCGGTCAAAGGCGGCGGTCAAAGGCGGGGTCTTGGCGATCCGATCCTCGGCTTTAGAAACTGGCTGTCGGAAATACAGAAGCATCTCAGTAAATAAGAATATAATCCAAAACAATATTTATTTAGTAAGTCAATTTGAAAAGTGGAGCTTATAAAATGTTGATTCATTACAGAGGCATATTGTATTATTGTTACAAAACAAAAAAGGGATTTTAATGGAGAAATGTTCAGCTTACATGACACCTGCCAGGTCATTTCTAAAGAAGTTCAGTTCATAGAGTGCTGTAGCCAAACACATTAATGGAAAGTTAAGTGGAGGGAAAAGATTATTACACAAAAAGTCTTCAAAGGGTTGTGACAAAAAGCCAGTTGAAGAATTTGAAAGAGATTCACAAGTTGTGGACTGTGTTTGAAGTAAATTCTCCAATATGAAAGTTACAACCTTCATGTTGTTTTGGTGAAGTTACTCCAGAACAAAAGACCACATGTGAAGCTTCTTACCTGAAATAAGGACAAAAAGGACCATGCTTTTGATGTCCAAATTCCTCTTTTTAGATGAAAGTAAAGTTTGCGTTTCATTTAGAAATCAAGGAGGAAGAATGAAAAGGCAGAGGATCCATGCTGCTTAGTGTGAAGTTTCTACGTCCAGCGATGATTTGAGGAAACATGTCGTCTGCTGGTGTTGGTCAACTATCAGGTCCAGATAAATCAGCAAGACTGCAATCCAAATCCAGACTGATGGAGGGATTCAACTTTCTGTTCAACAAAATAAGAGAAAGAAAGTGCAAATATCAAACCATAAAACAAAAACCTATGTTGAATAAATGAGAAAAATGCAGCAAACCACTGAGAACATGCAAAGTAACAAGAACCGGCCCACAAAGTTGACTTTTATCAGCTAAAATGACTGATTATTACACATTTATGCCGTAAAGTTGGTGTTTTTTAAACTCCACACAGATGACAAAAAGTTCTCCAGAGTTGTTTAGTTTCACACGGCTCCTCTTACGACAGTAAAAACAAACAAACACACACTTTAAATCTGGTCCACTTTAAATCTCTCACCTGGTGATGAAAGCCGAACACAAACGGCTCCTGTTGTCCTCCACCTGCTCAGGACTCTGTGATGTCAGCGGGTTTGGAGAGCTGAGAGCTGAATTTGCATCTTTCTCTGCAGGGTCAATTAGAAACAAAGAGCAGGAGAAACAGAGAGAGGACAGCTTTCCTTGTTGCACAGCTGGGATTCCCAGAGCTGCAGCCAGGAAGCACAAACTGTGGGGTCTTCAGTTTGATGTCTGGAGTCTCAGGTGGTTCCTGCTGCCATTATTCTCTTGCTACCCGGATTATTTGCTCAATTTTTATTGTTCAGCAAGTAAACCTTTATAATTACGGACTAATTCACCATGTTCTGTCACGTACATAGAGAGTTATGAGTTTAATGTGATAAAAAGTGAAAGAAAATCAAAAATCTATGGGTGCTTTTGAGTCAATACTGATGCCTATTTTTGGGTAAATAAGGAACTAAAACAATCACTTAAAAAAAAAGAAATCCACAGTTTGAAAGGTTGACCTTTTATGCATTTATTTACATCTTAGATTTTTAAACAATCTGATATTTTATACATGTTTTAGATTCCATGATGCTAAGAAATGTAATATTTCACTAGATTAATCCGTCTTATCTCTGCTCGCTTTACTGCCACATAAATGCCCTAAATAATTAATGGAGGTAATTGCAAAATCCCTGTGCACCCGCGAGAGCTTTTTTCTTTCTTTACTTCCAGCTCTCTGCATGCATGACTGTACGTCATTTAACACGGAATTAGACACGTTTTATGAAGCTTATCCACTTCTTGCAATCGATTTTGTCACAAAGTGCTACAAACACAAACTACGGTTTCATCTGGAAGTCTCTGACTCCGGTGGAGAGAAAACTTTGCTTGGTTTCCAGGTTTTGTCCTAATTTCCACTCTTTTACTGCAGCTGCACAAGAAATGAGGTGAATAACTTCACTTCCTGGAGGAAAACTTGCTTCTTGGAGGGTTTTTTTTTTGGTCTGGAATAATTTCATCCATGTTTAGCAGAAGATGTATCCGTCCAGAGTTCAGAGTTCGTCTGTGACATCATTTACTCCAAGTGCCATTAGAAGACATGCGTGTCAGGCTGCCTATATGTCTCCACTTGATGTTGCTTCACATCATTAACTATGTAGAATATTATAATGCTTTCCTTCCCGTCGTTAAATCTTTGTTTCGTCTGACTGAAAAAATCTATTTCAACATTTTCTGACATGTTTCAACCCGTCCCTGAACTCCTTGCATTTGCTCTTATGAGGGTTTTCTTTTTTTAATTAGTGCTATTTTTGCCCTTCCTACAGACTTTTTCCGAGTCGTGGCCATGAAGCGGTTTTGCATCAAATCCACTTCAAACAGATGAATTTAAAATCTCCTAAGGGTTCACCAGTTTGCAAAAGGTTTGTAGACTTTCCTCTGAACTGCGTAGAGTTCAAACTCTTAATTCAATTTAATATTATTTTTATGCCACATTTAAAACACATATTTAACCCAGGGGTCTACAAGTAGAAAGACAGAAATTTAAATCACCGTAATAAAAATCAGCAGCTCTGGTAAAAAAAGGTTTGCAAATGAAAAGGAAGCAGAGAAATAGACTATAAAAACTCTCCGCTGCGAGGACGCAGCAGTCGTTTTCTGAAGAAAGGCCACAAGTGGAATTAACTGCCCAACAAAAAGATGAACAAAGAGTCGCTTTTTAGTAGCTGAAACACAAGTTTCTAGAAAATATGGGGCATTTTTAAGACTAGAATGAATTCAACACATTCATGCACACATAAGTTAGACGTGACCCAAACATCATCAGGATTCATTTGTGAGATCGGCCGATACTTACACGTGAAGCCGATCTTATTTACCTCAGCAGATGTCTAAAAATCGACCGCCGTCCTCTTCTGCTCTGCAGTGATTGAGGTTTGACTGACAGACCGGCCCTCCACGCACGCTTCACTGTTGCCAACTCAGCAACTTTCTTGCTATTTTCAGCAACATTTCCGACAAAAAAAAAAAATTGGTATTGGCCAAAATCGAAATCAGCAGGTAAGGATTTTTAAAGATCGGCAATCGGCGATCGACCAGAAAACTGCAGTCGGTGCAGCCCTAAATATTAAAATACGTAAACTCACTTTTATCCAAGGAACTCAGTACATTTGAAGCAACATGGATATAGGTCTGGGCTTTGAATAGGCCATTTGAACACATTGATATGCCTACAGCAGTTCTGCCCAGCATACCTAGGTGGGCCCCATACGAGATAAATATGTGCTACAATTTGTCTTTTTCTATCTTGCATTGCATTTTAAAGATCGCCTTTGTTAAATAAATTTAAAAAAAAAGTGGAGAAAAAAGCTTGTTTCATCACAATCTAAAGAGGGATTTTATTTATCTTTGTTCATCCAAAAACACCCAAGTCTGAGCCAACAGTTGAACAGCGGCAGCATTTTGTCTTCGGCGCATCTAAAAGTCATTAATACTGCAGGCAGATTCCCTCAGCAGAGCATTAAAGTCTCATGATTTCAACACCAGGCTAAACTATTTAATTACACGTCTGTGTGTGTTATTTCTGCTTCACTGTTAGGCACCAGGTTGATAAAAAAAAAGCACTCAACCAGAAACTGCAGCCCTCAAGTTTTTGCCAGAAAGAAATAAAACCAACATGTTTTCCATCGACTGGTTGCTCGTCGAGGCTCCTAGAAACGGTTCTTGACTTCCGCTTCTTTCCTGAAACGCAGCCACTTCCCCTCATATTTTGGGTTTTCCAGCACAATCATCAGCATTTCTGCCTCCATGACATAAAACAAACGAAGACTGAGCGCCTCTGCCTCAGTGTGTGCGGTTTGAAACCCCCCTGTCAGCAATCACTGGGTGGGAGACAGACATAAACCAGGCTTTAGAAGCCCATAATGGCCCACTGCAGCGCTGGCAAAACTTATATCACATTAAGCCTTTTCCCATTCAGACACAAATAGGATCATTATTTTTGATAACTATACAGCAAGTGCCGGATAATTCAATTACATTACTTGCCATTGCACATTTCTGCATTTCGGTTAAATCGTCATAAATCTCACCGTGTCCTTCTTATTATTGTATTTAATTACAGCACAAAACAAATCGATAACGCACTGCGCAACAAATTATCAGAACATTGTCGCCCATCTGCGAACAGCAAGCAGGTCCGATTCATTTTCTCCTCAACCAGGAGTCACACTGACTGCTGCTTAGTGGTTTTATTTATTTATTCATTTTTTTAGAACAGCCTCTACTTCTGTTAGAATGACAGCAGCGGTGATTTACAGGAGGGCCAATAAAGCAACGCAGGTTCACCAGTGTGGAAGCCGGAGCTTTTTATTTTTAGGAAAGAGGAAAACATTTTACAGGACAGGCTGTACAAACATATTAGTTTAGAATCAAAAACCCATTTTCACTATTTTTAAATCACTTTAAATGTCTATAAATTAATCCCCTGAACAGATCAGTCTTTACACCATTAGTCACACGTTGCTACAGGAATTGTTTCTATACAGAGGGCATGTCTGTTTGCACCTCTGGCAAAGATGAGTCTCTAAATAAATTATTTTCTTACTGCAGTAGCAAAATCTCACTCAAATTTTTATTTGAGTGCATTTATTTTGTAGGCAGCAAAAATTGCGTTGTTACAAACATGGGTCAGTTTTTATTAAAGTTTTTTTTTTAATGATTTATACCTTTTTGAGTTCTTGCTCAGGCTGGTACACTCACATTATAAAACTGCAGCAAAGAGGCATGTTGAGGTTTATTTCTACATGTCAATCTGTTTTTTATGAGTGATACGTGGGGGAAACGTTTGTCTCCTACAATCACAAACATAAACAAGCTCAAATATGTAGCGACTACTCCTAAGTCTCTGTGTTGGATGTGGATAAGATTGAGTGTTTCTCCAACACTCCAGGTAGGTTTGGTGTGAAATGAAGGATGTGTTTGAGAAAAAAACTCCTCAAGTCTGAACAGGAACCTTGTAAGGAAGCATGACAAAGAAATTTTGAACACAAAAATCAACACAGAAATGTCTCAGAAGACATAAAATAGACATTCAGTCCTGGTCATCTCAGCTCATGGATCTAAATCTTATTAAAAACTCTGGAGAGAGGATTTTCTTTGTGTGTTAGCTTCGTGCTAATGAATTATGTCAAGTGCTGTCCTATTGGCAAAAGAGCACTTTCAGGAAGCTTTAAAGGGATTTTTATTGTGCAATTTTGCTGCTGCAATAATTCTTTTAATGCTTTTAAGACTTCTTTACCAAGGTTGCCAAAAAAAAAAAAAAACTTTCAAAGTGAATCAAGAATCCCAAACACTTTCTCATCTTCAAACTTTTCAGGTTTCACACCGTCTCCTCCACGATGAACTCGATGGCGTGTTGCGGCGACTGACCCGTTTCCACCATGGTGATCTCGCTCTCCTCCATGGCGATGGTGGGAACCGTGATAGCCTGGCCTCCCAGCATCGATGAGGGCAGGATGACCACCTGCGAGGTTCCCTCGATGCCGCTGAGCGAATCCGACGGGATCATCACCGTCTCGGTGCCTTCGTCGCTCTCCTGCAGCACGTATATGGTCTGCACGGTGCCCGACTCCAGGTCCGTGGTGGTCGCCAGCGACGACAGAGCCTTGGCCCCTTCCAGCACCTTCTGGACGTGGGCGACCTCGGCGGCATGCACCACCTGCTCGGCCGCTTCCGGGGGCAGGTCGCCGTGTTGGCGCAGGTGCTTGTCGAGGTTGGGGCGAGAGCGGAAGGCGGCGGGGCAGTGGGGACACGGGTACGGCTTCTCGCCGCTGTGGGTGCGGGCGTGCTCGGTCAGACGGGCCGCCACGCTGAAGCTCTTGCCGCAGATCCAGCAGCAGAAAGGCCGCAGGCCCGAGTGGATCCGCTCGTGGTCCTGCAGGTGGGGCAGCTGGCGGAAGCGCTTCCCACAGGTGGCGCACTGGAGGAAAGACGGAGAGGAGAACCGGTCAGTGGAAATGCAAAGAGGACGGAGAAAAGGACATTTTCTCAATCATTTATCAATAAATAGGTTTAAATTTGGCCATAAAACTGACATTTTTTCTTAATTTAAAAGAAAATTAGTTTGTAAAGTCGAGATCTAACAAGATTAATCATTTTCCGTTTAATGTTCTGGACAATATGGCTGAAACTTATTTGTCACATTTGACAAATAACTTGATGATCTCCTTTTGGAAAAAATGATGTGAAGTGATGAGATAAAAATGAGTTTTTAGAAGATGTGAATCCCGTTATTAAACTATCTCAGCCCGACACTCTGGGCTGCTTCGCTTCCTTTGGACATGGAAAAGTTGATGCAATTAATTGAACCATGAATTTTGCTTTGTACAAAAATAAAAATTGACAAGCCATATGGCAGTGAACTTTTAGTAAGCATGACAGAAAGAAAGTTCACTTCTGAACGACTCAAACGAAAACAAAATGAAGATATTGGAATGGCCCAGTCAAAGTCTGAATTTGAATCCAAATGTCGCACGGGGGTGTTACCTTAAAAGCATCACCAGGCTGCTGATGCCTGAACATCTTCCAGTGTGGGTAAAAAATATGACACGATTCTGCCAAAAGTCAGTAGAAATTTCTCCCCAGCGATTCAAGAAACTCATTGCCAGTTGTCACAAATGCTTGACGGCATTAGTTTGGAGAGCTTCATTACGTAAAACCAGAATTATCATTTTCAAAACTGAGTTCATATTTTTTTGGGGGGACAAGAATCTGAACTTGTTGGAGCGTCAACGAAACGAAAACAATAGAAATCTGTGAGAGTCCAAACACTAAAGTCAGACAAATGGCTAAAACTTTTAAACAAAGGGACAGAAAATGAAGTCTGGAAATACAAATGTGTTTCCATGCTTTTCCAGCCTGAGGAGGAACTCTGGTTAGAAAAGGTTCAAATTTAAGTTAACTAAAGTAATCCCGTCAGTAATCGGCTGTTGCACCTTTCTCTGCCACATTGCTATTTCCTCCCTGCAGGCTTCCACCTGAACGAACACAATGAGCCGCAGCTAAACGCCTGATTAAACCCGAGGCACAACAAAAGAAAGACATTCTGCTTTGCTTATATTCCCACTGGGGACGCTCAAATTGAAACCGCAGCCTCTGACGGATTGGCACTGCAAGTATCTCTGAGACATACTTCTTCATATTCTTCTTCTCAGATTGCTCCGTTGGTTTCCATGCAAATATATATCCGATACGTATGTCTGGGATGCAAAATGCACGTCAGGCGGCTCAGTTTTGAAATATAAACACTTGACAACCTCCTTAAGTTTCAACTTAATGTTGCTCATTCAGCCGAGCAACGTCAACTTGTCAAACGGAAATTGCTGACATGCCACGAAGGAGTGGATGTGATGACAGAAAAATGGAGAAAAATTGCAACGTGTTGGAAAAACATCATGCCAATAAGCGACGTTAATTTTGATGGCTTTTGTGAGTTGATTCATTTCGTGGAGCAAACTGTTAACTTTTCATGTAGACGGTATTTCTGTATCAACATCTCTCTGTTCAGGGGAAATTAAGTGTTTGTTCTTTTATTTTTCTGTTCAGAAACTTAAAATGTTCTTGTTTAAATTTAATAATGTGAAAAAACTACACTTTTCTTTTTATTCAGTCAATATTTAATAGAGGTGACAAAATAAAATAAAATTTTAATTCAGCATATTTATGTTATGGAAACAAGGAGGGCCATCTTGATGCAAGAGAAAACTCGGGTTTTTGAGAAAATCTCCACGTAGTCGATCGATAAGATCAGCAATAAATTAACTCATTAATCAGTGATTTCCATGGCTAATCATAAAGCAAAGCCAAAGATTAAACCACGTCCTGTAGCCACGTCTGTAAGCTTTGGTTTGGTTGGGTTTGTAGCTGCTGTCCTGCTCTGTCGTCTCTGCATCAGAGAGAAGGAAAGGATCCCAGAATAGAATCAGGCACAGAGGGGAGCTGACAGGCTCCAAGTCAGCCCTGTCATAAATCACAGGTACACAGGGAGAGGAATCACCCTCAGGACACAAAACTGCATGAATGTCTGCGCTGTGGAATGGTCACAACCACCGTTTGTGTGTAATCATCCCCACATAAGCAGGGCGAAATATGCTTTTAAAAGCCAAGACAAATCTGGCGTTTTATGCGAGCGCACAAGCTCCGCCGCTGTTCTCACCTCGAAGGGCCTCTCGTCAGTATGTGTCCTCATGTGAACGCTGAAGGTGGAATTGTAGGCAAACTCCTTGAGGCAAATGTCGCAGCGGAAGCGCGGCCGGGATTTGGACTTGGACAGCGTTCCTTGGAAGTGGGCCAGGACGTGCTCCTCCAGGGCACTGTTGGAGGTAAATCTGCGGCGGCACGGCCTCACCGGGCACTTGAGCGGCGTCTGGCCCGTGTGGGATAAACGATGGAGATCCAGGCCCTCTTGGGTCATGCAGCGGTGCCCGCAGAGGTCACACTCGATCTGTGGGAGGAATGGAGACAGAATGAGGACAAAGTATGGATGGGATGGACACAACATCGCAGTGTGTGGTCAAACTGCGGGACAAGTACATTACAGCTCAAATGCAGCAGATAATCCTGTTGACACTCGTGGTAGGGGACGCGTAAGAAGCCTTAACGTTATATTTTATTGCAGCAGCATGATCTCTTGAAACATTTGGAACAATTCAACTTCTAACATGAACACATTTAAGAGGGAGAAGTGATTAAATAACTCAAATATACTTTATCTCAGAGGAAATTAATTGTTGTCGTAACTCATATCTTATACTCTCAGCAAGAAGGCTCTCCAGTAGCAGTCAGTCTTGTAGTGAATCAGAAGAGTCCTCTGACTTAAGACTGTTGTTGTATGACAGTCTCACGACATGACAAGTTAGCAGCGCAATAGCAGACACAATTAATAAATTATTCTAAAAAATAAATTGTTCTCAACAATAAATGCAACTAAAGTTTGTAGTTTATACTTTTTTTTTTTTAAGTAGATCAAAGTTTCTACAAATTTCTAACAAACAACCCAGGACTTTACGTTTCCAGATGAATAAATAAGATGCATCCCAGAAATGCTTTGCATTGACAAATGGACAGGGAATAAAGTCTGGGAATACAAATATTTTTCCAGATTTTTCCCATTTAAGCCAACTAAAGTAATCAGTCACCAGCAGTCGCATCTTTTTCTGCCACACCCGTAATCCACTTATCAGATCAAGGTCGACATCTTAGGGTCACCAACTCTCCATAGCAACCGTTACATGCTGCAAATTGTTAGGTGATTGAATTAAACTTTAACTGGTGTAATTTGGTTCAGATGAGACTAAGATTGAGGTTTTCGGTAACAAACACTTGAAGTGACTGTGACCTAAAAAAAAAGGACAGATATATGAAAAGCAACTCATGCCCAATGTTGGGTATGGTGGAGGGTCCATTATGCTGTGTGAATGTTTCTCTTCTGAACAACCTGGGACCGTTCTTACTGAATATTCATGCAGTTGAAACAGCAATATTAATTACTGGCCAGCAATTATTGAAAGGTTTTGAGGTTTATAAATAATTACTAATATGCTTAAAAAAAAAAGTGAAAACTTTTTTTTTTTATTGTCTGAGATATGTCTCTCATTTTCTACCAGAAACAATACTCTGTCAAATTAAAATAATTTATATTCCAGTGTTTTTTAAAATTTTTTATACAAATGTACCAGGGATACAAATAACTGAGTTCATCTGCATATTAGAGGACATTACTACGCATTCTCTATTCCTTCCAGACAAAACGGGAGCAAATATCCGTGAAACCCTGAAATGTTCCAACCTGTCCAGTGGAGCGTCCGCGGCCTTGTCCTCGCCCACGCCCCGTGTTCCTCTCCTCCTCTGACGAAGGACAGCGCTGCAGGTGGATGTCCAGCACCGACTGGTTGATGAACTGCGACGAGCAGTGAGGACAGGTCACCGGCTGCTTGTCTGCAAACACAACGTCATCAGGTTTTACCGTGTTCAAACATCTGGTCAGCCGATCCTCCTGTAAGCATGTGGCTGTTAGCACGCGCTTATAATGGATTCATAATGAATGAAACAACAAAACATGTGTTGAATCCAGATGTTGTGACTCTCTGTTGTGTCTCTGTGGACGCCGTGGCGACTGATCCACGATAAATATTAATTAAACGCTAACAATACAAATCTCAGGTATAATTAGTGATCCTTTCACGTATCTGTCAGCCTTTTTTTTTCCTTTTTTTTTTTTTTTTAAAGACCCTAAAAAATTAGATATTAGCTTCCTGGTAGAGCGACAACCAACCTGCCGCCACGTCTCTTTTCCACCTACATCAAACCAAACGCTCCTCTTCAACAGCACAACCTGAATTTTACCACCAATATGCAACATGAAGAGAGAAGGTTTGCTGCGATCAGAGGATATTGGTTTTCTAACATTTACTGACACCTTTGGAAACTTAAGAAATTAAAAATCCATGATGAAAATCTGTGGGGCTCATAAATACATCTGTGCATGTTTCTGTCTAAAATCCTGTAGAAACTAAAAGCAGAGAAACATTTCGCACCTTTTTTGAAAACTGATGATTTGGCATTACTTTCCGCTGTGGTTTAATAACTTCAATAAACATCTGCCTGCAGGAAGTCATTTGTTTTGATCAGGGATCATAATCTGTCATGTTTACTGACAGCTAATAATAATAATAAGGTATTAGCACTGAAAGGTGCTAATACCTTTCAAACATTTCTAGAGTCGATGCAAAATTTCTGCAAGTTTCAGGAGTGTAAATTTAATATTAATGTTACGACATTTTATGTAATTTTATTTATAGGTGAAGACAGACATGCGTATCCGTTTGGTTGTTAGCTAATTTTGTTTGACCTTGTGTCTGAAAACAAGTTTATATCTACTTAATAATCTTCATAATCATCGTTACCTGCATTGAAAACAAAGTAATTGCACTAAATAAAGAAGTTAATCAAAATTTACTTGTGTCACAACTGACTAACTTTATGTAGTTGTTAATTTTAGGTGTTTTTCGGTTCCGTCATGCGAGTTTTGTAACGTATCCTTAATAACAGCTGTCGACAGGTTTCACTCAGATACTCAAATCCCTGAAGTGTCAAATTATAAAAACTTTGTGCTTTGTTTATGTAAGGTAGATGTGAGCCTGCTCATTCTTCTCTGGGTAATTTATTTAAAGCTGATGAGGAAACTTGGTCAGACAAGGGTTAAAGTCTCAGCGGAGAAAAGGCACCAAACTCACAGTGAGGACAGGATTTATACCAAACAAAAACGTGTCAACAGAGTCACAATGGTTGGTCAGTGCATAAGTGGACAATTCTGGTTCCTGTCCTGACTAGATAACCTGCTAATGCATCATTTTATTAAGATCGTCTGCAGACTCTTCTGAACAATTTGTTTCTTGTAGCTGGTTTGATGCAGCTCAGTGCCTTTAATGTAGACGCTGGGTCACAGATTATTTCACACACTTACATAAATGTTCGTACCCCTCACACAGGCGCCCAGACCCCGTCCTCAAATGGTAACCTTTCTACTTGAAGTCAAGCCAAACCTCCTTAAATCTTCATATTTTTTTCCATTACGAAGGAGGTGGTAGTTGATACAACCAAATACCAAACGACAAATAATTCACAAAACAGAAACACTTTTTTAATACTATTGAAAACTTTGCAGAAACCTTAATTTAAACGACTTAAATAAATGTTTTCAGTTGAAAATGTTTTCAGTTTTGGGACTTGGAGACCCTCTTTAGCCCCTTTGTTTAGGATCCATTAAAATCTTTACTAACATAACAGGAACTGTTTATGTTTCTTTCAGGACAGAAAAATTTTTGTTTTATTACTTGATTTTATGCTAAAAAATACACTATTAACACCAAAGGGGGACCAGGTTGTGATGCCTGCTAGTGTGCTTAATGTTGCAAAAAGAAAAAAAAAAAAAATGTGTAAAACACTTTAAATAAAGATGTGCTTATGGCTCCCAGCATTTTTACTTTAAGCACCGGCTAAACGAAGGTTTTATTTTAAGATAAAACCTTAACTTCAGTAATCAATTTGACTACAAAGATAATAATACTTTGCTAATTCAAACATTAAGATTTTCTGGCAAAAGATTCTAATATAAAAAAATGACAGAAAAATCCCACCACAACACATAAATAAAAATATATTGGGTTCAAAACGTGAGAGAAATTTTCAGTATTATAGAAGGTCAGAGTAAAGTAAGAAAAATATTTCTGAACTTTTAGCTTTCTTCTATACAAAAAAATAATAATTACACAACAAACAGACCACCAATAGGGAGATTTTGAAAAAACAACAGCCACAAAACAAAGGAAGAGCAGCAAACGCATGAAATTACTTTTTAACAAACATGAACACACATAAAATCTCTTTCATTACATATTTTCAAATCCACAATCAAGACGGTTAGGTTTAGTCTTCGTAGGTGATGCTTTAAACTCTATCAAAGTTCATAAGCATCAATGTATAAAAGGTTTTCTTTCCCTAATTCTTGCAAAGCAGCAAACTAAGTGGCACTTTGTGAAAGTTTCTTGCATTTCTTGTTTGTCAGTTTAGCATTCAGGCTCATCGATTCGTCTCTATACAGCTGGTGTCCCAGATACATTTTGGCAAAGTAAACCAAACTCTCAGTGGGTCACTCTAGAAAAGCTGGCAGAGGACTGCTGGCATTGATGGCCCCATCGTCATGTCCAAAGGCCATCATGCCAATATCTTGCAATCTGCTAACCATCTGCGGTGTGTATCCCATTAGCGAGATGCACTCTGCTCCCTGCTGGGACCCTCTAATTAAACCTTTAATAAGGACAATCTCAGCTTAAAGCCTCGCGCCGATCAATAGATCAATCTCTCCCATCATCTTTCTCGGAGGAGACGCATCCCTCTGACCTCTGCTGGACGCTGACTCCTCAAGCTTAACTAATGAGGTTGCAGCGCCAACACCCCTCTGATTAAGATGAAGTGTCAACATGTTGACCCAGTTCATTTACCTCCGCCCAGCTTCTCTGCTCCTTGTGGCACACAAATCAATTCAAAGTCTGTGACCTCATGCATCAGAAGAACAATGTGCATACAGAGCGGCCGCATGTGTGGAAATAATAAAAGATAGACCACCTACACAAGTCGACATGTTCATTTATCAAGTGCTTTGAATTAATCGATAGTAATTCAGTGTTTGCTGTACTGATAAGAACATCATCCCTGATTGATTTCCATTACGGTGAGCCATGGGCTTTCATTTGGTTTTTTGTTATGCTCGTCACATTCTGTCAATTTCTTACTCCTGCACAGAACCGCTAATCAAAGGCGAAAAACACCAAGGTTACACAGAGGCAGACGTAAGCACAGATTGGATTTAGAAACAAAACATTCAAACTCGCTCTGCCTCCATGCGCCCCGTTAAGCTCACCTTGATGTATGAGCGAGTGAAGGTCCAGGTCCTTCCTGCGCTTGAACGGCTCTCCACATTCAGGGCAAGGGAACGGGTGGCTTGTGTGGAGCAATCTGTTCAGACAGACAGGGTTACGGTGAAACCGTCATTCATTATGGGACAGGAAAGTTACATGTCAAATACATGTGATTATTCTGATCACTAATCGAATAAAATACACCGACAGTTTTCATTTAGCCATTTAAACCTTTTTATGCAATATTATAATACATTTTTAAATAGGAAAATAAGCATTGTATTGCTTAAAATGCAATGACATAGTATAACTTCAGTGTACGCTTGATCGTTTGTAGCAAAGGAAGCATCTCCAGCTAAAAAAATACTTAGTAATGTTAAAAAAAATGCAGCCCTTTCTGCTTGAGTTATCACTAAAGGGTGGGACTGATCAGTTGATCTGCAATTCCAAAAACAAGAATGTGATAAAGTTTTTTTTTTATTATCACTTCTGTTATCACAAAATATAAATATTACAAACATATTTTAATAAACTTTGAAGTTAACAGATAGACAAATTAAGAGAGGGTGGATAGAAAAATGGATGGATGGGTTGAATTTAATGGGAAACTGAAAATGGCAAATATTTTCTCCTGATACTGTAAAGTTTTCCCAACTTTACAGAGGCAGAAACTTAACCTCTGTGGTAATGAAAATATGAGTTTATCATATTTAAAGGCAACATTTCCAAACTGCAGATGCTTTTAAATAGATGGTTTTCTGGGGAAAATGTTTGTTTTCCAGCAGCTGAATGATCTTAAGAATACAACCAGAGCTACAATGGAATGCTGTGATAAAATGGCCCAGTCAAAGTCCAGGTCTCAATCCAATCAATAACTTGTAAGAAGACTTGAATACTGACATTCCCAGACACACAGTGTTTAATCTGAGTAAGATGAAGGTACTTTGCAAAACATTTGGGTCACAAAAGCTGTTAGAGTAAAATCTACAGCTGTAAGTGTTTCTGCAAACATGGCGTGAAAATACTTCAATCAAATCCCAGATTTTTCCTGACTGAGTGGGAACTCAGAAATTAAACCTCTGAGGTAAGACGAGATCATCACAACTCCAAATATAAAAGACTCTGAAGACCGACTTTAAAATTACAGACCTGTGAAACCCAGCTACAGAAATGATGGTTTGCTTTTCGCTACACTCGTGGGAGGATTACCAGGATGTGCATACTTAGCCATACTCCAGTTCAAATGAAGGCATTAGCTAAGCGTATAGCAGCTAAAGATAAAAGAACAGCAGTAAACTGGGAGGAGTCGCAGTTAGGACATGAAAGACTATATTTATCCATTGCATAACGTTACGCCGAGTATAGCCTTAGGGGAGGAGAAAAGTGTTAGGATGTATTCACCTAATGCCGCATTAGGGCTGTGAAGGACCAAAAAAACAAAAAAAAACAAATGCTGCAGTTCCAGCAGTTTATCATCATCAGAACAAACGCAGGCGGATGTTTGTTTTAGAAACCATATCCTGACAGAAACTGTACGCACAAATTATTCCCCATTAACTTAAACAACAGTAGGTAGGTAGAA
The DNA here is from genome assembly GCF_904066995.2 of Poecilia reticulata. Taxonomy (NCBI): domain Eukaryota; kingdom Metazoa; phylum Chordata; class Actinopteri; order Cyprinodontiformes; family Poeciliidae; genus Poecilia; species Poecilia reticulata. The sequence goes on from NC_088845.1 coordinate 12,351,419, forward strand.
AAGTTGAAATAAGTTTTACCAAAGGTGAAAAGCAAGGTGAGTGTTGGAAACCAGACGGTTTCTGTCGCCTGTTAAAAAGACAATCAGAAAAACTAAACAGGGAGAGCCGACGCTGAAGGAGTAACCACTTCTGACAAGGCATCTCTCCACCTTACCAGCTGTTCGTTTATATGAAGTAGACGTAAAAATCATCAGGAAACCCAGGATGGCTTTGATTGTGTGACTTTTTTCCTTTAAATCAATCATTTGAGTGATTTGAAATAAATGAAAATCAACACTGAAAATGTAAAATTGCTACTTTGTCTTTCACAAGATAGAGCATACAGCAGAATAGCGCATTTAGAAGAACAACTAATCAAGGGCATACTGAAACTGTAAACAACATTAACAAATAATATATGAATTCATTAAAAACGTGCTCTGAAAACTATTCATACTTTCTTTTTATTAGATTAATGTATTTCTTATTTAGGGACAGCCTGGACTCAAGTCCTGTTTCTAAGTTAAATTTCAAAATATGAGCTGCAGATCTGTGTTAATGTGCCTCGCCGCCAGCTTTAGGAGCCACTGCTGTAAACGTTCTAGTGGTGACCCATTAAGGGAGCCGTCCTTGGATAACATTTTTTTAAAGGGGCAACCATTAAAAAAATATTAAACAGGAAACCAAATGAACCATCTGTCCTTTGCTGTTGATCACTGATTTGTTTCAGCTAATCAGATCAATGGAGTACAGCCAGTTTGAAAAAAATTCAGTCCTGCCAAAATCATTTCAGAGACGATTAAAAGAAAGGGAGAAAAAAAAAAAAAAAACGCTTTTTCATGGCGAACAGCCTTTAATGTCTTTCAAATATAACCGAGGCAACCTCTTTGCTGAAAGTGTGCATGAATGAAAATGAAACACAGAATTTGGTCCGACTCCATGAAAAGCAGTAAGTTATTTATTTAAAAGGCGTACAGCATTTGGTAAACAGAATCAAGTCCAGATCATTTTTTGATGATTTTACAGACTTGTATATCGGCGTAAAATGGTTTTTTGCTATCTTTTGAAATGATGGTCACTTTTTTATGTTTTCTGGCTTTCTACATATTTATATTTAGTAATTCAAGAGCCAAGGCACATGTTTAATTTTGCTGCATTTGTATCAACAAGAGAAAATTGAGTGGAAATGTAAGTCATCGTTTCTGTTCTTCCAAATTTGTATTACAAACACACACTGTCACGTTGATATTCTCGCCGCTCGTCAATGAAGGAGGATATGACCAGGCTGGTCCATCTTCCTGTTATCATTATCATCTTAATTTACTGAGCCTCCAGCTGCCAATCACATGCAGGCTCTGGCTCAAAGGAGCCCAGACATCTGCATGTCTGCTGCACAGCTTAAAGGTCTAGCACAGCATTCGGACACAGCTCAGTTCTCACAGTTCCCGATGAGAGGAGGCAAGGTTATCTAAATCCTGTCCTGGCTCTATATTTGAAATGTAAACAGAGTTCAGAAAAATGACTGAATACCCACAACCACATGACATTGTGTAGTCGGCAGCAGACATACGGACCAAAAAACATAATCATAATAACAACAACAACAATAGAAGGAGAAGGTTATTACCTGTGGTCGTTAAGCTGTTCTTCAGTGCTGAAGTGTGAGGGACAGTTTGGACAAGCGAAGAGCGCAGAGCCGTCGCTGTCAACGCTACACGCCTGCGATGACAGACACAATAGTCCAGATCAATAAAAAAGCCATTTCCCAACATGTTATCATTGTGAAAAATAGATTTAGTGGCACTCCTATTAGAAAGCTAATGCATCTGTGGAATACCCCTTCAACTTGTCTACATGTTTAGATGCTACAACAAAATTTAATGCATTTCATGCGACAGACCAAACAAAAGTAATAGAAAACTGGAAGGAAAAAGACATGTGGTTTTCTATCTTTTTATAGCTAAACACTCAAAAACGGAGGACTGAATTTCTTTTCTCTGATATCCTAAAATATAAAGTGCTACAAATAACTAACTGTCTTCACAAGTCCCATCATTAGTAAACAGAGTTAATCTGTCTGTAAATAAATTTCACCCTCCAGAGGCTCATGGTAACTCTGGAGGAGCTGCAGAGATTCACAGCTCTGTTCAGGGAATTTATTGACAGAACAAATGAGGCACAAAAAATAACCCTGCAGGTTATTATGTTGTCTGACATTATGAGGATAAAGTCAAACAACTGAATAATAACAGAAGAATAAAGTCAATATTTTGAGAATAAAGTCATAATATTAAGTTTATTCTAGGATTATATTTTTTCATTTTTTTAGCGTGGCTTTAATACTCCATCATAATTTGTCATTTTCTGGTTTATCACATAAAATCTTAACAAAACACGTTTCGGTTTGTGGTGACAAAATGTACAAAAACTCTTGAGTATAAATTACTTTTGCAGAGCCCTGTAATGTCAGCTTCACATTTCAGAACCGGTGTTTAGAGGAGAAACAAGTAAAAGCGTTTACTGGTTTGCGTCCCCTCTTGCGCGGAGGCTCCGTTGACGAGTGAATGAGGTGATGTCTTTTCAGGGTGGTTGCCTGTGAGAAGCTTTTCCCACAAACGTCGCAGCAGAAGGGCTTGTTGCCTGTGTGGTTCATGCTGTGGCGCAGCAGGCTCTGGGAATTGGTGAATGACTTTGTGCACACCTTCACAACAACAACGAGGATTAGTCAGATATACACAATTATAGGAGTTTTAATTACTTGCTGGGAAACAAAGACACGTGTATAGTCGGGTGCAATAATGAAAAGGCTCTCTTGATAAATTACAAATTATGTTTTTGACTATAAAACAGCTGAAAATGTGATGCTTTTTATTTATTTATTTCTTTTGCAATGAAGAAATCCTTTCATCCTCATCATAAAAGCCCTCACAACTCGTGAGGGATTCTTTTTTTTTTTTTCTTTTATAAAATCTGTAGTTTATCCACGGATGCCCACACCTGGCAGACTGCATATATGTACGCTTAATCCAAATTTAATTTTTAAAACATTACCTGTTGTTCAAAGACACAGGGGGACCTGTCAGATTTAATGAGGCCTGAGGTTCAAACTGTGTCATCCTCCACACTTAGAAGTATTACATCATCTCATCAAAGTCAGCCGCGCGACCTAAATGATCTTTGCATCAAAGCAAATCATCCCTCAGGTTCAGGGAAAGGGACACTTTGATTAGGCTTTCTGACTGGCACCTTGCATGTGAAGAGCTTCTCGCCAGTGTGGCTGTAGACGTGGGTGCGGAGGAAGACGCGCCTGGTGAAGGTTTTGCCGCAGTAGGGGCACACGTGGGGCAGCGGCGTTCTGGCCCAGTCTTGCAGCAGCTTGGCAGGTGGAGGCTGGTTTGTGTTGTTCGTCTCGCCTGCACCGCTGCCCTCCGAGTCGTCTTTGGAGGCTTTGGTTCCTGATCATATAAGACAGGATGTGTTGAGAAGGATGACATCATTTTTTTTAAATTATGGTGCCAGGCAAAGCATTTATAGACTAGTAAGAAAATTGAGATGTTCCATTAAAAAATGTCAATGTATTTTATTGGGATTTTATGAGACGTGCCAACAAAGCTGTCAAGATTAAAGGAATATTGTAGTTTTCAAATTAAAACCAAAAAGAGCATTGGCATTCAGACCGTCTCTGATAGCTGTAAATAAAATCTAGGCAAGGCAAGCAACAGCCAAATGTCTCAGCCATTAGCTGTTCAAACCTGGCAGAGACTGATGCCCCAAAACACTTGCAGCTTTAATTGTGGCGAATGATGATTCCACAAAGTATTTTGTCTCAGGTGAAAGGGACTTGAATGCAAATGCATGTTAAATAATCTATCATTTGTAGCGCTGCACCGATTGCAGTTTTTTGGCAGATTAGCCATCTTTAAAAAACCTGACTGGCCGATGCTAATGTATTTTGTCTGAAATGTCGCTAAGTATAGCAATAAAGTTGCTGAGTTGGCAACAGTGGGGTGACTATTGTTAACTGCAAACATGCAGACATGCCCTGGTGAGCCCATCTTCACTTACATGTGAAGATCGCCTTCACATCTCACATGATTAAGGAAATTGGCACCAACAAATTCTCTAAATTGGCACCCCTAATCACTTTCTATTAACTTAGAAAGCTGCATTAAAACACATCAAATAAAAGTAAAACGGTATGAGTACATTTGAAAAACCGTAATGATTTCCACTGACCTTGTAGTGAACTGGCACTTAGGATCCTGAATGAAGGCCGGCCCCTCTTCGGAACCGGAGACCCCGATTCACCAGCAGAGGGGGACAGCAGTCTCTTTGAGCTCTGGGCCCCGTCCTCACAGCTGACAGGGGCTGATTCGTCGCTTACTTCAACCTCGTGAGTCTCCTCGCTCACTGAGGTGAAGCGATGCTGCAGCCGGTGGTACAGGAACTGAGTCGTGTTCATGAATTCGTCTCCGCAGTGGGAACAAGTGTGCAACGGCTGGCTGAGGCTGTGCTTCTCCTTACGATGTTTCGCCAGACCTTTATCGTCTCCAAAGCTCTCCCCACAGCGGGTGCAGAAGAACAACTCGGGCTGTGTAAACATGCGCGCCACAGTGCTGGAAGAAGAAACGCCATCCTGCGCGCTGCCCCCGTTGTTTAGGGCGTAAACCTCCGGTGTGACTTCAGGGACCACCGCCACCGTCTCCTCGCCCTTCTGCCTGTGCTGCTTGCGGTGATAGAGGAAGAGCGTGGTGTTCAGGAAGCTTTCTCCGCACACGGAGCAGCGGTGCAGAGCCTCCTCGAAGCCGTGCTGGGTCTTACGGTGGGACACCAGCTCAGACACCAGACCGAAACACGAGCCGCAATCAACACACAGCAACACTGGCTCCGGCTTCGGCTTCTTGGTTATGCCTCTCCTCCTTGGAGACGAATCGTCCGAAGCAGAAACCTCAGCGGCAAGACCGTCTGGGGTCTGAGACGAGGACGTCTCTGGAGCTTGCGTCTCGCTTCCATCCTCGGTATTCACCTCTGGTTCTGGTTGGACAGTGTTGCTGCTTTCGCTATGCGGGGCAGAAGAATCGTCTTGACCAGCTGCTGCGGCCTGGCTCTCAGAGGCCTCCGGCTCGCCGTTGGGGTCCTGTGCTGATTTGGACCCAGCTTGTTCACACGTCCCTTCTTTACGATGCTGCTGCCACTCTTCGAGGCTTTTGAAAAGTTTATCGCAATCCCCACACTGGTATAGGATTCGGGGCTGGTCTGTTGCTTGCCTTTCAGCGTCTGAAATGTCCTCCAGTTCTTTCTTGATACTCTGCACAGAGGGAAGAAGCGACTGGGCTTCGAACTGAGGGGCGGCGCTCCCTGAGGGGTCGCCCTGTGAGCCATCTCCCTGTTGGTCCACCACTCCCCTGGAGATGTTTATTACATGTTGCTGTGAAAAGGAGAAAAGGCAATTTTATAATGTTTCAGTGTTTCACACAACCTTCATTTCTTTTATTTAGGGAATTACACAAGCTTAGCCTTTTTTCTTTTTTATTAAATCCATCCTGCAGTGTTCATCTTTACATCGTATTTCTCTTAAAGGATGCTTCCTAACAGATTAGGATATATTCCTATATATCCTATTCTTATATAGATTAGGATATATAAGACTACGGCTATATTCTTATATAATGAGATTTCAGTGTGGTCAGTTCTGTCTATTTTGAGCTCTTTTCAGAATGATCTGTTTTAGGGTATCTTGGTACTTTTAATCAAAATAAACTGATGCTGACCACGCACCCAACTCAACGTTTTCATATATGAAAACGGTGGCAAACATGCGCAATTATACAGCTTAAAACTTGGTACTTCATAATGAAAAGCAGAAGTATCAACACAAATGCAGGAAATGGTTTCTTTATGGTAAGTCAACAACTAATCACTTGTCTTTTTCAGCAGCTATTATACAGTACATAAAGGGTAAAACCAACAGACCAAACATGCTGGAGCTCAGCTTGGGTTGCTAGGTGAGTGTTAATATGCCTTAACAATTGAGAGGTTTTTGAAACAGCTTATTTCCCAGACACCAAAAAACAGCTCTTGGACTGTTTTTAGAAGCTCTTAAAACCCAGACGGTTGTACAAAAACCTTGTAAAATGTGAATTTTGCACAATAGGTTCCCTTTACGTCAGTGAGAAATGACCATTCATTGCTGGGGAATGTATTTAGAACCAAGGTTCCTCTGAGAGGTTCAGGTAGCCCTCATACGGCCTCACCCTGTGAGACAAAGCTCAGAAGAGCCATCGATGCTGAAGAGGTCACTCCATAGGGTTTCATCCACTTGAATAACAACAGAAAGAACATCGAGGTCGAGTATGAAGAAATTCTGGAGCAGCTTCAATCAGTCCAGTTCAACATGAGTCACACACTATTGATATGTGGGCTGTAGTGATATTCAGATGTATGAGCCATAAAGGCCACCTTCTGATGTGGTCGGGCCATTTCAAAAAGCCTCCTGATTGTAATCACATCTTAAAATTAACGCGCATTTTAATCCTAAAGGACTACTAACTCCTAATAAGCAGGAAGTGAGTCACATGTGGTACCCTCTATTGATGACTTGTACTCAACACTTCCACAATACACTAATAATGATAGTATTTTTTTACAACATGACTGGTTAAAGCCTTCTGAAAACATTTAATGCTTAGAAACCTTTTTGGGCATCAATTCAGCTGAGATGTGGTGCTGTTGTTGCCTGGGAAACTCTTCAAGTAAAGTGAATACAACTGCCGTTGGAGTCCCTAATTACTGCAAAGCAGGTAATTAAACAGGAAGCAGAGCGGAAAAAAATGCAAAAGCAAATGCAAATTGAGAACCGCCTGCTGCGCCATTAGACAGCAACAATATCATCAAACCATGAGCCTCGCTAATGTTACGTGCATATCACCAGTTCTTAAAATAAAAAAATGATTTAAAGAAAAAAGTCATTTATATTTTAAGGGGGAAAAAAATCACTTATTAGTTGTACTTATTTTTCCCCATTTTGTCACATAATAACTGAAATTTACTGGTATTTTATGTGACAAATCAAAGAAGTGCATAATTGCAAAGAACAGGCAAAATAAAATTTGAGGGTTTTTTTGTTTTTAAGTTAAAGTAACAGGAAGTGTAGCATGTGTTTCTATTCTATTTCGTTTATAACTCAAATTTTCTGTCTTGAAACGCAAATTTACATCCTGAAAGAAATTCTTAACTGGATATTGGAGAAAATTTAACAATTGTACACTTTCACCTAAAACATTAAGGTGGTGTCAGAGCTGCTGTCCTGTTGAACGGTGTACTCCTGCTGCAGGCTCAAGTCTTACCAGATTTTTTGTATCTTGCTTACACAAACTGCATGATGCATCCACCCAAGTTGTGTTAGTTTCCCATCATGCAATGGGTTTTGCATGTAGCCTGACACTTTTGGTCTCCTAAGAACCAGAGCACCTTCTATGAAACAGGCCGGATTGGTGGAGTTGTCATGTTAATACTCATTATCCATAAACAGGCTGCACTGGATTGTGTTTAGTAGCTTTAGAGTAAAGGGGGCTGAATATAAATTCAAGCCACATTTTTCTCATTTTGAAAACTTTGCATCATTTCCCTTCCACTTGATAATCATGCATTTCTCTGAGTTAATTTGCCATAGAATCTCATTAAAAAACTACATTTGTGGTTGTTGCAGCAAAATGGAAAGAAGTTGAACAGGTATGAATACTTTCCAAGGTACTATCATACACTTATATGTCTCTTCATATTAATAATGTCATTTTGTTGTTTAAATTGTTTACCACTGTGGCAATAGTAAACCCTCAAATAATCATAATATATCTTACTACAACCTCTTAAGAGGTTTGCATCTGCAAAGTGATACTCGTTTTCTAGAACTAGTCACTATCTAATATCTAATCTATCTAATAAAATATTTCTAGGAGGGTTACAGATTTTGTACAAAGCTACATAGAAAATTATGTCACATCTACAGATCAGTATCATGACTGCACCAGTAGAACAATAATGGATGATAATTTTGACCGCATACCTGTGAATCTTGTTCTTTCGATATCTACCCAGATCTTATGACCGTAGATGAGGGTAGAAACATAAATCGATCTGTAAATTAGGAGCTTCACTCTGACTTTTTTTCCCCCAATAACATAAGTAAAAAGTAAATTAATCTAATCTGAAAATAAAATGAAAAGATAAAGGAAGAGCTGGGGGAACAACTCGGTTCAATTCTGAAAAAATTAAAATTAGAAGCTAATTCTGACTTTCTGCAGAGAGATCTGCACAGCATTCTCCACTGACCGGCTGCACGTTAACAACCAGATTTTAAATTAACGTCACATTACAGCGACGGAAATTACAACAACTAATGCAGAGTGCAGACACGCAATAAACCTACTTATGGCGAATCATGTGCCAGGAACCCATAAGCTACGGAGGGTTTATAGCGTTTCTCCAGCTGCTTCATCCATGAGAAGGCCAACGAATGATCGGTCAGGAGAAAGAGCGGCACTGACTGGAGCATTTCTCATGCCCCTCTTCCCGCTGGCGACTCAGGACGCAATCTGTCTGTCACAAGTGTCACAGTGTTTTATAGACGCATGTTTAAGACTGTAAAGGATGGAAGTCCGGGCACAAGCTCAGACAGCCATGCCCTGAAGCTAAATGAGGCCCAGAGACTGCTTTTAACCCCCAGGGCTTTTTGAAGCTGTCAGGGGAAAGGCAAAATAATAAAGTGCCACATTTGTCCCAACACTCGGCTCAATCTGTCCAGGTTTAGCACAAAAAAAAAGAAACCTTATTTTAGAACCCTGAAATGTTGCTCTGACTGAATAAACTCCACAACAGGGTTGTGTAAATGGAGCACAACAGAAAATAAAAACATAAACACGTCATGCAAAACAAAATCTGCATGAGTCTCAATTGTAAATGTGGTCAAATTAAAAAAACAAGTGGATGTAGAATAAATCCAGAAACAGTGACGCAGATAGTGGACTCGCCCACAGAAGAACTGGATCATCCCAGATTTCTAAAGCAGCAGACTGTTCATTATAACTGAATCATGGGGAACATTCTGGTGATTCATCTGAACTCGGCGGATATCATGTAAATATGCCACTGTGGACCTCAATCTGGCCTCCATCTTTGATTACGTTCTCCTCTTCTGCCCCTGATCTCTTTGCCTTTTTCATCTGCAGTAAAGTCAATAGAAGCTAAATAATGAAGTAGTACTTACTCATACTTATCTAACGTATGCTTTGAGAAGCTGCCCTGTTATTTTTACATTAAACAGTTGCATCCAACAACATGTATGCATGTCTTATAGCTTTATGAACTTTATAATCACTCCTCCTCCAGCGTTATACACAGCTTTGTCTCATTAGTGACTCATTACTTTAGTAAACAATGTGCTAATGAGTAATTCTGTTGTTATGTTGGCGAGAAAGCAAAACCAAGTAAATTTAAATTAAAATTACATGCATACATTAATTAAAAAAAAGCTCAGTGTAACCTTGGTTGAGAAGCAGAATTTTGCTCTTTTAATGTCAACACAGACCTAAAGAGGGAAACCAGATGCTGCTGTTCAAATGGGAGTGGGTGAAACTTGTGGGTGCTTGACACAAAAAAAGCATAAACAAACTAATAAATATATATTTGTGCATTTTAGGTGTTCTGACAGACAAGAAAAGCAATAATATGAAGTTACTACTGTTGAGTGGCAAAGGATAGTTGAACGTTTTTAAATAACGGCTCAAAAGGTCTCGTCACTACAGCTTGCCTCTAATGAAGAGGATAAAGAACATATTTTTACATTTCAGTTTAGCAACTTCTACATTTTTCAGTAAAAATGCATCAAAATTGCACCACAAAAATAAAAAATCTCATACATAATTATAAAGCTCATATTTTCCCATTACTCACAATCCATAAAGTCCTGCTGGTTAATCTGAGGTCGAAATTATAACATCAAAGCACATCTAAATCAGATAATAATGTGAGGTGACCCTTTAAAATGAGCCAGTAAATAACCACAAACATCTCAATGTTAAGTGCTTAAGTGATCCCTCCAAGGTCGCCATTAGTATGATGGGTAGCAGGAAACTGTATTTCATGACTACAGATTCACTTGTCAGCTCAATGTCGGTGTCTAAATACGACCCAGAGGTCTTATGGGATCATTTAACGACAAACAGCTAAAACACATTTTATTGCTTCCGTTTCCAAGTTCCGTTTCCAAACTCACATGAATAGCGACACATTTGAATCAAAGTAACCAGGCGCTGCATGTTCCAGTGCTCACCTGTGTCTGCAGCACTGGAACGTCAGTAGGGGCAGCTCCAGATGTGCTGGACTGATCCTCTTCAGCGGTGCATGTCAACTGGTGCTGAAGGACTTCTTCTAGAGTATTAAACTCCTGGTAGCAGGGGAAGCACATGTACACCGATGTAGTCTCCATGACTGCTGGGGGAAAACACATCATAAACATTTCATAAGAGATGCAGAAATACAAAACTGGCTTAGATGGAAGATAAAAAGAAAAGGTGCAACAGTTCACAAAACTAATCCATGCTTTGAATATTTGAGAAAGATCTCTACGTGAAGCTTGTACAAATTCTCTCAGCAATGCATCTTAGGTTCGGTTGTGAACATTGCCCTCTACTGATAAAAAGGAGTGCATGCAACTCTGAGGAAGCCTGGGAGCAAGAGCCAAGATTTCCTGAAGTTGCCAAGATGAGTCATCGCGTAGTGAGCCTGAGCTGATTGTTATTTTCACCATGCAGGTCGCTGCTGAAGTGGAGACCTCACACACTTCCTCCCTCCCTCTCTCTCTCTCTCTGTCTGCTTCATTTCATGGTCTGAGCCGAAATTTGTCCTAAACATCAATTAGAAACGTATTGTAATTGGTCTCAGTGGAGGTGCAGTCAGACTCATGCTGCTGCTGAGAGGGGCAACAATCAAAACACTATCTCTGCAGCGTTTCCTATCCAATCAAACCTCACGGTGCATAAAATACTGAAGAAAAAACCCCCAAGAGATTCAGATCGGAAAGGCTCTTTAATTTACTTGCATTAATATAGAGATATGAAGACGTAGCAGATATTCTGTGATCATTATTTTGTTGGAAAGTCTGATGAAAGATCTTTAAATAATTCAGCAATAGTTCATCTTTTTGGACAGTAAAATCTGCTCCAGAGTTTGCTCCAAATGCAAGAGCACATCTTTTGAAATAAGTGTTGAGGTTTAAACATTTGATATGGTTTTAACAGTGAGATGTATGTGAAAATGACTGGTGACTACTACATTTACTGCATTCAATTCATTTCAAAAGCTTTCAAATATAGATTTGATGATAACTTTTGAAACTGTTTGGCAAAAACCTGCTTATTTATCACCAAAGTTGTTAGAAATGAGTAGAATTGGCATTTTAACAGTCAAAGTTTCATGAAAATTCATAAGAATAAACGTCTGCAAACGTTACATTTTATCACTATGACTGGACTCCATGGTTTGCTACTTTCCAAGTAGAACCGGAAAACATGTAGGAAAAAAACTAAGAGTGATTCAATTATTTTAAAGCGTCATTTTTATTAGTGCAATTGCTTGTGGAAGAACAATCGTGGGTTAGATGTTTCTGGTTTTACAGGTTCTTATGCGCCTTCTCAGACAGGTCAAAAAGGGAAATATTCTGTTCATCACTGCATTTTAGATTTTAAGCAAAGTTTGTTTGAATAGAAACGAACCTTGTTATGTTTTTACACACTTATCAAAGACATTAGTAATGCACCATTACTGGTGGATTTCCATGCACCAGTCATGGAAATCCAATAATTGTTGCTTGACTGGCTCTGAATGGCAGCTCAGATAATGAAGAATGTAATTTATTTTTTTCTCTAGTCATCAAATGCATTAAAGAAAAATAATAATAAATAATAATAATAATAATAATTTCCAGTCTGGAAAAACATCAACAAACAGCATTTTGTTTGATACATTTTGTTTTAGGTTTAGTAAAAATAAGAGGCATGTTCAGTTTCTATTGGATTCAAAGCTGCATATTAAGCAACTTTTTTTATTTTTTAATTTCATGGACTGAGTTGATCGTTTTAAATAAAGTCAAAGTTGAGTTAGCATTTAGTCCCTGCAAACAAAATCAGAACTAACCGATCACACCTGTAAGAAAAAGTCGATATTTAAAAGGGATCAATTCGTAATGTCTGTAGTTTTTTAGTGGCAAGATATTGGAAAAAGAAAACAACAAACAGCATTAAAAGCAAAAACAAAAACAGAAATTTAAATTCAATAGCAGCATATTTAACCCATTTTGGTCTCTATGTGAAGTGCCAATTAACAACAAATATAGCATTTAGGAAAAAACGGCTCAAGCTCATACCAATTACAGGGAAGCCAATTTGGCTCAGTTACATTTCACATCCAATTAAGTCCAATCATATTGTTAGATACATTTCCAATTACATACAGTCACATCTGATCCTGTACTAGAGCAAGTTTGTGTTTATGTTCGTTGAAATCCTCATTAGCATCATGCTGCATCTGCTATTCTTCCTGGTGTCAGTTTACAATCTACTGTGTGTGCTACAAGCCTCCTAAGTCTGAATAGAGAAGTAAATACATACGTTTAAAAATATATTGAACATTTTAAAATAAAATGGACAAAAATAAACAAGTAAATTCTTCAATAAAGACTTCATTTTTTTTTTAACTCATGCTTCATTCAGGATCCATTTTCAAATGCATATTACTCTTCTCCACTGTTTTGCTATTGACCTTTAAATCTACATGTCATTTTCCACCATTAAAGCCTCTTATAGGCAAAATTCCCCTCAGAAGATTTTAGTGTATCACCATATTTGCCTTAACCTTTGCACCTTGCACTGCATGTTATTACAGGTATGCTAAGAGAACAAGGGGAAGACTGCAAACTTGACACCTGTCCTGAACCCCCCAACCCCCAAAACATCCTTTTTAAAAATGAGGGTAAGCCACAAAACGTCATTGCTTAAAAAAAATTAATCAATGAGCATATAAGCAGAAAATCAGATTGAAGGAAGAGATTTGGTAGAAATTAGGGCATTTTTTTCCCCATTTTAGTTTTTAAAATACCTGAATTTGCACATTACATTTATATTTTTGTGTTTATGGTGACATAATTTTAAAATATAAAAGTCAGATGTTATGATCCGTTTTTCAATGCTTTAGTAGCATTTTTACAAAATATATTTTTATTTCAATAACTTCTTGGATGGCTACTTTTTATTTTACTCCAGTAAAAATATGTTCACATGTAGTGCTATTCTTACTTGAGTACAATTTTTGGGTACACTACCACCACTGGTTGAATGCAATGTTCAGTTTCTGAGAATTTCAAGCATTAATTGACTAATAATGAAATAAAATCACTGTGTGATATGCATCTGTACAATACGAGTCTCCTTTTTGAAATGAATGACCGAAACAAGTTAAAACTTCTCAATAAAAATGTTATTGAGTGCAACAATACATGTTTTATTGTGAAAATTTACATTTATTGTATTTATTTGAAGTCGTTTTATCTGTTCATATTTTATAATAGTTCCTATACCTACTACCTATACTTTACGAAACATATTTATTTATTCTTGTTAATACTCTACTATAAAATAAGTGTATCGTGGTGAAGGTTAACACTAACATGTAACTGATTCAAAATTAACAGGTTAGCAATGAAGAGGCCATAAAACGGGTGTATTATGAATACTATTTAGTTATGAGTCTTTATGCACCTTATAATGTGAACTGTACCTTAATGGACTCAACGTGGTATCAATTATAAGCTAGGGGATTTGTCACATTAGTGTGAAGGATGACCTAATGGTAGCCAACACTGTGTTTACTGCTTAGCTAGTGTCCGCTGCGACTGATAAGAGGGCAAAACTGTCAAATAAATAAAATACTGATTACATTCTATAAGCATAAACTATTTCAAAATGCTAGCATAATGTCAAGCCCTCATGTTTCCGTGTTCCTGGGTGTCCGATTAGCAGCGACAGCCAGCTAACATGACCGTTCAAATGTAGGCTAAACGGGGTTAGCAGCCGTTAAAGACGGTGGCTTTATCTATGAGCAGAGCAGCACTGCTAACATGGCCATCTTTTTTGTAACATGGCTAACGTGTCCCCGGCGTGGCAGGCGGCTTCTGCCGCCAGCTTGAGCCTTCTTTACGAGGGTCGAAGCCACATTAGCCGGAGTCGGTGCTCCGTTTTACAACTTGTACTAGTGCTGCTTACTTTCTGATACCGAGGAGAAGAAGAAGAAGAAAAGACTCAAGAAGGAGGGCGGGATGTGCTTCTTCGGTGGTATAATGGCGGCGTCAGACTAAAAGTTAACATTAGCTGTCTCCCCCCGTTGAAATCCTCCATATGCAGTCACCACAGGTAAATGTAGCAATGCGATATTTTTTACGAAAAACAACGACAACAGCTTAAAATAAGTAAGAATAATATAACAAAACTCACCGCAGACATACGTTAGTCGTCGAGGAGGAAATAGAACAACTTCAGCTTTTTCTCATTCTTGATAGGCTCAACCTGATTGGCGGAATGTGTCTCTTTGTCCACCAATAGGATTCAACTTTACAAACCGCAAGGATTTTGTAGTCCAAAAGCCCGCCACTATCAACGACAATGCTGTAGTAGTAGATTCATTCAAAGACGTAGATTACAACTTTTTTTTTTTTTTTGAAAATATGCTGTTTTTATACTTAAAATACTTGCAGACATTCTTTATGATCCACAGGAGTAACTTTTCATTTATCTATATAGAAAAATCTTCCTTCCTTCCTTCCTTCCTTCCTTCCTTCCTTCCTTCCTTCCATCCATCCATCCATCCATCCATCCATCCATCCATCCATCCATCCATCCATCCATCCGTAAATCCAGCCATTTATTCATCTGCAGGTTCTGCATTTACAGTCTGACCAAAATAAAAATATCCTATGAGGTCAATGGTTCAAATATTTACCAAGAAAATTGAGCCTGGAAACCCTCAATTTGCCACTATGCCTGATACATTTATTCTAAGCCCTGTACTGAAAGTGATGGATTATTAATATTTCATCATTCTTAGTCTTATCTATTTCAAAGTGCCTTTTGTGATAAGGGTCCTGGATGTGCGTCCACAAAACTCTCATGGTAAATCTGTGGTCCAACAAAAAGTTAGACAAAAATTAGCACAATAAGTTCAAGCAGAACATCAGGTACACCTAAAACAGCCACATAAAAAAAAACAGAGTAGTGAAATAAAAAGTTATATTCACAGTGTGTCCAGGTAAAAATGTTTCAAAGACGAACCAAATGACTCAAAAGAGTCTCAAAAATAAATAATGAAAGCAATGAAGGACTAAACAAAATGTTCTATTTATTAAATAAAAATGTAATAGGTTTGATTGTGTTTTTCACTGGATTAAAGTTACAAACTTTCACAGACCTGTTTGATTGACTTCATGTAAGTGTATTTAAGGTATAAAAAAGTAACACGTGACACATTTAAAATTATGAAATAAATCCAGGGCTGGAAGTCATTCATGGCATCCTAGATGATAGGAGTTTGGGGGGATTTAGAGATGAACATCCTGATACAAATACTTAAAAAGATAAAATACTTGAAAGCGGAAGACATAATCAGAAAAAATGCTGAAAGTTCACTGAGAACGTGTAAAGTCCCTTGGACTGTTTTGTCTATTTGACCTGGGAACTGGTCAATATTCCATCCATTTCATCAAAATGCATGTTCATTCAGTAAGTAAGTGGTTATAATTGTGCTGCATGTGCTGAATATCTTGGAAGTGGATTAATGTTTTTTTTTTTTTGTTTTTTTTTGTTTGGTGAAACCTTATTTGAAGGTTCTGAGTTCATATTTTTTAATAAAGTGACGTTAATAACTGGAATGAATCCCCTCAGAGGGCTGGTAAACCTGACTATTTGCCCAAACACTTATTAAATTGCCCTTGCTGAGGGTGAGGACAGCCAGCTGTTTGCTGTATCTCATTTCTGCTGCGTCAGACATTCTCCACCGAGGTCAGTTCATGCATAGACTGGTCCACTCCACTAATTTCCAAGAATGCGCTGCCTGTGGCCACCGTCTGATTGAAAAGATGAGCAGCTCCGTCGGACTGCTTAACCCGACTCCAAATGGTATTAAAAAGCCGGCCGGGCATTCTGCCAGAAAAGCCACTTATTGGCTCCCACAAAAAACTGTCCAGTCTGAGCAGCACACTGCAGAACAGCATCATTCAACCTTGTCATATCGTATCAGCATGATGACAGCTTAGCAGGCAGGCTTTTCATTGGAGGTTACGGTTCAGAGACTGCAGGTCCCAGGAGAAAGAGGAAGTGTTGTCAGACAGCATTGATTGCTCTGCATCTTCACCTCCATGGTCTTCTGTTGTTGTGCCAACATCAGTGTATCTGTTGCAGTACAAGCTTTTCATGAAGCCAAGAGTAATATGTATGTGTTAGTTCAGTGAAAAGTCTGTTTTATGTTGTAAAGATGTGGATTACACCAGGAGGCAAAAAAAAAAAACAAAGTCGTGGAAAAAACATCTCTTGGACATGCAGTTCAATTAGATGCACTCAAATGTGCAGTAAACAAGTACAAAAGAAAATAATTAAAGCTTAGGTTGAAACATTTTCAACTAGCCTCAAAAACATCAGCATGTAGAGATACGACAATATTTAAGGCAGGAGTATTTACCTTTGTAAAGCAGATGTAACTAGATTACACCGATTTACCAAAAACAATGTATTCACACAGATAAACTAGACCAAACCAGAATTAAATTGCTTAACTGGAAACCACCAGCATATAAATTAATTTAAAAAAAACATAAAATGGAGCAAAGTAAGGAAAAAATAAATAGAAAAAAAAGTATAACTAGAATAGAACAGATTTACCCCGAATATCCCAGCATAAATTCTGTACTTTTGCTTCTTTCGAATCTTAAAATTTAAATGTCAAACAATTCAAAATCTTTTAAGTTACCTATGTCAAAAACAATTCAATTAAAATTAATTGTATTCCTATTCTTAATTAACAAAAGTTAAAACTCTAAATCTACGGTTTGTGTTAACATTCAAGTATTTATGAAGTCACATGAAGGCATGGAGGAGCCAAGCAGCTGCTTAGTTTGGTTATGCCTCGGGCCGGCTGTGGGTTTATATAAAATGTAATCTTTAATAGGGGTGAAACAAATTTAAACTTGATTTTCCATGTGATGCACACGTCTTTTGACATTTGATGGATAGTTGGAGACGATTAAAAAGAAGACCGAGTAAAAAACAACAAACGGCGTGTCCGCCCAATCACATCTGATTTGATCCACATGTGGAAGGGCAACATTTCACCCGTCGGGGTCAAAGATATCCTCACTGACATTTGCGTTAGCTTGGTTCCCATGACAACCACTGTGACTGCATCGCCACCCAGCCGATCTTACCCAGATTTCAGTGATTCAGCTGCAGAGTATAATGAGTCGATTTTAATGAAAGGCTGATCCAACAAACACACATTATCTTAATATAATGTACATACCCCTAAATACAATGTGGTGCAATAAACAGCTCCCTTAATTGTTACCCAATAATCAGTCTGACTGCGTTTTAATTTGATTTTAGAAATGCAGCTGTCCTGTTAAAGCCTCAGAGGTTTGTTAAGAGGACATTAGTGAACAATCAGCATCATGAAGACCAAGAAGCACAACTTACCAACATGGCCATCCACCTGAACTGTCCGGTGCAAAGAGAACATTTATAATACAAGCAGCCAAGAGGCCGGTGGGAAGTCTGGAGGAGCGGCCAGGATCCACAGCTCAGGTGGGTGAACTTATCCACATGACGACCATTAATCGCACATTTCATCTTTACTGGACGAGTCCCGGTCATCTTCATGATTCCTGAAGAATAACTGCTAAGCTACAATGTTAGAAATTACAACAAAAAAATCTGCTAAAATGTATAGAATTACTTTTGCATTTAAATCAGTTTTGCCCAGAATCATTATTAGCTTTCTTAGATGGCCTAAAGTGTCATCTAAAAATGACTATGCACTATTGCAGACTCCTAATTTAAGGGATAAGGTGTCTCACATTAAGACAAATAACACATTTTAGTATCTTCTGTTCGCGTAAAAGTCCAATTAACTCACACTCTTTCCCACAGATGAACAAAAAATTAATTGGACACCAAAATATTTAAATTTCTTAACTACACAAGTAATGCATCTTTTTAACTGCAATTACCCACAATAAATTTAAACTTCTGCAGCTTGTTCGCCAAGATAGTCGCTCCAAAATTATTTAAATAGATCACAAAAATTCCAAAATCCGAGAAATGTGGCTGCTCATGCAACTTAAAGTAATTTTGTACTTCTTTGTGATAAAAACACAAACACCTGGTGTCATGTCATGGCGCATCCTCTGCCATGACTGTATTTCAGAAGCCAGTCAGTCATGAATGTGAAGCAGAGACAGTTTCATCACTTTATTAATGAGTTTAATTATTTATACCAACAAACAAAAACTGTCTCTCTCCCTCCATCCCTCACTTTTCATCATCATCATCTCCTTTATCAAACGGCACTGTCCCCAGTAATGACATCTTACCCTCTTAAAAAAAAGGGGCAATAAAAGGGTCTCCGCAAATAAAGTGTCACAACTCAGGAAATTGCGGGGGGATTAAAAGAAAACATGATTAGCTAGCTCTTCATGTAGGAGAATGTTTATGGTCAGCGCGCCACACACACACACACACACGCACGCACACACACGCACGCACACACACACGCATTCCCTGCTCAAACTTTCCATCTGTGAAGATTACAAACTTGACTGACAGGTCAAAACTTTTACAAGCAGAAAGCAAAAACAGCTCATAGTCAGACAAAGGAGATGATATATGTCATCTAGGTTGATTCGTTATTCCCTTTTCCTCCACACACACATACACACAATGTGATTTGTGCCCACATCTACTCCCTAAAACACACACACACACACACACACACACACACACACACACACACACACACACACACACACACACACACACACACACACACGTACGGGCCCCACGTATACAGAGGCTTGTAACATTCCCTTCACATTGAAGTTTAATGGAAAACCAGAATCGGTTCGCATGTGCACCTGCATACATACAGGACCGTAAATCAGTACAGTATCTTGGATGTGAAATTATTTTGCATCTGACAGAACCAAGTTGGATTTGAAAAATAAAAATCCAATGAGAAAGTCCCCAGCCCTCCCCTAAAAACAGTACAATAAATAAAACAGTCATGACAACATTAATGGAGGACAAGGGAAAGTGGAGGCGAGGGATGGAGGAAGAGAGAGAATAAAAATGAAACATTTTGTTCTGTTTTTCTCCCCTTTCTGAACAAGGGGCTGAAATGAAACTGTATTTACAGACTGCGACTGAGGATAAACAGTCCGGCTGCTGCTGCTGGGCCGGTCTACTACAGAAAAGAAAAGAAAATTACAAGAACAACAATATAATAACAATAATAACAAAAATAACAAAATAAAAGGTACTTGATATATTTACAGTTCAGCTGTGAAAAAAATGAGGGAAAAGTGGGAGGAAGAGGAGGAATGGAAGGGGTGGGGGGAGGCTCCGAAAGCTGTCGGGTTTTTCCAGGGGGTTTGAGCATAACATCTGGTCAGATTATAACATATCAGTCGGGTCAGCTTGAACTGAACATGCACGTCTATGTTTGGGGGTTTTTTTCTTCTTTTTTTTTCTTTTTCCAAAAGAAAGAAACCCATCTCGTACTGACAGTGGACTGTTAGCTTAGCAATGCATTCAAAGAGCAACATGATATGAGCGGCCCCCTGCACCTGATGTCAGTCTTTTAACATAATCGAGCCGATGTGAGACGCAACACTGTACAGCAACATAATTAATGCGGTGCTGCGCCTCGACGCTTTGCAGGCGCCGAGGCTCGTGTTTTGGATGCGACCGGAGCCCCGCAGCAGAGGCTCTCTCTCCTCTGTGTGACGTTAAAAACTGGCCCCTTTGCTTCCTTCCACTCCCGCCTGGAGATGTGCAATACTTACTGAGAATCAACACCAACCACTCCGCTTTTCCAGCTTGACAAACGAAGCTTATAAACGACAAACCTGAAGCAGCGCAAACTCTGCTCAAACACGCTTCCTCTTCGTCGCGGAAAAAAAAAAGAAAAAAAAAAGGCAGTTTAAGGAGCTAAAGCACGAAAACAAAAGCGGTAAGCAGCCGTGGCGCTCCGTTTCTGTACTATCATTTAAAACCAGATCTCGCTTAAAAGGTTTCTCCGGTGAGAGACCAGTATGTTAAAATAGCTGTTTGGACATTTTTAGAAAGCAACAGAAGAGGATCTTCTATAAACGGTGAGCTCTGGTTGGGATGATTGTCAAAAATCAAGCTGTGAATACTCCTCGTCATCTCAACTCCAAAGCCAATCAAAAGTCAAATCAGTGGCCATTTCTAAAATATTTTAATGCAAATTAAATACATAAAAAAAAAGAAGAAAAAAAAATAATAATAAAAGTCAGCTGTTGATTTCAATACAGAAACCCCAGAATGTGTAGAAGACTTCTCCTTATCCTACCAACTTTGACTTTTTATCTGCCCATTTGAACTGCAGCTTCCATTAAACCAAAGGGCAGCTACAAAACGCCGATAAAACAACCCACAGCTTCATGAAGCAAGCGGCCGCAGCAGCCGCTTTCTACTGGAATAGTTTTGGAAAAGATACAAATGCAGAGCGTTTAAGTTGAGTGAGTTTGGTTATCTTTTTCTACTTTATAGGTTGGAGCCTGGACGAAGCTTTTAGAGGGAGAGGAGCAGGGGGAAGAAAAAAAAAAAAAGATGTGGGGGCAGAAGGAAAGAAATAATTGGGGAAGACGAAACTGAAATTTGTGATAGAGGGATGGATGCTCAGGTGCTGTTGTTGATGGATCCGGGTGCTGAGCTGGGCTGGGCGGTACTGTCCGACACGCTGCCCTCTGCAGGGGAAACGGCAGAATTACTATTCACAGGTCAGATTTCAAACATGCTGCAATCAGTTCACATCCTCTCATCTCTGTCATAAAAGTCATTAATTTGAAGCCGAGGGTGTTTTTTTTGTTTTTTCAGGGTGGAATGAAGATGCAACAAACATCCTCTGTTGCATTTTTCAGAGTGATTTCTAGCATTTCACAAGCTTTTAGCATGTTAGTGATGCATTCAAATAATTCAATTAAGGATTAGAACATTTTTACAATAATTTGAACCAAACGCAGCCACATTACGGACAAAGATTTTGCTTAATTACTGGTCTGAATGTGTTGTTTCAGTAAATGACCTTTTACTTTGAGTCTTTATGCTGCTGTTTCCGCCTACATCCATCCATTCCTAGTAGTAGAGCTTCTTTAAATTGCTTGATATTTTTTCACTCTTTCCTTTAAGCGTAATCATGATTAATTTTCAGCATGTGGTCAGTGTGTTTATAGAAGCCAAATGTCGGCCTGTTGTGATCCTGGGATATTCCCAAACATCCTGACCAACTTTGACAGTTTGGGTCAGATGGTTTGAAATTTGGACAGAACTAAATAATCCTGCAAGACAATAATCCCAAACGCATCACAACTGGTTTAGAAAAGAATAAAGCAGGTTTACGTCAAGCTAGTGTTATAGCCCTGACCTCAACCGCATTAAAAATATTAGGGCGAAACTAAAACAGTCTGCACATAAAACCAACTAATGGGTGAAATTAAACTCTTTCTGCCAAAAAGACGACTCAACTATCCTGAATTATGCCTGACGCTTGTTGTTCAACTTGCTATGGGAGACTTAAACATTTATTAAGGCTCTCTGTTTACAGTTCTTGCTTTTGACAATAATTCAAGTTATTTGTTGTTTTTTTTTATCGCTCCACCCTGGAAAATCGTTCAAATATCATTAAAAGGCCAAAATGAATGACTTTAATGCTGCTGATAGGAAGATCTAAACCTTTAACATCTGAGCTTCTGTTAACATTCGCATCTATCCATGTCTGATTTCACTTTAAACAGAAACAAATGCAGTTGGACCAAAGTAGAAAGCGTAAGCAAAGCGGCCAACTGTACCGTGTGAGGCAGGCGATGTCTGTGCACGAGCGTGAGGAGGAATGAGTGTGGAGTTCAACTGGGGCTGAATGGACAGCTCTGAAAGCGGAGAGGAACAAATTGTCAATTACAGACAAAACACAGTCAGTTAAATAACAGCAGCAGCTGCTAACTTATGATGTGAGTCTTAATTGCTAAACGGTCAGGTTGAACGCAGAGGGCAGAAATGAACTGACCAACAGGACTGAAGTTGAAAAGGGGCGGCAGTTCCCGTCCGCTGGGCAGGCGGGTGTTGGGCTGACGCAGCTCATCGAAGAAGGCGTGCGCACATGCTTCCAGAGGAGACAGTCTGGAAACGGGGGTGTATTCCAGCAGGCGGGAGCAGAGGGCGATGGCCTCTGGTGGGGTGCGAGGCTTAAACACCTGAGAGGAGAGAGGAGGTTAGCATCAGTGTATGGAAAAAACCCCGTCAAAAGAGAAGATTAGGTAGGAGCAACTGGAAATTTCGGCGGGGAAATAGGCAGAGATTTAAAAGTTTAATTGTATGAAGTCAGAAGAAAACAAACCTTTGTCCAAGGATGTGCTTTGATCTGTGGGAATTTAAACTCTGTGTAGTTAGGGTTCATCTCCCGGATCTGCTCCCTCGTCGGCGTCCCCAAAACCTGAAAAGGATGGAAAATTACTTGTTACCAATCAAGACCATTACAAAAAAATAATATTACGGTTTCCATTTATATGCTGCATTACATATATTGTCCAATTGTTGACAAAACGCCTCTTGCAAAAAAAATAAAATCTCCTATTACTTATAACAAAGCGGTAATCAGAAAAGCTTCATAGACTCGTACCACTCCTGACTGGTAGCTGTTTATTTTTGACTCCCACATGTTTTGTTTTTGTTTGTTGTTTTTTTGCAAATGTGTTTTTTTCCATGATTGTTTTATGATTCAAACTCAGGGTTCCTACATATTTTCATGTACAAATTCCAGACTCAACTTCCCAAAGTCCTCAATAAATCTAAATAAAAACTGCAAAAGCAGATTCCTACACTTTAGACACAAAACATGAAGAAAAGAAACAGGAAGGAAGTAAGGAAGCACACACGAAAGTAACAAAAGGAAGGAAACCAAGTATGAAAGGGAGGACACAATGAGGGAAAGAAATGCAAGTAAAAACAAACAAAGGAAGAACATGGAGAGGAAGGAAGGAATGACAAAGAGAGAAAGACCAAATGAAAGACAAGGAGGGAAAGAAAGACTGGAGGAATATAGTAGTGAAGGAGGAAGGACACATCGAATGATGAAACAGATTTTGAAACGAAGCCTTCTGCTCAGAAAGAGAGTTATAAAGTCTGTAGACATAGGAGAAAAATGTCCTCGCTAAGTTCACCAATTAGAGTTGAAGAAAAAGTTATAGAAAGAACTGGATTTACAAACTAGATAAATGTGCATTAATAGATCTACATCTGTCTCCTTGGTTTGAGGACAAACCATTTCCTCAGCTGCTGTTTCCACAAAAAATGTCACTATATTAAATTATTTTATAAAACAACAACAAACACCCTCCGTATTTTTCTGTCTCAAGTCAAAACCCATTTTTTTTCAACTAATCTATTAACTTCAGGTTATTAACATCAATTAATAAGCTGCTGCTCCTAAAAACTCATTACTTTGCTTTAAACTATGTGATTTGCACACACATTTAAACTGAATTACAAACTTCTTATGAATAAAAACCATTCTATCACTACGGTAACCTACATGTTAAAGCAACATGTTATCAACTGGTTTGCTAGCTTTTCTGTCCAGACGACATCAGAGCGGCGGTACCTTAATGATCTCTACTAACTGGTCCACACCGCTGTCCCCGGGGAAGATGGGCTGGCCCAGCAGCAGCTCGGCTAACACGCAGCCGGCCGACCAGATGTCGATGTTGGACGTGTAGTCGGTGGCGCCGAATATGAGCTCTGGGGCACGGTAGTACCGTGAGCAAATATAGGACACATTCGGCTCCCCTCGAACTAGCTGCTTTGCACTGCGCAGTTTTTGAAGAGTGAGGGGGAAAACAAAAAAGACAGTCAGAGACGATAAAATTGTTTTGTTAATTTCAACAATCAAAATAAAGAACAAAACAGTGAAGCGACTTTCCAACCTGCCAAAGTCACAAAGCTTGAGGATGGCAGTCTCTGGGTCTACCAGGAGGTTCTGAGGCTTTATGTCTCTGTGACAAACGCCCTGGGAATGGATATAGGCCAGACTGCGAAACAGCTGGTACATGTACACCTGAGAGGGGCAGACAGAAACAATCACAGAGTTAAACAAGCAGCCAGTCTCACCAATTATGGAAAAAAAACCAAGTAAAAATGCAATTTTCTTTTCCCATGTCGCAGCGTTAAAAGAAAAAGAAAAAAAAAAAAAAAGAGGGAGGATTAATATAAAAACTAATCAACTGTTGGGATTTCACAGAAAAAAATAACTCTGGTGCAGATTTGTCAAGTTTATGTCTGTACATAATCATCAAAAGTAAACATTTATGTAATCAGAATATTTGAATGAGAAAATAACCTCAAATATCACATTACCACGCTTTAACATATTTTAAAAAGGAAAATCTTCAGACTTCTCATTTTCAATGGTTTACAAGTCCAGTGAAACGATAGTTTAAGGTTCCTGGACTAACTAAATCTTTAAACCTTGTTGCAGCAAAGCCCGTCGCAGCAAGCCACTAATTGATAGCATGATCAAATAAAATGAGCTTTAGAAATTTCAGTCTAATGGTTAGTATTTTTTGAAGGGTAATTTTACTCACACACTCAGCAATTCATTTTATTTATGTTTTCAGTTGCATAAGCTCTTTATTTCCTTTTTGTTTATCGTTTTTGGTGGTTGTGTTTTATTTTAGGTCGATAAAATGTGTTCCGGTTCCAGTGTGGAGTATTTTGTCCTCCCAAAATTAAAGTTTATTGGTTGTCGAAAGAGTGAACAGTACTTTATTCTGCCATTATTACTTGAAAATGATCTCAAAGCAACATTATCATCATTTAGCGCTAGCATTTCTGGGACAATTTATCGTCCAGCAGAATTTGTTATCATGACAGGCCTAGATAGAGCACCGCTTATTAAAGACTGCTTGGATTTTTTAAAAAGCTCTGAACAGCGAGATATAAGAGAGAGAAATCCCTGCCTCTCCTGCTCCCCAGAGCCTGGGTCTCTGGTGGCGAAGCATGTTTTAGGAGAACCTACATGCTCCGTGCTCATGTTTGCGTGCTCTCCCACTGACAGGCTGCTACCTGGAGTGAGAGCTCCTTCCCTCATTACACAGGAGGCCAGGAACAACTGAGCTGTCAACACAAATGTTTGCACTGCTGCAGTCCCTGTGAAGCATTTCAGTTAAACAAAAGCTGCTTCACACTCAAATATACTAACACTTCTGAGTCATCATGGGAGACCACGGTATGAACTGCTTGTTCCATGCAGAATCTTATTTCCAGGCATTGATAAATGTTAGTTATTTGACAAAAAAGGCACCCTTAATGTTATCTAAATTACTAAGACGTCAAAAATATCTAAATTATCACTAAACAAAATGAAAATACTCTATCCTATTCACCCCAGAGATAAGATCCAGTAAATGAAAAATACTACTTAGAAGGATCCCCTAAACGTATAAACTAAATTGCTTTTGTTTTAAAATTTCACAACCAAAAAATTGTTTCCTAGTGGTTGCCAATCACAGCTGAGCTGGAAGTGTCACTATGATCCAGTTCTGAAGAAGGCAGCTGACAGACTTCATGAGAAACAGACCAAATATTCCCTTCTATGTTTGGCTACATGAAAACGGTTTAAGTGAACATTGTGTGGATTGTGATGAAGTCTGCAGTGACACATTTTTACACCGAAATAGCATGGCAGTGAAAATTCTCCCAGAAGAAGTGAATCCGTCCCAGTCTAAATCTTCTGACATGTGTCCTCATATCTAGGTCGGTGATGTCAGCCTCAAATCTAAAATATGACAATACAATGAAGTTGGCAATCTTCTGCTGCATCTGCGAATTGCAGGCAGGAAGCATCTTAACATGACAAATGGTGACTGCCGTCATCGTCATAATTATCGCCATTATTGCCCACGGGGCGCCTTGACAGCAGGCCGAGCGGATTATAAAATAATGGGGGACAAGATGACTGAGGGATGAGAAATGACGGCTGTTAACGAGAGGGCAGAGGGGCTTTGGAACAGAAGCTAAACAAAAGGAAACATGGTAAAAAACATGGGAGGGAAGAAGAAAAGAAAAAAAAAGACTCCGGCAGTGACAGGATGGAAATATGTCTGAGAAGGAAGAAAAGAGAGAGAGATCAGCGTGCATGTGGACGCCTCAGGGGAGCAGCAGGCTGAGGTGGGGAAATGGGCCATGAGACATCTATAATGTCCTCTCCGCTGTTTCATATGCAGTAAACACAAAGACCAACATGAGCAGCGTTTTAACAGGAATCCAAGGGTACTGCAAGCGATTAACTCCCAGGGGTCCATCTTTTCTTTCTGCTTTCATTATCCTGCTGAGCTGTCTGTGAAAGCAAACAGACTTATGGGTTCATTATATCCTCAGGAGAGCAGAGAGGAAACAAATATTCAAGATTTATACTAAATGTCATTTTACAATAAAAAATAATAATAACTACAATCTACTTTAAAGCAGTAAGTACTTTTAAGAGCAATTTTCCAGGCTAGGATTTGAAGCTGCAGTCAGAGGGATGTAAACACTTAGATTCAACTTGGGAAGCAGTTTCTTTGTAAGCGGTATTTTTGCAATATTTATGTTGTGCAGAAATTGTAACACAATCTTACATTTCGACTGTTTTTAAGACAAATGCAGAGCAATGAAAATCAAGGTTTCACCGACTCAAATTTAAAATAATGAATAGAATTTAACGCATATATCTTCACAGAAATGTAAAAATTTTGTCCAGCCAACTGGCGACTAATTTGCACTTACACATTAAAGATGCAAAAAAGCTCCCAGCTAGCAATGTAATGTTAGCAGCGAGTCACCATTTAGAGTCACAGAAAGCAATGATGACATCTGAATGCAACTCAAACTTTTGCCAGAGAGAAAAGTCCAGCGAGGAAAAAAAAAATACACTGAATACACGACATTAAATAGTCCTGCCAATAAAAAATTAAGACCTGTGATTAAAATGTTAAAAAACCAACTTACTTTGTAAATTAAGTTAAGGCATTTTTATGTTAGATAAATGAACTTAAGACTTTTAAAGGATGCAGAGGTAAAAATGCACACTGCAAACTTCTAGATTAAAAAAACAAAACAGAATTATATCAATTTTAATGCAATTAAACTTAACCTGAACTATTCTGAAATAACAAAAAATAAATAAAAATAGCTGAAGCCTGCAGATGGGGGTGGGAATGACTTCTTAGCACAATGTGGGTGATTTCAGCCTCGACTCACCTTAACATAGATGATGGGAACGATGGCCTTAGCCTTGTTGAAGTGCCGAGCCACCCTGTACACCGTCTCCGGGACGAAATCCAGCACAAGATTCAAATACACCTCATCTTTCTGGTGCAGAGAAGTGAAAGAAAGATTATTCACTAGAAAGGAGAAAATAATCTCAAGTCACTGTCTAACAGACATTTTCTTGACAGATTCTTCAGGAGCAGGATGTGACGTCACAAACTACATTCTTTTCGCTCCAGACTTGTTTTTCCAGATCTGCAACCCGAACACAGGGGGCATTTTTTATAGCAGCATTTCCTCTTCAAACACTTGCAGGTCAGAATGTGACTGGGAATGAGGAGTCTGACCGCCAGCCTTTATTCAACACCACCAATGTACAGGATTAACCACATGAGTCCTGTAACACTTGGATAAATGTCCAAGTCAAATTGATTGAGGAAACATTACATTTGTGCCACAATTTTAATATTAACATATTTATTCATCGAATTCCTAATAATATATTTTCCCTTGAAACTGTATCTTATGAACAGTATTATTTAGACCACACTACATCTTGACCCCAAGTATCAAGATGAAGAGCTGATTTATCAAAGAGTCATATCAAAACAAAATAGTAAACATGCTACAGGCATCTGTTGCTGTCCAAAAAAATTAAATCTAATACCGTCACTGGTAATTGATCAATAAAATCTAAGTCACTGGTGATTGATCAAAGTCGGTTGTACAATTAAGCAGCGTAGCGTTATTTTACTATCTTCAAGCAAATAAAATGCTCTTAATAAAGTATCGCCAACAAGAGTTGGTATTGTGGAACTATAAACTGGATCATGAGATACTTATTCAACATATTTTCATTCCAAAAAAGTTTTAAAACACGAAGCTATGCTGGGCTAAAACCAGCACAAACTTTAAACCTATCTAAAGTAAAACCAACTTAATCCAAGGATATGTTTTGACCCAAATAAACCGATATGCTTGAATACGTATCGCAAAGTTCATTGTAAAGTCAAGATTTGAAATCTAAACACAAAGTGTCAAACCTAGCGGCTACAAAAGCTTAAATTAATGCACCGTTCGACCGCCTTGCCCTCACCCTGCACATGAATCACCGGTGATTCATGAAACATTAATCGTCTGGGCGTGGGAGCTTGCTGCCGCTGCTACCAAAAAATTTCTTTCAACATAAAACATGAAGTCAACACAGACACACCTTCTCTCCGCTCGAGTAGAAGAAGTAGCGTAGCCTCACAATGTTGCAGTGGTCCAACTTTCTCATAATCTGCAGCTCCCTATTCTATAACAGAAAAATAAAACGAACACTAAGCAGACAGGAAACACTTTCTTGTGGTCATCTAAGCAAATCAAGAGCTCCTCTGTTTTACCTTAAACCTTTTATCTTGGAGAACTTTCTTAATTGCCACCATCTCCTGCGTGTCGATGAGGCGAGCCTGGTAGACTACGCCAAAGGAGCCATTTCCAATGACCTTTATGTCTGTGTAGGACACTTCCTGCGGGCGGTCAGGGCCCTGGCCGGGGGTGGCTACCACCGTCGTCACTTTGCCGCTGTCTCCTGTGGACAGCAGAACAGAAACGACTTAGCATGCCTAAATCATATTGTGGCGGAAATTAAAATTAATTGATGATGATGTGAGGGCGTTCTTCTCCAGCAAGCACAGGAGGAGAAGAGGAGACTAATGGAGCTACATACAAAGTAATGTCGGAAGAAAACCTCTCCAGAGGCTGCGAAAAACCTTGAAAGTAGGAACCTCCAGCAGAAATTTGTGTTCAGATTCTCTCCATTCGAGCTCGAGGCAAAACGTTCAGTTTATAGATGAGTAAACGTGGTAGAGGCGCTCCCCGAAAGACTTGTTGGAAGATTCAACTGCAATGATTCATCAAGATGTTTAATTTTGAAATTACAGGAATTCTAAATGTTTATTTTTAATTGTCCATATTTTATTAACCTTCCTGAAGCTTTTGTAAAATACTTTGAATGAGAGAGTACACTTTCTTCTTTCTTTTAAATGTCATTTACTACAACTTTAACTGCCTGAATATTAACGGGGTCTAATCAGTGTCATTTCCATAAGCTGTGAAACAAAAAATGCTGGTACTGATTGTCTTTATGTTGCGATATTGAGCCTTTCAAGGCTTTTTGCCACCTGGAAAAAAAAAAAGCCTGCTCTTCTTTCAAATCTAAAACCACAATCTAACTTTTTTTTTTCGTCTAGTGGACACATAAGGATTTCTATTTACAAACTGAAGTATTCTATAGCAAAAGCAGATTTTGGAGCACTGTTCAAGAACCTTGAAACTGTGGTCCATTCAGTGATAAAATCATTACGTAAATTTAAGGTTTTTAAAGATGTCTGGGGTCTAAAAATTTTGTGAAATTGCCCTTTTGCAGCGTGTGCAGCAAGTCCACAACATACTTTATTATACAATGTGGAAATCGAGTTGTGATGTGGCAAGTCAAAGACAAAATACAACAATTAAATATAAAACAACATAAAATCAACTGCAGTTTTTGTTCTTCAGCTTTTCCAGTTTAAAAATTGAAGGGAAAAAAATGCTTGGTAAACTAAATGTTAGTAAATAGATGAAAGCTAGTTCTACTCTTCTTCAGGCTTCTCAGTTCTGGAAATATGTGTCATTTTCCTCTAAATTCACATTTATGTACTACTTTACATTGTCCTATCATTTAAAATCTCCATAAAACACAGTGTAGTTTGTTAATCTAACATAGCAGAAGTGAAAAAGTTTAAATTGTCCAAGGATCCGTGTGTTTCTGCACCTGATAACGAACAGTCTTTGATGAGTATCTCACTTAATTGCTGTAACCTATATGTTGGTTCCAGAGACTTCGCTGGATGATAATGAGGTAGTGATACTTCCTGCAGCACTCCACCTGTTCACCTGGGTGAAACGAGGCTAAACCCTTCAAGTCTGGAGGCATGTATTAATGCAGAACCGAATCTAAATCCAACCTCCTTCCTGAGACCCCATCGTGGCAAAATCCATCATAAAACCCAAAACTGTGGGACTACAACTGCATCAAATGTTTTGTCTCGGTAATGCTTCCAAAAACACGATAAGGTCAGACCGATGTCTGACCTTGCGTGACAAAAACAGGCAAAAGGAAGATGCTGAAGATGTAACGCTTCCTGACAGCTCCGGTTAGAGTCAAATAGCTGTGTGGTGTTTTATGCCTGTGCATGTGTTGGGTCAGGAATGATTTGACAAATAGGAAACCCCTAAAAAAAAAACACCAGGAGGAGAGGAGCAGCAGATAAGAGGCCCACTGCCAACAGGCTTGTCAGAGCCTGTGATGAAATTGCATGGACAGCAGCACACCCAGAGGTGCAACATTTTCTGGGCTTGTTCAGTTCGCTTGCCTTAACAAGACCCTTCCACATTTCTTTCCTATTTGCGTTTTAAAATGGAGCCAAAGAGATAAAATACTCTCCAGTAAAGATTCAAGACTGGATTATGACTAAGATTAGATATTAAGAAATTTCACAACTACTAAGTTTTACGTATTTAAACTTTTTATAGCAGAGTTATCCAAAGCTTCCCAGTAGCCTGTATTATATCCACATGATTAGCCTAGATCTGATCCCTCGGGTCAGCAGCGCTGAGATAAGTCAATGTGTGGGGCCTGCGCAGCGCTCCATCACTGCTCCACTCAACGGGCCCTTCCAGCACAGCCACCACTTCTCTTAAAAAACGGTAAGTCAAATGGGAGCACATTAAAAATGAAGAAACGGTGGCATGATAGTGTCCTGAATAATAAATGCAAAGATTAGTGCTCTGCCCGGCTGTCAGAGAAGAGCTCTGCTCTCTAACCTGACGAGTTAAAGAAAATGGATGAGCAGGGTGACTTTCATTACACCTGTACTTCATGAAAAATTACCCTGGAGTTGTTTGTAAGCAAAAGAAAACTTCAGCACACTTTTAAGCTGATAAAAAGATTGTCAGTTGTGTGATAAATTACTATTAATATTTTATCATTAGTGGACCTCCAGCACCTTACCTGGCAGTGTTGGATGATGAATTAACGACAGGAGGACGTAGATAAATTGCTTTAAAGTCATTAGTGCTTTATAATTTCTGTACCTACAAGTTTTTAGCCTTTTCAACAGAACAAAACATCTTAACTGACCCACCGGCAGAATAAATTACAACAAACTCAAGATGAATTGATTAATTTCCCTTTACTTTGAAGCTGTTAACTCTACATATTGTGTTGCCAAGATTTATCTCTTCCTCTGCTGATTCAAGTACTTTAGCATGCATATCTCAGGGGTATTTGCAAATATTAGACATGGGTTTGTCATCACCAAACTGGAAATCTACATACCACATTAGATGGAAGTTATGGGGATTGGATTTATGTAAAGTAGCAGGAGGTCAGAAGCTAATGTGGCCACCCCTGAGTCAGAGCGCTGTTAAAGGCTGAACTGATGAAAGGTTTTAGAGTGGACTGGTTGTGACTCACAATACCAGTCTGGTTTATAAGGTTGCTATCACTGCACTCACTATTTACGACACCAGTGTGGAAAAAAGTGGGAGATTTTAGAGAGTAGGAAACAGCAGTCTTTATAAGGAAAATAGAAAAAGCTTCTCAGACAAATTGAGTTTGTATTTAAGTGAATGTTTAAGGCAACAAAAGATCAGCTTGACTAAAGCTATGAAAAGGTATGTGAATGTTTTATATATGTTGGTATGAATAAATAGAAAAGCATTTTTTTAAAAATCTGTTCTTGCCAAAATAAGTCTGGAAAAAAGTTCTTCAGATTTCAAGACAAAAACCTAAAAACGTCCCATCCTTTAAAGATAAAGGATAGGCAAGTGTTGTTCAAAACAAAGAAAAATAACAGTAAAAATGACTTAAAAAGTAAAATCTGGTTTCAAAAGAAAAATGCCTTTCTTACATCTGCCGACGGTCATGTAATCGATATCCAATCCAAGCGCCTGCCTCTCACGTGGAAATCACTTTGACGTGAATCGCCTAAACTAACCTGAATATTACTGATGACAAAATGGGTCCAGACCCGTTTCTGCAGGATGAAGTGAGGTGCTGCAAAAATGGTTCAGGAGTGATTGAAGGGGCACAGAAACGGGTTTCAGTCATTGAATTTTCAAGATCCTGCTCCAGTGGAGCAACACTTTGATGCAGTAGACATCAAGTTTGATCAATGGAGGCTCCAAGTCGCAGCGTAAGCCTGACAGGAGTTGAAAGATTTCAAAAATCGTGCAGAGAAACAAGTTGTGATGTGCAGGGTCAATATAAAGCTGGAAGATAAAAGGAGACAGGCATGGATGCACTAATAACATGGGGAAAAACAAAACAAAAAGATAACCAGTCTGTTCTGCAGCAGTCACTCTGCATGACTTTTCCAGAAAAGTTCTGACACTATTTGATATTGCTTGTAGTTAATCTTTAGTTTGAAGAGCATTAAATCGAAGGTTTCAGCTCATCTGTCACACCGAACAATCAGAGCAGCGATATAAGTTCACAGCTGCTAACAGCCGACCTCAGTACAAAACCTGGCTGTAAAGAATCTGTAACCTGATCACACTGCAGACTTTATGAAGTCTGATCAACTTTATGCCTGATCACAGCAGCCGATCTGATGACAAAAAGACAAACAATTTTAGACGAGTTATTCTTCTGCTATGGCTCATCAATGTTCTGTTTGCAATGACTATTAAAAAAATAAAAATAAATAAATCATGTAGCTAAGCAACAATAACATAGGTCATGATAAATAAGATACTGTGATTTACTAGCCATACCGAGGATTTCTATGTTTTAGTTTTTAAAAGCTATGGTAACGTTGGGCAACTGAACAGAAAAGTATTTTTGTATAACCTACCAAAAAGATAAAGACATGGAAAACTGATGCACAGAAATGCTGACTGATGAAAATAAGAATGAATAAGTCAGCATTTAATAATTAATAGGGCCCCATAAAATGAGTCCATGCCATAGAGCCACCAGTTATTAAAAAACTTGCACAACTAAAAACCAAAATATTTCAGTTTTGTCATCCTGATAATATGATTCAAGATGTTTTTGAACAAATACTAAACATACCTAAATCATGGACAGTTAATTCTACAAAGTGTATAAAATGCTTATTATTTTACAAACAGATTACAGTTTACACCTTTCTGGTCTGTACAGGCTTCCATCAGATAATGATAATGAAATTAAACAGAGAGCTCATGTAATTTACTTACATAACTATCGTCATCATTAACTATCTGAATGAAAGCAGCACAATATTAGAAAATCTCATCCTTCTCTTTCAGGGTTTTAGTGAACATATTGTTCACCTTTGGCTACTGTGTGTCATTTGTTTTGAAAGCTCTGAATAATAATAATGTGTTTTCATGTGATTTTATGTTCATCTTTTGAATAGTCTTACTTATTTTACCTTTGTGTGAACCTGCAGGATTTTATTTGCTGGTGATATACCTGAATTTTCCCAATAAGGGAAATAAAAGGTCACTTCTATTACATTAAAAACAGAGTAAATCAATAAACTATCAGTAGTAGCAGTACTACCAATGCTGAGAGTTAAGTGGTAGTTCTGCTTTACGATAAATTCACAAAAAAATAAAAATAAAATAACATGTTTCACCGATACAGCAGTATTTCTCACCCTTTAAAATAACATTCTGACAGTATTTCTAAAACTGAAATTTACTCTGAAATAAAACGGTCATTTTTTGTTATAGCTTCAACTTGTTGCTCGAACTAAAATTGTGACACAGTGATCTGTTAGTTTTGCCCTTTTGTACCATCCTGTTTAAAGCAACAAGTAATATTGTGGGTACAAATCCTTAGCTAAGCAGGAAAATGACATTTACATGTCTGCACACAAGCCTACCTAAGGGAACACCAGATTTAACAAACCGTCAAAGCAGCGGTTAAATAGCAAATAAAAGATCCATCTTTCAATTATCTCTAAAGAATATTGATGCCAGCGCAGCTTCATGGTTTTGAGCCTATTTTGATGAACAGAGCTACAAGCCTAGGGATTATTTTAAACATCTGCAAACAATAGAAATCAGTACTGTGTTATATTCATATTAAGTATGTTACAATCAGTAAGTCTGCTGTTGCTGTTTCTTCTCTAATAGCCTGACATGTGATTTCACTACTCGCTGCACCATCCACCTCGAAATCAGCTTTTCATTTGCTATTGCTGGTTGCACTTTCAGTAATTCATGTTGATAACACAAACACGCCCACAATATAATTTTACCTCAGAAGGAGTAGATCATAAATAGTCGGTTAACATTTTCAAGTACATATAAAATAAATTCATTAGCCAGTAAATGGTTCAAGTTGTAGATGATTTTTCTAAATTGTAATTAATTGAGATTTAATCTAAGTACTGAAAAGAAAAAAACAAACATTTGCAGGTTAACTTTTTATGAAAACATCTAACTTTATTAGATATTTTTATAAGACTTTTTTTTTTTACATTTTGTCACCTCTGACCAACAATTATATCACTCAAGTTATTTTGTTGCTCTTTCAGATTTAGTTTTTTACCTCCAACATACAGATTTTTGTGGCTGTTGTTTGTGCTCTAATTACGCAAGTTATGATCACATCACTCTCATCTCCTGTAAGATAGCTTTTATTTGCAATTATGGGATGCAATTTGACAATTCATGTCAAAAATATAAAGTGAATATATACAGAATATTATCCCTAGTTCTTTTCTCCCATTCTTGTAGGTAAAATAAAAGGTACGTGATAAAATTTGGATGTAGTAAATAAGATTTATTTTCCCCCCAAATCAACAAATTACA
This sequence comes from Poecilia reticulata, assembly GCF_904066995.2. Classification (NCBI taxonomy): domain Eukaryota; kingdom Metazoa; phylum Chordata; class Actinopteri; order Cyprinodontiformes; family Poeciliidae; genus Poecilia; species Poecilia reticulata. The sequence continues at coordinate 12,386,870 of NC_088845.1, forward strand.
GTTTAATAATGTAAGGTAACTGTCAGATGATCTGACACTTACAGCATATGTCTAATTAGCCTGCATTTGGTGCAGTTTCCATTTGAAATTGGAAATTATTTTCATCTGAATTGCAGAATTCAATTACTATGTTAACTATGAATGTTAAAAATTATGTTTGTGTTTCAAGTGAACAAACTGACCGAGCATTAAAAGGGGGATTGCAATATATATTAATATTTAGATTTTAGAGGATCAAAATTTAATGTATGATTTCAATAGAACAAATGCATCAAAATACAAGAATGTCAGCTTTTAAAATGTTGTCGCGGTCTTAATTTTTTCGAAAACATAAATGCTCTTCGGATCATCTGAATAGCATTTAATCCTCCTTGGGAACATTCTGCCAACATGCCAATATATATTCTGTTAAGACGTGTGAACCATCTAGTACTAATATAATATCGGTGTGAGAAAACGCATCAATTAGATTAGCCAGATTTCAGGACGACGAAAAACTTAAGAGTAGAAGAATTTTCAGAACACTTTTTCCAAACGTTAGCAAGTTAGCTAGCATCCACCTCTGATATAAATAGCAGAAAATATGATGTTCTCAGCTTGAGCTACTTCCATCCTACACATACAAATGGCAAAGAACTGTTCGGCAATTTAAAAAATCTGAAATTTTTTGTTAACGTTGAGCTGTGACTAGTTTAAGCTTTTCGCCAGCAAAGCTAACGACATTGCTAGCAGATGAAAGCCGTTGATCGCAGCGCTACCTCGGTGAAAAACAAGGCTATCCGGCTAACTGCTATGTTTAGCTTTCCAGCAACAGTCGACATCAAATTTACTTTGACGGCTTTATTTTCAAAGAATACGTTTCTTCGATGCCCATAGTGTCACGTATGACGCACTGGTTGTATAAATGTGAATACAAAACTTACTGGGCAGTTTCAAATTTCCAAAGCTCGTCGAGCCGCTTCCACTGGCTTGTGAAGCCCCAGTTTTTCCTGTCGAGCTTCCGCTGGCCACCGCCGATACGGCACCGGCTACAGCAGATCCGGGAGCTCCGGGAGGCTCAGCGAATGAGCTGGTCCTGGCCCGCCCGCTGCCGCTCATATTTGTGTGAACTAGAGCCGAGGGCACAGTTGAATGTTTAGAGCAGCAACACGGGCGGACACACTGCCATATGTGTGCGTGTTGTAATATTTGATATAAATTCTAAAAAATTACACTTACAGCGTTCAGTATAGGTTTCCCGTCTCCCCCTTTCTTCCTCTGTAGAACAGTGATGGTGGGGGGACTGGGGAGTTGACGCACAACGACGTAAAGACTGCAATGGATCATGGGAAATTGAGTTTTTAGAAAGGAATAGAAGATTATTATCTACGGAAGAGGATTAGGGCCACTGAAAAAAAAAAGACTTTAATCTCAGATTGCTTAGTAAAAAGGCAGAATTCAGACTTTTTACTCTCAAAATTATGTATTATTATTGGTTTTAGTCTGTAAAAATGATTATTTATTGATACAAAACCAAAAAAAGCTCAAGTCTTGTGCAGTTTCTTTGCCTTATATATTATCTGAAAACACACTATATTGTGGTTCTGATCAAATTAGTGCCGCTTGATCTTTGTGAAATATGACAGATTATGGCCCTTGATCAAACCAAAACTAGTGATATTCTACCCATAGATGTTATACAAAGGATTTTCCTTACATTACCTATTTTGACAGGTAATTGTCAAAACAGGTATAAATCAACATAAGATTAATATGAAATGTTGCACAGTAGACGCTGCCTATCTCAGGTAATCATTTGGCAAGAGGCAAGGTACATCCTGAACAGGTCACCATCCATCACAAGGCAACATAAAGACACAACGAGAAAACACCAGAGATAAATGTAAACAAAATAGGGGGGTAGGCAGGAGGAATTAAAACAAACATATTGACAAGACTTAAAAAGTTTAATCATAAGACAAATAAATGCAAATAAAAACTTTTATTTAATGTATTTATAAGAAAAAATAAGACAAACCTTATAGTTTCCTGATTTTAGAAAATATTGTGCAGCAGCAACATGACATACAGAAAATCAATATGCTAAAAAAAAAAATTAAATACAATGTATATTTCAATACCATAAATGTAGAAAAGTAATAGCTACAAATGTTCTAACATAATTCTAATAATAAAATAGACGTATAGTATTGTTTAAGCTCAAAAAAACAAAAAAGTAAAATAAAGATGCATTAAAACCAATCTGGATAAATCTTCTAAAAATTCATAAGCAAATAAGAAAAATTATTTAAAAATAATTCAAGTAAAAGCGAAACTACTGAAGTTCATGTGAAAACCAGACTAAAAATAAAATATTTTAACTTTGAATTTATCAGTGTAGTACTGCTCTGTATTTGGGGAAATCCTCTAAAAAACTACAATTCCCAGCATTAAAGTGCCAATTACGATTGACAGTCGCTGTGTCCAATCACAGGAGCCGAAGCGCACACGCTATCAAACTGGGCGGGGTTTACAGCACAGGAACAGCGGCGAACGGCGGGGAAACGTCGCTTTACACGCTTTTGAAGCCATATTTATATGGCGATTTATTTGATTTAGAATTTTTAAAGCTACGCTTGCTGGTAAAAGACTGCCATCAAAGACAAACGGGTGCGTTAACTACGAGGGAAGAGCTCACGACTGTCTGTTCAGCGACAGTAAATGAGAGGTAAGGGTAAAGAAGGGCCCGCCGTCATGGCCGTAGAGCTGCGGAGAAAAGTGGCTAGCGCCGCCTGACGGACCGCCCGACGAACCGGGCCTCCGCTTTCAGGAAACCGCGGTGCGGAGAAAGGTCTGCAGCCTCCAAAGGAGCGCCGCCAACAGCTCTCCATACGCCATCACACATTGTAAACAAAGATAGGAGTTTATTTTTGGAAGCAGGTGAAGAATTTGGGGGGTTTTAGTTGATCGAGGTGGTAATGTTAGCATCAGAGGCCCTTCATTTAGCTAACGGCCGTGTGTTTGTTCCCGCACTTCTTTCACCATGCCTCCATCAACACTACAGGGATTGTTGTTTATTAATAGAGTATTTCACTTTGTAAGTCAATTATAAACACAAAGTCACAGCTTAGGAGGTAAATTGTACTTTTTAAAAAGGGATTTTAATTTGTTTTTGTTGTCGTTTCTCGCAGTTGTGCCCCAAACCCGAGGTTTCTCTAGATGCCAAGAAGTTGCCTTCATTAACAAGTCCGGGCTGTGACGTTTCACCATCAATCGGCCCTTCAGACACAACTTCCCATGATAAACTCACAGGCATAACAAGTCACCACCCACGCCGACACCCTGCCATGATGGCAGAAGGGGGCCAGGAGGAGGCAGAGGACATGTATGTGGAGCACCAGTACATGTGCAGCGAGTGCCAGCAGCTCTTCGGCACCCTGGAGGAGGTTCTGATCCACCAGCAGATCCACACGGCCCAGGAAAACGATGCTGAGGCCGCAGGGTTTGGCCAGGGTCAGCACTACCAGTGTCTGGAGTGTGGGAGCCTCCTTGTGAATGCAGAGGAGCTGCTGCAGCACCAGGAGATGCACATGAGAGAGGCTGGGATGGAGGTCGAGCAACAAGGTGATTTAAAAGCAAAAGCTGCAGGAAATGTAGCACCTTGATAATTTATTAAAAACCCTGCAGCATTTTCTTTTTTATTGCTTTCTAACCATAAGTGTATTTTACTATGACCAGATTTTTATGCAAAATATTAGGCTTGTCACAACAAATTTTTCTGGATGATAATTTTTTCCCATTTATTGTTGCGATAAACATTAATATGATTGTTTTCAAACCTTTTTCAAGTAATATAATGATTACGCCATAATGGTGCAAGTTCACCGACTCGAACGCTCAACACTGGAACTGATATGTTGTCATTTTAGCTGCTCTCTCATCTGTCTGTTCCGTTTCCTCTTCTTCTTCTCTCCCATTTCATAACAGAGGGGTTAACGGGTAAAAATATTTGTAAACAGAAAACTGTTCAGGAAGAAATGGTACCAATAGTGACATTAACTATAGACATTAAGAACCTTTTGTATCTTCTTCTCTATTGGTGCCTACTGCTTTCTCTACTCCAATCCTTCTCAGTTGTTTCTTTCTCATTTGTAGCAGCTTTGTTGAAATTATGAAATTCTTAAATAGTTAAGTTGCTCACATGACTTCTGTCTTTGCTGAGTTGACATCAGAGATAATCTAAACAATTTACATTGCCTCTTTCCCAAACTCTCTGGGTTGCATCTCTTTTCCCTGCCTCTGATTGTGATAAATTATCCTGTTTAGCAGAAGCTCTGCTGTTGTTTCCTCTTTCCCCTGAATCTGCGTGTTTTCAGTAGCTCTAAATATCGTATTTCTTGCTGAATCTGCCTCATGTTTTTGCAGCTGAGCTGCAAACCAACTCAAACTTCTTCTTCTCCCTTTTTTTGTTTCTCCAGAGGTGTGCGAGGTTCAGGAGTTGGAGCAGGCCAGCTCAGAGGCGCAGGGACCCGTTCAGTACCAGTGCCTCGACTGCCTGGCTCTATTCGACTCCCCCGATACCTGGCTGGAGCACCGGCGAACACACAGCAGGAGCAGCACACACAGCAACACACAGGCGTCCAACGTAAGCGATCCAACACACTCATCCATTCCTGAAAAACAAACCAGCGTCCAAACGGTGACTTATTCTGTTTATGTTGTAAATACAACCTTCGATCGGCTGCAGCTTGGTAGTGGCGTTTGGCAGAGACATTTCTGCTTAGTCAGCTTCTTAGTTAATGTTCTGCTAACCTCATGCAGCAAACAACATCCAGGCGCTTTTAATTATCAATAACCATTTCATTTAAAGGGAAGATAAATTCAAATTTATGTCAGAAACATGAAAAAGTAATAATTTTTTTTATTGAAGATTTCTTGCTTGTCTCTTTTTTAGGTCAGTTTTTTTTTGTCCCCCCACCCAAACTTTAAAATGTTACATTATCCTACTAAATGGAAATTTAAGTCGGTTTTAATCAGACATGAAAAGACTGATTTTGTGTTTGTGTTCATGCTGACAGGAGTACGTGCTGCAGGCGGACGGCTCCATCACTCCTCTCAACAACATGCAGAACTTTGTGCTGAGTGAGCAGCAGGCTGGAGAGATCCTGGCACAGGTGTTTGTATCTAAGCCTCTTGTAAACCTGTCACTGTTTGGCTTGTCTGCCTCTTGTTTTAAGGGAAAACAGGACGCCATCTTTTAATGAAAGGTTTCATCTAGACCACATGAGTCAAACTCGAGGCCTCAGGGCCAAACCCGGCCCACCGTAGCGTTTTTATGTGGCCCTCTAAACCCCAGACTGACACTTGGAGCCTTCAAGATGACAGTAGTATGCAGAAATATTATTTTATTAATTAAATCAAAAATAGTTTTTATATGTCTACTGCCAAATTACATCTGTCAGTCCCTTCAGTTTTTTACGATGGTGGAAATTCACGCATACACACTTTTCCCCCAAACTTTTTTATGCTAATGCAAAATTGTGAATTTTTGCTAAAATGGTCAAAAACATGGGGTTTAAATGATGCCAGCTCCCACCTGCAGATGGCAGTATTTCTTGCTGTGATCAATGTGGCGAGTAACAAAAATTCACATTTACAGTCTATTTAAATATTGCAAAATGTGTTGCAGATGTTTCTAAAGTAGCTCCTCAAAATTAGTAAATTTGACTGCACAAAAAATAATCACAATCACAGCGGTCATAAATTCCTGTAGGGGCTGATCAATGTGGAAAGATGTTCAATATTATTTTGTTTATTCACTTATTGAATGTACGCACAACTATTTTGTAATAATTCAGCAGTTTGTTAATGTGTTTTATCAATGCATTCTGGTACAACCAGCCCTGATGTAGACATTCTGTCTGCTTCCTGAAAATTTAAATCTTTAGTGGACATCATTTGAGGTCGTAGATGTTTATCCTGCCAAGTTAAAACGCCAAAGTTCTGGACAGTGCGTGAGTTTCTATCCTCTTACGTTTTCATTTTACCTTGTGTTTCAGGTACTTTCCCACCAGCAGCAGCAGAAGAGGACTCGTAGATCTTCCTCCAAACCTGCTGGGTCCACCCGCTCCTACCTGCTGCCCCCTGTGACCCCGACTCCTGGCTCCGCCACCATGCACCTGCAGATCCTCACCGCTCAAGCCCTGGCGGACGGCTCCACCGTCCCGAGCCAGCACCGCTCTAAGCAGCCGACACTGCTGTCTGCTCTGGGTCAGAGTTCCTCGGCGAAGCTGGAGGTCCTGGAGAACGGCATTCAGAGACTGGAGTTCAGGCTGGCGCCTGGCGCCGGCCAGCAGCAGCAGCAATCAGCCGAGCTGGTGGTAATCCACCCTTACGAGTGCTCAGAGTGCGCCCTTCTCTTCCATACTCCAGAGGACTTCCTCCAGCACCAGGGGGAGCACTTCCTGGGCCAGGACAAGGAGAGTGGAGGGCCGGGTGTCATGAGTGGCCTCGAGGAGATGCGAGGAAGCGAAGAGGCTCTGAGGAGCAGAGCAGCAGAGATGAAGGCGTTGGGTTTGGCCAAGCCTCTACGCTGTGAGCTCTGCGACCGCGCCTTCACCTCCATCAACCGGCTCGCCGCTCATAAGCGTGTTCACGAGGAGGGAACGCACGAGTGTCCGGAGTGCGGGAAGGTCTTCAAGAAAGCGCTGTCGCTGCAGACGCACATAGGCACTCATTCAGGCGTTGCACGGCATCTGTGTGTGGACTGTGGGAATGGCTTCACTACTGAGATGACGCTCATCATGCACAGGTGAATATTTGATAACGTTACAGTAATTAAGGGTCCAAGTGTGCGGAGGGGGGAACTGTTCATGGATCCAGTTGTTTTCTTATCATATAATTCTCATTCTGCTGAACTGTGAAAAACACTGGACACTTCCTGGGAATTTAAATCCAGTACATGCATTATATTAAAATTCGCTACTGCTTGGTGGTTCTCTGGATACGTTTAATGTGTTTTAAGTTATTACTTCTGAACTGTAGAAGAAAACCTTTTTGGGGAGAATCCCTGCAGCAGATAAACATTGCTCCTTAAAGTACAGAAGCTTATAATATTGCATAATATAATTAATAGTCTAAAATGTGCTAATCTCCTCTAGAGCTGAATAGAATAAAGATGGAAAATAAATATTAAAAATGAGGCGGCTATTTGCGAACAAAGTTTAATATTTTCTAGCTGAAAAGTTGGTCAATCATTTCTCAGACATGGAAACAGATCGATAGGTTAAACTCACATATAAATATATAGTCCCCAATTTGTCGAACAATTGGAGCTGCAATAATTTGGAAAGGTTTATTAAGCAAAAATGACTCTGACTGAATATGAATTTTGTCTTCATTTTGACCTCTTCCAGAAAGGTACATGTTGCAGATCCGTTTCACAGGTGTCAGATCTGCAACAAAACCTTCACCAACATGACTAAATACCTCTACCATCGTCGGACCCACCTCGACCAGGAATCATCAGGAACAGCCACTCACATCTTTGTGGTAGGAACTGGCATAACTCTCTCCTTCTTACTGCCTCAGCACTCTTAACGTAATGTCACGTAATCTCTGTTCTTCTCTAGGCTTCACCTCCACAAAGAGCATCTGCCTCCGCTCTCGCTATCCTACAGAGAGCAAGAGAGAAGAAGAAGCCTCAAATAGATGAAGCGGGAATCAATGAGCAGGCTCCGCTCACAGAAGAAGAGATGGAGCAACTAAGGAATCCACAGTCCGAGTCTCCGAGGACTCTGGATGCTGAAGAAGCGATGGAAGAGAAGGACGACGTCACAATGGAAGCAGCTCGTGAGCACCAGCAGGTCATGACGAAAGACGTCGCAATTTCCGGTTCCGTCGATGAGGCCGCGTCAGGAAACGCCGCCTCATCGTCAGGCAAAGGGCCGTTTAGTTGTCGTTCGTGTTCGAAGACGTTTCCCTCCCAGCTGCTGCTCGCTCACCACCGCAGCAAGTCCCACACTCCTCAGCGCAGGTTTGTGTGCGGCGTATGCGGGAAGTTCTTCAAGAAGCAGATCCACGCGCAGAACCACATGCGCATACACACGGGCGAGAAACCCTTCCAGTGTTCAGACTGCGGTAAAACTTTCTCCCTGCTGGCCAATCTGATGCGCCACACACTCATCCACTCTGGAGTTCGCCCGTACCGCTGCGACGTGTGTTACCGCTCCTTCTCCCAGTCGTCCAACCTGCGTCAGCACAGCCTGCTGCACTCCAGCGCGCCGAAGCTTGCCTGCCCCGAATGCCCCGCCACATTTCGCTGGCCCAACAAGCTGGCGGCGCACCGCTTCACTCAACACCCCGGAGCTCCGGCTCCTTTTCCCTGTCCTCACTGTGAAGCGGGCTTCCTGACCAAGAGTCAACGGGACAGTCACTGTGCGGAGCAGCACCCGACACCGGTCCAAAACCCGACGGAACCATCCACGTCAACAACGGTGATCGAATCAGGGGATTTAACCAGCTGGGGTAAAGGAGCCTTAGATTGTAATATCTGTGGGAGGAAGCTTAACTCTCCTTCCAACCTGCGGCTTCACAGACTGAGCCACTTCTCCCTGGGCCGAGGACGGCCGCAGCGCAGCGCCGGGAAGCGACCCAAAGCTCACCAATGTCCCATCTGTTGCAAACTGTTTGTGTCATCCTCTGCGGTTGCGCTCCACCAGCGCGTCCACACCGGCGAGCGGCCGTTCCCCTGCCAGGTGTGCGGGAAGCGCTTCCGTCAGAGCACGCACCTGCGGGAGCACATGCGCGTCCACACAGGCGAGCGGCCGTTTCGCTGCGAAACCTGCGGGAAGGGCTTCATCCAGAGCATGCACCTCACCGAGCACCGCAGGACGCACACGGGCGAGCGGCCGCACGTGTGCCCGCTGTGCGGCAAAGCCTTCAAGACCTTCTCCAACCTGAGGAACCACAAGAAGACCCACGCGAGGCAGCAGAGGCTAGACGAGGAGGCCGCTGCGGAAGCCGGCTCTGCGGTGGCGGTGGTGGATGCCTCCGTAGTGGACTTGGCCAACGGGCAAACCCAGCTCATCCAGATCCAGACCTCAGATCTACAACAGGTACAGTGCCTCTTAAAGTATTCACCGCTCGATTTTTTTAAATTTTTTATTTGGAAAGGCAATATACAATTATTTTGTACAACCAAGCTTCCACCACAATGGAAGGAAGAGAAGGAAAAACATAAGCCAATCCAGGGTTTTTGTATAATAACCAAGCAAGAGTGGTGGGTGGGGGGTAGAGAAGGGTCAGGTCTGATTTTTCTTTTGTTAGGGGAAAAACACAATCAAGAGCATAAATTTGCCATAATCCTGAACTAAGGTACAATACACAGCACAACAGTACTTGCATGTAATGGACATATTTAGTCCACAGAAATGACCAATTTTACATAGTTTGTCCATTTAGACCAGATCCTGAAGAAAGATTCTCTTCGACCTTTTCATCTAATTCTCATCTACAATGCCACTAATACTCAGAGCTGTCTCTGGGTTTATTTTACTCACATTAATGTTGCTTTAGAGGGTCATAGTGGTCATTATGAAACCATAACCTTATATAATCTATATTTTCTTACAATTAAATCCTGTTGGATTACACAAAGGACTCATTTCGTCTTCCCTCACCAGGACCATCCATATTAACAGGATAAATTAAGAGTAGGAATCCCAATACTTTACTAATTAACAATAATCCTCTTCCCAGACACAAGGCACCCCCACCATCATGTGCAACGAGTTTGGAGAGACGATCGCCATCATCGAGACGAGCGAGGGAGCGGCTCTGCCTCTGGAGCAGGCGCTGGAGATCTATCAGAGAGCTCTGGAGAACGGCCTGGCTGCAGACCCAGCGGCGGACGGGCTGCAGCTGCTCTGAGAGAACCAAAACTGGATCCGATTCAACGTTAGTCCCAATACTGGCTGAAAACTAAGACTAATTCACTGCTGTGAAGGAAAATGTGATGATTTATCGCAACCAGAAGCTTCTGAACTCGACTAAAACCAAAGTTTGTCAGGTTTCCTCCTCTTTCCTCATTTGAGGGATCACTGTCGATACATTTGGAAGTGATGCCAATTAAATTAAAGATATGATAAATTTAAATAAGGACCATTGTTTGTGCCTCTGATTACATTTATATTATTTTTATCACTGTTTCATTGTAAAATAAATGTTTTTTTTCTTAATGTTTCTCTGCATTTTTCAACCAGACAGCTGTGTATTAAGGTATTTGGACATAACTAATGCTTGAATAACCCTATTGTACAACCTTGTGTTTTAATCAATTAGAAGGACATTTACCTATTAAGACACATTTGCTGTTCTTCCTCCATCTTGCCCTATCTCCACTTCTACTCATTTTCCTTTTTCCCCTCAAACTGAAAATCCTGCATAAAATAGAGAAAAAAATATGCATAGTTAGAAGAATGTAATAATCGTGGCACTGGGATCAATAGAAAGGTCAATAGGTGTGGAAATTTCCAGATCCAGACTGATGAGTTCATCACATTCATTAGAAAATCCAAATAAATCACTACCCTTCCGCCAAAGACAGGACAGGGTAGCAATTTGTTGGTATTGTACGCATTACATTATATTGTACAGGTTTAGTTCAGTATTTGGATAATATGAGAGACTACTTTGAAATTTAGTAAAACCTAGGCAATAAAAATGTTGTGGTTTACAAAGCAAGCATTGTTCAGTACAATGGCTTTACCATTCACTCAATATTGTGCCTGTAATTTAACAGACATTTCTACAAAACAAAAATATTCATGAAGGGAAGCGTTAAAGAATGAGCTCAGTGATGCACCAAACTAATTCCAGCACTGTTGGTAGTTAAATAACACAAAACACAATGCACTGATTTTATGCAAAATTAGAAGACAATGACTTAAATGTACAAACAAATTTGAAGACAACATGGCTTTGGTTATAATATACTGTAAGTTGTAGTTTATTTTACTTAATAGTTGCATCTGTATTTTTTAAAAAAGCGATACATAATGTCCACTTCAATGGACATGATTAGTTTCCTAACATGACAAGTTCATCTATATTTTAAGTTGTTTTAGTACTTAATTGTTAATTAACGTTATGTCATGTATTTTAGAAAAGTGGAGTCAAACCCACCAGGGCCAGCGACCTGCAGCTTTTGGATGCGTTCAAAGTCCAGTATAACTCAAAGGGTTAATTTCCTTCCTCAACCTGCCCATCTAACAACCTGATTATTATTTTGTTGAGTGGAGCAACTCCTAAATGTCGGAGGACACCCGCCATTCAGGTGTGGCGTTTGACACTGTTGCTCTACAAAGACCGACGATGTGTTTACCAGGGATACCGCTTGTTTGGTGAACTTACACTAGTTGGCCAGTAGGTGGTAGAGTGTGGAATAACGCATCAGAGCTCAAAGAAGACGCTTCTGTGCAAACACACCTTTAACACCCATCCAGATTCAGACCTTAAATCAGTCAATAATTAAAGATAGAAATTTAAATCTAATTTATACTTATACATTTCTCTCAGGGTAACAGAATCAGAATCAAAACACAACATTAATAGTCATATTTATTTTTTTTGCCATTTAATGTTTTTTCTTCAGTAATGATAAAAGTCAACATATGCTCAATGACAGATTGTTTTTCCATATCAATAATGAGTCTACTGACTCTACAGTAATTATTTACAACACGACCAAGTCTTGCACAAAGACACAACCAGTATTATGTCCTACCAGCTCTCTTTGATTTGTTCCCTCCCTTCACTTCCTCCAGTTTTTCTTCCTCCGCCCTTCTAGAAAGGAGGTCAGGAGAGAGCAATAAAGTGACAAAAGGAGGAAGGAGGGGAGGACAGAGGCGGAGGAAGAAGTTTTAAGTGTTGAGACTATAGAAACCTAGCGAGGGTAGTAAGAGGCATACGGGGTCTTCTAAAAACAGACGACTTATTACTGTTGAAATGACATAAAAAGATCCACGCTGTGTTTGTATTCCTGTTTGAAATGAATAAAAAGAATTGCACCGCAGGTCCTTGCTGAGGTGAGAGGCCAGTCAAGGGAAGACTACAATGGAGGAACTGTACAGGCGTGGAGCAGCATGTCTCACCTGCCTCAAAAACTGTTAAATAAAAAAAAAGTTAAACCGAAGAGAAGATAAAAGTTAACGTCAGCAGAAACTAAAGAAAATTCTGCCAGAGAGAAAAGAAAACACGAATACGGAGAAGAGAATGATTCACTTAAATGATATGAGGAGTAATAACCGTAAGAATAGTACAACAACAAACTGAGTATGACGATGTTAAATACAAAACAAAATATAAAAAGAGAAGTAAATAAACTGCTTGGCAACAGAGGATTAAGGAACTTTTCCGCTCGACCTCTATATGTGCCTCTATATGGGCAGGATGTGCCCGCCGGTGACTCCTGACTTTTTCCTCCTTCCTTCAAGTCAAACGAACGAGAGGCACAGGAATGCTCACTTCCCAACTACTGGCGTGTGTTAACGGGTCAGTCCTGGCTGGCCAGGTATCTGCAGGAATGATGGCACTGCCAGAAAGTCCACGTTTAGTTTCTGATTATCTTCGAGTCACTCCTGGTAAAACCTCCTCTGAAGGCCCACGGGTGAGGAAGTGATCTCTCGAGGTCCACTGCGAGCGATCGCATCGTTTCCGGCTGCCGAGGGCCCAGCCCCCGAACGTCAGCAGAAACAAACCACAAACTCAGAACAGTCAAGTTTACATACAGGCTGCTTCTCACGCACTGCCTCCATTCCTCTAAAAGGATTAAAAACAGAACAAATATCAAAACATGGATCAACTACCTCTTTTAAAATTGCTAACCGTTCACCGTTTGTCTATCTGAAGCGGGAACCGTTTCATCTTCAAGGCAAATGAGTGCAGCTGTACATGATGGTCCTTCGATCACTGGCATCAATCTTCCTTTGAGGTGGTCGATACAGAGTGCTGATTCAAGTCTGGGAATGAACAGTTTGTGTATGTGGTACTGGTACTTCCTGTGCCACTTGTTTTTAAAGTGTTTATGTTTTCGGTGTGACAGGGACACAAAAAAAACAAAACTTTTTTTTTTTTAAATGTCCAAATACTGCAAACAAATCCTAACTGGATACGGATAAATGTGGAAGAATGTGAGCAGAGAAGTTACTGACTGGTCAACCACTCATCTAGAAGAGTCCTGTGACTCACGAAGCTCCTCTGGACTCACGTCTGCTCCCTGTTCCACATCCTCATCCTGCAGGTCTCCACCGCCTTTGCCAGCCCCCTCCCCCACCTGGGAGCCGGATGGTCCAGGAGCCGACGCAGCGGACTCTGATGGCCCTAAAATGGAGGCGTCAGAGGGCGTCGCTGTCTGCATGATCTTCTGCCGCACCTCCCTGATCTTCAGCTGCAGACACACCTTGGAGGGGAAAATGTCGGAGTATCTCGTCTGGAATGCTGCAGTGGCCTGAGCTGCAAGCAGGAGATCAACGCTCGTCAGGGTTTGAACACTTTTCAAGTATTTTCAAGGTGAGTTTTCAAACCTTTCCAGCACCAAACTTTGGAGATAAAAACAATACAATTGAACTAAAAAAAAGGCTGTATTCTATATTCTACTAAAATATAATAAAATTTTATGTTTTGAAATGTCTTTCACACACCCTGTATACCGGACTAGTCTAAGAACAAAACATTATTTTAACAAAAATATGCCCCATTTTCAGTTACATTGTTTAACATAAAATATAAGAAGCCTTTATTCAACTAAACAGATCAACATTAGGCATAATACATATTACATTGAAACAATCCAACCAAATTGTGTAAAGGTAAATGGCCTTTCTACTCACATAACTGTAAATACTGACACAAAATGAGAAAAAAAACGTTTCACTTTTTTTTTTACGTTTTCTGACATTTATCAAATAGAAGTCCGTTTGGTAATTCTAACCAACTTAATAAAAAACTAAAAACGTTTCAGTAACTCCACACAGTGGGGAAAAAAATGTCTGTTTTATTATTATGTTGTGAAAACATCTGATTTAGTCAAATGTTTTGTTCCACTTGATTACGAAACTGTTCAGTGTGATCATCAAGCACTTTCAAGGACTTTGCACAAAAATGAAGCATTTCCAAACCTTGAAAACATTTAATTAAAAATCAAGAACTTTCAAGAATTTCAAGCAAGTGTATGAACTCTGGCTTGTAGTTACAAACTAATTCTTTAGATTATTGTTGATACTTGTGTGTAGGCGTACCTGACGGAAAGAAGCCCTGCTCCTGGAACAGCTGCATGACCAGCGCCCTCCTCTGGTCAAGAGTTCGTCGCAGGGACGAATACGGCACCTTTTCAAACTCCAGTTCTGCCAGAATGTCCTCTCCGTCTGTGGCTGGACAACCAACGGACACAGAGATTCAAACCTAAGGAAACTTGTTTGAATTCAATGCTCTGAGTTTGGGCTTAAAGATAAAGGCAGCGGAGCTTTTTAAAAGGCTAAAGTTAAAAGTCTCCCAAGACAATTGAGATCTGCTCAGGATTTTATAAGTTGTATTATAAATAACATCTCAAAAATGCAGCTTTCAACAGCTTTTACTCACTGAGTTATCATTTTTAAACACTGTAATTAGCTCCTTATATTTTATGTTAGAGCCACTGTTAACTTTTGTGCTATATTTTAGGGTTGGAACTAACAGTTATTTTAGTTATCGATTAATCCATCGACAATTTTTTTACGATTGATCAATAGTTAGATAGCAAAAGTTGATTAATGGAAGATTTACTGATCTTTTAGTTGTTTTGTTTTTTTAGAGAATTTGAACCACTCAAACTTTGCCACTTGAGTTTTGGATAAAACATATTTACAAAGTCTTTTTATTATTGTTTGATCTTAAATGCAAACGGTTATATTTTTGTATAATTAATGTTCCGAATATGTCGTTTTTTTATTCAACAAACTGCCTTTTTCGAGTGTTTATACTCCAGTTAACAATCTGCTACTAAATTAGTCGACAATTGATTTAATAATGGATTCATCACAATTAAGCCGGTTAATCATTTCAACCCTCCGATATTTACATAGAACATATGAAATTGTTTTAAATGTGCATCAAATACAGAAATGAACCCCACGGAGAAGGTTTGTTGGCCAACTAATTCAAATCTGACTCAGCTGTTTCGATAAATATTCTTAACAATCAGATTCAAGCTGACAGGAATTAGCTCCTTAGCTTCCTGTTGAGATCTTTTCAACTAAATCTTCGTCTTTTCTTGGTCCAAAGATCTCGTCAGGCTGCTAGCGAACACCTGCATGTTATCATCTTGTTCTGCGTGTAATCCAGCAGTTTTTATTCCATTTAAGTAAAGAACGTTTCCCTCAAGCTTTTATTAACTACATGTTCTCCGAGTTACAAAGCAACACAATGCTGGAGCACGCTTCTGATTCAGAACTGTGTTAAAGGGAAAATTCACTCCATTTTTAGCATCTTGGTTCAAATCCATTTCAAAATCTAGTGAAAACAATTTAAGAAAACAGTGATAAAAGTGTTTACTGTGTGGCACAAGGGAGAAATGTACTGGGTATGATCATCATTAAGCAAATGTTGATTATTTAAAGCGCAGATTGTAATACATTTATTCAGTTTGTAAAAAAAAAAAAAAAAGAATAAAGCAAAATAATGTAACAGTGCTTTCTTTGGAACCAGATTCAGGTCGAGAATCGCATTATAGATTGAAAACCTTGGCTTAGAGGGTTTATGTTTAAGGTCTGAAAATGTAAATAAAATTTTTTTTCTTATCAAGATGTCGAAAATTATTGGTTCAAACTCCAGATCTTTTAAGACCGTGTTGGAAGCTAAACAAGGATAAACTTTAATGTCAAAAAAGCAAAAATAACCTAATTAAAAACATAAATGAAAAGTTTCAGCTGGTGGCAACAAGTATATATTTTTTATTCAGTGCGATAAAATTAATTTATATTGCAATAACTAACAACAAAACGTATTCCCAGAAACTTTCCTGGACAAACCCACTACCTGCTCTGTCGAAGGTGAAGATGTCTCCTTCACATTTGGCAGCACTTTTAGGTGTGTTGGGTTCAGAGCTGCAGCTGGAACGCCGCCGGCTCTTCCTCTTTGGAGAGGCTTGCTCATCAGGTGCAGAGTCCAAATCTGAACGACAGCAGGAAACCTTTTGAGCAAACAAAGCTGAGTAATATTAACGTCCAGTAACACAAATATAAAAATCAGAAGGGAGACCTGTTGAGTTCTTCCTCTTGCGACGATAGCTGCCCAGGATGGCGCGAGGTGACGTGGCCAGACTCTGCAGGGTGGGTGACGGCAAAACCTCCTCGGGTCGAAACTCCGGCAGCTCGGCAAACCGCTCCTCGAAATATACTTCTGAGAGAACCCTGCCAGTCCAACAAACGCACACAAATATACAGTATATATACACAGTCCATCAATCGATAACCTGTACGCAGAATATTCACAGAGGTAATGACTCACTTGTCAACAGAGTCGAAGGTTTTCTTTAGTGGAGGTGGGCGGGCTTTGATCTTTTTGGGTGTAGGTCCGTCTTTGTCAGTCTGTGGAGGAGGCAAAGCAGGCTCTGTGGCTGTCGGAGGGGGGAGAGGGGAGGAGGGGAGAATCTCCTTCCACCCACCCTGTGAAAAGGTTCAAAACATACATCTTAAAAACTAACACAAAGGTGGCCTGGAAATGAAATCAGGCTGGACAATAAATTGTGCCAAAAATTATTACAATAAATAATAAAACTGCAACTGGAAGAAATTTTAATTTAGTGTTGGGGTGTCACGCTTCACCTCTTTGGTTGTTGTGCTTTCCCTGTTCCTTGGGTCAGAGGAGTCCACGGTGCTGGAACCCTCCAGTGGTCTGTCGGAGGATGGCGGCTCCTCGCTGGGATGTGCTGCCGGAGACCCCGTGTGCCCTGAAGGCTCAGGCTCAAAGGAGAAATGACTGTTGGCTGCTGCTGCTTCTCTCTCCCTCTCCTTCTCTCGCTCTCGTTCTCTCTCCCTCTCCTTCTCCCTCTCTTTGTCTCGTTCTCTGTCTTTCCCTCGGCCTCCTCCGTCGTAGCTGCCAACAGGAATGGTCGCCACCGTTGCTTTTACTTTCTGGGGGAGCCTGACTGGAAGATGTGGTAACTTGGGTGTACTGCCTGTAAACCACAAAAATGTAATTTTTTCCAAACAGATTCAAAACATCATTATTTAATCTGAAAAAGAACTGGCTGTCCTACCAGGTGCTTGGATCTGAAGTGGAGGACTGCTGGGTCTTCTGGATGCAGCTGAGCCACTAGGGGGTGCCGCCGAGCTGTTACTGTTGCAGCTTATGTTCTGCCTCTCCACCTGTCTGTCTGAATGTGCCAGGATGTCCACCTGCCTGTCGGGCTGCCTGTCACTCTGACGGTCGGCGGATCGGTCCGGGGGCAGGTGCCTGTCCGCCTGGCGGTCCAGGTGGGGCGGCGGATGGAGCTGCATGACAGTGGAGGGGGCAGTCGTGTGTTTCGGCAGGATGTGGGGAGAAGCGCTCGAAGGGTTAGAGACAGAGTAGACCACGCTGGGGGGCACTGGCGCCATAGAGACCACCCCTGTTGCCATGGTGACGCTTGGTGATGGAGGGTAAATGGCGGTGACTATGTGGCCCCCGGAACCTGAGGCAGGGGCGGAGGTGGAGGGCTGTGGGGTCTGAGCTGGGTAAGGAGGAGGGACATCAATTAGACTAATTTCACATTAAACACATCTAATTTATCTGTATACTAACAAAAAAACTTTGTTTTCTTTTATTTTAACTAATGGAAGTATTAATATCGTTGACTTTGGCCTAATTTATATGTACAGCTTTGCATATTTATCCTCCAAGTGATTTATTAAACACTGACAGGTCCAAACAATAAATCCAAGAGTTTTACCACAACTGTCTCATTTTTTAGTTCAATTAGAGCCAAAATTAATCTTGTCCAAACAATACAACTTCATTTTTATACAGCAAAATCAGCAGAGGTCTCAGTTCAGATGATACTAAAATATGATCTATTACTTCATCCATCCATCCATTTTCTTGCACCCTTGTCTCTTAGTGGGGTCGGGAGGGTTTGATCTATTGCTTGATATGATTTTATTGTTTGTTCAGACATTCACAGTGAGTTATGTCAGCATTCTTTCAGCTCAGGAAAAACAAGCCATGGAGGTTTTTGTTAAAGACATAGAGCTGATTTTATATTTCTGACTACAGTTCCTTTATTAGGTTTTCCACAACTTTGCATCAGAGGTAAAATGGGAGTATTGGTGCCTCCCTGCTTGTCTGGATAAGTGGCTGGAGAGCTGGGTCAGACTCTCTGGTACAGTACTTAAGCTAATCCGGTCTTACATAAAGAACTGAGGCTTCTTCATGTCAAAAGGTAACTTTTCATTAGAGTGGACAGAAGTCACATGTGGTGTACCCCAGGGACTCCTCTTATTTAATATCTACATGTTATTTAATATCTACATGTTCCTGATAACTCAGATTATAGAAAATAATAAGATTAGTTTCCATAACTACACAGATGATGCACAGCTCTTTATATTATAATGTCACCAGGTGACTAAGAACCCAAAAGAACCGATGCTTAAAACAAATCAATGTGTGGATGTGCCATAACTTTATCCAGCTGAACAGAAACAAAACTGAAGTTATTATCTTTTTACCTAAAGAGACAATGCACAGCTTCAGTTATTACAACCAGAAACCAGCAATCAGGCCCAAAATCTGTGTGTAGAGATGGACCCAGACCTGAACCTTCAGAGCCACATAAAGACAGTTAAAAAGTCAGCCTTCTATCATCTAAAGAATATTTCTTGGATTAAAGGACTAATGTCCCAACAAGACCTAGAGAAACTTATCCATGTATTTATCTTTAGTCACACCGAATTACTGCAACAGTGTCTTCACAGGTGTGCCTTAAAAAACAAGTCAGAAAGCTGAGGCTGAACCAGAATGCTGCTGCTCGCGTTCTCACTAAAACTAGGAAAGCAGAGAACGTAAACCCAATTTCTTAAGTCCTTACACTGGCTCCCTGCAGCTTAGAGAATAAACTCTAAATACAACTGCTAGTTTATAAATCACTGAACCACTTGGCATTAAAATACATTAAAGATCTGCTGTTGTATCAACCTTCAAGACCTCTCTGGTCTTCTGGTTCTCGTCTGCTCTGCATCCCAGAACCAAACAAAGAGAAGCAGCATTCAGCATCTATGCATCACAAATCTGGAGCAAACTTCCAGAAAACGGCAAAACTGCTGAAACACCGAGTTCCTTTAAATTGAGGCTGAAAACCCACCTGATAAGAGTTGCTTTTGATTAATAATAATTGGAACATCATTAATTTTAGTATGTGTTCCAACTTTTCATCACTTTTCATCCTTTTTTATGCCACTGAAACATATTTCTTCTGTTTGTTGTTTCATATATTCGCTATGTAAAGCACTCTTGACAAAACCTCGTTGCTGAAATGTGTTATGCAAATAAACTTATCAAGCAGTGTCATCTCTTTATTATTCGTATTTGTTTTGTCAGTTCAACTTATTTTTTTTGTATAGCTAGAAGTAATGCCATAATAATTTTAATACACTTGCAAAGAAAGAGCAACAGTAATAGCATCTTTACTCTCACATTTGTTAAGGAAGTGGTTGACCACTAATATTCATAAGAAAGGGAGGCATTTTCTGAGAAATGTAATTTTATGTTTTCATTAGCTCCAAGTTATATTCTAAATTAAAAGTAATAAACATAAAATATATCACCTTGTATTCATCACCATAAATACACGAGTTCACTTTTTGAATTGAAATACTAAAGATAAGCAACTTTTCAATGCTATTCTAATTTATTTAGATGCACCTAAAGTGGATAAAAAGAACAAAGATTGGGGTTTTATAAAGCAGAAGTATTTAGAAGCATACTACTTACTCATTATGCAGTGCACTAAACTAACATTGATGCAAAAGGAGGTATACATCAGTGATAGAACCACCAAACCAAGTGAAATTGGGCATAAAATAATTAAAACTTAATTTTTAGTGTAGTTTTAACCTCTCTTTTTCGAGGTTTGAAACACTGGCCTGTTAGTGTAGGCTTCTGTTGCCTTTGATTATTCAGAAAAGACACTTAAAATTCCTTTTTGGATCAAAAACAGCCCGCCGAGAAAATATGGTACAACTGGACTGCAGCTCAATCAGGTACAAAACACAAACCTTTTGTTAAGGTTCATGTTTGACATTCAAGTAAATTCTTCAGGTGACCTTTTCTCTCAAACACAGAAGTAGCAGAAAGGAACAAAAACTTTGACTTTATGTCTCCTCTAACCTGCAATCAGTGGCTGAACCAGTGTCTGTCCAGGTGGTGCAATGGCTGTAAACCCAAGGGTTGCTAAAGGCGAGGGAACATAAGCAGATCCAGGCACTGGCAGAGCTTGCTGGGTGGGAGAGGAGCCTGTTGTTGTGGAGACTAGAGGCAGAGTGGATGGGACCCCCGGGGTGGACTGGACATAGGTAATTCTGAACAGGAGGCACAAAAATAGATGAACAAAACGTAGGAATAACGACATCACCAGTGAGGTTAACACTGTAAATGTAAATAAGATCTAAAGAGAAGTGCAACGGTGGATGGCGTAATAGTAAAATAACAATGCAGAGCCAGAATGTAAGGAACAGAGACCTGATTAGAAAGGAAAGAGGAAGACAAAAAGAGAAGCGCTGCAGAGGGGGTCAGTCGATGAGTGCACACCACAGCAAGTAGCACTAGATGAGTAGTGCAGTGTGAGGAGCTGAGAGGTAGTGTGGGGGTGGGCAGGCAGAGGCAACTCAGGCCACCACCAGCATGACTAACGCATCCAGAATAGAGCTGCAGTCTTACTGCTGCACCCCGACAGGAATTTAGCCTCTTGCATTGTCTGCTCGGTAAAATCTATTAATTCCTTCAATGCAAACAGCACAACCAAAACGTATTCCACCTCAATTTATCACCTGGACCATGTTAAATAGACTGTGCTTTTATTTTTTCAGCAATGCCTCTTAAAGAGTAATCAGATATTTTATCATTCAAGTCCCCCCCCCGATATCACACAGAGGAGAAAGAGAAGTTCAGACACAGCAACTTTGTTTTAGAGAAAATATAATTGAATAATTGGTCTAAAACTATTAAGTCACCATTTTTCTGGCAAAACATTTGCAGGTTAATTCATTTATCTAACAAATTATTGATTATTAAATGATACAAAATAATATTTAGCAATGAAACCCTTAATGTAATTTGCCTTTTCTGGATTAGAAATTGTATTCAGGGCTGAAACAATTAATCAGATTAATGAATTGATTATTGAAAGAATTGTCAATTTAGAAATCGATTGCTCATTAACTGGAATGTAGGGACTCATAAAAGACCAACTGTTGAGAAACATCATAAGTCTTCTTTGTCTGTAAATATTGTCTACTATATAGATCCTATAGATCCAAACCCCTCAGATGGAAGTTTTAGCTTCACATGGTTGAAGTTCTGTAGAGAAACAGATTAGTCCTGCACTGTATTAATGTCAACTCAAGCAGAAAGCACTGGGTTTTTCCCATGTTGATGTTAGAGGTGATTTCTTTACCTGAAGAATGCGTCCCTTGCTACAAATGGTCAAGCGTACACTAACTGAATCCTGCGTTGTTTTATTTAAATTAAATAAAACTTTCAATTAAGTTTTATTTAATTAAAAAATAAAACCCCAATAAAACACGACTTTAAAAAGTAAACTCCATTATTGCATCATTTCATCCATCCATCCATTTTCTTGACACCCTTGTCCCTTAGTGGGGTCGGGAGGGTTGCTGGTGCCCATCTCCAGTTCACGTTCCGGGCGAGAGGCAGGGTCACCCTGGACAGGTCACTAGTCTGTCGCAGGGCAACACAGAGACACACAGGACAAACAACCATGCACACACACACTCACACCTAGGGACAATTTGGAGAGGCCAATTAACCTGACAGTCATGTTTTTGGACTGTGGGAGGAAACCGGAGTACCCGGAGAAAACCCACGCATGCACAGGGAGAACATGCAAACTCCAGGCAGAAAGACCGGGGCAGGGAATCAAACCCAGAACCTTCTTGCTGCAAGGCAACAGGTCTACCAACTGCGCCACTGTGCAGCCCGCATCATTTCATGTATTACTAATTAATGCCTAAATTAAAAATCTGCAGAATTTCTTTTTTATCCGATTAATCGTCAGAATAATCGACAGATTAATCAATAACTAAAATAATTGTTAGTTGCAGCCCTAGTAGTGATATTTAGAAGAAAGTTTTGACTTGGGCCAAGGACACCTGAAAATATTCCCACCAAAAATCCAGAAAAAGGCGCAAATGTCGATAAAGAATCATGATTCCTAATATCTGCAGCAGCTCAAGTCGAATGGCATATGGCTGTAAGCTGATGGCTGTGTCAAGCTTTGTTTATGCCTTCCCAGACATCTGATCGGTGACATTTATTGGGTTCATCCATCTCTCTCAAACATCGATCTGCAGTGCTCCATTTCATCTCTAAAATGACTGCTATAGAGCCAACCAGTAGGAGAACACTTGAAGGATTTTTTTTTGGCTCCTTGCAGATTTAATTACAAAGAACAGCAGCGGTTGGGGAAACAGTAGAAAAGAAAGAGATCATTGTGTTATTTGTAATGTATCCTGTTTATTTGGTTGTAAATCAGTTTACAGAGATAGAGGCACTTTTGATTTCACTTCATGAGCAGCAATTTGGAATCAGTTAACCCCGAAGGCTGAAATGAAAAGAAACTATCACTAAAATAGCTGAAATACACTGGACCATTGTAAGATATGAATAAGCTTTGATCTAAACCAGAGGTCTGCAGCTCCAGTCCTCGAGAGCCTGTCCTGAAACTTTAAGATGCTTCAGGTTTTGGAGCCTTTTTGTAAGGTTTCAAAACCTGCAGCCTCCAAAACCTGAGCCTTTTGGCTCAGGTTTCAGCAATAAACAAAGCTAAGACTCATTCCTCTGATTCAGGTGTGTTAGAGCCATAATGCATCCAGGAGTTGCAGGACAGGCTGCAGGAAGTGGAGACTTTTATCTAAACTGTTGTATTGTAATTGTTTGGGACTTGTTGTCCAGCAGGAAGGTGATAATTCACCTCTCTTTTGCAGCCTCCAACAAGCTTTCATTCAGAATTTTACTGCATTTACCTCCACCAGTCTTTCCATGAGTTTCTGCTGATCCCCACCATGACATCATGCTGTCATGGTGGTGACAGCATGATGCCGTCACCACCATGTTTTACTATGGGGTTCAGGGTGAAGTGTGAAATGCAGTGTTAGCTTTACAGGAACCACAGTGTTATATACGTAGCCACAAAATGCAATTCTGTCTCCTCTAAATAGCTAAGTGAGTGAAAATTGCTCTATAAGATGTTGAGATTATTATAACCTAGCCCTGCATTAAGCAACTTATCAGACTTGTCTGATGTGTTCCTTTATCTTTATCATAAAGTTTGTTCAGTAATGTTGTGCAACAAACCTCTGAGAGCTACATAGGACAGCTACACAAATACTGAAAATAAACGACTCACAAATGGACACCATTCATAAATTAAGTGCCTTCCAAAGGAAACTGGTTGAATTCAATTTTATTCATGGCCATCTGTGTAAGGGGGATGAATATGAATAAACTTTTAGATTTATGTCAAAAACTGCTAAATTATTTTCAAGCCACCACAAGATTACACCCCATTTTATCAAGCTCTATAATGTAGAATCATTAAAAAATATGTTAACATTTTTTAATTTGCAGACCCAATTTCACAATGAACTGCGTGGATAACAGAAATTCAATTTAACATGGGACTTTTTTCATTAGAAATTTTCTTCTTTAGTGTGATTATTGTCTGAACAGTTTTGTCATTCTGAGCAAAAGGAAAGAAATGGTTCAGCATATGAGTAGCATTATGAAGAAGCTGTTAAAAAAAGGCGAAAAAAACAAAAAAGAAAATGTTTGTTTTCAAACTATAACAGAAAGATGAAGCAATAAAATACTTAAACATTTTTTAAACAAGAAATCGGCTAAAAACTTTCATTATTGTTATAATATAATGTAATATTTACCAGGTGTATTAGAGTTTGTCATTGTTTACCTTGTAGGTGCAGGCGGCAGCAGCACCGCCTGGGAGGGGGCTGATCCTGGTGCCACCACTGCTGCTCCCACTGTTACTGGGAAGGGGCTGGCATGATGCACTGCTCCACCCTGAGACTGCTGGGACTGGACCACTGGCATGGAGGCAAGATGAATAATCTAGAAAAGAAAAAAAAAGAGAATCCATGACAAACAGCCAAACATGGATGATTTTCCATGTTGATGCTCCTAACGCAAAACAAGCAGAGTTGGGGAAAAAAGTTTCCATGTTATTCCCTCCTGTGAAGCGCTCCCTGACCTTGCTTCCGGACTGTGCACCATTCTGGACGGGAAGGGGTGGAGTGACAATGGGAATCTGCTGGGCAGGGGCTTGCGCAGTCCGAACTGTTGTCATGGGAACAAACATTTTACCCTGGAGCACCGGAGACTGGGTTTGCACTGACAGAGGAACAGATCACATCATTAGAAATCAAAGAGGAAAGGAAGGACATTGTGGGACTTGTGATTGACCTTTTACCTCTTGCTCCAGGGTTGACCACGCCCACTGCAGGGCTGGGAGCGTATCCAGTTTGCAGACCGGCCCCCTGCTGTTTCCCATTGGCCAGGGACACATGTGTTTGGGGAACTGTGGGTAGGTTGAAGATATTGGTTGGCTGGCTGAGATTCTGCGGTGGGCTCTTGGGGTTGTTGTTGGCAGGGAGGGTGGGCAGGATGTACTGAACCTGTGTGATGGCTTTACCCCCGGGGGGTGCTGCGGGGGATCCAGGGAGGAACTGGGGCTGGAGGAGGGGCAGGGGGCCGTTGGTTTGGCTGTGTGAAGCAGACAGGGCTGTGGAGGGAAGAGGCTGCTGATGGGACGGCTGAGGGTGAGGGGAGGGAGTGATGAGCTGGACAGCAGACTGAGCAGGCAGAGCCCCTCCTAACACTAAGTTAGTCACTACACCACCCGCACCTACAGGGTTTGGTGATGATGAAGTGTAGCACCCACCCCCTACGGCTGGAGGCCCAACTCCTCCTCCTGGACCAATCAGAATTTGGGGCTGCTGCTGGGGAGTGAGAGACTTCCTCTCTGGAGGATGCGGGCTTGACGATGGGCCGCTATCTCTGGGTTTGCTGGCGATTGGGAGCGGTGTGCTGATGACCGGACGCATCACGTTCGTCACTACGGTAGATGCGACCCTCACAGCGCCAATGCCCAGAGCCTGGCTCGCTCCTAGGGAACCTACTGATGAGGATGGAGGCCCTCCAGCTGGAGAAGTCGATTTGACTGGTTGAGCAGAAGAGATGGAGAGAGAAGAGGCCTGCATACAGCTGCCTCCCTCGCTCACTAAAGTGTCTTTACTCTCTCCATCACTTCTTTCCTTTCTTCTGTGGTCTGAAAACCCTCCCACTCCAGATCTGCCCTCATCATAACGTCTGCTGCTGGGAAAAGAGGACAGTGAGACACTCCTGCCATGAGGGGTATGGTGTGAGGAAGACGATGATGCAGTGGAACAGATGACGGGCGCAAATACTCTCTAAAAAAGTGAACAGAGAGGTGTTACAAAACAAACCAATCAATATGCAGCAGGAGACCTAAAAATATGAACAACGGGAACATTTGTGGCATACCTTCCGATCCCCTTCATCTCCTGAACCGTTCTCGCTATCGCTGTCGGTCACACGCTCCTTACACTTTAGGTCTATGGAGCTGCTGGGATAAGGGTCCTCTGTGGAAAAGCAAAATACGCTACAGCTACAGTTGGAATTCCTTACAATGTATAATATTTGTATATATCAAAATGCGGTGGAACTCAATTGAAATTTTTAATCAAGTCTTTTGCATGGTCTGTACTTAATCGTGTTTTAGTCAAAAACTACATATTGACAAAATATGTAGTTTTAAATTTTCTATTTAAAAACCCTTTGACAGCTAAATTATTGAAAAAAAATACACATATAAGCTCAACAACAAAGACATTTATTAACATGTTAAAGTCCCAGCCTTAGTATTAACCAATTATTATTTATGACTAAGTGTTTTATCCTTCAGTCAAAGCTAAAGATGCACCAAAAATAAAATCAGTAAGTGACAGAAATTGAACAATTTTAGGTTCTAACCAATAGCCAGTTGTTAAAAAGTCAAGAATACAATATTTTCTAAACAATGAAAGAAACTATCGCTTTTAAATATGTACGAGACATGTTAGTGGTTTTTTCAGCCTGTGAGAGTGAGACTTTTAGCGGATAACAGAAAGGCTGATTCTCTCAGAAATGCACACAAAAATGCAGTTTTAGTAATACTAGCCTTGCTAGTCGCTAATATAAGAAAGGCAAAGACAGTTTAAAATGTCGACTCAGTACTATTTTTTCTATGTATTAAAATAAAATAATCATAATTCACATCTTATATTTCTTCAAGATAAATCAGCTGCAACCATTATACACTAGTCAAAGCTTTACAAAAACTGGAAATCTGAAATTGGCCATAAAATCTCTTGATTTTCATCTCTACTTAGCATAAGCTGATGTTTACGGTCAAAATGAAATTATTATACAGCATCTGAGACTAAATTGAGAAAAAAACAAAAAAAAAACAGTAAACAGCTTGCATAAGTGACACATGTTTGACTTGATTGATAATCTCACTGGTTCTCCATGAGCTACAGAAGCTTTATGATGCAGGAAGTAGTGAACAGACACTCAGCCATCTCTAATCTAATGTGGCTTAATGAACAAAGCATGGCGGATTTCTCACCAATGACATCATCATCTCCTTCCTCTTCACAGATGACCATACGCTCTTCATCACTGGTCATGTCCTCACTGACCCCCCGTTGTGCCTGAGAGGGTGCGGAAGGATGGCTGGTGAACTGGCCACCGCTGTCCACACACATCTGGAGAGCATGAAGATGGAGTTAATGATGAAGTTATTTAAAATGCATGGTAGTCTATTGTAACAGCTGTGAATATTTGTTTTAATTAGCATGTTCTGGAAAGCAAAACTTGACAAAGATGGTATTTAACTTGGAAAACAAAAATCTTTGTCATAAAGACATTAAAAAAAATAAAAAGGACGATCCTAGCAGTTGTCCTTCGTTACCTGGGCCAGCTCTGCCAGAGCTTGAGTGTTCCCCCTGTCTCCCCTCTCCAGGCTGTGTACGGCACTCTGGGAAAAGGCTCTGGGCCGGGTAAGCTGACCCACATGCCCCTCTCCTGCGCTCCTCTCTGATACACCCACCAGACCTGGACCCACACCCTTCAGCTCCACAGAATGGGGCTCTACAAAAAACAAATTCAACTGTTGACAACTGGCATGAAAACTGAGCTACTTATACATTAATGATAAGTAAGACCAACCTGTTGATTCGGACATGCTTCTTTCTCTGATATCCTTGTTTCCTGGGATACCGCGACCTTCAGAGCTGGACTTCTTCCTGTCTTTGTTGCACCACTTCCAGTCTGGGTGTGCTTTAAAGTGGGCCTCTTTCACCTAAAACAAGAAAGGATTACAGTTCCTCATCTATAATATTGAGATGCATGTCATTTTATGTCAGAATATTGATCTGTATACCTGAAAGGCCAAGTCGTGGTACTTCTTTTTCTCCATAGCTCCCAGGGCATACCACCACTCCCCAAGAATCTTGCTGACTGTCCTGTTGTCCTGGTTTGGGTGCCGTTGGTGCACCAACGCTCGATGACGCTTACTGAAAATCATAAATGCATTCATTGGTCGCCGGATGTGATCCTTCTCCCTCTGCAGGGGTGAGCAAGAGAAGCAGAAAAACATCAAATTAGGTTTTTCTTTAGGTTAAAGAACTATTGAGAGTTACATTTCTGTCATAGCCTCGTAGGGAATACCTTTCCTGGACTGCTCTTGTCTCCATCTTTGGGCAGCGCACTGAGAGACTGAGTACGTCGCTTTACTGGAGAGGTGGAGAGAGGCTGCTCTGGTACAACTCCTGGAAGGAAGCTAAAGGACAGAAAAAGAACAATTTTACTAAACATTTCCTTTAAAAATAGCTTCATACAGGCTTGTGTTTGTTTTTTCTTTCTAGTAATTTAAACGGGCTGGAACAGCTTCCCCTCTACTCTATAACTCCGTTGTACATCTGCATATTAGACAGAAAGCTCATCTATTTCAAAGGCTGAGAGCCGAGCCACTGCTTTCCATGTAGTGATAGAGACCAAAGATGGAGTGCTTTTGTTCCTATCTGCTTTGTTCTGGCTTTGAGCTCTTCAGCCCAAATTAGAGCAAGGATGCAGAAAATATCACTCTCACTTACTTTCTGTGTGGGTACACAGCACTGAAAAAAAAATGACTGTGAATGCT
This sequence comes from Poecilia reticulata, assembly GCF_904066995.2. Lineage (NCBI taxonomy): Eukaryota > Metazoa > Chordata > Actinopteri > Cyprinodontiformes > Poeciliidae > Poecilia > Poecilia reticulata. The sequence continues at coordinate 12,415,377 of NC_088845.1, forward strand.
GGCTCGGACAGTTTTATAACTGCTTTAACAGATGGGCAATGTGGTGTTTGTGCATCTATCCAGCCCTTTAAATGTCTCCACCAGCCGAATCGAATCGAAATGAAACAAACAAACACAGAGGAACTGCTCTTACGGGTCATCTACATCACTCTCGGTTTCGCTGTCAGGTCTTTCCCTCTCCACATCTCCCTTCTCCTTCTCTGGAAGAGGCTCATCAGACGAAGGGGGAGGCCTGGATGGGGGACTTTTCTCTACAGTGGGAGGTGCCTCTGCAGGCTCCTGTGACAGCGCTGCCACCCCCTGACAATCTGAAGAAACACAATGCCCAAAGAAAAAGAAAAGAAAGATAGCCACATGATGAGAAAACATGATAAAATTGTGATAATACCGTTCACAAAACTATGTACCTGTCTTTAGACTGGTTGCTTGAGGGTGGTTGACAGGGTGCTGACCCTCACCAGGATGAGACGGAGCATCTGACTGGGTGGGTGCCAGGAAAGGTACCAATGAATGCCAAGGGAAGACTGGAACTGACCGTGGTTCTACATTGGTCCACACTGCAGAGAAAGAGGGCAGGATTTAGTTGCATTAAACTATGCCTGCAACTTTGCATTATGCTGCAGTGGTATGACACTAGATTCAAAGGAAGGTTTTTTTTTATATTTAGATTGTTTTTTAGAACGTGTTTCCTGTATTTTGGGGTTATGTTAACCTCAAATTGTAACGTTCTTACCACAGATTCAGTCAGTTAATTTCTCAAAACCAGTTTGTAATGTGATAATGAAATATATATATTTGTATTCAAGTATTGGAGACTCAAACCCAGACACGTACAGCAACTCCTTCAGACACAAAGAACCAATGTTTGTTTATTTTTTTTTAACTAGAGACTGGTTCACATCTATAAATGTAGAAAACTACCAGCCATTCAAAAACACTGAGAAATATCTGAGCTGGCACAGAAATGCACTTCTATCTACTTAACTGGGAAAATCACACCAAAATCAGCAGATGTACAAAAAGGACTTTCTGTTCTCAGAAACAGACTGGATGGACAACAAAAGCTGTTGCATCCCATGTCTGAACAAGCATAAATGAATAAGAGAGTACATAATAGCTTATCCACATAATCAAGCAACAGAATGAGTCTCATTAGGGATAGGTAACCACTAAAAGGCTGCTTTTGCACGTTTAAATACTGCTACATGTGTTCACATTTGGCAAACAAACGGCATTCACATCATACAGAAAGAAAATAAACATATTTACTGACCAAACATGCTTAATCCTTGGCGAAGGTACTGAGGATTCTCTGAGGAGAACATAATTGAATACTTGATGTGTCTCCAAAAAAAAAGGAAAAAAAAACATATAACCAATAATAATATGGTCTTTTACAAACAAAAATCAAGGTAGGACGACATGTTTAATCCAAAATCTGGTGCCGATAGTGGTGGGAAGCTCTCAGATGACGACATGTGCTCAGTGGTGTCTGAACCCGTTTCACCCTTTTAGGTCGCGCTCGTCATTCACAATTATTAGAACATCATAACCCTGCATGATGAGGATTTCAAAGATGTGACAGATAGAGAGAGGTAACCCGTTTGTATTTAAAATACAAGAGTTGAGTCCATCTGTGGTATCGCAGAATGCCGCAATCTTGCGCACACGAAGCAATGCAACATCAGTGGACAAAATGTACAGTATAAACGATAAGAGTAAAAAAAGAACCCAATTTAAATCAGATTTTAACGACGTGAAGTCGGCCCACAGGAAATATAAATAGGATTGAAGGCAAAGATCCAGCTCCCTTTGGTCTAATTACCCCCGATGCCCTCTCTCCGTGTTTGTTTACATTACTACAGCAGCTTGGTCGGGAAAGGGTTAACGAGGCCTCTAGCCCATCCGCGGCCTGGGTTACAACATCCACCCGGGAACTACGCAGTCTTCCTGGCCCATGTTCAACTATGCTCTGCGCTACATTTTACCTGCAGCCAGGTGGGATCGGGGTGAGGTACATAAAGCCCCGGACTGGAGCAGCTCCAAGGACTGATGTAGGACAGCACCGTATCAAACAGACTCCACAACGCTGAAACGAGATCCACCAGGCTGATTAAAGCTGATTGGTGTGTATTTTTAGTTGTAGGAGTTTACAGTAGCTTGTTGTAACAGTGTTTGCCTCGTTCTTATCTCACTTTTATATGTATATATACCTTTAAATTCAACCAAGAACACCCTGGAGAGGCAGTTTTAGCTGCCTCTGGTAATAAGCGGAGCCTCAAGTGCACCGCTCCAAATTGAACCAACCTCTCGGGAACGCCCCTGGTCGTGCACCCGGCGCACAGACACAGGCAAAAGAAACGCAATTGTTCTCATGTCCCAACTACAAAATGTGTATTCACACGAACTGGCTGCCTAAATAATCCAACTACAACTGTTTCACAAGTGCAGCACTCGAAAAAAGTGACTTGCTTCCCGTAGCACTCACTCTGCTGTATTATGCACCTGTTTTAACCAGGTAATTACCCACAAATTACAAAAGAAGCTATGAGAAAACACCATCCAACGTGAGTTTAACTGTAAAAAAATAAGAAAGCATGGGATGATGCCGAAAATATGGTGCATTCATCCATCACCCTGTGCATACAAGTCCGCTATCCATCAGTTTGATCCCACCTATTAATAAAAAACAGATTATTACAGGTTCTAATTAAGCTGCTCGTACCCTACCTGGCCAATCTGGCCGCAGACCTGAAACAAGCTACCAACTGATAAGACTACAACACAGCGATAAAAAACCCAGCGACCACGGTGAAGACTTCTGGCTCCAGTCAGCGAGGAGAAAAGGGAAGGCGGGGGGAGTGAATCGCAGTTGCTTGTTGTATTTTTCTCACTCCTCTGGTTCTCCTGTCAAGCTTTAAAGCCAGGGCACGACAGGTCGGCATTAAACGCCCGAATACCGAGTCGAAGTCGCCTCCAGCGGCTTTAAAAAAATAAGCGACTTTTGGCTGAAGCCGTCAGAGCAATCCGTCCGTCTGCAGCAGGTTAGCTAACACTTGGTGCGGACGACACAGAAGCGCGCTCCGTCCAGTTCGTTTAGCAGTTGCCGTTACGAGTGTTGTTTTGGCCCAGAAAAGTCCTCGCATCGCATCTCCGAAGCTCCCCGCTGGAGTTTACTCTTTTATTTTAGTCTCGTCCTCCCTGGTAAGCCTTTCTTTCTCTTTCCCTCCCTCTTCCTCTTGTTGTAAACTAGGCTGCCTGCCCCCCCGTACTCGTTCCCCTCCCCTTCCTTCTCATCCTGTCAACCTCGCCCAGGCTTGTCCCGCCCTCTGTGGAAATTCTATTCAATAATTGGCTGAGCTTGCTGCCCGTCAACTGCCCCCCGCAAACTCTGATTGGTTGGGCCGTGCAGTGGAATGCCAGTCATATGCTAATTTTACTGGGTTTTACGGCGGCAAGTTTTTCTCAACTCAATATCTTCACTTGATTCAGAAATAAAAAACACAACGAAAACATTTAGAGCTGCTGCTCTTTTGAGACCCTTCCGAAATCATACATATCATTTATATACCTTTGTAAAAGTGCTTATTTTAGTGTGTCTATCTTTAGGCCCTCCCTAGACTCATATCATTGGCGGAGGACTCGTAGTAAACCTAGAGTGACGTTCAAAGGAGCCAATCAAACGCCGACACTCAGATTTAGGCCAACCAATGACTTAATAGAAATCTGACTAGTTCCCTACCCATTACACATCCTGTGCCTCAGCTTTAATACCCCCGAAGACCATCTATAAAGGGAGGCGCCAGTGTGCTATATGGCAAACCATTCTAGCATTTATTCAAAAGCCGCACCTATGCGTACCATTTTAGATAATAATAATAATAAAGATGACATTTGAGGATCTTTTTCCTTTTGATAGAAGTGCCACCAGCTGCACCATCGCAGTCCCTTGTTTCATATCATCAAAAAATTTTTATATCTGACAAAAACAAAGCTCATACATGAGCTCTTTCCGGGTACTCTAAAAACATGACTGTTATGTCAATTGGTCTCTTAATTCTGTGTACGCCTGTGATGAGCTGCTGAAGACAGGCACAACTTCCACAGCAAGAACAAGGGATGGATGGATAGCTTAAATTTTCTCTCTAGCAATTAAGTGTAAAAATGGCTTGCCAAAATGTCCTAATATTTACCTGTCACGATAAAGTATGAACTGCATCAGGAGTTAAGAAACCAGCCCATACTATTCTATAAACCTGAATGAGAATCCATTGTTACCAAAACTCAAACTTGTGGATTAAAATAAAACTACCAGCATTTAAAAAAACCTCCATGTTTAAATGCATATTTATTCAGGATGCAAGTTAGTTATGTAACAGAATACAACACAAAAGATGCTTCTCTCTGTCTCGATCACCTGAAATTTTCAATTTTCTGATGGAAAACTTACAGGGAAAACAAGGATACTAGTGATAGCTGAAAAGAGAGGCAAAATGGGTGGAACAGGCAGACTGAAGAGGACCAGCGGGTAAAAATAGAATGAGAGTCATTTTCAGCAGGAGAGGTAGGGGGGGCTGGAGAGAAGGGGTGTGTGGAGAGAAAACAGCTTGTGAAAACACAACTTCTCTTAAATAGAGGTAGGAGGCAGAGGGGTAGAAATTGGGACACATGGGGGAGGGAAAGGGTGGCATTTAGAGGTACCTGTGTTGTGTAAGAGATGAGACAGAAAGAAAGTCTACATGTACAAATGATACTGCATGAGTCAAGAAGTCCTGTTTGGCCTGACTCATCTAAGAAAAATACAATTCTGGGAGGGACTTGGTTTCCACTAAGAACCAGTCAGCACATCAGGAGTGATATTTGACCAATAAGACTGAGAGAGCCACTGGCAGCTGCTGCAGTCAGTAGTAAAAAATGTTAACCCTTCAGGAGCTGACTGGGTACTTCTGAGTATTGAGGGACTCCTTTGATTTGAAAATGGAGTCCCATTTTCAAATAAAAATACCCCCAAAGACCATCTATAAAGGGATGGTCTTCGCAGCACAAGTCTTCGCTTGTGCTGCGAAGACTTTCCATCTTCGCAGCACAAGCAAGAACTGTTTCATCCAAAGCAAAAAGCCACATTTTCACAATTCTGTTCTGATATTCTCAAGTTGTTTGCATCAGCATACTGAACAGTACAGGATGAGTCTAGTTTCTTTCTGATGTGAAAAAAGAGTTAAAGGTATTAGAAAAACAGCCAGTCAGATGGTGAGAGTAGGAGATCATAGCTTATCAACCGCACTGAGCTCTCAACTACTCAATCCAGCAAACACAGCGTGGTAAAGTTGGAAAGCTTGACACAGTGAGTCAAAATCAAAGAGGGTGATAGAGGTTACGGGTGGAGATGGGGGTGATTACAGTCACTGCTCCGTTGTTACAGCCTGAATAAACAGTACAAGCCCTCTGCCACAAACTGTTCCAGTGCCTTTCAAAAATATTTACACCTTCTCACATTTTTGTCACATTGCAACCACAAACTTTGATGCATTTTATCTGGATTTCATTTGATAAAACAAGACCAAGTGGAGTACCACCAGGAAGAGAGGGAATGACGCATGACTTAAAAGTTTTCTTTACAAATAGAAATGTGAAAAGCGTGGTTTGCATTTGTATTCAGTCTCATGAGTCACATTTTGCTGCAATCACAGTTGGAAGACTCTTAGGGTCTCTACCAGCTCATCTACAGACAGACATTTTTGCCCATTCTTCTTTGCAAAATAGGTAAGTCTCAGTCAGATTGTATGGCAAGCATCTGTAAATAATCATTTCTAAGTCGTGAAATTGATTTTTAATTGGATTTAGATTTTAGAAGAAAGAGTGGAACATGCTACCACAAAATTATGGCTTAATCATCTTTCCAGTCTTTCAACTATTTTTCATTCAGAATCCGTCAGTAGCTAGAATAATTCACTTTCATATGAATTCTTACCAGCTCCCTACTCTGCGTAAAACAACACCCACAGCATGGTGGTGTCAATACCATGCTTTATGATGCAGATGGCATTTTCAAGATGTTAACTTTCCGCCACATATTCCTAAAAACCCATCTGTTGCTTTCGAAACATAGAAAATGACACATTGACCAACATATTTGATGTGTATGATGTTGGTGATGGCACTCATCAAAATGTAATGTCTGTTCAATTATTGACTGTATGGTGTTTTCTTTATAACTTTGTAATTTTGTATGTTTGTTATGTAAAGCACTTTGAACTGCTTTGCTGCTGAAATGTGCTATACAAATGCACTTGATTGATTTTACATGTAGTCCAAAACTTTCAAGATGGAATCCACCATATCCAACCGGAGTCTCTCCTGCCCCTCCAGAGTTAGCACGGGCCTCCTGTCTACATCTCGGATGAATGCTGCTCCAGTGAGTTTAGGTGGATCGTTATAACTCAGTTTGCAGTAGGGACAAACTTTTTAAATTCTTGGATGATTAATTGAAACGTGCTGCGTAAGACGTTCAAAGCTTGTTTGTTTTATAACTTAATCCTGCTGTAAACTGAAGTGTTTCTTGGTCTTGATGTTCAGTAATATTCTATAACAAACTTCTGAAATTATACACAAGTGGACACAGTTGATTCTGATGCCGCTTGGATTTTATTAAGGGGTATCAGACTAAATGTGGTCGAATACCTAAATTTGAAAACAATCTTTTGCTTTCCATCCACTGGACAATCATGGACTACTTTGTGTTAATTTACCACATAAAATCTCCTTAGAACACGCTTTTAAGCCAAGCCATTGTAAGACAGCTAAACAGAAAAAGGGCAAGTAAGATGAAAAAAATCAGATAACAGCGTGTGCATGAAGTTGCACAGAGTCAACATGAGATGATGGTGGGAAACCACAGAAACATCACACTTACTCATTTAAAATAGAGATAAGTCATGATGATTGGTGAGAAAACAAAAAAAGGTGTGAAGAGAAACAGTGAAACAGAAATTCCCCCTGAGCTAAGCTTAACTCGCTCTCCTTGCGACCGTGCTGGCGGTGCAGTATTTGTGTAGGTGTTCAGCAGCTTTTATTGGCCGTCTCCTCTCACAGACATCATGCTTCTAATATGCATGTGAATTCATGTGTCCAACCCCCTCTTCTGCCCATCCACCGTTACATCAGTCACACTGGTATGATTTTGCCGGAAAAACTTTTCCTTCACCCTCTTTTTTACCTTCGCTGGCATCGTGCAGGCAGGCATGGCGTTCACTCACTCCCCCATCCCTTCACTCTCATCCCTTAATTCATCTTCCACCCCTGTGCTCTGCGCCTCTCCCTCCCACAGCCCACCATTTGCTCTGTCCAATTATAACTCAATCTACCGGTTCTTTTGCAGTCACCATGGCAACAGCGATGTTGGGCACAGGTTCCGATGTTGCCCTGTGGTCACGGCAACATCGGATTGTTGACAATCACCGCATTCTCGTAAAATAAGCCAAACAAATTATGTTAGACAGCTTTTGAACACAGAGAGGTGTCTTTCTACAGCTCTGACCTTTGTCCTGTTTAACAAAAAGTAAATTATAATTTAGCCACAAATAACATCTTGATTATTGGGAAGTTAGGAGGCAGAAAGAACAGTAGCTAAATCAGGAGACCCTTCCAGCTTCTGAATGCTGCTTCTATCAACGCGTAACCATCGACGAGGAAAATATACGAGGCACAAACTTGAGATCAGTGTTGAAAACGGTGGTCCTCCAATCCACTCAGTGCAGCAACTTGTAATGTATGTTTTCAGCCATTTGGGGGCACTGCTAGTCTGCAGATAAATGGCAAAGAACTAGGCAGCATCAGAAAACTAGTGCAAAGTCTGTGAAACTGAAGATGCAAGGAAACAGACAAGAGAGTGTGAGATGACGATGAGAAAAAGATTCAGAAGCAAAATACCAACTATTTCAAACTTGTATACAAGAAATACAATAAAACTTATCTTCTAAGAAAAGAGTATGTGAGGTTGAGGTAATTCCTGTGGAATAGGAAATCAACCCAAATTTGCTTCAACTTCACATACTTGTGCTCAAAGTCTTGGAGCCATCTCAGATCAAGAGAACCCTGTGTAGCACTGCATCTCGAGAACCTCCTCCAAGTATGCTTCACCTACTAAGAAAATAGATCAGTGTTGCACACGACTTTTAGTGGTAGGTGTTGAAGGGGGCTTCACGTGTGCTTCGGTGCAAGTCTAGATGGCTGTGCGATCCAGATGTGGTTGTTGCCATGGCCAGGGAGGATATGCAGGGCTTTAAGCATTACGTAAAGCAGGGGCGGGAGGGAGCGGGGATGTTATTCCCGGGTATCCGTATCCGGGTAGATGAGGATGAGGAGGGCGAAAGTGGAAAGGAAGGGTAGCGAAGGCACTGCAGTGCGATGAAGCGAAGAGTTAAAAAAGTGTCATCATTCTTTAGTAAGAAAAAAAACCCTAAAAAAGAGAAGAAAAAAGCAGAGGGAGGGATGCGTTCAAGTGTGAAAAAGTGTATTCACGTGTACTTAGAGGAGTGTGACATGTTTACTCAGTGTTCCACAAACTGTGTGCGATTGTTTCCGTTAGGGAGCAACTCAACGACACACTACAAATTATGAATTCTTTTTCAAATATAGAGACTGTAAGGCACCTCTTCTTAAATTCTCTCCATCAGTAATGTTCATTATTAAAAGATGCATAAATTATTTTAAAGCATAAATGCATTTTATGACCATTCATAAAATTGTTCACATTCAACAAAGTTTGTCTAACGAGTTGAGAAAACCAATTTTATCAGAATCAATGCAAAATAAATACAAAAACAACATACTCACGCTTTCTTCACTGACCCAAGAGCTAGACTCATGAAATCTCTCAATGCAGAATGCTTCTTATATGGTATCAGTAAAAGAAGTAAGCTCAAAAAACTTATTCACACACTCAGTAGATTTATATTTAAAGTGCCCACCCATATTCCTGACTTTAATCTGCTGGAGATTCTTTAAGGGAATTAAAGATTAGGGTTATTGCACGGATTCCCTCCAACATCAACGGTTGGAGCTCTTTGCAAAGCATAAATGTTTAAAAATAGTGGAGACACACAAAATCATATCAGCATTTAAAGTGTTTGCTTATTGCTTATAAAGGCATCAACTGATAATTGAGAAGGGTATAAATATTTTTGGTATCGCTTTGGTAAAAATGTCAACAAAACAGAGAACTGAATATCTTCAAATATGACACCATTTGATGCCTGTGGTTTTCCACTAAGAAACAAACTTCTTGCTTGATGTTTAAATCTAGTGCTGTCTGGAATAGAACAAATTTGGGGGTTTAATTGCATTTCCTAAGTGTGTTGACTGTAAGTGTTTAAATCTCTGCAATAAGTTCTTCTCTTGAACATTTCAGTCATTAGGTAATTCGGAGGAAACCCTCCAATAATTCTGGATCGTCCCCGCCGTTGGGGCGATGCTGTCTGAAACGGCCAAGACGCGACAAGAGAGCCTCATGATGTGTTGGTGTGTGTGAACAACACGTGTGAGAGAGCTGAAGTTCCTCCTCGCTGAGTGAGCAGGGGCACACGCGAACAGCCACACACACACACACACATTTGGGAACCGCTATTTCTATCTGTGAATATTCTGTGTCATACAAGCTGCATCGTGAGATGTTTGCTGTGTTGCCATGGCAACAGACATTTTGGCGCTCACACATCATATCCGGTACTGGGTGATTGACATTTTGTTACTTGGTCTTCTACACACAGTGTGTGTGACATCTTAACAAAATGGTCTCATGCTTCACCTTTTCAATTCTCCCCATCAGACATTTTTTTTTTTTTCAAAATAGTTAAGGTATTTAATTTGTGTAATTAAAAACCATATGGCACATTCACATGTATGCTTCATACACTGTCTTCTGAGCTTCAGCCTAATTAAAAATAATTTATTTTTACTTGATAAAATATTCTTAACATTTATTCGAAACATATTTCGTTCTATAACGCTTTTAGTGTATTTTAAAAGAAAATAAACAGTTCATAAGCTGATCTGAGCGTTTTTATATCCAAGACTGTAGAGTTGCAACAAACTTCATGGAATAGTTGGTGAGGATGTTTCGGTGCTTTCACCTACCCAGAAACACCACCGTAGTTTTCTGGCATAAATCAGACCAAATTTATGCTGATGCTGACACTGAGTGTCAGTGTGTGCTCTGACTCACAGTCATTATCATTACACAACCATAAACACATATTTCTAATAGTATCATATTTGAGCTCAAGGGAACTCAAAAGTATTTTTGCATAAGTCGTGAAATGGCAATTTTATTTTTTGTTTCTTTTCCCCAAAAAACAGAAACACTAACATTTCTGCGTATTAATAACCCATAAACCTTTTTGCATTTTGTCATGATACATTCACATACATGCATTTTATGAGTATGCCACATGACAGGCCAACAAAAAGTAATGCACAATAATTAAATTAAAGAAAAAGTGATGCATGGTTTTCACATTTTTTGGAGAAATTATTATCTAGAAACTGAAGTGCATTAGTATTCCTCCCATTCGATTCAATAATTTGTAGCACAACCTTTTACTGTTATTACAGAGACAACCTTTCTGGGCAACGCCTCTATCAGTTTTATATATCTACTGCTTATTTTGAAAATAGCTCCAGCTCAGTAAGGCTGGACGCAGAGTGTCTGTCAACTTCAGTTTTCAAATCTTGCCACAGATTATCAATAATATTAGGTTTAGGAAACATGAGTATGCTAAATCAAGCCACTGTAGCTCTGGCTGCATGTTTGAGGTTGTTGCCCTGCTGAAAGTTGGACCTCCTTTTCTGCTTTGTATTTAGCTACACACATCTTCCCAACAACTCTGACAAGCTTCCCTGCCTCTGTTGAAGGAAAAGCATGATGTTGCCACCAAAATGTTTCACAGTGGAAACAGTTTGTTCAGGGCATTAGTTTATTTCGTAACATGTATGCCCAAGTCAATTATTTCTCCTCTGACCACAGGATCTTCTTCCACTGCAATGGCAAACAGAGGAACGTCTGACTTGCTGTGTGCAATGCAACAATATTGCTACTATTCCAAAGAAGCCAGATTTGTGAAAAAGTTGTGGATCCTTTGCTCCTACCTGAGCAGTAGATCTCTGCAGCACCTCCAGAGTTACTATGGTTACCGCTTATCTTGTCTCTGAATAAAGCCTTTTCTTGCCCTGCCTCTCAGTTTGGGTGGACAGCCATGTTTGGTAGGATTTCAGTTGTGAAAAACGTTTTCTATTTTTAGATGATGGATAAGCCAGTGTTTTGTGAGATGGTAAAATATTTGGATATTGTTTAATACCAACCCCCGGGGTGTTGTTGACAGAATATTTTCTGTCTTTGTTTGTTTTAAACAGGGATGAAAAAATCTGAAGGTTGTCCATCATTTTGACAGTTTATAATTCACATACTTGACCACTTGTTGCAGACGCGCAAAAATGTTCAACTTTATGCACGGGGTACATCGTGTGGAGGTAACTAAATCAATCAGTAAAAATAAATGAATTCCCTTCTCTGATCTGAACCCAGAACTAAATACATCTCGATATGCGGGAGCTGACAACACGTTGAACAGAAAGTTTTGGACCTCGTCTGCTGCAGAAAGAGTGCATACACACACGTTCAGAAAGTCTTACTGACTTCTAATCATTTAAATTGGAGAAATGTTCCAGGATTTAAAAACTCTGGCTTGTGATTCCAGTCTCCAGCAAAGCACAGATTCGGCTTCCAGATCAGCAACAAAACCTTGAGACATTTGATTGTGCACAAGCAAGTGCAGTCAGGTCCAAAGGCACCAAGAGGAAGTTGTGAGACTGTCCATTCAAATCACTGCAAGTGAATTAGTCATAATTTAAGTGTAGTCATTTAATTTCATTGTTTATATGTTATTGCATTATAATGTGTTTATGTAATTGGGGCCACAGTCAGTGTTTTTTTTTCCACTAAGGATAAAATGTTACATTTATTCATGTAATATTCATTGATGCGTGATAGCCCAATGTGGATGCACTGTTGAGTTTGTTGAATATTACCGGTAATTAAAACAAAACGCATTTGAATATATCATCGAACTGCATGAAAAAGTCTAGTGCAACCTCTGCCTAACCCTAGTCATAAACTTTTCCAGAACTGTAACTTGTCTGGCGTGTTCCTTGATCTTTTCACGACTGTCTAAAAAACATTGGAGGTCTTTAACAGACCAGCTGTATATACCGAGGTTAAATTACACACAGACTAACCCTATTTACTAATTATGGGAGGCACTAGATTTTATGTAGGGATAGAAGATTAAAGGGGGCTGAATACAAATGCACACACACACATTGAAAACTGCGTCACACACATTTTTATCAATTTTTACAACATTAAAAAAAAACATGCATTCCTTTCCTTCATCTCCACAATTGTGCACTAGATGATCTATCACAAAATCCCATTAAAGTATGCCATAGTAAAATAAAAAGAAGCATAGCAATTTATATTTTATTATTATTCATATAGTATTAAAATATTCAAACACAAAGCAATAACAATTGCCCCCATTTCACAAGCTGATAGAAAACACATAAATATAAGAATAATACCTGCACAATCTTGCAATCCAGAAACAGACCAAATGTGTAATTGGACACGCTACCACATGCACTCTGGACATGCACGCAGCAAAGCATGCGCACACCCACACAAAGAGGTGCCATTCATTCATTCAGCGTCCCTACAGCTGCAAAAAAGGGATCAGTGGAAGAAGCGTAGACTCAAAACGACACCCCTTCTTTCCCTTGCCTGTCCACTTTTCTGTCACACCCGCGAATCCCTCCATAACGATTGGTGCAAAAGCAGCGAGGGCAAAAGGTTAGGTGAATCAGACAGACTGACACCATATGTGCATAAGTAACAGACCTAATGATATACTGATGACAAATAATGTTCTCACACTTACATTGTACACACTCTATAGTGCAGCGCATTCCTCCAGCAGCAGAGTTTGAGAAACACATTTTTCACACACCCACACAAAACACTAAAACTTGCAGTATATGAGACACACACACACACAATTCAGAATAAACCCACTTCCATTTAGCTGGCCATGGAGGCTGCTTACACCCTGTTTCACTATAGTTACTATTAAACAAACACAACATATGAGCAAACAGGAAAACTCTGCAGTGAGTAAGAACAGCTACTGGGGTCAGAGAGTCGACGACACGCATACACATTTTAAAGATAAGAAAAGAATTAATGAAACAAAACATGCATTTGAATTCTAGTTTTTGCCTTTTTATCCGTGCTGCTGTGTATTCAATAACAATCTCTCCCATGCTGGTTATGATCTAAATGTGTTTTTTTTTCTTTTGCAGCAAAGGGGAAAAAAAACACAATTTGGGGGAAAAGGCTTCAGCTGGCCTACATACAGTTCCTCTAACTCACACATTTGTTTTTATCTCTAAATGGTAATGTGTTGTGTAGCACTAATTCTCAACATTTTTCTACCTCAACTCTTTAATGAGAATAGTTATTTTTAATCTTATTTAAAATCTCTATTAGTTCTAATACAAACCCCTGCTGTTACTCCTGCACAGTCCCTCGGAAATATGGTGAGGCATGACTGTTACCACTCAACCTCAAAATTACTGCTTTGTAATGACTGGAAATATAAGAGAAACCCTCCACTATCTGCAAAGCTAATCCTTTATAATGTAGAAGTTAATCCCAATAGAAAACAACAAAACAGCACAGCATGCATGTCAGCGCATACGTCCTCTTTTGCATTTTTCCAACCCTCACACACACACACACACACACACACACACACACACACACACACACACACACACACACACACACACACACACACACACACACACACACACACACACACACACTCTGAGACACACTCAGAGGATTACATAGAAATTATGTTTTGTTCCATAACCATTTGCAATTAAAAGCACACCGACAGTATTTAAATTATTACTTAGGTAAGTCAGATCAAATTCAAACAACAGTTTAATCTGTGTCTGGAAATTTTGTACTTTAGATTTAGCCCTAATTTCTAAAGTTATGAATAACACAGTATCAGTTTTCAGAAATTCTCAGATTGATCTTTTTCACACTGTATTGCTGAATTGCAGGTGCTGGTTCCGGGAATCTCACTGATCATGTGGACAGATCTAGTATTTGGTTACTGTTAACAGGAGAGTGGCATGACGATGACTGGGGGGTCGCCATATGGGACAACAGCATGCTGGCTGACAGGAACCTCCTTCGCTGGGCATCAGCACACTCAGGTCATTGCATGTTTATGTGAAGGTAACTCTCTACAGCTCTCCATTTTAAATTTTTATTAGCTGTGTTTTAAAAGGTTTCCTTTTCTTTCTTTGGCTGAAACAGGTACAATAAATCAGATGAATAAATGTGGTTTCCAAATCTACACTGTTTTACTAGGGTTTGAAGTTCATTTAATAAAATGGAAAAATTCTCTCTGCTGTCTCTGCCACCCATTGCTGTGCACTGTCAGTAAGGTGGCTGAAACAAGGCGCTTATATCTTCCGCTCACTTACAACATAGACAGATTTGGTGGTGTGGAAATATTTTCAGTTACAAAAAACAGAGACACCTATGATGTAGATATTAAAGGAAGCACCACACTCTCATCAATGTCATTGTGGTTTAAAACTACGAATTGAAAGCTGCAGGTCTGTTAAACAGCTGACTGCAGACGCTTCTCAGAGTAGATCGCCCAACCACTTATTCAGCTAATATAGGCTCGGTATATTTGTGATACTCTACAACAGAGAACGGCAAAAAAATGCATAGCAATTTACACACTGACCTTAAAAAATACATTTTTTATGCTATTTTTATTACCAATGTATTTTAATCAAACTACATGTAGGAAATAACATTACAATTATTACAATAATCAATATTGTTCATAGTAAAAAAAATTTCTTCAGTTTGAAATGAAAGGAGTTAGATCATTTTGTGTATTTTAAATATTTGTGCTAACAACAGAATGGTGTGAACTGTTTTTTGTTGTTTTTTCCCCTGTTTTTTGGATTAAGCTTGTCCTGTAGTGAAAATGTAATCTCAAATCTGATTAAGAACAACACAGCATAATGTCACTGGGCTGGTATTTAATAATTAAAAATAAATATGATGGATAAGGAATCACCCTCTATTTTTGATATTTTATAAGGTAGAATTGTTTTGACAGCGCTTCAAAACAATTCTCAACCGTGTGTGTGTGTGTGTGTTTGTGTGTGTTGAGCATAAGAAAAAAAAATAGAAAAGAAAATACACTTACTTGCTAAGCTTTCTCAGTAAGCAAAAGGCATTTTGTCTATGCCTCTGGCTCAATTTGTGAAGAAGTTTTTCTCTTTGGTACTTGTTCCTCAAAAAAATCTGTATTCACCATAACGCTATTAAACCTTGCGAAAATGATAATTAAAATCATCTTTTGGCCATTTTATTGAAAAATAAAAACCCAAGTACCAGGTACAGATACAAGGCCATTACACTAGGATTCTGTGCAAACTGAAATAGTGTGTGACTAATGCAAAAATGCAGCTATTATTATAAATATTGAATGTAAAAAAATTTAATATAATTAAAAATATATATGGCATATCCTTAATATTCTGCAGAATAATATACAGTTCCTCAAAAATTTTCAAATGCATTTAATTAAAATTAGATAGTCGTATTTCAAGCAGTATTTTTACATGAGTGTTCTGGTTTTTGTAATCCTTTATATGAAAAATATTTGATATATTTTTTACCTGTGGTGCCTAAATTACTGCTGATGTGCAGAAATCTGACTAAAATTATGCATTTTTAGAACTTTCTAATAGTGGTTTTTTTTTTGTTTTTTTTTTTTAAATTAATTTATGCTTTGAATACAACTTACCGAAATTCCCAAGATGTACAAACATAATCTTGGAACAGCTTATTCCAAATTTTTTCCTCCTGCAATACTGAAAAGGTTCTCCCCTTTATTTTTAACTCATTCACCTCACACGCATAACACACACATTTGTACACACACTCACCTGTGCCAGGACGTCCCATGATGATGTCCTTTCGAGGGGCAGGGTGCAGACTTTCCGCTGGTAGGATCAGAGGGAGAAGAGCCGTGGGAGAGGGGTGACAGGGAACCGGCTGCTGGACTTCTCCACCAAACCCGGTACACTTGTTGTCTTCTCGTTCTCCGGAGCTGTCTGTGCTACTCAGAGCTGAAGCTGTCACTGTTGTGCTTACGGCAACCGAGAGGGCTTGGAGGGGGGTGGCAGTAGGGTCAGTGGAAGGTAGAGAGGAAGGTGTCGGGGAAACAAGTACTAGAGTTTGGGCTGGGCTCCGCAAGAAGACAGTACCGTTGGGTACTGTTGCTGCAGCAGCATTAATTGGGACAGGAACCTGGAGGCCTGTGACGGGTTGAGGAGTAAGGGGGGTTAAAGCAATGTCTTTGGGTGGGGTGTTATCTATAGCTGCCTCGTTTCTTCCTCCTCCTCTTTCCAAGGGAGACTCTGTGAACTTCACTAGTGGGACTTCAGGATTTCGAACAATGACAGGGGAGTCCCGCAAAGTCTGCTGGGGTATAGGAACCACTCGCCGAGGCCCTCCATCAGTGGAGAGGGGAGAGGGAGGGGTTGCGGACACCAGCAGAGGAGGAGGAGAGGCAGCAGCAGAGGATGGGGGCCTGCTGGAAGAAGGTGTGTTCAGTCCTTTAAACTGGGAGAGGGTCGGTGTATGTGTGCGGGAATGTGATGCTGGTGTTTGGGGCGAAAGCACCCTGAAAGAGTTGCTGAGGTCCCCCAGCTCCAGCTCTGTTTTGGGTGTATAATCATGGTGGTGTGAGGGAAGAGGTGGAGGAGGGGGTGCATCTGATTTTCTCTTGCTGGGGCTCATGGGAACCGTAAACGTCAGGTTACTGTGGAAAGAGGGCTGGATGCCCGAAACATGTCTCTCCCTTTCACCTGCTGCTGTTAGGATTATTGGTTTACTGCCCCCTCCCCCTCCACCCCCTGTACCACTGGGCTGCCGGTGTCGCCGGTGTTGTAAGACCGGAGATGCAGTAATAGGGGAGAAGGTGGCCGGCCTGAAACCAAACAGTGGAGAGGGTGAGGGAGAGGGGGCAGGGGAGAAGGGAGACTGATTGGAGATAGGGGAGAAGGAGGGAGTGCCAGAGCGGGAGCTTCCTAACGACACAAGCATGTTGGCAGCCTCGCACTCTTCTAAATCAAACCTTGACGACAGTTCATGAGGGAGGAGGGAAGGAAGGACCAAGCGAGGTCTGGAGTCTCCTCTGCTGCTGGTCTCACTGCTCTCTCTTGAGGTCTCGTCCCACTCAAACTCACTGCTTGCCCTCCCCCGAAGGTCTGAAGGGGTCACCGTCCCTGAGCTGCTGCCTCCCCCTCCTTTCTCCCCCCCTGCTGCCTCCATCTCTTTGGTTTTCATGGACAAGTGTCTAGAGCAGTATCCTCGACGCTGAGACTCCTTCATACAGCCATCCCTAGAGCACAACCTCCTCCACTGCTTCCCATTGAACTTCTTACGGATGCCATTGGGAGTGCACACCACGTCGCCTTTTTTGTATTTCTGCTGAGCCAGCGAGAGAGGAGTCCTAGAACGGGAGGAGCCCGGAGAGGAGCCCACACCAGAAGTGGGAGTAGGGGTCTGGGTGGGAGTGGTCTTGGTTAGAGGTAGGTTTGGAGTGGTGTTGCTTATTTCAGGGCTGAGTAAAGCAGGGGATGGGGTTGGCAGAGGACTAGTTATTGTAGAGAGATGATGTGGCCCTACACCCCTCACCAGTGAGAGGTGAGTGGATGTAGGAACGTAACTACTCGACTTGGAGACAATGTTTCTGTACTGGGAGGCTCCAGTGTTTCCTTTTGGACCAATGGAATGACCCATGTTAAAATGAGATACCTCGACATCTTCCTCTGGTGTGTTAGGCTGTTTCTGTCTTTCTCTGCCCAACAAGTTGCTTTCACATCCATGACCTGTGATGGCCACTACACTGGAGCTTACAGTGGAGGAACTGGCAGGTGAATGTACAGTTCCAGAGGCGTGCACTCCTGCAGCCCCCTCATGTGAAAATCCAGGGCCCAGCCGTGCTCCACCTCCCAACACCCCCATGCCGATACTTAACTGGCAGACTTCTCTCTCTACCTCCATCTCCTCCCGGCGCTCCCTCTCCTCCCTTTCCCTCTCAAGCTCTCTCTCCTTTGCTCTCCCACCGTCTAACTGGGAGACCTCCCACGGAGGGATGAGTAGCCTCAGGCTCTGTCGGGACACCCAGACAACCCGACCCGTTACTTTGCCTTTCTCTTTCTCCCCCACCAACTTTTCACCCAGAGTTTCTCTGTCTTCGTTTAGGAGTACCTGGTAAGGAAACGAGACACCAGGGTGGGGGTCCACCTGAACAACAACCCCCTCTCTGTACAACAGAGGACTCCTTTCCTCCTCACCAAATGGGACACACACTCGAGTCCCAACAGCTACGGGGGAAATGCCAGGTGGGGGTGCATCTAAGATGAAGTCGACAGCACTCTCAGCCTCTATAGAGGGTGTCACCATAGTCCCACCACAAAAGGGGTATTTAACAAGGGTTTCTTCTCCTTGGAGCTGAACTTCAACAGTACCTCCACTTACCCTGCGCACCACCCCTGATCTAAACATAGGAGATTGGAGGCAGGAATCTTTACCGTTGGCAGTCTTTATGTCACTCTCCATTTTTCTTTTTAGTTGGCGAGCCAGAACTCTCTGGTTTTTCATGCCTTTAGCCAGAGCTTCAGCTAGTCCCTCTGAAAGACTGACCTCTTTAGGGTTTGAATTTTGGAAAGGAGCAAGGATGTGGATATTAACATTTGGTCCTGTTGCCTCCATCACATCCAGGTCAGAAGAATGCTCACTAGCTGTATCGGTAGAGGAAGAGCGTGCCGAGTTAGGGGCACCCTCCAATTCATTTTCCCCAGTTAGTGAGTCTTTTTCCTTGGAATGTGATGTCCTGAGGGTTTTATCCTTCACTGAGACAAAATGGTTTGCTTCTGTAGCTTTATTGTCAACTGTTAACACTGATGGCTGATTACCTGAGCAATTATTACTTCTGCTATTAATGTTATTTATATAAGTACTATGGCTTCCAGCACAACTGTTACTACTGCTAGTCATACTGGTAATACCACTTGTAGTGATACTGGAAGTACTGCTATTTATGCTCACATTAGTGCCTTTATTAATGCTGTTAGGAATATTGTTACTATGCTTAAAAATATTATTGAGAGTATTCACACTTTCACTGTTTTTACTGTTGATACTGCCGTAGCTGTTAGATATGAGAGCAGGGCTGGAGATAGGAATATTATTTGTGACACTTGCATTATTAGCAAAGTGCTCATACATGTATTTTTTCTTGGGTACGCGCGCTTTGAATGTGGCCGTCTTCCTACTGGAAACTGAGCCCAAACTAGGACTGTGATTGGTGGCTTGCGGGGGTGCAGCTATGCCGAGTGGAGCTGGGGCAGAGGTAGGCAATACTACAGAATCAGTGGGTGGGGAACTGTTTCCATTTGTCCCCACAGTTTTTTCCTTTTCAGTCTTTTCCTCTGGCTTCTTTCCATCACTTCTGTCCAACACCACAGGTTTCATTTGCTCGGTAGTCTCCTCCTTAGTGTTAGTATTGCTGTTTGTGATCGGTTCGTCATCTGAGTTGGCATCTGTGGGCGTCGGGGTGTATTTGCGTTTGGAAGGAGTGTTGGGTGTGTGCTGTGTGGTTCTGACAAGTGTCTCCTTCTTGACTCTTTTAGAGTCTTTCTCTTTTAAGGGATGAGAACCAACTCGCTTTTTTCCTCCTCTGCCTCTTGTTAATGGTGGAGATCGTCTTCTATTTGTCTTCAACGGTCCCATCTTTTGCTCACTGTACACAAAGTGCTGCAGATTATATGAGGCTCCTCTTTTATATTTTAAGGCACTCCTTTAAATATTTTGCTCTCTTCTTTTTTTCTGTGCTTTTTCTGTTCATCTGCTTTCCACCATGTAATCTGTAAAAGAGAAGGGCGATAAAGCAGACAGGTGGTTATTTATTGTCTTCACAATCAGAAACTGGTAAGGGAAAAAAAATTACATCATACATGGAAGTCAGCTACACTGCACTACTCACATTTTCTCAATATCTAGAGTATGCTTTCAGTGGGCATACCCTCCATGCCTGCCCTGATTCACCGTGAAGTGCATGCATGCATGCATGTCGTTGTGTGCTTGCAAAACATTAAACCTGGATTCCAGTGTTACAAAAATGATGATTGCTAGAGGAAAAAAACTCTTCTTAAGCTTTTTCTTTAAAAATTTAAATCTAAATATTGTTCCAAAACATTTCTCCTGGCTCTAAAATAATTGTAAAACGTGTAAATAATTAAGATCTTGCGGCACGAGAGCTTGCGACATGAAAATCCCACAACATTTCTTTTCAAATAGAAGTCTACTTCATGAAGCAGTATGAATTTTTACTATTTTACAGAGAGATTATTATCATGTCTGCATATTGACTTGCTTGCCACCCTGTATGTAGACTCAGTGATTTTATTTTAAAGCAGCAAACCAAGTACTTCATGATTTGCCCTCAACTAATGAAGACTTCTTGACAGGCTGGCTGACAATATTTGGTAACGACAGCGATGAAGAAGCAAAACATCTATGTGGTGTGACAGATGAATTACATATGATTTACAAATTATTTATATTTGGTTTGCAAGGTATTAGGATAATGTAGTTTTTGACGTTGTTGGCGTATTTCATAATGACAACATGACCTACAATAAATAAATACGCAAGTAAACGGTAATTACTGTATGTCTTTCTGCTTTTGGTTCATGGTGAAAATAGACTTTGTATGGTGGAAGGTGTCTGAACCAACTGGACCAATTTCTTCTTTCCACCTTACCTGGAGCTGGGCAAAAAAACTATTTTGATTATTAAGTGGGAAACAAAATGTCAAAAACTATAAAAGTGTCTTATTGCCTTTAAAAGAGTATGTGTCATCTGTCTTATTGCCTTTAAAAGGCAATAAGACAGATGACACATGAGGCTTAACAGGTTATGAGTGGGTTCACCAGATGGAGGAGAGACTGTAGTGTAGTGTGAACTACATTTATGCCATTTGCTGGTTGTACTTAAACATATTTGCATTTTTAAACACTAATGCAAATAGGAATGAAACACTATAAAATTACCAGTTGAGAATGTGCCATTATTAATCAATAAAGTCCTGTAAGTTTCAAGGAAGCTTAGGACTTATTTAATAAAACATTCTGAAAACTAAATCTCATTAATTATAATCAATGTTTTGATACTTATTTGTTCTTTAAGTTTGTACAGAAACAGATTCAAGCTTACAAACTAGAACCACTAATAAATATCAAAACCGTTCAATACAACAAAATTGAGATGTTTTTGTTCTTCTTATCACCCAGATCTAATCTCAAAAACAGTTTTATAGGGAAAAAAAGCTGAATTTGACGATGTCTGCCTATTTGTAGTTTCTTGAGGAATATTGTACTTTAACTATTTACAGAAACTAAATGCATTCGACCTATATAATTAGCCAATATCTATTGATATCCAAAAATGCTGATACATTTGCAATATATTGTGAGGCCCAGATTTGTACACACTGTCAGATTATTGACTGGATAATGATTTGTTGGTAACAACACAGAATTTGGCATCTGCTTTATAGCTTCCCATTACAATCAAACTGCAATTTTGCTGTTTTTAAAGAATCCAGTTTAGTTTAAAGTCTAAAACACCAAGACTGGCCCAATTTCCTCAGGATAATTCTTCACTAAATAGAGGTGCACTATTAGGGATGCATTGATTTGAAGATTTGAGCAGACATGAATGTTAAAACAGTTTTTACCGATGATTGTTTGAAATTTTATTTAGATAAATATATGTATAAGTATCTTTTACGTGTCCTATAAGTGCCAAGGAGAAGCCCAAGATATTTAATTTCATGAGTGGAGCGTTACGGCTTTTGCTATTGCTTTGATATATATTTATTTAGATAAATTATGTATAATTTACATATGTTATACATACAATATATTTAAATGTATAACAAGTTTACTCTAATATATAAACTTTATTAGAAATTGCTTTGGGTTTATTTCAAATGTAATGGACACAAAGGCAAAAAAGAAAGAGAAAGTGAAAAAATGTAAGGAAACGCGCGGGAGCAAAATGTTAAAAGGGAATGAGGAAGATTGAGAGAAAGAAGAATAAAGAGAATACAAGAAAACGCCCTAGAGGTCTGCAGGTCCTTTACAACACGGTTTGAAGTTTGTGAAAGCTGTAATCTAGATTTAAAAAATAAACAAAGAAAAACGTTTGGATCCTTAACTTTCCCAAAAATATATTTAAAATCTTGCCTCATTCTCGTGAACTCGTTATCGTGCACTGTCTCCTCAAGCTGGATGTATCATTACAACTCTAGAAATATAACGTTTATATTGTAACAACGATGAAGAAATTTATTGTCAAGCATGACTGAGCCTCTTGTTGGTTTACAAAAAAAAAGTAAGAGGTCACCAAAAACACTTTGTATCAAAAGCAATAAAGGAAAGAAAGAAAGGAGGAGAGAAAGAAAAGGAGAAATATGTCTTTAGTCTTTTTCATTTAAACACACACACACCCACACATGCCTACCTACACACACACACACACACACACATTAAAGTCTCTATTATCGTTTGCATGATCCCTCCACTCGATTCCCTCCATCCACTTCAACATGTGAAAGCAAAGCTTTCTCACGCTGCGCATTATGGACGTGATGCTATGCGATCAACTTGGGAGTGAACATTTGTTTTGACTTCCATCAGAGGAAAATAGCTGGCGGAGGCCTGGGTGAGGTCACAACTACAACACGAGTGGGAGAAAGAGAGGAATACACGGCTGTTTGGTTGTTTGATCAAACAGGCTGTTCCTGTGTAGTCAGTGGGAATTTCCACAGTCATTCTAGCACTCGCCGGCTCCCTCTCACTTCTTCTCGAGGTCTCAGTTTTTCATAGTCGCCTTTTGTCAGTGTCACACTGATACTCTCTCTTTTTCTCACACGCACATACACACACTCGTGTTTCACCAAAAAGACAATATAATTGGAATAATCTGCCTCGGTAAGATATGCCCAAAATGAGAGAAATTAAAAGCCTGGCGCAGGATCAGGCACACTCACTGATGCAAGATTACAGGCTTAATACAATGACACACACACACACACATTTACAGACATACACACTTACAGCAAGCCGCACAGACATATGCATACGTGTTCCCCCTTCGGTTATGCTCAGCAACTCACCCACATGTGCAAATGCATGATTTCCGACAAATGCAGATATAAACACTTGCCCACTAATTCATACAGTACACGTATACACTTCCTGTCCTGACATTGAAGAAGTTTCTCTGTCTTTCAGACACACACACACACGCACACACAAGGTGACCTCAATGTTAACTGTTTAACAACAACAACATAAATGAGTAACACACCAGTTCGTCTTCGCGCCATACAAAAACTCATCTCTCCCTGGACAAAAATGACTAATCAAAACCAAGAGTCGTTCGCGCAATCATGACTGTATCACAGCATAAACAGTCTATAAGTCTGGCTCGCAACACAAGCAGGGACACTGTCATTTATTAATTTCTGCATCAATAAATGCATTATTTGTTCTAAGAATGGATCAAATTGGATTGATGCCACATTTTTTTAACTAAAACAATCAGACACAGATTAGGAAATTATGATTTGATGCATTAAATGAAGATAATCTTGTCATTTCTTCGTTTTCTCTTGACTCAAACCTTGCAGCACTAGTTTTCTCTTTTATGTGTCATGGTTCTTAAAAAAAAAACTAAATTGGTCAAAACTGGCACTGGTCTGACTTTAAAGAAAACCAGGAAATGCCTCGGCCAATATAAGAATGATCGGTGCCTCTCTAGTTTCTCAAACTGACCTTTTCAGTGATGTTTCAAAGAGAAGTGAAGCTTTAAAAACACAACCTGAAACATATCTGTCCATAATAAATAGCAACTACAAACCTGCTTTAAAATTGCATGACAGAACTGGATGTAATTCAACATAAATATGTTAGTTTATGTCTCACTGATTTGTAGTAAGCGCATTCAGATTTGAATGAGTGTAGTGGATAAACAAAGTAGCAGATCATGAAATGCATTACATTCTATACTTCAAACCTAAATTATTTCCAACAAGTTATTGCCAATTGTTTAATCTCTGATTCTGTATGTAGATGTGTATTTATGAATTGTTTTAAATTGTTAATCCCTGAAAATCATGAAAAAGAGAAAAATAAAAAAAGAGAAAACTGACTGAAGGAACGTACCTCCCACCAGTACCAGACCAAGTACCCCTTCATTAGAGGAGATGACGGGGCCTGGACTGGGAATGCTGGGTCTGTAAAGGAACTTTTGAAAAATGGGAAAAGAGGAAGGAGTCAGAGCCACATGTCTGACTGTTTGGCTAAATGACTGGCGAGGATCTGATCTTAGCACAGAAAAATGTGTTTGGTCATGCTCATGGCCATCCCAAAACGCTCGAGACTGGCTGATAAGCCAGTGGGAGGTATGTGTGTGTGTGTGTGTGTGTGTGTGTGTGTGTGTGTGTGTGTGTGTGTGTGTGTGTGTGTGTGTGTGTTCTCATTTCATTTCCAGAGTAGTTGTTACCAAAGGAAAATGTATATCATTTTGATTGTGAATTACCCTTTTGCCATTTTATTATTTTCCATATAGAAAGTTGAATGTGTTTTTGCTTTCCCAGACTATGGTGACAGGAAAAACTACACTGATTGCATGTGGTATCTGTTATTTCCATGCTTAAGAGAAGCAGCAAATTTAAATACCGCATGTAACCTAATCCTTAACTTAAAAATCAAAAAGCACCAATCCATGATGACCACTTCTTGAATAAAATGTTATGATACAAACAAGCAAGTCTGAATCAGAATTTCTCTGTGGTGGGAGCTACTGAAGTGCATAAAATGTCAGTCAAAATTTTGGAAGAAAAAGTAAAAATGCTGAAAATACAATTTTGTTCTCCTCTGGGCTGAATTTGGATGAAGGAGAAAAAGGAATTTAGAAGTGATCTGGACAAGTCCTGACACTGTCCAGCCAACATTAGAGGCAGCCACCAGTAAACTTGCTGCTGCTCCGGTCTAAAGCAAACCGTAAATCTTACATCGACATATAATCGCAATCTCCATGGCAATAAACTGGACTCCCCCTTTAAACAACAAAAATCGTCTGTTTCACCCAATAAACACAGAGGATAAAGGGACCCTCCTTGTAATGTAGCCCCGGTCGGCAGCAAAACCAAACTTTACACACACACTAAATGCCCTCTCTGGAATTTACAGCGCAGCCATGCATACTGTTAAACTCTCCCTTGGACCTATACATTATCACGCACTTACTTTACCATGTAAACAATCTCCTATACGTACATAACTCCATTTTCACTGTGTAAATTTTGCATATCTGCAATTAATGCACACAGGTTTACTGATGAGTTTAAAATATAGAATTTCACTGAGTTTTTCAGTTCGGATGCAGGTGCATGTAAAGCACCAGGCACGTACACTCACGCCGCTCGGTCATTTATAAAGACCATCATCTCTGTGTTGCCACGAGAAAATTAAGTTGTGGAGTATTTATTACTTAACTATGAGACTCTAATAAACAGATGACAGTATATTAAGTTTGTCAAAGAGGAGGCAGCATGTGTCCCGCTGAAAGATGGCACAGGTTGTGTGTATGAAATAAAAGAAGGTGTGAGGGGCAATCAAGCGGCTTGTTGTACAAAAGGTATCAGCCGTGTTTGGACCGTGTCTGCCTCGTGCAATGCTGCATTGGCAGCTCATGTCAAAGAGAATGTATGCATGTAGGCATCCTTCCCTCCTGAAACATTTTATGGGTGTCTGTCTGGGCGCAGGGCTGCAGTGACGGAGGAGGCAGAACGTAAAGAGGAGGAAAGAAGGACGACCGTGATGGTGAAGCCTGTCGTGGTCCTCGTACTCTTCGGTATAGCAGGGCGGCTATGCCCTTAACTGGGTCACCGGGGAACACACACTCACACGTGAAACGGGGAAAAAGAGCAGACAACATGCTCTCTTCAACAAACACTCACGATTTTGTTTATAAGCTCATGCGTGATTGCTCAGACAACATTATTTGAATAGAAGAATATGGAGTTCTGGTATTTTAGGGTGAGCTGTGTGTTTGTGTCTGTATGTATGAATGCAAGTGAAAGGGGCCGCTTGTTACAGAAAGAGAATATTGTGCCGTACTAGAAATACCGGTAACTGTTTTGTAGATCGGTGCAGATATTAAATAACATTATTATGAATAAAACAAAGAGATGCACCGATCGGGTTTTTTCCTGCAGATACCAATGTCTGTTTTTCTATCAGGTTCGACACTATTAACCCCCCCCCCCATGCCTTGCAAGGTCTATAACATACAAAAGATAAAGAAATGTGGTGGTTCTGAATTGAACAAAATTGTGGGAATGAAAAAAAAACCCATTCCATTTATGTAAAAAAAAACACATGTAAAGTAATTGATGCAGCTATACACTGAAAATAAAGGGAGTTCATTTATGAACAGGAAAAATAATTACATATTTCAGTATTCCGATTAGGGAAAATTGGATGATTCCGATCTCTGGCCTATTGATTGGTGCATCTTTAATAAAATATAACCACTAAGAAGGTCTGACATTTGTACACATTGTGGCCAGGATTGATCGTGGGTTTTTGTAGCATAGATCAGAGGTGACTCTTCCTGTTTGGGACCAAATGGCAGAAATGCCAATGTCACATCAATGCCCTGCTGCTCAACAACATCAGGACCACACAGGAGCATTAATGAGGATAATGGGGAATGCATGACACAGTGGAAACATGCAGGACAGATGAAGTCAAAATGTCCAAAACAAGCATCTAATTAATGACTTGAGATAAATGTTGCAAAACTGCTAGAAATGTGGAGATGTCATGGGATGCCTCGAATATGATTGCGGGATAGCAGAGCAGGAAAGTGGAGTGACGACGAGAGGAGGGAAAAGCCGAGAAAACACTGAAAGCATCCCCGGCTTCTCTGTGAGTACTACGAGAGGCGCTCTACAATGTCAAAGGAGTATATTATGACTCGAGGCGGTCAAACGCTTTGCTGTGCAGGATGGTGAAAAAAACACAAACCAACCGGTTTGAAAGTAACGCTTAATTATCTGAACCCCAATTATTCTCATGCAGCGTTGTTTTGTATGCAAGAAACGCACTGTAACGGAAAAGTGTGCACGAAAGCACAACCGAGTAGAGATTTCTTGCAAGGAATCGAGGGTATATAAAACTTAGGTGAACGCAGAAATCTTTTCGTTATCGCTCTAGTAAGCAGCCGTGGCATTAGTAGTATAGTGGTGGTTGTAGTAGTCGTAGTACGGCTACGAGACGGTGGTACAAGATACCCACAAAATGACGTTTTCCCCAAATGTATTTTTACATTATCCCTTGTTGATTTCTTCTAAAATATCCCGAGTTAGATCGCTTTTCGTGTTAGTAAACATTTAGACTGCAACGCTGCAAATAGGTCGCTTGTTTTTACTACGCTACGTGCCACGGCTCCGCGCAAAACTCAAAAACAAAGGTCAAGAAAAAGTACTCTACAATTAACAGGCGACGTTTTTGTCAACTGCATTAATGCGGGATCTTTCTGTAGGAGGATGGGGAAACATTTCAGAAAGTTTTTAGGCTGTTACGCTCCCACCCCTCCCCTGTCTTCGGGTTTTTTCCCCTCGGCTCGGAAGCCTTGTCACTCCGTTTCTTTGGACGGTTGTGGAACATTCGACGACCGTTGGCGCTTCTACATTCTAGTCTCGTGCTAACTCCTGCAAATGAAAAATGAACGTCAGTTTAGCTTCACTAACCTTTTGCTAACTTAGTTCCAACTCACCTCAAACAGCGTTTTTCCTCATTCCACAGAAAGATTTACGGTCCTATTTTCCCGATGGGGAGACTAGTGCAACTCCCAGTGACATCCCTCTGCTGTCGGCTTTGAATACTTCGCACTTTACTTTTCCTGCACAAAACATGTCTTTTCCCCTCCGCAGAAACTCAAACAAGGATACAAAAAAACTATCGCTCTCCTTTTCCACTACAGTCACAAAATGGTGAATGAACCACTAACAGCTGGGGAACCGACCAATGACAGTCCGCTGACAGTTACAGTAGCCAAACAGCGCGAGCGCTGCGGCGCAGAGGGCGTAGCGGGCTGTCAAAGTCTAGCGGACGGACAGAGAGGTCCAGCCAATGGCGGCGGGGATGCTGAGCGAAACCGGTGTCCTGTCCCAAACTTTACAGTATCCAATGAGAGCTTTGGGAACCATAGGAACAGCATGAGGGAGGGCCGAGAGGAGGGAGTATGTGACTGCCAGCCAATAAAAAGGCACAATTGTCCCCTCCGTCTCCTCCTATTTTCTTGAGGAGTATGTTTACCATAATTGACAGCAGAAGCACTATTCCTGAGTAGAACGTGATAACGCATCAACTGCTAGAAGCTGATACAGGAAGGATCCAAATAGCCCTATACGGTCATTGTCACATCTAACTGTTGCTACGTGCGTTTTTATAACTGTGTCCGCTTATACTTTTAGCAAGACGGATTAAAACAGACGAAAAAGAAAAATGAGCTAAAGTTTACGTCCAAAAGTTATTTTCTGAGCAAATTTTCACTCTGTGTGGTGCAGCCGATCATCAACTACATCCCCCCTTCCTTTTCTCTCAGCAACAGACGCTCACTTTCACTGCTCTCAGCCAATCACGGCGCAGAATCTGACTCGCTCTGACGTAGGTGGTTTCCAAGCCACGCCCACTCTATTGTAAGTGAACGGGAGCTGTCCTGGCTAACGTCAGTTCCTCGGCAGGCGATTGGAAGAACGAGGAACGTCTCGGAGCCAATGGTCGCGCGTTGCGATGATGTCATCACGAGTGTTGCCACCAGCTGGACTTACGGGGCGTGGCCTGTAGTAAATTCCGCTAACATTGTGTGTTTGTAACTTGCAGATAGTGAATATGAATTTGTATAATGAAAATGATCCCGAGCTTATGTTTTATATGATGACAAGTGTCAGATGGGCATTCTGCACGTGGCATTACTTGGATATGCAACATATGTTGGTGACCTTCAGTTTCTGCATAAACAACGTAAAATGACGCTACCTTGCAGAAGATAGGTCCATAATTGCAAACATTACATAACCGCTGGCAAGTGTGTGTAGTAGAATATCAGACTCATGCTGAGGCAGACCATCAGATCTGGAGTGAACAGTGCCCCCTGCTGGTATGTAGGATAGTAATGTTGAAAATTGGAAACTCAAACTTGAAAACACAAGGAAGCCCCTGATTGGATAGTGGTGCTGTATGTTTTGTAAGTGTATGGCAACCTCTCTCCACTGTGCTTTCCTACGTGTGTGTGTGTGTGTGTGTGTGTGTGTGTGTGTGTGTGTGTGTGTGTGTGTGTGTGTGTGTGTGTGTGTGTGTGTGCTGAAAAGCTGTGAGACAGAAGAGCTGGAAATTGATTAAACGTGGATTTAGAGTGACATCTAGCGGTGATTGGTACGCATCGCAACTAAAGACAAATTGTTAACCTGCTTGAACGCTCAAATAAAAATAGTGAAGTTTAAATCACAGTTATGTTCTAAAACAATATCCAAAACTTTAAGCATCGCACTGAGTAATAGAAGGAAGACAACTTTTGAAGAAAACCAAAAAAAAAAACCAATTTAAAGTGTGCCACAAGCCATGTAGGAATGTGGAAGAAGGGTGATGTCAAACTTTCTGGTCCCACTATTAATTACCCTAAAACATGGTGGTGGCAGCATCATGATGTGGATATGCTTTCACAGGGAAAGGGACAAAGAAGCTGATCAGAACTGATTCGAAGATAAATTTCAGCAGGACAGTCTTAACGATAACCAGATCAACAAAGGAATGATTTAGATCAAATAATGACTCTTTCAAAGTATAGAATATTAAATTGGTTTCCGCACACTATCTCAATCTAATCAGAAGCAAATTTAGTCTCTAGATGTACAAACCTGGAAGGGACATACCACAAAAAAACTTGCAGTTGTTACTGCAATGAAAACCGCTGGAAGAAAAATTGACCTAGGAGGCCAGAATGCATGCCGCGCTTTTCAGATTTGATTTGGAATAAAAAATGTTAAAACAATTTTCTTTCAACTCTGCAACTGTTTGTGAGATTTTTTTAATGTGAAATCCCAATAAATAGTTATTGTTTGATGTTGAAAAATTGTGACCATAATCACTCTAAACTTCTTCACAGCTTTATCCCTGCTGTTCTCCTTGGTCTTCATGATGCTGATTGCTCACTAATGTTCTCTAACAACCAATAAACAGCTTAAGCAGAGAGCTTAAGCAACACTGTTTATTAATTTGTTTACTGTTTTAGTTTTATTTTGTTTTACGTCACACGCATGCAGTTTAATCTCCTCTTTTGTCTTATGTTATGTGTTTTTATATCTTATATTTTGTAAAGCACTTTGTTACTTCTGACCTGTAAAAGATACTCATTAATAAAGTTCACTTTACTTATTTACTTAATTATTACTTAATTATATGCAGCAGATTGTATTTAATGTGGGGAAAATTAAAAGAGGGCTAAATACTTTAAATATGAATCCATCACTTTTCAGAGTTTGGTTTGCATAAAATTGACAAACTCACATAAAGTGTTGTGAAAAACCATCCATATTGTAGTAGCTTTACTAGCCATTAAAACATATACATAACTACAGACTCCATATTTCACTCCATCATTTGAAGTTGCTCCTAAAAAAATCATATAAAAGCTTGTTCTTTAAACTTAGATCAGTAAAGCATTTGGACCTTAAGGGGAAAACGTTGAGAACGTGTCAGCTTACAAATATTTGGGCACATGGATTGATGACAAATCACAAATGGTCTTTTTCACCTCATGTAGAACATCTGCTGAAAAAGCTCACAGCTGTGCTTGGCTTCTCGTATCGACACAAATCCTGCATGAAGCTGGAGATATGAAGGAGAAAGCTTGTGTAAACAACTTTCCTGAATGTGTTGTACTATGGAGACAATATCCACATGAATGCAGCTTCTACACTTTGTTGTCTGGATACGATATTTCACAGAGCTTTGCATTCCATCACATACTCTGCTTCAGGAGTTAGCACTGTGAACGTTATGCCTTACCATCATGGCATTCAGTAACACAAAGGAGGCA
This sequence comes from Poecilia reticulata, assembly GCF_904066995.2. Classification (NCBI taxonomy): domain Eukaryota; kingdom Metazoa; phylum Chordata; class Actinopteri; order Cyprinodontiformes; family Poeciliidae; genus Poecilia; species Poecilia reticulata. Next base: position 12,446,788 of record NC_088845.1, read on the forward strand.
ACAACAACTGGTTCACATTCATTTTTGAAGCTGTCTTGGGTAAGCAGCCTTTACATTTCGTCTCATGTCTCCAGTCAGAAGTTGACACAACATCACATCTGCTTCTTTTCACCGTGGCCAAAATCTGCTCAGAAGATTTATTTCACGTTGCACCTTGGCGCTGGAATAATTTGCAGAAGTCGTTAAAACTCCAACAGTTTATTCAGAAGAATGAATTTAAAACTCTTCGGTTTAACTCAAGAGCGTAAACGCTATTCTTAAATAGTTTTAGATTATTTTATGAATAATCTAATACTAAGATCTATTTTTGTCCATTTTTATTTTGGAAGTACTGAAAGGTGTTTTGCAATGTTTTAATTGTCTGTACCTATTATTTAATATCCTATACGCTGGTGTGACTCCTGGCCAGGTCTGTCTTGAAAAAGAGATTCTTTTATCTCAAGCAACTTCCAGGTAAAATAATGGCTAAATAAAAATAATTTCTGAATAGCTTTGCTTTTTAGGCAAACTTACATATTCTAGATCATCCAACTAATTTAGACCTCAGATCATTTAAGTATATTTGCACCAGGACAACCTCCTTTCCTTTTCTTTATTTTTCAAAATACATAAATAAATACATTGGCTGTACTTACATGTTTCTTTCATCCTTTATTTTATTTCCTCTAAAGTTTCTATTCTTAAAACTTATCATTGCTGCAAGGCAAAAGTGCTTCCAATTGCGCCACCGTGCAGCCATAAATGAATTATTGATTCTTAAATAGAAACTGTCTGACAATATGACGTTAACTTAAATATCTGAAAACCAACATACCAAGCCTGAATCTAAAGAAATTCAAATCAGATGAGGAATAAACTCAGTTTATAATAAATCTGGAAAGAAGAGTGGGTAAAAAAAAAAAAAAGGTGATGGCAACTGTTGGCGATACTTCTGGTTATTAGTTTTTGTTGCTATTTTTCTTTAATTAAAGTTTATTTGATTAGAATCATTTAAGTGTGACAAACTTAACATCAAGCCACTGAAGGAATCGGTAACGGTGACTATTTCTTTTTTTTGCTGCATGACCTCGTTTCCCTTCCCCTTCACATAATATCCGAGTGAAGTTCTTTCAAGTTCACGGTTTTAATGTGACAAAATGTTGAAAACTTTTGCACCGAGTCTGCATTCACTCCTCCTCACACCTGCCCACGTGTTTTCTCTGATGACGCCCTTGGAAATGGAGCTGAAGGTTTTTCCATGAGCCTTCAACCAAAACATGCAGCTTAAGATTTTTTTGCTCATTTCAGAATTCAGGAATCCAGACGTTTAGATAACATTCATACAGGCTCTGCTGTTTGTATTACTTTTTTTTTTCCAGATAGTATGATGTTTGCTTCAAGAATTTATTGATGTCTAACTGAATCTATTTTTCCCCTGAAGAAGATCAACATTTTTAACGCTCAAAGGAGCATCGATCTGCTCTGTGAAAAGCTGAAAGAGCTCTTCTTTCTTTGTTCATCAAACATTGCCCCTTCATTTTTTTTTCTTCTCCAAACATATGCTGCCTCAGTTCAGCTTCTATTTTAAAGAAATTATTTCAAGAATTATTATTATATAAGCATTTGTTTTGCTCATGTGTCTGTCTAGCATCTAAAGCTGGGAATTTATACAGTTATTTTGCCGTCAGACAGGACTTTGATCGTCCTTTTCATCAGTACTAAAAGTAGTTTTCTCACAAAGTTTGTGCAGTTTGAGTCCAATCTTTTCCTGTCAGCTGTCAGAGACAGCAGGTTACAAATGCCTGGAGAAGCGTTTGGGTCAAGGTTGGAAAACCGCAATGAATCTTTTAAATGAGCAATCCGAGAAGAAATAAAACTTCCCTAACGAGTCGGTAAATTCTTCAGCTCAAAGCTGTTGAGCAGGCTTGAACTTTCACATTATTATGCTGGTTTTCTTTCTTTTTTTAAAAGAAATATTTCATTTGTAGCATTTAGTTATTTTCCAGCCTAACATCATAACAGCCATAACATGACAATGATGTTAACGTGTCAAATAGTTTTAGATGCTAAACAGATCAAAAAGCCTCATGATGGGAGAAATGTTCATCTAGATGCAGCAGAATGCAAAGTGTATAACTGGGAAGATGAGAGAAAAATGATTCATGGCTTAAATCTTCGTTTTACTAATAAAACTCTGAAAAGTGTGGCATTGAAATGTATTTGGCTCCCCTGAGTCAATATTTCATGCAACTGATTCCTATTTGAAACAAACTTTATAAAGGTTTGTTTCATTTGTTTCAAACTTTTATAAAGTTTGAAACAAACCAAACAGAAATGATTGGTTCCTTTAAATCACGACTCTAAATTTGTTTCTTTTGTGACTTTAATATCTGTATTTTAAAAAAAATTCTTATGTGCAATGATTTATGCTCATGCTTTGTTTATTTCTCTCTTTCCTGTAACTTCCTACAAATCACTTTGAATTGCTTTGGATAAAAATCTTTTCTTTTTTCTTTTTTTTTTTTTTACCTTGACCTAATAGCAGATTCCAGATAAATCTGCTGATTTGATTGATAAAATAATATTTAAAACATTACTGTAATTTCTAGAGCCTAGAGGGCCACATAAAATCGTCTGGCGGACTGGATTTGGCCTGCAGGCCTTGAGTTTGACACATCTGTGGTAGAGAATCTGTGAAGGGAAGGAAAGATTAGGGTGATGAGAAAGAGGACTTCCAACCTCAAAGACTCTGAGCTCATCCCTGAACCCAAACGGTCACAGATTTCATTTTGGTATTTCTAACAATCAATAAAGACTTTTAACTGAGAAGGTGTGTAAATAATTATGGAATGTTTGTCCCCCCTATTGTAAATAAAGTCATGGAATCACACCTCTCCCACATGAAAGTGTCATTTTCAGTCAGAAAACAACTTTTTGGATGAAAGCTATCAGAGGTATAAATATATTTTTTTCAATAAACTGTATTTCCATTTAGCTGATTTAACTTATTTTCTTCCTATTTTTGATGATGACTAACATGTCTCTGCTTTATTTTATTTTAATGATTTCTTTTCTGACCCCTGTGCCTCGTTAGCACCCGCCCCTCCTGCTACGATCTCCGTCCTCCACAGGGCGCCTGACCCCTGACCTCCACCGTTCACCACCCGCCCTGTGCAGTCGCCGTCAGGCCGTCACTCGACCCTCAGAGACGCTGGACTCCTGCTGCGCCCCGCTGTCAGGCCAGCATCAGGTAGCAGGAAACACACACAGGCCAGATTTTGACTTTGAACGTAAAACCTGACCTTTTTATAGTGCAGACACTAAGTTCATACAGCAGGTCTTGTTGCCAAATTCTGGTTTATTTTTTTATTTATTTTTTGCTAAAATCTGATATTGGTTTTGGTCACACAATTAAACCCAACATGTGAACGGATTACGTAACCAAAGCGACCCTCTTGCGCAGAAGAAGAACTTTGACTTCACACGTATTTATGGAAGAAATAACTGGTGCAGTTTGTGGGCAGACGACCACACAAAAGAAAAAGAAAAATCGGATTTCAGGAAAAAATCGGAACTGAGCATCAAGACCTGATGTGTGGACGTAGCCTGAAAGTAACATGACCTCTGACCCCTTCACCCAGTCATGTACGCCACCCGTCTCTATAAAGAAGAGTAAGAAAATCTAAACATAAGAGGAAAAAATAAAACTGAGAGGCTGAAAGGCTTTCGAAGCAGGAGCACGGAAGTCAGTTCAAATAAAACAATAAAAAGCAACAATAAAACTCAGATTGTGAGGGTTCAGGGAGGATTTACTGTACACCGCCTCAGAGTCATGCACCCTGCTTCACCTGAAAGCTCCTCTTCAAGGGCCCCTGGAGCAACGGATTCTTGTTACCAGCAGGAGCTGAGCCTTTAGGTGCAGGTTTGGGGCCTTGACTTTAGATATTCAGCAGAACAGGGCCTTGCTTCCACAGATGCAGTTAAATGTCAACAGAGGCTTTTATGTGCTGACATGTTCTCCGAATCTGCCGATTACATGTGCGACTATTTCTAATGAAGGACATGTGATTTTATCTTCTTTTAAGCCTCCGTATGTTGAGTTTACGTAATAATTCTTACATAAGTGTCTGTGAGTCTTTGCAGAGCATTTTGTGCTGTGAGCTCTTAAAGGGGTGGAGGGGCTCTTTGTGTATCAAGTGTCAGCAGAGGACAAGTTTTCCTCCTTAGCGTACAGGAGCAGTCTTAACATCTGATAAGTGCTGCCTGCACTCTCACTCCGCCAGGGTTGAGGATTTACAGGAGATCCAGGCGGTGCAAGGCGGGATCAGACCCGGAGATAAACAACAGTTTGGGAAAACGGGACGCTGTCACAAAGGAAACGTTTAAGGAAGACACTCTTGAATGGATTTATTCAGACATCTGAGCCGCCTCTGCACGCCGAGGCAAACTGCGCCGTGATGGACGGCAGGCCGAGGTGATGTTATGACCTCACAGGGCTGGCGCAGGGGTTCGACATCCAGGAGAACAGTAGGCCCTTGTGCTCACTGCGTTCTAGCTCGGGGTAACTTTACACCGCTCAGCTGTTCCTCGGGGTCCCACGTCACGTCGCCGAGCCGAAGACGGGACCCTCGCGAGGCGTCGCTGGTCTCACACACACACACACACACACACACACACACACACACACACACACACACACACACACACACACACACACACACACACACACACACACACACACACACACACACAGACTTCACCCTGTGCTCAAGAGAAGACAGAGAGCACAGCACAGGCATTCAGTACAGTTACAATGACCTCAATGTGTTTGGCTGCTGCATGAAATTGTGCACATTAGTTTTTATGAAAGCAGCATATGAGCGACATTGTGCTCTGCTTTTCGCTACAGTGTTCAGTCTTTTTCCAGCTCACATTTACACAAACTGATCATTTGAGCATATATGCAAAAAAATGCTTTGCGTGGTTCAAAACTAAAACTGATGAATTGGTTATTGAAACAATTTTCAATTAATTTAGTAATCGATTAATAGTTAGCTGGAGTATACAGACTAAAAAAAGGCTATTTGCTGAGAAAAACAACATATTCAGAGCAGTAAATACACCAAATCTGGTGTATTTACACCAGTTTATTATTTATAAATAATACACCAGTTTATTATTTATCTAATATAAACATTAGATATATGTATATCTAATGCTTAGATATACATTATGCGTGTATATCTAAACACGCATAATGATGTGTTTAGATATATCCCGTTTATCTTCTTACTTGAGCTACTTTTTTGTTTGCATCTTTTAATGTATTTTTAATGTTGTATATAAAAGCTTAAGATGTTGAATGAAAAATCGGTAAAATGTGCCAATTTTTTCATCCGATTAATCGGTCAGAATAATCAATAGGATTACCAATTACTAAAATAATTGTCAGTTGTAAGCCAAGTGACAAAACCATCTCCATCATGAAACGTGGTAGTGGCAGCATGATGCTGTGGGCTGCTTTTCTCCAGCAGAGACAGAGAAGCCAGTCAGAGTTGATAGGAAGATGAATGAAGCTCCGATGGAATGACTTTAAATAACGATGTGTTAAAATGGCCCAGTCAAAGCCCAAACCTGAATCAAGCTAAGAAACTACGGTAAGACGTCAAAACGTGACAAACACTAAAATTACATGTGAACACAAATATTGAAAAAATGAACTTGAATTATACAGTAAATAGAGCAGAAACCAAAAGAAATCTTTGCATACGTGTTGGGATTATTTTAGTCTGTTCTTTAATCTGAGGCACTGATTTACTGAATAGAAATTAAAATGGTTATTTTTATGCAAACTAATCCAGAAAGTAAGTTTGAAAGTTGACTTTTTTTTCACTCTATTGTGAACAAATAACAATGAAAAAAAGATCCTCAACATAACATGTAATATCAGATTACATAAAGAAAAACAATATAATGATATGAAATAACCACAAACTTTGGTACTACTACTAAAAGTTATTGAAATCTACAAAATAAACAAAATAAAAAGATACCTAAATACTTAAAATAAAATCTGTACTTTGTAGTCTATGCAAACAGTATTATTATTATGATGATTATTATTTTTTTCTTAAAAAATGTAAGTACATTCAAGGTCTGTTGTAACAACTAAAATAAAAACAAAAGTAAATGATATCGCAAATAAGTCTGCTTATGAGATGGCCATCAATTTCTTAAGAAGTGTTGTTGTTTTTACAAGTTTCCTGATTATTTAAATTAAGTTTCCCAACTGAGGCAACATACGTTTTAAAGTCAGTTTCTTTAAAATTATTACATGAGAATTTTGTTTTACTCCATGTCATCTTGTGGACATAATGTTTTGCTATGATCGTGATTAGATTGACTATACATATTCCATTTGAATAAAAGGTTGAATTGTTAACGATGAGCAACATTTACAATTTTGATGAACCATGTATACACTATTCACAAGTATATAAATTGTATATTTTTCTTCTTTCTTTCTCATATGTTATTTATTTTTGCACCATTATATTAGAGCTATATTCTAGTCTATGAACTTGTTTACTGGCGATAAGGTGATTCTGATGTTGTGAGCAGTAAAATGGGTGCTATTGCGGTAACCCAACAACAGGGGGAGACACCCGCCCTAAAGTTGTCTCGGAATAAACGAGCACCAGTTTAGGAGGTGAATGAAAACTTTATTATCGTACACGTTCTCACACACAGATGTATTTCATCACAAGTCATTGAGAGCTAAAATTACAGACATAAATAACAACGCCGATGCCTCTGTTTAGCTCAATTAGTTTGAGACAACTGGCGGGAAAGGAAGGAGGAAACGGAAATACAAGAAGCAGAGTATCAAACAAACCACATCAATGTGCATTTACACTTGTCAGAGCTCAAAGCGACGTCGCTGTGAACGAGCCTCACGGCGGTGCGGTGCGCTTCTTCTCAGTATGGTGGAGGATGTGGTGAACTTACTCGCAGGCCTCGGTGCTGAGCCGTACCGTAACTCTCTCTGAGGATGCAACACTTTGTGTGTTTTGCGTGTGTGCGTGTGTGTGTGTGTTCGTGTGTGTGTGTGCATGAAAGGGCATTCAGGACGGGCTTCTTGCTGTGCACTGTGTGCACAGTGCAGAGGCTGCGGTTAAATGTGGAGCAGAGAGCCAGCCTCTGCGCTGGTTTCCGCGAAAGCAAGCGCTTCATAATTTGGAGGAAGCGGAGGGGAGAGGGATGTGGCCCAGGTGACGGAGCTCAGCGGCTCCTGTGGTGTCTTTCCTGTGTGTGTGTGTGAGTGTGTGTGTGTGTGTGTAGATGTTAGAGCACCTGGAAGGCTGGTATGTTCTCACACAGTGACCCTCTGCAAGGGCGCAGGAGTCAGCAGGACATGCAGGCCCTGAACGCAGGCCTGATTTCCTAACCCTTTAACAATCCCAAGATTATAATAATAAAAACATGAGGTATAATTTTCATGCACTTCAATCGACATTTCAACTTTTTAGCTCTTTACCACATAAATCATCACACGTCTGGGCCTGAAATAGAAGCCTGAACACTATATTTTATATGTGCAAAAAGAAAGAAAAGTCAGCTAAAAAGTACTCGAGGGCCAACAAATATAATTTTAAAAGAAGTAAAATCATCAAAAATGTTGGCTTTTTTCCCTACCTACTCAACCGTATTTTAGTTTAGTATTTCATGTTCTGCAGTCTTTCTATGTGGAATCCAAAAGTTCCCAAAAAGGATGGAAATATTCACATCTTTGACACTGACAGTTGTGCCAAAACTATTTTTCTTGTGGACCAAAATCATCAGCTCAAAGCTACTTACTGGACAAAAAAAAGATAATTTCTAAAAAGTAAGATCACCAAAAATGTTTTTTTTAATCTACTCAGCAAAAAACAAAGTATTAACTATGTTAATTAAAGTTATCTAATTTTTTTTTCTTTTGTAGGAACGGGATTGTAAATCCAAAACTACAAATTGTTATTTTTTCCTTTTAAACAAAAAGGAATCCAGTTGACTTGTTATTCTGAGCTTGATTGAAGAAAACATATATTTTTTGTTGTTGTTGTGTATTCTCAGCAATAAAAACAGGATCAAGGTCAGTCTTCATGTTAAAATACTTCTTATATTTAGCCAAGTTTTAGTACAGCAATCAGATTTGAGTGCACCAAGGTGTACTTTAGAGTAAAAGTCAAAGAGTAGCTAGATTCTTTTTTACAATCATAATACAATAAATCCAGAAACCTCAGAAAAGAGGATCACATTGTGTTGCATCTAACATTTTTAAAGTTTGAACTTAAAAGTCACAGCTTTGTCCTATTTTATTTAATTTTTGATGTTGGGAGGTCCACACAAAGTCAGATGATGTCAGTTGATGGGGTCATCAGGAGATGATACTGTGAGTTTATTGTCTCTGCTGCCTGGATATTTAGGAATTAGCATATCATGACAGTCATCAGACAGTCACAGCAAGTCTTCAGTCAGAGGCCTCCTCAGATTCACTGACTGCTGCTGGAAATCCTCTCAGCATCACCATCATCCACATTGAATGAAATCAGTTAAAAAGTGATATATATATATATATATATATACATCATGATTATGGCATATGAAACCCCAAAAATTCAGTTTCTTATGGAATGAGAGTAACATGAAGGAGCTATTTTTTGTGAAGTTCTGATCCCATCATGGCGTCTGCACTAACAGACGTTGACACCTGTGGCTGAAAACTGGCTGTTCACACAGGACTGTATCCAAACATAGTAATGGAAAGTTGAGTGGAAGGAAAAAGTGGGTTAGGAAAAAGTACACAAGCAAAAATGATAACCGCAGTCTTGAGAGACTTGTGAAAAAAGAGTCAATTCAGGAGTGTGGGGGAGTTTCAGAAGCCGTGGACTGCAGCTAGAGTCAGTACACACACACACACACACACACACACACACACACACACACACACACACACACACACACACACACACACACACACACACACACACACACACGTATCTAAAACAAAGTCCTTTTTTCAAATGAGCGTAAACTTTACTTTTCATTCAAATGAGGCTCCCAAAGTCTGGAGGACGAGAGGAACGGCTCAGGATTTAGTTTCTTAAGGACATGACTTTTAGTTGCAATTTATGTACACTACCTTTTATGATTTCATCTTCTTTAATCCTCCACTTAGTGATTTTCTTTTCACACAAAGTTGCTTGCTTGTAGCTGAGAAAACAAGAGGCAATAATAAATCAAAAACATAAAGTCTAAGCCTTGGATTTTATGATCTTGATCTCCTCAAACTCTTAAGGAGATAGTTTACTCTAAACCACTTTAAATTCTGCAAAGTCTGGCTGAATTGGAGTAAATTATTATGGATTACTGAAGACTTTTGTACAGACCTGCACCCAGATTTAAACGAATTTTCCTTCATTTTTTGAAAATAATGATTACTGTGAAATGTGTTAATGTGTTGGAAAGAAGTAGCCAGAAAGTAAACTCATTTTCTCCTTCAGGACTCAAACTGAATCTGTTCGACTGTAGTTTTATTGTTCACTTTTCCCCCACATCAACATCCCAGCGACTCTTGGCTCGCTCCGTCTCAGGCGGCTCTTCCTCCTCCTTCATATGTAACAGGGTTTTATTTCAACAATATTATAGATGTGAAGTTTTTGTAAATATTTTTAATTGTTATCAAGATTAATGTGGATGTTAGCTAATATGTTTCATTTTTACAAGCTAACTGCTGCTTGTCAACTGTCGGATGCTATTTGCTCTGTAGTTTGTTTGGGGTTATTTGTTGTATTTCATTGAATGTATAGGGGCAGAAACTGCTGGACTGATGTTAACCACCAACATGATTTCCTGTTTTGTTAGAATAAATACAGTGAACCTGAGTGTGTCTGTCGGTAAATCACCTGAGACGAACAAAGAAAGGCAGCGGCTACAGACGTCACGTTACAAGGTAACCTTTTCTGAGCATTATGTGGGTGAAAGGACAAAGTGCTTTTCTTCTCAGAGGTAAATATATTAGTGAGGATCACTATCACTCATTCATAAATGACATGGTGAAACAAGAAAAGGTGGACTTCTGCTCTGTAATTATTAGAATAAATGTTTCACAGCAGCATGAATGAGATTATTTAGTGAAATTTACAGTCTTGTGGAATTGTTACATTCAAAACCCTCAGCATCCAACAGGAAAGTTGGAAAATAAACGGTTGCGAAAGGATTCCTCAAACTTTTTCTAATAGGTGATGAACTCTTTGAAGAATGTGATGAAATGATCTTTAAAAGTTGTCAGAGATTTTTACGAGGAATGTTGAAAAAATGCCTCGGAAGCAGACATATTTTTGCTAAGCCTTTACGCACTCTTGAGTATTTACTGAAGTTTAAAAATGGGGAAAAAAAAGTTTATTAAAATGTTAAGAAATGTCTTAAAGGAATTTAATAAAATATTTTAAAGACTAAATCAATGTTTGAGTGTCACATTTTGTGATTTATTATTAAGCAAGACAGTTCATAAGAATCAAGTTGTTTCTTCATAAATTTTTTAAGAACCATTTGTGGCTCCGGAGCTGCAGGTTGCAGACTCCCTATATCAGGGGTGTCAAACTCCAGTCCTGAAGGGCCGCTGTCCTGCAGTTTTTAGATGTGCCACAGGTACAAAACACCTGAATCAAATTGCTTAATTACCTCCTTCTTGTGTTCTCCAGAGCCTTGCTAATGACCTAATTATTCTATTCAGGTGTGGTGCAGCAGAGGCACATCTAAAAGTTGCAGGACACCGGCCCTCGAGGACTGGAGTTTGACACCCCTGCCCTATATAGATGATGGACGATTCGGAGGTTTTAAAGCTGCCATTCTTTTATATTTTAACAGCAAAGAACCAGAAAAAAAGCCTCAACATTTTGTTGATCAGCCTTTCTGAAAATGACTTTGTGTCAAAAATGTTGTATGGTTTGATTAATACTTCTTAAGTACACTTTCAGACTCTTTGTAGTGTTTGAAACATACAGATGATAAACTCCAAACAGAGTACAAAAAATAAACTAAAGCTGAGATATATTAGTCTGGAAAAGTTATTATGAAGCCCTAAGCATGAAAACGAGGACATCTGTCCAGTTGTGGTCATAAACGTCCTCCATCAGCCTGCAGCAGGTGCTGCAGCCAGACCTGCACAGATCTTCACAGCATGAAGTCAGTCCAGGTTGACAAACAGAATAATCCAGGAGGACTGCTGCTGCTCCGGCTCCAAACAGCTGGGAACAATTAAAAACCGGTGCAGCCATGAAGAAAAGTCCATTTCATCTTCAAAACAGCCGCAGTTGTTTAAATACAAAATACTGAAGCTTACTATGAATTCATAGATGGCTGTACGGTGTTGGGAAAAAAGATAGGAGCAGGTAGGAAGGAAGGACAACAGAGGAAGGAAAAGAAGAAAAAATAGAAAGGACAGATGGTTTAAGACGAACAGAAAGGAAACAAGGGCAAAAAGGAAGGAATCAAGAAAGGAAAGAGGAAGGAAAAAATGTTACAAGGAATGAAAAGGATACATGGAAGAGGGGAAGGAAATGATGTAAACTAGGAAGAAAGGAAGGACAGAAGAACATGGCAAAAAGAAAAAAAAACAGAAGAAAAAGCTTGAAAAAGGACAAAAGGCAGAAAAGAAGGGGAGGAAGGGATGACAAATGAGAAAGAAAAGGAAGCGGTAGAAAAATAGGAAAGGAAGAAGAAAATGAATAACATGGATGGGAGAAAAACTGCACAAGAAAGAAAAGAAAAAATAAGGAAGAATGCAGCATTTGTGAAGTGTAACACTGAATAAAATGTAGAATTACAACAATTTCTTTTATTTTTCTGGAAAGTACTAAAACCAATCCTCAGACCTGGAACCCATCATTGAAGAAAAAAGGAACAAATTTCATCCTTCTGTCTTAAAAACGCTTTCCGTAAAGAAGCATTTTGTGAGTAATTTTAAATTTGCTTTAATCTTGAAACAACCAAATCCTTCATGCACGCACGTTGGCTCGATGTTGACGACAGAAAGTCTGAAGTTAATCTCTTTGTTTACAAATAAACACAATAAAACCCTGAATCCCCTGAATGAATATGGATGCATTAAGGAAGAGAAGCGGCATTCATATTGGGGTTTTAACTGGTTTTAATTAACCCTGATTACATCTTAATTACAAGTTTTGAAAAAAAAAACAAAAGAAAAAAAAAAACAATGAAAGAAGCGCAGAAATTCAATGTTACATCATAGTATTAACTCTCCGGTCTCCGTGTGAGGTGTTACGCAACAGCTCTGGGGAGAGAAGAGGAGAGAAAACAGACTGAAAGAGGGAGATCTTTACACTGTAAAACACAACTTTCTTCTTTTAAAATCATACCCCCCCTCCCCTACCCCCCCCCCCCCAAAAAAAACAACACAAGGAAAATATACAAGAGTGAGCGATAAAAGTAACATAAAATTAAAATGACAATAAAAGACAAAAGAAAAGGATAAAAACTCCCTCTGTGCCCTGAAATAAAATCCTCGCCCGCTTTGCTTCCTGCTCCATCCCAGGTGGTAGATCTCTGTCAGCACTGAAGTTATTGTCACATATTTCACTTATATCACATTTAAAAAAACAAAAAAAACAAACTAAAAGCTGGAAAGGATTCAATACAGGGAATGAAGTTCAGGGGGCCAAATCATTAATACCCTCCATAGTGATGCTCACGACGCAAAAAGCAACAAGTAGCCGAGCAGCGGAATAAAAATAATGCCAGGTGGAGAGGTAACTTACTCAATAAAAACAATAAGAATCCATATTCATACTGACATCATAAAAATAAACCAAGAAGTCTGTACTCTTTTTTTTTTTTTTTTTTAAATGGAGAAATGTAAAATTTGTGCCGTTTGACAGTTGAGGCCTGTAACAGGATGAGAGAGTAACTGGTGACCTTTTCACTGCCGAGTCCGTCGGCAGGAAGTCCGACACGGCGAGGAAACGTTCGGCAGCGAGACGACAGAGAGCACAAAGCAGCTCAGACGGGCGTCATGTCTGTCGCTGAGATGTGGTGAAGTAAGGCAGCTGTCAGTTCAAATACAGACGTACGACCTGGTGGGGGTGTGTGTGTGTGTGTGCTTCAATCCAGACCACCAGAGGTCTTAATGAGAGAAATTTAATCAGTTCAGCCACAGACAGACTGCAGATCATCTACTGTTCCTTGAAGGACAAACACAAACGGGTTAAAAATCTGAAAAGTGCGGTGTGCATTTATTTTAGAAGTTGCTTGTAATTAAACTGGTGATTAACACCTATCTGTGTGTCATTTAATTTTAGTATAAATCTAGATGTTCTTTGAAGGCTTTGGACATCTGTTAGAGCACAATAGTGAACAAAGCGCATGAAGGCTTCAGTTCTGATAAATAAAATGGGTTTAGAGCCACAAATACCATGATCTTATAGCTTTTGATAAATATCTACCTTTTAAATATCCAACTTTTGACAGGATGTTGATATTTGCACATACTGCCAACCTAATAAGAAAAGTAGATCATATAAAAGTGGTTGGTACTTCTAGTATCATTGCTATGGAAATGAAATGTAGAAACTGAAAATAGCTACAACATACATTTATTATGTCTTTAAAACTTCAGTTATTTCTTCATGATTTTTAGTCAAGGTTTTTGACTAAAGAGCCAGTTGTGGCTCTGGAGCCGCAGGTTGCAGACCATGGACTGGCTAGTGTTGAAAGAAATGTGCCATCTGCAGTTTTCCACACCATCACTATGGTGGAAGTATCATGATCTGGAAATGCTTCTCTTCAGCATGGAGGCTGCAACAGACTTGAGAATAGACCAGGTGTGTCCAAACTTTTTAGTCTATCTGCAGCAATAAAAACATGATTTAGGTCGCTCTTAATTCAAAAATAAAGTATTTAGCCAAGTTTTAAAAATATAATTAAAGACAGATTTGGGTCAATGGATAGATGTGTTCTAACTGGGGGAGGTCCAAAGCGTCGCTCAGGGGCCATTTGTGGCTCTTGAAATTATTTTTGATCGAGTCAAAATGAAAATATATCACAGGACTTGAAAATTCATGTTCACAGAGATTCTCAGTCCGATCCGACTGAGCTTGAGCTTGTTTGCAAACAAAAACAAGCTAAAAGATGTAGATGTACAAAGCCGGTGAAGGCATGACGACTAAAGAGAGGCCAACCACACTTTTCAGATTTAAAAAAGTAAAAATGAAATCAATGCATCTTTTCCTTTGCAATAACTTGGGTTGGTTTATCTTATAAAATACAACAAAGGTTGTTGATTCACTGACAAAAAGATTCAAAAAGTTTTTCAAGGAACAGAGGTAACCAACCAGGTGACGTCAGGATGTTAGAGCCTGTCAAAAACACTTGTGTCTGTGTGTGTGTCTGTGTGTGTAAAAGTGCATAGATTTTAGGGGTAGGGGCATCTCGGTATAATAATTAACCCTTTTCTCTCAACTGTGCTGAACTTTGAAGCATTAACACTAACTGGAGTAGGAGAACAGCGCAGGATTAGCGCCTCGCTGACACGCAGAAGAAGCCTGGAGAGGTGGCCTGCAGCCAGGACAGCTCTGACCAGGGAGAACCCCGCTGAGCAGAGCGAGACTGCAGACAGGGAAAAAAAAAAAAAAAAAAAAAAAAACAGAGCGTTGCACGCTGAAAGGGCAGGCTACTGCAAAACCAAGTGAACAGCAGAGCCAAGCAAACCGTCTGAATCATTAGCAGTCTGCTGGTTTTCTCTTCCTTCCTCTGGTGGACCAGCCTGAGCTCTTTGTTTACATATGCAACAAATATACAAGAAATCCCCCACCGCTCCTTGTTCTGCTGTCCCCATAACAATACCATCTGAAAATGATCCACTCACCATAAAAAAAATAAATCCATCATTAAAATGCTGTGCTTCTCTTAAACTCTTCCGTAATCATCTCCATCTGAACATATATAAAGATATATTCTGCGTGTGGCTTTAGAGCTCAGTTTGAACTATTTTACAAGCTTTAAAAAGAAGGCGATCAGCGGCAGTGTGTGTTTGGAGGGAGCTGTGACGGCAGTGCTGTGCATGTGTGTGTCTGTGTGTCGTTGCTGGTTTAGTTTAACACTACGATTGTTAGACGAGCTCGAGCTGCAGCTGAAACTACTTCAGGTGGAGAAGCAGAGATTGGTACGCTCTTCCTTCGTGTTTTTAACGCTCCCCCACATCAACCTGGGGCTCATATTGTTTCTGCGAGAAGAGAGTCGTGGCGTTTCCACACGTGGTCCACGAGAGAACGCTGCAAAAACACAACATCTCACCAAGTAGTTTTGTTCCAAGTACTAATGCAAATACCTTAGTACATTTGGAATGAGACAAAACTAACTGAGAAGAAACGTTTGAGCAAGATATAGCAGCCTGTTTTAAGTAAATTATTAATATTGATGAAAAAGTACTAGTTCTACAGATTAAAGTGAAATAATCTACTACTGTTTCATCAATAGTAATGAATTCTTTACTCAAAACCAGTTCCTATATCTTGTTGAAAAGTTACTCTTCAGTTAGTTTTGTCTTATTTCAAGTGTCTTAAGATATTTTCATCAGGAAATAGAGCAAAAAAACAAAACAACCTGGTTATATTTTGTGTTTTTGAAGTGAAACGAGACAGAACAGGAGGAAATCAGAGGGGTGGTGGTGTCAAAGTCAAATGTTGAGGGAAAAGTTGACGTCTCTGCTTGGTTTGGGCTCGATAAAAGTCCCTTGAGTCCCGTTCGATGTGTCTGTGTGGATCCAATAAAGATACAGCAAAAGGCTTCCCTGAGTGGAGAGGGCCAGACAAACACCCAACAGCCCCACTCGCCACACTTTCCTTCCCGTCCCACGTGATCTTTCCTCACAGCCGCCCTCCTCTGTCCCACCCAGCATGTCTCTCTCCAGGGCTCTCGGGGTTTGATGCAGGCACTTAGAAGTCCCGTTGGCCTGCAGGGCGAGCTGAAGGGCTGTGAGGGGTCGTTTCTCCTGAGGAAAGAGTTGTGTGGCTGCTGATGATGAGAAGATGAGAGCTTCACTGGCCTGGTGCAAAAACACCAAAATCTTACCAAGTATTTTTAGTCTAGTTTCTAATGCAAATATCTCAGTACACTTGAAATGAGACAAAACTAACTTACAAGATAACAGCAAGATGGAGGAGCTTGTTTTAAGTCAATAATTTGTTAATGTTGATGAAAAAGTGCCAGTTATAAGTGAAAAAAGTAGTACAATTTGATTATTCATCAACAACTAGGACTTTTTCATAAATATTAAATTGTCTGTTTTTCATTTACTAAGGCAACAATGTGGAAAGTCTAAATATTCTTAGTGTGTAAGACTTTATAGATTTACTAACATTTTTTGTTAACTGTCGAGCAGGTAAAATTAAGAGAAATCACATTAAACAAATTGTTGCCCCTTTTTTTGTTTTGAGTTTTTAAATATATAGATTTCATAAAATTTTTGCATTGTCGAGCAGGTAGAATGTTAAAAACAAAGTAAAATCGCAATACATTCCTTTTTGCATTTTTAATTTCAGCAACTCTGTGTCCTGCCAGTAGTTTAAATTTGGCAGTTTCCGCAAACATTTTGGGCACCACTGGTTTAGATTAAAAAATATTCACATATTAAAATGGTCTAGTCAAAGTCTAGACCTAAGTGCAACTGAAAATATGTGGCAGGACTTGAAAATTTGACTCTAAACAAGCTCCTACATCGTGCTGTACAGTTACTTGTATATACATTTTGTCTAATTTCAACGGTACTAAGACATTTGCAATAGGAACTAGATAAAATGCTGCTTGCTGTGTTTTTGCAGTGTGGGAGCTGGTTCTTCCAGGATTGATGGCGACTCTGACTCAACAGGAGTCTGGCTGTGTCAGTTTTATGAGCGTGTGTGTCAGGCTCTGCTCTCGGGTCGTCTAGTTTGTCAGTGTGGGAGTGGGATTACATTTACAAACTCCTGTACTGCTGCAGCAGTAGTGTTGGGGCTCCTCAGCAGTCTTTGTTCTCCAGGGACAGCTGGGCCGTGGCGCGGTGCAGCTCGGCGCTGACCCTCCGATGTGAAGCCAGAGGCGCCGATAAAGACCCCTCGTAAGCTAGCGGAGGGGGACTGTCTCCGTCTTCCCCGTCCTCCTCCATCTCCACACATCCGTTAGTTTGCCTCCCTTTATTCCTCCCCTCCTCCGGTCGGACCTTCTTGTCGTCCGACTCTTCCTGCGACGCCTCCATGCGCTGGTCCTCACTCCAGCGCCTCTTGAACCGCAGCTTCAGAGGGATGCACTTCCCCTGCGCGGCTCCGGTCGAGGCCGTCTGGGACTGGGCGGCGTGGCTCTCACCCGGCTCCACCGGTTCACTCTTGAGGGCGGTCAGGCCGCGGTGGGCGTGCTGTGAGGTGAAGAACGGCATCAGACCCGGAGGAGGAGGAGCGGGGGCTTTGAAGACGTCCTCGTCCAGGTCTTCATCCTGCGACGGATGATGGGTGGCCGCCGTGCCGTTGGACAGGTGATGGTTGTGGTGATGGTTGGAAACTCTGGAGTGTCGAGCGGAGAAGAGCTCAAACTCATTATCCCTTTCGTCTGGGTCTTCATCGCTGATGTCCGTCACCTCCACCTCTTCCTCTGACTCTATGTCAGAGATGGGCTCCACCTGAGGAACGATAAATCACGGCATAAATTAAGACAGAAACAGAATTATTATCCATCAGTTTTATTTATTGTGCAACTAACCTCACTTTCTTCTTAGTCTACACCTTGAAAGTATTCATATCTCTTGACATTTTGACCCATAACTAAGGTTATCACCTGTATGAATCCTGAATAACAGTACTTTCTATTGGTCCATCTCATGCTTGTAAAATCCAATGAAACACAATGAAGTTCATGGTTGAAATGTGAGGAACTGTGTGAAAACTTTTGCCAGCTACACTAAATTGACCAAAGAATTAAACTCTGATTAAAGAGAAGGTTTACACACCTTTATCTTTGGGAGTCCAGCACTGTTCAAGGACTGCGTTGAGGAGGAGGCAGAAATGACTCCTGACCCGCTTGCTGAGCTCAGATCGCTGCCAAAGGACAGCGAGGACCCCAGTCCAGAGGTGGAGGACATGGACCCGGACCCGGAGCCAGAGGACAGGGAGCTCTGCCTCGGTTTACCCTGGCTCTGTCCGTCCCTCTGCTTCCTCCCCAGAGGTGGCGGCTGCAGCTTGAATTTGAAGGGAGACATGTGAGGTGGCTCCTCCCCCAGGTGGAGAGGGTGGTGCATGGGGTGAGAATGGGGGTGTGAGTGGGCTGAGTGAGGAGGCTGTGGGTGGTGGTGGGCGGAGTGAGCCAGAGACGGGTGATGGTGTCGGTCTCCGGCCCTCTCCCCTCCTCCGCCTCGCTCTGCCCTCTCAGCGGCCAGGCCAGACTTGTCGGCGGCGGGCCGGTGGGGCTGAGGGATCACGATGTTGGGGTACTGGAGGAACGCCCGGGGGCTGAGGCCGTAGTTGTAAACGGACTGGGTGTGGGCCTGCAGGTAGCGCTTCATGTCCTCTGGGTTGAAGGAGAAGTGGGAGCCCAGCATGGGAGACAGCGTGGGGGACGGGGTGTAGGGCAGGTGGGACGTTGGGGTCATGGACAGCGCTGGAGACAGAGGAGGGGCCAAGAGGCCCGCCCCTGGGGGTCCAGGCAGTGGGGACACTGGGAAGGGAGACAGCGGCTCCTGGTGGATCCGGTGCCCCGCGGGGCCTCGCGGCCCGGGGTGGCCTGCAGGGTTACCCGGCCCTCCGTACATACGGAAGAGAGCCTCATGAGACAGACGCGGATGGATGATGCTCCGGTAACTCCCGCCGCCGGCGGGGCCCCCTCCTCCTCCGCTCACACTCCTCTCACCCCTCTCCTCTCCTGCACCACCGTTCCCCTCCTCGATCTCTGAGTTGACCGAAGTGCCGTCGCTGCAGTCGCTGACGGAGCCGCGGGCCATCCGTCGCGCCACGGTGCTGAACATGCCCCCGGGGCTGCGCAGATCCTCGTTGGGGGAGAGGACCTCAGAAGGCGTGGAAGGAGGGAAACGAAAATGGGTTCCTGCGCCGGTGGGGACAGGCGGCGCACTCTGAGGTACACTGCTTCCTGGGAACACCAATGAAAAAAAAGACATTAAACTAAATGTCCTGAAACAATCCCATATAACAGAAGCTGCACTTCCATCGACCAAATATCTGGGACTTAACAAAATGTAATGTTTGTTACTGGTCTCTCATGTGGTGACTGTATGGTGTTTTAATTACTTTATTTTTGTGTTTTTATGATGCAAAGCAGTTTGATCTGCCTTGTAGCTGGAATGTGCTATGTTAATGTTTGCATTTTTTTCTGCTCTTTGTTTTAGGAGATGCTTCTTGTTTCTATCTGCCTTAGGATAACGGATGAAAACTAGCTGTTGTGCTAACTTGGGCATATTTACATTGAAGCTTACTGCTGACATGTTGATTAATATGCCTAGTCCTAATATAATTACATAAATACAATGAAATATTTGATCATGCAGGCTTACCACTAGGGCTGTATAAATAAATCGATTCATCGATATATATCCGATATTTTCTGCCCTCGGAAAGTATCGATTTTTCATCCGAGAGTATCGATCCTTTAAACCATAGGGGTCCATAGCCTTATAGCTCTTTTTAACGTCTAGTTTGTTACGCCGTAGAAAACACTTTCTCACTTTTAACTTGAGCTTAAAGTGCACATTATAAACTACACACCAGTTTTTAAATTGTGTCAATAGGCCAAGTATAACCGGAGTTATGCTAAAATTAGTAAACCATATTTTTCCGAATGTCAGAGAAATGTCAAAAGCGCCGCCATTTCCCGGCTTTTCCGATTATGTGAGAGGGAATGAGCTTCCAAACGTACAAAACAAAACATTAGATTCCTGTGTTTTTGGAAATGTAAAATCTTCAATAAATAACGATGGGCTGTATTTTGTTGCTGAGAAACAAAGCAAAGTTGCGCAAGTAACCGTGACAGAGAAGTGGAACAGAGAAGCGGAACGGAGCAGCTGCAAAAGCAGTGAGATCGCGAAATTTATGCAAATTTCGACTGGTAGCAATCACTTTGTAATTAGTTTTTAGCTTAGCGGTTTCTGTTCTGTATATAAAGGATTACCTGAAGAATGAACATGGGATGTAACATCCGAAGCGGGCGCGCAAAAGCAGCGGCGCTGTGTTTTCAGCAGGAAGACGAAGAGGAAAAACACCAGCCGGAATCCGCGGTGCAGTGAGGATTTCCATGGTAACAATGGCTGATCCATCATTCTTATTAGCAACAGACAAAGAGTATCAGAGACTGAGAGATCGATGAGATCCTGGCAGTCTGAGAGGCAGCTACTCAGAGATCCAAGCAGGGGAATAGCGGGGAGTAGTGGCTCCACCACGGGGTGAGGTGGAGCCACTACTTTAGCAGTTAGTAGTAAACAGCTTACAGCCACGGCTAACTCCGGGAGCCAAGGTAGAAAAGCCTTTTCCCCCATAGTCCAAAAGACTGCATTTGTGGCTGCATTTTTACTCCAAAATCAGGGGCGGATCTAGAAAAATATTTATGGGGTGGCAGGGACTTTTTCAGGGGTGGCAGTATATATATATATATTATATATATATATATATATACACACACACACACACACACACACACACATCTCCTTGGGCTGTCACCTTATCGTGGTGGAGGGGGTTGAGTGTCCCAATGATCCTAGGAGCTATGCTGTCTGGGGCTTTATGCCCCTGGTAGGGTCACCCAAGGCAGACAGGTCCTAGGTGAGGAACCAGACAAAGCACAGCCTGAAGACCCCTTATGATGGAGAATAACTTTGGACCTGGTTTTCCCTCGCCCGGACGTGGGTCACCGGGGCCCCACTCTGGAGCCAGGCCTGGAGGTGGGGCACGATGGCGAGCGCCTGGTGGCCGGGCTTTTACCCACGGAGCACGGCCGGGCTCAGCCCGAAGAGGAGACGTGGGTCCCCCTTTCGATGGGCTCACCACATGTCCGAGGGGCCAAAGGGGTCGGGTGCATTGTGCTATGGGCGACAGCCGAGGGAGGGGACCCTGGCGGTCTGATCCTCGGCTGCAGAAGCTGGCTCTTGGGACGTGGAACGTCACCTCTCTGGTGGGGAAGGAACCGGAGCTAGTGTGCGAGGCTGAGAGGTTCCGGCTAGAAATAGTCGGCCTCACCTCGACACATGGCTCTGGTTCTGGAACCAGTCTCCTTGAGAGGGGCTGGACGTACTTCCACTCTGGAGTTGCCCACGGTGAGAGGCGCCAGGCTGGAGTGGGCATACTTGTTGCCCCCCATTTGGGCGCCTGTACGTTGGGGTTCACCCCGGTGAACGAGAAGGTAGCCTCCCTCCGCTTATGGGTGGGGGGACGGGTTCTGACTGTTTGTGCTTACGGGCCAAACGGCAGTTCAGATTGCCCACCCTTCTTGGAGTCCTTAGAGGGGGTACTAGAGAGTGCCCCTCCTGGGGACTCCCTTGTTCTACTGGGGGACTTCAACGCTCACGTGGGCAATGACAGTGAGACCTGGAGAGGAGTGGTTGGGAGGAACGGCCCCCCCGATCTGAACCCAAGTGGTGTTCTGTTGTTGGACTTCTGTGCTCGTCACGGATTGTCCATCACGAACACCATGTTCAGGCATAAGGGCGTCCATATGTGCACTTGGCACCAGGACGCCCTAGGCCGCAGTTCGATGATTGACTTTGTCATCGTCTCATCGGATTTGCGGCCGTATGTCTTGGACACTCGGGTGAAGAGAGGTGCGGAGCTGTCCACTGACCACTACCTGATGATGAGTTGGCTCCGGTGGTGGGGGAGGAAGCCGGTCAGACCTGGCAGGCCCAAACGTGTAGTGAGGGTCTGCTGGGAACGTCTGGCGGAGTCCCCTGTGAGACGGAGCTTCAACTCTCATCTCCGGCAGAACTTCCGAGCACGTCCCGGGGGAGGTGGGGGACATTGAGTCTGAGTGGACCATGTTCTGTACCTCCATTGCCGAGGTGGCCTATCGGAGCTGCGGCCGCAAGGTTGTTGGTGCCTGTCGCGGCGGCAACCCTAGAACCCATTGGTGGACACCTTCGGTGAGGGATGCTGTCAAGCTGAAGAAGGAGTCCTGTCGGGCCTTTTTGGCCTGTGGGACTCCAGAAGCAGCTGATGGGTACCGGCGGGCGAAACGGCATGTGGCTCGGGTTGTTGCTGAGGCAAAAACTCGGGCGTGGGAGGAGTTTGGAGAGGCCATGGAGACAGACTTCCATACGGCTTCGAGGCGATTCTGGTCCACCATCCGGCGTCTCAGGAGGGGGAAGCAGTGCAGCACCAACACTGTTTATAGTGGGGATGGTGTGCTGCTGACCTCAACTCGGGACGTTGTGGGCCGGTGGGCGGAATACTTCGAAGACCTCCTCAATCCCACCAACATGCCTTCTGTTGAGGAAGCTGAGCCTGGGGACTCTGGTTTGAGCTCTCCAATCTCTGGGGACGAGGTCGCCGAGGTGGTCAAAAAGCTCCTCGGTGGCAGGGCTCCGGAGTTCCTTAAGGCTCTGGATGTTGCAGGGTTGAGTTGGCTCACGCGACTCTGCAATATCGCATGGACATAGGGGGCAGTTCCCCTGGATTGGCAGACTGGACCAGCTCTACACCCTCAGCAGGGTCCTGGAGGGTGCATGGGAGTTCGCCCAATCAGTCTACATGCGTTTTGTGGACTTGGAGAAGGCGTTCGACCGTGTCCCTCGGGAGGCCTTGTGGGGGGTACTCCGGGAGTATGGGGTACCGGGCCCTTTGATACGGGCTGTCAGGTCCCTGTATGACCGGTGTCAGAGTCTGGTCCGCATTGCCGGCAGTAAGTCGGGCTCGTTTCCGGTGAGAGTTGGACTCCGCCAAGGCTGCCCTTTGTCACCGATTCTGTTCATTACTTTTATGGACAGAATTTCTAGGCGCAGCCGAGGTGTTGAGGGGATCCGTTTTGGTGGCCTTAGGATCGCATCTCTGCTTTTTGCGGATGATGTGGTCCTGTTGGCTTCATCGGAACGTGATCTGCAGCTCTCCCTGGAGCGGTTCGCGGCCGAGTGTGAAGCGGCCGGGATGAGGCTCAGTGCCTCCAAATCCGAGGCCATGGTCTTAAGCCGGAAAAGGGCAGAGTGCCTTCTCCGGGTCAGGGGGGTCGTCCTGCCTCAAGTGGAGGAGTTTAAGTATCTGGGGATCTTGTTCACGAATGAGGGAAGAAGGGAGCGGGAAGTCGACAGGCGGATTGGGGCAGCGTCTGCCGTGAAGCGGGCGCTATACCGGTCCGTCGTGGTGAAGAGAGAGCTGAGTCAAAATGCGAGGTTCTCGATTTACCGGTCGATCTACGTTCCCCCCCTCATCTATGGTCATGAGCTTTGGGTCATGACCAAAAGAACGAGATCACAGATACAAGTGGCTGAAATGGGTTTCCTCCGCAGGGTGGCTGGGCTCTCCCTTAGAGATAGGGTGAGAAGCTCGGTCATCCGGGAGGGACTCAGGGTAGACCGGCTGCTCCTCCACGTCAAGAGGAGCCAGTTGAGGTAGCTCACGCCTCCCTGGTGAGGTGTTCCGGGCAAGTCCCATCGGGAGGAGGCCTCGGGGAAGACCAAGGACACGCTGGAGGGACTATGTCTCTCGGCTGGCCTGGGAACGCCTTGGGATTCCTCTGGAGGAGCTGGAAGAAGTGGCTGGGGAGAGGGAAGTCTGGGCCTCCCTTCTGAAGCTGCTGCCCCCGCGACCCGACCCCGGATAAGCGGAAGAAAATGGATGGATGGATGGATGGATATATATATATATATATATATATATATATATATATATATAATATTGTTTTTAATATTTCGTATTAAAAACAATACAAAATATTGTTTTTAACTTGCATTGTTTCAAAATGAACTTCATGTAGCACCGAGGCTTAAATACAATTTCTTAATGTAGTATAGTTAATTATTTTCACATCTTTCATACTCCTGCTAATTGACATGCATTGTGTCCAGAAAACCATTTTATCCCAATACAGGACAAGGAGAAATCTGTCACAAAAATATAACGCCATCATTTGTTATTCAATATATCTATTAAATATGACTTAAAATAAAGATTAGAAAACTGATGTTTGATCAATTCTCCATGATATAAATCTATAAACCGTTTAGTTTCTGTTAGTTCTGTCAAGATACAAGAAAGGGCGAATATCTACTTATATTGGTCAATCGTTTTATTTTAAATATGCTGTAGGAGCTGTAGTTTGACAACTGTTATAAATATCACCATGTTTTTAGAACACAGGGGATTAGCTCAGTTTTGTTGCTTGTTTTTAGGAATTGCAGCGGCTGCAGTGCGCCACAAAAAAGGTAAAGGTACAATAAAGCTGATAAACAGGTGAAGAACCAAACAGAACCACTTCTGACTGTTCGCAAAGCCAAACATCCAATAAAAGTTCCACCAAGCCACTACTAAGGCACTGGGGTCATGATTCTAGACACAGGCACAAGGTTCAATGTCCAAACTTATTGATTGTTCTTGGTGATTTATTTTCCTCTTTCACCAAACAATTACGGAGATTAAACTTTCATTTGTTCTCATGCTACAACTCTTAAAAACCATCGGCCCCAAACCCAAATGCCTGCTGGTCCTTCACAAGGCCCCTGCACTTATCTATGTGGACTGACCCACATTACTTCCTGTCTAAATTTAGAAAATAAATAAGAAAATAATAAAACAAAAAAATAAAATCAATGATCAACCTACAAATAAACTCTGTAAATAATACAAAAAATAGAAATTTAAGAATAAAGTAACAAAATTAAAATGGATAAAGAAATAAAAAAAATATAGCTCCAACAACTTTTATTCTGCCTTTCTTTGCAGTGTGTCGCTTTACGCGGACCCGTTGCCATGGCAACCGACAGACAACAGCTCAACGAGCACATGGAGCAGAGATTACCGATCAGAGGAATCACCAAAAAACAAACATTTCCCACACAAAAAAGTAGCAAAAACACTAAAACAGAACATCCAGTCTGTTACATTATGCTGTCAGGCTTAATGTCTATATTGTGATTATTAATAAGTTTTCGCCTGAGCACAGCGGCGGTTGATCAGCTGATTTAAACAGCTGCTCTACTGATGACTTGGTGGGCGGGTTGTTTAGTGCTAACGGAACCAAAACACACCGAACTGCGCAGCACATGCTAAGGTTATCAAAGTCAGTAGCAGGCTAACAACAGTTAGGCTAGTATAACTGACCCATTGCTCACTTGTTCAATGTTTTCTTTAAATTAAAACGTTTTCCTCACCTGTGAAATCTGAAGCCCTTATTACCATTATCTATGGTTGAATTAACTACTAAACATTGCGTCCGTTGTTCTGATTCTTTGCTTGATTGTAGTATTTTCCTGACCACCGATATTTCTGACTCAATGTACAGCAATGGCGCATGTGTGACTTACGATAAATCACGTAACATATACATCTATCAATGCTGCTGCCTCGCGCTCTGTCCTTCTCTCGCACTTCCCGCTACTTGGCATTGGGTGTCAGGTTACATTGTGTTGCATTCAATGTTGTCGGGGATAAAAGAGTTTCATGCGCTTAATGTCCGATTTGCCATAACTATTTATTGAATTCATTGTCGCCAGCTGGGGTGGCAACAGGGGTGGCAAGGCTCTCGTTTGGGGTGGCAACAGCCACCCCTGCCACCCCGCCCCTGTCCAAAATGCAGCCACAGTGTCCAAAAGAAAAAATATAAATGCAATCATTTGCATATTGAGAGTCTACAGAGCCTGATAATCTCCCCACTCTGCTCCTGGATTACCGTTTAAACTTTTGAGTTTTATGTCAAATCCACATGAATTAAATGACAGAAATTAATTCTCTCACTGCATCTTTGATTCATTTTGTCCAGCTGCAGACTGTTAGACTGTCCAATCAGAGTTTCTAAACAGGTATTGTGTAGTTGGTGCTTTTAATCCGTTTTCAGTTAACTAAATTCAAGTCTATGGAACACAAAATGTCACTAAAATCACTCTGTCCTTCTAAAATATTTCATAAAATCGTAAAAATGCACTGAATCGTATTGAATTGCATCGCTCAACAAATATTGTAATACATATCGTATCATGACCAGAATATTGTATGTCATATCGTATTGTGAAATTATTGGATCACTACACCCCTACTTACCACTGGAACCCACATCGAAAAATGGGTAGTTGACCAAAACCAGTTTGTTGAAGTTGAACTTATAGGTGAACCTCTTGCCTTTGGTCTTATGAAGGATCCTCTTGTTGTAGTAGTATCTGGAAAAGAGCAAAACCGAAACACATTGCACTATTTAATTCAAGACTCAGGCGTCGTGTTGCATCAATCATTTCATCGAAATCATGGAGGCTGTGACAGATGTGCCTGCACGCACTAGCCCACACTTTAATAAGGCACGAGTCTTTCATGCACCCCTCACCGCTGGCACGACAGATATTACAGAGTGTTGTATGACATTTGCACAAAGCAGACCCAGAAAAAGGAGGACAGAGGAGGAGAGGGGAGGGTAAACGAGATGAGAGAAAACAGACAGATGAGCCGTGGAGCAGCACAGTGATGCTGTGTGTAAGGAAAAGCAAATAATTAAAAAGATCAGAGGCTGGTGTGAGCGGCATCACCATCCCAGCCAATAGGTAGTGGATTATTAGGACAGGACAGACTGAATGAAGATTTTACAGGTGGACGGGGTGCTTAGGGGTGTTTCCACACCAGACAGTTCGGTCGTTTGATTAGGGGCCAAAATTGCAACATTTGCTACATTTTCAGTTGATTTGGTTTGCTTTGACACTAAACTGTGTCAAAAAAAAACCCAAACTAACTGAAAAACCTGTGTCATCTCTTAGCCAGTTATGATTTCAAAAAGAGAAATCATAAATACACCAACAATGATATTAGCAGGTCAAAGTTTTACAGAAGCAAAGACATGAACTTGCATCTTAAATTATTTATTATGCCAGCTTATTTTCAGTTTTAAATGAAAGTATTACAAATTGTTGTGTTATTGCCATAAATCTGTGGAACCCTTAATCTAAAATAACATGCTATGAGATTCCCATATTTATTTGTTGGTTTTATGTAAAAGAGGGTTCAAATCGTGTCAGTGCGGTGCCACACACCAGACGGGACATTTTGTTATCATTTTGCTAGATTTTCATTTTATGTAACAGCAAAGCAAATCCACCAATAATTCAACCCATCTTTATCTGTTTATGTAATGGCCATTCTCTCCATTTCTCCCCCTGAGCTTTCTCTCTCCCCCATGGTTCCTCCCTACACTACAAGGCTCCATTTTTATTAACCTTTGTCCAGCTACAGCTCTTTATGTAACGTCTCTTTCCTTTCTTATCCAGATCCACATCCACTTTTATGTAACCTCCAGAACCCTGGCAGCCACACACCGTCTAAGGGCAGCAGGAGCAACACAGAGACAGGTAGAGAACAAGCCAGGACGCTGCATGCCTCCTAATTTTTACACACACACATTTTAATTTTCTTTCAGCATGTGTTTTCTAGCATGAGTTAGATAATGAGGCCTGGTAAAGAGGGGTTTCTTGAAGGTATGTAGTTATTGTTTGGTTAATCAAAGCCCGCTGACTATCATTTAAACTCAGCCTTAGTTAACTACATGGCGGTGTGTGTCTGTTTTTCCTGTTGCCTTCTTCCCCCCTCTTATCATGCCTATTACCAGACTTTTTCTACCAATTTTCTTGCTCTGGGAACAAGCTGTTGCTCTTTTTCACTTGTCCTCTTCACCCTCCCCTCTCTTCTTCATTTCTCCCTCACTGATACCCCCTGTCTTCCACTTTCTTCTCCAACTATCTCCACTGATCCCCCCTGAGGCGATGGGTGAGTGAGGGAGGGACAGCGAGAGACAGGACAGGCCTGCACTGTTGAAAACATTGTTTACGCCAGGCACAAAGGAGCATGTAATTTCTGCTCTAGGGGAGACACTCACAAGGGTCTGGAGAGCAGGGAGGGAGGGAGGGTGAGGTGATCGGGAGCAAAGGGAGGAAAGGAGACGGAGAAGCAGGCAGGAAATCACTAAGAATTAAAATCAGAACAGGAGTGTGGCCAAATTAGTTGATTACTGAAAAGTCAACAAGCTGCGCTGCTGACCGTCTGAGGGTCCGGTACCAATCCAGACTGGACAGAAAGTCAGAAAAGTTACAGGGACTCATTCTCAGTTGGAATACTCCAGATTCAAGGGTGGGTAAAAAATATTTATTCATCTATGCTTTGCAACTATCATAGGGTGTTTGTAGAAGACCCTATGATCATCTTCTCAAGTTTATTGGTAGTTGCATTACCGCCACCTACTGGTGAGGAGTGATGGTCAAAATATTGTTCCAATACGGCTAAAAAATATTCAAACATGTGAATTATCTCAGTTTCCACAAGGAGAATTATTTACATTTAGATACATTTTACTTCAGTTTTAACACACTACTGTCATGTTTTAACTTCTGTACTCCAAACTTAGCACAAGTGTAATTTTGCCATTTTCCTGCTCAAAGATGTTTATATACACTGTAAACAGTAAACAGAGAAAAAAATAGACAATTCATTAATTACTTCTATAATACTTATTAAATTGGTATTGAAATATTTAAATCAGAACTGAATCTAAATCGAACCGAATTGTGACCCAAAGAGAATCATAATCGAATTGAATTGTGAGGTCCTACCGCATTCAATTTTCCAGCTTTGTAGCCAAACTGGCTCACTGAAAAGAGTATAAATAAATAGAATATAATAAAATATTTGTTTGAAACAATGTAAACCTCCCTAACTGGGAGCCCTTAACTACAATTTAAGTTCAGTTATCTAGATGTAAATATTCTCAAAGATGACTGTTAATGATCGAGATGCAACAACTCTAAAAATCTGACTTATTGCAACTAAAATTATAAGTCAGAGCTAATAGAATCAAACAGTACCACTTCTTTAACTAGTGAACAATCTAATACAAAGTCTGTCATGTTTCTACTATTTCCTGATACAAAAACCTGAATCTGGGACATTTAAAACAAAAACAAATAAAACCCGTTTTTATAATGGATATATATTCAAATTAGGGGATAAAACACTTTGTTGTTTCATAAAATATGGAAAATGAACTTGAATTGAAGGTGAAACCTTTGTGCACTAAAGATGAATGGATCCGTGAAGCAAGAAAATACCGAGATCCAAAGTTGGAAACTGCCAACAACTTAGCAGCAACTGGTGGTGAGTCTGGAGCACGTGGTGATCCACCCCCACCCACCGACTCCTGCGCCGTCATACGGGCAGACGGTCTTTGAAGAGCATTTGAACTCACTTCAAAAGAGAAGAAAGGGATTCTTTGAGTGCCTGTGTTTAGCTGCCCACCAAACTTGCCCTGTATGCACAAAGAGACACTTGCACCTCTAACTCACACTGCGCCATATCATTCAGAAACACACATCAGTGACCCCTCAGATTTATCTGCATTCATCTTTATTCCACTCTGTGCTCAACTGAAACGGTGACCCTGACAAGATCCAAGGAAACAAAGGAGCGTGTGATTGATTGTAGGCGTAAGGCTGCAATTATGTCCAAAATCTGATGATCAAAGCAGAGATAAGCAGCAGTGCAATGCAAGGACATCGACACTTCAAACCACGCATTAGTTATATTTAAAAAGAAAAACAGACTCTCTCCATTTCCTGACAGAAAAATACACAACTATACATATAGGAACAACTTAAGAACTCAAAATTTATGGGTGTTAATAACTAAGAGGGAAACTAAAGTTAGGCTTTACAAACATTACTGACAGTATTTTCAGATACTCGTTGTTATTATGTTGTGTCTCAGTGAGTCTGTCTAAAATAAGACCTAACAGGGTAACAATTTTGATAAGTCGGCTGTTAAGTTTCCAGCTACGTAACTGGGTTAACCAAGGCTGTGGTTTGAAGCGTTAAAATTATTTTTCAAGAAAATTGCAATGCACACTCTGAGCTGCTCTATGCCTTCTGTGATGTCACCACAGTCATGTACAGATGGACGGATAGAAGTTTGTTGTGATCTGATCACAAAAAGATTTACAACCAAACTGCAAAACAATTACAAAAACCCCAATCATGGAAGGTAAAGGTCGCACTAAACTGAGTTTGGTTGATTCTCCGGAACAATCTGACCAGCACCTTTAAAGTTTTACAAAATTTTAACTTTAAAGATCTAAAATAAGAAATATTTGATGCAACTAATGGATTGTGGGAAGAGCAAATCATGTACTTTGGTTTATAGTAGGGCTGAACCATATATTGTAGTGTCATTGTGTGCTATATAGCACAAAGGACTGACTGGGGCACAATAATTGTTATCTGATATATTAAATATGTCATGAACCTGCATTTTTCACCCTAATGTAATAATATTCAGCCAGTTGGACAGTCATACGGCAACAGATGTTCACACTGGATACTAATGATGTTGCCCAAAACGCTCGCAGAGTGATGGAAGCACAGATAAGAAAGAGAGGAAAGAAGAAAACAGGCATATGACTACTGATATTTCAGTATTTACCATTGATTATCACCAGTGGCCTGATAATTAGAATAACTCTCCAATAGAGATAAAAACTATACTGATAGCATTTTCAAAAAGAGGTAAGATCAGTGCGGGGTAATCGTCAACAGGATGGCTGGAGTGCAGCATAACCCTCGGTACTAAAAAACCCCACAATGTCAGCAAATGACAAAGTTAGAGCTCAAAATGTTCTTGAACATCAAAGTTAGATTGTCAAGTAAAAAAAAAAAAAGCCTTTTATAGATGAACTGTGTTTAACATCCTGTAATTTGATGTTCTGATGAGCTCTTTTTCAGTATCACTCCACACACACAAACACCAATGTCCTCCTCTAAAAGCGAGCAGTGGCAGCCCCGCTCTGCGTGCGCGTGGACAGGCTGTGCCTTGCCCATTGTTGGGCTGTAAATAGGGGCTGACTGTGACAGGAAGTTAGGATTACAATACTCCCCATGCGTCCCGTGTTTATTTTCTGCCTCTTTCGTCAGCGTCGGCTGTTACAAACACTCGCATCCCAGCCAGATCTACCTCAACACATATGCACACACACCAGCTGCTCATACTCAGGTGTGTGTTTGTGTGAACAAGTCGCACACGTCAAAGCCCTTCTTGTAACGGTGTTTACTGAATGGAAAAGGAAATTAAATGTGTTTGTGCGAGCATGTGGGCTGGGGGTGTGACTTGTGAAGATGTTGCATGCTCTGTACGAATGCGTGCAATGATATAAATACTTTTGATGCATTTACATCGATGTGAATGTGTTTATTTTGAAGAAAAGGATCTGGTCAGTCTCTGATTGGCCCGGTCACACGCTCTGTGGGCACAGAGATGTAGTAGAGCAGAGCAGAAAACAGAGACCCCATTCAACTGAGGACAAAGACAAACACACAGAACTCATGTAAGTTGAATGCATACATGCTGCAGATAGAGACAATTGTTAAACAATGCATGCAGTGGTTCTGTCCCTGCAGTTTCTCCCCGGCGCTAGGTGCTTCCACTGAATGCACGGCTGTAAACAGACAACCTCTGACCCATAAACAGACCCTGCCAGCGTGGCGGATAACAGGGTGCAGATGCAGCTGCATTTCCTGCAACAGGTTTTGTAAATGTGGTCACTCGGGTTGGGACTAAATGTGCAGCTTAAAAATGCATTTGTGTAACGCATCGTGAAATTCTCGAGTGGTGGCCCATCAATTAAATAAATGCTGGGAAAGAACCGATTGTGTGTAAGGAAAGCCTTCTTGGGCAACAGTCTGTACAATGGTGCGTTTGTGTACACGAATGAGGGCATGAGCTGTGTTGGTAATCTTTACCAGCTGTGCGTGGCAGTCGCCGTGACCTCTGACCACCGAGCAAACGGTGGCTGATGACTGGCCCGACACGGAGGTCTGGGGGTCTAAGGGAGCTGGGACCTCTTAGCGTGATTACACTCATTAGGGCAGCACTCTGCGATGCCTGATTGGTAACAGGTTTCATTTGCCTCCACCCTGCTTGGCTCATCGCAGTCGTTCCGTTTCACGAGAGCACAAAGTGGTGCAAGAAGTGAGCAGTGAAACAAGCAGGTTTAGGCTTTTTTTTTATTTCTCATTTCCTTCAAGTAACCACAGATAAAACTTAACAGCTATGGATTTAAACTCTCAGAAATCTTAAAGGTTGGAAGTGAAGAAGACTGGAGGTGTTTTTATGTGGCTCTGGAGCCAAAAAAAAAAAGAAAAAAAAAAAGGAACCTCATGACTGCTTTAAAGGGGACCCATTATGTGGAATTCCAATTTTCCACGTTTTTATGCTTCCAATTGGATCTCAACTACTTCTGAAAACAGTCCAGGCACTTAAGAAAAACCACCCGGACGGTTCTCGGCAACAAGTTAATGTTTTTTGTGTCTGGAAAACAAGCCGCTTCATAAAAATCTTGATTGTTAAGTCACAATCGATGAGCGCTGCGCCATTACCTAGCAACCTGAGTTGAGCTCCAGCACATTTGGTCACCTGGTTTTTCCGCTGTATGCGTTGTAAAATGGCTGCTGGAAAAGACAATTATTTTGTTGTTGACTTACCATCCAGAAACCACTTGCTTAATTCTTGTTGGTTGTGCAGGGGGCCTCACTTCTGCTTTTCAAAGACATATGGTTGTATGATTGAGCATCTGTTTGCAGCTATTTTCACGTGCGAATGTAAATTGTGGCCGATGTGACCAGCAGCAGCTTATTTGGATTTAAAGTGACAACGCCCTAAAACTGCTCATTCTATAAAGAGCTGAAATTAGATAGAACTGACCAGACTAAAAAGTCATTATCAAAAAATTTATTTGTGGGAAAAAAAATTAATGAATGTGTTTTGTCCATAGACCTATCCTAGCCTATTCAGGAAAGCATAATAATAAATCTGACTTTCTGCATCACAACAGGACAGCAATGTCACTAAACCTTTAAACATTTTGTCCCATAAAAACTAAATTAAATGTATTTTAGGGCTGTATACTTAAACTTTCTTAAAATTCCTGAAATTGACCTGGGAGTGTGTAATGTACTGCATGCAGGACGTAAAAATGGAACAATAAAAGAACACATTTTATAAAATTTGCTTTACAAATAAAATTTGGAAGTGCTGCATGCCCCATTTGCTACAAAAAAAAAAATAAAAAATTGAGCCTCTCACTATATAATTTATTCCCGGTAAATCCAGCTATAAACCAAGATCTTTATCCAGCGATACAAAGGCGTCAGAGGTTTATTAGAGAACATAAGTGAACAAACAGCATCATGAAAACCAGGGAACAGAGCAGGGAGGTCAGGGAGAAAGTCAAGGAGAAATCTGAAACACGTCTGGATCATAAAACAAATTCCCAAGTGTTGAACACCTCACAAAGTTCCGTTCAGATCCATCGTCTGAAAATATTGTAAAGAACTACAAGGCCGACTAACCTGAACCAACAAACCAGGCAAGGACGACATTAGTTTGAGAAACAATCCAGAGGTTCACTGTAACCCTGGAGGAGCTGCAGCATTCAGCTGCTCAGGTGGGAGAAACACTTGACATGGCAACAGAAGATTTTTATTTGTAAATGCTAATACTTTGTTTGGATCTATCACATAAAATCCCAATTAAATCTACTGGGGTTTGCGGCTGTCAGGTGAAAAAATATGAAAAATTTGGGGGGATATGACAGAATACCTCTGTAAGGCTCTGTAATCACTTTAATTCACAAACAAAAGCTGAAAATCGACATTTAACTTCTCAACATCCGCCGCTTCCACAAACACGTTCCTGTACACAAACACACACTCGCACAGTTTGAGTGTAATCCTCTCAACAGGAGCGGGAATTTCACAGCAGCCGTGGGAGCAGGAGGCCAGGATGACGCATGGGCCGAGGCCGCGTCCCCTCAGCGGAAAGCCGGCACATACGCACATGTCCACACACAATGAAGGCGTCCTGATTAAGGGAATTTCCACCATGTGCGCGGCAGGCAGAAAAGAATAGGAACACCAGGGTAAAAATAATAATTACAAAAGCTAAGTGATAAAAGGAACACTTCAAAACAAGCAGGCCTTTTCAAGTGTGTCGGCTCGCTGCCACATGCTGACTGTGGGCTCCATTATTAGCAGACTGCAGGTTTTCTCCATATGAGGGGCACAGTGAGGCCTGGTCTCCAGCGCTTCGCTCCATATGGGGACGGTTATTGTGCATGTGTGATTCTGTGCTCCTCTTATAAGTTCATCAATCTTTAGTCATCTTGATGTCTTGAGAGGATCCATTTCTGCATATTCTTGATGTGAGGGCAGCGCTGGATTCAAATCAGGCATGCAATGATGGGCAGTACGTGTTACTGTAATCCGATTTTTATTTTTAAGTATCAAGTAAAGTAAGGGATTACAGTTGTAAAAAACAAGAATTTTTTTTGTGAGCATCTCGGGGAGTCCATGCAGCGTTTAAAACTGACATTAATTTAACTCGGTGACAAAAACATTTCATGCGTGGGAAGAAAACGTATCCAGTGAAAACCTCCACTTCAAATCTGAAAAAGGACCTAGCAAGCCGTAGAAACCTCCGGATCCCCCCTCTGACATGACCGCTGTGGATACCGGATCTAATTCCACAGGGCAAACCTCCAACTGTCCCTCTCCTGCTAAATAGGATAAAATAGATTTTTAAAATTTATTATTACTCCTCTCTGCACTTCATCTATTAAAAGACGTCACCATTAGTAATTTGGAGCGAGGGGAGGAGTTTGATGTAAAGAAGAATACAATTACATTGAAAGGTTTGTTGCTTTATAGATATTCAGGTTGTGCATTGTTTTTAAGTAAGTAAATGATTATTAAAGTAACTAATTACTATTGAAGATTATTAATCA
This sequence comes from Poecilia reticulata, assembly GCF_904066995.2. Classification (NCBI taxonomy): domain Eukaryota; kingdom Metazoa; phylum Chordata; class Actinopteri; order Cyprinodontiformes; family Poeciliidae; genus Poecilia; species Poecilia reticulata. The sequence continues at coordinate 12,481,792 of NC_088845.1, forward strand.
GCAAACTAACTGGATTATTTTCTTGTGAAAGTAATCAGAAATTAGCAATTAATTACCGTCTCCCAGTACCCTGACGAACACTGCCCTCATGTTGGTCGAGGGTGCAGCATCTTGCTCGCTGATCTTCTTGCTCTAATCCTGAAGTGACACCACATCATACATGGTGTCCAACAAGGACAAACCAGGGGAAATCTGAGGACGAGACTGCAGGAAGGACTAGCTGCCAATTAGCCTCCAAGGCTGGTCCATCAGATGGCACTAAGACCCGCTATATATAAGCACTTACCGAGGCCTAAGCTTCAAATCTACTCCAGCTCCAAACGGATGGACAAGCTATAAATACAAAGCCAGACAGCAAGTATTCCTTTCTATCTAAATCTGGGAGGCTAAATCCAGATTGCTGGTCTCGATAATTGTGCCGTTAAATGTGGACAAACATAAGCGGCCTCTTTTAATGCCGGCTGTCCTCGTGGGACCCCGTCTGTAACGGACGTTGTCCTAATCTCACCAGTAAACAAGCATTTTTAAGCTGTGCTATGGAGCAATCCAGTGCATTTCCCTCCCTTATGTGGCTTTCTTTAAAGTGCTTAACCTAATCTCGGCTGTCTTTTAAAGACACAACGAGTCGGAAACTAAAGAAGGAGTGAATGAGACGGGATCAGACCACAGGAGTTCCTCAGGTTGATGGAGTTGCTCTTAGATTCAAACGAACATGAACGGACAAAACTGTGAACATACAGAAACCAGAACAGTGAATTTAGAGAATACTTATTCTCCTTTTGTCAAAGTCTAAATGCAAATACACTAAACAGATATTCCAACTTCAATATTTCAGCTTAAGCAGCAATGGAAATAATTGTTTTCTTTAAAAATCCCAGATCAGGTTAAAGATTTGACAAATTTTGTGTAAAATACCATGAGGTTTTGACTCAGGATTTCCTCATACTGGAAGCTTTTAGCACTATGAACATCTAAAAAAGCTGCTCTGTGAGCTTCTAACTGAGGACATCCCTGTAATACACTAATGTACTTGGCAGAGTAGGTGTCCATGGATAAAACCTGAACCAAAAGGTGTAAAGGTCTTATTGGGCAATTGGGTTACTGCTGTAACTCTAACTGGAGAATAACTGCGGCTAAATTTATCCCATCAAACCAATAAGATTATTTCTTTTGCATCTAGCCTGAGATGAATGCTCACCATTGTCTTCATGTCCATCACAGTTACAGGCTCTCTCGCACTGGAACCGAACTTTCTAGTCAAATTCTCTGTTCGATTAAAACAGAGAAAGTTGCTTAGAACACTCAGTTTATTTGGGGAGGTGTGAATGCTAATCAAACTCTGATGTGGAACAAAAAAGCAAAATCTGCTCCGCCTACAAACTTTGGACTTGTTTCGATTAAAGTGAACTCTGGCACAGTTCGAATGCATATGTGAACACCAAGCAAACCAGAGACTGCTCCAAAAGCAGGAAGCAGACTATAGCGCAAGGCATTTTGGGTAAATGCAACCAAACGAAGTGTGTGAGTCTAGCGCTAGCAGGAGAAATGGCTCATGGACTTTTGTAGGATTTCTTTTGCCAAAAGAAATCCTACAACTGTTAAATTTCTACGCTACTTCACGTCTTCTTTTGAGGTTTCTGTGTTGTTTCCTTCAGTGGTTCTTGGTGCAGCACCACCACAGGTGAGGGGGTGAACATGTAATTCAGAGGGTCTGGATCATTTGACACATTGCAGTGTGAAATCGAACCACACCAGGTGAAAGTGTAACAATGTAACAAATTCTGCAATTTTGGTCCTAATCAAACATCTAGGGGACTGTCAGGTGCGATAATATGTAAAACAAGGTTTAAAACAGACATTCACAGAGAGTCTTACCAACATGTTTACTCATTTGTGAATAAATTCAGGATAGTTCATACCCTTAACCTTGTATACTTTGATAAATCTAAATCCAGGTGCTTTTGGTTTTCCTTATTCAAAGAACAAATACAGTGATAAAACTCCGTCAAGACAGTTTTGCGTCTTGATGGAGTTTTCTCTGCTGAAGCTTGTGAGGTTTATGAGATTGTCTGAATTAGCAGATGAAGCAGTGATGGAATCACTCTCACAAACAATCACCCTCAGTCAGCCAAACTGTCAGCCTACCTCAGTGCCCTGCTGAGCTTGTCGTAGTTCATCTGTGGTTTACACTTCCTCGCCCCCCACAGCCGGGCCACCTCGTCCGGGTCCTTGATGACGAACTCCCCGTAGTCGCCTTGCCACGCGATAACATCATGATACTCCTCTTTCCTGAGCAGCTCCAGGATGAAGTGCCACAACTGGATCTGCCTGGACCCGGGGCTCGACTCTGGCTTGTAGGCCCATTCTGGAAAGGCGAACCCTGCAACAGGGCAAAAAGGTGAGTGGGTGTGATCTGAAATTTGCATGAAACCATAAAGTGGTAGTGATGATCTCCAATGTGGGGTCTTGAAACAATCGGCGTATGCTCAGAGACATTAAATTTGTTGGCAAATGATGGAAAGCAGTGCATGTTGTACTGTTGTGCATTGCAATAATAATAATAATAATAATAAAAAAACATTTAAGAGGTTCAACACATGCAGCGCGCTTAAAGGACTCAAACTGTGATTTATCCAAATTTATTCAAGCAATATTGTCAGTATTGGTTTAGAAATGGACTACCTTAATTCTTTTTAACTCAGATTCAAGTTACATTTTACCTCCTCCTTTGGTATCGTCCTGCTGTGATTTTTTATTCGCTTTGGTCTTGAGAGGCACAACATTTAAAAGAACTAGAGCTGCACAATATGTTGCATTATTAAAGGGCTGCAATATGACAATCATTGCTTGGATGCAATATTTGTTGAGTTAATGTATTTTAAGTTTCACGCATTCACACTCTACTGGTATAGTAATAAACTTGGCCAGCTTCATGAACTTTCATTTTAGACGCTAAAGTTTCCAGAGAGTTGTGAAGAACTAACAATAACTGTCACAATATTCAACAATGTAACTGCAATGCTTTCCTAATATAACGTTTTTGTAAAAAAAAAAAAAAAAAAAACAACAAAAAAACCCCTGGAAAACAAACATTAAATTAACTGTTGAAACTGAAACTGGTAGACTTGGATACGAGAAAGAATAAATCTTAACACTCAGTCTTTCACTGAATGCAAATTGTTAATTGTGCCACAAACTATACAACATGGGTGTGACAATTCCAATGTCATCACAATTTTCATTTTGTACAATTCAGATTTGATATAGGTTTGCAAAACAAAGGTTAAGCACTTTGAGAAAATGTGCCGAGTCAAATTACGCCAAACCATCCTGCAAGTTTTTCACTGAGACAACTGTGCTGCAGCTTTACCAAGAAACTGAAGGAAAGTTTGTCACTGCCTTAACCAAAACAACCAGCGACACCAACACAATAACATCTGACGCAACTTGCAAAAAGGCCATCTAAACATGGCTAAATGTTTAACATTTAAAACTGAAAACGACACTTCAATGTCTCCATTTTTTCATTCGGTCTTATAAAGGAGACTGGAGAACACTGTCAGGGTTCTTTGCACGTCTATAGATTGAAGTAGAAATAATTATGAATCAAAAATTGACTTTGAATTGAATTGTGAGAAAGTGAAAGACTCCCAACATATGAAATCAATAAATATTACAGCAGCAGCAGCAACAACCTATATTGAAAGACGTTTATTCTAAGAATTATAGATGATCAGCTATAATAGGGAACTTTGAGGTCAAAGTTTTCACTGGTCACATTATGAGGTCAAGCTTGTTGTGCTTGACCTCATAGCTTCCTGTCGGTGGCAACGTCTGATCCGAACTATATCTGTTCTGCAACACCAGCGTGAAAAACGCTGAGCGAAACTAAACCTTAATGAACAAACAACCAAACAAAACTCTGACATACATCAGCCAGGGTGTGCAGCTCTGTGTTCGTCTTAATCACGACTCTCATTGACTTTTCTAAACCACTTCCCCATGCTGTCATTAGGTCACCACCTCGCCACAGCAGCTCTCTGTAGGAAACACACACACACACACTCTGAAACTACAACTGAAAGTTGTTGTGTAAGTGGGCTTTCATGGAAGGGGTAGGTGCTCGAAAAAAAATAAACCTTTCCACCTCTCCTCCACCTCTTTCCTCTTTCAGGCAGTCACTCTTTCCCCTGACCAGAGGAAAACAACATGGCCAGTCATCCCTCCTGACTATCCCACCATCTCTCTCTTTCTTTCTCTTCACCCTCCGTTTGAAGAAAACGCAGAATCGGAGGCGCAGAATGAGACCGTAGGCGAGGGTATATGACTGTTTTCATGAGCATGTGTGCGCCCAAATGCACGAGCCTGAAAGAGTTTATGTGCCATTGCGTGTGTTTAAAAATGTTTGTGCAAGTCTCCCACTAACATTCTGTTGCCTGGGTGGTCAATAAATCTGACACGACTGAGCAAAACAAACTATTGGAGCGTAGTATATTGCCAAATTTTGCCTGGACTGGATTTTATTTTAGCTACACTCACATTGATGGCTCAGAGATTAGAAATACAAGGTTGGCCAAGACAAAGAAATATAACCCATCCTGCTTGAATGTCATCTGCAATACATATGGATACTTGTTGTTGCAAAAAGCATCAGATAAGAGGATGAACAAATGGATGAATTTGCATCAAAGCATCTTCCAAGTCTGTTGGCACTTCTGGTAGAGATGAGTAGCAGAATCTCACGGTGAATCTTGACCGAGTTTATTTATTCAGTAGGAAAAAGAAAGTCATTTTGTGGTCATTTAAAAAAAAAATCTTAAATAAAGCTGAATTCTTTAATCAACAACCAATGTTTTTTGTCCCTCCAGAAATCTAAAAATGGCGGGAATCCAATTTCTTTCAAAACTATTCAAAATGGGAAAGATAAGAAAATAGACATTAAAGTAAATATGTGTTTACATGGCAAGAAATGTAATTAAAAAAAACATATACTTGTTCAAACTTGTACATTTCTACAGTCTGACAAAAAAACTGAAAAGTGGCAAATAAGTCTGAATGCCAAAGTTTATGATGCCTCCACAAAACGTGAGCAGGTCAGAGGGGAAAACCGTCTCCAAAGCTTATTCAGCATAGAGAAAAGACTCCAGAATAACTACTAGATGATATTGTGTAAAAGAAGCCTGGATAAAAAAAAAAAAAAAACCTTTTTTATCCTACCATCATAAGCATAATCATGCAACATTTGCTAAACTCTGCTAAGATTCAGCTGGAACAGTCTGCGGTGGTCAGATTGAGATTTCTGCAACAAAAATGTTCCATGTGGGTCTCGTGTGAAGAAAGGTTAAAAATATGGAAAGTGTTAAGTGTAGTGGAGGATCTGTGAGGATGTGGGCCTTTTTCTTTTCCAAACACTCTTGGAACTTAGCTAGGATCACCTGCATTTAAAACAAAAAAATATATATATATAGATCAGAATCATACAAGTAGGAAAATCTAAAATGAACACCAAACCTATCATCCTTCAGGCACATTCTTGAAAACTGAGAAGAGTGGACGGTGTAAAATGTTATAAGAGTAGAGTAAGTGGTTTCCCACTGAACTGACAGGATAGTTGTCAAAACTTATTTCTTAATATGTCTTTTTTCCGCTCTCATTAAATAAACGTACAGTGGGCCCCCACTAATTCATGTTTCAGTATTCACCAAGTATTTTTTTGGAAAGCCAAATATTCATATAATTTTTTTGTAGAGTGTAAAGTTGAAATAAGGCTTTCAAAGCAGATAATCCAGAAGCTGCATTCATTTTTCCTTGGTGCTGATTGGCTGATTAACAGCTTTCTGTTGGGGTGCTAGGATGGTTTCATATTGTATAAATTATTGTCATCAAAATATGCCGTTAAAACCATTTATTTCTAGGTACTAATAGATTATAAGTGTTCATGGATGGCTGTGGTCTTCAACCATAACAAATACTGGGAGTAGAGTGTATTCAAATTTAAGGTTAGATTTTAGTCTAAAAAATTCATCTTTTCTTGCAGGAAACTTTTTATTAAGACTTCAAATATGGTGAGCAACTGTGACTTGATTAGTAATTAAGCTTTCTCTCATGTACATATTTAGCCAAGAACTAAGAAGTTAATAAAACTACAACCTTCTATATCATCATAGAGCAAAAATAAACATGTTCAAAACACAGATGAATGTAATTTATTACAGTAATTTTCTTATGTACTCCAGTGGGGTTTCTATTGTTATTCATTTGGCTAATTATACATTTCATTTGAAAATCCAGGAAAAGATTAATAATGAAGCATTATGAAGTTCAGAGAATCCAAAAGCAAAGAGTCGTGATGGATAAACGGGACTAAATTGTCAGATTATGGATGTCCAGGCGTGTCAGTGGACTCTGGACGACGGCCTGCAGCAGAGATGGGTAGCCCTGATAATCTCTTCTGCCCTAACCATTTAAGAACCATTGCATAACACGAAATAAGGCTGATAGCAAACTTTCGTGTATATAAAAATCTGCTTAATGCCTTCCTACTCAGTAAGGAGCCATTTCTCATCATGATTATGCTGCGTTTTCCCTCCACAGCGATCTATCTGCAAAGCATGGTCAATGAATCACGAACACCTACTCACAAGTCATTTTGTGATAGAAAATAAAGATTTCTGATGTTACTCAAATTATGTATGAGATGCCTACACATTTTCCATGCTCACCATAGCAGCTAAAGCTACAATTAAGAGCGTCTGGACCGAAACTATGGATCTTTGTCCCTGCAAGTAACATGTGAAATGTCCATCTGTGAAAAAAAACTAAAATAAAAACGTCAAACTGTCATCTGTAGTTTCTAAGACTTTCCAGTGCTGCATATGTAGGTGGCAGTTAACATGCAAATGACAAAGTCACTTTGTTTCCTCTTTTCCTTTTTTCTCACCCTACTCCTCCTCCTCCTGTCTTGCACACATTTACATTAAATCAGGAGGCACAACCAAACAGAGTGAGGCATCACAACACATTTTCCTGCAAAGACTTCAAGACAGCAAAAGAGAAACGGCGATTATATTTTACAATGATCGAGGTCGGCTCAAACTGAAGAGACTGGTCATATCTCCATCTGGCTGGAATGAATAAATTAAGAGTGCTGACCACATCTTCACCACTAACTCTGACGTGTTGCTGTTAAAAAACAAGACAGCTGCTCCACTGAAGCCAACATGGGATGACTGTGCCGGGTGTGTAGCTGTCTGCATGTAAAGCAGGGAGCTGTAAAAAAAAAAAAATAAGCAGAGCTTTTCGAACAAACACCAGATGAATATGGCATGAAAAACAGCTTCGCGGATTTTCAGCTGTTATGCAGACACTGAGCAGTTAGCTGGTCTTTTGTGCATATGCAATCATCTGTTTCAACTTTGGCAGAGAAACTCACTGAAAGTGAGGGAAAAGTACCCAGAATACTCTGTGGTTTTGCAGTTCTGGAAGAAAAGTTCTTAAACTTTATTCTGGAGTCAAATTTGACAGCTACCTTCCCCCCCACCCCCGTTCTGCAAAAGTTAGTGTGAAATACTCACAAAGCTGCACTGGCACCAATTAATGTTTGATCTAAAATGAAGGCAATTTCCAAAGACATTTTGTTGTACCGACATAATCTTATGTTTGCAAGATAAAATTGTGGTGGAACGCGATTCTGCTCATGGTGGCAGCATGTTGGAGCAGTTCTGTTATTTTAGTTCTGACTTGTTCTTTTTGTAGACTTTTGTTCATAATGGGTTTAGCTGAGGCATTGCATGTTTTGACAATTATTCCCTCTGGTTTTGGATGTTGTGCACCTGGAAGGATTTTTGCTCTTTTTTTTAAATTACTTTTGGAGAGTTGCTGTGATCTCTCCAAAAGTACATGGCAACGAGGTATTTTTTTCACAATTGGGAACAGCAGATTACCATCTTAAAAGCTCAATTAATACCTGAACTATGACCCCAAATCCTAAAGGAGTTTAAAACTAGTTTCATGGATGCAGAACAGGACCAAATAGCAGAGACAAAAGGAGGAAGTTCAAACTTTTTCTTATGTTTACGGTGCATTTATCGTATCACTTTACATTTGTCGTGATAAATTTCCCATCATAAGAATTTTGATTCATTATTATCACAATAAATTACAACTATTGTTTTAAAAAAACAAAGTTAAGTCTGAAGAAGAAGAGAGGTCTGACAAGTTTTTTCTAGGACATGTTGAGACTTTCAGTAGATAACAGGAAGGATGAATGTATTATAGCAAAGATACTGTTTTAATGTTTTGAGCTTCAAACCTCTGTGATGGAACATGCTTGATTTGGATCAACATCCTCTAAAGAGGATAGTAAGCAGCCAAACAGCAGATATTTTGGATCTGATACGATCCCCCGTATTTGAGGTGCTTAAGGACAATAAACATCCACGGACAGCTAAAATTCTCAAATAGTTTAAGACACCAAATAATACACATTAATACACACAGTCGAAACTGTCTTACCGCAAAATCTAATTTATACAATGTTTCTTATTTCCGCTGTTATGGGCACAACCAATCAGTGGTAAGGAAAATTAATGCCCCCTGGCTTGGCTAATATTTTAGATATGCTCTATGAACAACAGAGCGAATCAACAGGTATTCCAGTTATGATTTGGGGCTACATCCCACAGAAAACTCAGCAAATAAGAGGATCTGCAAAGCGGCGGTGGTCATAGGATTGATAGATGGATGGACAATTATGTTACTGGGGAAAATATTTAAAGTAAATTCTAAATCTTTATTGAAAACAACCCAAAAATATGTTATTTGTTGAAGAAACAAGTAAGGACCCAAGTTAAATGATTAAGCCAATAAACTTTAATTGCCTAAATATTAATCTAGAATCAATATGGATTCGGTACGTTGGATGATAAGAGCTCAGCAAAACAATCCAGTGACACAGTCCTTGAAACCATTTCATTTAGTCGCATGCGCGTCCCTAAAAATAGAACAGAGCCCTGATGAGTTCTCGTCATCAGCAGCGACATAAATCAAAAACAGAGCCACAAGGTTCAGGTGTGTGTTTATATGCCAACTGTGCAAACACGTGCCAGGATGTTGTGTACTTTGTATAACTCATCACAAAGCAGTAAATCAAAGAGGGCACATGTTAAGTGTTTTTCTGTGCTGGTGGAAAAGCAGAGCAGAAAGAACAATCAACACCTCCTTTTAATAAACCCGAGTGTGTGGGAGAAATGGAAATTAAGCTATAGGCTCTGTGCAAGAGTTGGACATGCTGTGGTGTGTAAGGCTGAAAAACTAAGCTAAACCAGAGAGGCTTTATATCTGGTGGTCTGAAGGGGACAATTTAAGGTGGTAAACCTTTGTAGTAAAGAGGCTGATGGCAAATACTGCAGGACTCATTGGTTCTGAATGGTTATACTTTATGCCTTCTGCTCTATAATAAACATTCAGCAGAAAATAAGAGTATTTATTTCATTAGCTGTTCAGCTGTAAATCCCAGTCCACCCAGTCCATCGTTCTCAAATACAAGAAACTTAGAAAGAAGAAACATTCAAGGTTACATAAGCCGTGTTTTCATCAGCATTTTTTTATGCAGATTTTTAAGTATCACATTTGAAATGGTTGAGGGAAATGGCAACATTAACTTCGCAAAAAAGTTTTTAAGCCCTCTTTAGGTGGTTTTGCCTTGTTTGAAAAAAGATGGAAACACGTTTTCTGAGTATGTTCAAACTTTCCCACCAGTCTAAACCTCTCAGTCCAAACCTCCCTATGGTCGAGTCCAAACCTTATGGTGCAAGGTACTCCAGCCCAATAAACATCTTGGTTATTACAGCCATGTGTAACATCACCATCTGATGAAACCACAACTGGTTGATTCCCTCCAAACCAGTAGATGGAAACACGTCAAATTTGCATTTTCCTACTCCATATTTGGTAACATTTTGTGAAGAGGGAAGCTGTGTTCATGTCTTCCTCTTTCCATCAGCAGTTCTTGGTGCAGCGCCACCACAGGTGAAAAGTGTGACAGGTTTCTCAAAAGATTTGGTTTGTTTGACACAGTGTAGTGTGAAAGCAAATTGCACCAGCTGAAAATGTAACAAATGTTGCAAGTTTGGTCCCCAATCGAACAGAGTCAACCGGACTATAAAGTGTGGAAACAGCCTCAAAGCCAACTTATTTCAGTATCAGTGAAGTGCTCAAAATTAAGTCAGAAAAAAAAAGGAAGATATTTACGAGGAAGAGGCATCTTCCACGCTCTTTCAGGCTTCAAGAGAGAAAAACTTAAAGCAGATAACGGTAAGGCTTAACGAAGAACAGAAAAGTTGCTTGTTTCATCCTTAAAGCATAAACTGTCTTCAGTCCATGAACCGGACAGAGCATTTCCAGTAAAGTTTTCCTAGAAGATAGCTGAATCTTTTCTGCTTTTTCATCAATTTTTTTCTTTACTGAAATCAAAAGTCCTCCTTGAGCCAAAGTTCAATGCAAAAAATGAGTTTGGAGAGGCAATACACCCTGCTGCACAAGCTGTGTGTGTGACAAAGATGGTGAGGATTATGTTTGGAGGAATGTTGAGAGAAAGAACAGGTGTCTTTGTCCGTCCGTTCAGCTGAAGTCCAGCCCGGCCAGATCTGTCCTGACTAACACTGGATCTACTATCACACTCACACAGATCCGTTTCATCAGCCTCATGCACCCCAGAGGAGAATTTCAGGAGGGAATTTTGGGAATCTGTATTTTTCAGGCCGAACAGCAAGATGAAGAGGAGCAGTGGGGAAGAGCCTGCAGAGCATGACATAACCCCCACCACCACACTTAACCTCTCTGACCTCCACTCTCCCTCTCTTTGGCTCCTTTCCACCCTCACTCGCCTCCCTCCCTCCCCGGGGGAGACACCAGATAGCCATTACAGCCTGAATGCACGAGCCCGACACACACACACAAGCACACACTCTGCATCAATAATGTAGAAACCGGTGTGGAGCATTGACGATAGGGGTGCGCCTAATCTCTGCCCTGGGACACCACCGAGAGAAAGCAAGTGCGTCAAGAAGTGTGTGTGTGTGTGTGTGTGTGTATTGTGAAGTGGGACAAGTGAGGGGCAGGTGGTAGAAAGTAATGCAAAGCGAGCAAAGAGATGGAGGATGGAGAGAGGGGTTGAAGTGAAAGAGAAGAAGGCAAGATGAGATGGGGTGAGCTCTAGGACAAGTAAAAGAACAGAGAGAAGAGAGAAAGAACGAGGGATGGGGGAGGAAGGTCTGGGAAACAAGAGTGGGAAGAAAAAGAAAGTATGACAATGGTGACTGTGGGAGAAAAGTGAGTGAGAGGGGGTGGACGGATGGAAGGAAGAAGGAGGGAGGAGAAAAGAGGGGGATTAAGGGAGCGATGAGATCATAGCTCATCTGGTAGTCTGTTGTCATTCCAGGTCAGATTGCTGAGATCTCCCCCTCCTTCTCTCCCTCTTCTTTACTCCATCCATCTCTCATTCCCGCTCTCTTTCCCTCCTCTGAGAGTACAGATGACCCTCTTCCTCTTTGTGATCCTGGTAGCAGACTTTGAATACCGTTGCTATTCCAGCTATGTGTGGCGCTCAGCGTGTAAAAACAGTAGGAGAGAGCGGGGAAGATTAATTGAGAGTGAGAGAATGAACGAAAAGGAGCAAGAGAAAAAAGAAAGGGTGAAAGAAAGAAAGTGGAAAGGAGCAACAGTGCGATGAAAGAAAATGCAAAAGACTGGGAGCAAAAAGACTGAAAGAAAAAAAGAGAACAAATAAAAAGAAAGAAACAGCAAAGAGCAAAAAAAGTGACTTAATAAAACAAAAATAAACAAATGATCAGCAAATGCCCTGAAAATGTGTAAAAAAGCAGCCAAGGTTCTAAAAATATCTTCAGAAAATCAGAAAAACAGCCAATTAATGCGACTTCTGTTTAAAAAAAAAAAAGCAAATAAAAAACACAAAGAATGTAAGACTTGCACAGTACTGCGCCCTAAGAGCATTCTTGTTTCCAAGTAAACTTGTTTTGTTGATTGTGGATGATTCATGGATTTCAGACGTCAGCAATTTCCTCAATTTCATATTTAAATAAAAGGTGTCACTGCACTTACCTCATCGCTAATCTGTGGTCGATCTCACAGAATAATACAAAAACTAAAGCTGACAACCAAACATACTACACTCACAACTCAGGTTAAAATTTAAGACAAAACCAGCTTTAAAATAAAACAAAGTTTCAGCTCCTGTATTTTGATGTAAACAACACAATGATAATCTCAGATAAACATTTCTGGATTTTCAACAAATTAAAAATGCAACTTTTGTACTAAATAATCCAACACCTAATAGGCATCGTGATTATAAATTAACATCTGATGTCTGCATTAGCGCCTTAGCACCGAAGTGTCACAGAGGGCAAGTCCTGATGGGAAGGAGGCAGAGACAGACGGGCGGTCAGACAAAGTATTAGTGAGAAAAGAGACGAGGAGAGAAGAGATTCCCAGAGCTGTGAGTCCAACTCAGCAGCAAATCAACTGACAGGGCCGTGCCAAAGTAACAGGAGAGTTGCAGACTCAGGTTTTTTTTTTTTTATATACAGGGCCAGGGCCTCTGAACAGCCATTAGCGGCAGCCGCCTGGCACTGTACGACTTTAACCACACTCAGCTTTAGCGTGGATGTGGGATATGAACACTGTGTATGGATGAAGGATGTGAGGTCACCGTCTGATGTCAGAGTGTTCATGAAAGCACTCAAAGTTAGGTCTTTTATATTCAAGCACACAGATTTTTTGTCTTATCTTTCAGACATTTTGAAAATGAAAAGGCAGAAACTCAAGAAACTCATAGGATGGAGGGATGATGAAGACTGGAAGGCTTTGAGACAGAAAGTAAGAGTGATGGGAGAGGGAGGACGGAGGTGGGCTTGCTCGGCAGGAGGAGGAGGGTAATCAGAGCGCATATGCCTAAATCCCAAAGTGTCTGGGCTCTTCCCACAAGTCCATTAAAAATTCATTAGGCCAATATTAGACAAAGACTGAGAATGAGTCAAACAGAGAGAAAGACAGGGAGACAGAAAAGTAAAAGAAGAAAATGAGAAGTTAACCTTTAGTTTAAAACTACTCAACATGCAACCAATTAACCTACTATTTAGCTACAATTTACGTATATGGTGCAGATTCACCTCATGTTTTCTCAAGGCTCTCTAAAAGTAAAAGCAAAAAAAACAACCAGTTTATATGCAAAAATTTCAAAACTAGAAAAAAAAAAAAAGTCCAACAGCGTCAGTTCACTGACTTTCAGCAATCGCTCTTCAGATCGAATGCGTAACAACAGTCAATTGATTCAATTGAGTGATTAACTTTGCAGCAATTCCTCATTCTGGATATGAAGCAATAGTTGAGAGGAAGAAACCAGAACCAGACAAAGTGTGAGCGGCCGACTGCGATTTGAGCAAACTTATTGGTTTTTCTACACCTCTAACTTTATTTGAGTAGGTTATAACTAAAAAATGGTTAAAAAGATGTTGAAAGTTAGACACCATCTTTAATTGCTTCTGTGACAAGTTCTGTGCACATTATGTGGTTGATTGAATCTGGGTATCTGGTATCCACGCCCTTTTTCACTCTTGACTATGACATTCGGTGTTTGCTGCAGAGGGCTAAAGTGGCCAGTCCTGCTGTTCTCCACATATAAGCTCTGGATACAGCAGAAAGAGTTGAAAACAAGGCAGGCAAAACACAATCCATTTATTCTCTACACATGTAAAACAAAGGCCGGACATCCTGAAGCAGAAAAATAAACTTTTCTGGTTGTGAAAGTGAGCTGAATTATGTTGTGATTACCAACAAGTCATATCAAAACAGAGAATTTTGTTTGGAAAATATTATAAAGCTCTGAATGTTTGATGAAATGTGACATAAAAACATCATAGTAGCTTTCTTAACACAGTTAGCATGTGTTGGAGCAGTAGGTTGTGACTGACCTGCATAAATAAATATATTTGCTGCTCCCATGAATAGGGAGAATGAACATGCGAGGTAAAACAGCAGCTACCTAAAACTTAAGACCTAATCTTCAAATTGTCTGCATGAAAAGTCAAAAATATTAAGTTTTACTATGCAACTTTACATAAGAACGCTAGGCTTCAAGTTAAACCCAACCCAGAAGCTCAAATAGCTAAAAACCAGTCAGTGTAAAACCAAATAGTTTCTCCTTTTACTGGACCTGTTACTAAAAACATATGGCTATTTAGTAGAAGAAAACCATTTTTCACAGCCAAAGCCTTGTACATGAAGGAACATGTTAATGTGACCATGAAAAATGCATGCATGTTTTGCTTTGTCACTGCAAAGAGCTGAACAGAAATAAATGAGGCCGGCGGAGTAACAGAGGATGTTCAATATGGTAAGTTGTTTTAGTCATTTTTGCAGCCAATGTTTTCTAAAAGAAAAATAAACTTTTTAAACTGCTTGCAAAGATAAAGAAATGTGTTGAAGTACTTACCAGATTGCACTCCCTCTGTTCCTCTGCCCGTCTCATATTTCCTGGTACTGAGCTCATCGTTTGCAGTGACGAGGCAAACATGCATGCAGATTCATGCACACACTGACTCTCATTAACCCATGAAAATATAGTTTCTCTTCTATTAGAAACACTCCAATAAGCAGAAGAATTGATTTAATTTGGACTGATTGGTTAAAATCAACACAAAATATAACTCATGAAGATTTCTGGTTAAGTATTGTGTAGTAAAATTGTTCAGCGGAACAGATGGTTATATCTGGCTGTGCACTGATTGCAGTTTTCTGGCCGATAGCCGAATACCAATCTTTAAAAAAGATAAATAAATTCGTCCAGGGATGGGATCGGACCACAAATTCCCTCCAAGGATTTCAGTCTGAGCATCACTCGAGTGTCATGACAGGCCGAACAAACTTTAAACACCAAACATGTAAGCAGAGAGTAGGGAGGCTGCTCCACTAATTGTAGAGGTCATCACAGTCCAGCATCCTCCATAGGCTCTAAAGCAGAGCCTGGAGAGAACAAGGGCTGCTCCATGGCTTTGGAAGGGCTGAAAATAGCAACGCACACACTAACACACACACACTGGAGTCATTGTTCACCAGAGAGAGCAAAAACACAACTTGGATGGAGAGAAGAGGGGAAAGTACAGAAGTGATGGAGGAGGAAGAAGAGGGGGAGACGCGGCACAAGTGGGACAGAGAATGAGAAGGACATGATGTAAGATGAACAATTTGGCCTCTCAGCGTCTCTCATCGCTTCTCGAAACGCTTCTCCCAGTGAACAGACTGGAGTCTTTTCTAGGAAAACGAGGGGCGGAGCGAGAGAAAAGAAAAGAGCAGAATCCAGAGGGACCTTCAATCCCAGAACAAGAAGGACTCCTTATCTAGATGAAACAATGACAAAACAGGTGACATAATCTGAAAGAGTTGCACAAGATTTCTAACGTATGACTAGGAGAAGCAAAAACATTGCACATAAGGATAAGTTTGATGAAAAAAAAAATTGCTGCACAAACGGTTCAAAATCAGGAAAAAGGTTCTCTATAAAATATTTCCAGGTGTAAAAAATGGATGATCTGAATATTAAGCACTTAAACTTTTATGAACAGCACCTCTACTTATTAACAGCCAGTAAATCTACGGTAAATATTTAAACACCTAAGAGGAGACTTCTGGGTCCTAAAAGGACCCAAAACCTTTTAGCATGGAAGTTCAAGTCAGGCCTGAAGTGTTGAATGTGTTTTGCTGCCATGTGTACGAGAGGCATATTTCTGGTCAGGGTCAAAGTTGGTGCCAACTGGCCTGTACGACGGTGGGATGTGCAGCAGCACTCTAAGCAGCGTCACTGCTGTCACTTGGCTGATTATATGATGCTGTCTTCCTGTGAGTAGGAACACAGTGATCCCACGCTGAGCCACCTCTGTTTGGTTTGTGTGAATCACCAAAGGGAAACAGAGGCAGCTTAACAAGAATGTTGACTGATGTGTGAAAAGGGCTCCAGTCTGTTGATGAGAGGATGATTTTAGGTTGTGGGGAACAAGGCGTGCAGCTCATACCCACAGGAGAGGCCTCAACTAAATACATACAAAGAGCATGGCGAACATCAGCGCATGCACCAAGAGGTCTTTATAATAACAGACCGGCACTAAAAATGCATCATTCCTTTAGAATGATGCAGTGATTGGAAATGTGAAGAAATACGAAGGGGAATTCAGCTACAAAATCTGATCTTCTGACTTAAGAGTCTTGGTACATAGGGGTGCAACTAACGATTACTTTATTATGTGATTATTCTGATGATTAATTGGATGAAAAGGATACATTAAAAGAAAATAAATTGTTCAATTCTTTTTAAAATAAGAAAATAATCATTTATTATTGCCTAAAATCCAATAATGTTGCATTTCTTCAGTGAATCTGAATCGGGTGAAGCTAAAACATTCAAAGGTGTTTTTTTTTTTAAATCTCTAACACAAAATGCATCTTGTACAGTTTTGGCTTAATTACTGCTCTGGTTTTTCAGCAAATAGCCTTTTTTTTCTCCAGTTAACGATTAATCAATAACTAAATTAGCTGATGATTATTTCAATATTTGAGTCATCACGATTAATCAGATTAATCGCTTCAGCCCTAGTAACATCAGTGTTTGGTATATTCGGCCATAAGTAAAGACGGCTTAAAGCTATTTAGATTAAGTATCAATGGGGTTTATAAAAATGAAGCAAAATATTTATTCCACCGCGTAAAGACATGTCTGATTTAGGCTGAGAAATGGCGAGAGAGAGCAAGACATCAATAGCTAAAAGTGTGACTGAAATTTTTTTCTCACAAGTAGCTACTTTCTTTTCTTCTTCCGTTTAGGTTTCTTCTGCTGGATTTGGAAATTTTGGAAGTCTTTAATGAAATCTTAGAGTTACGTTCTCTAGAGACGTCAGACTGAGATTTTAAAATATCAAGTCCATAATCACTTAGTCTGTTTGAAATCGTTCACACACAGTGATGTCACCTGTGCTTCCAATATACATAATTAATGACCACTTAAGTCTGTAATGCTTCTCATTTCCAGGCCTACGCTGTGGAACAACTGTTAACGCTTTTGGTTTGGAGCAAGCATGGCCTGGGTTCGAATTCTGGTCAGGGCCAATTCTGCACCGGGTTCTCCATGTTCTCCATACCCATTTATGTATTAACTCTGGGTATTTGAAGGCAAAAAAGAGAAGGGAAATAGGTTAATTGGCCTCTCTAAATCATTCTTTGGTGTGAGGGTGTCTGTGTATCCCGGCACTAATAGCTGGTTATAGACACAGACCCCGATGTAAACCTAGTGGGAGTGAGTGGATAAAGAACCTGGGTGGATGTTCTCATGTCAACTTATGATATAGTTCCTAAATAAAAATCGGGATTGTCTCAAATTGATTAGAAAATAGGTTACAAAACCCAGATCTGTGAATCTCTAGAAGAGATATTGAACATTCTACAAACAAAACTATACATTTATCAATGGTAATCATACAAAAAAAGAACCAATAAACTGCACTTGATCTAATCTCAGATGGTCTGGACAACTGGACTTTCTGCATGTAATCACACCCATAAACAAGCTTGGTGTGTATATAAGTGTGTGTGTTCTCAGGAGAGTGTTAAGAACAGCAGAATAATATTGTGTCAGCAAGAGAAAAGTCCTGTTGCTCTCAAGGTGCTGGTAGGTATATTTACTCTCACCAAAGTGACACACTGCTCCCAGGACATCAACTTCTCTCCTTGGTGTCTCCTTGGATCAAAGCACGCACGCACGCGCGCGCACACACACACACACACACACACACACACACACACACACACACACACACACACACACACACACACACACACACACACACACACACACACACACACACACACACACACACACACACACACACACACACACACACTATGAGCTGCACTGGTGCAAGTGGAAAAGATCAACACCTATGGTCTTACTGGAACCAATAAAGTTCACAATAAAATCCAATTCTTATGCAAGTCCCTTTTACTCTGCAGACATCCTGCAACATCAACAATGTTCAGCTGAACACAGCCTTCATTACCACAAACCAGGTTTCCACACCAGTGGTCAAAGAGCATACAAACCTGACAACAGCAGCTATTCATTCGAATTTGTCACAAAGTTCAGTCCCAGACAAAAGGTTTGGCTGTGAAACATAATACCATGTTTGACATTTCTGTGCTGGTGTTACAAACTAAACTTTCTAAATTGTGGTGCTAAACAAACATCCATGAGAACACAAATCGGTGGTTATGGGAAAGTCATCTTTTGTCTGGCCGCGTGAAAAAGAGCAGAAACCCAAAAGTGCGGAGTTCAGAGTGCTAGAAAGCACCACATAATCTAGAAGACAGTCACTCTCATTTTATGAATATGATTATCACATCACAAAGATAACGGGTCTAAAAGGAAAATCCAGACGCCGGAAACCCCAGTAACACTTTCTGGATCATTCTAGGAGATCTCAAGAACAAAACACCTGAACTGAGTCATTTTGAAGCGAAGGAGCCGAGGCTCTACCAAGAGCTCCTATTGTAACTAGGATTTAGTTATTTTAGTCATAATCCAGAGGCGTGTGTTAAAAGGTAGATGGACAGGTTCTTGTTTTTTTACTACAGCACACCAGAGAAGTGGCTACATTACTCCAGATGAGGCCCCAATCAGTCTGTCCGTCTCCTGTCCTACAGCCACGAGTGAACAAGAAACCAAGATACTTTAGCTGCTCTGCTTGTGGCAGGGATGGATTTCTGCCCCAGATGGAGCAGATCACCATTTTCCAGTTCCTCTGACTCCAACATGCACATAGATGCCGACTTTCATCTGAACTAATAGTTTCTAAATTTTTTCTTTAATCTGTGCTTCTGTATGACGAATTGCAGGAAACTAAATATTTTGTAAACAGACAAAAATGAAGTCTTATTTTTGTTAAAAGACCTCATCTCTTTTCCTGTTATAGACAGTCTCCGGAGGACGTTTCCATTGTGCGGGAAATGTAATGAAGTCATTGGCTAGGCTGATGCCATTACAGTGGAATGTAGAGTAATGCATTGGCATGTATGAAGCTATGCAGCAGCCTTAAAACGAATGTAAATGCTTTGGACAAGTGACTCCGTTAAATGGTTGTAAAACACAAAAAAACTTGCAATATCTGCACACATCCTGCACACAAGACTTTGCATCAAAACCGTCTATTTTGCCACACTAAACTGATAATTTCCATCAAAGTTCATTTTTTAAGTCCTTCTGCCTTCGCACATGCATGTTATTGGCCTCAGGCGCCTCACTTCTCCTTCACCCAGCCTACCTATCTCACAGCCTGGTGTTAATGTACTTCTGCAGCCAAGTGTTTGGCACGGAGTTGCCAGTTGACACTTCCCCTCTGGTTCAATAGCACACTAGTTAGGTTTTTATTCGACAGCAAAGTAAAGCAATCTTTTGAAAAGCTGCAAACAACTCTTATCCAGTCACCAGTTTCAAGAGAGTCGACAGAGCTGCAAAGCGATAAGGGCCATATCACTCGTCGCTGTGATTCAGTTGAAGATCTAATCAAATCATACCCACATTTGAGGAGGAACAACTTCAGCGAGAATCCAGAAAAAGAAAAATGAATACGGCTCTTCGCCAGTGGTTATTCTCATACAATATTTCATATAGTTTCAGATATGATGAGAGACCCTGGGCCGTCGGTGTGTGTCTGTTTAGGGCTGAAAGAGCCAAGATCTAGAAAAGATATTTCAATTAATCCTCTTCACTACAGGCAAAAATATAAATGAATAAAAACAAGCACTTATTTGTGAATCATTTTTTTCTTTACATTCATTCTACTGTCATTTTCAAATGTAATTAAATAAGAAAATATTTTATTTATCCCAAAAGGAAAAAAAAAAGTTGCCATAAGTCATCCAATAATCTTTGAAGAGTCATTATGGATGACAATACTGTGGGCAGGAAAAATCTCTGGTAGCAGTCAGTCTCACATCAAATCTGAAGAGGCCTCTGACTGAAGACTGCTGTTATAAGACAGCTTTATGATTGTCATGACATAATGACAGCTCCATTTCCGGGCAGAAGATGTAACATTTCCTACATGTCAGTTGTTGGCCTACTCTGCTAATCCACCTCATGTGCTTTTGCCGCTCCTCTTTAAATCTCAATCTATAAGACTAGGAAGTCAGGTAAAGAGACGCTGGGAGTCGAGGATATGATCTTGCCCATTATGACAGATGTGAGATGGTTTAAACTTCCTCCTTCTCTCTCTGCTCTTTGGTCCTGATCTGGATCCGTGAAGCCTCCTTTTCAACTCCTCTGGGATTTGAGGTCATAGTTCAGGTATTATTTGAGCTTTTGAGATGCTAATGCAATGTTGCCACGGTTACAACTATCCAAAAGTTAAAAAAGTAAGAGGAAAAATTGTTCCAGTTGCATAGCATCCAAAACCAGAGAGAATAATTGTCCAAACACCAAACGACTATCAAAAATAATACAAACAAAACTCTACAGAGAGAAGAAATCAGAAATAACATAACAGAGAAATCAGAAATAACATAACAGAGCTACTCCAATGTTCTGCCATCAAGATTTCCACAATTCTAGAAAAAAAAATACTTTGAAGGCATATTAAATGATACGAATGAAACATAAATCTTATACTAACTGCACTTCTCAGGAAACAATGCAACACTCATTTTGCACTTTTGTTTTTCAACATATCTCAACTTCTAGAGCAAAAGAATCACCTTGAGCTTTTTCAAAACTATAGATCTTTCACAGAAAATTCATTAGTAAATGAAAGCCACTAAAACACATTTTTTGAACATATCTCCAGTTTTCAAAGCAAAAACACATCCAACAAGGAAGTTCATGTGAGAGGAGGGGGATTGTGTCAATTTAAAAAGTTTATCATCCATTTAATTTATGCTTGATGTGTAGGATAAACATAAATTCTTACTTTGTTGCTTTTCCATTTCTAAAAATACGCATTAGTCTCTCTGATACTCTCACTGTGTTGTGTGAATAGGAAACATGCTCCTGGCGTGTGGATACAAATAATTCTTTGCACGGTGAGAAGGTCCAGCACTGAACTTGCGACACAGGAGTAAATTAGATGTGGCAAAATCGAAGCGTATATCTATCAGGTGTGGAAGGTTTGAGTGTGTCTCAGAGACGGGTGGCACTTTCAGAGGGCGGTTTCCTGGAATGTGCCACTCTAGTGGGACAGGATGTGAGCAACTATTGTGTGTGTGTGCGTGCGTGTGTGTGCACCAAGGCAACAGAGCTGTTTCCTGTGTGTTCATGTCATTTCTGATATACAATGAAATCTGGCAGGGATGAAAAACCCACTGAGGCAACATTAAACCACAATAAATTTAGTTTGCCGGAAATACCTGCGTTCACTGTCAAAAAGCAAAGATAATATTTCCTAGAATACAACATTGGTGCATGTTGCACAACACTGCCTAAATTAAGCAAAGAGCAAATGGATGTAACATGCTCTACACATTTAGCATAAAAATACAAGACATGCATCTAGTCCTGTCACGATGACAAATTTTACTTGATGGTAAATTATCAGAAATTATTGCAACAAGCGTTAATATTGATGTTTTGAAATGATTTTCAAGTAATATATTGATAATGGCATAATTATGCAAGTTCACCCTCTTAAAGACTAAAAACTTTAATTTTGTACACTCCACACCTTAACTGGTGGACATTTTAAATATTAAAAAATAAAACACAGTAACCAAAAAGGAAATAAAAAGATACAACTAAAACTACAAAAAAAATTGATTATAAAGTCTCTAAACAAAATTCCCCTTCAAAAAATATTGATCATCAGCATGGAAATGATCACATGCTATAAACATGTGCGACAAAATCAACACAACTGGGACTGAAATATTACAGCAATAACACAATAACATTACTTACTCTCACACTACGCTGCACCATTTGCATCAATGATGATTCACTCACCACAGCATGCTGGATGCTTGTAATTTAAACCGACAGTCCTACTTATTGATTCATTTGACTAGTTACATGACCAGATGGGGGGAAATCAGAGAGCATTAAAATGTGATTCTCAGGATCAATTGATTATTAAATAAGACAGAATACATCAAACACGGAGGTGATGTCACTGTAAAATTGATCTAATCGCATCCTGACGCAGCAGAAGACTGAATACCACACCCTCACATTTATAATTAATGAAACGGGAAACAATTCTTCACAAAATCCCCCTCATTTAGACCCAGGTTATGTGTTTTTTTTAATGTGCTAGGTGCTTTATGATCTCGTCTTGTTTTCAAACCCATTATTGTGCGTCATACTGTCCCAGGAGCTGAACATTATGTTTGCACCTTTATACAGAAATAAAATTTATGTTCAAATACCTTGCAACCCGACATTCAAATCAAGTTTAACTTAATCCAAACCTGTTAAAGTCCTCTGTGGGATTCATTCTCATCCTAACATGACACGCATTTTAGTGTAAAATTAATTCCTCAAGGCAATTTTTTTATTGATTAAGAATAAGGTTACTATATGAAGGAGCAATTAGCGGAAATGCTACTCCACAAAAGTTACCATTTCCTTTCCCCAGATCATTTGTGATCTTGAGTTGCAAAGAAAAACAAAAAAAACAAAATACCTAACTGTTCTCAGATATTTTAATAAATGTGAACAGTAGAGAGGAATTTCTTTTGATTAGAGTTTATTCTTGAATCCAAGATACAAAAACAAAGGCAGTTTTAGGAGATAACATGGGAGAAAAGCTTTAAAGTATTGTCAATGTAAGTTCAGGGAGGAGGGGTTTCCTAGAAGAACAGCATGTTCTATCAATGCAAACAGAGTTGATCAGTTTAACGGTCAGCGGTCAAAAAGTAAAAGCAAATTTAGTACTGGTGCATTTTCACATTTTTGCTTGCACGTGACAGCAGGAAGTGTGCCTTGCTCAGAAATCAACCTTAAATGACGATGACAAAAAGAGAACCAGAAAAACAAGTCCGCAATAACAGCTACAGACTAAAGATGCCCGGCGTGAGTATATTTATGTGCGCGAGTGTGCGTCAGTGCTGACTCAGTGCGTGAATGTGTTTGTAATTCAGCCTTCAACAACGCAAACTCTCCTCCATTCTCTTGTCTTTCGCTCTGTGTCTCCTAGCAACCAGACACTTAAGGCCTAAAAATAACCCCTCCAGAAACGAACAGAACAAAAAAATAAAGCATAAACGGCAATTAATCCTTTCAGGCCTGGAACACCGACTCGAATAGACCAGGTATTAGTGAGGAAAGAGAAGAGCGGGAGCAAGACGGCGTGAGAAGAAGAGAAAGCGGTGGGGGGGAGAGAGTGGGAGTCAAATCTGCCAGCAACAGGTAGTCGTCAGGAGACAGACTTCTGCTCTGCATGCCTGTTTGCCCAGTAGCCAAGACTGGTAGGCCTTCCTACCTGCGTCTCTAAGCTGCAACTGCTCAAGGCGAACACAAACTGTACTGTAACGCAGCCGCTCAGTTGTGCAAGAAGCTGGAAACAAAGTATTATTAGAAAAAAGTTTTTAAAAGAATGAACAGAGACACGATTCGGAGCAGCAACCTCCACAAACTGCAACACGTTTCTTATGTTAAACAGCTAAAGATTTCACTTTCAACCTGGAAGCTATTTTATTAATAAAGCATTTCTACAGCTTGACATTTCTATTGGTTATTAAAGTTATCTCTCGAGAGGAGGACGTCTAACTCGTGTGCTGGAGTTGCCTGCAGCGACATAATAACTCCTGAAATTATCATGCGATTTAAAACACTGTTGCTTTCGGTGTGAGACGCTGGCTCTCGGGCAACCTCTCACAAATCTCACACCAGTCGAGCTCACGGTTCAAAGTCATTTCCTCAAGAAAAAATAGAGGTGAATGAGAAAATATGCTAAATGTGACCAGTTCTCCCACAGACAGGCACAACTGGGATTAATAAAAGTCTAAATATTGGTTTTGCGTCATCAGAAGCAATTAAATAAATAAAAGATCTTTTTTTTTAACCACAGATACATTAATCATTTAGTAAGAGATCAGATCCTGCCAGTAGTTTCTTCACTGGTTCTGACTTATGTCAGATATGAAAGAAAAGAAGTTAGTCACCTTCTGCAGGATAATTTTCAACTTATGTCATTTACAGGAGATGCTCCAGTCAAAAAGAAAAGAGTAAGAACAGAAGCCTAGGCGTTGACTGTTTAGGAACTGACCCTGTTATGTTCATAAATTCAACACTGGTGTGCAAACATACAATCCTAAACAGTGTAGGTGTTTTGACACACATCACACACACGGCGTGTGTTCGTTGTTATCATTGTATTGCATGTCTGAGGTCTCCTCCTCCGAACGGGAACATTGCTATTGTGAGTTTTCTCCTCTTTATTCGGTGCAAAATAAACAACGTTATGAAAGTAAGTGAAAGACGACTGAGTCATGGACACGCACAAGCAGGGAGGCCTGCAGTTTAGCGCCTGCAGCTGACACATTCCACAGTGAATTACCATGCTGGTTATGAGATAGCAAGATATAAAAACAAAGCGGCGTTTCACACCAGAAGTATAAGAAGTCATGAGAAGTTCTTGATGTTCTTTTGAATAATTTCACGAGTGAAAGGGCTGGTGTGTCTCGCACTTAAAAGCGTTTACTATTAGGTGAACATGATTAGAGAAGGTCAGAAAGTTGCTGAGTAAGCGAGCAGACGGACGTTTCTGAAAGATTTCACTAATGTTTTTGCCAGAACTCAAACTTTTTCAAAGCAATCGGTGGGTTAAATGAACAAAGAAGAAACATACAAGCTGAAAAATTTGGTTCTTCAACTTAAAGTACAAGTTTATGCACTAATTTTCAATCAATAAGTAATGTTTATTTCTAAATAATCTTGATCTACAATGTAGAGGTGTGCCGATCGATCGGCCACCGATCATAATTGGCCAATTTCCGTGAAAAAGTGTATGATCGGTGATCGCCGATCACGGTCTCTTGTTGCATCACCTGCATCTCATTTTGCAGTCTGCCTGTGCAGCTGGTTTCCTCTTTCCTTCACACTGCGCAAGCGCGCAGCAACACTAATCCTAAACGATGTGTAACTATAACGCTCTGAGTGAAATGGGGAAGTTTGCGTGTTGCGGCGGAAAATTTAAGCACGTGGGGTGAAGCACGTCAAAATGCATCAACACAACGAAGCTAATACGACATAAAAACAATGCCATACTTGACGGAGTTTGGCTACATGGAGGCTCACTGCAGTAAAAAAGACATATGGAGGATCAGATAGCAGGTAAAGCAGCGCACAGCTACAAACACTCACCCGGATTAGCATGACGGTCAGAAAGCTAAACAAATAACCCGCAAAATTATTTAAGTCTTCGAGCTGCGATGTAAAACGCTGGTTCTGCTCTCGCTGTTGAACCGCTGCTACGCGCTACAGGTAGTAATATTTCACAGACGGAGCGCCGCTTCTGCTCCATCTGGCAGTGACTCTCACACCGAACCTCTGTTTAAAGCTGCAGCATCTAACCTAAAAAAATTAATTTTACATACGTATTAAAACTTTCACTGTCCTAACATGAGACAGATAATCTCTGAAAAAATAATCGATCTCCTCCCTGTTCTGCATAATTACTCCGCTCAGTCAGAAACAGCCACCCCTGCCAGCATGCCTAGGGTGGGTCCCATGTGGGGAAAAGGAGGGCAGACCAGATTGGTCCCATATGGGTTTGTCCGCGGGTTCCACGGTGGCCCCACATGGGGCAAAACCCGCGGACAAACCCATATGGGACCCATATATCAGCCCTCCTTTCCCCCACATGGGGCCCACCTAGGCATGCTGGCAGGGGAACTAGCAGTAATCAGCTAGCCGCCATGCTATTAGGAAGTTTTCATGCAGTAACTCTGGATTGTTTATTGTAATGGAACCTGTATTTGCCTTTGAATGTAACGTTTTATACTTGAATCTTTTGGCAATGTTGAGAAGTTTTATTTTGACTCTTTGCATTATTTAGCCTCTTCAGAGCCTTCATATGTTTTCAGTCTGTTAAAGATAGTATTACCGATAAAAGTACAATTTGCACAATGCCCATTTTGTTTTTTTCTTGGAAAAAGTTATTAAAAACAAGCTTTTGTCTAAATTAAGGTGAATTCATGGTTCCTTTTTCTACATAATGTAACCGGTAGTGCCGATGATTAAAAACATCATAATTATGTTATCGGTATCGGTGATCGGCCGGGATTGGCCCTCATGGGTGATCGGAATCGGCAGGAAAAACATGATCGGCACATCTCTACTACAATGTAATGTTTTTAAAGTGTGCATTTCAAATGTATTGAAATGTGTCATTTTATAAAATTGTCTCAGGTCCTGCTAGTTGTACAATTCTTTTTTTTTCTTTTTTATGCAAAATAAAATTTTTTGTATTCTTTTAAAATAAAAATCCTTTTTTGTACATTTCAGTTTCTTAAATAAAAAAAGTCACTAAACATATTTTAAACAAATTCTAAATTACAATTTTTGAAATGCAAACTATTCAAACCCCTTTGCAGGCAAATAATGTGTTGCAATTTTGTAGTGTCATGTAGCCAGTTTTTCACAATCTAAGGTGATTTCTTGAGTTTCAGCAAAATTATTGAAAAAGCTGTTTTTAAGCAATTAAATAACTTCCTAACAATAACAAACTGCTTTGACTCCTTCCAGTCTGGTTTTCGTGCTCACCACAGCACGGAGTCGGCCCTTGTAAAAGTGTTCAATGACATCCATATAAATACAGACTGTGGGAGAACCACAGTGCTGGTTCTGTTGGACCTCAGTGCAGCTTTCGACACTGTTGACCACGACATTTTACTGAATCGACTGGAGAGTTGGGTCGGACTCTCCGGTCCAGTGCTCAACTGGTTTGAATCTTACATAAAGAACAGGGATTTCTTTGTTTCAATTGGAAACTTCTCATCAGAGAGGTCAAAGGTCACATGTGGGGTACCCCAAGGTTCAATCCTAGGACCCCTTCTTTTCAATATTTATATGCTCCCACTGGCAAAGATTATAACAGGACATAGGATTAGCTACCACAATTATGCGGATGATACACAGCTCTACATCACGATGTCACCAGGTGACTCTGAACCCATCCAATCACTGAATAGATGCTTAGAACAGATCAATGTGTGGATGTGCCAAAACTTTCTCCAGCTAAACAGAAACAAAACTGAAGTTATTATCTTTGGACCTAAAGAGGAACGAACTAGAATCAATGCACAGCTTCAGTTATTACAACTAAAAACCAGTGATCAGGCCCGAAACCTGGGAGTAGTGATGGACTCTGACCTGAACCTTCAGAGCCACATTAAGACAGTCACAAAGTCGGCCTTCTATCACCTGAAGAACATCTCTAGGATTAGAGGACTTATGTCTCAGCACGATCTAGAGAAACTCATCCATGCATTTATCTTTAGCCGCATTGATTACTGCAACAGCGTCTTCACAGGTCTGACTAATAAATCAATCAAACAGCTGCAGCTGATCCAGAATGCTGCTGCTCGGGTTCTCACTAAAACCAGGAAGATAGAGCACATAACACCAGTTTTAAAGTCCCTACACTGGCTCCCTGTAGCTCAGAGAATAGACTTTAAAATACTGATGTTAGTTTATAAATCTCTGAACGGTTTAGCACCACAATACCTTAAAGATCTGTTATTACTGTACCAACCATCTAGACCCCTCAGATCTTCTGGTTCTGGTCTGCTCTGCATCCCCAGAACCAGAACCAGACGAGGAGAAGCAGCATTCAGTTTCTACGCACCACAGATTTGGAACAAACTTCCAGAAAACTGTAAAACAGCTGAAACACTGGGTGCCTTTAAATCTCAACTTAAAACCCACCTGTTTAGAGTTGCTTATGGCTAAATTAGGGTTAGAGTGCGGGTTTTGATGTCTTCCATGTTTTTATGTCTTTAATGTTTTTAATTTTTTTCTTCTTTCTTTTATGTATGGGGAAGAAAATAAAAAATAAAAATAAAAAACGATAAAAATTAAAATAAAATAAAAATAAAATAAAACCAGTTAAAGTCCGCGGGAGGGCAGACTCCTCTAACTATAAGTTAGTTAAATTCTGTGTGGGACGGCGGCGTCCTCTGGTAAGAAGTTAAACCCTGAGAATCCTAGGCACTGTCAGGTACAATAAAAGCAGTTAAAGTCCGCGGGAGGGCAGACTCCCCTAACTCTAAGTTAGTTAAATTCTGTGTGGGACGGCGGCGTCCCCTGCTAAAGGACGGCGGAGTCCTCTATGAAATAGTTAAATTCCGCAAAGGACGGCGGAGTCCTCTATAGTTAGTTAAATTCCGCAAAGGACAACGGGAGTTTTTTTTAATTTCTCTCTTTCTCACTGTTTATTTCTGTTTTTATTTTAATTATGTAAAGCACTTTGAAATGCCTTGCTGCTGAAATGTGCTATACAAATAAAATTTGATTGATTGATTGATTGATTGATAAACGTTTCAGCGAAACTTATTTTACTTAAACAACAGAAGAAACATCTGTCCATTTATTTATTTACCTGCTGATCTATAAACGGCCACATGGAGGAAAAGAATAAACACCTAATCATGCCTGTTAAAAAGTTTATTTTGAGTGCTTTGAAGGACATAACAGAGTTTAACAGAAAGGTAATAAACTTAGAGGACAAAGCACTTGGCAGGATCTCACTCTGTTCCGAAGGCTCTGAAATGTTCAGGTTTCAGAATGGATCAAAATAGCTTTTATATTTTTCTGATAAAATATGTTAGAGATGCAGCAAAACTTCAAACCATTTTGTATTTATTTGAGCCTGGTATCCACATTTTTTTCTTCTTAGCTGTGGAAATTGTTAGTTTAATTAAAGTATTTGTAAAAAACAACAACAAAAAAACAAAAAACAAAAGTGGTGAAAGCAACATTTCATTCTTCAAATATTAGGAATTGCAATGCCTTGAAGTTAACCCTGCAGAGTTTATGGGAGAAAATGCAATGCAACAAATGCTGTTGCCAGACAAATATAAAAACTTTGAGAGAGAACACGAGTGGTGCACTCGATTTTAACTCAAAAGCTAAGTTCAAACTTGGTTGAAAAAAAAACAAACTGCCAAAGTCAGAGGGGCCTGAAGCAAATAGGTTCCAACATGGCTGCCAGACACATTACACACTCAAATTCCCAGGAATGAAATGCATATTTGTGTTTCTGATTGTTTCTATCTCTATTTGAAAACAAAATGGAGATAAATAAGTTGTTATCCACTCACGCTGCTAACATAACAGTTGGCTAACCACAAGGTTTAGCAAATCCCACTGGTTTTCCGGCATGCAACCAGAGCGCACCAACCTTGGGGTGTGTCATCATTCCCAAGTCCTGACAAATCAAAGCATTACTAAGTGAGTATACCTGTTGATTGTCCTAAATATAGAGTTTCCCAACCAGAATCTAAACAGCAAAAGATTTATTTACAGTTTGTATACGAACTTGATCCCTCATACTGTTATCCATCATGATGCCATTTTCTCATATGATCTTTGGTCTTGAGATGCACAGCTGAGGCAGTGATATGCCCATAATCCATTAATGAGGAAAATAGTTTTAAAAAGATGAATATAAAGTACTGTCATATGGACACCTAAAGTAAACTAAACTTGTTAATACACAAGAAAGCATAAAATATTGACATTAATAATAATTTATTATTGTCAGCAATTTAGTCTTAAAACGGTATAGAGTAAAGCAAACTACCCATTTTAGTAGTAAAACAGATTTTATTCTGCCTTTACAATCCATACTGGCATTGCATATTGTTCTCCGAGTTATTTAATATACTATTGGTGCTATTGCCATCTTTTTCAAAAACAGCTAATAAGATATTTAAGCGGTATAACACCCAAAAAATGGTAATAATAAAAGTCCTGAAGCACAAACTGTTTTTTTCTGTGAAAGACAACATGTGGACATCGAGAACGTATGCAGTGATATGTATTTACATGATTTGACAAATTAGAAAACTATTGCATAGGACTATTCCTTTAAAACTTGGGTTTTTAGCTGCTTGCAACATCCAATAGTTACTTTACTCTATAAATGCCAACTTAATGTTATGCTTAACTCCAAAAATTAACAGCACCACTTCTAGAGATGTATTCTTGGAGGAATACTCTAGTATTGCAGAAGAAAGACAGACATAAAAACTCTTATCTTCAAAGGCTCCAGTGGGAAGCCTGGGGATGCACTTTATGCGCGAGTGTTTGTTATGAGCTCCATGTTGTTCAGATGAGAAGAGAGAGAGGAATATGTGTTGGGCCCTGGGGAATTATGTTTTTCTGACTGCTCTGCTGCTGTTAACCATGCTGATGATGGCTCGCATTCACATTCTGAGTAATAAGGTACAAACAGACACACACCTTTGTTTTCCAAGAGCAGCTATATAATAAAGAGGTGTGCATGCTTTTTTGTGTGAAAAACAGAGGTTTGGCAAATGTTTTATGCAAAAAAACAAGTTTGAAGTTGAGCTTGCTGAGTAAGGTCAACATAGTTGCATCCCACACGAATGCATAGGTGCATGCTACCTTGCAGACGACGATCACCAGGGGAAAGATGAACCTAACTTGGGGCTAAAGTGGTGCTCTGTTGATGCGGTAGTCTAAACGGGCCCCTGGGTGCTCAGCGAACAGAGGCCAGTGGAAGCTTGCCAACCAGTGCCGCTGTTTTGCAGTTGTGTACAACTTCCTGCTTCCAAGGTGATAATAAAAGGGCAATTACAAAAAAAAAGGGGTGGGAGGCTTTCATAAGACGGAGTGCAAGACAAAACGACTGCAGCCAGTATCGGTAGATGTGTCTTGCTGACTGCAGCTGAAAGGGAGCACCGTGTTAATCGCTTCTCATCATACTCTTATTGCAAACTATAATTACTGGCGCTGCAAGACAATATGCATTGACTTTAACTGTATAGAGAGAAATATATTGCTTTGTTGTCACAGCACCCTAACAACCTGTCGCAACTTTTAATTAGCTGCTTCTATTGCATTTTGTCACAGTGGCCCACACACCCACAACAAAACAAAGACTGGCACACAGAAATACAAGTCCAGACACAGTCCCTGATGACAGGGACAAGTCTTTAGTGGTTCATTTAATTCAGCTTTGTGTCAACTGCAGCAGAAATGCACACGACTTCACTTCAGCACCTTAAAGTACTCACACCTTGTGAATTTCTCTACCTTTGTGACGCATTGCAACCGCAAGATTGTGTGGAATTTAGTAGGACTTTATGTGATAATAATACCAAGCAGTGCATGCTTTTGAAGTAAAAAATACATTTCACCAAGCAAAGAGTTAACTCTGGCGGAGCGACAAAGATCCACAACTCAGGTGGAAGAATCTTCTTACATTTAACTACCACTTAATTACCAGTTATGAACTCAGCTAATCTAAACATGAGGACACTGCAAACATGTGGTAGAAACTGCAGGTCAGATGTAACTTAAAGTTCTTACAAAATGCAAAATGTTTCAGAAGCTGCACTGCACTTCAACCCCTAAACAGATCAGAACACTTGTGAGGTTCGGTGGTGGCAACATCATGCTGTGGGGGTGCTTTTCTTAAGCGAGGACAGAGAAGTCAAATTCAAAAATACTTTATTAATCCCAAAGGGAAATTTACTGTTGTGTAGCTCATCAAGATTATTCAAAGAGCCTCAAAGAAGCTGCACTCAAAAAAGTGTGACCGGGCTAAATTAATATTTACAAAACACATTTTTTCAATGCAGACACTTGGCACACTGTGTGGCCAGAGTTTATAGTACAGACAAATCCACTAAGGGAACATGTCGGAGGAAACAAAAGACAACAGCTGGGAAGATGTGAAAACATTTGAAAACACTCAAATTCAGATTGCAATCTGTAGTTTTGGACACAACAGAAGGTTATGGAGGGGCAGGGAATTTTACACGTCACACTATTCAGATTTTCATCTCCAAAGCATTTTTAAAAACCAATGCATACTTCTATGAAATCATAGGAAAAAAAAGAAAAGTTTGAGGATGTAGCGGGACAAAATTCAAACAAACACTTTTGTGAGGAAGCATAATCCCTTCACTCTCAGTCAAAACCTCCGTCGATCTCTCCATCCAACTCCTCCCTCCTGGCAACATGGCCCTGTGTGCTTTCCTGCCATTCTTCTGTTGCAGCTAATTTTAGATGAAGGCAAAACCCTCTGACAACATCTGCAAGTCATTCTTCGATGTGTGTATGCGTGTGTGTGTATATGTGTGTGTGAATGTGTAGAGAGACAGAATAAAAACTGGGAAAAGGTCAAAGGCAGAGAACTTAAGAAGAGCGGAGATAACTGAAGAACGTTTGAGAAAAAGGAAACAAATAAAAGAGAAAGTAGGACAAAGACAAAGCAAAGGTCACAACCACATCAGATCTCAATCATGACTGAACTGTAATTATTTAGTTTTGGGGCGACTTCCTAGACATTTAGTTTGGTGAAAGGGGAACCACAAGCGCAACAGACTGTCATCATGAGTAAAGAAAACGTGAATTGAGTAAAACATGATAATTTGGCTTCATTTACCACATGAAAAATGGGTAAATATAAAGGCACAACGCATGAGCGCGGTCTTCTCCGCGAGTAACATAAATAACCTAAATGGGAATAATTTGTGGTGTAAAATAAAAGACAAAAGAAAAATAAACTCAGCCTGTCGTTTTGACTTATTGGGCAACCAAAATAAAACCTCAGCAGATGAAAAACATGCTGGTACAATAAGATCTTTTTTTCTTCACCGCAAGAAACTGGTCTTTCATTGCATGTTTTAAAAAAATAAATCAAAACATCAAAATTAATAAGCTTGAAAAGACAACTAAAGCTATAAAACTTTATCAAAAGACACACATTAACAATTAATTACACATTAATCTTTTTTCAAAATCTCTTACCGTTTATTCAATGTCACATGCTGTTTTTATTTTATTTTTTTATTATGTAAAGCAAATTGAAATGCTTTGCTGCTGAAATGTGCTATACAAATACAATTTGAATGATTGATTGAACAAATGCATGCCACACTTTTCAGATTTTCCTCATTTTCCTCCCAAATAACAGCACTTGTTGGTCTGCAACATAAAATCTTCAATACACTGAAGTTTGTAGTTGTAATT
This sequence comes from Poecilia reticulata, assembly GCF_904066995.2. NCBI lineage: Eukaryota > Metazoa > Chordata > Actinopteri > Cyprinodontiformes > Poeciliidae > Poecilia > Poecilia reticulata. The sequence goes on from NC_088845.1 coordinate 12,515,069, forward strand.
TGACAAAACGAGAAAAAGTTCCAGGGTTGTGAACAGGGGTGGGCATTTATTATTGTTTTTCATTTATTGCGATAAATTCTGATTTATTGTTGTGATAAATTCCAACAAATGACGTTTAACAACTTCCAAAAATGTCTGTGCATTCAGGGTTGTTGTTTTTGCCATTTTCTCCACTGTTTGTTCAATGAGAGTATCAATATATATCAAAAACTTTTAAAATATGATTAACTGCAGTTACTGTGAGCAGTTTAATGATACAAATAACTTTTTTTTATGTGACTGGTGTCCTAAAGAACCGTATTACCACTGGGAATGTTTCTCATATTGCTGTCATAGCCATAGTTACCTAAAAAAGAACTAATAAATAGTTCTTATTGGTTCTTATTGTCACTTTTACTGTTATCACAAAGTACCACAAAGCATTGTGATAAAACTTTAAGTCCATATAGATAGTTACGAATAGTTTTGCAAGGTTCTAAATCTGTGAGCTGCAAATGGTGATCATTACAGAAACTTCTGTTGGTTCAGTTTGCCAAATACTGTATTAGAGGGTCATCTAAAGTACAAAGCAGTTGTCTGGAAAAAGATAACACACTTTAGCGCTTCCACATGCACACAGGCAGGGAAATGCACACTGTGCTCATAAACAGGATTCTGCCGAACACCGCTGTGCGTCACAGTGGGCTGCGAGGGGGACACGGAGGGCAAAGCACAGCGTGTTTATACATGTGTGTTTATCCCGTCGTAAACAGGGACAGGAGACGCATGCCGCCTCGCCGCCTGTCACCACTTTCTCTTCTTCCCCCACCGTTTCCCACATCTACTCGGTTTTACCTCCCACCTCCCTTCTAAAGCTCCTCTGCGTCCCTTTGCCTGCTCCCCGCCTCCCTATCCTCTTCTAACCCGTGCCCCACTTGGTCAGCTTGTTAAGAATGTCTCTTAAAGCTGATTAGGTAGTGTTGATCATCCTTATGTAACACTCACCTCGCACAGCCGTTGCTGCCAGCTAGCCAGACGGCCAGCCAGTCAGCACACTCCCTTTGTAAGCCGTTTCTTTTGCATGTGTGCAAGAGATTCAGCAAGAACTTTGCTTAAATGTGCACTGCTCTTCGTAAAGTATTCGCAGTTGCACAAAGATGAGGCTGTGTGTATACATGACTGCATCTCTCTGCCTTCTTGGGTGGAAGCCAAATCGGCACATGGTCTCATTAACATGAGCATATTTGGCTTCGGCGGTGGAATGTCCACACCACAGGTCTCCCCAGGTTTCTATAAATGCGTCTGTCTGCATGCATATGCATCCGCCCATGCTGCAGGATGCATGGATAATCTCCTCTTATCCCCCCCAGTCAGCGTGGAGCAGCCAACTGAGACTTAGCAGAGAAAACAGCCTTTACAATCACAAATGCACAGAGACGCGTTTAATCATCAAAGCGTCGGCGAGGCCCGTAAAGAAAGCAGAGCAACAAATTAATTGGCTGAGCTAACGAAGGGGCGCCTGAAGGCAGGTGAGGCAGAGTGGTCGACCCGCCCAGCTCCTCGCTTCTCTCCTGGTTCGCTCTCGCACTCTGCCTCGTGGGAAAGATTAGGATCCTCAGCTGGAGCACATAAAGCTGGATGTTATGCAAGAGGCACGGAAAGCGAGGAAGAGAGAAAAACCGATGATGATGTAACTTGGGAGAAAAGCAGAATACATAAAAGATAAGGAGCAGGAGAGGAAGAGATGGAGAGGAGCAGCAACAGAGGTGTGTGATAAGACAGCTTGAAGCAGTTGCCTTTACATGATGACAATCAAACCCACATAATCTGGACCATGAGACGGTGAGCAAAGCTGTAAGAACAGAACCACTCTCCACTGGCACAGGCCGGTACTCAATGTGCTTTTGCATCTTTGCCTCAGCCGTGCAAAAAAGTAGATTATATAATAAGTCAGCCTCATTTTCATTCTCAGTTTCATTAGAGACGCCTTCATTGACAAACGTGACGCTGGTTCTGACCAGACAGGGTGGGTGAATCCAGGTCAGTAAACACTATCTCTGCGCTTGAATTATAGAACAGACTATATCAGCTTAAAGGGATGTTCTGTTCTTTTTTTGTAAATGGGGTTGTCCTAAGTACTTTGAAGTTGTCAGTGTCTTACCTGCAGAAGGCAGTGGTCAACATCTCCTGAAGCAGGGAGGGTTTGAGACTGAGAAGCAGCAATAATCTCTGCTCCAACCAGGTCCATTAAAAAATAAATAAAAATACTCAAATGAGTCAAACTGTCAAAATCTAATGCCAATTTAGGCAAAAGCTAAGCATTATTACATTGAATCAATTTGTAAAGCTGCACTGAGCTGACTCAGCTGTCTCACATTGACTTAAAACACTCAACAAAGCTCCATTTCAAACATGAATTATTTGGCGATGGTTAATGTTTTGATATCAATAAAACAGACCTTAGTGTTGCAATGCTCCATGCTTCTTTAAATCGAAGGTGCATTACCAACAGTCTGCTGCAGACCAGCTCAGGACTACAGTATATATTTTATTCTAAGGTGAGGTGCACCCAAAGGTCCGACATCGTCGCGTTTTGCATAGGAGTTCTACAGGCTCACTTTTTTTGGTGTATAAAGACAGAATTGACTTGTAAATTAATAATTACCGACGTAGTAAACATAAGCAGAATTGCCAATATGGACCAAAACCCCTGAGAAATGTCCCCAATGTCTCGTGTTATCTATGCTACAAAGACTGAAAGCAAAGATACGTGTACCTAAGAAAGTGACCAATGAGTTTTTGCCAATCCAATTTTAGGAGTGGTGAGCTTCAAATAAAAACTTTAAATCTGATTAGCTTCATTTTATAAAAAGAACACGACGAATAATTGAAACATAAATCTTGAATTGGCAAACAGCTCATCACTCAGTGAGAAAGTACTAAATTAATTCATGATTTCTGCTTCTCTGAGGCCTTATTTAATTGCTGTTGCCAGGTACAGAGAGTAAGCAAATATAGACCAGGTTTTAGAATAATGACTTGAATGTCACACAAAATGTACTCCTCAGTTAACAGGAACATCTTTAGTGGGAACATCTTACATTTATTGAACAGTTTAACATGGATAACCGGGAACGCTGAGAGAAATGTGACCAGGAAAATACAGTTACATTTTCCACTTTAAAACACTAAATCTCTTCAAAAGCTTCAAATAATGAGACAAAGGTGATTATATAAATCATCCCTATTACTACTAATGCACTTTTGATCTATTAGCGATTGATTAAATTTGACTAATTTTGCCTCAACGGGGAGTTTTTTCCTACTCAATAATTGCATCAAAACTGAACGTTCCTACTTTTTATACATTTGTAAATGCATCATTAAGCAGCATGCTGTCTTTCACACTTTGACTTTTGGAAAAATTGAATAAAAGTTAGGAGATGTGCTTAGATGTGGATAAGCATTTAATCCCTTTGTTTTTTCTATTTGAGTCAAAACAATAATCTCTACCAAGAAACAGGCACCACAGTTTTCTTGCAGGTCAATACTTTTTTGGTTTAATTGTTGAAATAAACCACAAATTCACACAAATTAAACACTTTATACAGAAAAGCAAAAAATTAAAAAATATATTAATCCGAATTTTTTTATCCACACGTTGTATACACAACGTTAAAAAACCCAAGTGTCATCGGCGAAAGCAAAAGAACCGACAAAGAGGAAGGAAGTTAAAAAGAGAAATGAATGAGGAGTGGGGAAGGAAGCAAGATCACTGAGATAAAAAACTGAGTGACAGAGACTGCGAAAGCAGTGAACTTTCTCCCCTCATGTCGGTATACTGCTTCGATGGTGTTATGCAAGAGCCCAGCGTACCCACACCAATTACCTCCGCTTGGTGAAACTCATAACATGAGGCGCTACCTCACAGTTTGCCTTTGTGTGCTGGGTATAAATGTGGGTACATCTGTATGAAAATATAATGTAATGCTCACTTACATGAACTGAAATACACACATGTTGGATTCAAGCTTTAAATGGGATCCAGACAGCTCAGGTTATGAGGTATCAGGGGGATTCCTTGTTGAAACTCCATGCTCCATTGCTATTAAGATAAATTAGAGTTAAAATCTGTGTTTACACTATATGAACTGCTTTTACTTTTAAACACCTGATAAGAACATAAAATCTTTGTAAATTTGAACAAGATCAGCATTACTCTGAATGAGCTTTTGTGTATTAGGTAATTGAGGAAACATGCAAACACATGCCTCCTTAAGTATAATCTGACTCAAAGAATGACTTGTAAAATAACAAAAGGCACGAAGCAGGGATTCTCATATTTTTATAACAAGTTTTCAGTCCCAACACAGTGGCAGGCAGTTAAAACTGCAGTTCAACAGGACGCTTTCATGAATAAATAATGCTCTTCATCCACTGGCACTCCATGTTTGATTCAAGGACATAATTGTATCGCGCAGTGAAAGATTTTAGAGATGCACAAAGAAATTGACTTCTACAATCTAAAAGTTGTGGGTTTGATTCCAGTTTCCTCCTCTAAAATGTCAACCTAAAACTTTTGATGCTGCATAAAAAGAAAATGTCTCCAAATATATTGCAGGCATATATTCCAAATTCATTTTACTTAAATAATGATCCAACGCTTATTACCAGGTAGCAGTTCTCTGGCCTATCACTGGTCTTTAAAAAAAACTGACCTACTGATCCCGATTTTGACCAATGCATACCATTTTTTTAATAACAGACTGTTATAAGGTCGTGATACTCCTTCAATGACACAATCTTATTTCATTGAAAAACAAAGAACAATACCCATCAAACAATACAAACTTGTTTTAACTGAAGATTAGGTAACACTCTCATATATAATGAAAAGTTTAGACTTAACTTGGTAGGCGTGTCTGTCTGTCAATGCTCTCTCACGCAGAGCAGAAGGAGACAGTGGCTGATTGTCGGACCTTTGCAGAGGCGGATAAAATTGGTGGATAAGATCGGTTTCACATGCAAATATTGGCTGATCAACCAAAATTAAGAAAATCATGGCCGATTGTTAGAGCTTATTATGGTTCTTTACGATATACAGATTTCGTGCAATATTACAACAATAAACCTTCAGTATATCATGCAAACGTAAAGAGTGCAGACTTGAAGTTATGCTGACCTGACTGCTAGCATGTATAAGTATTAAAAAATTAAACATATTTTAGAGCTCCTACCTTTTCATTTCCAGTGGTGAGAAACAGTTTTTAAAAGGTTAATAAATAGTCTTTGCTCCACAGAGACTATTGGGACACCATAACTGTTAGCGATGTAGGCAAAGAATGATGGCTGAAGGATGTCAAATAAGTCAAATCTGCGCCATCACTAATCGCTTGTTTCCACTCTTACTTAGTTCTTCTGTTTGTTTTCAGAAAGCAAAGGGAGCGTCTTCACCCAGATCGTGGCTAATTGTTTGCTCAGACAAACACATTAATCTAACAAACAACACCCACACAAACACAGAGGGATGATGCTAACTCTTGCTTTTGCCATTTTATATGACAGCAAAATTATTTTATTAAATAATGGTTAGAGCTCTCCTCATTAATTTCCTGCTTCTCTTCTGCAGTCTGGAGGTAAGGGTGTGATATTTTGATTGGCAACTATTGGCAGGGTCTGAGTTCTTGTTTCCATGGAGACATGTACACAAAATATGACTGTTTACTACAACTGCACATGCTGGCAGCTGAAAACCAGACGGTACACGTTAAATAAAAGAAAATATGCAAATAAAATCTGGTTTTCGGCAACCACAATACGCAATGTGCTGCTAGAGATTAAAGTTTTAATCTCTTAAATGAAGTCTTTGCACGAGCGCTGCTTTAGTTATCCGCACACACCTGTTTATTGCAGCTGGACGCTCCTCTCCCTGCCATTTCTCACCCAGATCTAAGCCCAACCAAGCTGTGCCCATTTCTCTCCCACCATCACACGTGTGGTTTCCCCAGTTTAACTCGTTGCCTCACCCTCCTTGCCTTGAGGCTTTGAAAATCCCCCCCGTTGCATGCCTTCCTGTAATTCTTCCCCGCTTTTATTTTCCCCTCTCACCCTGTGACTGGTCAGCGGATCTAGCTCCCTGTTCTCCAAAGCTTTAATCTCCTAAAACAACAATGACTGCGTGCATTTGTACGGCAGGGTTATCTGTGCGTGCACCCACCCGGATTCAGCTGCCTGGCTCTTACGTAATTTCACTGGGCCACGACTGATGCTAAAAATGGACATGGATAAAACTATTGTGACCGAAGCCAGGCCTACTGTACTGCACAGGGGCACAGTGCACACACAGACAGCAGGGGGCTGGTGAAGCTGCTTAACCATAAGCTGAAAAACTTATTTTCTTTTTTTTGGCCATTTCCTTAATTGAACCCGAGCTTCATTAGTGTCAAGCTATGAATCATCCTTCAAAAATTTTAAATCGGTACAAAAAACCGCCAGTTACTTCATCAAGAAAATCAGGCTTTTACCTTCAGAGTGACATTTCATGATAAAACTGAAACATTATGAGTTAATTACAACACAGAGCCGGCCACATTTATATGCACACTTGGTAGAAATGTGTAAAAAGCCTTGAAGTAAAATAAACATGTAGAATATCCTCTCTAAAAATTTTTTGAAAAATACAACTTTCAATTTAGGAACATTTATTCTACAAGAGAACACTTCCTGTGTTTGGAAATAATTGTTATTCCCCACCCTAAAATTAAATTTTTTTTTTAAACTACATTTTAATTGATCATTGTTTCTAGGACTTTCTACTTATTAATCACAATGCAACACAGAGCCACTAGACCCATATTTATCCCTCTGCACTGACATCTCAAAAACTCACTGTTGGAGAACTGCAGCATGCCTTGGTTGTTACAGGAGGTTACCTGAGCTACCGTCTCCACGGCAACCATTAAACTCTATGTACATGCCAAGCAGCAAAGGAAATGGCTGTTGTAAACTATTAGTGTAGTAGCTGAATAATCTATGGATTATTCTGACAATTAATCAAGTAATGCAATAAAAAAGAATCCCGTTGTGTCGTAGCTACTTAGGCTAGTAGTAGAAATATAAAAAAGAAGATGCTAGTAGAAAAAAACCAATTCATCAACACTTTGCTTAAAATGAAATACGATTCAAACATCATTTTTAGTCTCATGTTTTAAGTATAAAAGCTTTTCTTTTAAAATAGATATTTCTAATCTATTATTTTTCTTCACTCACTGCATTGTTTATAAACCAACTGCTAGCCTACTGGAATACAAATGTTGTAGATCCCTTTTTGCAAATAATCATGTTGCAGAACAGGATCGATGAAAGGAGAAAGGAAGTAAACTTCTGCACAAATAACTACAGACATGTCCTCCAAGTCCCTGTCCTTGAGCGAGTGTAACAGTTTTTCTGGCATGAATTATTTAGCTGAACATCAAATCACCAAACAGCACAGCAATCTAAAAAGAGCTCATGTTTACGTCAAGAAACTAAAAAAAGAGCCCAAAGTGGTGAAAACATACAAAACTGGCAAACAAACTCACTTAGGAACAAATAGATGATTTAGTGTGTATGGAAGGGGAGGGATATTTGCTATATGGTGTCCTGCGTTGATGGCCATCTTTCCTATTAAAATTTAATCACTGTGCTTTCCTATAAATACCTTTCCAATGATCGAATGCATTATTCAGATTCTGTTAAGTTGTCATCCAGAAAAGACACCCAGGCAAAGATATGAGCACAGAAAAAAAGCACGCCTGGATCAACAAGAACATTTAAAAGTCAAGAGAGGAGACAAGAAGAGGAGACTGAATAAATAAGACTCTAAAGTTCCTTTTCCAAATAATTTAAACCCATGCAATTACCATCAACTTTTAGCTTTCAGACAAACCCACGCAAGGCAAAATGCCTACTTTTATACCAACTCTAAACTGTTTACTTGTAAAGGTATTTAGGGTTGTAACAAAAAGTGAGGGATGGGGTAAGGGTGACATAAAGCAGGAATGAGGGGAAGAGGAGAAGCAGGCTAATGGAAGAGGAGCTGCCACTGGGGTATTAGTTCATAGATTGGTGACAGAAATGATAGCAAGAGGGAAGAGAGGACTGTGGGACAGGAGGGTCAATTGATACATAAAAAGGTTTCACTCCCCTGCAGGGACGTGTGCATCTGCAAGCAGACAAACACAAGGGTCAGACACAAAAACACACTCCCTTTCTCCTCACACGTACACACATATCTTGCAGGAGGGCCCTATCTGGCTGAAGAGTCACAAGTCTTGCTAAAGAGCAGCATTCAGCAACAGGCCTTTGATTGCTGCAAGAGACAGATTAGCCATGATTGGTCTAATTTTGTCTGAGACAGTGGGTTTGTGCTTCTAAATCCAGCAGACACTGTCTGCATATAGACTTTTCCAGAAATCTCAAATTAGATTAGGCACTCATGGTGGATAAATAACAGAGGATGTCCTCTCTCTGCTTAACTCTAGTTATCCCCTCACTCTAAACTTGCTACTGCAGCTGGACAGAGTGTCATTAGGTTAGCAATTATGTGGCTTCTCTTTGTAAACACCTGCAAACAGTACAGCTATTTAAAGAGGTAGTTTGGGTATTTGTGAAGTTATCAGTAACAGTTCTTGTATCTGACGACAAAGATGGCATGTTCTACGAGTTTGGGGGAAAGCAACGACATCAGGGCAACTTGTTTTAGGTATTAAACTCAAGCTGAAGCCGCAATGTTAGCGGATATTAAATGTCTACACGTCTGCAACTTTAACAGCCACATTAAGACCATTTGAGGAGAATTTGTTTCCACAATGAAACACTTAACCTCCAACACAGCTTCTCAATGACATGAAATTACTTGAATCAAAGATAAAATAAAAAAAAGAAAGAAAGAGCAGCTTTAAACAGTGACGCAAAGAGAAAATACGTAAAGACGAAGACGATCGTTTTGAAAGACATGTGGAGAAAGGAAGAGCAACGACTGGTTACTGGTTGAAACAAAAACTCAAAACGTGATCTTGCATTCCTTACATGGGGTGAAGGGAAGAGGAGAGCGAGGACAAGAAAGAGAGAGGGGGGGAACGACGAGGAGGAGGGTAGAGAAGAGGGTGGGGGGGCAGGGCGACTAGGGAGAAAGTTTAACTTGGCGCCAGACAGCATTTCAAGACCCGGCAGCCAACCACAGACACACACACACCAAATATCGACACTGCGAGTGGCACAGGAGTCCTTTTGGTGACTTCCCATCATCCAGAATTAGATTAGATATTTGCCCTCCACCCTAACTCTCCGGGTCCAACACAGAGGCAGATTCCCAGATAAAAATAGCCAGAGGAACTATTCGAACACTGCTGCCTTTTTCTGGGGAGTGTCCGCTGCCTGCACTGGACATGAGGGGTTAGAGCGGGGTTAGGAGCTCCACTCACCACCTCTCTACATCAGACAGCCTGGGACACGGAGAGAAAGGACCGCTTCCAGCACAGTCCGAGCGAGAAAACGGCCATTATTCCACAGGCTTGAAATATTCCTAAAACATGTATATGTATATTTTTTGTTTTTCACATTAGGAGCCAAAATGTACACATCTCTAAATACGTGTTCAGCATGACCACAGGCATTAGGGTTAATCCCAGAAGATTAGAAGTATAGATTACAACATACGGTGCCTCCTGAAAGTACGCATCCCTGTTCAGGTGTTACTCATGTTGCTGTTATGCAACAATCACCAACTTTAATACATTTTAATTGGGATTTTATGTGGTAGACAAAAACAAAGTAGCACCTTTTTATATATAAAATCTTAAAAGTATGGTGTGCATTTGTACTTAGCCCCTTTAAATTCTAATAGCCATAATTAAAATCTAGTGCAGTTTCCTTCAGAAGTTCCCAAACTAGTAAATGGAGGCCACCTGTGAGTAATTTAACCTCATATAAATACAGGCATTTTGTGAAGGCATCAGAGGTTTATTAGAGAAAATTAGGGAACAAACAGCATCATGAAGAACAAAGAACATACCAGACAGGCAGGTCAGAGATGAAGTTATGGACAATTTTAAATCAAAGTTGGGTTAGGAAATAACAAGAAGCTGGAAAGAATTAATATAAATAGCAGCCAAGAGATCCATGGTAACTCTACGGCTACAATGAGCCGTGCACTGCATGAATCCTGAGTGTTTGGAAGAAATGTTCACCGTGTTCCCTCACAAAACAAAGTGTGCAAAAATTGAATGCAAATACACTATGTTTGGAAGAAAACACCTATCACCCAGAACAAACTGTTTCCATGGTGAAACATAGTGGTGGCAGCATCATGCTTCGGGGATGCTTTTCTTCAGCAGAAGCAGGGAAACTGGTCAAAGATAGACTAAGATAAATGCAGGCTCTACAGTCTTCCTGGAGGCCCAATACAGGAAGAGTGTAACAACACAAAATGTGTGCAACACCTTAGCCTAATAGAAAAATACAAAATACTGTATTTTCTGGACTACAAATCGCTCCGGAATAAAAGCCGCAAAAGTCAAAAAATGTGTCATTAAGTGGAAAGAAACATATGTAGGCTGCTCTGGAGTATAATTCTCATTCATTGATAAATTGTAAAATGCGTCGTTCATAAGCCTCACAGCACGTTTAAGCACCCAACTGTGGAGTCGTTCCACCTTTGTTTCAGCCCGCGTTTAGCTTTCCAAACTTTTAATTCTTCGTTCATCTCCAGCAGCATAAATGAACTAAATCAAAATTAATGCATCAATCAAAAAATGCATCGTGAAGAGGAGAGAAACGTATATAAGTTGCAGGACCCGCTAATCCAGGGGTGTCAAACTCCAGTCCTGAAGGGCCACTGTCCTGCAGTTTTTAGATGTGCCACAGGTACAAAACACCTGAATCAAATGGCTTAATTACCTCCTCAGTTCTCCAGAGCCTTGCTAATGACTTAATTATTCTATTCAGGTGTGGTGCAGCAGAGGCACTTCTAAAAGTTGCAGGACACCGGCCCTCGAGGACTGGAGTTTGACACCCCTGCGCTAATCTATGAAAAAACTACAACTATAGTCTGGAAAATATGATACTAAGAGTAGCACCATCAAGAGACGGATAAAAGAAATTAGTCTCTGTATTTGTGGGTTTGCTGGAGCAACTAACAGTTGGCTTCACACTTGAATGACGAACCCCTAGTGCTGCCACAGTCTTGACAGCTTACACCCTGATTATATTCTAACCAGTAGCAAGGTGACAGTCCGAGATCTAACCTAAAGGACATTGCTTTGTTCTGATCCAAAATAAAACCTCTCATCTAGAGGGATCAGAGGCATAGAGTTACCTGATCATCAGGCGTGGATGTGTGCGTGTGTGCGTGTCATCGGCCTGGGATCGGTTTCACTGGCGCCGCCGTCACCGAGAGGCTGTTACATACACCCACGGGCACGGACGTACAAAGCTCTGTTACCTATAAAGAGCTGCCCACGTAGAAACATACACTCTACATATTGTTTCGCGACTGCGTGCCTTTCAGTCACCTCTGGTGAAGAATGAGCAGTGGAGTTGTGTAAAGTCCCCTCATTACGTTACGAATGCACATGCATGCGCAGACAGCTGCCAAACAGAGCAGGTCAAACCAAGCATTCTCAACATGAATTTTGATACTCATTTGAAAAGAAAGCCCCGTGTGTGTGTGAGTGTGTGTGCGTGCGCACGGTGAAGTGATGTGCATCCCGATACTACAAGCGTCTTTAAATAAACTAATTTCATCATATAATCAGATTCAGCCGACAAAGTCTGCAAGAATGCATGCTTTACTAAGGAATAGATAGTAACTGTTGTGTTTCCCCCCCTCATGTGTAATGCAACACAGCCGGCAACTATTAACCTTCTGAGCAGGAATGTGGGAGGTCCAAGAATTCAAATAAAAATGCTGCAGCCTGTGCGTGAGTGTGTGCGTCTTTTCTGTATGCGGAGCCACAAATATGTTCTTCAAGAGTGCTACAGTCATCTGTCAACACCCTGTCCCGTTCACACATGCACACTCGGCCCGGCTGAACAATAACCAATAAAGATCGATGTGGGCCACGCTGCCTACAACCAACGTTATTGCAGCACAACTGGATTTGACTCACACCGGAGACATGCACAAGGCTTATCTGTGACAACAATAAGTGAAACTATGTAGCATTAACCTTCATAATTGTGTGCAACTAATAAAACAATGCTAAAAAAAAAAAAAAGTTTAGCTTGAAGAGGTTAAATCAAACTTCCACAAGGGAAGAGAGGGTCGAGAGCAGTCACAAGCATCCAGGCCTTGCTGGCTGTGGTCTCTGTGGTCAAGGGCGACGCTGGACTAATGGTGCAGAGGTCCATTAGTGACGACTGGCTGGGCACATTGTTCCCTTTGGTCACATTCCTCGCTAAATGCAGACATTTCCACAATTGAGGCCGCCTTCCAACCAGAAGTCATTTGTATTTACATTTGTCATTTAGCATCACAGAGGGACACATCAAAACCTTCATGATGATTTTTTTGCAACCGGAAAAGCACAGGAGTAGGTATGGGCTGGAATGAGATTCTCTTGGTATACATGAGCAAAAATACACCAATAACTGGTGTCGTTTGATATTTTATTCGACTTTTTAACCAGGCTAGTAATCATTTCTGGTTTTGTTTCAGGTTTGATATTCAGATTTTGATTTTGGACAATTTTTTATTTATTAGTTTATGGACTATAACGCATTCATAATCTCTTCTATCTACTACAGCTCAGTAAAAGTATTTTTGGCTAAAGGAATGGTAAGATGGACATTTTTTGTGGTTTGAAACCAACTTTTTAAAATGTTGGTAAACCTTTCAGATGACACTGCTGTGCTTGCATTGGATGTTCTACTTTGGACTATTACAAAAAAAGATCCAGTTTTTGAAAAAAGCTACAAGAGCTGCAGATGGAGGTTAGCCAGTGGCTAAATCTAGTTCACCCGTCTCTCGAGGGCCCAAATAAATAAATACAAGATGAATACCTTCACAACTTTTCGTGGTGTGCACAAAAAAAAACAAAACACAAGGGGCTTCTTTGGATTCGTGCGCATATTTCTCAGCAATACTGGCTCAACAGCTGGTTTCCTGAAACAAGCAATCAAGGAGGCTTTGGAGGACAACCAGTTCTGCTGCGGCACACTATCAGTTTCAGGCTTTTAGGCGTTTTGGCTGAGCTTGATCGCAGCAGGACATATAAACCTGTAACACAAACCTGGTTGTAAAACTGAACTGAGATGGGAAGAAATGCAGGCTTTTGCTGTGGTCAGCGCTGCAAGGGAGTTTTCCCAGATAAAGCTAATCACTGTGCTTATCATCACAGCCGCTGTTGAGATTGAAACCCATATGCTTGCAATCGCACACAGAAACACACACACGCACGAGGAAAACGTGATATTTTACATTTATCTGCTGCGTTTCTGTGTGTCCCTAAAAATAAATGGTAATACACCTCTGAGGCACATCAATCACTCTCAGGAAGCAGGGAGAAGTGAACAACAAAAATCATTAAAAGCACTTTTTTTTTCTCTCCCAACACTTGTTGAAAAGTACGCTTGGATGTTCAGATTTGCTCCACTTTTTACACGCTCGATGCCGCTCTCTCACACCCACTCTCCCTCATTTAACACACATGCAGAAGTGGGGTCTCTTCATGTGTCAAAAGCACCATCAAACTATGAGCTACTCTGCACCATTATTACCACAATGAGAGGTCCCTGGCCCCACAAGTCCACACACAATCAGTCCCAGGCCCTGCCCCACTCCCACCATTGTCCCACACTCCACACACACCCACACAATGGCCGACTCTAGAGCCAGGGGTCCCACCGTGCAATTCCGTCACACAAAGACACACACAAGTCCTCGTCCCGTCAGAGAGGAGGGAAAAAGAGAAAGAACTGTAACCCTTCAAGTCTGATGGAGAAGAACGGAGTTGCAAAGCGGCGCCGTGTTTGTTGTGGGTTGCTGATAAGAGTTTTAATTGTGTTTCTCCAAATCTTTATCACCAGAGCTTAATCAATCATTAGCACAGCTTTCAGGCACAAACATAGGCGGACACATTTGTGTGAGCACAGATGAAATGCATCCCACCTCTCAAACTCTGTCAATCACTAACAAAAGCCAGGTATACAGCAGTGATTAGATATTAAAACCTAAATTAAATTGGATACTTTCCAGCACTGCAACACCAGCACCAACCTGCTAGCGCCAGCAGATGTAGATAAAACCTTGCTGCGTCTGTTTTCATCACATCTACTCACTTTCTAACCAGAAATCCTATTATCTGTTCAGGCTAATGCAATATCTGTAAAATATAGACGTAAAAGGGAAGCACACCGTTTACAGAAAGGAAGTAAACTCAACAAAGCCAGCAGATTATCATATGAGGCATAATCCCACATCTAACATCCCCACAGAGGAAGGAATGATTACATTTTTTTTTATCTCACAAACTACTCATCCACATCCTACAACACAGCTTAATCTAAATGACGCTAAAACACTGATGGGTTTGAGACAGTGCTGGGATTGCATATGTGGGAACAGCAGGAGATCAGACAGACCAGGGACAATCCTGCAGATTAACAACTTTAATATTTCTGCTGTTTAAAAGGTGCTGCAGGGATCAGATTTTGACCCAGACTTTCTATGTTTGCCAATAAGCGCTGAAAATAAAAATATGGTACTATAGGATTTTGTCTTTTTAAGACCATTATGGTCATAAAACCCAACAAATAATTTAAGCCAATCTAATAGATTATATTTAATTTACCATTAAAACCTAAGCAAAGTTGATATTTGTCATCTCAAATTGGAATGTTGCTAATGTTAGTCTATGACTTTAATGCTTTATCTATTGAAGTTAGATAACAAAGGTTTGTGTAACTTCAATTCCTTCTTGCAGTATGTAGTAAGACAACTTGTAGCTTACTAATAAAACTGCTGTTTTCCAACCAAACCTTGTTATTTTACATGTTCCTACAATGTACGAAAATGTGCAAAAAAAATATAAATAGCAAAAAATGCAACATTGGAGTTCAAGAGCATGAGCCTGTGCATTGTAAGAAAAGAAATGAATCAAAGAAAAGAAATAAATGAATAAACATAAATGTTAAATGTAAGAGATTGCTAAATATAAAAAAATTGAAGATTTTAAAAGACTTTTTAAGACCCTGCAGAGAGTATTTGAAATAAAAATAATTTTACCGTGAGATAGTTTTCTTACCTTTAAAAGCTAAGCAATGCAACAATGCATATTTATTTAGAACCACTGTAAATAACAGTTCACCATCTATTTCTTTAAAACTGTATCATGATCACCTAATGAGCCACACAGCTAGACTTTTTTTAGACATGCACTAAAAGTGAAACTGATGACGTTACCATGTTTCGGATTTATTTGGAAAATAATTTTCTGACCATTTGCTGGCACTCATAGAACATCTCAAATTAAATTCCATCCACTCTGTCAAATAAAGCTAATCTAACCTGCCCTGAATCCACAGCCTTTATCCTACGAGACACACACTATTCAAAACAAGAGCGCAACACGAGTATTTCAAAGACATGACAAAACTTTGTTTCACAAGATTGCTCACATTTAAACTCTGTAAATGCTTTTTAACACACCAACAAACAATGCAGAATAGTCAACAATGTGACAGCAGCTTAACTAAATGTAATTAAATGCCTACTGTTGTTGTATGCTAGCCCTAAAGTGGGACTGCTGCTAACTAGTGGCTCAATGGAAAAGAGCAGCAATACCACTGTATAGTATTCTAACCAGAATCAAATTGAACTATATTGAATTCGTCTAACGTCTATCTGATTGGATTAATTTTAATTCTGGAACAGTTTTACTTAAAGTGCCTTAAGATGACACATATAAATGTGCTCTACAGAAAAAGAAGCAAAGCTCATATCCATAAAGTTAAATGTTAACTACCTGAATGGTAAAACAATCAAGAGTAAAGACTCACAATAAACAAATCCACAACATACATCAAACCCCAAAAACAAGCACGTTTTTAGTGCCTCTAGCTATATGCTGCCACACAAAACACAGAGTTTATTGTTGTAAAGCAGCTAGTGGTGGTGGTGGTGGTGGGATGTCACGGCAGTCTCCTCGGGGCCATGAAGAGTGTGGGTGTGTGCGCGCTGGAATGTGGAGGGGCTGATGGGCTTAGGCTGGGTGCAGAGGGAGTCAAGAGGAGGCAGAGCGAGGGAAGGAAGGGGGCTCTCCCAGGAGGAAAGGGGTCCTGCACAGATTGTCAATCAAACACACATATGATCCTGAGCCGAATGCTTCTTAGGAAGTACTTAAAGAAATGTCATGATCCTCCTACAGAAATAGCGATTTAGGAATAAATATAAACTACACTGGCATACCGTGACGTTACCTTTTCCTACCATTTTATCACACTGCTCCTAAAGTTTAAAGCTCTTGTAATGAGTCTGCAGGGGAAATGCAAGTGTGATTTAAGCATGAAATAAAAGGGAGAACTTCCTCTCCCTCACTTGTTGCTGAACACTGAACTCCAGCTAGCTGAAAGAAGGACACAGTTGAGTTTTATCAATCTAAAAGAGACAAAGTTTGTTGCTTAGAGATGGTTAAGGTGTGAAAATTAAAGGGAGGTGAAAGTATACTTTTTTTTAGTAACATTCTTAGTCAAATTAGTGATTAGTATTTATTATGGTGTCCAGTAGATGTGGAGCATCCATCAGAAACCATTTTATTTAATCATAAGATCTAAAATGAATTTTTGAAATTATGCCAATTTTTTTATAACCTTTCACATTATTTACATAAATAAACTCTGTATGTTTGCTACAAATGTGCTGCAGCTTCTTTAATTTCAAGTTACATACATAATTGGAGCTTTATTTCAGATATCTTTCAATGGTCTTTTAGATTCATTAGTTTAGATGAGGCTGCGCTTAAGCACCAACTATTAGATGAGAGTTAACTGGTTCATATTAGTTCATATTAAAAAGTGGATTAATTGAAGAACTTCCACTCAAAATGTCATAATATCTGAAACAATGTCAAAATTATGCCGACTTTTACAGTGAATACTCTGTTTTAGGTGAGAAACTTTCACGGGTTTCCCACATAAATTTCCCCAGAATTTTGAAATTATAAATTACCACAGCTCTCACAATTTTTAAATTAAACCACATGATTATACTATGACATCAAATTCTTGAAGCTTTGCTAACATGATAGTTATTATTAAAAATCATTTTGTGGTTAAGGTGGATTACAACTACAAACAAACATAAATTACACATTTTTCCATATAAAATAATCTTTCAGGTTAATTTTATGTTTTGAAAACTGTACCAACATATATTCAAAAGTTTCTTGAGATTAAAAATAGTTGACAAATCATGACGGCCACTGCAAAAAAAAAAAAAACAACAGCAAACTTAATACATGACACACATGACAGTACTTCCACTTCCTCCTTTCTGGAGAAATTTTACACTGACCTTAAGATAGAGAGAAGCAAGAACAAACTTATGCAAGCATTTCGGGAATTACAGACGCAGAGACCTCAGCTGACTGCTGGGAATCCCCCCCCCTCCTGACTTCAGCTCACTGACAGGCCAAGTACCTGATAAAAAGTCAGCTCTCTTACTTCCTATACCTGCCTGGATCCGTCCACCTCTAAGCGCCGCTGCAGCAGCAGGAGGAATCTGGTGTTTCTAGGATTTTTTTTTTTCTCCAGCTACTTCTCTGAAAGCTGGCGGAAGATAAAATAAGGTTGTCACGGTAGCATGTCGCTTAAAAAAACTGTACAGTAGTATAACCACTTCCTCTCAGACCGGAGTACAGTGCCAAACCTGCACCAGATTTTACCTGCTTATCAAGCCGCTGCTGCACACGTGAGAGCAGCTCTAATCAACAGGTCTTCATCGTGTTTTTCCCCCCCGTTTTTGTCAAATCGATAATACAAGTTGGTTATCACACACTGCCAGCCCTGCTGAGTAAGTAAACAAGAAAGACAATGGTAGACAGCAATCATAGCAAACTCACCAGTATCTCCAGGTGTTTTCATTCTGCTTCAGCTGAACTGGAAAGCTAAACTGGAGGAACTCCACAAAAGTTGCTTGTGGAAGAAAAAGTCAGTCTCTCTGGCCTCTTCTTCCCGCTCCGGTTTCCAGTCTGGAAAACTTGGTAAAGACACGCTGAAAACTTTTTTCTTCTTCTTCTTTCGGGAGCTACCGCTTCAGCGGCTCTGTCCTCGTTACAGCCGCTCTGCTCTTA
Source organism: Poecilia reticulata (assembly GCF_904066995.2). Lineage (NCBI taxonomy): Eukaryota > Metazoa > Chordata > Actinopteri > Cyprinodontiformes > Poeciliidae > Poecilia > Poecilia reticulata. The sequence goes on from NC_088845.1 coordinate 12,533,377, forward strand.
CTCCTTCGGTTTCTCCGGATCAATAAAAACCGAAAAGTCCTCCTCCTATTAAAAAAAAAAGAAGAAAAAAATATGTACGTTTGTGGGTCCTCGCTGCTGGTCCTGGAGCAACTGGGAGCGTTTCAATCTGCTCAACTCGCTTCGGGGAAACAACCAACCGTCCCGATTCGAGAGGCAACCGAAAAGCCTTTCACTCCGTCTCCTCCTCTTCAAGTAGTTTGGCTAACTGTCCGGTAGCTGCTTACTCCGTCCCGGCCGCATCTTTCTCACAGTCCGGCTTCAAAGCTCTACTACTTGTGTGTCTGAAACGAAGGTTAGAAAGCAAACCTGTGTTTCTTCGCAGACTTTTTAGTGCTCCACTCACTCTCACACCACTCCACTCAGCGCTGCTCTCCTCCCCCCCGCGCCTCGCTCGGTTCCTCGGGGGTGTCGTGTTTCGCTCGCTCTCTCCTGACTGGGGCCCGCCCACACTGACGAGGAGACAGGAGGGAGGGGGCTAAAAGTCGCGAGTCACGCCCACTCACCACGAGCCGGGGGCCCGCACTGGCGTCACTGCCGCACGCCGCGTTGCCAAGGAGACTGTCGCTGCGCGCTGCCGTGCTGACATCATATCCGAATGCTGCGAATGGAGGAGAGGCGCAAGAGCGGCCTGGCTCGCTGTTCTTTTGCGTCAGTCTGAGATAATTAGACCTTTTCATATCAGCATAATTACACTTGTTAAATTACATGACAGCGTCAGGTGGTGATTAATACTGAAATCAGAGCGCTTATACGCGCCATTGCTTCCAACTTTTGAAGTTTTGTGTTAGAAATTCACTTCCTTTCACATTAAAATGTATGTTTTTGCCACGTTTGTCCTTTTTCTTTGTTTGCATGTGTAGATTATGCATTAAAGCTGTGTTTGTCTCCAAGAAAACACAAGTTTCACGTGTTCAAACAACATTAAAGACCTGTTGGAAATCAATTCATTGCAGGGCCAGCCAAAGCATGCACTCAGCTACATTTGCCTAATTAATATTATGTAGGAAAAATAAATAGTAGTTTTACTACTTGAGTTATATTATTATGAAATGTCACTACACTTCCTTGAGTAAAATGTCTGGATACTCTGTAAATACCTTCACTAAATGAAGAACAAACATGTTTTAACCTGAAATGTACATACAGAAACCTACAGTTTATGATCAACTTTTTGTTGTGCTATTTGGAGATCAAGAAGATACAGTAAACATCTTACAGTGTCACTAGAAGTACTTTACCCTGTTCTAACATATATACACACTACGTACAGTAGTATACATTTTATACTGGGAAAAAAATAGATTTGTAAAAAAAAAAGTTTTTTCTGCATTAAATTTGTCATTTTGTAATTATCTACTTGTATCATCTTTTCATTTCAGTCTTCAAATACCAGAATGTGCACATATTTTTGTCAAGTCTCATGTCTTTTGAATTTGTTTTATTTTGGAAGGTCAATGCTTCTGATAAAACTATCCTAGCCAGAAGTCTAATAATAATTTATGAGTTGAAGCACTACTGCACAAAACATGCAGTGATTATTAAAGTGTCACACGTATAGGCATTAATTAATAAGATGCACCACTACTCTGGGTACATTCAATTTAACAAAATAGAATAGAATAGAAAAGAAAAGAAAGTACTGTTTATGTCCCCAAGTGGACGAATTCAGTGTGCAACATAAGTTGTACTGGAACATAGAGATATGTTGCATTTAAGAATCAATATAAAAATCAAATATGCAGATTTTAATCTACTGATAATGATTTATATTAATTCTATTTTTATACTTAAATACATAAAAGGAGGAAAAAAATACATATACTCAATGGTTTTTGATGGAGGATGTGTTTCTGAATCCATTAGAAAATAAATAAATTACAAACCTGTCCCCATATGCATCAAATCTTATGTCCTTAACATTTATTTATGTTTTAACTAACCCCCCAAAATTTGGCTGTTGGTTGATGTGTACAGGCTGAAAATGATATAAGTTATTACTTTTTAACAGTTTCATGAATATAAAAAAAATATAGATTTTTGAATTTGATTTTGAATTTGAAAATTCAATTCAGTCACGTATTCAGTGCATCTCTATAAAGAATACAAGGACAAATATTAAACTGACTATGACTAAAAGTGTTTTGCTTCACACCATTCACTTCATTAGATGGATAAAATTATTTTTTTTACAATAATATCTCTGTCACTACAGCAGCTTCCTAAAATGTCTGATAAATACCAAGAAGTGAACATTTGACATATCCTATATGCTGCTCCGGACACACTATACCTTCCAGCTGGATGGTAAAAGACCAGAAAACATTCATCCATTCATAAAAAATGACTAACCATTCATTGGCTTCTGTATGTTTTTATGCAGCCTTTTATTTTAATGTTACCATCCAGACATAGTTTCACATATGTAGAAAGACTCCGGATATTTTACCAGTCCCTCTCTTTAATATCTTGCTGCATTGTGGCAGCAAAGATATTAAAAAATGCATTTCTCATGCTCCTCAGTAAATACGTTGGATTAACTAATTTGCACTTTGGGAATCATGTCCGGTGAGCAGTCGTCTCAGCCTATGGAAAACAGGTGAATATCCTCAGGAAACAAGAGAAAAAGACTTGTTGCCTTTTAATAAAGCGCTTTGGATGATTTTCAAGGTTTAGCAGCTGCATGTTTTCAACTTCAACACTTGCCTGCATGTTCTTTCAGAGTCTAAGCTCTTTTGTTACAAAAAAAACATCCATGTCTAAGAATATCCACTATGATTCATCAGTGACTATTTGGATAGAAAACTAGTTTGCCATTTGGATTTATAGCATTATTAGTGTATTATTATTTTCTACAATCACTGCTTAATAAGGACAATAATATATTTTTATAGTGCCATTTTCATCACATGATCTGAAAGGGGTACAAATACTAAAAACAGTGCAAACAGTTTATTAAAAAAAAAAACACCTAGGAAAGTGAACAAATAGTTTTGCCAAAAGGACAAAAGCCTAAAGTCCTTTTTTTTTTTTTTTTTTTTTTAGAAAAGTCAGTAGACTGTAGTGCCCTCATTTTCCAGTTCATCTATTTAACTATGGGATGTTCAGAAAGGATAAAATAATAATTTTACTTATTTTTCTTCCATTAATTTACCAGCAAAGCATGTAGAAATTGATATGCTGGCTTTGCTGTTACAGTCTACTAATTTTATGTTATTTGCTTTTGCACATATAAAAGCATAACATTTGAAAATAAAACAATACCAGGCTTATTTTATATTACATTTTATAAACTGCTTTATACTACATTTCACTTATACATTTATTGGCCCCTAAAACTTATACAGTATGCTCATTATTTGTTTATAATTTGAATGTTTTAAGTTCTTCATTTTATTTTAATGTTAAAATGATGCAGAAGAAGCAGCTCTTGAGGAATGAAATGCTTCACTTTTGCTGCTGTAAACATGACAATGTGATACATGCTGAAATCAACAAAACCAACCTTACTGAAAAGGAAAAAAAAAAGATGTGTAAATGAATTTGAGTCACCATTTGTAGAAACTCTATGTTTTCCTAAAACATGCAGTCAGCACGAGCTCTATTCTGTATTTCTCCCACGAACATCACAAACGGCTGTGCTGTGACCCGTGGCGTTCATTTGCATATGCAGTAGGTGTGGGCATATTAAACATTCTCACGTATTTGTAAACGCTCTCTTTCTCCAAGGTTCAGCATGACCTGTCCGACTGAGACCATCGGTGTTGAGCCCCGACTTGCTTCCCGTCACCTCGAACACGCCGACCTTCTGCTTCCTCTTGAGCCGATAGCGAAGGGGTGAGGCGTCAAACATGGGAGGTGAAGTGAATCTCCTTTGGTGCCTTCTTGAACACTGGCACCTGGCTGAACAGGATGGAGGCCTGATGTGTGTTTATGTGCTTTTTTTTTTCTTCCCGAATGCACTGTTACATCAGCGATACACACCGCTGCCCTGCCCTGTCAACAGGATAAGACAGTGGTAGTAAAACAAAGTAAACAGAGTCCCCTGGCAGCAGTGTCCCGCTGGGGTGATTTACAAACAGGATTTCTCCTCCCTTCGCTACCCATTCTTTGACAGCCGCAGGAAACGGACTCTGCTCTGCCAGATAAGACACTAAACCAAAAGAAAAAAAAAACATTCAATTGGACACTGACGCTTTTGGTTTCAGAGTTGCTATCTTCTGCAGGGGCAGGACAACCTCAGAAACAAACCTGGATGGTATGTTCCCACACTGCAGCTGACAATGGGACAATAAGGGCACACTTTTCTCCTTCCGTCACTGGATGCTCTGTCACTTCCTCCGGCATGCATCTAAAACACTACATCTCCATCCAGTGCTTTTCAAAACTTTGAATACCTCTTGAAACTTTTCACATTTGCTCATGTTACAACCATAAACGTCCACACAAGTTCTACGACAGACCAAATGAGAGTAGTGCAAAATTATGAAGTCGAAGGAATATGAAACATAGTTCTCAAATATTTCTACAAAAAAAAATGTCATGTGTGAAATTATATGGATCATCAGTGAAGGCCTCAGAGGTTTGCTGGAGAATGTTAGAGGCCAATGATATTTTTAGAGGCTCTGCAAAGATCTGGTGGGAGAATCATGTCCTCCACTTAGTCAGGCTTTATGGGAAAGTGGCAAAAAGAAAATCCTTGTTGAAAGCAAGTGACAGGAAGTCTCATTTCCCTTTTACCACAATCCTTGGGAATCTGATAGGAGATTGGGTGACATGGTAGGAAACAAAAGTTGCACAACATCCTGAAAGCTAGCTCCACCTTCAAACACGGTGGTGGCAGAATCATGGTGAGCAGGTGTGGAAGGATGAAGCTAAATGCAATACAGCACTGAATGTTGTCCGGCAATATTGGATGGACGAATCCAGCAACTTTTATTAAAAAGCAGACTTTAACATACTCATTCAATAAATTGGCTAAATACAGCCAGTGTTTTCAAACAAACACTGACTCACTTCCTGTTTTTGTTGTTAACAATGGACAAAGGTTTTGTAAACCTAAAAAAAAAGGCATCAGGGCATGTTTGCAGTATTCTTTCCAATATCCTTTAATCTCTTAGATATGGGATGACTTACAGATACATTATCTTATTGGCTTAATTAAGATATTACATCAGTTCTGGACTTCTAATTTAAAAATATACATTTTTGTGGCCAACGGCTGAACTTTTACCCTGACACTGGCTTGTATTAGAAAATTTATTTCAGATTGAGTTCAGAACCAAATTATTCTAAACTTCTCACAATTTCTTAGCAAAATTTCTCAAATCCTCAAATCCATTCCCTTTCACTTCGCAATTATGAACTAATATCACATAAAAATACATTAACGTTTGTGATTATGACCAGAAAAAACACCAATATCCTTTTGGCTTTGAATTCCTTTGAAAGATATAGCATTGCATATGAAAGTAAAGGAGAAGAAATGAGCTAGAGGACACGTTTTCCAACAACATGGTCACATAAGAGATAATTAGCGCTGTGTGGACAGATGGCTGCCTCTGTTCTATAATTCTGGGTCTTTATACCTATGTGTGTGTGTGTGCGCATGCCGTGGACTTGTGTGAGCGTGCACTATTGTAACTCAAGTGCAGCAGATGACATTTACAGACAAATCTACAGCACAGTACATTCTGCACACTAATAAACACGGCAGTGCGCTCAACCCGCTCCCTTTCTCCCACCTGTGTTCTCCTCCTCCTCGTCAGCTTCCTCCTCCTTGTGCACTCTGATTGTTTTTCTCCCCATTCTGTCTTTGCTGTGCTTTGTCATCCTCCACCGCCCGTCATACACGGCGTCCACTCTCCCTTCCTTCACTCTCACACCTCTTCCTTTCCTCCTCCTGCCTCTGCCTCTGCCACCTCTCTGCGCCTCCACCTCCTTTCCTCCTACCTCCTCAGGTAATGGTTTCACCTACGTGCCTGATGGATGGAGGAAATGAGATTCATTTTGTGTAATTTTGCTCAGTCAAAAGATAATTTTTTTTTATTTCAATAATTGTGCTAATTTGTGATCTTAACCTCAATCGGACATTAATGAGACCTTGACACCGTCCACGTAATTACGAGGCGCACAGGCAGAAACGATACGCTCGTCCTCCAATTAATGCTCACATGTTGGCTTTATTTAGCAGCAGCTTTAGCACTTCTTTAGCTGCAGATGCAGATCCTCTGCAGTGCATCCATCCTGATAAGTTCACAATTTGGATCCTAATTAGACAAAAGATTCTTCTAATTAACATGACTTTTAAGAAAGTATAGCTGAAGTTCTCAAGTTCTAAAAGAAAAACAAAGGTATAGAAAAACTTCTGTGACATTTTCTTAATATTTCTGTTGTGATTTGTGTGCTTAGTGTCATAAATAAAGCAACCTTTGATTCTAACTTTATTCTAAGCTGTTTGATTATACGGTTCCACAAAGGTACTTATGCCTCTTGAACCTTTTTGCTTTTTCCCCTCTGTTGCAACCACAAATGTGTTATTTTGGGATTTTACATGACAGACAAACACACAGTAGCCCATAATTGTGCTGTGCAAGGACATTTACATAGATTTGAGTAAATACAAATCAGAAAAGTGTGGTGGGAATTTCTGTTCTCCTCCACTGAGTCAACACTTTGTAATTCACTTTTGTTGCAATTAACCTCCAGGTCTTTTAGATGGAGATTAATTGTGAACAATCAAAAACGCTTTCAGCTCAGGTTATGTGCTGATTATGTCTGAAGAAGGAAAAACGTGAGATGTTACCCCGACACGTTTGTCTTTATCCCGAAGACTGATAAAAGCCCACTGAAAAGACTCAAATTATTTTTTGTTTGTTTGTTTTGAGAAATCCACAAATAGTCATAAAAAGTGATTATAAAACCAGTGATGGTAAATTAATTGTTAGATATTGTGAGGTCTTCTGGAGGTGGCAGCATGGGCTGGAGCCCCAGGTGGGAGAGAAAGGACTGACATCCCTCCTGGTGGTGGGCAAGGTAGAGTAGCTCTGGATTGTTCATTTGACCCATGTATGAACTTTGACTGGGCCATTCTAAGATATGTATAAGCTCTATTATGTTCTAGGTGTATGCTTAGAGCAGGAGTGGGCAACTCCAGGCCTCAAGGGCCGGACTCCTGCAACGTTTAGATGCGTCTCAACTTCAACACACCTGAGTCAAAATAATGAGGTCGTTAGCAGGACTCTTGACAACTAGACTGCACTTAGCAGGTGATTCAGCTGTTGGATTCAAGTGTGTTGGACCAGGGAAACATCTAAGAGTTTCAGGACACTGGCCTTCGAGGACCAGGATTGCCCACCCCTGGTTTAGAGTCATTTTCTGTTGGAAAGCAGTTTTCAAAGGGTTACCTTTGAGAAATGTAGTGTATTTATCTCCATTCAACTTCCTATTAAATCTGACCAGCCTCCCTGCCACTTCTAACCACAACATGATGTGGCTTCTTCACTGTTCTCCAGCCTGAACCCAAGTCTGAAATTGTTTCCAGAATATATTTTTAGCATTCCTTTTTTACAGACAGAACAAAAATGTTTCGATTGGTTGCTATTGCCGTTTCCTCTGGCTCAACAGCAAACCCGTTTTGGGTTGGAGACAGTTTTCACATGCCGCAGTTTGGGTGGTGAAACACAAAGAACTGGTGCTTTGTAAACTCTAGCACCAGTTAAGCACTGCAACTGGTTTGGTGGAGACGACCCCTAACAGGTTTTCTCCTCAGTACTCCCTCATCCATCTTCCTATGCATTTAGACCAGCTTCCCTGCTGAGGAAAAGCATCTCACACCACGATGCTGCCCATGGTTTTTTTAATGTGGGCAGCCTGAACTCAAGTCACAGTTGGATTTCTGCCACACATCCCATTTTACTTACACCAAACAGATGACACAGATTTCCTCCCACTCTTCCCTAAAGGTCAGCGTTGTGTAGTGTACAGCTAATTGTGTTCGTGTCAACAGATTCTTCCACCTGAGCTGCAGTTTCTCCAAAGTTATTATGAGCATCTTTTCTGCTTCTCTGATTAATTAACACAGGGTACTGCATCATAATGCCTGAAAATGTTATTTCAGCTAAATAATTTTGTGATGTGTCTCTAACTTTTGAAGCTTCCAAACTAATGAAGAAGTTGTGTTTAGTTGCTAGTATGACAATAACAACACTATTAAACAACTGCAATCAGTTTATTGTTTGCATGTTTTGTATCTCTGCTAAGATTTGAAGCATGAATACTCTTCATGACCTATTTTTGTGTTTGATTTCTTGGTGAACTTGGTGATTTCTGATCCCCAGAGGGGGCGATCCAACCTCCTCTTTGGAAACCTCTGTTGTATGCAACAATATTGAATGCTTATCTCACACCCATTTGTAAGCCACCAAAAAACCCACTTCAGAAGTAAAGCATTAGTCAGAAAACTAAAGATGCGTGAAAAGTTGCTCTTTGCACCAAAGAGGAAGATGTTCCCCCACATCCGCAGTGACAATTTCTGGTACCATTTATTTAAATGAAATTCAAATTTCCAGCCGTTAGAGCTGAAGCGGCATGGGAAGTGAACATGCTAATGGCTCTGACAGACAGTGCATCACAGAGGAGCCTTGTATTATTGGCTCCACATCATCTGTAACTCCCTCCATGTCCCATCCCGCCCTTTTTTCATCACCCCCCCCCACACTCAGCTTTATGCGACTCTGTCCGTTCCTAATCAGAATGACAGACAGACGCTCTGCAGAGAAAGACGAAGAGAATGAAAGGGAGAGCTCAGATTTTGTCGCTGCAGTGTTTGTGTGCGTCTGAATACACTCCAGACACATTTTCCTATAGATGCAAACCTTCATTCATATACCCCCACATGCTCCCCTTCATCTTCTGAGAAGACTGAATTGATGCATCCTCTAAACCAAGAGCAGGCATCGCGACAGAAATCTTTGCCAACCACTTGAAGCTGACATATATTTTAGGGTTTAATTACCAAGGATCTTAAAACCTCAACATGCTGTTTCTTTTCAGTTGACATCAGTGGCGCAACTGCATACCAGGCCTTACAGTCAGCACTGACACATTCACTGGTTTCCTCCAAAACGCAGATGGCTTGAGTCTGGGTAATTACCGTGGACAATGGGTGTGGTAACCCACTAACCAGAGCCACCGCAGGCACGGCAGGCACACTCAACGTTCACACACTTGCATGCATGTTGGACGCAAAACCTGATTTCTGAAACCAGCGGAGACCAGGCGGGGATTATAATTCCTGGACGGGGCGTTGAACAGCCAACGGAGGTGTAATACAGTATGTACACACTGAGTGAGGTGATTCACTCCACTGGGGAAGAGAGTAAATGCATTGACAAACAATTCATGCATGAATACACACTCACTTCCTCCTTTTATCCTCCTTTATTCACCCATGTCACATCTTTCTCAAACTGTTTCCTGGCAATTAACTGAAACAGTCAACATCGGATAGGTTTATGCAAAACACCCAACAAAACAAGCCATTATTCCTGTTTCACACACGCAGAACTTGGAGCAAACTGAAAATGTGCTGCCGGACTAAAAGCCACCGACAGTTAGAGCAGGCCAGATAAAAGAGACAGAGAAAAAGGCATCAGCAGGACAACAAGTGCAGCGAGGGTGGCGGTTAATACCCCGCCTACTCACCCTGCAACCTCATCACTTTGAAACGACGAGCAGCAAGAAAAGACAGAGAGGGAGAGACAGGAAAAGAGCGAAGTTGTGGAGAATAAGGAGTGGGAGAGGGAGACGGAACAAGGGAGTCAATGGGTTCTTTGTCTTCGCAGAACTTGTTTATTTTCAAGCTTGCAAGTCCAACAGTCAGGAGGCACGGCCACACATCACTCACTGTTTCTCTCTGTCTTTTCTCTCAGTCTGTTACCCCCCCGCAGGATAATCAGCGCAAAAAAATAAATAAAAATGCTGCAAGTTCCCAAAACGATAGGCGAATACTCATTTTTTTTTAATGTCTTTGGAAATGAATTGCTATTCTCGTTTTTCTTTGACGAGTCACAGTCTTTCAGCCTTCATAAATCTGGTCCTTGAACCTTGGCATTTCTAATCATGGTGGGCAGTTTGTCCTTAAAATGCTAAGCAATAAAGGAAGGACAAAAGAAGAAAGGATTAAAAACATTTCAAGCTGACAAACTGCTAAAGGATTTGTAGTCCTTGAACTTAACATTTTGCTGTATTAAAACTACAAACGTTAATGTACTATACAGAGGTCATATGTCATAATCGGACACAGAGCAGCACATATCTGTGAAATGGAATGAAAGTAAATCATGGTTTTCAAAATTGTGCCATTTCTGAGTCGGTAATATTGAACTATTTTTGGGGCGTGTCTCCACCAGCTTTTGCACCCCCAGAGACTAAAGTTGCTAAGTATTTTTCTTTGATACAAAGCTCAAGCTCAGTCAGATTGAATCTTGATCATCTGTTAACATCCACTTCAAATATTGCGGTAGATTGTCCATTGGGTTTCAGCCTGTAGTCTGGATCTAAAGCAAGGGTGCCGCCTCATTTTTACTTCTGGCCACATCAAGATTATGAATGTACTCAGAGGGCCAGTTGTGGAAAAATTTATAGATAAAACTACCTTTTAAAATGTCTATCACACCTGAACCAAAAGGCTGGTAATTCAGCCTTTTGGTTCAGGTGTGTTGGAGAAGAGAAGCATCAAAAAGTTACAGGAGAGGAGATGCAGAGTGTGCTGTGGGGGTGTTTTTTTCCACTTGTTAGAGTGGAATATAAAACAGTAAAAGCTAAATACAAACTAATCTTTGCATGAAAAAAGTTTTCCACTAAATACACTGAAGTTCTCGGTTGTACTGTCCTACAATGTTGAAAAATTCAGGGAGTCTGAATACTTTTTGCAAGGCATTTAAAAAATATTTGCAGTTGGTTAAAATCTTTTTTTACTCATTCGGTCTTTTCAAGGACATGAAAAAAAAAAGATCTAGTCTTTTGTATAAAAAACTGCTGCAGCAAGCCTGCGTTCATCGCCTTTCCTACGGAAGGATTTTAAAAAGACGTCTGAAGCGAGGCCTCCAGACAGTTTTCAACCGTGCACATGTTCCCTCCCTCTCTCCCCCAGCTGGTATTTGCACATGAGTAATGGGATTACCACAGCAAGTAGTGGGTTAGTGCAGCGGGAGAGTAAAGGGAGAGCGTGATGTAGGAGGACAAGGAAGAAGAGGGGGATCAACAGGAGGGCTGACACTGGAGCAAAAAGTCCAACCAGAAGAAGACAGATGATTGGGATATTCACACACGAATGTGTGCGGAGCTCCAGATTTACGCAGAATGATTTCTTAGATTCAGGGCCACTTAAAGAAACCCATCGTGACTTACTATTTTCATCCTAGAGGCCCTAGACAGAGAAACCGCACTCTCTTTTTCTGCTGGATTACCATGGCAATGAGGGAGCTATTCAAGAACAAAAAGCTCCCTTTTTGTGCAGTGGGTAAAGTATGGAAAAAAAAAAAAAAACAAGTAGCCGGTGCCCATATGAAAGCTGAGGTGGTGGGAGTCGGAAAGAGAGGGTAATGCGGGAGCGGGTGGCAGCCACAGAGAAAGCGTGTTATATTAAGCCAACGTCTGGCTCCGTGTCAAGTCGGTGGTATATATACAGTACAATGAGGTGGAGGAGAAAGATGGGGAGAGAGCTCGGGAAAGGAGGGATCAGTTAATTTAGCTCCTAGGACGTGACATTGATGGACGCGGGTTGTAGGGAGGAGAGGAATATATGAGGGAAGAGACGAGAGGCACACGAGCAAGGAAGGAGAGGTGTTGAGGAAGGTGCAGGTGTCAGGCTGGAGAGGAGACGGAGGTATGCCTGGCCGGGTGACAGCAGCTATATTGAGCTCAGCGTGTGTGTTGACACTGTCTCCTGTATCTCGCCGAGGAACAAACTCTTCCTATTGGCACAGCGCAGAGCTTCCTCTTCCCCTCGGAGAGCAAAGTGCAATCTCTCTGTCTCCACACGTCGCCTCTGTTCCTCTGCCTTATCTTCTCCTCGCACCACATCTGTCTCGCTATCATCTGTTCCCACTCAGCACAATCACCTGGAACGACTCAGCTGCATGCGTGCACGCTGCGCCTTCTTCCTCTTTCTGGGCCAGTTGAAGTCGGTTGGGTTTCATTTGCATGAATCAGAGGCTAATTATCAAAGCAACAAATAAACACCGAGTTGAGCAAAGGCCTCCGCCAGCAAGGATTTTCTCTTTGAGACGTTTCTTTCACAGGCGACATGAGAAGAAGAAATAAAACATTGAGGCGTATCGGCTAAATGTTGCACTCAAAGGCATCGTTCAAATTCAAAAATACCCTCATTGATCCCAAAGGTAAATTCAATGTTGTTGTAACTCATATTACTCAAGGATCTTCAAAGAAATTATGGCTAGTTTTTTTAACAATAGTAGTCAAGCTAAGTTCATTTGCATAGCGCATTTCAGCAACAAGTGTTTCACATGATAGAAACACAATGAACAAGCAAAAAATAAACACGGTGACAAAATAAAGAAAAGTAATGAAAAGACGCATTCCTAGCTAGAATTCATTTACGTTCCCACTGTCATTAAAAAAGACGACTCGCAAGTGGGGTTTTGGTCTTGATTTAAAGGAACTCAGTGTTTCAGCAATTTTATAGTTTTTTGGAAGTTTGTTCCAGATTTATGATGCGTAGAAGCTGAATGCTGCTTCTCCATGTTTGGTTCTGGTTCTGGGGATGCAGAGCAGACCAGAACCAGAAGACCTGGGTCATCTGGAAGTTTGGTACAACAACAGGTTTTTAATGTATTTTAGTGTTAAACTATTCATTTATAAACTAACAAAAGTATCTTAAAGTCTATTTTCTGAGCTACAGGGAGCCAATGTAAGAACATTTGAACTGATGTGATGTCCTCTGGTTTCCTGATTTTAGTGAGAGCGTGAACAGTAGTGTTATGCATCAGCTGTAGCCGGAGGATGGATTTTTTTTAGACGCTGTTGCAGTAATCAGTGCAACAAAAGATAAACACACAAATAAGTTTTCCTAGGACTTGCTGCAGCATTAAGTCCTTCAATCCTGGAAATGTCCTTCAGGTGACAGAAGCCCGACTTTGTAATTGTCTTTATGCGTCTTTGAAGGTTCAGGTCTGAGTTCATCACTACTCCCAGATTTTGAGCCTGATCATTAGTTTCTATAGCTGTAATAACTGAAGCTGACTCTAGGCCGTTCCTCTTTAGGTCCAAAGACAATAACTTCAGTTATGCTTCTTTTTATCTGCATAATAACAGTAATTTATGTTATTACTTTAATCTGAGTTGGACAGAGGCATTAAACATTAATATAAAATATTAATAATTAATAATATTATAGAGATACTAAATAAGAGAGAGCCAGGATGGAACCTTGTGGTACCCCACATGGGACTTCAGTCCGTTCCGGTGTGAAGTTAACTATTGACACAAAGAAATCCTGGTTCTTTAGGTAAGATTTGAACCGGCTAAGTACTGCAGCAGAGAGTCCGGTTGCCTCAATAATATGTCAAGGCCAACATTGTTCTTCCGTCTGTAGTTAAGTGAATGTCATTGACAACTGTGACAAACTCAGTCTCTGTTCCTTGGTGAGCATTGAAACCGAAATGAAAGCCTTCAAAGCTCAGAGCTGTTGGTCAGAAACTATTTAACAGTTTTTAATAATTTTGCTGATGAATGGATAGTTAGAGATTGAGAAAGTTGTCCAGATTATTCTGAAACCTTGGGGGGAAACACCTGATGGGAGGAACAAGTTTACTCTTTGAATCAGATCAGATGCAGCGACAGACAAAACTTCCTTTAGAAAATCTGACGGTAGGATATCAACACAGCAGAAAAAGGATCGCGGAGCCTTTTGGTCTGACTCACAACATGTTGCTTGAAACGTTACTTTTACATTATTACCAAGGGGATATTTTTTGTTTGCCGAACCAATTATTTCAGCAGTGACCTTTAAGAATGAAAAAAGCCTGCTAAAGGAAAGAGAGTCAGTTCTGTGCCAACACAAAAATCCCAGTTAACCAATGACAAATTAGTTTTTACCACCTGTTTACAGAAAATACACATTTCCAGTTTAATTTGTGGCATCTGCAAAAAGCCAACAACAACTTAGTTTACCACTCAAGCCTTAACAAGATTATCCCACAAAGCTGCTGCCTAAATCTGTGACATGCAGTGGATGGGTCTATTAAAATCTAATGCAAAATAGCTGAAGACTTTTGCTAGACTCTTTGGTAGTGATTAATATTATTTCTCTTTTGTTCAATGTTTAACTTGTGGTCTTGATAGGTTCTTAGTAAATAAAGCTTGTTAATGTTACCTTTGTTCATGCAAAGTTTTAAATAAATTATCTACTGGATCTTTTTGGTTTTTCTTTTTAGCTTTTAAGGTGTTGAAAGGGTACACTGTAGTTGTACTGTCAGATATAGAGAATGAAAATGGACAAAAAAAAGCTGTCAAAATGTCTGACGCAACGATTTGATAGACACAATCTTGAAAGGTTAGAAAAAGCTTTTGGTGAAGCAAGAATTCAGAGACATAAAGACAGAAATATGTTCAAAAACCAAGGTGAACATGAACACATTGTGATTCACTCACAAATAACAAATGCACTTAAATTTAAAGTCTGATTTTTCTATTTTGTTAGATTAAGCTCCGGGAACACAAGATTAATTTATTTCAAACTACTTTTGAAACATCTTTGGCAATAAATGTGAAAAACCTTCTTCCCCCCATTAAACCCCAAATCACAAATATTCGTCTCGCCTGTCCTCTCAATCATCAACATGTGTCAAAACAACAAGATCATCAGAGCAGTCCAGATCTGATGCTGGTGCATGCATGTGAATTATGCACGTACTGTATTTGAGGAGGAGGTCTGGGTCGGATCAAGTAACCGTTCCCGTTTTAATTCGCCATCCTCACAGCGGGCCAATTCAGGGTCACTCAGATTGGATCACCTGGAAGTACGCGGCTGCAGGCCATCAAACTCCCCCCCCCCCAAACCCCTCCTCCTCCACTGCCAGCCGTCCCGTCACATCCAATAATACACACAGACACTCATCACATTCAGAGAATAGCTCTGAGCTTACGACAGATGCAGTCACAGAACACCCAGAGGTCCGTTTGCAACATGTTTTCACATGTCGGGCTGCTGGGTGAGAAGCAGCAGCAGATGACTATTAACGGTAAATCAGCACTTTGCTTCAAAGTGACACTTGGTGATATTTTCAAGTTAAAAAGAGAGACATCTGAGCCAATCCGAGAAGTAATTCTCCACTCAGGAAAACAGCCTGAGCTTGTAAACACTCTCATTCAGAGGACAATCGTGTAAAATCCGTCTCCTTGGCTGCTACCCTCAGTCCCCCCTCTTCCATCATCAGCTGGGCATGGAGACAGCAGGCCTGTAGGTGGTTCAGCTATGTGTCATGCATTACATGCCAGTGCAGGGGAGGAGGACTGACACAGAGCATGTGTTACACTTGCTCAGTTTGATGTGCTCTGCCCTCACGCAGGCACCGCTGTGGGTGGCATAGCTATGTGTCATAATCACCATCATCCTTTCTGCTTTGTCGGATTTCTCCACGAACGTGCGTGAGTGTGTGTGAGAGGGATTGTTTTTGTGATGGTACAACGTAGGTCCTTTTGTGGAGGCGCCTTGCAGTGGGCTCATTCACAGTGTGGGAGCTGCTGTTATACAGTGGCACTGATTCATTTTTTCTTTCTTTCCCGACCTGAGTGTGCCGTTGTGACGGATAATGTTTTACATCATGCCAGCCCTCAGCTGATTAGCTGCAGGCGGCCCCTCTGCTGGGATCTGTTCTGTGTGCGCAACGTCTGAGCGCCGCAGCTTATCCTCTGGGCTGAGAAACGGCAACAGCAACTTATTTTTCATTTAAAAAAATAGTTGCTGATGATTTTTGAAGTGTCAAATAATAATAATAATAATAATAATAATAATAATAATAATAATAATACATTTTATTTCAAAGGCGCCTTTCTGGCACTCAAGGACACCGTACAAGAGTAGAAAATAGTGACAGAAACAAATAAAATATAACAATTAAAAATAGATAGAAATAAATAAAACAAAACAATGTATCTATATAAAATCTATGTAAAATCAGGCAATGAAGGATTTATCTATCAGTCTTCTTAAAAACACCTCTATTCTTGTTTTCTTCAGTAGCTCTTAGCAAAAAGGTGAAAATAGTTTGATTAAGATAAACAAAATATCCACCCTTCAGCTAAATTCACTTTTATAGGTGAAGACTGACCTTAAACAAACCAAAACTCAATCCAGATGCAGTATTTACATTCAAAAAATATTATCTTATTTTGTTTTAGATCAACTAAGATTATCAACATTTTATATATTTGCTAAGAAAATAGTTTTTTTTTGTAATTCAGACCCAGATTTGCCTTTAAACAATTTAGGAAAGCCGAGATGATGATTATTTGGTTTTGTAATCTCTCAATTTGAGTTAATTGGAGCCACAACTGAAGGTTTTTTTGGGGTGAAAAGTAAAAATAAATCAGACAAAATGTCAGGAGCAGAGCTGCAGACCTCCATAGCTCTGACTGGTTAAACTTTAGTTATATTCCCAGATTTCTAAAGGTGTTCATGTTCGTCTGTTCAAACAGTTACATGCAAGTAGCAGCATCGGGAATATTCAACCATCATAACATTCAGGAAGGAGACAGATTCTGCGTTGCAGAAACGAATGTGTTTGGATGTGAACTGTGTGCATCAAACCTGGAAAAAAAGCAAATTACCTTGTAAAGATGTTGGCGGAAGCTGATAACAGATTTACTTGATCCACAGTGAAGGAAAACCGGTACCAATAAAAGCTGAAAGGCCACTCAGAGAGGATTTAGATGTTACTCCTAAATAAATGTAAAAAAAAGACACATTTCAGTTTGCACACAGAGACAAATACCTTAATTCTTGGGAGACCTATCCTGTGGTCTGATTAAACTAAAATCAAAGTGTTTGGCCTTGATGGCCATTGTTAAATTTGGAAAGAAATGTAATGCAAGAAAGTGGCAGCCTCATAGTGTAGTGTTTGGCTTATTGTAGGACAGATTGGCGCATAGGCGGTTTCACGAGAAAAGAAAACTATGTGACAATATTGAAGATACGTCTCAAAACAACACAAGATATCAGGAAGAGAGTCATTTGGGCACAAGTGGGTCTTCCAAATGTCCTTGGCCATGTGGCCAAATTAGCTACAACATGGCCAAAGGAGAGGAATGTCAAACGTTTCAGAGTAGTCATCATGAAGTCGGGATCTCACGTTGATTTGTGATAATGTCTCTGAATAAAGCAGTCTGTAAGCTTGTCTCAGTTACAACAGTTCTGTCAGCAGAAATGGGCCAAAATACTAGCAAGCTATTGTGAGTACTACACGCAGCATGTTTATCTAAAGTCAAGGGCAACACCACCAAATTTCAAATGTTTACATGCATCCAGAGCATTTTTATAACGTAAGGAAATTGTAGAAATATGTATATTGCAGAAAAATCCTCTCTCATTTTGGCATTTAGGGATTAGTAATAATATTGGTGACCTAAAGCAGAAAAACCTTAATTTTTTTTAGACTTCATTTTTAATATAATTTTTTTACTCTTACAACAAGGCAAACCACAACAGCAACAACAAAAAACACAAAAAACCTTAATTTGTTTTAATGTCAGACCGTCAACTATGTATATGTTGCAGTTGTCTTGCAGTTTGCTCATATTGTTAGATATTATTTGCCCCGCGTTATCGACTCGCCTTTCTATGCAGCAAACTGGTAGTGAATGGGGCATATCAGTTATCTCGGAGGACCAGGTGTATCAAGTACTCATGCATAGCCGTATTCAATAACTCCAGTGGACCAGGAAATGTCCACGTTCTCCTTCAGAGCTGTTCTACCATAGGCTCAAATTGGAGTCCAAAAAATTGTGAACTCATGCAGTGCCTTGTAAATTATTCCTAGACTTTTTTTCATGTTAGAATAGAACAGAATAGAATAAAAATGACAGTTTATTGTCCCACAGTGGGAAAATTCTGGTGCAACAGTAACTAAGTGACAGGCAAAGTATGCAGGTTCACACAAAGATAAAAGTACAAAACATATAAAAAAACAGAAGTAAGAATAATATACTGTGCAGAACGTGAAAAATACAATGTAAATATTAAAAACAGTGTACTACAATCTAAAGAAGTGTGCAGATAAGTAGGATAATTAAAAATTATGTACAAAACGTTCACGTGAATTTGAGCATTAAAAGAAAGAACAGACTATTTACAATAATTCATAATAAAACTGCAACAGCAGAAATGTGCAAATAACAGCAGGGATGTTCTTTAAAATGAGGAAAAACTGCAGACATCAACAAGGATGTCAACAACTATTGAGTTTGTTGAGAACAGTGATGATTACAAAGGTTGACAGCTCCTTTGTGCACTTAGGATGCAGCCACAGTCACAGTTACAAACATCTATGTAGTTAAGTGGAAATTATACAAAATCTTTTGGAATATGTTTGTAGCAGCTTTTTTCAAACTCAGTCAAAATGTGCAAATATTCAATAAGTACAAATGATTTCAGAATCTGCACGTATAAATCAAGTTATGCCACTGAAAAATTTCAATCTGTGAGTGTGTTAAAAAGGTTTACAAATGCCTTGAGTCATAATTCCTGGAACTTCTTCGTAAATACGTGAACTGTGAATATAAATGCTTAAAAATTAAGTGTTACAATGGCGACCTGGTGACCCCAAGATGCCACTCTGAGCCTTGGAGACGTTTTCTTTACCTCCATTACGACCCCGTTACATAGGCTTGCTTGTCATATTTCCAGCTGCTTTATTTTTTTAATTATTGCTCTCACTGTATTTGTGGGCAAGTGTGGGCTTGTGCCATTTTTCTTGCTTCCACTTTAAGAATTTGCAGCATCTGCCTTCTGACTGGATCGGCTAATTTATCAGAGTATCTCCATCCAGCTGAAGCATCAAGAGAAATGTAACCCTGTTGCTTCCAACCTCAGCACCACAAAGTGTAGAAACCTTCAAAGAGGAAGTTAAAATCCAGCTATCCACAGAAGATCACAAAAGCAGTTTGAATTTCTTTCCTAAAACTTAAGGATATTTTTAATGCTTGTTGACAAGTTTTGAATTGAACCTGCATTAAGCTAATGTCCTACTATCCAGTGAAAAACACACAGGAGAAAACTCCCCCAGGGCTGCAGTATCTGTTTGTTCAACATATGCTTGAGCTTGAGTTGACTAAAGGCAACCCACAGTGAAACCATTGTACCATTGTTTTAGGAGAACACCCACTGAAAAGAGTGGGATGAAGTTTTTTTTTGTTCCAATGTGATAATTGCTCTAATTATTTCATTTCATTCATGAGGATGAACCAGTAAACCTTTTACTTTTCATGATCGGCATACACATTTACCCATTTGTTCTTTGGTTGGTGACAAAGAGCAGCAGCTCATCAGACTCAGTAGCTGATTGAGCTGATTACTGCGAGCTGGCAACTATTAGCATGCTTGCAGATTCAACTGTTTCTTTTTAGGGTTATGAACCGACTTATTACATAAGGAATGAAGCTGTTGCTGGAACTTAAAGAAATGGGTAAGAAATACACTTTTTTTTTGGTGCATTTAGATAAGTCTTGAAAACTCACGCAAAAATCCATACTTTAAGTTTGTCTTGGATGTGTGAGGCAATATTGACCTTACAAGGTGTCACGATCTCCGTTTGTTGAATGGACTGAAATGGAGCAGGTGGAAACGTGAAATAGAGTTTAGTGAATTTAATAAAAATAAATAAACAAACGTACAAAAAAATCACAGGGAGCCAGGGCAAAACACAAACCATAGATCCAAGGGAAAAACCAACATGGAGAGTCGAGGAAAACACAGGGCAGAGCGAGGAAGTAATGGGTTTAGACAGGAGGAACCAGCAAGGAGGAACTGAGAATGAGTTGTATGCTGGGGAGGTTGATTACTGAGCAAGAAACTGATGGCTGATTAGAAACGGGTTGCAGGTGTGAGGGGAGGTAGGAGAGAGGAGAGAAAGTAACAGGGAGAGTACACAAGAGACTAGGAAACGAATCGAACACTAAAGAAAAACTAGAGCTAAGAAACAGTTAAAGCAGGGTAACAAGGAATAACTCGAAACAAGAAATAAACAACTGCAATACTAAGAAGGACTAAAGTAAAACAGAAACAAAACTGATCTAACCAAAGAAAGAGACTAAGGAAAACAGAGTAACCAAACCTAAAACATAACTCAAAACAACGCAGCACAGAACTTTTGCAGAATAAACACACTTTTGCAAATCATGTGTAAATATTTAACTTTAACCTTTGATGCTGCTTCACTTCAAATGAGGTGTAGATGCTTAATTTAAATGTGTTTTTCGCAGGTAAAAAAAAAAAAAAAAAAGATTTGCTTATAATCTACCCCTCACAAACCACTGTGACCCAGAAAGACAAATCTGACTAGAGCAGGTTATTATGCACATATTATGGTCTTCTCAGTTCTCTCTATCTTTAGCATCTGGTACATTAACATCTGCTAGTGCACAAACATCTGCAGTGCATCCAACAGGCTGATACTTGGCAATGTTAATGTTGCACACATGGATATGGTAAATTCCTTTTTTCTGACATATTGCACGATCCTAACAAATATGTTTTTGTCCTTAATGGCTACAACTGAATACTACTATAAAATAACAGCAGCACTTCCACCTTATGCAAAAAATATGGCATGACATGACAATATACAAATTCATTTAAATCAATAGAGTGTAGCTAAGGATTTTGGTTGTCGCATACATTTGGAGTCCAAACAGTAAAAGTGAAGCGTCCAGGCAGAGCTGGCTTAAGGTAAAAGCAAACTTTACACTGTGTTCAGTGCAATCTGTTGAATTTACACAACACAGATTTGTAAATGCACCATTAGTACATAGAAAAACCTTCATAACTTGGTAGTTATACTTTACTCTTCATGTGCATTTTAACTCAACAGATCAATGAAAATATTGTTAATACTCACCCATCCTCCCCATGATCTCCTAAGTTTAATATTTAAAGGGTTTTTCTGTGTCCTTGATAAGCAGGTTGTCTAAGTTTTCATCTGAAAATAAAATAAAAACATCAGTTGAAATCAAAACTTAGTTGGTCATGAGCTCAGTGTCCAACATGGCCTCCAGGGGTGGAAATGTTGTGATGTGTGCAAGGAGGAAACATCCAAAAAAAGCATAGACAAAGACTAGGGACTTCTGGAATAATGTTCTCTAGATATACAAGTCTAAAGCATGTCATGTTTACTTGCATAAATTTAACACAGCATTCCAGGAAATGACTCACACCTGCTATGAAGCATGGTGGTGAAAGTACTTTGATTTGCTGCAGCAGGACCGGATTAGCTGACAACCATAGAATCAAAAGTGTGCTTGGGGAAAATGTGAGATTATCTGTAAAGAAAAATAAAAGCTGAAGCAGAACTAGACCCTGCAACATACCAATGACCCCAAAACAAACAAGTAAACTCACCAAGAACTGGCTAAAGTCTAATCTTCTAAATGAGATCAAGATTTTATTTGGAGACAGGCTTTTACGACATAGGGTGTCCTAACTTTTAATCAGAGGTTATCAAAACCATTAATAGTCGATTTTTCTGCTATTAATTTCACAACTAAGTTTTCCTGATTGGGAATAATCTCAGATGATAAAATTTTTACCATGGTTCCTGGTTGAGGAAGTGTTAGGTTACTCATGATGAGCCGTCAAGCGTCTTAATGAAACCAGGTTGCATCTAAAAGCTGCTATCATGCAGAGTCAGATTTCACTTTCTGGAAAAAAAAAAAAAACCTGGAGCCCAGCTGTTTATCTGGAAGCTTTAAAACTTGTTTCTCAAGTCATAACTCTGTATAAGAAGCACGCCTGTCTAAATGCGCCCCATTGATGACTAAACGCGGTGATACTGCTGCGTGTAAACGCTGACTTGACCTTTTAGCGATCCCACTTAAGGCCCATTTACTTTTCCGAGAGGTTTCCTTGATTTCCTCAGCAGAAGGAGCAATCAGAGCTGTTTCAGCGCTCAGAGTGGCCTGAGAAGCTTTAAATCAGAGGAGGAACTAAAAGAGTGTTGGATTTATGGCGTCATATTGTTTTTTTTTTGTTTTTTTTTGGAGGGGCAGCACGGACTTTGGGTGACGTGTGATTCGGGGCGGGAGGTGGATGGCTTCCCTGCTGTGCCCACAGTTTGTGTAGACACTCATAAGAGTGCCTTGATGAAGGAATGGAGTAGGCACTGAATGTATCGCTCCTGGAGCGCTCTGATGTTAATTTCCATGAAGTGTCGGCGTCCTGCCTTCATTCAGGCTCTCAGCAGTTCACTGACAGGCTGAATGCTGAGGGAATGACAGCACAGATAAGATTAGCAGAGTCATACAACACATTGAGGCGATGCTGATTACACCATTGTCACAGATTCATCCGGAAACGCCAAGCTGAAACAGTCGCTTGAAATGAAAAGACGACAGGGAGAAAAACAGATCAAACAGCAGCAGAATTAAATGACGGCTCCTCAGACGCAGAGCCTGATCAGGAAGCAGTGCTGGCTGCAGACGCTCTCTGCTTCTTCCTTTATGCTTTATAATACACACATCTTAAAGTGACTGAGGAACAATGCAGCTGACAAGTTGAGGCCTTGTCTTTGATCTATTCAAAGAAATCTCTTAGAAGAATGGAGCAAAATTGACTCATTTAGTGTTTTCAAGACATTTTTGGGTAGAAAGGTAAGAGCAGGAGTTATTTTATTTTATTATTCCTTTCTTGCTCTGATGAAAGGACTTCTGTAGAAATGGAGCTCGCTCTTGCTTTCTCATAAAGTAAGCAAAATAATATTTTTGTCAAAGGATTGCAAACAATGACGCCGTCTTTGTTAATCCACGACTAAACTTCAATACATATATTAAACAGAAATTAAATAAAAATGCATCCTCAGATGTTTTTCAGTGCATTTTGACATCTGATCTGCAAAAGATGTAGACAATAAAACAACACTCACAAGAGAAGAGGTTCCTCTTTTTAGTGTATTTTTTAAAAAAAGTCATGCATTTAATTTGTGAAATTAAACTTTAAAGTAAATTGTGAAAGAAACACATGCAAACTAAGTATGATGCGGCACTTTCCATCAACATTTCTCATTGCTGTTTGAGGGTTTTATTAAAAGTGCTCATTTTTAACTATGGCTATTTTTTCACCTACTTTTTAATATTTCAGAGAAGAGAACGAGAAACACTTATCCTATATGGTCCCTGGAAAAAAGATAACTTTACCGTGGCTAATTACAACTTCTAACTATGCAAAAGTAAGAAAGATTAAATAATTTTTAGTAATGTTGCATTATTTTAATTATTTGAATGTCTTGTTTGGCTGACATCTCTTTTCTAATTAAAACTGAAAACCGTGTAGATCTTACCTTTATTTTATATGACGTCAAATGTTCCTGTCATTTTGTTGTAAAAAACAAAACAAAAACAAAACGTCCTTGTCCCTCATTTTTCTTTCTTTTTCAAAAATCTGGCAGCCGGGTCCGTGTATGTTTTTTTCAGTCTTTTCAATGCGTAGAAGAAGATCGCCTGTTGCTCGATGGGGCTCAACACTGCCCCCTATCAGTGAGCCACGGTACGTTCAGCCTCACCCGCCGCATTTTCATTGACTGCACATTTATGGCTAAATATGTCACACACATCTTAAATATAGCAAACAAACCATGTAACGTCAACATATGTAGAAAATGTGTAATTTAAAAATTACATTGGCGATATGAAGATAGACAGCAATGTCCAATGTCCATTTGACGCAATGGACATGCGGCAAATGCCTGCTTCATTCACCTGTGTAGTACAGCGCCGCCAGAGGTGACGCACAGGACTTCACTGCCTCGACTCGGTCTTGTTTCGTGTATTTCAAGAGGCAATGCGTAAATTCAGCAATTTTGACCATAATAATGTTGAAGCTACGAATTAGAAAAGCAACTCATTGAAAATAAATTGCCTCATTTCCTCCCATGGCTCTCCTGACCGCACATATACTACACCATATATTTGTTTCCACTTTTCTTTTCAAATCTTAAAACAAGATGGTAGCATTGTTGCCATGCACCAAAAAGGTCCTGGTTCAAAATCCCAGGCTGGGGTCGTTCTGCATGGAGACTGCATGTTCGTCCTATGCATGTGAGGATTCACACTGGGTACTTCGGCTTCTTCCAACAGTTCAAAAACAATTTATCTCTCTAAATTGTACACATATGAGTGTGCGTAGGGTTGTGTATCTCTGCATTCCCCTGGGATGGACTTGTACCCTCTGCAACCCTGCAAGAATAAGCAAGTATAGACAATAGATGGATAAATAAATAAACGTCTCCTTTTCTTTGTGCAACTTTGGCAGCAGGTTGGATTTAAAACAGAAAAATGCAACAGTAGCTGACACACAAAGCACAGTCACCTACACACAACGTGAGCACATTGCTGCTCAGAGAAGAAAACCAGATCTGTTAGTGGCACTTCACTGCTGGCACCAGCTCTCACTGGCACCAAAAACACAACACACACATTATCATGGCTCTCCTGCATCAGACATTACCCTAAATTTAATCAACACCACCGGAATCCCACAAAACTCTTCAAACAGTTGTGAGAAAGAGCGATCTCTGATCGTCAGAAATGTCTCCAGTCTGTTGAGCTCCAGCTCACGTTTGTCCTCAGAGAGCTGAACACCCTCACCGTCCCGCTGGCAGCGTTCCTGGTTAAACCGACAGCTGGCGTTCAGTCTCTGCTACCGTTGACACACTGAGGCCCTTGTTCGTGGCCAGGTCCACCTTTACTGGGACACTTCCAGTCCTGGAGAAATTATTACGGTGTTAACTGACTCCTTACCTAACAAGATATGCTGTTCTCCAGTTACATGTCTCAGGGCCACGGAGAAACCACGGTGCAGGTATCAGAATATCGTGTCATGCATCTTTATTTAACCATGAAACACAGTCATTGGTGGAACGGTTGATAAAAGTTGTGATGTTTTTAGTCAGACAAACAAAAAGAAATGTTTATTCTGCCTTCTTGTTTTTCATCAATTACTTTCTTGACATGTAAGAAGCTCTAACTTAGGCTGCTCCTTCATCACACACCCACTTAATCAGCCATCTTTTTCTCCTCTCCTGGTCAAGACTTTTTGACGGGAGGCCCCAACTCTTAACCATTACCTTCCTGATCATTTATATCCTGTTTCATCCATCTTTGATGATTCTTCATCCGGAGTTGGGTTGTAACTAGTTACTTTTGTTTGTAGATTTTTGGAAAAACTTTACTTTTAGGAGTATTTTCACTATGCTGTACTTTTTGCTGTTACTTGAGTAAAACGTCTGGATACTCTGCCTGCTGTGAGTAACTTCACTGAGTGAAGAACAAGCTTCTTTTAACTAAAAATGTATTTTATATAGAATGAAATTGATTTGGAAAATTTGTTCTTTAAATAACATTGTTTATTAAATGTGTTATTTATATTAATTGTTTTCATTTTGGTTTTTAAATTGCAAACATTCCCATATAACTTTATATTTTAATCTAGCTGATAATATACTGTCTAAAAATTAAATGATCGATGCTTTGATCAGTCACTTTGTACTTGAGTAACCTTTTTACTAAATACTTTTTTTTTTACTCGAGTAATTTCTTGGATGGCTGGTTTTCACTTTTACCTGAGTAAAACAATATAGTAGTGCCACTATTGTTTTTATTATTATTATTAATTATTATTATTATTATTATTATTATTATTATTATTATTATTATTATTATTATTATTATTATTATTATTGTTGCTATTACTTGTTCTCTTATCCAGTTATTTTGAAGATTAATCCTTCTTTTTGATGGTCTTCATTGTTTGTTCTGTGTGCACTAATTGGTGAAAAAAAGGAATAAAAAAATTCAGGCTGAAACAAAACAACGTCCTATTTTTACAAATTGAGTAAAATTTTACTTCTCCACCCACCTCTTCCCTCATCCCCCCTTTTTGTTCCTACGATTGTCCATAACAGTGAAGTTCTTGATTCAATTCGACAATTGGACTAGTTTAAATATCTAACTCATGCAAAACAATGTAAAAAAAAAAAAAATATATATGTTCCTCTTGAGTTTTTGATTGTTGACCCTGTATGTTGCATCACGGCACAAAACTGAATTAAATGAAGGAAACATTCAACAGCTACTGATGAGCAACAACAAACACAAAATGTTTCACTTTCTAGAAATAAATATGATTTTCAGATTCCTCCAAGATGTCGACATTTTGAGAGAGAACAAACATTACTAAACGATGCGACAAACACAGCAACTCAGATCTTATCCGAGTCACCCTGGTGATGGGATCACATGCTCTCCGCTGCCGTCCATGACTCAACTCGGAGGTGGGTGTCTGAAAGCTGTCACACTTACACACTCCAGCATCCTACCTAATCATCCACCTACTGTGCCACCCAGCAGGGGGGAGCAGGAGACAGACTGAAGGAGAGGCAGTTAACGAGAGAGGGAGAGAGCGATGAGCTGGAGGAAGAGGAGGAGGAGGAGGAGGAGGAGGAGGAGGAGGAGGAGGAGGAGGAGGAAGGAGAAAACATGGAAAGAGACAGCAAAAACAGTCAAACCATGAAACAAACACATTCACTTCTGCTGGAGGAAAGTGAACAAAATTATAGGGATGCACTTTGTCAATTAGCAGATGTCTGCCGTTACTCAGCAGAGAGGATTTCACTAGAGGAGGAGATGAAGATGAACCGACTCCTTAACTCCTCCAACACCTACAAGAGCCCAAGGTGAGAACTTGTTTTCACGGAGTGGAGACACAGGATGAGACGCCGCAGCCCCTCGGTTTCAACATCAACCCACCTCACACGCGCAGTTTTTATTTCCTCTTTCTTATTAGTTTTAGCCAAGACAATAAGCTGTTTGAGTCAGAGTGCTTTATTATTGCACTGCAGTTCAGAACGCCCTCGCCTCACCGGTTACCAAGGAGGGATGCTGCCAACTCTGCTAAATACCTCAGAAAACAAAAATGAAGCTCCTCACTTTACGTCCTGGTCAACTCTTTCACTGCACTTACTGCTGGAGAAATAAAAAATAAAAAAAACAATCAGCCTTCAGACATGGTGTGCATGCATGGGATTGACTTTAAATGCAGTTTACTGTAATAAAAAAACAATGTAGACCACATTAAAAACTGAATATTTTCTACTGTAAGGGTGAAATAGGTACACCAGCAAAGCATCAGATTTTTACATATTTGTTAGTTTCACATCCAGCAAAATCTTAATTGTTTAACACATCCTTCAAATTCCGCACTTCTGGAGCCACCAAATAACAGGATGAATGTGGCACATCTATTCTAAAACTGTAGATTTGCTGCACAATTTTTGAAAAAAAATGAAATCCCATTCACATGCATGGCCACAAAAAGAGGAGAAATTTGAGTTATTTGTGTTTTGGCAATACATGTTACACCAAGGTTGTCAAACTCATTTTCATTTTAAGCAACATAAAAATCATATATGTTATTAAAGGGTTGACTTTGGCAGAATGTTTTGATAAAACGACCTACTAAATTTAGAATTTTGTAGTTTTTTTTTCTCTGCTGTTGATGAGCACTTCTAAAATATGTAATATTTCCCATCCATTTACCTGGAAGTAATTTGGCCCAATACAATGAAAAGCTGATTTGATTCCTAAGATGTTTTTAAGCATCGTAGTCAGAATATTAATGCTTTTTATGTAGAAAAATGCTATTAACTATTTGTTAATTTTAGCTAAAGTAGAATAATAGGCAGGAGAGCAAACAGTCTGGAGATGAAATGTCAAAAAAAAGTGAGGACATCGGAAAACGAAAGCATTCTTGTATTCGTGTGCAGGGTTGGCTATCATCCAAGGGAGTGGATCACTTAACCTAAAAATACATCCAGGAATAAAAGAAAATGTGTCAAAAGCTCATCCAGGAGCAGCTCCACCCAGTGAGATGGGAGCAATTAGGTGATGATCAATCCTTTTTACAGCATAATGTACCATGTCAAAAGAAGTGATGACTACAGTCATACAAAAAAAAACAACATTAGAACACCTTTTGACAATCTGTGTTTTTGTAACTTATTCAGTAAAAAATATTAACATTAGTGAAAGACTCAACTACTATAAACAATCAAGAAATTGGGAGAAATTTTGAAAATCTTAGGCGAAACGTAAAAAATATTTATTTTTGCCTTAGCAAATGAAATTGAAAATGGAAAACAAAACTTCGTTTTATGTCCTAATAAACGAAACTATCATTTGAAAACCGTTTTCTGTTCATCTTTTGATATTAAAATGTCTTTAATGATCTGAAACATTTAAAAGGTGACAGAAAGCAGCACTGATACTGAGATTACATCAGTGAATTTTTATTGTAGAGGAATTATAAACATCTTTGATTATAAACGTTTGATGGTGTGACTTGTGGTCGTTCCTATCAACAGGAATCAATGTCAGATACCTGATAGGGAACGTAGCAAAATAAGTCTAACAGCGCCCTCTTCTGGTTAGAAGGAGGCATGTCAAATGTACGGTGGCGCGTGTTTCCTGTTTGATCGATGAGGTTTCTCCAAACCAAGTGAAACCTGTGGTTCAAGATGAAAACATCTCTCCAGATACAAGAGCTCAGCACACAAAAAAGGCAAGAGGCGAAGGGGAAAAGGGAGATCATCTGTACAGTTTTTGTCTCCTGTTTTATTTGGATGAATGAAACACTTTCAGTTACAAAAATGACTTAAAATGAACAACACTGTACAATGAACAAGCAGTTATTTTTCTTTCTTTTTTGGGGGTTTTCAAGATAAATACACTAAAAGTCTAAGTTGCTACCACGGGATCGGAAACGGGGAGGATAGGAAAAAAAGTGCAGATGGGAGACAAATCACAGGATGGAAAGAGACAAAAGGATTAGCAACGTTAACACAGCCGTACCTGCAAACACACACGCACACACACACATACATAAAATAAGGAAACACTCTCTTGTGACAGAGGTGGGGAGATTAAAGCTACATCTTTTGGGAAGTTGGCAAACGGTACAGATCATGAGCTGGGATGCATTATTGTTAGAACAAGGGCTCTTTTTGTCCTGTAACAGCCAAAAAATACCCCGCCTATTAACCAACCATGCACACACACACACACACACACACACACACACACACACACACACACACACACACACACACACACACACACACACATACACAGGCATACAGGTACGCTCACAGTTGTAACAGCCTCCTCTCTGTCTGTAAACATGAACCAACTACCAGAGAAAAATCCCAAACTTCCCCATCGGGATGGTTTTACAGCTCGCAGACAAATGCAGAGGGGGTTAAAACTCAGACAGACAGACAGACAGACAGACAGACAGACAGACAGACAGACAGACAGACAGACAGACAGACAGACAGACAGACAGACAGACAGACGTCAGGGTCAAACACAGGGAATGAATGAGAGTGGAGAAGAAGGGGGGAGTAAAGCGGTACTCTGGCAGCACGAGCAGAAAAAGACACAAACTCAGGAAGGATCTGAACAGCTACAAAGATACCAAGAGAAACTTCTTTTTCATCATCATCATCACCACCGTTGTCATCATCTTACTCATGAGAAGTTTAAGGTTACTTTTTTTTTCCCCCAATGACAAATACTTAAAAATATACATTTCATCATCATCAATATCTTAATTATCATCATCATTATTATTGTTATTATTATTATTATTATTTCCCTTTGGATAGCTGAGGTTAATGCTTCAAATTCTAGCTCACTAGGTGACAAAGGAGGGCAGACAGGCAAGGTGAGGGATGGAGGGCTCGAGTTTAAAAAGAGGATCAAGTTAGAGCTCTTTGGTTTTATTCTTTAACATCTGACTTTGCTTTGCTGTGTTGCTGCAGAAACTTTGGATTAAAGCTGTATTGTAGAAAAGAGAAAGAGAGAGAAGAGTAGAGAAGAGATGAAGTAGAGGAAGAGCGTGTACGTGTGGATGAGAGTGGGTGGAGGAAGATGTGGCAGCTTTGTTGAGGGTTCCTTTCGCTCAGCTTGCTTTGCCTCTCCTTCTAAATAAAGGAAATATCGCTCACGACTTTGGGAAGCTGCTTCCCTTCATGAGAATCCAAGGAGCAGCTTTGGCTTTAATAGGAGGCTTCATAAAAAACAGAGAGCCATGCAGGCTTGTGGTTGGTAAGCTTAGCTTAGCACAAAGACTGGAAACAGATGGAGGAGTTAGCTTTCCTCTGCCTAAACAAAGTGGAAATTATGAATCACTGCTGATTCAGACCGTTTTGCTAACCTCCAGCATGTGGCATCACTGATTGTAGAGATTGCACACCTTTTTCTTCTTCTCCTTCTCCTCGTCATCATAGTTTAAAAGCACTTTCTCACCCTATGTTTGTCAAGCTGATTCATTTTCAACTTCACCGTTTTTTTTCTGGTTCACTTGCCAACTTTCGGTTCTGGACAGAAAAGCTCGCATTGCATTTTTTGTTGTTTCTGTAGCTTTTGCTGTCTATTAGTGAGACTTTAACAGGCTGATGGCACATAAAGCCCCAAGCAGCAGTGGCTTCAGTTACCAGTGAGGGGAGCTCAGCCACCGCTGCTTCAAATGAATACCACGCCTTGTTAAATCGTTATCATCTTCAGTCATCCACATGAAATTCCAAAGAACTGCTTAGATGCAGTGTTAGGTGGAGTATTAAATTTCAAGAGCAATGCAAACAATATATTTTCCCAGCTAAATTCTAAGTTCTCCCCAGAATTTAGTCATCCAGATGCCACAGCTTTGCACGGTTGTGCAAAAGATTGAGAAGAGTTTAAATGAATTGCAATCAGAACTGCAACGATACTTCGTTTTACTGATCTTTCTCTTTTCTAGTAGTTCCTACAAGATCTTACAAGGATAATCAAGAACGAATGAAAGGGAAATTATTCACCTTCATTTAGGAAACCATCCAAATAGTCTTACCAGAACTGTACACAGTCTGCATGTGAAATAATGCTTGAGGGACCCACTCCAGACCCCAGTGGTATTGTATTATGAAAGTGTGTGCTTGCATCATTTAGGAGGATTTTAGTTCAGTTGAATAAGTTTGTTTAAACAGTAATAAATCTTGGGATTTAGCCAACTTCCCAGCCTCCCTGAAACCAAGCGAGGATCTTTTGCTGGTTTTCCATTTCAACACAGAACCTGGAATTTCCAAGTTCCTTGTTGGAGAACTGGACGGGAAGTCCCCTTAAGGTTGTAATCCTGACTTGGAAAGTTGAATATTTCTTAATAAACTCTGTCCTCAAAAGCCAGCATTGATTTTCTGAACCAGCTGAACAGATATCCTTTGTATTTTTACCCCCAGCACTACTTTACTGCTATATATTTAACACTTTATTCCTATATAAACAATTTTTGGAGATGTTACTTGACACCGCGTTACACCCCTAAAACGTGGTTCAGCACACGTCCTGGATTTAAAATCAGCGTGTTGAAGAGATGGACTGTGAAAACAGGTGAACTATTATATTCATTACATTTTTTTGCTCAAAAATGGTTATTAGATAATCAAATTTTAATCTGCTCACTTCTGTCTATTTTGAGCTCCTCTCAGAATGAGCGGTTTCCTGTCACTTTAGATACTAATAAGCTGCAGCAGGCCACGCCCCCCCCCCAACTTAACGCTTACACTCACACATGAAAATGGCTGCAAACAGGTGCGCAATTGTACAACATTGTACGTCTTTGAAAAGCAGAATTGGAGCCTCCTGCACAACCAATGAGAATGCAACAAATGGTACCTAAATGTTAAGTTAAGAATTAAACACTTGTCTTTTCCAGCAGCCATTGTACAGCGCATTCATCAGTAAAACCAGCTGGCCAAACGTGCTGGAGCTCCAATTGAGTTGCTTGGTAACAGGCTGGACTGCTAGGTAGCGGTGCAAAGCCTACCTTAACAACGGCTCATTTTTCAGACATAAGAAAAATTCACTTATTGACAAAAAATGTCTGGGTGTGTTTTTAAATGCATTGACTGTTTTCAGAAGCGGTAGAAACCCAAATGGAAGTAAATTTGAATTTTGCATAACACGTCCGCTTTAAGTGCGTTAATTCCAGTCTTTGTGCTAAGATGACAAAAAAGAGCCCTTTAAAGATCCTTGCTCTGAAATTGTTGAAGAGTATAATTTATGTAGATAAGACAAACCCTGCTGCCATTGTTTTGTAACAGAGCTTTTCAGCAAACACTCTGCCAGTATCAAGATTTTAGGGAGTGTGCACATAGTGCTGGATCCATGGTGGGGCATAGACTTTGGTATCATTCGCTTAGTGGGGTATCCCCACCACAGTCCTGCACCGTGCAGCAAGTCCATCAAACCCTGAGTTGCACAGCAGAGTCGATCTTTCTCCTTTCCTCCAAAAGGGGGAAAACACGGAGAATCCAGACGTTCGGATTATGTGCTCACCTCTCCCTCCAGCTTCCACTTCCTCAACACACACATACACATAACTGTCTGTACATGTCACCTAGTTACCTCAGTCAGCTGCTCCCTGGCATTAAACTGAACAACAAGCCCCCTCGTCGGGCGTTAGGGACCGGAGAGGGGGCAGCTTTGGTGATAAAGCCGCTGCGAGGCGGACCCAGATCCAGAGCTGGTCTGAGATCCGAGTCAAAGAGCAGCATCAAGCCCACAGTCCAGGTTTGACAGGGAGGAAGCAGTGAGGCTCAAATGTGAGGAGAGGGTTGAGTTCCCAGGGAGGGGGGGGGGGAAGCAGCGTGCAGCTCTGTGGAGCCTGAAGAGTCTCACAGAGCAAACACACCGTCCTGCACCTGGACCCATTCCAGGACCCTGATCCGCACCTGAACCCCGCTTTTTAAAGCATTCATCTATTTGGTTTATCATCAAAGAATATGAGGTATATGATGAACTATCTCTCTTTTTACATCCGACAGCGGATGAAGAAATCATTTTAAAGCAATCGTACAGGAAAGTGAAAACAAAACAAGACACAGAAGCAAAACGAAACAGAGACAAGAAGTTAGTTAGAGGGTAATGTGGGACTCTGCCTCCTTCTGTTGTCTCTGTCATGAAAAAAAAAACACTTCAGCCTTTTGTCCCCGTTGATACTCCTCTCCTGTGTTTTTGGCGTAACAGTAAAGCTCTTGGTTTGAGGTGGGGAGTATTAAAAGAAAGAAGCAGCTCTGTGCCACAACGCGCGCCTCGCGATAAGACTCAGTCAAACCGCTTTCATGTTTACTCATCAGAGTTCGAACTTCAAGGAGATTGAAGGGAAAATGTAAGTCAAGGAAATCAAAAATGTTAACTTGTTCTGTGTCGAAAAGCTCATGAGATGTTTTGCGCACAGTGCTGCCACTTTAAATTCACAGGGCCTGCAACATTAACGGAAACACCTGGTAGAGATGTGCAGACGGCTTAAAATAAATTCATCATTTATTGCAGGAAGAAAGTTCAATGTGGAGAAAATGCCACGTGGTAAAATGGTTGGTTCTCATGCTGTTAATTCATTTCACAACCACCTTTTGCCAACAGTGTGTAGGTCTGGGCACTGAGCTGTACTTTGTTTTGCATCTAGTGATGCATCTAGTGAATCATGTTTTTATTGTTTTGCTCAGTTTATGAAACATTAATCGGCTAAATGATCTTTTGATGACCCATTTTCATTTTTCTGGAAAATTGCATCAGGTTATCATATAAAATATTCTGGTAGTTCAAACGTTTGAGGAGCTAAACCAGCTATTTTTGAGGCGAATTAAGATCAACACGTGGCATGATCTCCTGAGAGTCTTATTTTGAGAACTGTCAAGAGAAATGACCTTGGTGTCACAAAACTATATACCCAAGACAAACAGGAAGTTGTGAATTATTAATTAGAAAATTATACTTTGATCCACAACTTAAATTAAATTGATGCAATAAATATAAAGGAATAATCAGATGCTCTAATAAGTGTGCCATCAATGATGTTAAAAACAATTATCACTTATCATTGGATTTTCTAAAGATTTTCAGTGTAGGATTATGTTATGGCAATGAAATATGAATTTATTTAAAGACTTGTTACACATCTTTACTGATGTTGAGCTGTATGTAGAGTCTCTACGGGGCTTTTAAAATACATTTCTGGTATTATTTGGTGTAAAGAAGTAAAATTAAGACCTTTAACAGGGGGCATAACATAAGAAAATCCATTACAAACCCATCAAATGATCAGAAAAGCACCTCTAGAAATAAATTAACGAATAAATAGACAAGCCAATAAATCAACCCTGAATAAATAGTACAATCAAAAGTCTAAATCATAATTGAAAAAAAGAAAAGAGAAATAAAAAAAAATAAAAATCCAAAGAGAGATAGTTAAAATTTTTGGTCTAAAATCAAGTTATCAATGTTTTAAGGATCTTTTTTTTTTTCTCAAAGTCTTTTTTTGTTTTTTTAGTTTTTTTTTCTTTTCAGTACATCAGCGATAAGTAAGCAGTAGAACATAGATCTTTTTTTTCTACAAAATCTATAGAAGCACTAACAGATACATTCCGTCTAAGAGTCAATGTGGAGCGAAGGCCTCACCTTTAAGGCGCAAACCCTCCCTTACACACCTAAAGCTTGGTTCGTGAAACGATTCTCGTGTGTCGACTGTTTTGCCCGGCGAGGATCAAACCAAATATTCTTTGGATAGAGTCCAACTCCCCACGCGTCAAATAAACCGAGGCCTGCGCTGCGAGAACACAGCTCTGCATCTTAAAGTGTAGCTCAGATTGCCGTCTTTGGGTTCAAAAATTACAAGACATCGCTCCCGACCCAATCCACGTCTTCACTTTTAAGCCTCCAACGAACACTTGCATGCAGAAAACGCTCACCTCAGACAAACTGACCCGTTTTCTTTGTCCTCGTGCACAATTTGGTTTGCTTCAGTATTTGGTTTGACGAGTTCAAGGTTTGCTGCTCAATTTGGCTTTTGTGTCGTCTATATCCCCCCCTCCCTCCCCACTCCCCCCGCCAGGACAGGCTAATAAAAATCTGGAAGCTAAATTTTCACAGTATTTTTTTTGTTTTTATCGTCAACCACCTGATAAAAATCTCTAGCACGACTACGAAAAAAATAAGGAGCTCTTGTAGTAAGTAAGTAAGCGAGTACGTTATTCCAAATAAGTGATAAGCACTAAAATACAGTACATGAAACGGCATCAAGAGACACAGCAGAGGGGAGAAAGGAATCAGAATCAAAACTAAAAACATCTGAAATAAAAACAGATTTCAGTTCAGTGAGGTCATTTGCGTTTAGCTCCATCCAGGACCAGAGAGCCGAGCTGGAGAGAGGGAGGCAGAGGAAGGGAGGAAGGGACCCATCCTTTGTTTGTCTTGTCTTTCCGCCTGTCGGTTCATCCCTCCATCAGTGCTACACAGTTTCAGAGCGGGCCACAGTTCTGCAGGCCTAAAGCTAACAGACGGACAGGCAGATATCCGCTGGTCCTCCTCCCCTCCTCCCTCCAGCCACATTTGGTTTGGGTTATTTTTGGTTTGCTTCAGTCATTCCTTGGGTAGTGAGAGTTCGTCTTTTTGGTTTGGTTTGGGTTTGTTTTTGGTATCCTCTTTAAAAAAAAAGTGTGACTACCCTTTGTTGTGTGTGTGTGTGTGTGTGAGGAGGTGGGGGAGGGGTGTCCAGAGTATAAGATCAGCCCCTACATAAAGCTTTCAGGTGAAGGAGATTCACCAGTGGGGCCTTTCAGTGGCAGCATCCTGTTCTCAGCCCCTTCCCTCAGAAATGCCCCCACACCCTCCACGGGCGCGTCTTTATTGTGTTTATGTCTCGGCTAAGGCTCGAGAAGAACATAATGCTTTGGTATCTATCTGAGGATTAATGGAAGAGTGGGGTGGAAAATGACATGTGAAATGTGACTGATGAAGCGATGATGGAAGCAGACGTATACATCGAGACGTACAGATGTCAGGCGGTCTGTGCTGATAGACGAGGCAGGGACGAGAGCAAGCTGTGACTAAACTTGGCTTTATTGACTTATTTAGCCTTCAGTCTCAGTGGTTAATCCTTCAAATCTCCCATCACAGCCCCCTATTTCATACTTTCAACATCATTTTCAGCGTGCGAAGTTTCCTGGGCATGTTCATTTAGACACGGACTGCCCTGATAACGAGCCCGACAAGTATCGAACACATCAGCGTTTCTCTCAGTAAATGTATTTCTAATGTGGCAGCTGAGATTAAAACCAGATCAGATGTTGGTAAAAAAACAAAAAACAAACAAAAAAAAAAAACAAGCAGCCCCAAAGAAATCAAAACAAATTAGTCCATAATAAAGTTATCTGTTGTAAAGTGGAATCTAATCTGTACTAAGAAAGCTTTTATAAGAGTAAATAAATGTTGGCTAGTCCAGTAAAGGTGACCTGTTGTGCTTCCTTAAACGGTTGAGGATACGTCTATGAGCTATACGAAACATGTTTATTAAATTTTTTGCAC
Source organism: Poecilia reticulata (assembly GCF_904066995.2). NCBI lineage: Eukaryota > Metazoa > Chordata > Actinopteri > Cyprinodontiformes > Poeciliidae > Poecilia > Poecilia reticulata. The sequence continues at coordinate 12,570,079 of NC_088845.1, forward strand.
AAAATTATTCTTAGATAATGAGATTTTTCTATCTATTTTGAGCTCCTTTCAGAATGAGCTGTTTTAAGGCATGTTGTCACTTTAAATCCAAATATGTTGCTGCTGGCCACGCCCTTCAACTCAACGTTTACACTCACACGTGAAAACGGCTGCAAACAGATGCGTAATGATGCACCTGTACATCTTTGAGAAGCAGTAGTAGAGCCTCCTACACAACGAACAACAATGCAGCAAGTGGTTTCTGAATGGTTAATCAACAACAAAACACTTGTCTTTTCCAGCAGCCATTGTACAGCACATACCTTGGTAAACTTGCTTGGGTTGCCAGGTAATGGGAATGGTGTTGCTAGGTAACGGCAAAGTGACTGTTGATTGTGATTTAACAATCAGGAGGTTCATTTTCCAGACTCCAAAAACATTAACTTATTGCCTAAAAATAGCTGGCTGCTTATTTTAAAGCTATTTTTAGAAGCAGTTGAGACCCAAATGGAAGCATACAAATTTGCAATATGTGAATTTTGCATAATAGGTCTTCTCTAAAAGCTTTCTTACGAAGAGCATGACAATTATCTGCAAAGAGCTTTCTGAAAACTTTATTGTTGCAAATCGAAGGGATGCCGTTGGTTGCTGACATGTTTCTAAGGTTCTGAATATTTCCCAGAGCACTGATTGGGCTAAAATTAAGAGTTGAGTTGAACATCGTTTCACCATTAACCAGCTAAGACCAGCTGCTCCTCCTAGGACAAATGAGTTTAATGGATAGTCAGAAGAGTTTCTCAGGAGAAAATTAGAGCCACAAAGGGCTTTAGAAAGACTTGGACTTAGCCTCTAGTAGGACACAATACAACAAGATTTATTTCACGTGATAAGCTGCCATTACCAAAAAATAAAAATAAAAATGCTTTTGTGGCTCAGTATTTAATACATTTTATCAATTCTTTTACATATAAATTCATTTATGGACTAACTTATTAGGATTTCTTTTTTTTTTTTTTTACTGAGAAAGAAACAACATTCAATACTTTTATCTTAAAGAGTGAGGGTCGGGCAGTCTAAATAAGCACTTAAAAACATCAACCTGTTCCTAACGAATGAATTCGCACTGTAAGTTACAGCAAAGTGAGCCATCTCGATCTGCGAGTTAGCGGCACTTGGTGAGGACTGGATCACTTCCGTCATCTGTCCTGCTGCGGGGCGAGTCGCGTTACAAACAAAATACATGGCAACGATGATGACGCAGACGAAGATGATGGCGATGATAATGACGAGAGCTAAAACTACAGTAGCACACAACAATAAATAGGAGCTGAAATGTGTAACAGCACTAATAAATAGTAAAAAAAAAAAACTAATGTTAAACTGTACTTAGAAAATAATGTGTTAAAAAGTTGAACTTTAGAAAAATGAATGCAATTTTACGCTCTTCTAGCAGACGCTCACACACACGATGCAAAAAAAGTAACACTATTTTACAAAATTATAAAAAAAAATCAGTGAGAGACACATGAAGTGAGAGACAGAATGAGTCAGTGACAGGATGAGCTGGTTCTTCATGTTTCGTATGCTTGTGTGTTTGCTTGTTGCAGTAGCAGTAGAGTCCTGGTCCTGGATAGCTTCAGTATTTACACGTCCTTTGAATAAAGCTTTTCTCTCCGTATTTTTGGTATTTGTGATTTTGGTTTGGTTGTCGTTTTTTTTTTTTTTTTTTTTTTTGTCTCATTGTGTATTCTTCCAGCTCCTCCTCAGGTAAAATTTTTGGTTTAAACGTATCCTCCTCGCATCGCCTCTTCTTCTTTCAGATCCGCAGCTTTTTGGAAAATGACATTATTTAAAAAAAAAAAAAAAAGGATAGTTCTCCTCTTTGTTTCTTTTTATCCGCGCTGCCATTCCTTCTTGTCTTATAGTCAAAGTTATCTTTTTGTCATTTTTGGTTTATGCACTCGGACGTGCCGTCTCTTCCACCTCTTTGTTGCAGAGTCATTGGTTTGTTTTCCTTCAGAGAGACGTGCCACGTCACACGTTTTAGAGAAAAATGTCCACTGCTGTCTCCGTTTCATCCGTCTGGATACATAAAGATTTTTGGTTTCAATCTTTCTCCTCCTTTTCCCTTCTCTTACTTCTTTCCCTCCTTCTCTCCTCTTTCATTCTGTGTATTTTTGGCATCGAAAGACTTGGAGAGAAAGACGGAGAGAGACGCCGGGAAAAAAAACAAAAACAAAAACGAAAGAAGAGCACAAGAGAGAGAAAGAGATAGCTTTGGTGTGAAAGGTGAGGTTCTTGTTTAATCCTTTCTGCTCCTCTCTGATTGACCCCCGGGTGTGGTCACTCAATCTTGGGCCCCCCCAGGGAGGACGGGCTGTGTGCCATTTCGCTGGAGGAGCAGGAGGAGGCAGGGCTGGAGCAGGGGGAGGGGGAGCAGGGCGTGGGGCTGATGCTGCTGGCCGAAGGGAAGTGTGAGGGCTGGGAGACTTTGGCTATGGCGGCGCTGACCAGTCCAGCGCCGGGGCTCTGACCCATGTGAAGGAGGGTCGGGTGGTTGAGGAAGAGGGAGGAGGGAAGCCCGCCTCCTTGACCCCCAGACGACCCGAGCATCACCTTGCTGCCGCCCTCAAGAGTGGAAAGAGGCAGCTGGCCACCACTGGCTGCTAGGGCTGGGGACAGAAAAGGAGATGCAGGAATTAAAAACAATAACTTTCATTTTTTATTATCGTCATGTCAACATGGCTGCCATTTTATCCTGTAGTTTACACACCCAAAAACAAAAAACAAACAAAAAAAACAGGCTTAAATATATGAATATATTTTAATTTATTTAATATATTAAAATAAATTTCAATACATTTCAAAGCATTAAAATATATTAAATGTATTTAATATACCTCAATATTAAATACATTTAATATTATATTAATATATTATATAACTGTATTGGTATGAAATATATGTATTAATATATATTTAAAAATACATAATTTATTTTAAGATATTTTAATGTACTTAAATATATTAAATTACTATAATTTAAATCAGTTTTATTCAAGTAAAGTTTAATAAGTTGCTATGTTAAGCAAATGTAGATAAAGTAAGTTTGACAAACTTTAAATGTGCTAAATTAACACATTTGTTTTCAATTGGAGCTCCATTCTCTTTTTTCAGCGCAGTTCGTCCCTGTTAGATTACGTAAAGCTACATCTACTTTATAATAATCAAGGCTTTGTTGTTTTTTTGTCTCTTTAAAATGTTTATCTTTCATTCTCAAAGGTCTAGTGAGAGAGATTTAGAAACGTCGACTGATACACATTCAACATCAAACAGTCTTCCTTATCTGATGCTCTCTCTCCTATCGAGGCTTGAGATTGGTTTGTGTCTGATTTAAGCTCATTTAAACCCAAACCTTGACTAGACTATTCTAAAACTTTAAGATGCCTTGCTTTCTCAGGTCATATTAATCATCTAATGATCTACATCATGTGTCGTAGGAAAAAGCAAACCCAGGTGATGCAGTTTACTAGCAGTTGTATTTTATCCGGATATTTAAAAAGAAATATGGGTCTATATTTTCTTAAATTATGCAAAACATTTAAATATATTTTCCTGTGTTGGAGTTATACTGCTAAAGACAATTTTTGTCTTTAATATAAAACTATCAAAGCTCTTATTTTTACTGCAGTGATCAACAGAGTCGTCCACATTTAGACCCATTAAAAACAGTTGATAAGGAGCAGATGTCGCCGCATGTAGTTTGCGCTTTTGTGCCGCTTGCTGTTTCATATTAATTACTTGATTCTGGTTCGTAATTTTGCTCATAGTGGGTGGAAGATAAAACTCTGAGAAAGTGATTCATCGACATATTTTAGCATATGACCCCAAGATGAGTCACTGATTTTCCATACAACGAAATCTTAAATAATATCAAAAGAGAAGTCTTAGATAATATAGATAATGCACGGCGCTTGTGTAGGTCGTGAATCGTGTGTCACATGGCGTATGATAAATAACGTCGAAACGGTGACAACATCCTAATGCGTAAACGTCTGCACTTAAAGAACATCTTTATGAACTTTATGTGGAAATGCTGAAGCAACATCTAAAGACATCAGTCAGGAGGATAAAGTTTGGGAGCAAAAGGGTCGAAACAAACCATCAAATTAGTTACAATGCAGCTTAATGACACCAATGTGTAGGACTGGCCATCACAAAACCCTGATCTCAGTCAGATAGGGAATCTACAGAAGAGACGGCCTGCGAACCCGACTCAGCTGCACCTGTTCTGTCAGGAGGAATGAGCGAAACTTTCAGCAAGCTGCTGTGAGAAACTTGAGCAAGGAAACCCAAGATATTTCACCCAAGTCATAAAGTTTACAAGAAACTCTGTCAACTACCCACATATGCAAAACTCTGAATTTGAACAAATAAAAACAAGCACGTGCACGTTTGCTCATTTATTATTCTGCCAGTAAGCAAATTGAAATTATGCTTCTCCATAGTCAGACTAAGTCAAGTATGACATTAAATCCGACTTAATATCAGACAACGAGAATAAAAAGGTGACGCATGTTATTAAATGGTTAACTAAATACATAGTTTCAAGATTCAAGCTTCAACTAAAGTCCACAAAAAACATCAAAACTCCTATTTTATTGAAGAAAGCCACATTGTGGTATCTGGATGGTTATTTTCTAAAGCTTCTTGACGTTAAATCAAATACACTCATGTTCGTATGATTCCTAAACAGCAAATGAGCTTCTCAAACAGATGGTTTCCTGACTCAAAGAGCAAAAATACTGACGTTCAAAACAGACGAAAAGGGTAAAGATGAGCAAAACAGCACCTGACAAACAAAAACACGAGCCCACACATTAGCGTAAGCACAGTGACACACGAGCACACACATGCTGAGATCGATTAATGGCTGTAGATGGCGACGTCTGATGAAAAATAAGCTATTTATTTCCTAAGGAGCGCGCTCTCTGTCTCAGCTGTTTCACACTGTTGATGAGCAAACACACTGGGCTGCCTATTCATCCGTGTCTCCAGTCGGTAGTCAACCAGAGCGACTTGATTCATCCACTGTGTGTAACTGTATTAGTCATCATCGCACTTCTGTTTTTGATGAGCCCCCTGCCCCCTCCGTCAGTCTCTCTTTCTCTCTCTCTCACCCCGTTGGAGGTGATTAAAACCGATCGGTTGTCAAACTGACGCCGGCTCTTCACAGGTGGGGAGGGGGGGGGGGTCGGTCACCGCAGGGGGGAGAAACCAGGAGTTTGTTTCAAGGCTTTTCTTGCGCTGTTCTCAAGTGTAGGAAGGTGAATAACGACGCGTGTCATGCTCTGTGTGTGCATGTGAGTTTCAAGGTTCACATCTGTGTGGGAGTGAGTGAGACTGTAACTGCTTAAGAGGAGGAAAATCTACCAACATGCGTTTATTTACAGTGCCTTGTCAAGCTGTTCGTACCCCTCAAACATTTCCACATCTTATCACATGATGACCACGGCCAGGAGGAAATGCGAATGTGTGGCTTTACAAAGATTACAAATAAAAATAGGAGAAGCGTGGATTTGTTTGTAGCTCCCGTTATTCTGAAAACTAAAGCCAGCGCTTACAATCGTCTTAAGAAGTCGCCTGTTCAGACGATTAGTGTAGAGTTGAAACAAATTCCTGAGCCGAGCATTTTAATAAGACACAGCTGAGGCCATTATCTGATGGTGAAGAGAAACCTATCAACCCACTGAAACTGACACGGGGTAAGAAGCATTAATCACTCACACAAGATACCCCTGGCAGCTTCAGAGGGGCTGCAGAGATCCGCATTTCAAATAGTAGAACTTCTTCTTGAGAAACCTATTACTCATTCACTTATTCATTAGGGTACAAAAGAAAGTCATTGCTGAAAGAAGGCCATAAAAAGTCCTGTTGTTTCGTGCGACACTGTAAGCTGCTCACACCGTCTCCATTGTGAATTAAAGTGGTGGCAGCATCATGCTGCAAGGATGCTTTTCTTAAGCTGGGAGTTAAAGAGAAGAAAGCTGGACCTAAATAGAGCCTGCAGAACACTAGAGACTTGGGCCAGAGTAATGGCCTACTCAAAGTCCAGGTAACATACAACTGAGCATCTGTTGAACATGTCTAACTCTATTTTCCCACAAAGACAAGAACAATATTTTAATCTCTAAGTGTATGAAGCCAGTAGAGATGTACACTAAAATGCACAAGTTTTGAGTCACGGTGGCTGAGTACAAATGCACACCACACTTTTCAGACTTTAATTTGCAAAACCCCTTTTAACACAACAAGTAATCACTCAGTATGCACCAACACTATTGTGATTTTATTGGCCCATTACATAAAACGGAATAAACCAATATAGGTATTATTGCAAGGTACTGCATTTTTTTAAAATAAATATATTGTTTCACAACAACCTTAACCGTCTTAAGGATCAAGTGTTTATTAGCAGTTAAACCGTTATTTTTCCTTCATTAATTATTAAATGTCTGTGCCTCCGTTTCCCTGCTTTTACAAACACACACCTTGGATAGTGGCCAGGGGATTGTTACCGAGGAGGGCTTGGCTCATCCCCGTGTTAACTCCCATCACAGTGTTCCTGTTGCGGCACACGCGTGTGCAAGCATGTACACAAACACAGACAGGCAGAGGAGAAGAGGAGAGGGGGGGAAAAAAGCAAGTTTAGCAGCAAGAAAAGGCAAAGGATAAACTCATCCACCCAGACAGACGTCTGTCTGGGTGGAAGGCTCAGAAAAAGCAAGGAGGAAAAAGTTCAAAGCTCTACATATCTATTCATTTTTAGCACAGTTAATTCACACAAAGCTAAGGTGCACAAACTTTTTAGGTGTGATATGTGTAGCCTGCGTCTCACCTCAAGTTTGCAGCAAAGTCAGTGATGTAGTTGGACATTTCGCCGTTCTTTTTACCCATACGCCACAAGCTGTGAACACAACACACAGGATTAGATTCTGTCGCTGCAAAGAGGAAGTTGAAGTATACAGTGGAATGGCTGATTATCAGTGTATGCATTTGAGCCGGGTGTCAATAATTTAAATACAAACTGCAGCTGAACTCTGCATGCTGCTGCGCAGTATAAATTGGAATTATAATTATGAAAATGTGTGGCAATGTGAAGCAGCACTGTGGGTTTCATTTTCCTAAATTTAATAACTTGTGATGGGAAGTGTGCAAAAAGAAACAGTGATTAACAATGCATTAAATAATATTTTTTTTATTTTTGCTATGAAACATCAGATAAATAAATTTTTAAATGCTGCAATTTTTCTTTATGTATATTTTTATTTCATACTGTAAAAATTAAACAAAAAAGCTTATTTTTACGTTGTTGTACTTTATTATCCTACATAGTCAAATTAACTTAAAGGTTAATTTTAGTGGCTAAAACAATTAGAAATATTTTCTTAACAGAGGAACTACTCAAACGTGCTATTTTCTTTTTTCTTCTGTTTGTTTTCCAAAACTAAAATTTCCACCAGACATAATGAATTCTGCAATCTACCTGAGCTGGCCTTTTATATAAAGTATTATGTAAGAGCCAGTCCAAAGTGCAAGCAAACCAAGCAGCTGCTCGGGGCTCCAGGACAGCAGGGGGCGCCCAAGAGCCTTCGACTCATTGGAATATACATGTCAAAATTAATATGTTGTTTCAGGAGCTAATTCTATATTAAAAATTTTATTATTAAAATGGAAAATAATAAAAAAATATATTTTTCATTAAAATTTTATATTTTAATTAAAAAATGAAATGATAATAATGAAAAAATTAATAATCCAGACCATAAAATCTGTTTTCAGAGGCTGCACATTATTCACCTGCTAAGTCAAATAAAATAAATAAATAAATACATTAAATTAAATTAAATTAAAATCACAATAAATGATAGACGATTGGACCATTGGATCTAAGAAATTTCACTATTTGTCCCAAAACTTCACTTTGAAAAATTGACCAACATGCCATAAATTGCAGAGACAAGATAAAAAGCTTGTGAAGGTTTGGGTCTCATGTAAAATTGGCAACAAGGACGGCATTCTGCTGGCTTAGAAAGACTAGACAAGTTTTAACATTTGAAAGTGCAGATGTGTCTGCACAAACTGGTTATTGAGCACTCTACATTTAGTTACCGAAGAAAAGTGTTAGAGCTACAAAATGCAGCTGCTCATTTTCTATCTGCCACTGGGAAATCTCTTTACTGGTTTTCTCGTCAGGCTCTGTCAGATTGCAAGTTTTTACTGCTCTAAATCAGTGTTTCCCAACCCTGGTCCTCAAGGCACACTGACCTGCATGTTTTAGATGCTCCCCTGCTTCAACACATTCAGCAAAAATCTGTTAATCAGCCATCAATTGAAATCATGTGTGTTGAAGCAGGGGAACATCTAAAACATGCAGGTCAGTGTGCCTTGAGGACCAGGGTTGGGTTTCACGGCTCTAAATGGCCTGGTGCCTTCATACAAACATTCTCCTCCTGGGGCCCCAGACAGTTTTGTGCCGGCCCTGCATCCTGTGAACGTCTCCGGGTCTCTTACCCTGTGTTTAGGTTGAGTGTACTGTGGCTGGGAGTGGCAGGGCTGGCTGTGCTGCGGGGAGGAGGTGGAGGAGTCGCTGGGGAGGGTGTGGAGCTCAGAGGGGGGTGGGCTGAGGTGAGAGAGGGGTGAGTGGAAGTGAGGCTGGAGGTCAGGGGACAAATGGAGGACATGGTGGTCACTGTTGTGCTGCTGAGACTGGTCACGGCCTGCGACAGCTGGCTGGACATCTGGTCAGAAAAAAACCAAAACGGTACAGATGAGACGCTGCGAGACGATAACAGATCGTCTCCAGACGGAGACACGTCGGTCTGATATTCACCATATGAGGGCTGTAGCAGGGCGGCTTGTGCGTTTGTGGGGCAGTGGGGGGCTGGCTGGGCAGCGGAGGGGTGGCACTGGTTGGGTTGATGCGCTTCTCTTTCTGCCGGCGGTTGCAGAACCAAACCCGGATCACCTCCTTCTCCATGTTCAGCTGCTCCGCAATCAGCAGGATCTCCTCCGAGGTAGGCTTCTGGTTCTGAAGGGAAAAATGAGTCCGCATTGTTTCAACTGAGACAAAGGAGCCAGGGTTATAAAAACGAGAACAAAAATGTTATTAGCTGTAAAGTCGGTATAAAAAACCCTGCTAGTGTTTGCACAGAAACACAGCTAGCTACTGAAGGAGCATAGAAAAGTTTATAAGAGGTCAACGCTGTGGGGACTGTGTAGTGTAGCTTTCAGTATTGGTGTTACTGAGAGATGTTGCTAACTTTGGTGACTAATAGTGACCATGATACAAGAGACAATGAGACGTAAAGCTGCCACAACCAGAACTGTAAAAAACCTACAAGGCGACAAAAATAATCATTGTTTTGTTTATGTGTTTGATAAAAAAGATTTTGTAATTTCCTCTCCTGGATCATCAAATCAGCAAACGTTACAATTGTTAAATTTTAGTGACATAAAATACATAGATAATTGATCTGAAGCCATAAATAGATAGAATAGAATTAGAATCTTCCTCTTATTTTATAGATAAATAAATAAATACAAACATTCAAACTTTAAAAACTGGGTAATAGATTCTAATAATAATAATAATAATCTTACCGTCAGGAATGCACGCTCCAGGGCCACACGTACGTTCGTCTCAATGCTGGTTCTCTTCTTTCTCCTGCGACCAGGAACGCCATCGAAGCCCATAGACGGAGAGGACAGGGAGCTGGGACTGGGCAGGGTGCTGTCTATGGACATGGTCTCTGCAGGGCAAAACCCACAGTTACTCCTCAGTCAGAAGGAGTGAAAGTGTAAATATATTTTGAATAAGAGCTCACCTGCATCGTTGAGCCACTTTTCCAGCAGTGGCTTCAGCTTGCACATATTCTTAAAGCTCAGGTTGAGCGCCTCGAAGCGAGAGATGGTGGTCTGGCTGAAGTCGTTGCCGTACAGCTTCCCCATGGCCAGGCCGACGTCTCCCTGTTGGCAGGGTGGAGGAAACCGATTTGAGACAAGTCAAAGCAGACAGAGATGCTTCAGTGCTGACGTGACATCGGCCTCTGCTCACCTGCGTGAAGCCCAGCTTGATGCGTCTCTGCTTGAAGGTGCGGGCAAACTGTTCCAGCTCCTCCAAGTCGCTGGGCTCCTCGGGGTGAGAGGTCACAGAGGGCACCGTAGTCATGCCTCCTCCTCCGCCCACATCTATGCTCTTGTCTCGCTGCACCTGACAGGACATGAGATGAATGAAAGTGAAAATGAGAAAGGAAGTGTTTTTTGTTTTTTTCTCACCGTGCTTGTTCATGGAGTGGGTTTGTCTTTTCCACTGAGTAAAAAGTTTCCTACCTGCGACTGGAGTCCCATTCTAGTTGGAGCAGACAGGAGGCTCCCTTGGTTTTGCTGAGGTAGCGGAATAAGATTTGGTGTCGATAGGAGTCCTGATCAACAAGAACGCACAAGAAATTGCGTGTAAGTCAAAAAGAAGGAGACTTTGTCTGCATCAGCAGCCCTTGAACCCTTTCACACATCGACACGTTAAAATCAAAAACATCAATGTAGAACAACACAAAGCAGGACGTAATGGGAACTAAAAGAAAAATAACCCAACATTATTTTACTCAGAAATCTTTTAAAGGGGACCTATTATTGTTCATATTTTGTATGTTTTTGTTCTTCCATTTGGGTTTCTTGAAAAACCCACACATTGTATTTTTTAGCAATGAGTTAATTTCTTTTGGTGTCTGAAAAATTTGTCATTTCAAAAACCTGCCAAAAGTAAAGTTACAAGTCAGCAGGCACTGGCCCTCACCTCGCACATTTGGTCAGTTGGTTTTACCGCTGTACTGGGTTTACATTGGCTGCTGGAAAAGACAAGTGTTTTTTTGTTGTTGTTGTTGACTTGCCATCCAGAAACCACTTGCTACATTCTTGTTGGTTGTGCAGGAGGCTTCACTTCTGCTTTTCAAAGATGTACAGGTGTATAATTGTGCATCTGTTTGCAGCCATTTTCATGTGCGAGTGTAAACTTTGACCAGCTTATTTAGATTTAAAGTGACAAGACGCTGTACAACAGCTCCGTCTGAAAAGAGCACAAAACAGTCAGAACTGACCAGCTAAAATCTCATCCTCTATGATCTTAGACCTATCCTGACCTAGCCAAAGAAGCATAATATGTGACCTTCAAGCAGGATGTGTCTTTAAGTTCCTCTGAATTAATACCGCCTTTCACAGCAATTACACTGCAAATCATTTGGGGTACATCTCTACTGTTTTTTAGAATGTCTACAAATTGCAATGTTTGCCCATTTTGCTCAGTAAGACTTGATAGAGAGCTTCTAAGTGAAGCATTTCAGCTCTGGGTGAATTTCTTTTATCACTGTCCTGCCCTCTAGCGCAGCCTCTAATAGGTGGTCTTCCACTATTTCCCTGTATTTACATTTACAGCTGAACATTTTCCCATCAACCCCTACCTGCTTCCCTGACGCTGCTGAAGACAAGCATTCCTTCAGCATCAGGCTGCAAACATGATGAGCACCTTCTTCCTATAAAGCTTGTGGCAAACTGCAAACAGGGTTTTATATGGAAGACTAACATTTGTTCCATCAACAGATTCTGTAGCTGCCCTCAATGTATCATGGCCCACTTTGCTGTTTCTCCTTCGTCTCTCATTTCAGGTGGACGGCCATGTCTTACACAGTTTCTTGCTGTTTCTTGGTCTTCATGATGCTTTTTTTTTTTAACTCTCTGAGATAGAGGTGGGTAGATCAATCTAAAATATTGATCATATCAATACCAAGTCATTATCTGCATCAGATTGATACTTTAGTTTCAGATTTACTCTTGGTTTTTTATTTTCATTTTTGTACTGTAGTTTCTCAACTCTGCCTTAAAAATAAATTTTCTTTCGATTTGCTCTCAAATAGTAATATTTTGCACTTTGTTTATTTAGGAAAAATGCCCCCAAATCATGTCAATATGTTATTAAATGACTTTGTAGACACCTTTAAACTTTGTCCAAATATTTTCCTAGGTTTGAAAAAAAATAATTAAAAGAAAAAAAACAACAGAAAGCATATGTCATCAGAAGTTTGATGACATATCAAGCTTAAATAAAATGTATTCTTATCACTATTGATATTGCCCCTGTATTTACTTGGTATTGGATCCAAAATATGCAATAATTTGGTATCTACTCTACTCTAAAAGGTTCTAAAGTGCAGCTGCATTATATGTACAATTAGAGTAAAAGTTATTTGTAAAGTATTAATAGAGTATTAATATAAATGGTTGTTTCAATGTTTATATTTTTATTCATAAAAATAAATGGAACTTCCGATTCTTTAACTTCACAATTATGTCCGCTTTGTGTCGGTCCTCTGAATAATGTAACATAATGAGAAAAGGTTCAAAGGGCATCAATACTTTTATAAAACACTGCATAAATCAAAAAGTCTGGCACTCCCACCTTGCTGGCTCTGCTGTGCCTGCGGGAGGAGAAACTGGGCTGGAGACGGAAGCGGGTGACCGGGCACCAACACCAGCTGCTGAAGCTGCAGCAGCTGCTGAATGTCCTGTTCAACAGAGAAACAAGTTCATAAATGTTAGCAGGCGGGAACTGACTCACATTTGCAAGAAAAGGATTTCATAACGGAAAGGCGTGCTAATAAATCATTTGTTTTCACTGGGAAAAGGGAGTGGGTCTGGATGTAGAGCGGAATGATAAGAACAAACGGGTGAATCAGGATGAGTTGTTCGACTGACTGAAGGCCCCTCTTTGATCAGGAAATGTCTGGGACTGGCGGTCAGTACCTGGGCTGTGAGCTGGATAGGCTGGGAGAGAGTGAGCTGAGGCGGAGGAGGCGGGACAGGGACACTTTGGGTGTTTTGCTCCTGTGTGCTCTGTCCCTGTCCCTGGGACTGAGCCTGCTGCCCTGTCTGTCCTGTGTGTTGCTGCTGCTGCTGTTGCTGCTGCTGCTGGGCTTGCTGATTTGCTGCTGCAGCTGCCTGAGCTTGCTGATTGGCTTGAGCGGCGGCATGGGCAGCATGAGCTGCATGGGCTGCATTGGACTGCTGCACGGCAGCAGCCAGGAGCTGTGCCTGAGCCTGCTGCAGCAGCAGCTGTTGCTGCGCTGGCAATAAAGCTGTCAGCTGCAGAAAGAAAGAAAAAAAGAAAGAGGCAGGTACAGAAGAGGAAAAGAGCAAGAAGTTAGGATGAAGAAGGGAAACAAAGTGTTCAAAAAGCAGCATGAGAAGAAGCAAGCGAGGTAAAGGCATGGCAGGGCGCACGGCTGCGCGTATTTGTTAGTCTTACCCCTGCTAGCTGCGAGCCAGTCAGCATGAGCTGAGTGTGTTGTAGGGCTGTCTGGGAAGGAGTCGGGCCGTGAGAGGGAGGAAGGCCTGGAGACATTTCTGGGCACTCATCCATCTTATTCTGGTTTAAAAACAAAGATCATATGGGGACAAATGTAGAAGAAAATCTAAAATAAAATAAAAATATAGCTGGTGGTGATATCTAAACATCGAAAGGAAAATGGTAAAACCTAGAGGCTACTTAGGATTTAGGTGAAATTTGACGTTTTAGGACAAAGGGTTAATAATCTACTGATCTGAATTAGTGAACCTGAGCGGGGTGAGTTTACTTCTCAGAGTCAGTTACAGTGTTATTATTTAACCATCGTTGAACTGTGTTTCCAGTCTGTGTTTGCTCAGCACAAAGGGATGATATTTTTTCTCCCAGGCCGGGGCATGTTTGGACTGGAAGACCAAGCTCCTTCCATTGTACTGATTTGCATATCTCTCGTAGTATGAAAATGAAGATTAATAACATGGTGAAATGAGTGATCTCACAGACTTACTTAATTTATCCCTGGGCTTAGTGACAGCAGAGGGCCTTAATGCGCTTTTTTTTTGTTGCGAATATGTTTACACCGAAGACGGGGCGGAGAGTGGACACATTGTCAGCCTGACCATCCGACGCAACAAAAGAGCAATTCAGAGCTTAGAAATGAGTACAAAGCGTCAGCAGCCATACTGTCAATAAGCCTACAGCGTGACGCCGGGATACAAAAGATGCACAAACTCTGAAGCAGAATCACGCAGAGACACGCAGGGGCGGCTCGTTAACACCGACACACAACAGTTCGCTCACCTTGCTGCTGTTCAGGTTCGGTGAGAGAGGAAAGGGGCTGACTTTCATCGCATGAACCTTGGAGAAAGGAGTCAAACACTGAATTACATAAACAACCCGAACACTGACTGTTGATATTATGGACTGACATCCATGTGCTTTTCTGACCAAATGAAGAGAGACATTTACAGATGTTTCTTGGGGACATTTTCCTAAATGTTTTTTGTCTCGCTTTAGTGCAAAATCTCAGCATGCACACTTTAAAAAAACAACTTTAATTGTATGTCAGTCCAAATTATCCATACACAATGTATCACATTTTAAAACCTCTTAGTACATTTATGAGTAGGGGAAACCACAAGAAGAAATTAACCTTCGTAACTAAATTGTCTGTGCCACAATTATTAAAAATATCCTATAAAATGAAAGTAACTCAGACATTTTTGTAATTTTCTTTTACTTTTTAAAGTACATATTAACTTTTCACTAGTAATCAGTGGCTACTTATATCCCTGAGGTGTAAATGTTATCTAAAAAAAAAAATGCTATTTATCAAATGTACGAATGAAGGGAGAACATGCCCTTTAAAAGAAGCAGGTAGGTGTCGATCTTCCAAAGAATAGAAAGGACTTATCTTGCTTAAAGTTGCCCATGACTGTGTACAGTCAGAGAAAAAAACTATAAAAACACTGAACAGTAACAAACAAAAAGCTAAAAAGTATCTTCTCATCAAGCAGACTGAGGAAGAAGGTAAAGAGCGTAGGAAGAAAATCTGCACCAAGTTTCCAAACAACCATTCGATGCTTGCTACATGCCAACTGGTTGCTCTTAATGCATGATAGAAATACGTTTTTCCCCCTGAATCACAAACATAAACAGAAGGAGCTCTGATAAGACTGAGTTTAAACTGTTCAGCGACAGTCACTCCTGCCTGCTGTGAAATACGGTGGAGGATCTGTAATGCTGAGGGTCTATTTTTCTTCCAAAGAGCTGATTCTTTGAAATGAATAGACATTTTAAATAAAAATCTAGTTTCCTAGTAAACTAGTAATGGGTCATCATTTGATATTTTGACAGGACCGGGATCCAAAAGAGGCACCAAAACAACCGCCTTCTCAGTTCCCAGCTTAAATATTTTAGAAAAAAAAAATAGGAGGAGCTCAAGAAAAGGAGCTCAAGAAAAGGACTCTGGATGATCAAAAATTGTTTCATAAATATTAATATTATTGTAAATATTAAAGCTTGTATTTAAAAAGAAAGAAAAAAATAAGGTATTTTTGTTGCACATGCTAATAATAAACTAACCTTAAAATGTAGGATTTTGCTGTACAATGATATATAAACTATTGCAGATTCAAAACAAAATGAGTCTCGTGTGTTTCCCTTATTGAAAAAAATTAACACAATTTCCTACATTTTTAGGTAGAGTATTAAAAAGATTAGTCTGTTTAATTTATGTCTATCCTCAGAAGCAAGAGCAGGATACGGATCACTCTTTATTGAAAAGTTTAAAGAAGGGATTTTACCCAAGTTTGTTTTTGAGTAAAATTCTCTGAATATTTCTGGTTCTTTTTATTTATAAAATTAAAACACAAGCAAAAAAAATACAAATAAAAATGTGGGCAATGATGGGCAAGCTCTTTGTGTTGTACGAAATGTTTTCTTTGTTTAATCTTTTTTTTATTATTTATCAGTGAAATTATAACATTAAAATATTAAAAACATAACTAAATTTATATCCCTCTGAATTTGGATCGTGAAATTTTGTAGAAGAGCCATTTTACTAGCAAACAGGATTCTACAAAGTATTAATCATTGTTCTCATAATTTGAAATAAAAACAATTATTTCTTATTCATGTTGTTTTCCCCCCAATGAAAAAAGTATTCAAATGAAAAGTTTGGTTGGAAGTGCTACTGGAACAGAAGATACACTTATTCAACGGGTTGTTGGACATTTTTACCAAAATATCATGAACTGTATTGTAAAAAACGAGTTCAAACACAACTATTAGGGGCCATTATCTCACGCTGCACATCAGTTTGTAGGTAAAGGAGGTGGAAGATGATTGTAACGATGAGAAGTGTAAGACCTACCTGGTGATTTGATTCAGGTCCATTCCGCTCTGACTCTGCGTAGGAGGCAAAGGAAAAAGTGATAAATCTCATCTCCAGCACAGCTCTCTGTCTCACACACACCAGTTAACACAAATACTTTCCAATGCCATGCTTGTTACACATCTGTACTAAAGGAGTAGCGACTTATCTGAAATAACTGAGGCCGACCCTACCTGTGCCTTCTAACGGTGAGTCAGCCCCGACTTTCTCAACCTCTGCTGGCTTTGACATCCTGATATCTGCGGCAGGAAAGACACGAGTAAAATGTGTCACACAAGAAGAAGAAGAAGAAGAAGTGCAGATGATAGCAGAACATGTAAGTGACCAGAATCTAGATGACAGCAGGGGAAAGAGGAAGGCCAGGGCGGCGATCTCCGATATGTCGGGGTTGAGTGTTTTTCAGGTCACAGAGAGAAGCCTACACACTGTAAACTTAAACTGAATCATTCACAACTATACATCCAGCCCACATTCATTCACTCTTTCCAATTAGAGGTTGAACACAGGAGTGGGTTGACCTAAAGGTGTTTGCTTGTTCTAAATTTAACCCGGGGTGTTTTCGTGGGAGTAAAGAAGCTCTGAAAATGTCTCATGTTGTTTGTCATTCATCACAAGACCGCATCACTTTCTGGTTCTCTTGTTTGGGACAGTCCCAGCGGCGACAGTCATGAATGGGGCAAGGCTGCAAATGTAAGCCTTTGCTTCTGTTTGTCAGGACAAAGGCGGAATTTAGGCCTGGGAAGACACGGACGGGGACGTTTGAGAGGAGTTTACGCAGAACACAAAGGTGTGTGATGGTGTGCGTGTCCATGGATGTGCCGGTGTGCGGTGACTTATGTTTGGTTATCAGCCTGTGGCATTATCTGCTACAAAACCCTTTTTATTTATCTGAAACCACAAACTGTAAAAGAAAAACTTTTTGTTGTGTCCATTTGAAACCATTTCTCCCCCCACTCTCTTGCTCTGCCTTCCCTTAACACGAACACACACACACACACACACACACACACACACACACACACACACACACACACACACACACACACACACACACACACACACACACACAGAGCAACTTCCCTTTTGTGAAAACATGCAAATCTGCCCAACGACCAACTAATTATATCTGCCACCTGCATAATAAACTCTCAGTCTCCCTTCTCATGTTCAGCCTCTCTTCTCTCCCGGTTCTGTTGTCGCACATGATGCCTCAATTTCATTTTTATCGCTGCGTGAAGACAAATGTGACCAAAACAATGACTGCTTGCTTTGCTAATGGTCAAGCAGTTGTTCCGCCACTGGGTGGCAGTAGCGACACACCGATTCCCTGACCGCTGCTGACCAGATGCCCTGTTTTAAGTGAACCAGCCATCAGTCAAATGTCACCTCTACAGCTCAGAGTCATTTTGCCTCATCATTGGTTTGGGTTCACGTTTCCTGCTCTGCTTGCTCTCATTTCACACCTATGCACTTAAAAATCTTAAGTATCCTTTAGTTTTTCTTTTTAAGGGAAGTATTTTCATAAATTATGGAGACCCCCACGTGTAGTTTAATTCAACTCAGTTTAATCTAATTAAATTTTTTGCCTTCTGAAGGCTTCACTTTACTCCTTATTACTGTCAGACCAAAAGAACTGAGGGACTTTCTGCTGGTAAGCATCATCTATTAATAGTCATTAACAACATTTCCTTACAGTGGGATACAGAAAAGTAGCAGTCATTGATTGATGCATTGTCCCTGCGAAGATGATTATTGCTTTCATCGCTAAAGATGTCGAGATCAAAGCAAACAAGTCTACAAACAGAATGTTTGCAGCTTCTTAAAAAGAGTAAAAATCTAAATTTCAGACCATAAAAAGAATTAGACATGGTCAGACAATAGGCTGAAAATGACTTTTTTTTGTGTTTATTCATTTCTTTGGACTAAAACCTTTACAAAAAAAACTGTGACAAAACTACAAATGTCGTGATACGGAGACGCAACAAGCCTCATCTTAAGGATATTTAGGGTTCCTAATAAAATAGTTCAACCTCTGAAACTGACTTTCTGGCGTAAAATTAAGTTTAGGTCAATACATTTATAACATACGTATTTTACTCCACAGGCTTCTTAAATCACTGGACGCAGATATAATAAAGCGTAACATGCGAGCAGCGATAATAATCGCCGTAATAACCATCATAAATTTTACTATCTTGCGCAGGACGGCCTTGAAGCGTCGGCGAAATGCGCTCGAGTCACACACCACAGCTGAAAAAGCTGTGGTTGAAGTTATATTAAATATACTTAAGCTATTAAGCAGGTTATGTTATCTTTCATGTGTCTTATCTTTAATTAGTAATCATCTTTGAAACTTTTAAATTAACTCTGGTGAAACCTGCAGAAACCCTGAACAGCTAAACGTTCAGGCGATGATCACCGTAGAACAAATATGCAGCCTGACAGAAAGTTTTATGCAAAACGTTTTTTTTAATTGAATTATTATTATGCCTTTAAAGATTTAGAGAGTTGGAACATTGATTTTGATATTTAATTTTGCACAGGTTATGCTTTCTTTTCTTTTGAAGATATACCAGTTTTGAGTTTCCATCAGTCGCTCAAAAGCAAAAATAGAACCACTTGATATTCTGATACTGCTTACTTTTTTGAAGCACCACTTCACTATTGTAAGTTGAGCCGAGCCACAGTTAACATTCACGTCTGTTTTCGCAACATGGCACCATCCGTGGGTTACATACTGGATCGCACTAATTAGCTACACCGATTTCATGCAGAGCAACCAACTCCACGTAAAAACTCAAACTAGTTGTAATTTCTAAGCATAGATAGGAGCTGCTTTTCCACATGTTGTTCACATGAAGTCAGTGCATCAGATACTAGAAGCCAACATTGAAACCAATCCAACGTGGTGCCCATCCAGCGTCAGCAGAATCCAAACAGGACCGACCCACATACTCATGTTGGCTGGTTTCTGGCGCTCTCTGCAGCAGCAACATGTTTGTTTTAGTGAACCAGATGTGAGATCAGTCAGCTTCAGAGCATGCATGAATGTCTTCAGGGAATGGGGGGGACGCGGGGGAAGGCGGGGGGGGGTCTAGGTGACGATCTGCTTGAGAAGCTCCACTCGCTGCATGACGGTGAGGGCCCACACACATGCGTGCAAACCAACCAACATGCTGACTGCAGGATTTCCCTCAAAACGATGAAGCTAATTTGGTCAGGATGCAAAATTAAGGATGCTGGTTAGTCTATTTTCAGGGTCACTTTGTGGTTGTTCCCATTTTACATACAGTAAGCCCCCCTGTTTTGGGGACTTTGTGATGGCGGCTATTAGGAAAATATGAGAAGTGTCCACTATTGCTCAATTTCTGCTAAAAACCACAGAATTTGCCCCAAAATAGCATCTTCCTCTTATTTACACAAAATTGGTAAGAAGACACGGACGTTACTTTGATAGCTGCTCGGATTGAGACGTTTTTTTGGCTCACGGTTACAAGACCAAAATCAAGCGGATGAAACGATGCATGTTCTCCTCGTCCATGTGTGCAGCAGACAGGGAAAAGCTGTGTGCCGATTCATGGCGTGAAACGGCCTGTAGACGGTAGTATGGTGGATAATGTGGTCAGTAATATGGTGGCGGGACAGTATATCAAGATGCTGTGTCTTTTTCTCACTTCCCCTCCCGACTTCCCCTTGTACCGGGTTGAATGCTGAGTGCTAAACCCGACATTTACTGTCAGTGTAGCTATTAATATTAACCTGCTCTCCCTCTCTCACTCTCTCTTTCACTCCATCTTTTAAAAAAACCTGCTTATCTTTAACAACACGCTGCCGCGCGTTCAAACACACGACTCATTTGACCCATCACAATAAGTTAAAGGTGAGACGATAATATTAGGAGCAAGAAGATGCATATTTCTGCACAAACACGATGAAAACCAGCAGGGAGAAACATTTTTTTTTTTTTCTTAGGTAGCTTCAGGGAACAGGGGGTTTGATCTGTGACTGTGAGAAACCAGAATGCGAAGCCAGACGAAACGCTGCATCTTAACCAGATTAAAATTAATGCTGTATAATCCTGTGTCATGAATAAATGATGCAACAGAAAGGAACGAGGAACAACGCTGTCTGTGCACAGTCTGGACTGTTTCTGTTATTCTCCTCTGGGTATTTTGGCTCAGATAAAACTTGACTGCAACAAGTCTGAGCCTCACTTCCTGAATCAGGCTTGGATGTGGAGTTATTATGATAATTATAATTATAATGATAATTCCTAAATTATTAAAAAAATGAATTAAATCCAACAGGATGCTCACTTCAGCCGCAATAAAACAATTTTATAGTATCAGACTCACTCCAGACACCAACCAAAACAACTAAATATTTTAATAAAATGCTAACGTAAGAAATAAAATAACACAGAAAGACGCGTTAATAAAAACAGAAGTTGCTGGTTAATGATGAAAGTTGGCATTTCATCATTGCTCAGTTGAACGATTAGCAAATTTCAGTTCAATAAAACAGTTAAAAATTAAAACAAATAAACTCATAAACAGTATAATGCGATTTTAACCAAGTCTGATTCCAGGCTCATGTAGAAAATAGCAAATATTTCACATATTATAATCCAATTTTTCTGCCAAAACAATAAGAAAACGTCACGGAAAATGAATTAGATGCTAATTAATGTAAGGGTTTAAATGAATTGATTTTAAATGATTATTAAAATTCATTAGTTAATTTCTAATTTTCTCAGTTGAGAAATTGTTTCACCTTTACACTCAATTATTGAGCTGATCCTTTAGTTGTATGCAAACACAAAATAACTGCAGACTCGGTTATCAGAGCTTCTGACATAACTTTCTACTTTTACCAGTTTCAGCCTTTGCTTCGTCTGCATTGTTTTCCACCGTGTTACAGTGAAACTGTTACTGTTTGCTGCTTTCTGTGCGGCTGATGTGTCACCCTGATGATCGGAGCAATTTCTCCGAGGTCGCAGAGAGTGACCACATCGGGGTTAAGATGTGACTGAGCTTTTTCAAATCCGTGAATCACCCACTGATAAAAGGTTGCACATCAGCGCATGAAAATTCGCAACATGTTTAACAAATTGAGTCTTGACGACGGGCCCGGAGAAAACATGAGCTAATTGACATTTGAAAAATTGATTTCTGGTAATTGGTGACTCAACCAGCAGCCCTGCTGTGTGTGTGTGTATCGGTGTGCGTGTGTGTGTGTGTTTAGCCGGTCAGCTCAGGCTGTTTTCACTTCTCGTAGCCTCTTTTGACCACCTAACTGATGCTGTGAGGTGAGAAGAGCTGCAATTCATTCTGCTTTTCTTCTAAATATTTTTAACTACTGAGAAGGAGGATTATTTTAAGTGTTTCCCGTTTTGATATTCTGTTTCTTTTCTAACGTACAGACAAAATTAAGCCTGGTCAAAGCAAAAGCAAAGCCTCCGTGGCATGCACAGCCTCACAAAGTTTATACCACTTTTAAAGTTGCATGAAGCCTTCCTTATCAGTGAAACATCATTGAGGTAAAACCCTAATGCTACAGCACTTGAGAAAAAAAAGAAGAAAATGTTGTTGATGGTGCAGCACATTTTTCCATCCTAAATTGAATCTCCGCAAGAATATTTAACATGTACCATTAATTTGAAGCATGCACGCACATGAACACACGCAGGGCAAGTCAGGTGACCTTTCCCTGCGTCCAGTCCATCCTTTCACCTCTCATCCTTTGATGTTCTCTAATTAGTTGAGCTTGTTAGACCCAGTGGCATTAATCAACAGCCTAGAGATGGCTCTTCCTCACACAGACACACACACACACAGTTCCCTCTTCCTCACGCCTAATTGGTCTTGGCAAATGATGGGCAGCAATGACAGAGAGCTGCACAGACGGCCACTCACCTGGCAACCACATACTGGAGAAGTCCTTGGCCGCTATCGCCGCTGTCTTGGTCATATCTGTGTGAGAGCGTGCGTGCTTCCTAAAGAAAAACTCTCACTCGCCCTCCCCGTGTCGAGTGTATTCAATCATATGGTTGAATTACCCCTCCCTCCCCGTGCCTGCCTCTCTATCTCTCTCTCTCTCTGTCTTTCTGTACCAGTCCACACCCCCAAGGCCCCACCTCCTCCCCACATCCTGCAACATAACAGGAAGTAGCTCAAAAGAATAGGAACTCAAACACAGAGTGGAGAGTAAAATACAACTCATGCATAAAAAAAAAAAAAAAAACAGAAAAAGAAAGGGGGACACGGCAGAAGAGAGTGGGAGAGAGAGTGAGCGAGCGAGGAGATTGATCAGATAGACTGAGGTGAAAAAGAGGGGGATGATAAGTGCCGTCGGAAAGTGATGGCGCGGCTGGAAACAGCCACTCACACACACTGCTGCTAACGCGCTCACACATGCGAGCCGAAAACAGCCAGCTTGACGAGTTTATGACGGATGGCTTGAACCCTGACCCAACGTACATTCGGAGCTCTTTAAAACTTTTACAACCATCACAGTTTCTTTTCGTCATACCTGTGTTTATGTTTTGACTGAAGGGGGCGAGAGGGAGCACACGGGTGGGCGTCCGGTGGTCTGTCGGCCCCCAGCAGCAGAACAAGTGAGACATCCTCGGCTAAGTTTAACTCTAACCCAAGCGGAAGGAAAAAGTCAGTCAGTACGTTCACTGTACCACTGACCACGCCACACTGTGGGCTGCACACAGTGACACACCACAGAAACCCACACTATGAATCTCTACACGTGACGGGTACACGGGGCATGAGTGGAACATTGCAGATAAAAGTAAACATGAGCCACTATCAGCGCCACCCACTTGGATTAAAAGACTAAACCGATAAACAAGTGAAACGCTAACGTCGAGGAATGATGCTGCGGTTGCAGAACGGCGCGTTTCAGCAGGATTTCTTCTCGCCAGATTCTCATATCTGAATGAGTCAGAGGGCTGCTGTGGCAGTGAGCCAGAGCGGCCACAGGGTGGCACTCTTTGCTCTTCTAAGCCGGGATCCGGGCCCTGAAGAGAGAGGTCGAATCACTCCTCCCTGTCCCCTCTCCCTGGGTCTGAGTTCACTAATTCAAAAGCTAACAGCAGCAGAGTTCCCAAGTTTAACCTTATAAATACTTTATGTGGTGATTTACAACAACCCCATGTACTGCAGGACACAGCGCTGCACTTCAGGTGCGCAGTTAGAAAGAAACAGGATTGTTTTTTTGGCCGGATCCCATTTCTGAGTTTATCCCTCCCAGGTTTAGAAACAATTGTGGCGCACAAAAGTTTATAAAAATTACAATCGATTAATATTTCAATGACTGCAAACATTTTTTGTACCCGGCGCTTTCTCAAAATAATACCTTCAAAAAGAAAGGTCTTCATTCATAAAAAAAGAGGAAAAAAAATGTTACAGCAACAATGTTAGAGCAGATTTTTACATGTATCTATCTATATTAAGATAGATACATAATGTTTTTTTTCTCACATTCTGACATTAAATCAGACAAAACTTCTGTTTTAAGTCGGTCAGGATTACCAAAATTATTCCCATGCACTAAATGCAAGAATAATGAGAGAGAGATTTTAATATGTTCTGTAAATTCAGACATTTACTTTCACTAAGGTCAGTGTCTTTATATAATTTGGGGAAGCACATTTGATGATGTCATAGGGCGAAACCTCGGTCACACGGCTTCCTTGTGTGTCTTTACAGGAAAATTAAAAGAAACCAGCGAAGCTCGCAGGATGAGAAGTGTAGAAAAACGAGGGAATATCCGACCATCACGCCGCCCAGGCCAGAAACTGGATGTTTCTCCCACAGATAATGTGGTTTTGGTGTGAAATGTGCCTTTTTATTTTATTGTATTAAACAAAAGGTATTTTTTCATAATTACTTTAGCCGCTCAGCAATAAACTTTAACCATTTTCTGTAAATCATAGTGAATATAAAAAGATTCTCTCTTGTTTGTTTTATTACAAGAAAAGCACACAATTTCCAGTTTCAGGGTGTTTTTGAGGTAAAAAAATAAATTTTAGTTTATTCTCAGCAATAAAAGAATGATGGGTTTTATTCTTTCGCTAAAAGCAGAAATGTGTTTCACCAAGCTTGATGTTCAGGTGCATCCATGTCTGCTTTTTGCAGTCACTGAGCGTTAGTGGTCAGATGTACTAAGTTTAAACAAAAAAAAAAACATGATTAGTCAAAGGTGAAGGCTTTGTGTTGTACCAGAGTCTTCCTTGTTTCTCTTGTAAGCGAAAATGTCAAACCAAAAAATGCTTAGAAAGTGTAAATCTGCTTTAAGTATCTATGAAGGTTGAAATTTGCTCCATTTTTATATTTCACTAAATCATAATCGAAAGGCTGCAAAAGATCCCCATTGGACTATTCTGCGATATGGACTTAAATATTTATCACAATTCGACTTTTCTTTTTGGTAACTATGACTGGGACTGAATGGCACAGCAATCAGAGCCCCACAAACACAAATACTGCTCTTAAAAATCATTCCTAATAGGCTTCTTTAGGACATGAAGGGTCTTCTTTAGGCACATAAAGATGTGTGAATTTTAAAACTTATTGATACCGATATAAGTAATATTTCCAATAATACATTTTTTTTACATAGTTAATAAATAAATTACATTTCTTATCACAATAAATAATAAACAATACTATAAATCCCCGACCGTACGCTGGACACGTCATTAAAGGCAGAGAGTTTTAATTTACTGTATCAGATTTGGAAACAGCTCAGCTGGACCAATCAGTGACAGAAGGTACTTTAAGGGAGGTCAGGGGGGCGTTTGGTGGGTTCTTGGGTCAGGGGTCACCAAGGCAACCTGGCTTTGGCTGTGACCTTTGCTCAGACCAAAACCAGCCCACATAAAAACCAGAGTGTAAATATGCATGACTGCATAGTTGATTGAGAATCTCAAACAAGCTGTTGCAGTGAAATTACACAGCAAGCAAAAATGCTCACAACTTAAACCACACAGAGATTTTGTTCAGTCATTTACACTTATTTATTCAGACCACAGCCGTGAGCCAAGTCCGCTGCCGAAATCGATTCAAACCAGCTGGAGATTTCAAGGCTTGAGCTGCTTATGGTGAGAATTTGCTCGCTACTAAAAGTTGTGTTTGTAAAACGACGAACACAAGCACGCAATCTGATTGTGCGACTCCAGGGAGGAGGATGGGGAGGAGGCTGGAGCCTCTGGAGTGCCATCAATCACCCCACTGTCAAAGAATGAGGGAGAGGCAGGGAGGGAGAGTATTAGATGCTACAAAAAGAGAAAGAGGAAGGGGGAAACTGCGAGGGAAGGAGGAAGGAGATGTAAAGGTGACGGGGATGAAGGTGAGAAGGGGATGAATAAAGAGATTGGAGGGAGGATGTCAGCTGGGAGGAGGATGTTTGTGTAATGGGTCATCACAGGGACATTTCAAAGGTCTCCAACTGGTTCAGTATAGCGCTACGGCGAGGCCCTCCTATATCTACCGCAGCCCCGGGCCTACAGCACACTCTGGCTTTAATTCATGTGATCCATCACATTCCTCTCCTTCTGGATGGGGACGGAACGGGGCTCGGACACGAACCCCAAGTCCAAACAGTACGACTCGATTATACAAAGGGAGAGATTTAAAATCCACTCCCACGTCCAGGTGTGTTTGTGGCTCCACGAAGACTTGCAGGATTATAAGCAGTAGCTCTAACAGTGTGCGCTCTACAGAGGTTGAGGTAACCTATGGGAAGCAGCGGGGGCTAAAACACACTAACGCTGCTGGCTGCTCTGAGACCAGCACCATCTCAACCACACGCACCTTCACAACACCTCTTCCTCTCCTGTCCTAATACTCCTCAATTGCTTCTCATCCTCTACGCCCTCTGCCCCTCCATCCTTCTTCCTCCTCTCTGTATCATCTCGGCAGCCCATTGGGAGCCAGGTTTGTCTAGACAGACACTGCACTCTCCCACGGCGCGACCAAGGTTGAAGCTCAAATCTTTATCTCTGCTCGCCTAACCCTGGCCTGTTCTTTTGGCACAGGAGGGAAGGGACTGGCAGCACAAAGGACCACCGAGGCCACTAAACTGCTCACTGACAAAAGAGGCTGCAGCGAATAACCATCCATGCTCTGCTTATTAAAATATGTACAGATGGACATCAGGTTGCTGTGGTTGCAGATACCTCTCCCCCTTGTGGCTGCTGAAGGACATGGCAACATGGCTAGCAAATTTAGATTTATTTAAATTTAACCTCCTGGAGATGATGACGCTAAGACGGATTCTTCATAAGGTCAAGAAAATTAAGGACAACCCTGACCATCCTCTTGATGCGACTGTCTTGGGAAGACATAGTGTCTTCAGTCAGAGGCTTTTTCAGATTCCCTGCAATACTGACCGCTACAAGAGATATTTTCTGCCAACAGCCATCACTATCTACAATAACCCTTCGAAGGCTTTGAAAAAATGAATTACAACAACATTCATCTCCCTTTGGGATTAGTAAGGTATTTTTGAACTTGAATTTAAAATTATTTAGACAACAATAAGTAGAACTGCAACTGAGGAAAAGAAGAAATAAAACACCCAAAACTGAGCCTCGATGTTTTTCTGTTTACAAACGATTTAGTGTGTCTCTGCAGCACAGATAATGTTATGGGACTTGCTGGGATACATTTTTACTTTAAAAATGTTTTCTGAGTTCAAAGTAAAAAAAAAAGAAAAATCGGAATAACCCTGAAAGATTGAAATCTTTTCTGGAAAGTCATCAATTTCAACATCAAAAACCAATATGGCTTCCAAACACATAAAACATAAAAACACTTAAATTAAACATACAAACACTTAAATTAAAGATACAGACACCTACATTTTAGATGTGTTTGAATGCATTTCTATCAGATTGCATATCTGAAGAATGTGTATAATATGTAGTAGTAGACGCATTAATCTTTTTTTTCTTTGAATGACTAAAATTATAAGATACAATTTATTAAAAAGTGGGAAAACAACTAAAGCCATAAGTGACACTGACATCTGTCAACTGTGACTCATGAGGTTTTTGAAGCAGTTCATTTTTTAGACATTAATTTATTGGCAAAAAATGGCTTAGTGTTTTTAGAAGCAGTTGAGACTTAAATAGAAGAATAGAAACATGCCAAATTGGAATTTTGCATAAGAGATCTCCTTTAAAAGAAAGTAATTCCTGTCCATTGTTTCCACATGCTTGCTCAGGATGAGCTACTGCTCGAGATTCATCAATAGCTCTTTACCAGTCAGCCATTATTACTCAGTTAAATCAACTGAACTAAAGTGAATCCAACCGGATTTAAGATAACTGCATGATTGGATTGAAATGAACTGAATCTGGAATAAAGTGGATCCTATACTAGTAAGATATAGAGTTAGATGGTTTATCTTTTAAAGTGGCTTGCTACGAATAGGTATTATCTAAATAAAAAGAACTGAAAAGATTACAGAACATTTTAGAATGACCTCGTTCACAATAAACAGCGCATTGTTGCAAGTTACAGCAGCAGTATCTCAATTATTATTATTATTTTTCTTTTACTGTGCAGCCCAAAGTTAAAGTACAGACACTGATTCCAAGCTACATACTGGAAGTATTTAAGATTATAATCTTTTGTCCTGAATATTTGCTTACATTCCTCCCTGGAACATTACCTTCTCTGCAGACGGAAGCACGAGTTCAGAGACGCACACAGAAACTGTTTGTTGACCAGAAATGGAAAATGTTGGCTCTGACTTTGCTACTAACCAGTTGAAAACTCAAAAATCGTATCTTTCTGTAATCGGCAAACTTTATTTAACTGCTACCACGTTTCAGTAACCACAGCTGTATGTGGACGCTGTTACTGAGGGGAAACAAGTTTCCTATTTTTAGCATCAGAGGGTCAGAAGAAACACTCAGATAATCTCTCCTAAGTCAACACATTTGCAGTTCATTCAGTCTGTGAAGGAGAGCAACAGTTTAGTAGTTAACAGGAAGGCTAAACAGAAAACTTGCTTTGTTTCATCCATTGAATCTCTGTTTGCTACGGACCTGCTGGATATCAAACATCAGCCTCAGATGTCAGAAAATGCTGCTTTAGTAACGCTTTCAGAGTTAGTCACTACAAGAAGATGGAAAAGTCAGTTTAAAAGATTTTCCCTTTGCCTTAAATTGTTAGCAACCCCCATTTTACAGCGTCTGATCTCTCACACAGCATCATGACATTGCATCTGCTAATATCAATAATTAATGACGGCTCGTGGCAGGAAGGCTAAACAAATATATTTTTAATTCTCCTCTAGACTCCTGACATGATAGTTCCTAAAACAAAACTGGAATCGACTCGATTTGGTTTTGGCAGTTCGAAGATGTACCAAACCCAGAGATTCACATGATTCAGATCAGGACATCTCTAGTGACTTCAGCTGTGGTCATCTTCAGCCTAATCTTCATCTCCTCTTCTTCTTCCTGCTTTCATGCCAAACCCTGTCATCATCATCCTCACCAGCGTCCTGCTCTCTCTTTGCAGCCTTCCTCGTCTTTCCTTTCACCTAGTTCAAACTTTCTCCTCTCCTTCTCTGTCTCTCTTTCTCCCTCAGACCTGCTGGTCAGCAGCAGCTGTGACATCACCGGCCACCGTTCTCCGCTTGGATTGGACACTCGGCCACGTTGCCAGGCAACAGCAGCGAAAGGTCTCGGTGAGAGCGTGCTCGCGTGCGCGCGCGTGTGTTTATGTCTGTTTGTAGCTTCGTGAGTGAAAGGTGTGTGAGCGATTTTCCTCGCCTTGCCCTTTATCTGTGCATGAAGAATGATCAGAACAGATATACCTCCATGCTTTATCACAGATCAAAGCATGTAGATGATTGGGCTGCCTTGGCGCCGTCCTCCTCCAACGCAGAAGAAGAAGAAGAGGGATATGTGTGCGTTAATAAAGAAGAAAGATGGCACAAGCGTGCACGCGCGTCAGTGTCCAACTAAATGAATGCGCATGTTGGAGTTGGAAATGGGTATATGTCTGTATGTTGTGTGTGTGTGTGTGTGTGCGTGCGTGTGCGTGTGTGTGTGTGTCTGTGTGGGTGTGTGTGTGTGTGTGTGTGTGTGTGTGTGTGTGTGTGTGTGTGTGTGTGTGTGTGTGTGTGTGTGTGTGTGTGTGTGTGTGCGTAAGCCCCCGGGAGCGGGTGGTTATTGTATCTGACACAGCGGCTCTTTCTCGCGCCTCATATTTCTGGGCCGATCGATTCCTCTGACTCCCGACAAGACAATAATCGCACCTCCCTCTCTCACTCCATCACAACCATTATTACTGACCTCCCCAGGGAATGAAAAAGGGTGGAGGAAGGGAGAGATGAGGAAGGAAGGAAGGAGAGAAGGAAGGGAAGGACGCTGAGGAGTGATGGAGGGGGACGCAGAGTTGACAAAATGAGAGTAAGATGATGAAAAAATGAAAACGGGAAAAGGACGGCAGTGAGACAGCAGGAGTCGGCCTTGGATGGTGCTGAAAGGAGAGGCGCTTGGAAGTTGAGATAAGGTGATAGAGGGATGAGCTCTGAGGGGAAAAATACACGACGAAAGATGGGGTTTGATAAAGTGGACGGAAGAATTAGAAAAAGACAAGTGATGGGGAATATGGTGAGAAACAGGAAGGACAATAACAGGGAGAATTAGTGGAGGGAGAGATGAAGGATTCACACTATCTCCTTCTAATAAAGGAGAGAAGAGGAGACAGGGACAGAGGGAGGGAGACGGAAAGCAAAGAGAGGTGAGGAGGGGGGTTAGACTGAGGTGAAAGAGGTAGAGACAGAGAAATATATAGGAACACACTCAAAAACAGAAATACACACACACACGCACACGTGCACACACACACATACAGAGTGATGGCTGTGGAGAGCTGTGGAGGTCAGCGCTCAGAAATATTATTAAATTGACAAGAGCACAATAGTTGATTGGCAGCCTGACTCCTGCACCGCCATTCAGTGGAGAAGAATGGAGACGCTCGCGCTCACATGGATCTGCAGTTCTTCACAAGAATCAACACAGCATGTAGACACACACACACTCCCCTTTGTCTGTCGAGTGTGTGTTTGTGTGTCTGCTTTGAATCTAGATGACAATTACAGTGATTGGCTCTCAATTTAAGGGAGTTGCTCTTTGACCCCATCACCTCTCTGGGCCTTCTTCGCACATTTTCTCCTCAACGCTCCTGCCTGCGTCTTTCTTTCTACAGATTCGCTTCCTCCCTCGTTCCTTTTCCAAACTATTCCATTTCCCACCTGATACCATTATTTTTGCAAGAACAGACTCTCCTCGTGTTGCATTTATAGTGAGAAATATTTGTTCAATTATGCAGCCAAATGGATGTATTGTGCAAAGAGGTGAAAGAGGGATAGATAAGAGAAATAAGAAGCTAAGGAAGGGGGTGATATAGGTGGTGGTGAAGCAAACTAGAGAGGGGGGGGGCAAGGAAATTGGTCTGGCTAGCGGAACAGCTTTTCACCTCTCTCTCCCTCTCTTTTCTCTCCCTCCCTTTCCTCCTCTCTCCCTCCCTCTATTCTGCTTTGTATTCTGCAGAGATGACAGGGGGAAAGCTTTATTGCTCCGAGTTTGTATCGATCGGGGCCCCTGTTAGGGGGGAGGCCGGGGGACGCACAGAGCGGGCCCTTTCTCAACGACGAGGCTCCCCCTCTCCTCCCAGCACCTCTCCTCCTCGCTTTTCCTCCCGACTCCAAACCCTTCTGCTCGCTCGCCGGCTCACTCTGAAATTCAAATTCAAGGTTTGAGAGCTCAAGAAAGAGAGACGGGATGAAAAAAAAAAGAGAGAGAGAGAGAGATGGAGGCGTCTGGCTTCTCCCCCTGACTGAGGCCTTGAATGAAGCTGGGATCTGATAAGGAGGGCCCACAAACACAAACAGGGGGAAGAAATGGGAGGAATAAACGAGCAAAAAGGAATAAATCAGCTCCTGTACTCCTTCTTTGCTCCCCCTCTCACAGCAACTGTCCTCCTCCCAACCGTATCCCCATGTTTTTTTTTTTGTTTTTTTTTCTTGTGTGTGGTGAGAAGGAATTTGTTGACAGGTGAAGAATGAAGCGGGCCCAAGCATGCATAAAGCTCCCTGTTTCTGTCCTCGTTAGAGGGACAGCAGGGGAGACTGTACCCACTGAGCGACAGGAAAAAGCCCCTGAGGATGACGCTCTGTAGCATGCCGAACTACTTCAATGAGAGCGAAAAGGAGGAAACGCATCTCACGCCGACGTACAAATAGCAAATATCAACAAACAAGTGACAAGAAAGGGGAGAATTGAAACAGCAAAATGCCACTCCTCGCCCCACTTCTTCTTCTTCTTTTGTGTTGAAGAAGAGATTTGAAGACGAGGCCAGCTAATCAAACACTTGACTTCAACATGGCTGGATGAAGGGGGCTGTTTATCCCTTGATAGGATGCGCAGCGTTGCAGCAAGGCCGGGGACTGAAACAGATTGTGTGTCAGAGAGGTTACAGGGTTCAAGTTTATGACCAGAGGGCTGGATGGAGGTCAGGGGTTGTAGGTTCAACTCCCAGAGGGGCAAAGGAGGGTCCCTTCTGCCCCCCATCCAAACATCCCTCTCACACTTAGTCTGATCCCATGCAAACCTGGGGCTGGGCTGCCAAACCGCTGGCAAACAAATACACACTCACGGCGATAACTCAGTGGAACATATTCATAAAACTCCAGCGCGCTCGTACAATTCAAAAACAAATGTTTCCCTCCTTGCTGTTGTCTGTTTTTTCCCCCCCACATTACCACTGATCATGTAATTCCCAGCCCCCATCATGACTGAAACAATCGCTGCCGTCCGCCTCCAACTCCATCTCACTTAGTCCAGAAACATGTCAGGGCCTTGGATATCAGCAGCAGCAGATGTGAGTCAATGTGACAAATTCCTGTAAACAGTGGATACATACACTATAAATATATATTGTCATTGATATTGCCTGTGTGGTTTAGCGCAGCTCCAGATTGAGTTCAGTGATAGAGTATACATCAGAGACTTGTGCTGGATACTACGCGTTTGATTTGTAGAAAGACAGACACATATGTATGCCACTGCACACACTCACATGGAAACACACACAAGCATGCACGCGCACACACACACACACGCACGCACGCACGCACGCACGCACGCACGCACGCACGCACGCACGCACGCACGCACACACACACACACACACACCAATAGTACAATAACCTGCAGGCCCATAACCTGCCTTGTTGGCTGGATGGGTAAATGCATTATTAAACACATAGGATTTCATATGTAGAGACAGAAAATGAATGCTGCACTGCTGTGGATATGCACTCGTTCCCTTCAGTTTTCACTATTCTGACCCGAATTTACTCACTGCTTTTACCTTGTACATGTCAGAGTGTTAAATTAATAGTTAAATAATCATTTTTATTAATAGATTATTGCTCTTTTTTCTGCAAAACAATTTTCTTCTTAACCATTTTTCCTGTTTTTACTCTTAGCAAAATGCCGACTGTTCCAGAAAATAATTTAACAATAATTTACATTTTGATTCATATTAAAAAGACAGAATCTTTGGCAAAAAAATATTTCATGTGTACTGATTAGCCAGGCTGAATACGGCGGTCACACTTGACAGGTGAGGCAGGAAAATTGTCTTGTTACAATGCAATGTTCAGCTGGGAGACAAGAGAAGCTGGCATTCATGTGGCTGTTACACTGACACATGCTGCCCACCTAAACATAGCAGAGCGTACAAAGTGCAGACCACCTCCATGATGGCAGTCTCTGACAGCACCCACACCCCTTTCCAATTCAGCAGGTCAACTTGAACTCGAACAGCAACAACTTTCCAGAAGCGGCTCAACAGAGGGCTCACAGCACTGATTGGCCCGGAGGACAATAGAGGGTCCAAAATGCCGATAATATCAAGTCAGTATCAGTATCGGATCAGTTTAACTTTCACGGCTTTGCGTGGTCAAACTCCTTAGCACGTCAGGAAACTATTGAAGAATCAACTTGACTCCTCGGGTCCTAAAAAATATAACTTACATCCAGAAACCAGAGAGAAAAGTTGAGGCAGTCATGCTGTTCCACTTTTAATTTTATGTTTTCTTGACAATTTAATGTGTTTTTTATTAGTTTCTAATTATAAATACAATTAAACATTTCTTTTTGTTTATGTCTGTATTTACATGTTTTGTCACAGAACAGGTTTCTTCAACACCCTTCCAACTTGATTCTTTGACAGATGTGTTATTTGTTGCACAAATATGGACAAAATAATAATTTTAAGAAATAATAAAAATGAACAATAACTAAGAATGTCTTACAACATAGATGTAAACAAAAGGCAACTTAATCTGATTATTCAAGTTCAAAAAATGGTTAAAAAATAATTTTAAGAAACTTCACTTCAACATACCAGACAAGCAAAAATCATATCCATCACACCAACCAGTTCTTACTTTCTTAAATTAATTGTAGCGTTTAAAACTTAGCAATAACAATATTTTCAAATATGATAATTAATTATATGTTTAGGTTACAAACCAGCTTAAGCATATTCTAACAGCTTTAAGAAAATATTTTTGATTTACAAAAACTTTTAAAAATGGTCACAACACATTTTAATTCTTATTCCACGACTTTGTAAAGGAGCATTTTGTGATTATCTTCTGTAAAAATTGTCAGATAGATAAACTGTTGTTACTTTCAACATGCCACCTATGGAAAACATCCTGACCATTTTTGTGACAGCAATCAGTGACAGCTGCCCTCCACTGCAGGTCAAGTTGTTGTTGCTCTTAATGGAAACACTGGACGTGTTGCTTAATGAAATGTTCTGCAGGAAATCAAGAGGCCCCGACATTCATGTTGTTGTTATGTTGACATATTCTGCCCATATGAACTTATAAAAGGAGCATCACCACATTCATGACTGCAATCCCTGACAGCTGCCCCCCTCAGCAGGTCAAATGTCCAGCCCAAGTCGTTCTGCCTGCGCAACTTTTGGTTGGTGGCTTTAGTATTGTAGCTTCTTAAATGTCTGACAAGGTCAAAAAGAAAAAACAGAAGATCCTCTGATGAACAAAAACATAAATCTTAACGTGAGCCATGTGTATGTGTACACGATGAGGGGTTTGGAGTTATAGCAAGCAAGAAAAAAAACAAAATAACCCTCCGATTAACCAAAGGGCCCACACAGGTGGAAGAGTTGAAGGGCAACTAAACCACAACACGAGCGCCGTGTGTGTTTACATCTGCAGGGCGGGCGGGCCAGGCCCCGACTCTCACGGTAATCGATGAACAAGGGAGGAAAGGGAGGCAGTGGGTGAGGAAGGGATGTGTGTGTGGGGGAGAAAATCGGTAAAGAAAGCAGGTTATCTCTCGTCATTATGGGAGGGGGAATCCCCGTCTGGGAAGGGGGTGGGGAGGGCCTGGTGGGTGAGGCGGGTGAGGGAAGACCGGGGGTTCATTGATAAAAAGGGAGAGAGGGGAGAAGGGGAGACTATGTTTGGCATCGAGAGAGAGAGCAGACAATTATCTGTATTGATTAGAGCGGCCCAGTACTGTGAAGACTGAGAAAACTATGACTGGATCAATAGAGAGGGAGAGTCAGAGAGGAAAGGAGGGAGAGGGAGGTAGTTAGAGGATAGACAGACCAACAGAGAGAAACAAATGACACAGATAAAGGATACGTATAATGAAAAATATGAAGAAATAGATTGTTTGCAGGGCAAAGCAAGAGGCAAAGACATGAGGTGGCACAAAAGTTAAGAAGGGAGTCTGGGGTCAGGGAGTGAGGAAAGGAGCATCAATAAAAACATTAAGAGGTGCATTATGCTGTTGATGTCATTCCTCTTTATCATTGATTTGTCAGTACAACCACAGAGTTCATTCAACAAGTCATCCAGTGCCCTCCCATCGCCACAACACATGGCTGCACAGAGGAAAGGGATGGTTCAGGAGGGAGGGCCTAAAAGGAGACAAGAAATACACCAAGAGCGACTAAAACCTGACCACTGAGTACAGATAAACTTGGCTCGCAGTGATTTGGTCCCTATAAATCAAAACTATGAAGGAAAAAAAGAGCTTTTTCAGTTTTTACTTTATTTCTAATTTCCCTAATCATGATAAGAAAAGTATACTCTAATATGACGGTTGTTACTGATCAACAGTTACGCAAGTCTGAGCCTAAAATAGACAAAATATAAACTTAATCATAATGAAAACATCTAGCAAAGCGCACTACAGTAAAGGAGGGGCTATATTTAAATGTCCCTGGAGCTTTTCTATGTAAAGTTTCTATGTTCCTCTTGTCCTTGGAGTTTCTTCTTACAGTTCACTTTAAGTAGTCTGTCCTGAAATAGACCTGTATGGTCAAGCAGCAACCTCCCACTGGAGAACAAAACACTAACAAATTGACACAAGCAGCAGGTACAGAAAATGGATGGATGGATTTTATAGTGTAATTAGTGTTAAAGTCAATGTTTTCCAAAGCTGGTTCTGAAAAGCCAGGTTCGGAGGTCTTCACTGATCAAATTAAACTCATCATTGCTTATTTATGTTGTCAGAAACTAATGTGAGTGAACTTTTTGAAAATCTGTCTATTTTACGATGTTTTTTTATTATGTGAATTTTCAAAGAACCAGGCAGATGTTTCTTTTTCATTTAAAACCATCAAAATGAAATCAGTGATGTTTAGATCAGATTAAAGAGAAAAATCACTTTAATTCAAACCAACATCTATGCTGTATTTTCAGCTGCACCTTTACGGAGACAAATAAAAAGTGAAAGGAGAGGCACACATGATCAATGATGGCCTTCCACAGACACAGATCTGTGTGCATAGAAGTTTGAAACTTTCCTGTGTGCTAAACACACACAACAGTCACCAAGCGCTTACCTTTGAGGGTTAATTTCTTTTCTGCATAAAATAGCTAAAGATTCTGCTCTGCAGAGTCGTTTGCAACATTTTGTTCATCTGTTTTTTGTGTCGAATTCCAAGTAAAATAAATTATAGTACTAATGCCTGCTTTTGCAACAGAATAAATACATACAATCAGGCCAGCCTAAGGCTTCAAATAAAATACTAGATGCAAAAGGATTTATTATCGTACAAAAGATACATATTTGCTAAGTTCAGATAATATATGAGGTTACAGTTAAAAATAAAGTAAGACTGGGAGCTGAAAAAGCCGGTTCAGATCTCTAAAATATATCGGACTTCCCATCTCTAGTGACAGCAGTGCTCAGTTAAAAACTTACAATGCCTAGGACGTTAATATTAAAGTAAACATTAACATTAAGTTCAACAATTTTCAAAAAGACATTATGATTTTATATTAAAACTAGTCCGTTTAGCTGCTGACAAAACATTTATTCCTACAAAATACTGAGGTTTGAGTAAAACATAAACTGGAAAAAAAATCAACAAAGGAATGAAAACCAAGATGTGATAGAGATTTAGAAGAATGTCAGGTGGGAGGCAGTGTGTTGCTCAGGTAGGGGGCCTTTCTGTGGGGCCTCTCTTTTTGTCCTTGACAAAATCCAAAATGGTGGAGAAGGGGAGGAACAAAAGGCACACGAGGCAAAAACAAGAGAGTGACAACCTGTGCTGAGTTCATTATATATAAAAAAGCTCCTACTGCCACATATTTTCTACAGTGCCTTCCTTTTCTCCGAGCTTCCTATTTGCAGACGTCTAAAACTCAAAACTCAAACTTGTATCGGTAAATCTAGCTGTACCACGCACACACATACACACCCATACACACCCATACACGCACGCACACACACACTGTATATCTTTCTATCTTTGCAACAACTTTGCAAAGATTTCTATTCATTTATCATTCATTTCTAAAGCCCAACCTGAACTGAATTCACATCGTAGACCTAAACCTAACCAAAAAACAACACATTCGTATGAGGCCTGGGCTTTGTAAGTAAGTAAGCAAAATTTATCTATAAAGCACGTGTCACAGATATTAAAATCACACTTTGCATTTGCATTTGTTGGACCAATGAGCCCCATAAGATGAGAAATGCTAAACCACAACCATTACCAGTACATGCCAGACCCTAACCCTGACCTAAATTCAATTCACACCTTAGTCCTAAACCACTCCCCTAACCCAAAAACAGCACTTCTTCTTATGGGACCCAGGCTTCTGGCCCCATAAGGACTAGTGGGACCTAGTCCTTCCTTTTGCTAGGAAAATGGTCCTTACACTGTAGCAAAAACAAGACCACACACATACACGCTGGATAACATCTGTCATTTCTTAGTTTATGGAACATTACAAGATGATAGAATTCTGCCGCCCACTCATTTGATATTTTCTGACACCAAAAGAGCAACATATTGTCAGAAAAGGTTTATACAAACACATATAAATAGATGGGAAAACATAAACTCTGATTGAGCGAGCCGGAGCTGGATATTGAGGAAACCTTTGGTAAGGGCAGAAAATGTCAGGTTAGACAAATGACCTTTTAAACATGGAGCAGATGTAGAGAGTTATGCACACTATGGACAGAGGGCGCCTCAACTGTCCGTCTCTTAATGGCTAGTGAAAAGATAAGTGTCATGGTTTCACAAAGCCCTTGAATAAAACTGAGTTATTCCTGAATCAAAGGTGAAATTTTATAGTTGATGGTGCCACTGCACGTTTGGATAAAAAACACTGGAGCATGCCTACAACAGAATATCCAAGAAAAAAAAGGGGCGGGGGGAGTATTAAAGATGCAGTACAGAAAGAAATAAGTGACAGTGACAAAGAGGTTGGGAGAGCAGGCCATGAATTACAGGTGTGGAGTTATGCATGGATGACATCACTGCACCCCTCCTCCAGCCCTTGGGAATGGGCACCTTGGAAACGGTCGCGAAGGGAACAGAGTGGAGGGGGACAGAGGGAAGGTGGAGCAGGTAGGGTGGAAGACTGACAGCTAATACAGCACTAAATCTAACCATTTCAACAATGTTTTGTGCTGATAAAGAGCAAAAATTCACGACAACATACCAACATTTACCTTCGCTGAGTCCGATTCAGCCAATGGACCACCTCTGCTCATAAAAGGCAACGAGGAGAGGCTCTATCACAGCCACAGCCCGCATTGTCCTCCTCCTCCCCCATATACTGTGACCTCTCATCCACTCCAGTCATTTAGGAAGGGGAGATTTAGAGCGGCATGATGGTAAAAAACAGGCACATGACAGAGAGGCAGAGACGGCCTCCATGGTCTCTGTTTTAACACATGGAGGAATATTGATGGAAAAACATGTACACGCAAAAAGAGGAGCTGTCATAGTGAAATGTTGGCCGTTAATGTATATACGGGTGCTTTGGAGGTCATTTTGACCAACAAGCAAAAAGCCAGGAGAGTGCACTTAGAAAACTAAAGTTAGCAAACAACACGTTCCTTGATCTTTTCAGGCATTGCAGTAATGAACAAACATGGCCGTGGCCACAAACCATTCTGACCTTGGAAGGCTCTCCCTGTTACTGCAGCTCTGTCTGTCTTCTCCTTCAATTAGTAAATAAAGCATTCTTAACTTTCTACCCAGCCAACATTTATATATCTGTAGAAAAAAGGAAAGAAGGTACAAGAAGGCCCTGTGCTAATTGCGGTATGGGCTCTAGCTGTGTTTCTCAATTTGAATTAGTTTTCTTCATATCTTTTTAAGATCCAGATAAGGCTGAAGGTACCAAACTGTTTGTTTTTCATATAGGATGCATTTAGGAAACTCAATGGAAGAAAGTTATTGTGATCCAAAACCCACTCCAACCTGACCTGAATCATTGAGCCCAAGAATGCTCAATGTTTTCACACCTGACAGTCTGGTAGCTCCGGTTCGATTGGGAACTTTTGATTGTAACATTTGTTACATTTTCAGCTGGTGTAGTTCGCTTTCACACTGTCAAATGATCCAAACCTTTGGAAAACCCTGTTCCGCTCCTCGCCTCTAGTGGCACTGCAGCAAGAACCACTGAAGAAAACGACATAAAAACCTCAGAAGAAGATATAAGCTCAACTTCCTTCTTCAAATAATGTAAACAAAAATGGAGTATGTGCAGATTTTAGTAGTAGTAGGCTTTCTATTTTGTCATGCCATGAGTCATTCCTCTAACTTGTGCTAAACTCATGCTTTGCTTTGGTTGTATTTTCCCAGAATGCCCTTTGCTATAGTTCACTTCCTGCTTTTGGAGCGGTGTCCAGTCCTCCTTGTATTCACATATGCATTCGAATCTCACCAGAGTTTACTTTAAAAAAAACAAGGTTGAACCGAGGAACAAGAGTTTGGTTTTTTGGTCCGTGTCAAAGTTCAATTGTTTATTCACAACTCCCTAAATGAATCAGACCATTTAGAAAACCTAGAGTTCAATTAAAACAGAATAAGCAGGACTGGTGTGAATGCATCCTTAATTTAAAGATAAACAGAAACACAGAGAGAAAGGTTGAATCAGGTGTTGTTCAGCTTGATGAACCCTGATTGGTGAAATGCTTATCTGATCCCCAAAACAAATTTTGGGGGAACGCAGCGAACGATTTTCAAGATCAGAAAGATTTTCAGAATGAGATCAGAAGGAGCACAGAGATTTAGGAAAGTGATCAAATAAACTAAAAAAAAAAACTTGTGAAACATGGTGGGTCTCCATTAACTGTTGGGCCCATCATGTTGGGACTGCAGCCTGCAGTTCACTCAGACTGACAGAAAGAAAGAGCTAAATCCTCCACAGATAACAGGAAGCTTTACCAGATACTGCAAGGTTGCTCTGTTTGATGTTTTTGAGTTTTTAACCATCATCTGTTATGGAATATGACTGAATTTGAAATGTTGCTAAACCTACAGCAAAAAAAAGGGGAAAAACATTCTCTATAGAAACCACACAGAGACTTTGGTTTTAGCTACCTTAACCAGGCTAATTATTAGAGTCAGAGTCTACAGACAGGTTAAGTAATAATATGTAATCATACTGTAGTTATTTACAGTGATTCCTCTCATATTCAGCATTATGGTGTTTCTTTTGCTCCTAATATAAATAATTATTAACTGTGAGGGAGGGAAGGCAAGGAAAACAATTTTGAATCCTGTTTTAATATTGTCTTATGATATATATTTTAAGAAGAACCTGTATTGATA
This sequence comes from Poecilia reticulata, assembly GCF_904066995.2. Lineage (NCBI taxonomy): Eukaryota > Metazoa > Chordata > Actinopteri > Cyprinodontiformes > Poeciliidae > Poecilia > Poecilia reticulata. The sequence goes on from NC_088845.1 coordinate 12,610,526, forward strand.
GGCAAAAACAAAGCCCAAAAGAAATCAGAAATATGCTGATTTGCAGCATATTTCTGCAAATCAGTATTTTGGAACAAAAAAAAATGTTTTGCATCATACCCATTCACGCAAAGTGTTCATTGTTTTCAGCCTCACACACATGCTAAAGGTTTAAACTTAGCATACAACACATATTAGATATGCATGCATAAAGTGTGATCGATATCTTTTGCTGAATAAAAGATGCAGCTGGTTTTTGACTGGGGTCGATTTGAAATGGAGATGCTATGCTAATACAAAAAGGCTTTGGTGAGATTGGCCCTGAACCTTCCACATACCAGCAGTTCACATTTAGACGAGCTCACCTGCGCTCTCCATAATGCATGAGCTGACTGCATATATATCATCCTCTGCACAGCTCACTCACACACTCCGACACGCGCGAGAAGGCACGAGCCCCCCGGCGGGTACGCAGGTACGCACGAGACGGCCGAGCCGATACGTCGAGACAAGATTGAAAAAAATAAAATAAAATAAAAAATAGACTCTGTTAAAAAATAATTCAACATGGAAATACTTTGTGTCCTATAGATGTGTGTTATGTTTGGTCTAATGGTATAGTTGCTGACAAAACTTTGCTTGCAGAAGATGCTTTGAAAGCTTTAGCCTGCTTTGAAGCACGTTGGAGACATAGCTAGTTTAAAAACAGATTAAAAAAAAAACGTACTTTGATCAAGCGGTGTGAAACACACAGACGGTGCTTAATCAAAACACTGGTAAGCCATCCTGAACTTCCAGGCTTTCGGCTGCAAGAAACAGGGTCAAGGCTGCTGAACAACTCAGTGTGAGCCAGCTTCAGTGCGTGTATGTGTGTGTGGGGGGGGGTTTCTTTCAGTTTTTTTTTTTTTTTTTGAGGGGGAGTTTGGGTTTGTCTGCTGGAAACCGTGTCAGTGATGTTTGTGTGCTGCCAATTAACACACAGACTCAGAGTTAGCTGGAGCGGGAAACGAGGAATGGAAAAATAAAATAAAAACAAATAAAAATAAAAGGAAAAAAGCACAGGAGGTGGAACAATTGATGTTGCCTCAGCATGAAAAACTGTGGTTTGCATTACATTGTTATGGCAGAGGACGATAAATATGCATTCACGGGGGCAGTATGTCTGATTTAGAAGACAAGTGAATTTACTTTGCACTGCTATCTCTTTCTGTCTCTCTGCCCCGGATAGTCTTTAACCTTGGCCTCTGGTGCTTCTGCCTATCGCAATAAAGTCGCCCCTCCTCCTCCCTCTCCTCATCCTCCCCTCTTTCCGTCTCTCTCTCTCTCTCTCTCTCCCTCTCCGTGTCCCCCCGGCACCACTGTTGTCCACTGTTCCACTCATTCATAGTAAACACTATTGATTTTCAGCAGGGAAAATAAAAAAAAGGAGCCATGAATTTTAATGCCCCTATCTGTCCCCTTCTTCATGCCTCTCCCTTCTCCTCCCTTCACCTCTCCTCCTCCTCCAGCACCAGCACCTCCAAACCGTCTTTCCTGAGGGGAGGATAAAGAGATGGGGATCGTGTGTCCGTGTGTGTGCGCGCTGGATATGTGAGTATAAGGTAGTGGTATGGAGAGGGGGGTTGCATTTCTCATTTCCCAGCTGTGCCTCTCTCACACAACAGCCAGCACCCCCCCTGGATCCTCTACCCTTTACACAAAATCACACACACACCTCTGTTTTTCCTTTTCCTCGTCCCATCCCTTTCTCATTGGTCCCCCTTTTCCTCTTCACACCGCTTTCAGCTCTGGGGATCGGAAGACGATGAAAACAGATAGGGGCTGCGACTAACACAACCGCCTGCATTCACACCACAAGTGATGCAAACAGTCACCTGGGTCAAGGCCATCGACAGGCTCCACAAACATATACATATAAATGCCCTGCTCTCCTCACTTTGCCCTTTTCCAGTTTTAAATCTGCTTACAGTTGTCCATCTGATAGCAGCATTTATCTACCTCCAACACACACACACACACACACACTAAAAAAAGCCCAGTCTTCCCACCCATCATCTCCAACCTTTCCTTTTTCCTCCATACCTCCCTCGCCTGGCCTCTCTCTTCTACTCTGTGTATTGATTTTGCTATAAGCGATGTCCCGGTTGCGACAGGTTAGCGCAGACAGACAAAGGCAGACTTCATCAACCAGTGTTAAACACAGGAGCCACGTCCTCAATAATCACTCCATCACACAAAAGACGACAAGAGACAGAAGGAGAGGAAGGGAACCATGGAGAGGAGGGCGCTGATGACGAGCAGTGACGACCGGGGGGGGGGCGGAAAAACGCGTTTTCAAGGTTGTCTTTTTGTTTTCTGTAATTTCAAGGAAACGGCTTTAAAATCTAAGAAGAAGTAAGACAGTTTTGCAGTATTTCTTTCTTGTATGAAAAACAAGCACATCAATCAGAAGTCCTGCCAACGGTAGCCCAGATTATTTTCAAAAACAACGTTTTAAAAACGCAAAAAGAGGCTTTGGCGAAGAAAAACTGGTGATATCAATAAAAATGCTTATCAAAGAGGATTTTTTTCTATACATGTGAACTGGATATTGGAGAATATGACTTAGAAGCCCATTTTTCCCATTCCTAATCTTTACTCTTCATGCTAGGAAACAAGCTTAAGATGTTGATGATGCAGAGAAAAGAGTAAAAAAATGTATAAAACATAATTTAAACTCTGCTTTAGGACAATCTCTTGCTTAGCCAGAGTTCCCAAGAACCAGGAGTTTATTCCTCTGAATTTATATTTGTCTAATGTTGACCTGCTTAGTGTGTTGCAGGTATTAAAGCATAAAAAGTGTAATATTTGTCAAATTATGATGACAAAACATTCAGACCATTTTTGAAAAAGTATAGATGCATCTACAAAATCTTTGCTGTTCTCATAAAAAGCACAACAATACTCAAGACCCATCAGTAGCAGTGATAACATGGACATTAATGTTAAAATAAAAGATTATGGACAAAATTAGCCAGTCATTATTGAGAAAGGTACAAATAATTTTTTACATCTTTTTTTAATAAAATGAAAATAAACAGATAAACTATTTTCTCACAACATATAGTTTCTATACATTGTATTTAATCTTTTGAGAATTACTTTTCCTTTTCAGTCAGAGGCTCGGTATGAATATTTTTTGGCTAAACTATATGCAGTGATGATGACTTAGCTGTAGAAATTTCATCTACAGCTAAAAGACATTTATACTAAAGAAGTATGGTTTTTTTTATTCGAATTAGAAATGCATTATAACTACAAACAAGGCCAATAGAAATGCACAAAATAACAAACTATATGAGTAAGCAATGAAACTGATTTCAAAATGCAATAAAGCATATAAATCCATAAGACAGATTAATTTAATTCAATGAGAATTATTTCAGGATTTATTTACACCTCTGCTACTTGGTTACTTGGCAATTTACTTGTTTAAGTGCGAAAAACAGAGAAAATAAAGCAAATATGACAACATATTTGCAGCTTGTGTTCCAGTTTAATTGAGTAGTAAAGTTTGCAGGCTCATCTGGTAGTTGGGGTCACAGGTCGCTTCCTCCCTCTGCTATTTTGAGGTTGGAAAGCTGAACAGTTTGTGAACGAACCAGTGGCCTAAACGACGGTAAAGTTAAACTGTCTACGATAGTTTTGGCTCCAGTCTCATTACAGGAGTGAGCAGATGTGAACTTTGCTGATCTTTTCAAAGCACTCTGAGTCATCTGTCTCCGCGTGTGCATGTGTGCATATGTATCTGTGTGTGTACACACAGACCGTTTTCATCTCCTCTTAATCTCTCGCTCTTAATTCACAGAGTACATTGAGCCGCCTAATAGGATGTGACTGCTGCAGCGCTAGCCACAGCTAGCCGCTAATGAGACGGCCGCCACAGCCGGAGAATCAAAGCGCCTCATCAGCACTTCTAATTACTCTAAACCTCGTTAGCCGGCTGGAAAGCCAACATCTGCTCTCTGGGAGCAGCTAAGGCAAAAATGTGACATCAACATGGCCTGACGTAGCGGAGAAGGGAAACAAAGACCGAGCTGGTGCCACGAGCCGGAGTTTCAAAATCGAAATCTGGTTTATTGTCAAGTTGTTACATTTGTCTCAAGAGTTTTACATGAGAAAAAAGATGACTCCAGCTTTAAACGCCCACGAATGAGGGCTGGCTGGAAAAAACTACGAAAAACAATTAGTGGCTAAGATGTGGCGTCCACCTCGTGATCTTTCAGTTGAAATGCTGGTTCAACTTCAAACTCAGAAATACTTCATTTCTCCCAAAGAGAAATTAAATGCTGTCGAAACACATTAATTCAGATTCTTCAGAGTTATTATAAATAGTGATGGCCGTTGGCAGAAAGGATGTAGCAGTCTGTATTCCAGTGAATTTGAAAAAGCCTCTGACTGAAGACACTCTGTTACTTTCTGAACGTTTGTTGCTCGGAGTTGTGTTCAGCACAAGTTGATGATGCTAAAACCTCGACAGTTCAAAGTTGTATATTGGAAATCAGGAAGTTCAAAGTGTTAATTGTAGAGATCTGATTGTAATTGCTATTTTTTCATATAAGCTCCTACAAAAAGGGCATCAGATTGAATGTTGAATGTGTCGTCAGGGGTTTATGTGATTTTATCTGTATTTTTTAAGGTTATTTTCCTTATTTATTCATTTTTCTTAAAACTGTTGTTACGACTCGGATCATTAAGCATCTGGCGGTGAGTGGGGACGATGGGGAGTAGGGTTGGCGATAGTTATTGTGAGAGGATTTGAGGTTTTTGGGAAACTTTGAGGTCGGAATGTGACGTTTTACAATGCCATTTATGCTAAAATAATAAAAACTGTGTTACAAACAAAAAAGAAATGACGAAATATGAAGAACAGACAAGATATACCAATATAAATGCATAGAAAAAAGTCTGAAAAGTGCAAATTCTGGGTGCATTTTGTAAATACTCTAATACGAATAATAAATCACTATTTAGCATGAACTATGTTCTCCTGATCTGCTGCTGTGGGTTTTTCCGGTGCTGTTTTGTTCCACTGTGAGGTCCTGAGGGTGCTAATGCTGCCCATCTCTGAAGCAGCAGGTGTGTGGACAGCAGGTTTCCATGTTGCTCTGTCAGTTTGCCCACTCGCCCCCTCTCTGCCTCTGATCAAAGCGCATCCTTTCAAACTCACCCCCCACTCATATCGCCTCCTCCTGCCCCCCAACCTCCTTCTGCTGCTCCTCTTTTCCACCTCCACCTTCCTCCTCCTCCTCCTCTTCGCATCATAATTTGACTGATGATTACACTTGTCACTCATGGCAGCATGTGGCCAATTAGGAGGCCGGGGTGAAGGGGAGGGAAGGGACAAGCAGGTTGTAACGTGGGGGAGGGAGATTTCAGGCCCATCACCGCTTCTTCCACTTAGCCGGCCTTTTTAGCTCTTAGCTACGGCGGAAACCAATATTAATTCCTGTTCAATCTTCCGTACGGGATTCAAGAAACAAAGCAGAGAAATGCACTTTCTGTCTCTTTCCACGATGCTTTGGCCTTGTCTCACACTCTCTTGGCCACTTCAGCGTGTGCCCATGTTCCAAGGTAATCACAGACTCATTTAAAGTCACTTTTGCACACTACCTCTGACTGGTGGTTAAGAGTGCGACGGCAGACTAGGCTTTTATGGGCCTTAATGTGTCCTAGAGACACTTTGGCAACAAGGCTGCTGTCCCCCACCCCCTCCACTCCCAAGAAGATGTGAGGACAGCACGAGGAAGAGAGGGCCAGGACACGCGAGGCCGACTTAACCAGGCTGAAAACTGGGGGAACGAAACAGGATGAAAGGGAGGGAGAGGGACAAAATGGACAGAACATGGACACGTCAAAAGAGAGGGGAGAGAGGGGTCACTTAGTCACTCCCCCGGCACCCCGCTCTGCGCCTCCTCCCTCGTCTCCCCTTGTTTTTCTTTTTTTTTAACAAGCAGACAAAGGGACAGAGGGGTGCCACCCTTGTACAGAGGAGGGTGGGGTTTGTGCCTCCCTCTAACATCCTAAGACACCTCCCCTCTTTTCTACGCTTGGTAATATTTCCGGACAACCAGTTAATACCACGAGCGTATTAAGATGGTGGGCAAAGTGTAAAATTTTTATTTAGACAGCATCTAGATTTTAAGTTACGGGTTGGTCAAATAAAAATCTGAAAAATGTGGCTTGAATATATAAGTAGTAACTAGAATAATCAGATATGATGATTCTAAAAAGTTATGGTTGCAAACCATGCAAGAAGATGCGCCGATTACCCTGAAAGCACTACTGCCACTTTAAAACACAGCGGTGGCAGCATCATGATGCGGGGATGCTTTTCTTCAAAAAGAAAGAGAAGCGAACAGTGTTGTGGTCAAGACAACCTAACCCGAGACCTAGACAAGACCAAGACCAGAGCGTATCGAGACCGAGACAAGACCAAGACTTTTAGGGTCCGAGACCAAGTCGAGACCAAGACCGAGGGAAGTCGAGACCGAGTCGAGACCAAGACCAGCGGCCCGCGCTAATTGACGCGACAAAATGTGAAATATGATCAAAATTGCTTCTCAAATTGATCTGAAAGATCCCTATTCCCATAAAAACACCTAGATATTAAATACTTAATAAATTTTACCAATATTAAAATGAAGTGCTTCCATCTTTGTGCTATGATCTGCGGTGGTCTCGTGCCATCCCTAAAAAGATAACTCCCTGGATGTTTGCCCATATAGCTCATGTCAGAAACCATCACTGTCTGCACCATTAAACATAGCAATTGAGGGAATGCCATGGTGGTAAATAATGCTCAACTATGAACAATGACCAAGGAGCAACAAAGAAGTAACCAAGCACAAGGCTCTCACCATGACTGTTTTCACCGTCTCTCCTACTACATGAAGCTAGGCAGTCTGACACCATGGCACACATTACAGCTGCCACTTTGAACAAAAACAATCATAGAGCAATGTGCATGCTCTGCGTGCTCTTTCGTTCTTGTGTTTTATTTATTTGTTCATTAAAAAAATATCAATATACATGATTAAATAAAAATAATGATAGCTACTACAGTGTAGCAAAGCATTACAAGAACAAAGAACGGCTCTCAGCAACACTCCAGTCCTATTTTCTATGTAAAGAGCCGTTCAGAAGAATCGGACTGTTCCTGAATGTCACGTCACTATATTGCAGACTTTTGCACACAGCGTTGTCCCATATATGAAACATGTCAGTCAACACCTCCGCACAATAATTAAGTGCAGTGAGTGACAACTTTTTTTCCATCACCAATGCTTATGTGTCTCTGTTCAGCTAGCTTTGCTAACATCATGTCAACGAAGCTTACCTTTCTTTGAGCTTCTTTTCTAAGTGACGAAAAAAGTTAGACGTAGTCTCCACCGTCTGTGAAAGCGAAGCGCTGCTGAGTTAGCAGTGGCCATCGGATTTCTTATGATTTATGCAGCGCTATTCTATTACTAACATTAGACAAACATCTTCTGCCGCTCAGAGGAAACCACTGCGCATGTCTCAGAGCCGCGTGCGAGTGAAAGGTGGGGAGGGGGAGAGATGGGAGTAACAGAAACACGTTATTGCTTGGATTTTAATCGGTGCGTTTTGCATCCACTGAAAACAACGATGTTAACAAATAAACAGTATGCTGTACGTTTAGTAATATTTTCACAGTTGCGGTCTTGACTGTTCTTGAAATAAAATGCCGAGTCCTCAGCGCCCGAGACCAAAAGCGGTCGAGTCCGAGACGAGACCGAGGCCATCAAACAATGGTCCGATCTCGAGTACTACAACACTGGAAGCGAATATGTAAACACAAAGCAATCCTGGAAGAAAAAAACTGTTCTGCCTGGTTAAAAAGGCAAGATTTTAATATTTTTTCACTGATTTTCAAAACCTCAAGAGGCTCCACACACGACGAAAACAAATCATAGATATAACAGACACAGGCAGATTTCACTCACAAACATTTCAGCTGCCAGAAAGAAAATCTCACAAAACCTCTCGATACAAAACGGTTGTTCAAAGTAAGTAAACAAGGCCGATGAGGAAGAAGGAAAGGCGACAGTTTGTGGTTTATTTTTAAAAGAGAAACAATGACTCCAAAGTAAAAGGTGTTAGTTGAAGAAGCATATAGTTTTTTGATAGGTGAGGGTTTAATTATTATGTATTTTGGATTCCCCTCCACGTTTCTGTCACTTCGCTTTCTGACTGGCTTCAGGTCACATTCAAGAGGCTGCGTCCTCGTTTTTCCACGGGGAAAAACTCACACTCCCAAATATCAGACCAAGACAATCCGGCATGTTCAATATCCCTACATTTGAGGTCGTAGCGGTCCAGACATCCTTCTGAGCAAACCAGATCACTCCTAAGACATCACACAGAGCAGGAATATCTCCTGAGATTATTTTAAGAGCCATCACGATAATCGGAGCGACCTTTAGTCTGGAGGAAGACGAAGATCGGGTCGAAAATCGGCATAAAAATCAACCAGGCTTTAGAGGTTGAAAAAGACTTGAGGCTAGCCCAGAGGTTCACCTTCCAACAGAAAAATGACCCACAAGCCAGAGCGACACTGGCATGAAACCATATTCATGTGTTAGAATGGCCCAGTCAAAGTCTGGACCCCAACTCCAACAGAGGCGAAACTTGAAACCTCATTTTCACAGAGGCTCGGTACATTTGGTTCAGTTTTCTTCCAGATTTATTCCAGCTATGCACTATTTGTGTTGGTCCATGAAATTAACTTCTAATAAAACACACTGAATTCTGTAGTTGTAAAGTTACACAATTTTAAAAAAGGTAAAGAATGTGAATATTTTTGCAAAGCAACAAAGACTGTTATATGGATTAAAAACTAAACTGAACTGTCACGTTTTTGCAGCTGCAATAAAAAAAAGTTTATGCAGTTTTTGAAGGAAGACAGGAGTGAGAGAAGCTGCACAAGGGAGGGAAATGAGAAGCAGAAGAGGTGGTGAAGTACAACAGATTAATTTCAGAACAGAATGCTCCTGCTGAGAGAAGGACAGAGAGCAGGAAGGATAGAGGGGATCAGGAGCGGGGAAAACGCTGGGAAGAAAAAAGAGAGAACGGAGATTAAACATGCATTCAGCTCTCTCAAAGGGCTGCAGTGCTTTTCTTTTCTTTTTTTTTAGGGGAGGGGTGGTGGGGGGAATCTCTGCTGCCTGTGGATGTGTGTGAATGTGTATGCATTTGCAGTGATGTGACATAGCTTCTGGAAGACACGTTCACCGCCGGTTTGAATACCCCAAACGCTGAGCACTCTCATCCGCCCGCACCCTGAAGGACATGCGATGGAACCCCGGAGGTTAACAGGACCTCTTCATTACCATAAATCTTATCAGCTAAATGAAATGGGCGAGAAGCGGCTCTGATTTAGGCCTCCTGCTCCGCTGGGCTAAAAGGGAGACACCCAATCAAACCCCTGCGTTTTATTGGTCTTTTTTATTATCTAAATGTACTGGCACATGAGCCGGGTGGCAGAGGTGACAGCCCGTAGCAATCAACAACAAAAGAAGACAACGGTCGGTGGAAACACAATTGGTAGTCTGTAAATCAGTCATCTCTGCAGATGTTGCACATTGTGCATGAAAAATATGTATGCATGAAATTTAGCCCTTGTGTAGGAGCAAGAGGAGGAAAGTAGTGCACACACAAGTCCAATCCGAAGTAAAAGAGGGGGAAGAGAAAATGGATTTAGCTTCAGTTTAGTTTAGTGTAGATCCACATTTAGCTGCATCAGTGCTGCCGCTGTTCTTACAATGATCCACACATCACATGAGTTACATCACTAAAAAAAACAGTTTTAGAAACTAAATCAAAACAAAACAAAACAAATAATTAACTGTTAGTGCAATATATCCAACTCACAACCAGGAACTTACATTGTCTGCAGAAAACTAAAATATTTGTCCTTCAATATTTTTTTTAACTATCATTAAATATAACATATGCTGGCGTTTTATAACGCAGAACAGTTCTCTTCTGTACATTAGTTCTAACTTTTGTAAAAATGCATTTCGGTTTAATAGCATGCCTACTAAAGTGAAAATGGTTAAATTATATATTTTGAAATGAAATCACAGATGTTCAAAGCGAGTAGTGAGTAGTTTAATCTAGCTTTAAGAGAAAGTCATCCCAACATATCATGCAGTTTCCTAACACTTGTAGAGTAATGACAGCAAAGCACAATACCAGCTGCTCCATTTTGAATAATTTCAGTTCCATATTATGAAATTGAAATTTGGCCCCAACCTCCCAGGGAGGACATTAAGAGTAAACTGTGTGGAAATAATATCTTTAATAAGTTAATAAAGTGTTAGAAACCAGTCTGGTCCAAGTCATACTGGGACTTCCTGATAGTTTGAGGTTTGTGATTGGCAGCCTGTTGAGACGTCCACTCAATCCCTGATAACAGAGCTTCTACCTCTGACCAAGCATCCAAACGCAGCCGGAGAGAGACGCTCCGAGAGAAACAGTGAGAGAGAGAGAAAGAAGAGGAATGGGAGCAAGAACCAGAGAAAGGAGTATAAATCAATATCTAGAATGGAGTCAGGAGGTTTGTATGTGTTTAGTCCTGCTGATGTGTTGATTAACTGCACTGCACACACCTCACCACATACCACACACTCTTCTTCCATCCCGGTGTGTATGTGTGTGTTCTTCAGCTGATTAAGGTCTCGGAGTGTGATTAAGTGGCCCGCTCATCCAGCTCCTGGTTGGGGCTAACGTCGGGCTTCATTTCACCAGACACACATCAACCAGCACCACAAAATGCATCTGCAGCGATTCAGCAAACAAATTCAGAGCTAATCAGGCTGTAGATGCAGCTCATCGAGGTCGGCGAGTGATATTTTTTTAATGACGTCCAGCTGCGTGCGCTTCAAAGTGTCTTTGTGGAGGTATGGACATTTAAAGCGTGGCTGTAAAGGTCCCGTTCCCTTCGCACTGCAAACGTCTTCACATCGCTTTAACTTTTTCACCTTTTCCCATGTTACAACCACATGTGGATTTAATTGGGAGTTTATGTGATAGACCAGCACAAAGTGTTGAGGGGTCAAGGACGCGTGATTTCCAGTTTATTCTTTTAGTAAAGTAAAAATCTGAATATGTGCTGCTCATCTCTCTCCACTGCCAAATCAAATCTTCATATGATACGTTTTGCTCTCTTTAAACACCAAGTGACTGAAATTTTTTTTACATATTCTTTTCCGCAAAGTTAGGCAAGCTTGGTCAGAATGGATGGAGAGCATTTGTGAACATCAGTTTTAAAATTTTACCACAGAATTTTAACCTGGACTTTGACTGGACCGTTCAGAAACATGGATATCCTTTAAACTGATGTAGCTCTGGCTGTATGTTTAGTGTTGTTGTAGAACGGAGAACCTCCACCTATCAAGTCTTTCACTGCCTCTGACAGGTTTTCTTCCAGGACTAATCTGTATCATCTTCCCAGCTTTCCTGATCAGGCTGAAAAAGCCACTACCACATCATCATGCTGCCACCACTGTGCTGTGTAGAGGTAGAGTGACAGCCTCATACTGAGCTTTGAAGCAGCAATCCAGAGTTTGATTCCAATTTTTGGGACTTTTGCTGCATTTACTCTCTTCTTTCTCTGCCCATTTACTTTCTGAATACTGTAAATAAGAACCACAAAAACCTTTTTAGACAATGTATAGCTTAAGACTGGTCATTTTCTTTACATTTACAGTTATGCATTACTTTGTATTAATTTAGCACAGAAAATTCTGATAAAATAAACTGAAATTTGTAGTGGTGACATGACAAAAACGTATATTAAGGTGCCCCTTATATGTATGCATCTCGATTCCTGTGGTTCTTAAGGGAAATTTAATACTACTAATGCTGCTAATGAACATTAATACTATATTAGTGTCAACCACCAAACACACAATTACCTAGAATTGTGTACATATGTATTTTTTACCCTGCTGCTGTATGTGCACACCTGTGCAAATCCAATAAGAGGTGAACCGTTAATAGGATTAACTGTGCTCCGACACAAATAAGACATCTTTACTAATGGTGTCATTATATACAGTCTCAGACTGAATCTGTGTGGATTAATCCAGAACCACATAACAGGTTTAACTCCCAGCGAGTATTTCAGGAGCATGAAGTCGCTGTAATTAGAGCGGCTATGATTACATGCTCGTATCGCCATACGCCGATTTTAAAATTAAATCCGATCCCGACTTCCATGGCTAAGTCATTCCACATCAGCTAAACATAAACCACCCCGCCTCCGGCGTTCTTTGGGTCTTGTCACATTGTCAAACTAATATAGACCAACTGATAGCCCATTAGCTGCTGAAGCATCCTGACATAAGTGTGCTACATTCAGGACTCCGCGGCTGCCTCATAAACTGCAATCTAATTCTACTACCACAGGGAGAGCAGAGCGGAGGGAGTGAGAGGGATTCGGGTTGTGACAGAGAGCAGAGAGTGGGGAAGAAATGGGAAAAGAAGAGGAGAGGGAGGGGAGAGAGCCACAGAAGAGGAGAGAGGTAGCTTAATGCAATAAAGCATGTAGTATTGACATCTTTCTCGTGTCTATTGATTCCCCATTATGTTGCTAACAAACCCAGGTTGACATTTTGTCATTTGCAATCATGTTAACACTGCGACTTGTACGCTCCCCCTCCACAAGCCAATCTATACCTGCACACACTAGTTTGCACATGTGTTCATACTTGTGCACACTTATTCCCTCTTCATTAAACACACACACACACACACAAAGTGGATGCATGCATAACCCTTACATCATGTTGCAAGTAAATAAACGAAGGAACAAAAAAACATGAGCAAAAGAAGGAGCTGTGTTGAAGAATAAGATGCACCAATCAATCAACCAGAGATTGGAATTCATCAGTTTTCACTGATTAGCTCTGATTGGTGGAAAAATAGGGAATGCATTTAAACTAAGCGATCCAATCATTTAAAAAGGCTTTTTTTTTTTTTGCAATTTTGGTCATTTATGTTTTTTATACATTATTGCCCTTAAAAACTGAGAAAGGTATCAGTGTGTAAAAGCCTGACTGTTGTCTCCCTTAAATAATGGCAAAAATCATCTTATATGAGTAGAAATATGACCTGAGTTTGGATGCAAGGCACCAAAGGAGCCAGAGTTTGGCTTTGGAAAGCCTAGAGAAAAATGGCTCAAAAGAATTTCAAAATATGAAAAGACTCTGAAGCAAATTTCTGCACAACGAAATGTGGAACTCAGACTTCTACAGCAAAAATGTGACGAGTGTAAATGGAAATGTCTTGATTTCATATCAGCATTTATGGCTTTCTGGAAAAAAAAAATCTGAATCAAAGAAAAAAAACTGAAATCTGTATCAGTCAGGAAAATCCTGATCTGTACTCGATTCAGGTCAAATTTTTAATTTGTCATATAAATAAAAACCTTGGAGGAGCTGCACAGCAAACATGTCTCTAAATGTCACTAAATGATAAAAGCAGAAAAAGAAATACAGTAAAAAAAAAAATAAAAAAAAGAGAAAACAGCGTTTTAAATCTGAAATTTGAAACCCATTTGTAAGTGTAAGCGCTTGCATCCGTGAAAGAGAGCCAGTCTTGTAGGAAACGGTGGCTAATGGTGTGTGACAGAGAGTGCATAGTGAAGATGAACTGAATCTATGAGTGTGTGAGGAAAAAGGCAGTTTTTGGCCCCATCATATCATATCCCAGCAAGCCCAGCACTGTGCGGGAAACTCACCGGTTTCTCCTCTATGTCCCATTAAACTTTCATACGCCGGTTAATGCTGATGGCTCTACAAACCACTTTACTACGTACACACAGGTAGTTCACACAGCGGTGCCACTGACCTGTACCTTTCACAGACACGGTGCCATTAAAAATAGAACAAAACCTGGATGGGTTACAGCAGCTCGCCATCCAGGTGGAAAAGGGTCTAACACGCTTGTTTTATGCTACTGTATGTGATGGCTTGTCTGTTTCATGACGATGTGCGTGTGTGTGTGTGTGTGTGTGTGTGTGTGTATGTGTGTGCGTGCGTGCGTGCGTGCGTGCGTGCGTGCGTGCGTGTGTGTGTGTGTGTGAGAGCCCCCACAGGGGTTGTGCATGAGTGCTCGAGGCCTGTTGTAACATAAAAGAGAATGAACACACAGGGGGGCAGACGAGGGTCAGGTGGGGCTGAGTCTAACACTGCCGCTGTGACCTCTGACCTCGCACAAAGCTCTGACGCAAAGGAGTCAAGTAGCTGCCACCAGTCAAAGAGACAAGTTAACCGAGAGCTCAAGTCAAAAGCCCACCGACTACGTGGGAAATCTGAGTGCCTTGCAAAAGTGTTAACATCCTCTGAACTTTTTCACACTTTGTGACGTCGCAAACTTTTAGTGCATTTCACTGAGATTTGATGTGGGAGACAAACACAAAGCAGAGCATCCTTTTGCAGAGGAAGGAAAGTGAAGCACAGTTATGTTTTATGAATAAAAATCAAATACGTGTGGCCTGCATTTGTATGTAGATATTTTGAATCAAAACTTTGTCGAACCCCCTTTTAAAGCAAGTGACAGATTTAGAGTTTGTTGCTACCTGCTTGAACTGAAGTTTTTTTTAAAACTCTTTCTCTTTGCAAAGAGCTCACAGAGTGTCTGCAAACGTCAATTTTCCACATCTGAAGCCTTCACAGAACAACTGGATTCACATTGAGATTAATTTACACACATTTTGACTGAACAAGTTGACTTCTGAAACGAGGTTTCACTTCTTTAGGGGGTATCAGAGTAAATCCTTGACACACTTTTGTAATTTTTCATTAGTAAAAATCACGTGTATCCCTTTTTCTCCCACTTTTCTACAAATTGTTTTTGGCCAAACACATTAAAGTCTGTGGTAGTCACATGACAAGATATTAGAAAGTCGGTGGCAAAAATGCATTTACTGAGCAAAAGCTATGAAGCATTAAAACTCAAATGTTAAACATCTTTAAAATGTCAGCTAATTTACTGTTTAGCTGGTTTCCGTATTAATTTGTTACCAAACATCCCTGCTTCCATCTCGTTTCCTCGTGTTCCCAATCTCGTTTGTGAATCAAACCCTGCACCCTTGCAGCAACAAACCCCGCATTTCTCAAGAAGGACGTTGCGCCGTTCTGCTTTATCTAAACAGAATAAAATCAGCATAGCATTGTGAATCACTGTCATCCCCCTCGTCCAAGGAGCCCAGCTGCCTGCGCAAACTTCCCCATCCGTTTGTCTGCTTATTCAGATGCAAGGCCACGGCCCAGGACGCTGCAACATAATGGCTCATCTGTGGTTTATCCTCACCTCTCCAGCTCAAACTGAGTTTTTCTCACCTTCCTCGTTTTTCACTCTGTCATCTGACTCGCTTTCACGTGATTCTCTCCTTTCTCTCTCTCTCTCTCTCTCTCTCTCTCTCTCTCTCTCTCTCTCTCTCTCTCTCTCTCTCTCTCTCTCTCTCTCTCTCTCTTTCTCCTTCCACATTTTTTTTTTTGTATCTCATTCTGACATTTGCCATTTTTCAACACTTGGAGCGCAAAAACTCCTCCCCGCGGGTCCCTTTGACTCGCCCTCCTTCCAACACCTGTCCCTTCTCCTCTTTGTGTTCGTCTCTGGAGAAATGGCAGGTAACAGGTCATTCTCGTCCCTGCACGCTGTTTTTCTCTCTTTATCTCCATCACTTGTCCTTTTGTCTTGGTTGCAGTGAGAGGTGAAACCAGCTGTCTCCAAAATGAAATGAGCCGAAACAGATTTCTAAAAGCGATACTAGGAATTTGGGACGGCTTGTTTTCGTTGTGCCATTAAAGAAATAGTTCATGATTTTTTTCCCACATTAGCTGAGAAAAAAACTGTCTTCCTCTTCAGCCTCTGGGTCCAAGTAGTCTGTATTTATGGGAAATTACATTTTTTTCCGGTTCCCAGTCCAAAACAAAACAAGAACATCCCACTGAAACCAGAATTGTAACTGTGAAGCTGGAAGTTGCCAAGGAGCCCCACATTCAGCATCCAAGATGGCTGCCATGCATGAAAATATCCTAAAAGTTGCATCTGTTTAATATATAATTTATATTTACCATATGTACTGTAACACCTCTATTTGTGAAAAAGGTCATTTAGTGTTTGAGTGCATGAAATAGAAAGAATTGTTGTCATTCATGTCTAAAACAATTACAAATAACAATGAACTACTACCTGCAGCAAGGATGCACATAACAACACATATGACCAATGCATCATTATACTTAATGAAAGTGTGGAATGGCATACTGAAGGTGAAATAATAGTAATTTAGCAGAACCTCACTTCCAAAATTTTGAACTCTCCCTTTAAACGCTAATTTAAATCAGTGCACAAAGGCAACGTACGTCTTAATAATTTAGAATATCATTGAAGAGTTTTCAAAAAGTGAAGTTCGAGATATTCCCGGCTTTTATTGCCATTTCAATGGTTACATCTTACAACTAATGGCAATCACAAATTGTCCATCTTTTTCTACAATGCCTTTTTCCTTCCACTTAACTTTCCATGAACATTCTAGGATACAGCGCTCTGTGAACATTTAGCTTTTTTTTTTTAGCAGCAGCATTTTGTGAAGTACTCTCCTTGTGGAAAGGCACCATTTCCTGTAAACCAAAATCATCGAAATGAATACAACACACCGCAGTCAGGTTTAGTAACTTCAGTTTCACTTTTAAAATAAATCACTTAATTAAATAAAACTTTTGATGGTACAATTTAAGTTTTATGCAGCTGCATAAAACTTGTGCGTTTGTGTACAGTAAAACTTTTGATGGTAGGCTCAAAGTTTGCTTATACCTCAGGCCATCTTCACAAGCTATGACGATCTACTATTACAACACTTTACTGAACTATTTTTTATTGCTTTTAATTCGTCCACAAACGAGAGAGAAAGAGGAAGCTGTTGCATGCCTAGAAATCAGACCAAGCTGGACTGAGCTCAGACTCCTCTGACAGCAGCACTTACACACTGAGGCCGGTCTGGATGCTCCCAACATGCGTCCCTTTTCTTCCACATGAGCGCAGATAAAACACAGACGGCGCCACTGCTTCACCACCACCACCCTCCCCCTCATCTTCCTCTCCTCTTCCTCCCTGACTCCACACTCCCTCCGCTCCCAACCGCGCAGCAGCCAAGCCATGGGACAGAAAGAGACGCAGTCAGTCACTCCAAGTGGAGATTCTTGCCAAGATGGGAGCATTCATGCGCCTCAGTTAACAATAAATACTAGTCTGTGGTTCCCCTACAGATTATGCTTGTGAATGAAGCTCATGCACACAATTAAAAAGAAAAAACAAATAAAGGAATAAAAGGGTGTAATTCTCTTCTCCTTCAGCATGGTTGCACTTCTCCGTACACCTTGCTCTCTCCTTCTGTCTCCCCCTCTCACTTCTTCCACCGGCCCCGGAATCGATCTCCGCAGGATCGATAAGTTGGCATGAATATTCCCTGCCTGCCGAGAGTCTAGTTGGGGAGAGTCGGAGGCTGAGGCTCAGGCGCAGGCAGCGGAGGAGAGGGGAAGGACGGGGAGCGGAGGCTGGAGAGCGAAATACCCGGAGAAAGGAGCACAGAGGCGGAGAGGAAATAAAACATCACACGCAGGGGGTGGATGGAGTAACGGCGCATCGGACTGGACAGCAAATACGAGGATATACATCTTTTTTTTAATCTTAATGCACGGATAAATTAATTCCGATTCAAACAAAAGGTGCACAGGAATCTGGTTAGAAAAAAAAGAGGAGACCGGGGGAAGTGAGTGTGTAAAGTGGGTGTGTGTGCGCCGACAGCTCCTCCAGCTCTGCAAGCGCATCGGGGCGGGTCTGCAAGGCTGGCCGGCATGGAGGAGGTGTAGCACAAGGAGGATAAGGAGGGAATATAAAACAACACAGTAAAAATAAAAACAAATTTAAAAAAGCAAATGTCTTACCGGAGTTGGAGCGGAGAGCCAGAGGGGACTTGAGACGCCAGGCGCTGAGGTCAGGGGCAGTTCTCTGAAAGACGAACGGCACCGGCAAGGGAACAAACATGATCTTCTTCTTCCTCCTGCTTCTCGTTTGGATGCAAATAATCTGACACAAGCTGGGTGACAAGCTCTGTCCTCCTCTGATGCTTCTGGCTCTTCTCTGGCAGACAGCTTTGGATGAATATTTGGTTTGTAGAGCTCACAACATTCGCAGTTAGATGTGTGCACATGTAGCCTCGGTTGCGCACTTTTTTTTTAATGTACACGTGTGATGCATTAGAGTTTTGGTGTAGCCTAAATGTGCATAGAGCATTTATATATAGATATATATTTATATAGACGTAGGGTGGTCCCTTGAGTAACTAACACGCAGACGGGGAAGAGAGGAGCTCGACTTCTGCAGCTACGTGGAAAGTTCCCTTAGAATTAAAGCTTAGAATAAAAGCTGACGCACCCGCGCCTTCCTTCTACTACCTTTGCTCTGTTAAAGCTTTCTCCTTGAGTAAACATAGAGGCCCCCGGAGCTTATTTTACCCTCTCACTCCTCAGCGGTTCCTGTAGGTGTGAAGAAGGCATGAGAACAGTCGCTGAGCCTATTCCTGTGGCGTCGCCGCTTTGGTATTCGCTTTTGCAGCTTAGAACAACACCATCGGAGATAACACAAAGACAGGACAAGAAAAGACACGCAGAGTTGTTAAGATGTATGCATTTTAAGGGGCTATTGTATATATATATATATATATTTGGTCTTTAGCTGCTCCTTAGTCGTCTACATTCATCCAATACGCGCAAAGGCGCCGGATCGCGCATTCAACACAGCTCGGTTTAAGCGTTTTTTGTTTTTTTTTCTCCCTAAATCTAATAATAGATAGGTATAAAGAAATGGTAAATAAAAGGGGGCACAAACAAACAAGAGTCAGAGAACACAGCAGCGAGCGCGCATGGCACTGACGCTCCTCCTCCTTCGCTCTCTGTCACAAGGCAGTAATTAAAACGCAATCAATCGATAGATAAATAAATAAACATCTAAATAAATAAATACTAAAAACGGAAATCCCCCACGAACTGAAAAGAAACCAAAAAAATAAATAAATAAAAACACAAGACGGCGTTGCTATTCTAGAATCCGACCATGGTGCCGCGTCTTATCGGAACACTTGCCTATATCTCCGTCCATCCGCCTGTGTGTCTTTGTTTTTTTTTGTTTTTTGTTTGTTTGTTTTTTTAAATCTTTTTTCTCTCTTTTTTGATTTTTGCCTGTCTCTTTTTTTTTGCCCCCCTCCCGTTATAATTTGGGAACCCCCAGATAGCTCACTCGACCCGGCTCCCCTCCAGGATTGTAGCGATCTGCCACCAGGCTGGCCGCAACATTGAGGCGAGAGAGGAGCCGCTACTACTCACACATCACCACCCCCAGCCTCCGCACCTCCCCTCCTCTCTCCTTCAATCCCTCCCTCCTCCCGCCTCCCACACCCGCCTAAGCACCTCACCACCGCCCCTCCTTTCCCACCTCTCTCTCGTTTTCACTACCGCTGCAAAAGGTATCCTGTATTGATTTTTTTTTTTTTTTTGCACCGCCACCATCACCCCCCCAACCCCCACCAACACCACCTCCTCTTAATAATACCGACTATAATGATGCCAGCGTTGATCAGTGCATTACTGTTTAGACTCCTTGAGAAGGGGCAAAAGTCTCCATAAGAGGCACCTACACAGCCGATATTTGTCAGGATGCAAGGCTTGCTCATAATGAAGTTATCACGCCGCTCCTGTCCAGAGCCGGCCCAAGGAATAAGAGAATTATGCTGCGCCACCCCAGTCAGCAAGAGTGACTTCTGCTACAGGTGCAAGCAGGTACCAGGTTGGCCAGGGACGCATTGAAAGGGCAACGAGCACCAGACAGAAGTATAGAAGATATTTGTCACCTGGGTCATGAAGAGGTTTTTTATTGCTTAACGCATGAGCAGTCGAGGGGGAGAGTTGATGGGGAGCCGCGTGCCTTTGGGTTGAGTGGAAACCTGGTAGCAAGATTAGCTTGCAATGCTTTGTGCAGAGCTGCATTGCATTTTATTCTATAAATTTATCATTTATGTCGGTTGAGGGTAAAACATGTAAAACTATTTTCTATTTTCTACTTAAACTGTAGGGGGAGAAAAATGAAATCACTCATTTAGTTTTGTTTTGATCTGGGGTCATTTTTGATGAGTCGGAATCAAAATAAAGTGTTTTTTTTTAAAGGTTTTCAGAAAATAAAGTCGTAAATAATTACATTACATGCCATCTGAGTATGTTTATGATTATTTATGTCTGCAGGTTTTGTTACCATTTCAAATGAGGGTCCAGCTTACCAGATTATCTCATACAGATAATTTATTGTTGCACTGCTAGTAAGACATGAATCTATGGGGGTTAAACGCAATACATGGAATAAAGATTCGGGTCATTTAAAGGGATTTTATAATGGGCCCTATTCATACTTCACGGACTGATTTTCTCTAGTTTCCAATAGAAAATGGAACAAATGCCAGAATTTTGACAAGAAAGGTCAGAGGTCACAGGGGTTCTGTATCCAGTAAGGCTGTTTTGTAGACAAAATTTTTTATAACAACATGAAATCAGAACAAAAAAATATATAAATATAGTATAATACAAAGCCAGAGCAGACTTTTCATGCAAAGATTTTATTTCAGCATCTTAATGACTATTTATCACCATAACATATGAAAGTTAATTATAGGAAAGATAAACTTACTTCCTGAATTTATGTACAACTACATACACAATTAAATGAGTTTTAACTTTAAGGCAGAGTGGTGATTGCTAATCATCATATAGCACATGTGATGAATTTGACTATAGATATTTAGCATTCAGATGAGATAAAAGTGTGTAAATATGGTGCTTGTTTGTATTTCATATGCAGCAACAGGCATTAGTGGCGTAGAAACGTCACCATGGCTGTGTGGTGGTTTGAGGCGCAAGAACAACAAGTTTCTCCTGTAGTTCAATTACATGAGTATGAAATGATTTGTTTACTTGCAGTAAATGGAAGTAGAAAAAGACAAAAATGTTGATTGATAAATTGATTGATGATAAAGCATTGATGATAAATGGGGTAATGAATAAACAAACATCAGTGGTTAATAAAGTAAATCTCTGTTCTTCCAGGTCTTAAGCAACACTGGTTCACCATTTAAACAGACTGTATATGCTTCAGTCATTTTTTACCATAAAGGTTCTTGAACATCAAATTTGAAAGAATTTCAATTGATCATAATTTAAATTTTTTTTTTAACTTAAACCGGAAAAATAGTTGCAGTTATACTTAGATAAATTGTAGCATTAATTTAATTATGCTAGCATGATTATTTATGCCATTTGCTGTCACATTTCATGCAGTTGCAGCTTTATTGAATGAATAAATAACTATTTTTAGTCAACTTGTAACCTCAAGTAATGTAAGTGTCCCCCTTTACAAACTATCTGATTCTGCATTAAAAATGTTCTGCTTTCTTTTCTTATGGTTGTAGTGTTGGTTGTTCTGTAACCAAATCGCAATCGCATGTTTTGCATTTCTATAATTCATAAAAAAAATACTTAATTCATAGAAAAACACATTGGCATGTGAGGGTGTAGGTGGGCCATGTTGGTACAAAATATAGATTTATTTTATTTTAAGGAAATGGGAAATAAATAAATGGCAATGTGTAGTTATGAAGCTCGGTACAAATCAGCAGAGGAACAAACTGACACAGAAAGTATGTTGTGTGACATAGTTGTTGTCTGAAGGGGGTCACTTCAAAACATACAAAAAAAGAAGAAAAACACAACTTAGACAATTTACTTTAAATATTATGTTTCATTCCTTTTACACTTGAAAGTCAGGTTTTTCAAATGATAAATATATCAAATAATTAGTGCGTGTTGCACTGTTTATAGCACTTTAGTTTCTAAATGCATAAAAAAAAAGCATTTTGTCAAGTTGGCACCACAACAACTAGGAGACCCAACTGCTTCTGCTCCAGAGCTGGAACCGGTTCTTCTCATGTGCCACGTTACTCCCACATCTGAGCTCCGACCTCCGAGACAAATCAAACAGGACTTTTGTGGTCCTGTTGTTGGTGATAAAAAACTGGCTCTAAATCAAATTTTGCTTAGAGCTGCAAACAGTCTTGGCCTGTCTTGCTCCTGACCACATTAAGCCCTCCTTAGTGGACCAAAGTGGACTTTCAGGTCGGTGCTAGACGACAGGAACACCTGCATAATGTATCAGATCACCATTGCCATGCAACAACAGCAGGTGCAAATCACAGAGGACTGATTAGATGCAACATTTTGTTTGCTATGATACTTCAAGTGTAGTGCATTAAATATGTCATGGCTTTAACCCACTTGGTTTCCGTTTTATGCTCCCTGGTGAGATGGATTTTACTGATCCACATCCTGAGAAAAGGGAGGGAAACAATGGAAAGTCCTTGTTGCAATTGGAAAATATAGAAATAATATTGAATTGTCACGTTTTCCTGATACAGTTCTAAACAGGAAGCAGCACTCCAGGTATGAGTAACTTGGCTGAAAAAAACCCCTTTCATGTATTTTTCTTTTCTTTTTTAGAGTGAACTGCATGAATCTGATAAGTGCATGAAAAATCCCCAGGATTGTATTTTGAATAAATGTTGACGATGCTCCCGGGTTACAGGTAAAATCACTATCTGCCCCTGTCGTCCCTGGATAGCTCCCCTCTGTCCTCACTTCCTCTACAGCGGCGTGTTACATGCTTGTCAATTACGGGCCAGCATCAGTCAGCGCCGGGCGCTTACACACCAGATTATTGTCGATATAGATTTTTAAATAGAAAAATCTATACTTTAAACATCACAGTCAATACGGGCAAATCAATAGGAATGAGCCCTCTCTTGCTCTTGCTCCTGTTGGGCCTGAGAAATCCCCCCTCCTCCACCAGCATCTCCACCTCCTCCCTCCATTGCTCCGTCATCAGGGCTGCATGTTTTAGTATCTGCAGGTGATTAGGCCTGCTTGAACTTGAGATTGGACGCGTGCAGTGAGTTATTTGCTTCTCATCGCCATGTTCCCCGTTCACTCAGTCATCAACCGACAGCCTAATTGCCAGAAATGTGAGCGGCACACTAATCTGGCGCGCTCTTAATTATGAAAAATGCCTCATCCCCTGCAGAAGACAAGCCGGTTTTATTGTCCTTCTCCCTCCGCTTCACACATGACAGATGACATCCGCAGGTCCAATGAAGAAGAGGAGGGAGAGAGGAGTAATGAAAAGGTAGGAGAAGAGGAGAAAGGAAGAAATGAGGGAAGGGAGAAGTGACTAGTTGTCCTTCAAAGACCCCCTTCTCTCCACAAAGGGAGCCATGCGCGCCCCCTTTCCCTCCTCCCTGCACTCCTTCCAGACAAAAGCAATTATTTCTTGTAGAATGTAGTGTGGCTGTGCGCGTCTGTGGAAGAGAGGGATGGAGGGAGGGTGTGTGAGATTGAAGGAGGGGAAAATAAGATGGTGTTGGAAAGGGGTGAGGAAGATGAGGAGGTGAGGAGGAGAATGGGGGGGTTGAGGGTGGTGGCGCTAACAGCATCCACCCGTTTGTCCTCCACACACTCGTCTTGCCAAACTCTTCTTTTTCCCCCACCTGACACGGAAAACTGCCAACCAGGTAATCTCCCAGACATGAAAACCTTTTTAAAACACCTGCCTGAGTTTCGGGGTCGTTCGCTCACCGGCAGAACGAGGCAAACGAGGGTTTCAATTGAATTATTATTTATTTCTTTAACCCAATTAAGGCGGCTCTCCCTCATCATGTTCCACTGCGTCGTGTAGTTTGACAAGTACAAACCCCAACACAAAGGCGGGGATACCTGGTGATGACACCCGTCTGCTGTCTCACATTGAGTCCATCTGTCCGTCTCAAGCCCACATCATGAGTTTCAGCCCAGTCGGTGCTTCTCGTCTGCTGCCTATAGGGCCCCCGCAGCGAGCTTCAGTCCCCTGGGAGTCCCAGGGAGGACTCCCCTGAGGTGGGGCAGGAGGGGTCGCTACAGCCAATAACCCCCACTGGACCGCTCTCACTGACTGTCCTGACTGTCCCCCCCTCCCCTCCGATCCCCCTTACAATCCATACAGACCCATGATATCTGGCTCCATTGTTTTCTATTCGGTGCTTTCACACAAAAAAAACGGTTTTATAGAAAATTGTCTCTTTTTCTCTTTGTGGTGTTTTGCTTCTATTCTTTTCTGAGATGCAGTAACGGATGAAATATTGAACAGTGGATTCAGAGATTGAAGATAATTCATGTAATTTTGTTGCAGAATCAAAGCTTTTAGCAAAGAAATTCAGGAGACTTTTCCTCTAAAATCAGCAAACTTCATTTCTTCCAATTTTTCTGTAACATTCAGGATTCACATATATATTCAGTTAATGTATATATATTTATTAAATGTTTTACTGTGTTTGTTATTTTTGATTTCTGCTTGTTTTAAATGCTGCATTTAAATGTAGCAATGACACACGTTTCTAAACTGAACACGTCTCGAGAATAAACAAGTTATTGGAATAATCAATCATTGTCTTTATGCTTGAAAAGTTGTTTATTGTTGCCATAATCAGATTGTTTAAAAAAAATTTCAGTCTCACAGTATATTAAAATAAACAATAATGTTTTAATTAATAAATAAAACATGCATTGTTAAACTTTTTTCTGTTCATTTGATCTCAGTCATAAATATCTATCTATCTATCTATCTATCTATCTATCTATCTATCTATCTATCTATCTATCTATCTATCTATCTATCTATCTATCTATCTATCTATCTATCTATCTATCTATCTATCTATCTGTGTTTTTTCAAGTATGTCACACTTTAAATTTTTTTTGAAGTATTATCTTTGCAGATGTATTTGATCATGTGGTTTTCCATCACGACAAACAGCAATTTGTTCAATTTCTCACCACCACATGCTTTCAATGTCACATCCATGCTGTAGGTCAGGAGGACGTTGAATGAAATATTTATCCAATCAAAAGGAGACAAAAGTATCCTCAGGCTACACATTAGTCATAAACCAGAACCATCCATTA
This sequence comes from Poecilia reticulata, assembly GCF_904066995.2. Taxonomy (NCBI): domain Eukaryota; kingdom Metazoa; phylum Chordata; class Actinopteri; order Cyprinodontiformes; family Poeciliidae; genus Poecilia; species Poecilia reticulata. The sequence goes on from NC_088845.1 coordinate 12,635,668, forward strand.
GTCATTTTGTTTATTGCACTCTTGGTAATCGCCCTTTTATTCATTTTTGAATGATTGATTTGACCGATTTTCAACAGGATTCTAATAATTAGCATCAGTTTTATGGCAAATGGTGCAGAAGACATAAAAGGGAAAATGAACCAAGTTTAATTTGAAGAGAAACTGGTGTGTGTGCGTGGGTGTGTGTGTGCGTGTGTGTGTGTGTGTGTGCGTGTGTGTGTGTGGGTGTTCTCATGCGACCCTGCTCTGTTGTGGGTGTTCGCATCCATGTCATGGTCACAGTTAAATGGTGATGTCACGATGACAAACGAGCTGGTTGAATTAAATTCTCACTCATCAATAACAGCTTTGGTCAGGAATCAATAGCGGGCCAACGGTGGGGTTTCTGGCTCTGTCAGCGACCTAACAAGGCCCCCTATTAGGAAGGACGCAGTGGCCCCCCCGCTCCGTCTCAAGAACCGTCCAACATGCTCGTCTCATATCCTCTCCGCAAAACCGCACCAATAACATCCAGCAGGAAAAAAATGCAATATTCACAGAAAACCACATTCTGACATGATGTATAGATTTGTCAAGATAATATGGATATGATGCATGGACTTTTATGAGCTTTATTTGTTGGTGTCTCAGTCTGTGTATATGTGGGCAGGTGAGTGTTGTTTGTGCATCTCGGTGGGTGACGGTGTGTGGGTTGGTGCGAGGTTTTCGGCAGGCTTTGGATCCCTCACCACCACCAAACTGCAGAGTTCAGATCCAACTGAGATCCAATCAATTTCCAAGAAAACACACACACAAACAGAAGCGGAAAGAGCGGCAGTTGTGCGAGTCCGCTGGTGGATGTAAGCATGAGGATGTCAATGCCGGTTCACAGCCGTACACACACACACACACACAAAAAAGTACCACATACCCAGCAGGAAAGATAAGACCTGGGAGTCAGATACAGAGCCAGAAAATGCAGCCCGTATCTCCCACCTGCATACCTCCACCGTCCACTCCCTCTTCCCTCCGTCTGATCCAGCTAAAGCCCTTGTTCTTTCTGTATTCCTTGTCTTTTTTTATGAGTTTTTATTAACTTTGCCTCCATCTCTCTGTCAGCACCCCCAATAATCAATGCTGATATATTGCCAATATCCAGCTCGGTCCCTCGTGCCATCTTTCACTGAGGCTCTGTTATTGGGGGAGATTGGCCCAATAATAATGATATTTATAATAGATATTTATTATCTGGGTTTGTGGCAGTGCTGCAGATGCACCCTGCTGAAGACCTCACACACACACACACACACACGCACACACACAAGAGAGAACACACAGTCTCTCTGGGAGTCTTTAATTTACACTGGTAATATCAGGCGATTATTCCCCACACAGATAGTGCAGGGTTATCGGGCCGCGGCTGCTCCATGCATTCACCCGGCATTATGGAGTCCTCTGGCTGTGTGTGGGAGTCCATGAAGAGCGGGAGGCTCACCTGGCGGCGCCGAGCGGCGTTTAGGAACCGAGGGAGTTTCTACAGGAGGTAGGAAGGGAAGGAGGGTCAAGATTCAAACAGCACTTGGTCAAGGGGAGGCGATGTCGGAGAGAGGGGACAGGACAATCTGGCCTCTCGCCCTCCTTAATCCACCCCGCACGCCCCCCTCTCTTACTCCACACCCCCACAGGCCTCATCTACACCCCCCCCCCACCCGCCTGTAGCCAGGGCCCCAGACGGTAATCCACCCCAGTGCTCCTCATCCTTTCATGTATTGATTTCCTCTCCTGCACCACGGTTACATGTCGCACCCACGTCATTGGGCCTGCTTCTTGCTACCAGCCCCCTCCCCTCTCCGTCTCACCCTTTACCTCCTCCTCACCCCATCTACCACCTCCACCTCCACCTCCATCATCACCACCACCACCACCAGCAGCAGCAGCGCCTTTAACAACAACTAAAGGTGTAGGGGGTGGGTGGTGGAGGGGGGCAAAAAGGGAGGAAAAGGAGGGCAGATAAAGCACATTGCAGTATTTCAGTAAAGCAACCAGCGTTTTACAGGGACAGAAACAAACAGGAGAGGATGGAGAGAGAAATAACAGGAGGAGAGAGGAGGGGAAAAAAATCTGCCCCCAAGGGGGGTTGCAGAGGATATTGTGGAAATTATCAGAGTGCGACACATGCTGGAAGTGCATGGCGAGAGATTTATTTCGAATTTGTCTCTGACAGTGAAATTCATCACTGGGTTCGACCAAATCTGCTCTAATTTTACAGACACACTTTGGGAAGAAAACCAACGAACAAACACACAGAGATGTGAGAAATAGAACTGAAATCCAGCTGAGCAACAAAGCAAAAAAATTTGGCAAAACATTTCTTTGGTTTAAATTCTTTACATTGCAATATTTTTTTGTGTTTTAACTGCTTCACACATTAATTTTTTGAGTTACCTTGTTAGCTTGCAACAACTGGGAGAGGAGTCGATCTTATTTCCAAAATGTGGAACCAAACATTTACAACAACAAAAAATAATAATATCCAGCCCCAGTGCAAAGGGCAGGAAAAACTACTAAAATAAAGGCTTTGACCAACCCAGTATTTAAAATCCTAAACCCACCATCGACCTGATAGAGAGAGGTACGTTACACGCAAACAGGATTTACAGCTAACAGGATTTACTCTCTGATAATAAAGGTCCAGAACTTTGAGTTTGTCTTAGTAGCTATTTGAAGGTGTGATAAAGCATTCCTCACAGTTTTTTTTTCTGCCTTTCATTCAATTCAGTTGAATTGATACAGTCAGTCAGTTGAATTGATACAGTCCAGTCAAAGGTTTGACCTTTTCTGCATATTGTATCAAGGAACGTTGATGTAGTATTTCACTGGGATTGAAAACCATCACAGAGTGGCACATAACTGGGAAGTGGGAAGATACTTTAACTCTTGTCACAGATATGAGGCATGAACCATGACTGGGTGATATGGACTTAAGTTTTATCGCAATACTTTGTGGTGCTATTGTGAAAATGATAAAACTATTTATTACTTCTTTTTAGGCACCTGTATGGGTGTGACTGCATGACATTCACAGGCCCACAAACACAAATATATTGCTCTTGAAAATAATTCCTATTTGTAATGTTCTACTTTAGGACACCAGTCACATAAGGAAGTGTCATTTTTATTACTAAACTGTACACAGTACCTGTATTTAATTATATATTCAAATTTATTGGTATTTATTGATAGTCTCGTTGATCAAACAGTGGAGATACATGGTGAAAATAACAATCCTGACAGTATGGACAGTTATTTTTAAACCAACTTGAATTTATTATGATACTCAAGACAAAAATCTTATTACGATAAAACATTTATCGCGATAAATGCCAACCTCAGATGGATATTTCTAACACATGATGAATATCCTTTAATTTAACACATTGTGGTTCTGGTCAGTAAGTTTAATGTCCTGCTGCAAGGTGAATCATCACCACAATTCTTTTGCTGCCACTGATATTCCCGCTGTTTTAACAAGTTTCAATGTTTCTCGTGAATAAAAGAGTCACCACTGCATGATGCTGCCCCTTATTCTCGTTTCAGGCACCTGAGCTGTTGCTCTCTGCAGCTCATCCAGAGTAACTTCTCGTTGCCAAGCCTATCAGTTCGTGACCAGCCACGTCTTGGTAGATGATGGGCTGAACATTTCTCTGTGGGGTCTGCATAGTGTTTTATAACTTAACCTTGCATTGAATTTCTCCATATCTTTCTCCCTGACCTTCTGCTCTCTTCCTTGGTCTTCATGATGCTGTTTGTTAATTAATGCGCTCCAACAAACCTCCGAGGCCTTCGCAGAGCAGCAGGATTTATACCGAGACGGTTGCACTGGGTTTTATTTAGGGGCGAAAGAGCAAAAAGGGAGTCGAATAAATGTTACACCATATAAATTATTGGAAACCAGGCAACTTATTTTATTCCACTTCACATTAATGTGCTTCTTTGAGTTGGTCAACCAAGAACAAAAATCCCAATAAGGTCCTCAAAGGTTAACGTTCATGTGAAACAGATAATAAAACTCTCAACATTATTTCACTGCTTGAACATCTGAACACCATAAGTGTTTTCTATCTTTTTAAGTAATTTAAAACAGTAAAATATCTTCACACCTTTTCCCTGTTAAATATTGATTGAGAATAATCAAACATGCAAGCATACAAGGTTTCCAGCTCAAAAGCTTTTTTTTTTTTGCAGATCTCTAACAGAAGACGGTTTGAATTTGTGCTTGTCGTTGCCCGTGTGGTCAGTCTGTGCTAAAAGACGCACATAAACACGTGTGACATCCCTCTGTCATCGGATGAAGCACATGCAGGCTCACAGCGCTGCCGGTCAAGGGTAATTTTTGAGTTAGTTTGTGTTGAACAAAAAAGCTTGTGAGATCCAAGGATAGAGCTTGTGTTTGTGTATGTGCATGAACCAGGAGAGATGTGTGTGTGTGCGGCCGAGTCCGTCAGAGGGAGCGGTCAATTTGAGCAGCCATCAGTTCGTCTGAGCATCATTAAACCAGAAATAGTAATAAACAGCGAGCAGAGACACATATTCTTAATGCATCCATTAGTTTGTAAACCAGCTGTATGTGTGTGTGCGTGGGTGTGTGTGTGTGTGTGTGTGTGTGTGTGTGTGTGTGTGTGTGTGTGTGTGTGTGTGTGTGTGTGTGTGTGTGTGTGTGTGTGTGTGCGTGTGTGTGTGTGTGTGTGTGCTTTTGAGGGCATGCGTTGTCAGGTCAGGCCTATCATCAGAGCAAACACAAGCCCCATCACTACCGGCAAACAGCTCGGCCCTGTGGATGCATTTTAAGCACTTTATCTTGCATTGTTTATTTGCACAACCCTGGGATGTATTATTTTAATCCAAACTTGCTTCTGCAAATGCAAACTTTTATACATATTGTCTGTGCTATGATAATTAAAGCTTCACCATAGTCTCAGTAAAACATCTGTAATAAAAAAAAGACACAAACTTTAAATCAGATCAGAGCACTGAACCGTCTCCGACAGCTGCAGAAATATTGAAGTTTTTCTAGTGTTGCTGACAATGGTTGCTTTTCCTCCTTTCGTCTTTTGAAAGCACTTATCTTAAGTGGATCCACGCAGAGTAAAGTGTAATTGCAGGAGAGTAATGGCACATATGGTCCATGTATTGGGCATCATGCAAGCCGCTTAAGCCACAAACAGAATCAAAAAAGCAGCAAATGACTCCAGAAAAGGTTAGCACAATTCCGTCAAGTACAGAGGACACAAAAGGAAAAGCTAAGTCTGAATGTGAGCCTCAACGCTAAAGTCAGGAAAAGGTCAGACGCACACATACACACGGAAAAATATACAAACAGATTATAAAAAACACACAAAAAGCTTCCCGTGCACATACAGAATTTAACGTTCGCTACACGTATAGCCGAGCCGCCGTGCACACACAGATACAGCGGAGTGTGTCAGCGTGCGCGCCCACACATGCACAGACTCGGATTCAGCCAATTAGGCCCACCACCTTCTGAGAAACACCAGTGGGCATGTAAGATTCAGAGTCTCGCAGGCCTCTAAAACCCTAACACAGTCATAAGCCAGAAATAACACACACACACACACATTCACACGCGAGCGTCTCCAGTAGGCTCTGCAGACCATGTGAAATAGCAAGGCAAAGACAAAACACTCCATTCCATCTCTGACATTTCCAATATCTGTCTATCCCTTATAAACCTCTGTTCACTCATAAAGTGTCTCATTCTTCAAAGATGAACATGTTCCATCCAGCCGGCTGCCAGCTTACCGACAGACGGCGCGCCGTGATTCTTGTTACCCGCACAAAAATATTGATTCTTTTTAAATGCGGCAGCTGTTGCAAAATCAGATGCATTTATGACGAGTTAAATACTCAGGATTTATACAAAACCTTAAAACTGTTCAGACCTCTCAAACGTTTTTTACATTATGTTACACCACAACTTCATGTTTGCACAAAATTTTGGGTTTTGTTTGACTAACACTAAATTAACCATAAATGTTTGGTGGAACAAACCAAACATAATTTTTACATACTTTTTTACAACTAAAAATCTGGGAGCGTTTGTTTTCATCCACCTTTACTCCGATTCCACCAATTGGTAAACAAATAGCACTGATGTCAAATTTAACTAAAGTGAATTCAAAACTACTTTATTTGTCCCAAAGGGAAATTAAATGTTGCTGTGACTCATATCATCCAAGTATCTTCAAAAAGTCGCTAAGGTTGGTGATGTTGAGGCAGGAAGGAAGCAGTCAGCTCTGCAACAAATCTGAAGAAGCCTTTGACTGAAGCCGGAAGACTGTCATGAAACGCTCAACGTCAGGGCAGCAGGGACAATATTTCACAGCAACATGTTCTAGACGACACCGTCAGTCATTGGCAAAAACTGCTAATCCACCTCATTTGCTTTTGCAAAAAGATGGTTTGAACATCCTCATTCTTTCGCTGCTCTTCGGTCCTGCTACTGTTGGCTACAGGATTTATTTGAGCTTTTAGGACACTAATCATCTGCTCCCAACTGTATTATAATAACAATAAAGATAATAATAAACACCTTGTCATCATTGTTACTCACCATAAAAACTTTCCAAATGTATAAAGGTAAGAGCAAGAATCCTTCAGCTACACAGTGTCCAAAACCAGAGGGAATAATCATCCAAAAAAAGCCACTATGAACAACAATCTATTAAACAAACGAATCAGATCCAACGTAGCAGAGCTGCTCTAACATGCTGCAACCATGAGGGGGGAAATTCTGGAGTCTCAGTAAAAACCCAGCTGTTCTGGAAACACCTCAGAGGTTTGTTACTGAAGATTAATGACCAAACAGAATCAGTAACTTTTTCAAAAGTATGTTTTTAACATATTTGTAAAGAAAAATAAATAAATAAATAAATAAATAAATAAATAAATAAAACTGTCACCATGTCATGATGATGATATGATGTGAACAGATCAATCTCCTCCTTCGCTCCCAGTGGAAAACAACCAATCAGAGCCAGCAGGAAGGTCTTAGCTCTGTCAATCAACCTTGTGTACGCGCTGCTCAATGTGGTAAAGGTGGAGAAATAACTTACCATTAGAATAAAAAAACATTTATCGTCCATCATTAGTGGTCGTGTTAACTAGCCTGGGCATTCACAACATGCTCTATAGCTTTAGCATAGCAGAGAATAAAGGAGGAAGCTGTGAGCGGAGTGTACACTAGTATGATAGACAGCTCTAAGACCCGCCTCCTGGCTCTGATTGGTTGTTTCTAGTTGGCAATGTTAGCACTGGGTGAAGGCACTGGAACTTGATATTTTCACAGATTATCTGTCTCGTATTATACGGCCATGTCATGGTGACAGTTTTAACAAATATGTAAAAAAAAAAATTACAATTTTTATAAAAGTTACATTGCCAGCTCTAAGAGAGGAAGTTGTAGAGAGCAGTTAGGTTATGAGACAACATTTCAGTATCTAACATTCAGCCGTTCAACACATCATTTAAAAACGGAGACAGTTTAACATCTGCAAAACCATCCAGAACTTGTCTGGTCTGTCTGAAGTGACAGATCAGCAAAGCAAAGGTTCAATCAGAGAAGATAATGGTAACTCTGGAGGAGCGATTGAGAACCACAGCTCAGGTGGGAGGATCTGTTGGCATTATGTAAATCTGGCCTTCATTAAAAAGTGAGTAGAAGAAAGTTTGTTCTGTGTTGAAGTGATTCACGTCTTCTCTCACTTCCTAACTTTCATCTCCTGCTCTTCTTCAGTCCGTCTGTTAATTCACACCACTGTATAACTATCCAACACCGACCTCTTCTCCTTTTTTTCCCCGCTTCCCCTTTCACTCCTCTTCCTCCGTCTCAGCCCTGGCGAATGCTGTAGGGCTGCGCGAGTGAGTGTGCAAGAGATTTAGAGCGAGGATCAATAAGAAATTTAAAAATCAATGCACTTAGCGCCAGGAAATCAATGGGCCTAATCGGGATGCCAATCGGCCCAGTCAAAACAATTAAGAGGGAAGAAAAATGTTTAACAACCTCCTCTTGCTTACATAGACAGAGGGGGGTGGAGGGGAGAGAGTGACAGTGGGGGAGAAAAAAAAAAAGAAGGGCCTGGAGAGGAATATCCAAGGTAGACACAGAAGGATGAGATGGAGTGATATATGGGAGGGAAAGGCTCAGGAGAGGAAGCTCAGAGCTCATATCCAGGGAAAGAGGGATTGGACAGGGACGAGATAGGCAGTGAGTGAAGGATAAAAAATGGAGATAAAGAGCAGAAAAAAAAGAAAATGATGCAGCAGGTTGACAGTCTTGAAGGAGAAGAGAAAAAGTTGAAGGATTTGTGTGTTTTTTTTTTGTTTTTTTTATAAATCCAGCCTTTTTCTCTGAGTATTCTTTGTCCAAGACAGGAAAAAAAAGAGCATGTAACCATTACAAATAAGGTCACACTTTGTGATCAGAAACACAAAAGTAATGCTGTCCCTGTGGAAGTGCAGCTATTTCGCTCATCAAAGCCTCCCGGAGCAGCTGCGCCCTACAGTCTCTCACTCATCCTCACAAGACGGCCAATCAAGTGACAGCAAAATCACAAACAAGCAGCACTTCCAAATCAGGAACAACACAAAAAAAAAAAAAATTGAGGAGGCATTTTGCTCCCCGCCGAAGCAGCCAATCAGAACCGACGTTCAACAGGGTGGCGGCCCAATGGGACCGCAGCCGCTGAGTACGGGAACGACAGGTTGGGTGAAGGTGGTGGAGGGAAAGTGGGTGGAGGGTAGTGGGCTAATTTGGGGTCAATCAATAGATCTCCCCTCTCTCTATCTTCTGCCTACTCACCACGCTAAAATCAATGGGGAAGCCAATAGTTCCCCGCCCCGGAGTGGATTAGTGAACACACAACTAATCAGCCACTCACTGAAACTGACATCTCAGCTATTAACCTATTGATACAGGGAGACACGTGTTGGACGCACACGGACCGACGCTCACGTGGACGGATTCCAACACAGAGCCGCACACTGAAGACTGACGAAGAGAGAGGAGGAAATAATTACAGCACTTTGTAAAACCATTAACAACTGTTGTATGTTTTACTGGAGTGTTTGGGGATAGAGCAACACCAGCACGGCCTTGTTGTCATGATCTGAATACCATCTTTGCACTATAAAAACACAAAAACTGTCTAGTTTCAACTATAAAAATGTTAGTATGTGTGAAATAACACAAAAACTTAGAGGTAACTTTTCAGAAATATATAGGAGCTTGTTTTAAGTCCTTATTATTGATTAGAAAGCACTACTTTAAAATGTCTTGCTGTAAGTGAAATAATCTGCCAGTGGAACTTGTTGTTTTTCATCAATATTAAGAAATTAATGACTTAAAACAGACTCCTATTTTTTGCTGAAAATTTACTTGCAAGTTATTTTTGTGTCATTTCAAGATATTTTTATTACAAACAAGACCAAAAAAAAATCCTTGGAAAGGTTTTGCTTTTGCAGTGTGCAGAGCTTGAAATTGTTGCTCATTCTTCATCACAGCAATCTTCAAATCTCGTCTCCGATTCTGAGCTGAGCTTCGACCCGGACTTTGACTGGGCCGTTGGCATGTGACAATGCTTCGATCTAAACTGTTCCACTGCAGCTCTGGCTGCATGTTTAGGGCCGGTATCCTGTTGGAAGGTAAAACCCCGGTCTCTAAACCTGTGCAAGTTTTCTTGCTCTGTATTTAGCTCCATCCATAAAGCATCTCCATGTGTGCCATGTCTCCAATTTGACTTGTGGCAAATAGGACAACCATTGTTTTCTTTTATCAAGAAGTTTCTTGTTGTCGGTTCTTTCTATAGCTGAAAGTTGATGTGAACAGATTCACCTGAACTGGATCTCTGCATCTCCTCTTTGGGCCTCTAGAAGGCTCCTTCAAACAAACCTGACTGTTCAGATGGACAGCCATGTGTTGGTACATTTGCACTGGTGTCATAATCTTTTCATTTTGTCTGCTGTGGTCTGTTGGTTTATAATCTGACCTTGTTTCTTGGTCTTAGTTTCACTAATTTCCTCTGACAAACCTCTGCCTGCACTAGTAAGCTGACAAAGTGAGTGATTTTTAAAGTAAATTAGCTGCAGTAAATTGCATTGAGGGGTCTGAGAGTAAACAGAATGCAAATGTTGTGTAAAGTGTGTCATCCTAACAGAATCCTAACATTTTAGCTTTTTGTTGTAATGTAGAAAAAACGTGGGAAATTAACACCTTTTCCAAAGCTGGATCTCTCAAAACATCTCATGCAGAGAAAAACAGAAATATTTAGCTTTCTTTTGCAAAACTGGTCCTGAAAAGCAGGATTCCCAGGCATGACAGGTGGCTTTGACATTTTTCAAACGCACGTAATTATGTGCCTCATCTTTCCAGGCGTGTGATTTTAAGGTCGGCCGTAACGACTGCGTGGAGACCGCTATCCAGTCAGCTCCGGCCTTCATTGCAAGGATGCAGGTCCAGAGCCTGCGGAGCCACTCTTCCAGTTCTGGCCGACTCATTTGAACATTTTCAAACATCTAGTTGTTAGGAATCAGTGAGGAATAACTGCAAAACAATCCGAAGAATCAGAATTTCAATACTCACTAAAGAAATACCAGATCTGATCAAAAAAGCCTTTCAGAGCGGAGATAGCACACCGCTGTCAGAAATCACATTAAGAGCAATAAAGTGTGCAACTTAAAGGAAACTGTTGCAGATTTCCTTTGTGCCAAAACACCTTGCTGAGTGTCCTCAGGAAGATAAAATAATATGTACCTGGCTCTTAAGAGGAGCACTACACAAGGATCATTTTTCAAAAATAACAGCCCGACTAGCTTTCATCCCTTACTTTTGAAAGCCCCCTTGTTTTCTGAGATTGCCTCTCCTTCCTCTGTTCCTCCTGCCCTCCTCCTCCTCCTGCTCCTTTCCTTTCGCCTCCCCCTCTTTTCTGTCTCTCATGTTTTAGTTTTCATATGTTGGTTTTGTTCTTCCTCATTTTTTCCCTTGTGTAAAAAAAATAAAGAGCAGAAAACAGGATGAGTGAAGGTGAAGGGAAAATGTGGAAGATGCACCCATCTCTGCACTGACAGACCACCAAAAAACACTGATCCATTTACATCTAATTCTGGTTAACTAATATCAATGCAAGAAGTGGATGAATTTCTGCTTGCGGGCAGAATGTCCCTGCAGTGTGACTAGAAGGACACGATTGATCAGCTACGGACGGATGCATAAAAATCGGCCTTTAAATTTGCGTTCAGACATACAAGTTATGCGAAAAGGCCAAAATCCAGACTCTGCATGTTTCCTCGAATCAACCATGCAGTTTGAAAGGAAAGAGAAAGCAACTCTTTTTATTTTTCCATGCTGCTTGACATCTTCAGAGCAATCCGTTTTCACACATTAAACGGACAAAGAGAATGAAAGTGAGAACCGTATGAAATGGACTGGATTTCCTGTTTGTTTTTTTTTGTTTTTTTCTCCTTCCTCCTTTATTTCTACGGTGGACCCGGGGTGAGCAGCAGGCAGTCATGGCTGGGGTCGACATGATTGTATGTTTAGGGCTAATCCAAACCTCTTCCTTCACACTGTTGTGGTTATGATGGAGATGGAGAGGAGGAAACATATTGAGGGGTGGATAGAGGGGGGGGAGAGACGGGTGAAAGTGTGAAGTCGCATTGTTGAAGATGTCCAGGCAAGCCCGGATGCATTGGTTCCGTATAACGTTCCTATTCCACTTCAGCAGACGGATGCTGCCATTCAGAGAGGAACGCAATCCCGATTTCTCGCTTGAGACCCAATATCTGCACCAATACAAATGGGGGGGATATGGAGGGAACGTGATGCAGTCCAAGAATACGGCCCTTTTCTTCTTATCCTGCTCAGCCATATTGATGTTTTCTGAGCCTTTTCATAGCTCAGCCAAAATGAAGTCTTTCAGAGGGCTGAGCCATTTGCAGATTAAGAAAACATATCCCATTTTGCAGAACGTGACAGAGGCTCTCTTGTTATCTGAATAATGTGAGTGGTGCTGAGGCGGCACTGAAACGCTGCGTGTGAAACAGTCAAATTACAGCCTGTCATCACGACTTGAAAAAATGTCAACAGTGGAAGTGAAAGTACGCTTCGCTATGGATGCAACATCGTTTTATGTGTGACATATATATTTATAATGTTAGTTGGCAGGAAAATATCAATTTATATCTTTTTTCTGAGGGGAAGCGGGACGTTCGCACTGTTGTGCAACCAAGGAGACGAGCGTCTGAAGGTTGTGAGAGCTTTTAGGGCTTTTTTAAACTTTACATCTCGTCTTGTACCAAGAAAGCTCATTCTGCAGCATGCAAAAAGGCTAAGTTAACATCACCTAAAAAATCCTGCACAAACCTGACAGAAGCAGTGGGAAGATGTCAGCCAGGATGCCATCACATCCACAATGTTTAGACACAACTCGTGTCCTTGAGAGTCATCGATCTGAAACTTTTTCCTTCCTCCTTCTTCAACACACCTGAATCAAATCAAAGGCTTATTACCAGATTTCTGCAGAAATTTCTGATTGATTTACGTCGATGAGGGAAACGAGTCGTTTGATTCAGGTGTTTTTATGCATCTAAAAGTTGCAGGACGTTAGCTCTCGAGAACTGGAGATGGACGCACACCTCGTCTAGTCAAGAAGGCTTGACTGCCAATATTCATATTCTTTCATATTAATTGTGCTTTGTCACAGCATAATCTCAAACTCAACTGTATTATATCTGGATCATATGTGAGAGAACAAAAAATCTACAGCATAACTAAAAAAAAATTTAAATAAATAAAAACCTGAAAAGTGTGGTGAGCGTGTTTATGCAGGCGACAGTCCAAACAGCTGCATAGGTCACCTAGTGAGCTGAAACAGTGTTTCATCTCAGTATAAATGCAGCTGTTCTCTGAAGGAGAAAGCACAGCAGCTCTGTTAACACCACTGCTGCTTGAAAGCAAAAAAAACGTTCTGGGTTTGAATCCCAGGCTGGGGTCTTTCTACATGACATTTACAAGATAATTCAGAGAGCAGATTGCATATGCATGACCAACCTGTCAGATTATTTCTAAAAGCTTTTGAAAACCATATAAATTTTAACTCCCTTTTTGTGACTATGAACTACTTTGTCACATAAACATAGAAATTAAATAATAAACAAAAGAATTGTGGTTGTAATGTGACAAAACGTGATAAAGTTCAAGCATTATACAACAATAACTGAATATATATTTACGGTTCATATATAAGCTGAGTTATCGTATGTAGCAATCACAGAGAAGCAGGAGCCCGCCCAGGGCTGAGCTGAGGCCAGAGCCGCCCCTGCACACAGGACCTGAGAGATGCATCATCCAGCAGTTGATCATTTAAGTTTTAAGAGCTCAACTCTGTGCAAATTTTTGTGCTACAATGATATTTTTCCTTCTGGTAAAATGTGCTACATTTAGTAATTTTTATACTTTCATCAAAAGAAATATAAATAAATCTGGTCTTTGAGACACTGATCAGAACAAAGTACTTAAAAATCTAATTAAAAAGGTTTTCTACTATTCTGTTTGTTATTTGCAAGAATGAAACTGACCCCATGATATCAGGAGCAATTTTATTACAGAATGAGTCAGAGCTCAAAATAAAAATTAATGAAGAAAGCAGCCAAATATAAAAAACAGAAAAAAAATGCATCTATGTGATGTCTGACATAATGATGCAAATTATTCAAAAGATGACAAGAAATGTCTGCCTCCTTGCAAGGAAAACATAAAGAAATGAGCAACAACCAAAGGCTTTTCTGTCCCGTAAAATGAAAATTTGATACCTGACCCTCAGATAAGCTCAAAATGTTGCAGAGCGAGTGGAAACACAGAGATGCCCGATGAGCCGAAAATCACCGAGGCCAAATCACAGAAAATTGATCACATCCAACAAAATGGCTGCGGCGACTAAACCTGGTGTGAGCTCGCTCAGGATACGAGTAAACCAGGCAACCACCTTCAGACAACGGCAGCGCTAGCATTTATATCAAAGCATAAATAATAAGAGGAAAATCATAAAGAGAAAATTTGGGTGACAATTCTTAGAGAAAACAAAGAACATGTGGAGCACGCACACACACGCGCCAAAGTGACGAAGAAGAGAAAATGAGGTGTGCTGCCGTCACCTGGAGTGTCTAAGAGGGTTGTGCTGAAAGGTAGCATGTTCTGATGTGACAGAAAGAAAGATCAGAGTGGAGGTGAGAAACAGAGAGAAGAATTTGAAGGAGGAAAAAAAAGGTGGGGGGGGGGGTCTGGTGCAGGAGATTTGGGATTAGGGAATGAGTGTGAGGTAAAAAGAGGAGGATTAGAGGTCTGGATGGAAGAGTGGGACAAAGTGAGAGGCAGGCGGGATGGAGCAGCAGAAAAACAGCAGAATGAGAGACACAGCAAGAGGAAACTGTACAGGGCTTTTGACAGAGAGAGCGGGGATAAAAAGATGTGTTTTTCCTGCTTCTTCTGTTGTACTCTCTCTCCTCTGGGCAACTTCCCGCTGCTCTCCCTCCCCTCTCTCTATGCCACCATCCTCCTCTGTCTGACACAGTGGGAAGATAGGTAGGAAACCTAATCAAGCCAGACAATCTGGCTGCTCTCTGCTGACACTCACAGGCAGAGGGAGGGCACTACAAAATCTGCTGACCAGGCCAGCATCCCCCGTCCTCTCTCCCGCCTTCCTCACCTAGCGGCCATCAATCCAGGACAATGGCCTGGAGGAGGCTGAGCGAGAGGGGATGAAGGAGGAGAGGACGCGGTCCTGCGATGCTCAGTGGGTACGATGAGCCACTAAAGTGTCCAAAAAAACACAAGCTGAGTGAAACCTGATGGCGCCTGCGACCACCAAAGATAAAACTAAAATCTGAACAAGCTGGCAGAGAAAACGCTTCCTGGTTCACATGTTAATATAACCAATATTAGGTAATTGATTATTTGTCAAAGATAATTAATGTATCAATCTACGAGAATGAAAGAGGTCTAGTTCAAGTTCAAGCGGAAACATTTTCTGCTTCCTTCCCAGAATGGCATGCAGGAAATTAAAAATCAATTTTAAAAAAATCTAAAGTGTTTTAACAGAAAAACAGAGCGTCACTTCGGTACAGCTCCAACTCTCCTTTATTTGCATTAAATGATTTAAAAAAGCATTACCAAAAACTTAAATGTATTTATTGAGATTTAATATTTGAGATTGAACAAATTGTAAAAAATTGACAGCTTTTAGTTGGAATAAGCTGTAGATATTCAGCATCAGAAGCAGAGATAACACATTGTGACAATAAAAAAAGATACATAAATTATCTAATATGCAGTTTTTTTAATCACTGACTAATCTCAATATTTATATTTGTCTTCTGATATTAAAAAGATGAAATAAATACATTGTACAGCACCTGATGTTAAATTTAAAAGCAGTCAAGAACTTTAAAGACAAAGCAGCAACAACAACAAAGACGAGAAAATTGAGAGAAAATAAAATGAGTTTTCATATCCTTTCTTAAAGGGTCAGCAGTTCTCGAAGTCTCTGGGATTGTGTTCCCATAATAACTAAAGCAGCTTTTCCCTCCTCTCTCAAGTCCTAGTAAAACGTCATTACCCTAAAATCTAGGTGGAGCAAACCTGCCAATCACATCACCAAGATGTGAGGGCGCGAACATGAAGACATTTAAAACCAAAACCCTTAAAATCAGTTGTGAAAGCTACAGGAAGCCAGCGGAGGGATTTCAGAGCTGCTCTGATGTGCTTCCTGCTTCCTGGGGGTTAAAATCCTGGCAGCAGTCTTCTGGACTCGCTGCAGACTCTGCGATGGCGGACCGACAATGAGAGAATCAAAGAAATCCAGTCTGACACGAAAGCAATAAATAAATTTTTCACGTTGAGTTTTACAGAGCACGCTCTGAACTTTGCTGATGTTACAATTATATGCAGCGTTGCATATAATTTCAGTCTAAAGTAACAGTAGTAGTAATAATCCTGTACAGCTGTACGCATTTATATACAATCAATGTTGCTACTGCCTGTGTTCTGCTTCCTGTTGCACAGTCAGTCCATGTCATGTCAGATCTTTACTACTATGACTATTGTCATCTTACTTTGTCTTTTCGCATCTACTGATTCTCATGCATCTGTTAAGCTGTGAACTTAATCTTGTTGCACTGCATTAGTGTGCATCAGTGTGTTCATACACTGTATTTTGGAGATTATTTTGTGTTAATTGCAAATATAGTTTTCAGTTAGAAATGGGACGTTTTTGAATTCTCAAAACACTGAACTCCAGTCATGACTCCTCTCTGAGAAAAACCCAAACCAGTTCAATTTATTTCAGTTGATTATGAAAAACATCTCGGAGCCCTTTAGATCAAATTAATATCCAGAAATATGTCTGAAAATCAGTGCAATACAGTTCATTTGTTTGTGTAATAAGGCTGTATGTCATATGTCTTATTTATATATTTGTAATTAAATATCTGAACACTGAGAGCAAAGTGGAACCAAAGTCAATGACAGCAAATATATCAAATAGATTCAAATTCATCTAAATATTCCAGTTCACTCCTTATTATAAAACACAGTCAAATTCAGATTAACTCTTTACAGGCTGATACTTTATATATTCTAGATTGAAATGCATAATATCTATGCTGAGTTTATCAAACGGGGATCGGATTTAATAAGCACCGATTCATTTTCTGCTCATTTTTAAACAGAATATGAAGGTTTTTTTATGATTATTATTTATATTTTATTATATCTTTCAGTTGACAGTTTTCATTTATATCTTCAGGATAAAGATCGGATTCACTGATTTCATTCATGCATAAAGTATTTTTGCAGAAACGTTTATAACTCAGAAGCCGATCTGCTACCTGGATGATTTTACCTAAACGGGATTCATGTTTTGAATCACTTTCCCAGTTTTTATGTCTTTTATGGTTTAGTTTTCTGCTATCAAAATACAGAAAGTGTTGCATCATTACATTCATGAATGTAATATGTTTAAGCCTGATTTGTTGGGTCATATTCAGGTCTAAAAATAGCAAACATACTGCAGTTTTATTTTAGTAGTATTGTCATCTACTGAAAACAGCTTCAATCTGCCTTCATCTGCCAGCATGTGGCAAGTATCAAATTCAGTAAAGCGAGTTTCAGAGGACAACAACAACTTTGTTAGAGGTGGAGGTGAATGAAATACGCCAACTGATAAACAGCTAACCAACGAAAACCATCACATCAAGCTGCGTGACTGCACCAGTCACTTACAGCCCCACAGTGTCAGTGTGGTGGTTTGACACTCATTCTGCCCTGCTTCGTACTCTCTTACCACTTTGCATAAACAGACTTCAATTACTGTCTACATAAATTTAAAAGATTCCAGACTGTCATTATTGACTGTAAGCAATGCTTGTGGCGGTCTGTAGTGGTGGGAACATGCCCCAAGTCGCAGCTCCAGCCCTCCGAGAAACAGCAAACTATATCCAGCAGGTAAAATGGATGAGGGTCTGTGTGTGTGTGTGTGTGTGTGTGTTGGGGAAGAGATAGCCATTACAGACTGACCATTACGACGACAAGCACTGATACACTGAAGATCTACTCGGGGGAATTGAATGGGCGCCGGCGATGAGGTTCTTCAGACCATATTCACACCCTGAATTAGCATATTGCTAACTCTCTGTACATTAGGCAGCTGTGTGTGTGTTTACATGTGATTGTTATTGATTGTTGCTACAGGTAAATTTATGCATGTTCCTGTGAGAGACTGTGTTGTGTGCGTGTGTGTGTCCAGGCCAGATAGTCCGTATTTGCTAATCTGGAGGGGGTAGTTGGATGAAAGGGGCAGGGTCAGAAGCTGGGGTCAGGTGTTAATTCACTGCTACAAACCAGAGCCGAGAACACAGAAACCAGGGGCGACCGAACCCACTCAGAAACATCGAAGGGTCCGCTGTTGGAACCACACACCTCTGCCTCTTCCTCTGGCTAGGTCCCGCTGTACGCTCCAACTTTTATTTCACTTTTTCTTTCTCCGTCTTCCCCTCTCATCCCACCGGCCGCTCCTCCTGCCCGGTCCAGAGTGCTGCCTCCTCCCCCAGCTGTTAGACCTCTCAGAGGTCAGCCCGTCTGCAGGGTCATCAGTCTGGGATGAAGCTCACCTCTGACCGGGAGAACCTTGATGTATTCCAACCACAAACCCCGCAGACACGCTGCCATAATGGACATGTGTGGCCTCACAAGAGCCCCGTTTCATTGTGGTCATTTTTGATCAATTTATCACCTCTCTTTTGTCACTTATTGAAGTCCTGTCTGTGCTGCTGAAGCCCCCCCCGTCTGTGCAGCTGCTGCTGTACCGGTCGAGCCAGTCGGCTTCAGAACGACAAGCACAATTGATCACATTTTCTGTATTTTGCGGGCAAAGAATCCGTCATCAGCTAATCAATGCGACAATGATTGGGAACTGATCATTGATTATATCCAGTAACAGCTGAAAACATGATGCAGTGGAAAAACACACACACGTCAGGGCAAGAATGACAACAATCTGCACACACACACTTCAAAATACTACAAATCATTATTTTTATACTTTGCTCTGTTTTTCCAGCTGGCTTTTAAGAAAAATGCATAAAGCATTAGATTCTGGGCATTTTTAATAATTCTGCACAATAAGCTTTTTTTTAAAAAACATTAAGTAAAAATTTCTGTTGCAGTGAAGGCATATAATCCTCAAAGTAAACACATTCTAAACAAAGAACAAATATAATAAAATAATACAAAATGAGGGCCTTTAAATTTAAAAAGTTTAAATTTGGCAACTTATTTTGGAAATAAATGAATGCATAAACAAATCATATAAAGTAACAAATAATACAATATGATATACATTTAGTTTGCTGGTCAATAATGACTCCTACTCAGGGAATAAAAAAAATGGCGACACGTTGTGCAACTGCAATCTCTCTGCCTTAATTGAGGAACTGGCCAGGCGACCTTTGACCTGTAGGTCATTAGCTCATTGTGCACCGGGACATGGAGAGCCGCCAGCACCATTTGGGGAGAAGAGCCGTGCGCAGAAAATGGATTAATTCCAAATATATGGCCCGTGGTGCTTGATACCGACTGAAAATTGTAAGTGACAAAAACGAACAGGAAGGGAATATATATATATATATATATATATATATATATATATATATATATATATATATATATATATATATATATATAAGAAATCCACACTCTTAAAACATTTGCAGAAGCGATGCAGATGTTCTACATCAAAACGGAACGGAACCAATAAAGTCTTTTCAGGAAGAAGATTTTGGGACATGGCTGCTTACATTAACCATGAAATGAGAGATCTGGGCAGTGATGGTGTGTTTGAAGATGATAAGGAGTCAGGAGCAGCAGCAGGATCTGACAGAGCCTCACCACGATCACTTTCTGATCACCGATTAAATGTGATCAATTTGTCCTTTAAAGAGCTCCGTGTAAAATATGCAGAATTGGCAAATTGTTTATTCGAAAATTAATCTTAGTGTTTTGGCCCCTAAATATATACATTATTAGAGTAATTACTAGATTAAAACTAAAGCTTAAAAAAAAAACATCTCGATGGACATTAATAATTTTGGACCGAATTTTAAATAATATTCTGAAAGGGGAACAAAAAAGGAAATTTACTTTAATGTGTTTTACCTTATTTCTGCAATGCAAAAAATAAAAAATAAAGAAAAAAGATTTAGTTGAATTATTTCTCTGAAGTTACAACAAACAGTCACTTTGAACTGGGATCATTTACTGTAATTATCAATGTTGCGACTGCAACAGACAAAAATCCTCATATGATTCTCACAAACAATCCCCGGAAACATGATAAATCTTTATTTGCAGTATGGAAATGACTCAGAGTTTCTACGTCAAAGTGAAGAAATGTCACATTTCTAAGATCAACTTAATAGCATAAAATATTTAGCGATGTTTTTTTTTTCTGAATTTAAGTGAATGGTTTTATTTGAATAATAAGCCTACAGGCCTCTAAAAAGTGAGTGGAGCACCTGACATAAGACGATTTGGAAAAAATAAATAAAAGTCCTAATATTAAAATATCCACATGCAAAACAGCCTGAATTAAAATTTACATATTTAAAAACAAAATCTAAAAGTAAAATGAACCGAATGAGCAAATAAAATGCTAAAAACGCAAAACATTATCCATAACTGAGCTTGTAGCTCCGTATGCAAATAATGAATCTGTTGCGTTTTTTCCCATGTTCAAAGTTTTCAATCGAGGCTGAAAAAAAGGTTAATTCGATTTTAAATCTACAATGGAGCCTAAATTTTAATTTTAAAAAAATGAAACAAATTTCCGAATTAGAGATTAAAAAAATTTTTTTTAAACTGTTGGAGCACACACACACACACACACACCTTAAAGTAAAGTAGGCAAGTTATAAAAGATAGAAATGGAATACAGCAAATAAAAATACAAATGAATACTTTTATTTAAGTCGTATTACATTCAGGAACTAATTTGAATGAACGTAATTGCCTCATTAGACCGAATTATATATTTCTACACAACTGGCTATGAATTTGACCTGCATTTCTTGCAAGATGCATTGAGGCGTTAATTTAAACAAATAAACTGAACTGAACTTAATGTGGCGTTTTAGTGGTGAAACCATTGGATAAACATTGAAGAAAACCAGGCCTGCCTGCAGTGTTTCTCTCGCCTGTTTATAATTGTCAGATAACTTTCGGAATAAAGCAAAAAAAATTAAAATAATAATAATTACATGTTTCATAAAGCAACAACATGCGGTCAGTTCCATTTTCTTGTTCAATTTAAGCGAGACTAGCTGGCGAATAAAAATGACAAGACAGTTATCCTCCTTTAAATGTACTTGTTTGGTTTTTTAATGAATCCTCTGCCTCATTGGCTTTAAAATCACATCAGAAAACGTCGCTGCGCACATTTCATTCATTCGTAACATTATTGTAGCCTTGTAGCATCAATCCATATCATATTTAAATGTGTACTTCACTGTATTTGTCATATTTATTGCGCATCATTTAAAACGCCACAGTGGGACGTGCTGTCTGCGCCTGACTCTACAAACTTGAACGAGCTCAGAAGCTCCCACTCAGAAACCAGTAAGACCAGTCAAATCAGGAGAATGGCAGCTCTATATTCAAAACCGACGTGCTGTCATAACATAATGGGTCTCACATGATAGAATCTGTGTTTTTACTATTTAGTTTAATCGCGAGCAAAGGTCAAGTCTGCAAAAAAAAAAAAAAACAAAAAAAAAAAAAGAACAAAAAAAGATAAAATGTCTGCAAACTGAATTCTACAAAACACTGTGACAGCCTGCAATTAATCTCTGGGTAAATAAAAATAAAAACGGTGCCGCTAAAACAAATGATGCACGCAGATGCTTCAGTTTGGTGGATGATGAAGATCCACAGACGAACAGCGGAGAGTCGGAGCCGCTGCAGCGGAGCAGCGGGGCGGGCAGGAAGGAGGAGCGCAGCGGCAGGAAGGCTGCTCTCTCCTCCGCTCCTCTGCCGCTCAGCGCTCCCTTCTCGGGCTTATAAAGCCCCTCAATTCCCCTCCTTTTAATTGATTTTCCCATAATTAACTCAGTCTGTCCATCGATTTCCTTTCGGCGGCGCATAAGCTCCTACATCCTGAGGTGGTATTGTTGCTATCTGCGGACGTCGGGAGCAAATATCGACCACATTGATTAAGAAGCCCTCAGCGCAGGTGAATCTGGCCATCAATGCAGACCTTATGGGGTATTCGGGGAAAAATAAAAAATAAAATAAAAAAACATCCTTATACAGATCCAGAAAGAGATCTGTATTAGGATTAGGATCAGCGCCACCAGAGCGCAAAAAACTGGAAATGGATTTAGATGTGTCTGATTTAACAATTCCCCTTCCTGGAGATCTAAGCCTCCATGGATGGGCGAAGAAATTCAAACGTGAGCGCCAATCAGCACCACCACGCGCGCACAATGTGCAAAACCAGCAGATGCGTGGCACACGGCGCATCCCGAATCAAATATTCCCGCGATATTATGCAACATGCAGAGCAGGCAAAAGGACTCAACGCCATTCGTCCGCGGAGCAAAGGAGCAAGGGAGAACGCAGGAGAGAGGGAGTGAGGGAGAGGTGAGAGTCAGAACAGTCAGAGGGTTGCCCCGGTGAATTAATTTCTTTCTAATCAATAACAAAGAAAAAACCCAACCACGCGCGCGCGCACATACACACACACACGCGCGCACACACAACCACACAAACCATTATGTCCTCACTCCCTTCTCCGCAAGCAGGAAAGTTAGACTCAAATATTTCTCCTTTTGATCAGGCTGAACAGAACAAGGGTGAGATTTGAGAAGGTGAAAAGAGAGTGAGGGAGGGGGTGGGGTGGTGAGAGGAATATGTGCTGGATGGACCCCACCCCTATCAGAATAATGTTCTTGTTTAGTTTGTTTTATAGGTGTGGAAAATTTACCAGTGCTTCCATCGGTGAACGTCTCCATCCCCGCCACGCGTGCAGCCTGTCTGGACAAGAGGAGGGATGGAGAGCGGGTAAAGCTGGGGGAGAGGCGCAGAGGTAGGTGAAAGGGGGGCCGGGGCAGGGACCGAGTGGGACGCTGGGTCTGGAGTGGGGGGGCTCGGCATTAAACTGGGAGGTGGGGGGGGGTGCGTGTGAGGCTTTGGTGACACCCTAACCTTTTATGTTCCCCCCTCTTTTTTCCCCCCTTCTCTCCATCTCTCACCCTCGACGCGTGTCTCTCAGCGGTTTCCATAGCGACCCGGAGGCTGTGATGCTGCCGAGGAGAAAGAAGCGCGTGCGTGAGAGTGAGGAAGAAGAGAGGATGAAGAGGAGACGGTCATTTGTGAGGTGCTGGTGGGGGATGAAGCCACATCTAAGATTATCAGCAGCATCTGGACGATGGTTTACAGCTCCGCAGTTTTCATGTTTAAGATCCTCACTTTCATTTCCTCTGACCCCAAGCGTCTGAAGAGCTAATTAATACACGTACTGGGAAAATTATTATTTTTTTAATCCAGTTAAATCTATAACTTTGTACAATTTTGAGTCATTTGAGGCTTTTAAATAAGTTCTATAACTTCCTACCCGGACTCACCTGAGCGGATATTCAGCAGCAGCTCTACTGCTTTGAATACGAGGCCTCCTCAAATTTAATATGCATCAATATGCTGCCACCTGCAGGCCAAAGAAAGCACTTCACTTTGGTCAGAATATTACCACCGACCTCTGGCAGCCAGCATGTAAGCGTAGCAAGTTTTATTTGGACAACTGGTTACGTTTATAGGAAAAATAAAACAAAAAGTAGCAATTATAGACTTGTAAGCTATCTGTTGCATTTTTATGAGATTGGGAATTTTAAAATGTAGTTAAAAGAATGTGAATGTTGGTCAAACAAACTGCATGTTTTAACCGTTTATCTATGCTTCTGAGCCAATCATTTCAGTAAAGAGACAGGCAGGACAAGAGCAACCATGCAGACATACCAACACCTAAGGAAAATTTAATTTACATTACCCAGAGAGAACATGCAAACTCCATGCAGAAAGACCTCAGGCTAGGATTCGAACCCAGAACCATCTTGCTGCAGTGCTATCCGCTGCACTGCCCTGCATCCTGTTGTGTTAAACCAACTTACACAGATCTCCATTTAAATTCCCCTGCATCAACCAATGAAGATTAAAAACACAAAACTCGGCGATCAAACACATATGACTAAAAAAGGTGAACAATAAATGAACCAATACATTCACAAGACATCAAAATTAGGCATTAAATCATGAATGGTTGCTGGCAGCACTGTTGCTTTGCAGCAAGAAGGTACTTTAGAGAGATGACGAGGAACTCCAACGTCCAGGATGAGCTCAAAGTAGAGGCTGGTGTTCCTCCACATCAAAAGATCCGCTCTGAACAGTGAAAACGCCTCTTCTGCTCACACAAGTTTTGAAAATCAAAAGATCAAAATCATCAAATCCATTTTATGTAAATAATTTTAAATTCTAAATTGTTAAGCATAATTAAAATCTGAAGTTAGATAGATTTTAAATATGTTATAGACTTACAAGGAAAATTCCCCTATACAAAGTAATAGAAATTAGATGTTTCAAAGAACTAAATGACCAGAAAAGATCCAAATGAGACCAGATACAACTTCAGCTGCCAAACCCAACCAAAGCACTCTAAAACAAACCTCTTGCATTGGACAGAAGCTAATGATACCATCTTCTATTCAGGAGCCACTTAGGGCGCCGCAGAGACTGGTTGATGCCAAAGTTACTGGAAAAATCCACAGCAACTACTTGCTGTCCAACTTACTCCTTTATTGATACATTCACTACACCAAAGCAAGTAAACATATTCCACAGATTTCATCTCATTTATGTCCCTTTGAGGAAAAAGCCGTGTTACAGCGTCAAGGCACCTGAAGCCACCGACAGCTGAACACACCATGTGCAGGGGAATCTCGATGATGGACTTTGAAAAAGACCATATCTGATTCTTTTCTCCTTAATAAAAGCAAAAATATTTCTCTGTCCGATCAAAGGGATGAGCAATATGCTGCGGGGTATACATACAATGAAAGCGGGCCCGGCGGGCCGACAGCAGTCTATAGTGTCCATCAGCTTTAGATGACACGTTTCGATAGCGGGGCTGATTTAGGCCTCAGCTACCACAAGATGACTGGAGTCGCCATCCAATCAAGGCGGTCGGAGGAACACCTGCGGACAGTGGAATAAAGTCTACAAGAGAATGATGAGCTGTCCCCTGCCACACAAAGCAACATTACATTTAGCTTTTTGTACCGCAATACAATTTGCACCACAGAACACAAAGCCGTCTCTGATGTGCCTCTGAAGTGGGCCAGGTAATAAACTGGACATTCGCTTCAGCAAATGTTCAGTGTGATGTGATGCTTAAAAAGGTAAGGGGTGGTTTATGGAGTTTATTTCAAGTTATTCCCCGGTGCAGGTCATGGAAAGTGAAAACATGTGTCAAAACTGATTGATTTCTTCCTGCGAATTGAAAATTTCCTACAGAATCATGTTCACTAAAACTAGTTGACCTTTGAACCCGTCTGCGGATTCTTTGGCCTGGATGTGGATCATCAAAGCAGAGTGACTTTCCTTGCTCTACATTTGAAACAGTTTTCACATAAAATGCAACATTTGTCCAGTACAACCCAACTGGAAAAGACACAAATCTTTTAAAAGGAACTACTTTAGTTACATGGTTACATCAATGTGAACAACAAAATAATGACGTTGAACATTCGTGGATTTAATTTTAGCTGAAAAAATTATTTTTCACATCACAAAATTCTGCCGTTTCATCAAGGTGCATGTAGATTTTTAAGTCACTTTACGGGAGAAGCTGCAAACTACAAAGATCGCCTGAGCTTTAACTTCCTGGTTGACGTCTTTAGATGTTCTTTCCTCATGAACGACCGGTGCACTTCTCTGTAATGAAGTGCACTGGTCTGTTCTGCAGCAAAACAGCCCCACAACATGATGCTGCCACAGACACGTTGGTGTTCTCAGGCTTAAAAGCGTCTACATTTTTCCTCCAAATATAACAAAGGTCATTATGGCCAAACTGTTCCAGTTTACTTTCATCAGACCTCCTGACACGTCTCCTAAATGCAGGTCTTCATCCCCTGTGTGCGTTTGCTTTAGGAGTTGTGGCTTCCTCCTCACTGAGTGGCCTTTCAGCCCACGTTTTTAAAGAGCATGTTTTCACAAGGTCTTTAAGTTGTTTTTTTTTGGGTCGATTTGTGCATTTTGGAACAAAACACATTAATTCCTGGCACACAGAACTCGTCTCTCTCCAAAGCAGAATGATCAAGTCTATACTTGCATATAACTGTACAGAAACATGCTTATAAACCCAATTAATTCAGTTAACCTATCAGAGGTTTCCAAAGCCATGACCATCATCTGAACTTTCCCCTCATTGTTAAAAAAAAACTGTAAACATTTTGTATGTAAACATCTGATTAACTGCATTAACTAATATTTTTCTGATTTATCCTTTCATCATTTGGTATTTAGCAAATAGAAATAATTTTGGTAGTTCTAATTGACCTAAAACAAGAGATTTAGTCTAATTTAACTTCAGTCAGCGATTTGGGGGAAAAAAAAAAAAAAGTCTTTTTCTATGTATGTAAACGTCTGGTTTCAACTGTTTCTTTTCCCCCCACCAAGAAAGTATCTCATAATGGCAAGAGCATCCAAGGCAGAGTCATAGTTCTGAGGAAGAACATCACAGTATCATTTGAGCCGTTTCTCTGTAGTTCTGCTGACGTCTCAGAGAAAGTGCCTAAATCTACCTGTGGGCATCACTTCACTGCTCTCTGCTTTAAGGCTGGGCGGGTGAGAACTGGGCTTTCTAAAACAAGAAGGTTTTCCCCGAAGGCAAGCCCGGGGCAGTTGAGCTGGCCATCAAACAAAGCGTACTCCAAACAGGGTAGAAAACACCCCATCAGGTTTTCTCCCAGAGGGTTGGGCCTTATTACTGTTCTCCACGAGGGCCGTTCAATAAGAGACCTGCATTTGTCACAGAGGAGGTTTCTGGACGCTGGAAGCTACCGGCTGAACAAACGACGGTGGCATCTTTACAGCAGGTTGATGCAGCGGTTGTGGAAGGCAGAAAATGTTTTAAGTAAAATGTGGTTTCCTTTCGACTCGCTTTTCAAAAACGTCAGATTTACAACTCTGGAAAAACAATGGCAGAGGTGGGTAGAGTGGTCAAAAATGTTACTCAAGTAAGAGTAGCAGCAGTATTTTATAATCAAGTCAAAGTAAACAGCAGCTGTCCAGGAAATTACTCAAGCAAGAGTATAAAAGTATTTGGTAGAAAGGCTACTTAAGTACCGATCATAAAATGTTAATGTTTTAAATTATGTCACCAGGCAGACAAAATGTAAAGTTATGAGCAAATTCTTGCATTAAGGCAACATTTTGCCTTAATGTTGAAGACATTGAGGCAAAATTACCTAATGTAAAATGAATACTTACATTAGGTAATGTGCTTATTGGAACAAGGTAATTTTGATTTTAATATTTCCTAACCACCTTAACATTGAAGATAAACACGTTCCTCTACAGTCTTGGAGCCAGCGGGTCACCGTGTCGCATATTTAAACCAGGAGGAAAAGATTTTCCAGATTTCCAATCAGAAGTTCCTCAACATTTTCACTAATATTGAAAATTAAAACAAACGAGAAGTGGTTCACTTACATTCATTTAAAAACGGGCCTTTGGGGCTACCAACACTTTTTAAAAGCCTGGTATAATTAATTAGTCAAATTTTAGTTTAGGATAATGTTAGTGGAATAAAATATACATTTGTTTACATGCTTTGTACACATTTTACCATTCATCTTCAGATTCTGGAATTAAAAGTCTTTGATATGTTACTAAGCTTCAGAGTTTTATTTCCTGTTTGTTCAGTGATTGTTGCTAACAGTAAAAGCTAAGGTTAGTCAATTCAAAAAACAATACCTTAAGCAAAAGGAACAAGTAGATGTGGCATACTGGTTGCATCTCCACTCAGCCAATTCATTGTGTAACAAATTGGCTTTTAAAAAATGTGGTAAAGTTTTGTGCAATTTTACATGAAGTTCTCCTGAATATGATCAGCTTCTTCTGGAGCACAGTAGCATACACGTTTGGAAACAAGAGAAACAGCACAAGTATAAAAATAACTAAGATTTAAGAATTTCAACAACTTGAATTACCTTATTGCTGCAATTTTGAAGCATAATTCAAAATATTGTGCTTTAAATTTTAAAATACTTTTTTTCAGGAACATTTTAAACCAGCAACATTAAACAGTCAGTACTCAGCAGAGCCCTTCGGGTTATTTGTGTTGGGGATCAACTTTAAATGTTTCAGATGTAGAGTTTTGTAGAACCAATAATAAATTAGCTAAACAGCTAATAAAA
This sequence comes from Poecilia reticulata, assembly GCF_904066995.2. NCBI lineage: Eukaryota > Metazoa > Chordata > Actinopteri > Cyprinodontiformes > Poeciliidae > Poecilia > Poecilia reticulata. Next base: position 12,663,736 of record NC_088845.1, read on the forward strand.
TACGGTGCTGATTTTTCCGATATCACAATTGGAACTATGCAAAATGTTGAGGACAAATATGAATGTATCAAAAAAACACCATGAGGTCATCAAAACTTTTATTATTCACCAGAAGTAACGTCCAATATATAAAGATTTCCACAAAAAAATGTCTACCGTTCCAAAGAAAAAAAAATCCCCTGAATTAGTGAACAGTACAAACAAACATTATCTCCTTTACCAAAAACACACAAAGTAAACATGGAAATCTGTCCGTTGTCCTCTCGCTGGTCTCTGCTCAGCCCGGCAGAGACTTGTACTTCAGACAGTGTCTGCCTGCTTAAGTCGTGCCAGTATGAAGGGACTTAAGAGTGAGAGGCCTTATTGATCGCCTTCTATGAGTGAAGTCCAGGCATTAGTTCCAGCAGGGCGAGTAGACAGCTGTCCGTGAGCCACTCTACTGGGCCAACATCGCAGGGCTGAGTGAAGCCGGGATGTGCACTTTTGATTTTGATCTCTCCAACATCACTTGTATTGACTGACGCTCCGTCCTGTGCTTTACTTGCTGAGAGAAGCACTTGCTGAGGCCTAACTGGGAGCCCAGGCACAAGCCACCATTACATTATCAGGGCCACTCTTGACAAGCTTGTGATGATGAATCTTCCATGGTCTGTTGAGACCTGTTCCTAATCACTGCTGTCATCTACTGATGACTAAAGCATCCACTGACCACGGCAATCATACGGTGGGTTATGGTGGTGCACGGGGCAGAGATTCCCAGTGTTATCTGGTCTCTCCTGTGTCGGCGGGGCTCTCCGAAGTTCGAAGTAGAAGTCAAACTGTGGTGAGAGCGGCGCATTCTTCCGAATTTGTTCAATTTTAGTTTGATTCAGTAATGATTTTTTCCTTTTTTCCCCCCATATTTCACATTTTTTAAATAAAGTATTAACCAAATTCCTGATTTCATTATTTTCTTAACATTCAAACAAAATTTAAATAGTGTTTGTAGTTTTAGTGGTGGAGTTGTAAATGAGATTTTCCAGAGCCAAGTAAAAAGTATAGAAGAAAATAAAATGTTCAAATTTTGATACAGTTAGTCAATTGACTCTGCTCTTTTTCTTATTAGTTTCTAAATCTATTAAATAACTGACAGTGTCATCACTCAATCAGGAGGCCCACTCTTGCTTTTTCCTTTTCCAGCTGCGTCAAAGAAAATTCTCCCTCCTTCCAGTTTCATCCCGGTGTTCAATAATGTAGCACCTGTACATAAACCCAAATTTAACAGACTGATCCATAATTACTCCTCTTTCATTCATAAATATTGATGTTCCAACTTAGACTGAAAACTGAAAGGCATGATATAAACAAAAAAGGCCAATAGTTACTTCTGCCATCTAGTGGTTGTCACGTCAACAGCAAAACAAAAAAAGGCCTTAAAAGTGCTTCCGACTTCCACCTGAACCGTCCGTCATAGTCCCAGCTATTCTTTCCTTCAAGCTTCATATAATACAACAAAAAGAGTCTCATTGGATCACAAGGCCTAGCAAGTCTGTGTGCGCCCACCATTACCGGAGGACATCGCCTTCCTGGCTCTCAGCAGCCTGCGGCCCTCCTCGTAGTCGTCCTGGTCAACGCTGATCAGCAGGCGGACGCCCTCTGAGCCGGCGGCCGTCCTCAGGGAGTCCGTGATGAAGACGCCCTTCAGGGCCTCCAGCAGAGCCCCGCTCAGGTAGTCGGCCCAGAAGGCCTCCAGGTTGTCCAGCTCTGTGAACTTGATGTCGCAGACGATGGAGCCCAGGTCTCTGGCGCGCAGCAGCGAACTGGCTCTGCTGAACAACTCGAACTGACGCTCCAGCGGCTGACGCTTGTCTGACGAGACGCCCTCACGTAGCGCCGACTCGTGCTCCAGGTACTCGGCCCGTACGCGTAGGCGGATATCTGATAACAGCAGAAGGTGGAGGAAACAGTGGGAGCGGGTGGGAGGAAGTGAAGGGGGTCAAAGGAGTCAGCAGATAATGAAGAAGGGAAAGAAAAGAATGACAGAAAGAGAGGGGAAAGATTTTAAGGGGTCATGAGGGCAGAACAAAGGGGGGAGAGAGAGAAACATTAAAAAAAAAAGTTCAGATACCAATTATTTAGGTTTATTCTAGAGTGCTGTGAAGAAGCATTCAATGCCTTTATATCTTTTTTTTGTTTGCTTTTTTTGTCACGCTTGAATGTTTCAGATTAAACTTCTTAATATCAGAGAAAAATAACCAAAGTGAATATAACAATACAGCTTTTAAACGATGATATGCCACATGTTGGTTGTGTTGAAAAGTTATTGCCGCTTTTCTTAAATCATAAATTGACTATTAAAATGAATTCTAATGGAAAACTTAATTCCATTTCAAAACCTATTCTGAAGCCTTGTTACGGTGAGCCCAGTAGAATCAGGAAATACTCTAAACAGAACCAGTCTGACAACAAGAAACAGGTTAAAAAAATCTCAGAAAGCATGGAGAAATAAGTGATTGAGGTGCTGACATCAACAGGCCAGTCTTTAAAATCAGGCTAAATTAAAACAGTTCGGGAAAGAAGAGTGGGTCAAAACTTTTCCTAAGTGAGGTAAAGGACTCACTGGTTTGTTATTACCATAAAGGAGCTGTCGCCAAATGTGGCACTGCTAGTTATTAGCTTTAGGGCAAAAGTCGTTTTCATTTAGAACAAGGTTGGCTTTCAAAAAGCATTTCCATCTTAAGATGTAAAATGATAAATTAAAAGCTGCTTTCTGGATCTGAAACATTTAGTGACAAAAAGGCAAAGAGAAGAAATCTATACAGAGTAAATATTTTTCACAGCATTGCATCACCACTGGGCATCGTATTCATCAGTATTAAACTGAGCAGTGATTGTTTTTTTTTCTTTTTTGTTAAGGGGGCGCAGTTCCTACTCAATAGGCTGAACTCAATGCTATCTCTTTTTGTTTTAAAATCAGTTCCACACAAAAAAGGTGCAGCGATGCAGAGTAAACTGAGATGAGAGGGCACTGGAAGTAGACCATCCCATCTGAGAGCATCTTTGCTGTAAATCTGGCCCCTCGGTTTGTTTTGGTGAAACTTAAGTCGGTAAGTCGGAGCAAGGAAAGAAATACTCATCTGATCCAGCAGTGTTGTTCCATTTCTCGGTCGGTCATTTCTATGAATTTGAGTATCATTGGCAGCTGTTAACAAAACGGTTGAATCAGAAGAAACTGGAGCATGAGAACTTTCAGTGTGACAGCTTTAAAAGGTCCACAAACATCATGGTTGAAGCGTTCATGTAACCAAGTACTGAAATGAAGTTGACACCTTAAATTTTTTATTTTTTTTTGTAAAACAACTCGGCTGTACCAAGCTTTAGACGGGCTTTAAATCTTTACATTTGGAAGATTCTCAATATAAATGTTCTTTGCAGAGAATAAGTAGCTTCTTGAGTTTCCGCAGTGTACTGGACTGATGGTCATGCAACAGCACAGCGAGAAAGATTAGAGGATACATACTGTACTGAGCAAGAGCAACGCTGAGATCATCTCCCATGACATTTTTCCAGAGCTCCAAGAGGCAACCAGCTGCTGATGACTTTTGCTGCAACAAAGACCCAGCTCTCCCAATCAAAGCTCTCCCAGAACAGCAGTTGTCACAATCTAGAAACATGCTCAGCCAATGTTTAGTGAAACTAACTATAAACTCAGCCCTTCTAACTTGTTAGAAGGGCTGAGTTTAGTATTTGCAAAAATCATGAGCAAATACTGAAACAATTTAAAGTCTTCAAGTATTGGGACTAAAATATCTTTGTGTAAATCGTCTTTTCAGGTGAGCAAAAGGACCACTCTTATGAAGAAAACAGATTCTAGCTACATGTACTGGTGACTCTGGCAAGGAGAAGAAAAGCCTTCAAATATGATGTGGACTTTTTGACCTCAAGACCTTTTATGCATTTTACCTCCAATGAACTTGTTGGTCCCCCCACTCCACCCCAACTATTTCAGAGAAAAATTAAATGCAGCATTTAGGTTTAAAAGCATGACTGAAAACTGGTTATATTTTTCAACTTATTTGTGTATAAAAGAGTTTTACTACATGCAGTGATAGATTTGTAGTGAAGGAGATTCTACATCATTTTATAATCTCCAGTCACAAATATTAGTCAAGAAAAAAAAGGTTTATATCACGTCATATTGAAGCCTCATAGGAACAAGAAGCCATTTATTAAAACGCGTTGGTAAAAAGAACACTTTCTTCCACCAAATATCCCCCACTGAACTCGGTCAAATTAAATGCTGCATTTTTCCTACATTTTAGAATGAGGATATCCTGCAGCACTAAAACATGGATTCGTTTAAAAAGTTTCACAAATGTGTACCAGGGGCATACTGTACATACAGCTTCTACTTGTGACTGATGAAAAGACAATTGCAAAAGTTTCAGTCCATGCTGACATGACATTATGCACTACTTGAACACGTTTCGTTTTCAATCTCATTCAACAGCTACACCCTGATGCGAGAAGTCCCATTAACTCAACATTTTGTTTGAGGCCACAGCGAAAGGCACCCGACTCATTAGGGAAACATTTAGAAAATGCCAACATTAGAAATGCAAATGTCAAATAAAGGAATTGATTTTGAATCCCTTAACATTTGTAGAGGGGTGGTATCAAAACATTGGTTTTCATTTGAATTCTTCAGAAGTGTGTAATTAGATTATAAAAGCAGAAGACTGGCTCAAACAGGGCGATCTAAATGTTACATTTGTAAGGGCTGGTTGCAAGATTCAGGCACAAAACCAACTGGTTTCAGAAAAGTTGAAAGCAAATAGGTTTTGTTTAGGAAAGCATTAAGGTACAAGAACAAATCCAGTTTCATGAAGACATTTAATTCTGATGACTTACAACACAAATGAACAATTTTATAATATTCCTTTTTATACCACAATTTATTGATTATATATGAAAACTGTATGCAGGACAATTACAAAGAATGAATGATCAATCAATAAGGAGGGCAAGGGCTCACATTTTGTTCAAAAGCAGCAATACCCTACAGGGTAAAGTCAGATATAATTAAGATTAGGGTGGGGGATGAAGTGGAAACAGAAGAATAAGGTGGAAAAATCTTGAATGAGTCTGATATCTAAAGGTTTGGAGCTTCTCTGGTTAACACAACTGTCCTTTGTGTACATCTGCTTTGACTCAGAAATAAAACACTTCCAAAGGTGCTATGATGAAATTTCACAGTTGGGATGTTTCCCGTCAAGGCCTGCAGGTAAATCTTTTATCGTTTGTATTACAGCCATGAGTTGCATTTTGTCAATCTTCTATGACGATACAATAGGTTGCAAAACAGCTTCAACTTTTTTGAAGTACCTGCTGTGGTCAGAGTGAGGCATTTAAAGTCTTATAAATTGACCTTTTCTATCGTTACACAGCATGCGATTGCCAGGGCTACGATAAACACTTGCCAATTACTGCATTTATGGGTGGCCTTCATTTCACACTGAGCAGGATAGAAGTAAAGACAGTGACAGCGAGGGGAAGGCCATTTAAAAACCACAGGAACACAGTGATAGTCATTTTGTTAGGGTTACAGAGCACTTCACGCTTCATCGGACACAGAGACATCCACTTAGACAGGACATTAGGAGGCACAGTTTTCATTACTCACTTTCAGCACCAAGACCGTTTGAATTCCTCATCTCAGTCCCCTCCCACCCCTCCAAAAAAAAGTTTAAGTACCCATTTACGAGGAGTCGCTTGGCACGGAGAGCTTCAACTCTTTATCGATCCATTTTTCTGGTGAACAACCGACCAAGAGTGGAGAGCTACGGGGAAATCTGAGAGACAGGCACACAAACCTCTCATGTCCCATAGACAAATCACTCTTTACCGTTTTGCGTGGTTTGAACATTTAGTGTTCGATCTCTCGCTCTCTCTTTGTGTGTAAGGATATCGCATCCTGATACACACGTTGGGACTGTTTAGAACTGCGAATACAGAAAGAGAAAGAGAGACAAGCACAAGTGGGTTGGATGATAGTTGACTGGGTTGCTGTTTTTTTTTTTTTCCTTCAACATCAAGCAGGCACTTCTTAGTTGTAATCAGCTTTCAGATTGACCAGTAGGAGTCATTGTCAACTTAATATATCCAGATACACTTAAATGTGTCCTGATGATACACTGGGATGCTTGGGATTACTCTTATGTTGGACACTTTTCTTACATTCAACCTTGACAACTAATCATTTAAGATCCAACTGCAAAGGCTAACCAACAGGGTCAATTAAACCAAGCATACGCTTCCCCAAGCACCCCTTATAGGAACAGCAATAATGGCAGTCGTTATTGTCACAGTTTAATTCAGACACTCTGGTGAAAATGGTTTCAGAGATGAGTCATGACAAGAGAGACTATTTAAGGTCTGTTGAAATGCTAGGGGCCAGTGATGGACTGAACTGCCCTATCTATCTCTGCTCCGTCTTGACAAACGCACATGAGGGGCCTCACACGGGTTGCAGAGATAAGATACAGCACGAGCTTCCCTCAGCAGAGCACTACTCTGTTTTCTCAGAACTGCTTGAGAAAAAAAAGATGAGTCCTTTCTTTAAAAGTGGTAGCCATCTTAGATTTTCTGAAAAGAAAAAGGGCTGGTCCTCACATACTGACAAACTGTTTTTTTTAATTATGCCAAAAAGGTGAAAAGGGCTTTTTTCACAAATGTGACCAACATGTCTTTTATTTTCTGTTTTATCTTATGACCTCCTTAAACAAAAAAGTCTCTCCAATTTTGGACAAATAATTTTTTTTTCAACTGATTAGACTAAATATATTATGTTGTCGTCAATATTGCATTACGAATCAACTTTAGGTAGATTCAACTTCATCTCAATAATGCTGCACTCTTTCCGTCATCAGAAAAAAAAAATTAATGGGCAGAGAAATCAGCTGGTGACTGTCTATGACTTTTAACCCTCTCGCCGGGAACCTAAAAATCAGACTTTTTTTTTCTCTCTTCTGTGTGGAAGATGTTACAGAGGAAAAAGAAACTTGGCCACCAGTAAGGTGCTTAAAATGAAGCTTGGAGCAGATGTAAAGATTTAAATTTCATCTAAAAACAGTTTTTATGTTTATGGAGACAACTTTTGAACAGAGCGAGAGACTTCAGCAGATTTTGTGAAGGCTGATCATGTTGCAGCAAAAGTGCTTTGTTCTATCCATTTTTTTTTCTCGGAATGGTTGCTTTTGAGATTTATGGATATTGGCAGCCATTTACATGCCTACAAGTTAAGGAAATAGATCTACCTTTTATGTTAAAATAAGTATTGGCAGGTCAACATTTTACAAAACTGGATGGAGGACATCGGCCATAAAACTCTGGCCATAAAACTTGAAGCTTCATGACTTCATTCACTTTGCAGTTGGGGTTCTCATCTTACGAAACATATTTGCTTCATTTAAATGTTTTGGTTTAAGAGGAAACAAAAATATCTTGTTTTTCCTCTCATGGATAATTTTTTTATAAACTCAGGAGTAATTTCACTCACTTTGTAAGACAGAATGTTGGCCATATTTGTTATGATTTATTAAGCCCACTGATATCTGACTTTAGTTAAGAAGACCTATCCAGAAAACTCTACTGTTTGGTAGTTTTACTTTTGAACATGAGGTACAGTTTTTTGAGAGGAATTTGTAGCGCACTGCTGAGGCCTCTGGTCAGTTCTGCAAAACACAAACTCTTGTCAGAACAGGAAGGAATCCATATTCTGTGACACAAGGTTTTCTTTTTTTCCCCCACAGTGAACAAGACTAAATAACAAAAGATGATTTATCCAAATCCAACTAAACTTGATGATAGGGGACCAGGTAAGGAGCACCTATATTATGATAGACAAGCATCGTATACAGAGCAAAGTAGCAGCTCCACTCCCTGTTGTAATAGGGAGGAGAGCCTCTTTTTACCTTAGGCATCGGCCCAGACTTGTGAGAGCACATGACTGAGTTGATCACGCACACTGCAGTACGTATGCACAGAGTGGAGTGACAGACTTTTTTGTTTTGTTCCTCAGTCTCGATCTCTGTCTTCGTGATCCATTGTGTCATAGGTAACTCGATCTGAGTCACAATCGGAGTCAACCTGGTGGAATCAAATGTGGAGTCAAGACAGCAGCATGTTCACAGGCACATCACTCAACTTTAATACCAATGGGGAAGGGCTGTCTTCCTTCTAAGATTATATTTTGATCAAGTCGAGATGACGAAGGTTTTGGTTTGGCCTGTATCTTGTACTTTCAGGCAGAGACGGGCCTTTACAAGCAACATGTAAGCTTCTTAAATAACTGAGCAAACAACACAAAGGAAAGCAAACTCTAGTGTAATACTCATATTTAAGTGTTGAGAAAGGGATGGGTATCATTAGGATTTTGTTGACATGAATACTAGAATTATTGCATCTGATAAAGGTCCCTTTAAATTGTTTTGAGTCAAAATTTTACTGTTTTGAAACAATAACAGTCAAAACATAAGAGGATTTATTTGTCACAATGCTGTGGAAGATAATTTAAAATTTGAGAGTAGAACATTTAAGTAATATTTGATGATTACTTGTGTTTATCAGTAGATGGATGCATTTTATTCCATAGAGCTGATGTTGAATAGATTACATGAAGCACTTCCTATCCTAAAATAATCAGCTATGTAGATCCTACCTGTATGTTACTGTCATTGCCCTCTTCCAGACTACATAGTGTAGCTGTAACTATTAGTGAGCAAATACAGCCTGGCCTGTTTGTAGACGATAGACTGACGCATCTCAGATGCTTTAAAAGAATGAAAGGACTTAGATAATGGCTGATTTCTGTATGAACTACTGGTCAACGTGGAGATGGCCATCCTGCCAATATTTTAAACTGGTTGGGGCTGTGTGATTCTATATTCACAAGTGGAGTCAAAAAAATAGCTCAGACAAAAAAAAACAAAACAAAAACATCAGTCTTCACAGATCTTACCAAAATACTGAGGCTTGAATTGAGTTTTTAAAAGTTGTGCTGCAGCATCTGTATGACAGTACAATGCCAGGAATTTGTCATTTTAAACACTGCCTGAAAAACAAAACTTCCTTTGCTCGTCCAGCATTTAGTCTGTCTGCAATTTGGACAAGTGTGCACTTCTCCAGAACTGAGAACAAAGCACATACTGATCCCTATGTGTCAGGGGCCTAAACTCAAAAGCCCCAGTGCCAAGAATTCTTCAAACATTTTTTAGTACCGACAAACCAGGGCGAACGCAATGAGACTAAAGTATCTTTTCCTGTTTCAATTCTCTGATGGCCTGTCCCCTCTGGAGTACAGTGGCAACACAATCTGGATAAGATGCATGTTGCCACAATAAACCAACAAGATGTCACCGCCAAGTTATGTTTGAGTTCAAAACAGCAGATTAATGCATACTAAGAAGATTGCTGAATTCTCTGTGTTCTGATTTTTAATGTGTGTGGAAGAGACTTGAGGAAGTCTAATTAATTAATTACAAGGAACACCAGCTATGTTACAAAGAAGGTTGCACGTTTGTATTTTGTTAGACTGATAATCATCAATTTTAAAAGGAAAATCTTTAAAATAATAATTACGATTTTAGGTATCTTTTCGTGATTTCTACATGATTTGATTCCAAAAATCAACACAAGGAGAAAGTTTTAAAATACTGCAATGTTCGTGTTATATTGACGTTTTTTTCACATTAAAGTCGTTCAAGTTTAATAGAGATAGTTTATCATTGTAATTCGTAATTGTGACATTTCAGAGCTGAAGAACAAGGAACTCGGAGCGGTTTTGTATCGGATCTTGATACCCATCCCAGATAAAAAGCAACGAAAAGCTGAATAATCTGCTGCAGGAGTATTTAGTGTCCATTTTCTTTCGAGTTAATGTGTTGAGGTCAAAAACAGTTTACCAACTATTTTTCAAGATCTTAAGGGATTTTTTTCACTTTTGAAGGAACCAACTTGGGATATCTTCATGAGTTTAGTTCATTTAAATTATTCTTTACAAATATCGAAGGAAAATTAGATAAAAGAAGCACAACAAAGCAGAACAAGGGCATCTCTTAAGGTGACAGGACTAAAAAACTTGGCTTGAAAGTAAAGACAAAAAGAACAGGTAGTAGCCACCAGTTTCCATTTGTAGTAGCAGCAGCTGAACACAGACCAATGGGTTAGGAAAATGTTATATGAGGGCACAAGAATGTAGGGAAAGTCAAGGTGAAGAAACAGAAAACAAATCTTCGATGTTGTTTGAGAAAGTTATTAGGATACTGTCCATCCAATAAGAATGTACGACTGAAAACAGCTTGAATGTTTTGGAGTTTGGTGATTAAAAGAGGAATGTAGAAAGTTCTAACGGTGACAATATTTTTGTTCAAACATAATCCTCAAGTTGGGAATTTTACCACTCAAACTGTAGGTTGGTAAATGTGATGAATGAGCCAGACAAGTGTATTTTTGACATTAGTAGTAGGTTTGGATCTGGAGAATTGATCTCTGCCTTTACGACCAACAAGGTCTCATTCAAATGCACAACACTTCTTAAAGTGTTAAAATTATTTTTAGCCTGTTTTTATCTTCACCAAATGATAAATATAGTAATTTATTGCTCTAGCAGGCTGTCAGGAAATGCAATGATTCAAGCTGAGGTTCAGCAGAGATGAACATCAGTTTGGGACATCAGTAAATGAAATACAGAGAATTGTTGAAGATGTTAACAGACTGAAGACCAGATGTTTTTGGATATTAAACTTAAATGAAGGAAAAACAGTAAATGGAAGGAAAAATAAAAGTGTTTCTGAAAGCAAAGGGGGGGAAAACTGAAAAGGGACATGTTCCACATGTATTCACTGCACTTACCACATGACACTTTCTGAGGTGCTGATGGGAGAGGCAGTGGCTGGACCCGTCTGCTTGTTTTCTTGGGTCTACGGCTCCAGCCATGTCCCCTCTTCTTCCTCCGCATCCTTGTAGATGACCCAGGTGCCTGAGAGTAAATATCTGAAAACCCACAGAGCCTGTGTCATTACTTGATTTTAAGAAATGGGCAAAAATGGGACATTTTTTTAAATGGCTGTTGCCACAGTTGTTTCTAATTACAATTGCAGCAATAGCAATTGTATACACATTTTCAAAACACAGCGTTAAAAACAAGTCTACAATATCATGTAGAAATAAGGACACCAGAGAGAACTTTGAACTCAGTTTGTATGCTGTTGTCATGTGATGAAATGAGATGCAAATACTTTTAGAAGGCACTTTATAAAAATTTGCATAAGCAGAACGAATAATATTCTACAATAAAAATGACAGGTCAGCAGACTTACCAGTTGTTAACTGTTGTGTGAAGGATGGGAGAGGCATATCTGTCTCTCTGCAGCTTTGGTGTAATCCAAACACCAGTTCTGTTTTATCCAATTCAAATCTCTGTCCAATTCGCTCTGGAGACACTGAAAAACAGATTCAAAATTAGCTAACCAATAAATGAATGACTAATTCTGAGAGACTATTGCTGACTGATTACCTGTCCTCCTCTTCTTGTGGGACACAAATGGCAGCAGATCATGACGGGTAAGCACTCTTAAAAGTTGCAACAGTGGCTCCAGGTTGCCATCACTGAGATATCCTCTCTTCTCAAGCTCCAGCAACAGCTCAAGGCCACTTTTAAACTTCAAGCCCTCTAAAGGCTGCTGTGATCCACTGGGCTTTAACCGCCTCCATGCCCTCAGCAGCTGTGGACTTGGAGCTACACCAGTGTCCTCTGAATCGTCTTCAGCAGGTTCAACTGTCCAGCCCGCTGGGTCAAGAGGGTGTTGTGCAGGGTAGGTTTCATTCAAAAGGAAAGAGAGAGCTTCAATGTCAGATTCTGTGAGCTGAGAGCCAACCACTTCGAACATCTCATGGAGAGAGAGCATCCCGTAGTAGTTCAGGCACTCGGTTTCGTCCCAGTGGAGTAAGTCCCTGATGGGGCACCCTGGGTACTGCACTGTAGCCATGGTCACGGTTCCACTGTGGTTCCTTCCCAAGGTCTCTCTTATCTGAAAAATTTCAACAGGAAAGATACACAAATATTATTTTAAGCAATAAATTCTTTGGCCTACTCCATGGGTACCAGGAAGCCGACATTTACTCAAATTATTATTATTTTACTATTTATAACAACAATATAGGTGAGTGTTGAGTGTCATGCAGTGTTTTGGTAGTTTCTATGGAGCACAATTAGTTGTGGGAGTGGTGACAGTGAGAAAAAAATTATTTGAGGTGCACAAAGCTTGTGCAATTTTATGTACATTTTCATTTTTGCTGCAGTTTGCCTGACTGTTTTTATCTGCATTATTTGTTTCTAATTAGCAAATTTTCAAAACACAATTTGAGTCTAGTGACTCAAGTTCTGGATTCAGACCAGGATCTTACAAATAAAAACAGAGGAAAAACCCCAAAACAAACAAAAGACACATGAACAGTAAATGCTGGTTTTAACATGTCAGACATGAGATAGACCACATGCTGAATTATGAAGGATTAACAAATAATACTAAACTAGCAGCAGATGCTAGTTTAGCATCTGCTGCTAGTTATGGGGTCATCTTAATAAATAAAAATTTTATTAACAGTTCATTTATTTCAGGACACCGAATTCAAAAAATAAAACTTGTATATTGGCTCTGGATCACGTGGTTAGATATTTTAAATATTAACTGATCTATTTCAGCTAATCTCAATGCTCACAGCAAATGAAAACCCAACGTCTTTGTTATTATAAAATCTGAATATTTTCTAAGTATAATTAAAAAAAAAAAAGTCTTTTGTGCAGACGTGTTGACCAAATGAAAAACATTCCCGGACAGCATATGCCCCCATTAACTGGTTTAAGGTCTGGTGTCTCATCTTATAGTTGACAATACGGCATAGATTCTCTGTAGATTTTAGATCAGGGAAGCTTGCTGGTCAGTCAAGTACCACTGTAATTAAAGCAGGTTGTGTCCTGGATCTAGTTTGTCAGAAGAGAGGACCTTAAAGTACTCTATAACTCCTGGCTGATGACTGCTCTGACTTTAGACATAATACAACACAGCAGACCAACACCAGCCCAGACTTGGGACCTAAATTTTAAAAAAGTACTTAAACATGTCTTCACCACGTTGTCCTCTGTTTCAGGTGTAGCTTAGCATGACAAAATGGCAATTTAAACATGTCCTGGATACCTCCCTGTGTGGTTGGTCTTGATGCTCTAACTCTAGTTAATGACCACGCCTTGTCAATTCTTAACTCTTCAATTGGCTTTTGGTTCCCCACTTCCGCTATTGCATTACAGGTTTTCCTTCCATCCAGTTTTCCACTTATACCCTTGGATAAAGCACTCTGAACACCCAGCTTCATGAGTAATGGCATTCTGTGGGCTGCCCTATTTGTGTCAATAGCTGTCTGCTGAACCACTGTCAAGTCAGTAGTCATTCATGATGACGTAGGCAATAACATTTCTGTGTTGAAGCTCCTTTTCCACATTGTCATTATAATATATCCTAGTTCTCTGGAGAACTAAATTGAAGTTTTTCATTCACTGTAAATCATACTCATCGAAGCAAATAAACGTTTGAGAAGCATTTCTGTGTGTAGAATTTTTATCAGCTTTTCAATGGTATTCTAATGATAAGAAGCTCCTCTACTTCATAACAGCCCAGCATTAGTCACCGGACAGTACTGCATAGAACTAAAGCATATCGAGGTCTGCGGATTTACCTTTTATCGTCCGTAGCTCGACGCTGTTTCGAGACTCGCCAAACAAACGGCCAGCTGTGACTGTTAAACTGTCGCTTTGTTCAGCAGAATGCAGCAAAACGCTAGAAGCCAAATACAAGTTGTCCTTTCTTCTGACGCCCAGCAGCAGCGCTGATTGGTGGAGCCGTGCGATGGTTTATGTAACCCGTTACGTTTTCTGTTGGGGGAAAAAAAACAACAACAACAATGCTTTTCAAATTTAACAAAAATGTTTCTTATGCTTGAGAGGTCAAGGTTAGACCGACAGGCATTTAGTAGGTTGTTAAATATGCATTGGTCCTTTGCTAGCAGCCGTTTTCTACCGTTTGTGCTAACCGATATCACGTCTACAACATTGCTCGACTCTTGTTATGGAAGCACAGTTTTGCTAAGGAATAAAAGAGCGTGCTCTTAAGTATTTGAAAATATTTTAGACTTGCTCTTTCAGTAAAATAAAATATATAATTCATACTTACAGTTCCTTTGTTATTTCTCCTCTTCCGCTTGAAAATCTAGCAACTTCCACTGACCAACATCCACGGTGACGACGACACGGCAACGCTGGGAAAACGACCAATCATATCCCTCCGGCTTGACGGATGATGTAAGGTCACGTTTTTACGCCACTGATCTGCGGTCAGTTCTTTGTGCGATCTGTGAACTGTGAACAAGGACAACGGGCACCACCTAGCTGATCTCATGGCTGTCGCTTAACCTACAAGAATACATATTGTAGAGATACATTCAGATATGCATTTCAAGTTAAAACACACATGAAAAGATAATGACATTAACACAAACTTGTTTTTATTCTTTGAAGCATCCCGTTTTCAATGAGGTTCATAGTGTGGCCAATAGGTGGCAGTGTGGTGCATCAGAATACCAAGATGTTTTTTTCCCCTTTTCTCTCTGTGGCCACATCACATCCGTGATCCTGAACAGCAACAAAGAGGAGGAGGTTGTCTGATAAAACTTTTTCAGTGAGTACCTATATTTTGTTTTAAGGATTCGATGATGTACAGTTTTAAATGCTCTTTAGTCGTCAAGAACGCATATGAGTATCTGTAAAGTGTTTTGATGTTATGATAAGCTGACTAGAGTTTGACGTAAACGTTAGCAAAGAAGCTACATGTTAGTGTCTTGAATTTCCGGAAAAGTTGCGTTTTTAAGCGTATATTTATGGATGTCACTTAACAAAGCGACTCTCTAAATAAAAATATTATTGCTAACAATAACAGATTCATGAATATCATGTTTGTTGAGTGATGTGGTATTGACCAGGCCCTTTTTGATTGTAATTTTCCACTGCCCTTCTACTAACAAAGTATTCAGCCGGTTTGAGCGAACATTTGAGCAACAATCTTTCCAAATACTTAATGAAATAAGTTTCCTCTGGTGTGAATTTAAAAGCCTTTGGATTTGAGAGTGATCTCAAATCCAAAGGCTTTAGCATAGGTGTAGTTGCCTGAAGGACAATTCACCATATGCTTCATTTCTTAGGAAGTTTTAACCACCAAATTTATTGTATAGTGGGTTCTAAAAACATGTAAGCTATTTTATTTATATTTGTATATTGCTTTAAAGAACTCTTCTCCCTCTAATAATCTTGAGCTGCCCAGGCCTTGTGATGATCTTCCAAACAAATTTGGTAAATAAACTAAAACAATTATTTTATTTCTACACATTTTCTCCCTGTTGGTTCAATGGATAAATTTGAATGAGCTAGGGCGGTGGTTCTCACCTTATGTAACAAGTGCTGCCAGATTAAATACTAGAAATACACCAATCTGTCAGCCAGATGCAGCAATTTTTTCATCGATCACCAAGTCAGATATATAAAAAAAACTGATTATATTTTTCTTATTCATTAAGTTTAGATAATATTATTTCCTGGTACTACTGTAATAATTAACATTGAAAGAACAGATTTGGACTTTCTCACCAATCAAATGTCAAAATCCAGTATGGCCGCTTCACTTTTTAAACTTTGCGGTAGCCGTAGTGTTAAAGTGTTGCTTTGTATCTCCATGACATGTGTAGCTAATCCATATTTACAATTTGTTATACCTAATGTGTTGCCAAAACTGGCTTGTAACAAATGTTAACCTCATGATATATTGAATTGCAGTCGCCATTGAAGCATGTGTACAATATCACAATCCCAAAAGTCTCCTTTGACGTAATTCTAGGTTGTCAATTATATTTTATGTGCTTTGTATTCATCCTACACATAACTGTATATCAGTTGAGTTATATGGGTTTTGATCCCCTCCCCGATACAGAATTTAGTGTCTGAGATGTGAATACACCTACTTGATTTAGATGAAAAGGAAAATGTTTATCACACCGTATAGCTTCATCACAATATTCAACAAGATCATGTTACAATTGCATGTTTTTCCACTGTAGTGCAAATCTTTGTGAGCTTTCTTGATATTTATTACGTAAATATCAAGCAATATTTTCTGAGTACTTCTAAAGGGATCCTAAGTACCACCACCCAAAGAACTACCACTCATTTTAAAAGTCTTTATTGAAGCAATAATAAAGACTATCGTGTCAAGAGGAGGAAGGCTTTTGGTTAGCAGCTGCTTGGGGATCAACTTATTGTTGCCAACGTGTTCAATGTTTAGTTGCAATTTTTACATCCAGACATTTTAAATTCCTTGAAATCTCCTTTCAGCAGGAAGCCTTCAGATGTCCTCAGGTGCACCAAAGGGAGAGAACTGCCTTGTGGACATGGACAGCAAGGCTGGAGATCTGTTTGGTGCGGAGGATGCTCATCCAACTGGAACGGGGGGTAACGGTGCTGCTGGAGTCCTGGCGAAGTAAGAGCCTTTCACTTTAGATTTTTTTATAAGCTGAAAACAGCAGATTATATGAATATTATTACATAGCTTGTTATTTTGATCTGTATTTGATCTTGTTTTTACTTTCCAAAGGCTGTGGCTTCCCAAAGGCCTCTCAGTCAGCGTGGCTAAAGAATGGTTTGACCGCCGCAGGGTGTCCATTCGACCGTGGGCCAGTTTTGTCGACCAACGGAAGTTCTCGAAACCTCGAAGCTTCGGAGAGCTCTGCCAGAGGGTGGTGAAGAACGTGGAGGTTTACAACAGCAACTACACCTTCATCTTTCTGGGTCTCATCCTCTACTGCATGTAAGACCTCAATGAGTTGGATCAGTGTTGGTTTAATCTGAAAAAAAAAAATGTTCACCTCCTATTCTCATATTAGCAGTTTTATTTCTGTAGTTCTGTGTGACATAAAACACATTTAAAAGGCCATGAGATGAGAATTGCTACCTTGAAATCTGAGAGCGATTGACTTGTTTGTGCTCCTGACCCTCAGCATCAGCTCACCCATGCTGCTGATTGCCTTGGCTGTGTTTGCTGGTGCCTTCTACATAATCCACCTCAAGTCTCTGGAGTCCAAGCTGGTTGTTCTTGGTGAGTAAAGTTGGCATAAAATGAAGTTATGTGTTTGTTTGGTTTTTTTACACGTGTTCCTTGGATGAATTTTTTAATTTCTCAGACTTTCTTGGAAGCGCGAAGTCATTTTATCATTAAGTACAAGCCCAATCAGTCCTGTACTAGGCAGGACAAACCTGCACGTACAAAGCGTATCGATTTGTTTTCTTTGTGCTCTCTTGTTCACCAGGTAAAGAGCTCACTGTCCCCCACCAGATGAGCTTAGCTGGAGCCATCTCTCTGCCCGTGTTCTGGTTGGCAGGCGCCGGCGCTGCTGTTTTCTGGGTTCTTGGTAAGTCAAACCACTTCAGTTAGGTTTGGCCACATGTTACTGATCTGTTGGCATTAGTTTGCTGGCAACTATTGCCAACAGAATATGTGGTACTGTGCACACTGTACAAGTTTATTCATAGCTTCGGTGGCCGTGCTCACAAAATCTGTGATGTTAAAAGGTCATTCAAAAAAGAAATGCACACTTTTTGTCAGGTGCATCACTCCAAGAATTACAAGAAACTAAAAGACTCAAACAAAACCTGAAACTTTGTTTTAAGTCATGCAGGTAAAGCTGTCATGCTTTACCTGCATGACAACCAATACAGACACAAACATCCCTATATTCATACTGTTTTCATCTCAGTTGAACCACAGATTTTCTCTAGATGTACAGTTTTCAGTCCAGTCAGTCTCCAGGCGTCCTATTCTGTCTGCCTAAATACACAGGGCACCACAGTGGTTGCTTTGTACAGCCGATGGCACATTGATGCAGCTGAAAAACTATCAAAAAACTTTAATCTAAACGCTCTAAAAACTTGTGCTGCTATTCATCATTTTTGCACTAGTATGGAATAATAATGATGCTTTGGCACAACTTAATTTTCTCTGCTGCACCTCAGGTCCACGCTGTTGCAATCTGAAGCCTGGTGTGGGAATAAAGCCGCCCGGCCTACGCTCACAGACAAATTGTTAAATTTGTTGTGTGAGAATAACTTGACACCCAAATGTCTGATTAATGAGGGCCGTTGTATTTTTATGAAGTTAGTTGAGTTTTTTTTTCCTGCTAATATATTCGGTTTCATGGACTGTTGTTGTTTTATTAAAAAGTTCGACATATTCTCTGTCCTAAAATAAATTTTTGTCTCCTCCCAGGAGCTACGCTGTTTCTGATTGGCTCCCACGCCGCCTTCCGGCAGCTGGAGGGAACGGACTTGGACGAGCTCCTCATGGAACCCGTGTGACGACCCGGCCGAACTTGAAGCAGCTGCTGATTGACGGTTGGGCGTCTTTTTGACCCAGTGATTGCACCAGCCTTCAGGTGTTTGGGGGAGAAACTGCTCTAAAAACTGTTTCCAAGCTATATGTGTATCTTATATTCCAGGTATTTAGCATTATGGCATTTATCAACGCACCTTACATTGCGTCAAAGAATCGTTGTTACACTCTTTCATGTACATAGCTGGTCATATGCAAAAACCATGAATTTCTTAATAATCAATTAAAGCACATTGTGAGATGATGGGCCTTGATCTGCATATTTCTAACCTCTTTTGCCTCTGGTTTGTGTCATGAAGCCTCTTGGTCCTTCCTGATGTACTCGCCATCTATAAATAGAGCTTCTGCAATGAACTCTCTGCTGTAGAAACTGATTCTGTGCATACTTCATATTTATAAACTGCTGTTTATGTGCCATATAATGCTTTAAAATGCCTGTTTTTATTTAATAAAATGCTAATTTGAGAAAAGCTTCTGGATCATTTACAAGGTACTGAAGGCCTGCTGTGTTGAGAGTTTCACCGTTCTCACGGTGTGCATATTTAATCAATCTGCTTTGAACGTTCGGCTAATGAAAGCATGTTTCAGAAATGTACTATTTGTTTACGTTTGATTGAAATGGTGTGTTTCTTTTTGTATTGGAATTTTTGGAAGTGCAATAAATTCTTGTTACTGATTCGTCCTTAAACAGCCCAGTTGTCTTCTGTTTGTGCATGCCTGGCAGCGCTTTGCGTTGAACTTTGCAACCCTCAGAACCCCGTCTGTACCGTTCGGTTGTTATTCCGGTCCAGTCTGAATGCACAGTGGAATAAAACACCATGAATCCCTGCTCACCCTCTCCCTCTCTTTCTGTGTGTCTGCGGTGCTGCAAACTGCACCGTTCACCGACAAACACCCCACCCCCCCTTCTCGCTCTCGTTTCCCCCCATTGTTCCCCCTCTTCATGTGACCCCTGTGACCTGTGCTCTCTGACAGCACAGCCGAAGGACCCCATGCACCGGTTGCCATGGCAATGACCTTGGAGGGCCCCAGCCAGACATTCACCCGTCCACAGGAGCACTCGCTTACACACTGCGGCAAAAGCCGAGCGATCGATATTCTATTATACGTCGGGGCGGCGGGGAGGAGGGGGAGCGGGTGGGGAGTCGCACTGCAGTGAGCTCACTGCAGAGACACCAGGGAAATTAGAACAAGGGTGAGAGTGAGAGGGTGTTTGTCAGCGAGAGTGACACAATGTGTGTGTGTGAAAGGGAGCAGGTTTGTCATTAGACAGCGGTGGAGCAGTCGCTGAAAGTTTTTGTTTCTCTGATTTTTGCCACAGCTGGCAAAGTATTGAAGTAACCCGTTCTCTCAGGTAATGCAGAATTAAACCGTGCATGGCTTCCTGTGCACCACATGGTCTACAGGAGGTTTATTTAAAACGGATGACCTCTGAGAGGCTACAGCCTGAAGGTAGGGGCTTCAGGAATGCAACCTTTTCTTATTCTTGAGCCAAACTGCACCTTCACAATGCTTATTTTTATTGTTTACAATAATACTTAGTAATCTTGTCTCTTATTGAAGCTCATATGTTGAAGTCAGGTGAGGCTGACATGTACAGGTTTTGGTGCATTACCCCCTGGGCTGCTGCCAACTCTTCCCCTACAGCGATGCATTAAGATCAGAGACACCAGGTGGCTCTTTTATCCTCAGATTCATGTCACTGCTACATATCTGCACCAAATTATATTTATGTCATTAAATAATAATAAAAACTGAGTGAGGAAGGCTTCAAGAATTAATGTGAAATATGAAAATATTAGGAAAACTATATTCAAGTAAGGGTAAAATATGTATCAAACGTAACAGAAGAACTTCTTCACTATCTGGAAAAATCTGGAGTTTGATGAAATTGTTTTCCAGGTTTGGAAATGTACTTATGATTTTAAAATAGAGTAAAAAAACTTTTAAATATCAGGATTTTATCAATCCTACTGTCTAAATCCATCCATCCGCTTCCTACTAATTTTATTTTATTTTTTACAGCTTCCACACCTGAAGCCATGTGTAACCTGGTTCGCCATGAGTTTACAGTGAATTTAAGTTCATCCATAAATTTATATTAAACTTTTGTGTTTCTGTTTAGAAAACTTCACTCAGGAAAATGGAGGAATTTCGACATGAAAGACGCAGGAAGTCAGTGACACAAAATCAAAGCCAAACACGCAGGTTTAGGTTGTATTAAATGTTCTAGATGTTTTATTGGTGTTGGTTTCATTTATTTGACACACAATATTTCTACAAGTTTTGTATGACTGTATTTTTTCTTCTTCAATCTCATCCCTTTCTGTGGTCTGGGATGGACCCAGCTGAGACTGCTGGCCCCCTTCGACTGGTCTCCAACACGCAAGTGTGCACAGATCTGAGCCGGACTTATCGGGATCAGGACCTGGGGCCTGTAAGAAGGGCCCCAGGCGCATGGACTCATACTGTCGCCACTCGAACTACATCGCAGCACACTTTCACCACATCATACCTGCACACATGCCTTGATGGGGAACCTGAAGCCTTTTGGTTTGATAAACACAGCCTGACACCCTGCTTTGCTGTTACACTGAAGATTAGCCTCTTGAGAAACCAGGAAAAAAAAACAAAAACAACAAAAAACAAAAAAAATAAAAAAAGAGAGACAGATCCTGACCAATAGTGTTTATGCTCTTCATGAATGTCTCTCTTGCATTGCTTTTCAACATATAATTTTTTTTTATTGTCTCATTTAAATTCAGGAATAGAATTATATAGATTTCCTAGAGCACACAGAAAGATTGAGTCGATTTACCAACTTGGGGTAGTGGGGATGTACTGTAATAGTTATTAACAACGACAATGGTTCACACTGTGCACACAAACAGAGACAAATGGGGCAGGAGGGAAAGGGAGAGGAGGGCTGTGAGAGACAGAAGGGAACAAGAGGGAGGACAGGACGCCATGAGATGTGCTTTGTTAAGCCTAAATGAGGAAAAGCTGCTCTCACACACCATCTCTCCCGTATCAGAGATAAAAAAAGACAAATAAATCATCAAAATCCCTCCTGCCCCCACATATTAAAAAAACAACACTGATTGTGGAAAACAGAAGAAACGAAAAATAAAAATGGATGTAGTGAGATCGTCGGGGAGGTGACCACTCTGCGGTTCCTCCACAAACAGGAGACAGAGGCGAGAGGTGGCAGTCGAAGTGGTGGCCGGCGTTGGGATCACTCAGTGTGATCTTTTAATCTGTGTGTGATTGGAGGGCAAGCAAAGGGCTGCTGGCGAGGAGAGAAAGGAGATGAGCCTACTAAAATACAGAGGGGATGGGAAAGGGAGGACAGGAAGCTGGATGGTCCTTTTTTTTGCAGAGCATAGACACTCCATCTGTATCTTCAGCTCATTCAAATCTACATACACAATATGCAGCTGCCGTTTGGTAGATATATTGGTTTAAGTACACAGCAGTGAGAGAACACATGCAAAGAGTATCATAGGAGGTAAGGAGAAGGGGCGCAGGGCAATGTAGAAAGTTGTAAAGGTGCTTTTGCTGTTTTTAATCTTTGGGGCAGCTGTGATGGAAATTGCTTGAAAGCAGGTTTTGTCTTTAAAAGGGGGGCAGAGGGCATCTGGAAATGAATCTTGCCGAGGATGAAGTGAAGGGGAGAACGGATGAGTAGAAGATGTAAAGGGGCTCGAGCAAAGGTGCTCCACTGATCAATAATATGTCTCCTTCTCCACCCAACCTGCAGCACAAATAAGAAAAACACAGAGAAGAAGTTCACACTTAATGTTATAAACATTTCAGAAAATGTGCACATTTGCATTCTTAAATGAGCAACAAAAAAAATCCCAACAGGTTCATCTGAGTAAATTATAGTTGAAAAGGTAATTTATTTCAGTAATTCAATTTAAAGGTGGCATATTGATTCATTATTCGCAAAGTGATATGGCTCAAATGTTCATTTCTGTTCACTTTGATAGTTATGACATAGCTGATGAAACACAAAATTTAATTTCCTTGAAATTTACAATAAAGATTTTAATACAGAAACATTTTTGCCCTCATGATCATGGTAAACCAGCACTGCCTGTCACTGCCACCATCAACAAGACAGGGAAGCCATAAAAGGTCAATGTGAAACATGCTGGTTGTTCACAGAGGGATGTATCTAAGTAGATTTTGAAAGAAAGTTGAGTGGAAGGAAAATGTGTGCTAGAAAAAAACTACACATGGACAGAGAAGACTGTAGCCTAGAGAGGGTTGAGAAGCAAAGCTAATTTACAAGTTTGGAGCCATTGAGGTCAAAACCATCAAGAACCTCTACAGAAAGGTGTAACCTGGTTATGCTCCAATATTCCTGTCACATTCCTTATTAAGCCACTCCAGATTCAGAAATGTCAGAAATAAATCTGGAGTAAAGGAAAGAAGGAACAGACTGTAACTCTGTGATCCAAAAGTGAAAGTGTGAAAGTAAATTTTTATTTTAATTGAAAGTCACAGAATACTTCTTAAACTCGTTATTGATATGTTTTTTTTTTGTTTGTTTAATGTTTTTAAATAAAAAATGTGAGAAGCAAAGACTTATGACCTAATCTGGAGTGAAATATTTTACACTAAATTCAGGAAACAACAACAAAAAAGGACTAAATATAGAAGAAAAGCTGCTGGAAAAATGGCTTTAACCTTTATCAAGAACACACAGCAGCTTATTCTGACAACGGCTCTGCAGAACGTGACCTGCCTTTTTCTCTCCACTAAGAAACACTCCTGAACCTAAAGGACACCTTCTGGGTGGAGAGAAGAACCACTGTGCTTTTGAAAAACTTGCCAAAGAACAATTTCTGCACAACTTCAATCATATGGAGAAGAACGCAAAAGCGCGAAAATGTAAATCTCATATTTTCCTTACAGCCAAAACCCTTAATAAGAGGGAAAACAGAGACTTACCGCCAGGGTTCCGGCGGAGGATAAGTTTCCGTACTTCATCATAAACAAAGATGAGAAAACTATATGGGAATGCACAAAACCACCAGGAAGGCCTGCAAACAAGAAAGGAATCTTGATCAAGCAAGCAAGAAATATGTCAGGTCTTATAACAGAGCGAAACCTTAGTCTCTGAGACGTACTTTAGAGGATACATCCTGAGAGCCACATCCATGCCAGGGCAGTAGGACAGGAAGGCAGCCAGGGCAGTCTCTTCGAACAGGCCGAAGATCAAAATCTTGTTCCTGAGCGCAGAAACGCATCAAGTATCAGTAAGAACAATTCATGAAGACTTTAAGACATGCTTATGTGCAGCTCCAGCACTCACCTCATGCCCTGCTGGAACACAGAGTTACGTCTGGTCTTGCAGATGATGAGATCGGCCCACTGCACCACCACGATGCTGACAAAGAAGGCTGTGTGACATGTAAACTCGACAATCTTCCTCTGTTCGTATGTCTGTGTGAGGAAGGAGACGACAGATGGAGAGTAAGACCAGCTGGCAAAATATGAAGAAAGACACTGAAACTACAGAAGGAAACAAAAGCACACGTACCCACTGCTGTCCGTAGCTGTCTTCCAGGTCGTTGCAACTGCGGTCATCCCAGTCGAGTCGGATGCCCAGAAGTCGACTGGGCAGGAAACCGTTTTCAGCCAGGATGACAAAGTAGCTGAAGAAGCCTCCCAAGGCCTGGATCATTCCTGTGGAGGCAGACAGGTGGACATAATGTAGACATGGTTTGTGTTCAACAAGTAAGACTAAAATAAGGTTTTATTAAAATAAATACTTCCAGGTAATCCATCTAAAAGAAGCGTAGGCATGATTTACAGTTTCAGTAGATTTATTGATATCAACAAGTTTCTGCTTTTCTATTTGTGCTCCAATCCCTTCATACTATCTGTATAATCCCCCTAAATACATGTTATATTAGTCGATTAGTGTTGCAGTTTTGAGAATTTTAAAAGACGATAAGTAAAGATACCCAGGATATAATTTGTAGTTTATTTCTTCATTGTTGTCGACACCTTATTGTTCATGTTTTGGTAAAACAAAGATGAGTTGTTTTTTTATTAATTCAACCAAACGATCTTTAATTTCATGTTTCAAGCATTCAAACTGAAAATGTATTGATTTTATAAATTAGCAAAACCCAAGCTGTTTCAAAAAATTGGAAATGATTTACAGCTGAAGTTCAGGATTTATTCATAGTGTTTCATGTGAGGGGGAATTAAAACCTAACATTTTAATTTCAAAGTAAAATGTACCTTTTCGCTATTAATGGTGAGAATATCTGGTTCAATAGGAATGAATGTGACCTTTTGTTGAATAAAGGGATTATTATAAGTCATTTAACTGGCATTTATTCTAACCAATAAAACGGAATTACATTCACTAAAGATGTTTTTCTGATAGATACATAGAAAAATCTAACTTTTCAGAGGTTTATATGTAAACTTTATAGTAAATCACCCCATAATTTTAGGTGTCTTGAATTTTAACTTTCAAAGATCATTTTGATATCATTTGAAAGTTGTTTTGATACTTCTTCAGACAATAGCTTATATTTACATACAGTTATTGTGAATAATTACAAGTACACTTAGTTTTAGTCTCTTTTTGCACACCGATTTGTCCGTAAGCGATGCTGATGAGCCTCTCATTTACAAGCTTGTCCCTGAAGGGGTTCCTGGGCTGACGCTTCATGATGTCACTCTCAGCTGCTTCATAAGCCAAAGAAATAGCTGGAACCTATCAAAGGAAGAGTAAGAGATAACCTTCAGTACTGCACAGCTGTTTCTAAGTGTATGTATATAAATTCACAGTCTGTCTCTGTCTTTAATTGCTCTCACCATGTCAGTTCCCAAATCGATGCAGAGGATAGTGATGGTTCCCAGAGGCAGAGGGATGTTGGCGATGATGAAGAGCAGGAAGGGGGTGATCTCTGGGATGTTGCTGGTCAAGGTGTAGGCGATGGACTTCTTCAGGTTATCAAAGATCAACCGGCCTGATGGTGAATAAGTGGAAAAATCACATTAGACAACATTTTCAATGGACATCTGGGCATAGAAATGCTAAGATGCTAAGCTATGTTCAAGATTCACACATTGACCAAAAGGCTTGGTTATAAGCCTTCTGTCCTTTAGTCAGTACAGAAAGGAAAAACTTACAAAGTATTTTATGCTTAGTATGAATGTTTGATGCAAAAATAAACAAAGATACTTTAAACTGAACATTGTTTTTTTTAAAGCAATTTAGGATATAGATTAAACCAAACCTAGTTTATTGAGCCTAACTACATTCTGATTAATTGGCCCAGAATCAGATTGGTCAAAGTTAAACCACACTTGGTTGACATAATACCCAAATTATGCTATTCTTCATCGATTTGTATATATTTTATTCATAAAGACTTCACATCAGATTATGTTTTTCTGAAATCGAATTTTCCACTGTCTTCCATTATTTAAGGTTTCCATTATCAACACTTTATTGATCTCATCTCAGTGTCTCAGTCCTCTCCACTGGGCCTTCCCACCTTCTTCCACTCCAGTGACAATGGAGGCAAAGTTGTCATCCAATAAGATCATGTCTGCAGCCTGTTTAGACACATCGGAGCCCGAGATTCCCATGGCAACACCGATGTCGGCCTTTTTCAGAGCAGGAGAGTCATTCACACCATCACCTGTCACAGCGACAATGGCACCCTGAGAGAAAAGGCATGAGAACAGATGATGCTGAGATGATCTACCAAAGGAACTGCATTTCATTTTAAAAATCGTCAAACTCAAACATTCTGAAAAGCCTAAATAGTGGAAGTATTATTTATAATAAATATTATCTTATTTTTTTAAGGTATAAATATGATTATGTTTGACAGGTTGAATTTGTTTTCTGATGTAAACTGTTTAATCTATCTACTTTAGTTTAATTGAAATGCAACTAAAATAAGGCATTTTATTTAACTGTATCCTTTTGTCTAGAGACGCCCATTTACTGGACATCTAGCACCACCTGCTGGTGAACAAATATAACATGTCTAACACAGACTACTGTAATTCCAAACAGTACGACGTATCTTATAAGCCTCTTCATTAAAACAATGTCAAAATGTCTCAACCTGTCTCTGGCATCCCTCGACAATGATGAGTTTCTGCTGTGGGGAGGTCCGAGCGAACACAATCTCTGTGTGATTCCTCAGGATGTCGTCCATCTGGTCCTGAGACAAGTCCTTCAGGTCCGAGCCATGAATCACGCAAGCTTTGGCATCCCTGAACGTAAACAGTAAAAGCTTAAGCTTTGTGGATACACTAGTATTCAAACAAATACGTTTTTTTTATTTGTTGTTGTGCATTATGTCTTTGTTGTTTATGTCTACGTGGATCACGAGTCTGTTTAATAAATAAATAAATCAAAAATGCATCATTCAGGTTGTTCTCTCACTAAAAGGTGCGTCCTTGCCTTCTGTGCGTATCAGACAGCAAACGTTTACCTCGGGTTGACCTGAGCAACAGGTATGTTGAGACGAGCTGCGATGTCCTCCACTGTCTCGTTTCCCTCTGAGATGATGCCTACTCCTTTGGCAATGGCTTTGGCTGTGATTGGGTGGTCACCAGTGACCATGATGACCTACAACAGGTACCAATTTAATATTTTATCCATCCTTAAGATGTATACAACGCAATGGCTCGGTATAACTCACCTTGATACCAGCGGACCTGCATTTTCCCACTGCGTCTGGCACCGCAGCACGAGGAGGATCGATCATGGACATGAGGCCAACGAAGCAAAGGTTCTCCGTCTGGAAGTTAACATCATCTGTGTCGAAGGCAAAACCTTTGGGGTACTGGTCTTCTGGCAGGAGCAAGTGACAGAATCCTGCAGGGGAAAGCCAATTGTTACTACTTGTAATTCATTTTTCTTCTCTCTGTTCATTTCTGTAATATTCTATAAATTACTGTAAATTAAAAATTTCTTGAGTTGATAATGGACTGATTTTAGAAAAGTGTAAACTATTCTTTGAGCACTACTGTTGACTTCAAAAACATATATCATCTATCTTCACCAGTATGGAGCCTCACCCAGGACACGCTCTCCCAGTCCTCCCAGCTCCATGTATGCACTCTGGAAAGCCTCCTTCATCTCCTCATCCATAGGCTGCTCTTTGCCCTGAATCACGATGGTTGAACAACGGTCAAGGATCCTCTCAGGGGCGCCCTTCATCACCAGCAGGTAGCGGTTGTCATTGGGATCCTCTGTCTCATGTATTGAAAGCTGAATGACAAAAATTGAGATTGAGATAAACCCTGCTGCGTAAGGCATCCAGTCCCTTTCAAAAGTATTCATACTCCTTGAACGTTTCCGTAATTTGTTGCGCTGCAAAGACAAACTTCACAAAACAAAGACGTAAATATAAGTGTTGCGTGCATTTGCGTTTGCTTCTTCTGACCTGCACTCCTGAATAAAATCGAGAGGAATCAATTGCCTTCAGAAGTCACATAATTCATAAAAAGTGACCCTTTGTGTGTAATTAATCTCAGTATAAATACAGCCATTCTTCAAAGAACATTTGTGCAGTGAAAAACTAATCCTGTACATAGATCTGAAAACACCATCCCCATGATGAAGCATGGTGGTGGAACCATTATGCTTTGGGTCCGTTTCTCATCAGGAGGAGCAGGGAAGCTGATCTGACTTCATGGAAAGCTGGATGGAGCTAAATGTTGAGCTAAATCTTAGTGGAAACGTGAGACTATGGAGGAAGTTCAGCTTCCAGAAGGACAAAATCCATAAACATACAACAAGAGCTAAATTTCAGGCTTAGGTCAAAGCATATTCATGTGTAAAATTGACCTAGTTAAAACCCCCAAAAGATCCCCATTACTTTATGTGGATCTAAAATCTACATAAAGTAATATAAACTGGAGTTCAAAGGGTATGAATACTTTAGAAATGCATTGATAATACAGTTAAAATAAAATAAAAACATAGGTGATGCAACTTAAAAAAATTTGTTAACTTATTACAAGTAATCAAACTGAGTTTAACCAAGTAAATACTCAAGTTTATTAAGGTGTCATGTTAACCAAACATAAATAGAGTAAGTTTGACAAACTCAATTAAATTACCTGAAGCAAATAAACTCAATTTTTTCTAAGTTGGAGCACCATTCTCGTTTTTCAGAGTGTAATAAAAGTTGTCCATAGACATCAATATTGAGGAAAATACCCACCTGGTATTTGTTGGTGGAGTTGAAGGGGATCTCGGCCACTTTCTTGTTCTTGTCCCGCATCAACCTGACGGAGCCGCAGGACAGCTCGATACATTTCAGCAGAGCCGACTCCGAGGCGTCTCCGGCCACGTCTCGCTTCAGGATGGGCACGGAGTCTTGGCCGGCTTTGAACTGCGCACGGTTACACAGAGAAGCAATACGGGACAGAGCCTGCCATGTTGCCGAGCTCTTGTCGAAAGAAGCACCTGAGGGAAGGACGTGATGGGTTAAAGCTGTGCAGCATGTTTTAAACGCCTGCGCCGTCTGTGCCACATGCCCTTTCCTCTCTAACCTGACTGATCCTCAGTGGTGTCGGCCTCATGGATCTGGTTGTCGAACCACATGTGGGCTACGGTCATCCTGTTCTGGGTCAGGGTGCCTGTCTTGTCAGAGCAGATGGTGGAGGTGGAGCCTAAGGTTTCCACAGCTTCCAAGTTCTTAACCAGGCAGTTCTTCTTCGCCATACGCTTGGCAGTCAGAGTCAGACACACCTGCAGGCACACACACATAACGTTAACATTCACTGTATTCTCCTAAAATACGTGAATCCAGAACCTCTGGTCCCTTACAGTGACGGTGGCCAGCAGTCCCTCAGGCACATTAGCCACAATGATGCCAATAAGGAAGATGACAGCCTCCAGCCAGGAGTAACCCAGGATGATGGCCAGGATGAAAAAGGTCACGCCCAGGAAGACGGCCACACCCGTGATGATGTGGATGAAGTGCTCGATCTCCTTGGCGATGGGGGTTTTGCCGGTGTCCAAACCGGAGGCCAGAGTAGCAATGCGGCCCATGACTGTGCGATCTCCGGTGTAGATGACAATACCACGTGCTGTGCCTGGTTAGACAAAAAAACAAGACGACTTGTTGGACTGAGCAACACGTAACCACATACTGTAAATGACAAAAGTCATATCAGCGATCTCTACTAAAATTGTGCTTTTTCCTTAAGTTTTCAGAGGAAACAATAGTCCTTTAATAATATTGGTGCACCTGGTAAAGTCATGTATGAACACCTTGAAATAAATGGTTGAAATAGAGATTATGAAACGCCAAGATGCTGCTTTTTACTGCTGTTTTACTTTTTTCTCCTCTTGCAGGCTCCTAACTGTAGGAGCCTGGCTCCTGGCTCCTAACATCCAGGCTCCTAACTCCTAATATAATTTTAAAAATTACATTAAAAATAGAATTTTTTTTAATTTTAATCAAACTAACAAAATTGATTTGTAAGTTATTGTAAAAATGTTTGTAAAATAAAAAGAAAAACCTTCAAACTTCCTTAATTTCCGGGTTAATTTAATATTTTCTTTGTAAAAAATGCAACAAAATCTTTATATGAGTCTCTGTTTCTTTAAGGCCTTGCTATATATATCCAAGTTTAATGAAAATGTGCTCCCATGTCTGCTTCGGAGTACAAGTCGCAGGATATTTAATAGTACTATATTACTATATAGTAAATATAGTAATTTTATTTACTATAAAATTAAAATGAAAACAAAAATAAACATGGTAAATAAAATACAAAAACTTTGTGATGTCTAAAACCTTTTCCATTTTAAGAAGCTCTTATCTTAATATGCATAAGTGAAAACCTCTTTTTTTAAGTGTCCCTGTGAACCAGCTGCCTGTACAGAAGGGTAACATTTATCCAACTCTTGAATACTCATCGCTAGCTGCACTAACTTATTAAGAGGGCCAGCGATAGCAACACAGGCCACACATTGGAAACCTTGTATTAAATATTTAAATCATTTAATTGACTCTTAATATGGGCAAATTTAGGTGAACAGCTATTTTCTTGTAGCCAATTTAATCAACTGCAAAGATCAACACAGATTTGCTTGACATATTCTTCTGTCTTTCCCATTTTGAAGCGTCCATATAAGAAATTATCCTCTGTATCCCTCTATGTTTATGCCTGACACTCTGATCAGCTTGAAAAGTAAAACAGAAATGAGACACTGCATTGATTTAATAATGAAATAATTGTTTTTGTTTTTGAGAAGGATTTCTATTCCTTAGAGGACATAATGTTCTCAAATTAAAGATTTTGTAATGTTTTTGCATAAGGTCACCAATAATTGTGGAGGTTGCTATGGATGAGCAGAATGACATAATATATAGATCATTATTCACTGCCAGTACCTTCCACACAGTTGGTAGAGAAGAAAGCAATGTTGCGGGTCTCCAGAGGGTTGTCATGGGTGCAGTCAGGTGACCTGCTTTGTGGCTCTGATTCTCCTGTCAAGGAGGAGTTATCCACCTGTCGGAAAGCACAGAAATAGATTCAAAATACACTAAAACTGATATAATTTCAACTTTTGCACCGGTTTGAGTCTGTGTCTGTACCTTGCAGCCATGAGCAGAAATCACCCTGATGTCAGCAGGGATCCTGTCTCCTCCTTTCACCTCAATCAGATCTCCAGCCACAACTTCTTCAGCGTTGATCTGCACCTTCTCCCCCTCACGGATCACCAGCGCTTGCTGCAGGGATACAGGGTGGAGAATACATGAACATATTAATAAATAGATTGTGGGGAGCTAAAGTTGGTTTGAAAGCTGGAGGGCTCAAATTAAACCTTTATGGAGACATTAACTGTAGCTCCATCAGGATTTCCAAGTGTTAATTTTGTCTTTGTTTTGTAAATAAATTCATGCAATAGGTTAAAATGTTTTTAAAGCACATTCTGTATAAATTTCCAGATACATGCTGTATTTCACACGGACTTCTATTGAAACACAGTGCTGTCACCATTTTGCAGTGGGGATATTTTTCATCCGGAGGAACAAGGAAGATGGAGCGATATGACGAGAACTAAATTTAAAGCCATTTCAATAACCGCAGGTCCAGTTTAATCACGAGACCAAAAAGCTGAGAAGTTGTCCTATTTTATTTTGAATAAGTTTGAATTGACAAACACTATCACTAGGCTTGACAAAACAATAAATTTGTGATTTGATGAAAAGAAAGAAAATGATGTTATTTAAATATAAATAAATGCAAAAATCCATTAAATTTTTCAGAAATCTTTGATTTTGTAATCCATATTTGACTTTTCTTAATGATCCAGGCCAATATAATATAACTTTTCCATACTCAGCAGAAACTCTGTCAGTGCAAACATTTCACTCTCACAATAATAGCTTGTATTTTTCAAATTTGACAAGAAAAATTAAAACGTTTCCTATATTTCTTGCATGCTTACCTGTGGCACCATGTTCTTAAAAGACTCCATGATTTTGGAGCTCTTGGCCTCTTGGAAGTATGAGAAGCAACCAGTGATGATGACTACGGCTGTAAGCACAATACCTAGGTACAACTGTGGCAGAGAACAGACAGAGAAGCAGGTTAAAATCTGCACAGGTGTGAAGAGCAAAGCTGCAGTGCGTGACACTAAACTCAATTAGTCAAGGTATTATTTTTATTTGCTTCTTCAGACTCCTAAGTGTGACGGAGGCACTAATGAGGCGTAGCTGCTCCATATGTGGACGTGTTTATGTAGAAAAATGACGAGAGCTTCGCTCACATTGTCGCCTGCAGGGTCGTCCTCTGTGGCTGCCTGGATGGCGTAGGCTAGAAAGCAGAGAATGGCGCCGATCCACAGCAGGATGGAGAACCCACCAAACAGCTGGCGACAGAACTTGACCCACTCCGGGGTGGTGGGCGGAGGGGTGAGAGCGTTGGGACCATCTCGGATCAGAATCTCCGCTGCCTTGGCATTGGTCAGTCCCTGGGCAGAGAAGTGAGGAAGGATACACGTCAACATCAGGGTGAACTGATTACAAAACACATAATCTTACTGATTTTATAGTGGAAATTAAGTCTGTATTTATTTTTGACTTCTCTAATCTAAACAGGGTTAAAATCATACAAACACAAATATATACACATATTATGTCAGAAGCCTGTTAATGGCTGCAAACAGTGAAGTCAAGATGCAACTTGCTAAGAGATAATGAATCAAATATAAGTGAGGATAAACATTTGAGCTTGTACATATAATTATGACCCCTTACAGATTAGAGAAAAATATTTTTACTTTAGACTCCCAAGGCAAATTTTTAAAGTTATCTTATGGTAATTTAATCCTAAAATTAGAAATTTATCATAAAATAGTTACATTACAGTGGATAGAAACCATAAATTTTCTGTGTGCCTGTATTTCTAGCTTTCTTGAGGACCGCCCTCACTGTTGTATATCATCTGAATCGGTCTGCTGCCACCTTGTGGTGAACCATGAAAACGTGACTCACCTGGACAATATCAGCCTGGAATTTTCTGCATACTTCCTCTACAGACATCTTATGTTCCGTCTGCAAAAAAACAACAACACAAAACAAAACAAAGACACAAAGAAACAAAAAAAAAACACCTATTAATACATTGTGATGTCAGAAATCTTGTGCCTTGTAATCATTTATCCATGCAGTATTAAGCAGAAATAGTCCTGAACAATAATAAATATATGGCATGTTTTCTGTATTTGTAAAGCACCTATATAAAATATTTATAATGGTACTCCATGCATGCAGTTCACCTGAGAGATTAGAGTCTCAAGGCAGCCAGGTATGGCAGCCCTGTTGTCTGTTTCTTGAGCTGAAATGTCAAGTCAAACTCACAGCATCCTGATAAAAAGTCAAACCCCTCTAATGGGCAGAACATCATCCTTTAGGTTTATTTACAATGATTTCTTCTTGCCAAAGAAAATACCTTCACCAAAGGCATGGAGTATTTAAATAAATAAATAAATAATAATAATAATAATAATTTAAAATAACCCAATTGACATAATTTAAAGTGAAATAATTTACAATATGTTTAGCAATAAAACACACAAAGAGGTTTTACTCACAATGGGCACTTCCTTCTTCAGGTCATCCATGTCCTTGCCCCCCTTCTTCTTCTTGGGGGATCGGTCATCTTTGTCCTGTGTGGTGGCAACGCGGTAACTGTCTGAACGTCCATACTACAGACACACACACATGTTTTACACATGCCCTCGGACTACACTGAGGAGAAAGCCTTTGTGTTTGAGTTTAGCTGCTCTCACATAAACTACAGAACTCGACACATTGAGGATCTTTTCTATTTTTCTAGGAGAATCTATCATTCACAAACTGCACCAAAAATTAGGGATGATTGATCTTTTTCCATGAGTTTAAATACTCCAAAAACTATGTTGTAGCCTAGTGAGGTGGCCTTGAGAGGTTAGGTAATCTCAGTCAGTGAGGAAAGTAAAAGATTAAAAACATTAATATAAAAAAAAAAATGCTATTCAAAGTAAAAACCAAAGGCGTATGCCTGAACATACCACTATTAAAAGCGCACTGTAAAGTCACATCAAAGCCTTAATCTGTTGTCTCTGCCAGACCCATCTGGCATCCACTGATCAAATGCTCTGACAAACAAAACGCCCAGATGGACACAACACCACCTGATAGAGCGAAAATGGTTTAACCTGCTCCTTTTTATTTAATTATAAAGCAGCAAGCCATGAGGACATCAGAGGGAGGCAGAGCAGAATCCAAGACTGCAGACTGATCAAAGCACTTCTTCTTATGTTCGAATATGCTTTGTAAGAGA
Source organism: Poecilia reticulata (assembly GCF_904066995.2). Lineage (NCBI taxonomy): Eukaryota > Metazoa > Chordata > Actinopteri > Cyprinodontiformes > Poeciliidae > Poecilia > Poecilia reticulata. The sequence goes on from NC_088845.1 coordinate 12,698,106, forward strand.
GCAGAGCCTTTGCTGTCAGGATTATTAAATATAAACCCACAGGACAAAACTCAGACTTTATTTTGCAATTCATTTTGACCTATTTATCCAGGTGGATCAATTCTAAGTCTTATTTACCAGACCAACACGCAGCTGAAAAGGAAGACACAAAATACTGTTCTACACCAAATTTAAATTCAAAGTAGCAATGAAAAAAATAAAGAACAAACAGAAAAGACCAGAAAAGATTAAAGTGTACAGCAAAGCATAGTGACAAATGAAAAGTATTTGGCTTAATGCAGAAAACTGCATTTTCATACATGGATCAGCGTTTCGCAAAATCACCCATACCTCTCAAATCTTTCAATATTTAGATCTATGTATTTTAATAAGATTTTGTGCCTAGCTATCCTCATGAGTCTGCATTTTATAGAAGCTAATTTCACTGCAGTAGTAGCTGCTGGTCTTTTGAGGCATGTCTCCACCTGCTTTGATCATCTTGAGACTGAAACTGTGGCCTATTCTTCTTTGCACAATAACGAATGCATAACAAGGGACGGACAGAGAGTATTTAGCATTTAGACCTGGACTTTAATGTGGTAATACACGAATAGGCTTCAGCCTAAGCGACTCTATTGTAACCCTGGGTTTAGGTTCATACACACTCCTCCATCCTAGGGGTTTTCATCCAGCAGTTCCCTTTCTAAAGTCTGACAGGCTTCCAAATCCCTGTTTTAGAAAAGTATCCTCGCACGATCCTGCCACTATCATGTGTGGAACTGGAACGATTTGTTTATGGTGATGAGCAGTCTTCATTTTCTACCTCACATAACATGTCACACATTGCTCTGAAAATTATTAAATCCATTTCATGATGATTTTTCTAAGAAACATCTGAGGTCTTCATAGAGAGATATATTTATACTGAAACTAAACTAAATACTAGTTAGCTCTATTTGTAAATTCAGCATCTTCAGAAGGCAAAACACTGCACAGGATTTTGTTTTAGAGTGTTTAAGTTGTGTAAAATTGTGGAAAACATGTCCCATTTTTCATCCACTTTACAAATATCCACTGATTTCAAATCCTAATGCAATGCATTTTATTGGTATGAAGCTATGTATATAAAAAACCACCGCTGGTTTCCCATGAACACTTTGGAGGGAAAAAAAATGTGGCTTTCAGTTACATTTTTTTACCTAAATGCCACTTCCTCCTGTGATGTCAACACTGTGAAACCAGTTTTTTTCTGCTAGAAAACCCCTGCAGTTGTAAAAGAGGAAGACTATGAAGTGGTCTAATTATTAGTAATGCTCCTAAACCTCTGCGCATTCAGCATTTCAAGCAGCTCAACTTGACAAAGGTCAGAGGTAACTAGAGACCTAAGGAGACAATGGTGGTCAGTGGAGCCCCATAATAATCCATGTGCCTCATATAAACTTTTGGATAATGAGAACAGAAAATCTTCTGAATTATACAAAAAAATTATCTTGTAATAATAATAAAAATAATAATGTACAATTAAGTTGCCAAAAAGTCTACATTGACTTGGTTAATTTTCATGGATAATTCTTAATTTATTAAGAAGAAATTGGTGGCTAGTGCTCTAAATTAATTTAACTTGGCGCCCTCTAATGGCGAATTTAGGAAGTAACCTCATCAAACAGCAGCTAACTTCCATTACCTTCAGAATAAAAAGCAGATTTGATCTTAAAGGTAAATATTCAATGTGTGTTTATTTTTAAAATGTGCTGGTTTAATAGGTATAGGAGTGGGGAGAGTAGTATGAATTATGATCTGAATTTTTTCCTGTGTGTTGACCGACTTGCCCAAACAAACCACACCAAGCCAAACACTCCTGCATTGGAACAAAGAGCAACTTGCCCCTGCATCTCCCATTTGAATTGTAATTGTTCTGCCATTGTGCAACCCCTCTGAAATGAAGCCCCTGTGTTATGCAATTTTTTTATTTATTTTTTTAACCTTTTTTTAGGGCTCCAAAACCCTCCTCTCAGGTTTCGCTCCCCATGCAAAGAGTTTTCATGACACCAGATATGCAGGGCGATTCTCACTTAATTAAGTGGCGCCATTGTGTTGCTCAACGACCACTTCTGAGCTGGGAACAAACAATAAAGCCCTTCTTTCAAGCTTGTCGGGCGGGGAGCAGCTCGTCAGCGGGAGGGAGACTGTTTGACCTGACTGCAAAAAGTACACGCACTCACACACACTCATATGCAAACACACTGAGTAACAAGAGAGCAGGTAAGCAAATCTCTCACTGCAGCATGTCGAGGCAGGCCTGGTGATGAAGAGGCAGCACACAGAGAGACTGGTGTAGTGGAAAAGTACTGCTGCTGCCAAACCCCACTGAGACTGGTCATAGGTGTGTGTGTGAGTGTGTCCTGAGTAAAAAAAAAAGAGGTGGGTGGAGATGTGCTGACACAGGTACATGTGTGTTATAGTTTATGTGGGATATTATCTGTTTGAGAACAGGACCGTTGAACAATAAGTCACGCATCATTATGTGTAAGAGTAATTCGACGCTTCAGCTCCAGTGATGGGACTAGCAGCTGTGTTTCTGCCTTTTTATTGTTCTGCCTCATTTTTCCATAAACAATAACTGAACCGTACAAACAGTCCTGTCAGCAGCCTACCTGCTGCCGTATGTGGTAAGGCTGATGGAGACACAGATATCTAAAAGCCACACGAGCTTACACAAACCGGTCCGAACAACAGAAGCTATTTGAAAGGGAGAGAGACTGATGTGACGAAGCGGATGACAGACAGGCACATGGAAGAGGAGACATCAGTGGGAGGTGAGAGGAAAGCAGGTGAATAGAGGATGGGGTGGGGGGGCACCAGGAGGTGTGGGTCTTTCAGGAATCTAATTAAATATTGAGTGTTTTGACCCACACTGATGGCACTCTAACAGATCTCAACATCATGGGCTGCTAATAAACCATATTTTCATTTCAGGTTATGCGTGCCTGAAGGTGTTATTTACAAATAAGAGTGAGAGTGTATTCATGAGCCTGAGTCATAGAGAAAGGAAACGTGTCCAGCTTATCCTCGTCGGTTTACTGAGTAAGATATTTGCACAGTGACTGTGTGATTGGCAAAGAGGAAATATCGGAGAAGACATTTAGCAAGATGAACAATAAACTGTGTGTGTGTGTGTATATATATATATATATATATATATCTGGAAAAAAAATTAAGAGACCACTTAAACTGAACAGTTCTCTGATTTCACTTTTTATACGTATATGTTTGAGTAAAATGAACATTGTTATTTTATTTCATGAACTACTGACATCATATCTCCTAAATTCCAAGCAAACAATTATTTATTTTCAGAAAATGAGGAATGGTTAAAATAACGAGAAGATGCAGAGCTTTCAGACCTCAAATAATGCAAAGAAAACAAGTTGATATTCGTTTAAAAACAACAATACTAATGTTTTAACTCAGGAATCAATATTTGGTAAAATAACCATGAGGTTTTCAATGGGGTTCAGTGCAGTGGGATCTTCATTTTATGAGCATATACTCATCTGTATGTCTTGAAATGTTCTCATATTTTTTCACATTACAACAATCCTTGTTGTATTTTATTGGGATTTTTTTGAATAAACCAACAAAAAGTGTAGTAGATTTATGAGGTGTCCTTTTATCGGATGTAAAATCTCAAGCTTTCACATCGATTCTCATTTGGATTTCAGTCCAGGTTTCAACTAGGCCATTCTAATATCGGAATTTGATCTAAAACATTTCATTGTAGCCTCAGTTGTATGTTTAGAGTCATTGTCCTGCTGTAAGGAGAAGCCTTAAACTGTCCCCACAGCATGATGCTGCCATCACCATTCTCTATCCAATTTTAATGAGTTTATGTAACAATGTTTCTCTACAATCAAGTGGGCTAGAAATAATTTGTTTCTGGTATTTGTCCATACAGGTCAGTGTGTAAAAAACACTGATTGACAGTTTTTATCCTTACCAAAGAATAGATTCCCTACAGGATGATACTGCCACCACCGTTTGTCACTGAGGGAACAATGTGTTCAGTCTTCGGTTTTCCCCACATAATGTTTTCCATGTAGGCCAAAAAGTCCGATTTTGTTTTTAGGTGTATCAGATTAAAGGGGGTAAGATCCAAATACACATCATGTTTTAGATTTGTTTAGAAAAACAAAACATAGCAATGTAAATATTTCTCTCCCACTTTATGAACCATTCTGTGTATGTGATCTCTTTAAAACACATTAACCTAACAAAATGGGGAAAAGGTCAGAGAGTACAGAACGGTTTTGCAAGCACGGTAAAAAAGGATATGCCTCTTGTTATCCATATTTTGTGTTTATCTATTCTCACTGCTCCTGCCTGTGTGTTTCTGTGGAGCTTTCCAGCTGTCTTCAACATCTCTGAGTAATTCAATGAGGCCCCTCTGCCCTGAGGTAGGAAACGGAGACTTGTGGCTGAAATTACATATACTCACTCCCCCACGAGCACAGAGCAAAAACAGAATGATGGACACGCTTATCGATTACATTATTGAGAAACAGCAAAATCTCGCTGCTCCTTCGCAGATTACAGAATGATTGTCAACATCCAGAGACGTTTTAGCTCATTAAAATTCACTTAAAATATCAATAACTTGATTAAGCGGGTACTTCAATGCTTGTTTTCAATTGATTCCTAAATGATTCGGCAAGTCTGCCCTGAAAAAGCCACTGACGAGAGAATGGTAGGAGAGCCGGTTGCCATGGCGAGCGGCATGGCTGCTGGCATGGTGACAGAGCTCAGCAGTGGCCTGGTACTCTGAGGATCCCCTGATGTTATCCAGGATGAGGAATAATTGATGCATCTGTAACTGGACCCTGGATTCACTGCTGTTTGTTTAAGGCCACTGATGGATTCAGAACTGCTCTGCATTTTTTTTTAATGCGCTTATGTCTGTATGCGCCTGTGTTAGCAGAGGTGAGTCACTGAATTGGCTACAGTGTGTTTGAGCAGCTTCTGCACGCACTGCGGCAGTAGGAGGAAGAGGAAGATGTGGAAGGGACGAAACAGGCACATTATCATGGCTCGATAAAATAAAGCGATAATGAAATGTTTAGTATCTTCAAAGCATGATATTCCAAACTTAATTTCCTTTGTGTCTTAGATTGCGTCTTCTTTCTTTAAACCTGAAGTAGTGCACGTAAACATGACACTGACATCTAGTGAAGTCTTTGGTCTGTGGTTGCACATTGGGTACTCCGGCTAGGTGTGGCACAATCATGTCAAGCATGCTAAAGATCTCAACTGATTATGGGCTTAACTGAAAAAAGGAGGTTGTTTTATTAAGTTCCCTTTTTGCTGCACATGATTTGGACTTTGCATCTAACAAAATTAGGTTTGCAAGTTCCCACAGATGTAAGAATGGCCCTGTGGAGGCATTCAGTTTCAGTGAGTTGACGTCAGAAGGGGAAGTGGTACTAAGCTGGAAAAACACCCACAGCAACACTTCTTTTTCTGCATTTCTTATTGTGAAATCAGCAGCGTTACCCTCCATTCAGCGCCTTTTGAGTTATTCACGTTTGTCAAGCTGTTGCTGCTAATTAACTTCTAGGCTTTTGTTGGGATTTTATTTGATAAACCAAAGTAGTGAGTAATTACTAAGTGAAAGAAGTGAAAGAAAGGTGGTACCTTTGTACAGATAGCGTCCATAAACAGCACATTTCAAGTCTTTCCAAAATCAAAAATGTAAAAAGTGTGGATTTCAAATGTATTAAACTTAATTCTCGCCCCAACCAGTCCTTTGTGTTTTATCTGTAACAGGTCTGCATATCAGGAAGCCAATTATTCTACCACTAATATTTGCAAAACAGCTTAAGCTCAGTCAGGTGAAGAACATTTGTGCCACAAATTACTCTCTGGACTTAAACCTGGACTTTGACTAGGCCACTCAAACACATGAATATAGTTTGATCCAAACCCTTCTATTACTTGATGGATGGTGAACTTCTGCTATGGTTGCCATCTCTAACTGATGTTCCCCCAGCATTGTCCTGCCAGTCTAAAGTATTCCTGCATCATGATGCTGCCACCACCAGGTAACAACATGGGGATGCTAAATTAAGGGTGATCTATAGTGTTTGTTTTACTTCACATATATTTATGCCTGCAGGCCCAAATCAAATTACGTTTGGACTCTCATCAGGCCAGAGCACTTCCTTCAACATGTTGGTCTTTGTAATGATGCTGCTGCTTATTTATTAATGTTCTCAAACCACTGAAGCTCTCAACTGTAGTCCTGATATTAAAGGAGGAAGAACAAATTGTTCATGTTTTCATTTGTAAAGGATTTATGCATTTCTATCCTTCGAACTTCAGAGTTATGCTCTTCTTTCTGTTTGTCTATCAAATAAAGTTGTTGGTTGTAACTGACGAAATGAATCAATCTACATATGATTATAAATGCTCTTACATGGCAATGTGAAAAATAACTGCCATTTCTACTTCTCTGCTTTATTATGAGACCAGTATCATAATGTTAGTCAATGGACTGCAGATAAATGAACAGGAAATATGATGAATATCTTCCCTTTGTTTTGCATGAACTTTCACTTCATGGTGACTTTACAACACGATGAGTGAAACTAAAACCAAAGGCCCATAACTGGATACGTGGTGCATCTTAAAAGGTAACTAGAGGTGGACATTTGATCCAATCTGGGTCATCTCGGCACTTTGTTCTGTCCAGGGGGAATGTGAAGGACCTCGACCTCCAGTCTGCGTCATTGTTCAGCTGAAATATGCATAAAGCTGAGAAGCTCTATGACTCAAAAGAGCACATTTACATCTTTAGGACGACCTTTACTTTGAATATGTGCTCATGAAGTAATGAAATAAAAACCTTGTTAGTCTTTAAGTTCCTGGTCATAAACAAGGATTGTTAAATATGCTTGCCCCCTTTAATTATTATGCCACATTGAATCTGTAGATTTTTATTTGTTTAATTTTTGTCCTGTGGTAATGATTCACATGTTAATCAAACTAAAGGCTTTATTGAGGAATACCATCTTATTAATCATGAATGAGTGTCTGTAGTGGTGTAAGTAAAGGCTTATAGGTTTGTTTGTTAGAGCCATGTTAATTATAAATGGCAAACTTACCAGTGTACCCCTCAGGCTCGTGTTACTAGATTGTTCCTGTCCTTCTCATGGACAATCTAATGAAAAACAGCAAACCAGCAAATAATACATGCTGTTACTGGACTGAATATCCAATATTACAACAGCTGAGTGTAAATTTATCACTGATTATGTGTTTGTGCAACCTTGCAAGGTCATTGGGCCATCTGCTGGTTCTTGCAGCAGGACGGAGGGCTCTGGGCCAAAGGAGGGGGGCTCAGGCTGGAGAACAAGGGACTTGACTGCTGGGATTAAGCATTCTGAACGCAGCACTGGATTAGCCCAATGTGTGCTTCTCCTGCTCCACTGTTGCTGCTTTGCACACCCAGGAAAAAACAAGCTTTCTAATTAAATCCTCACATTTACCTGAGAGAAGTGAGCTTGTCTGAGGCTGGGTAAAATCAATGGTTCCCATATAGATGCTTGGATAAATAGGCAAGTTTAGTTTCTTTGTAACAAAATACTTGAGAGAAAAGTGTTTTAACAAAGGGAAAATGTGCTAAAAATGGGAGATTTCTGGAAATTGAGGAAATGGCTAGAAATTTCTCGAAATATAAAAACCTGGGGAATTTAAAAAGAACCGAGGAAATGCTTTCACTCAAGCTTTATGAAAATGAGTCAGTTCCACCGGTCTGATTTGATAAAACAATATTTGTGACCGATAAATATTTGATGCAACAATGCAGATGCTTACAAAAAGAGACAGAAAATCTCAACCTCTAAACCCTGCAGACACAAAGAGAGATTAACTCTCTTTAGCTCTAAATCATCTCCCCTGTGTTTCACTCTAAAGATGAAAAAAAAAACACAAAAAAAACAAATCAAAGTAACAAAGTCAAACACAACTCAAACTGAAAATCCCTTCTTAAGCCACAACCCGTCTCATCCCCTCTTTTCTCCTTCGCTTCCTGCAGCCCATCTGTGTGTCCTGTCACCGTCTTCTTCTGATCACGTAACAAAAGCGACGGTGTAGCTGTGTGACTTGATCAAGCCCAGTGAGCAGAGCTGTGCAGCACTTCAACTGGATTGGATTAGAATAGTAAATCTTGCTTCCTGTCTTGTGCAGGGAGCATCTTGACTAGCTCTATCTGAGAGAGAGTAATTGTAGGACGGGGTGGTAGAGTGGAGCTACACATATGTTCATACTCACACACACAGAAGCTAACACCAATTAATTTTAGGGTTAAAGCGTGTATCTGTAAAGGAATGCACCTCTTAAATTTGACCTTTCATCTCTAGAGACTCTTTGCTTGTCAACTCGATTCTACAACTTGGTCAAAGAAACTCTTCAAAAATGAACCATGTAGTTCTCAAACTTTCCAAATTGAGCTGTTATGCAACTCATCGTTTCCATGACGACAGTCATTGCTGACACTTTACTGAACACAAGTCAGGATGCCAAAAAGGAAGTCCACGTTTAGTTATATAGCATGTCCTGCCCAGTTAAATTGTTGCAATATTTGCACCAAATGTCTGCTTCTGATTGTTTGAGTAGCTGTAGTCATCCTGGAAGAGCAAAATAAGGAAGCGCTGTGGTTCTGGGGCCCAACTTGTTTTGTCCAGAAAGGAAGGAACAAATATATGTTTGCACGTATGCACATCTATTTATGTGTGAAGTTCTGCAAGCCTCCAAATTCTTGGGGGGGTTTTCATCTACAGCAGGGCTGAAATGATTAATCAGATTACTCGTGATGAATATCTTATTAAAACAATTGTCAACTAATTTAGTAATTGATTAATCATTAACTGGAGTATACAGACTCAAAAAAGGGCCTTTTGCTGAAAAAACCATACATTCAGAGCAGCCATTAAGCTAAAACTGGACAAAAAGTACATATGTTTTGGATTTAAGGAAAAAAAAAAATCGCTGTAAATAAGTGGCATAATTTTAGCCCCACCTGGTTCAAATTCTGTAAAGAAAAGCTCCTATTATGCATCTTTTTCTATCTAGTTATTAAGTGGTTAATACAAAGACTAATCACCAGATTAGGGATGTTATCTTGTTGCACTTTAGCAATAAAATGTTTATTTTCTTATTTTCTTTAAAAAAATAATTGAATTAGTTGTTCATTTGCATCTTCTAATGTATTTCTAGTATTGTATATATATAAAGAAAAGCTTAAATAGTTCAATGAAAAACCTCCAGCCATTTCTTTTATCATATTAATCCATTAACTTTTATACCTTTGTTTTTCTTTCTCTTTTAGACTAAATTGAAGTCAAAACCCAGAATTAGGCTATAAAATATATTTTCTTTAGTCCGTTAGGCAACTCCAAGGTTCTTTATCAGCTTTAATTTAATTAATAACGCTTACACACTGCTTTAATGTTTATCACCTATCCATTGTCGTCTATTGATTAAATGTGTTGCATTTTCTCAGTTCATTCATAAGACTGGTCAGACTAACTACATTTATTAAAGTAGCTGATATTCACTACCTGTTTACAATGCTGAAAACTCAAATAGACAAGACACTAAAACAAATTAAACAATCCAATGAAACATTTCACTGTTTAGTGTTAATCTTCAAACTTGAACGTCAAAAACCAAAACAGTCTCTGCACATTGTGTCTGTGCAGTGCCGCCCATTGTGCCTTGATTTACTCGTATAGGGACACATGCATCTCCAGGACAACGCCTTGAAATGTTGTCAGTGTCATGTTGCTGTAGTCAGGCAGCCTACCCCTCTTGAAACACTCTCTTTATGGGAGACCATCAGCAGGTTAAGTTGGAAACTTTTGGCCATATCAATCACTAAGTCTAATATAATCTTGTTTTAAAGTAATGTCTTAAAGAGACAACTTGACCTTTTGAGGAAAGATGGTTTAACTTCTGTGTTTTATGGGAAAAGTAGCCTGCAAGTTACAGAAGTGGACCTTTGGATGATTACACTGGATGTTGGGTTAAGTTTAAAGTTACACACCTGCCTCTCATAGCAGTTGAATTCACATTTATTAATGTGAAAGTGTTGACTAAAGTTAGTTAGCTCTGGCTCAGAAACATTAACTTTACATGGATTCCTCCCCCATTCCTCCATTTTGTATTTTTGCACATCAGGTCACAATGTTGTGCACATTTTCCAGAACAGAAAGTAACTGTCTGCCACCAGAGACCAGAGACGCAGGGAGTTGCATCAACACCCTATGGGGACATTTTGTGCCAGAGTAGACAAACACTATGCACAGTACTTCTTAAATATATATTATTTACTTACTGTACAACATTTCCCTGAAGGAAATCATATTTATAAATGTATTTTGATATGGGTCTTATTTTGTCATTATTTATCCTAATAGTTCATAAAAATAGCCAACTAATGAGAAATAAACACTTCCATTTCAAAGAATGAAATGGAAGTGGGCAAAACAGGCTACCAGTTTGAGTTAACTACTGTAAAAGGTTGTTTAGTCAAAAACTGACTTATAGTTGATGTTAGTCCACACATGCTAATCAGGCCTTGTGACTGCACAGTCCAGCCACTCTGAATGAATGAAAGTTTTCTACAAGTTTGTCATCTATTCTCTTTTTTTTGAGTGTATCCGGGAGAACAATAGTTTACTTGACAATTTGGATTATTTATTCCTACAAAGCACAGAAGAATTGTCAAGAGGTAATGATCAGCTAATCGGAAGTAAATCTTGGTTTAACAACAGAATCGAATAGGAGATTACCAAATATGGACTTGCCTTACAGTATCGAAGAGAGAGAATTTCAAAAGTCTTAGCAATTACATTAGTCACAGAACTCGGATTGGTAATTTGAAAGACCAAAAAAAAAAAACCAGGAATTATTTTTGATAAACCAGATTTTATTTAGGGAAATTTGTTCTTATTGTGACTAAGTTAAGGGTTCATTGTGGTTAAATCCCTGAATCCAGCATGACCATCTGAAGTGGGCAGGAGAGCAAAGAGCATAATGAACATGAGCATCAAGCCACATTTTCATTTGCAGTCTTTGCATCAAACTAGGGTGTAGCTGAAGCTATGAAGCAAAGATGTGACCTTTCAGGACTATTGATTTCTTTTTTTCAGCCAAAAGGAGATGTAGCTCCTTTAACAGCATGGGAGAAATCAGAATGTTCCTGAGCGGTGCTCATCTTTTTTGCTTCCTATTGAGCAGCAGCTGTCATGTTGCTTAAATCGAAGGAGCCTATTGACCTTTACCGAATCCATGGACACATGTAGGGGAACCGCATTGTATATGAACCTTTCTTTCTGCTGGTTTCTACATCATGATGGACTAACCAGCCACCGCAAAGCACCATGCAGCAGGTGCAGCTCTCTGCACCAAACTGAGGGCTGCGCCTCTGCAGCAGCCACACAGCTCCTTCATTACCTTTAGAAAAGGCTAATGTCTCCTCCATCCTGCACACGCCCTAGTGGTGCAAAAATAAATGCACACACTGTCCTAGAAACCTTTATATCTCATATCTTACAGAGGACTTAATGTCACACCGCTCTCGGGCAGTATGACCTCCTGACAAACACGGTGACATCCTATTTTTTCTATCCTTGCTCATCAACCCTTACCACACAGACCCACACCGCCTCCTGCTACCCATCTGTCTCCTCTGCCCCTGATAACCAATCCCACAAGCTGCAGCAGAGGGAAACACAAGCCACGGTAATGTGAGCTTCAGGTCATTATCCCGTAACAGGATATACAGTCAAGCAGCCCTCCCCCTCTCCTCGTCCATACTCAGTCGCCATTCCTTTAACTCCTTGTTTCTCTCTTTAAAATGCAGCCACCACCTAGCTGTCCTTCCTCCTGTTCTCTCATCAGCTCCCCCCAACCACCACCATCTGAATCACGTGTCTGAAGGTGAACAGCAGCAGTCGATGCAGCCGTGAGGCCCTTGATGCACATTCTCATTTTACATCCCTCCTACACAGTAATCAATTTCAGATTCTGTAAGGCAAAAAGCTGCCTCAGTGAGTGCAGGGATGAAAAGGAGCGGCGTGCAAGACGAGGAGGCGGAGTGAGAGAGTGAAAATCCTTTTCTGAAGGGATGCTTGCTAAAATTAGAAATATCTATATATGTCTTCCTTGTGTTCTTGACACATGTTAAAGCTTTTTTTCCCCCTCTATACAGCATCAGTGCTGTCCCTTTTGTGCGTGGCTCCTGGTTCCAGCCTATCACAGCTCTTTGCAGGGAATTTCCACGGCACAAGCCCCGCCCCTGGTTTGACGCGGAAAGCGGCGTCACAAGCGATGCCCCCTGCGGCCTTGTGGAAGGACAGCCGCTGCACAGTGCGCCAAGAGGACATTCTCGAAGGAAAGAGGAAAGAAGCGTGAAGGAAAAATGGAAATCTAGCATTTAATGGAATGATTTCCAGAACCTGTATCTGCGTTCAGGGTCACCTCAGCATCCTTCACAGATCTCCGCTATTTGCTCTTCCAATTACTGGCTTCCATAATGTCAACCCCTGGAGGAACATACTGTGCCCCAAACGATGACTTATTCCCCTTCACACCACATACAGCCACAACCAAACGTCCCCACATCAGTACGCAGCTACGTGCGTAAGCACTTTCTGTTCTCTCGTCTCTCTTTTGACGCAGTGCCCGCAAAAGCAGCACATTTTAGAAGGAAAAGACGCTCAGAAGGACCCATAAATCCTCTCCCCGCGCCTTGAAGATCCGTCTGCAGCGTCACGCCGCCGCATGATTCATCCCCGCGTGCCGCTGCATCAGATTAAAAATTACAACCAGCATCACCAGATGGTGATTAAGCAAAAAAAAAAAAAAAATAAAAAAAAAAATGCGCAAAACCTGGCTATTATTTCACACGCAGCTCACAGTTGGTGATTTTCCACCAGGGTTTGCAAATTCACCTATTGATTCATTCACGGGTACGGCTATGACAAGTTTAACCAAGATGGTTTTTTTTTTTTGTTTTTTTATTTTAAAGATGCGCTCATGAAGCTGTGGGGACCATATAGCGTCGTCTCATTATTCTTCACCAGAGTGTGTGACCATTGCTGGCGATTATCGAGTTCCAATGTTATGTCACAAATTAAAGGAAAAAAATAAGCTGGTGAGACACTTATTCCTGGTAACCGCATTATGACGCACGGGTCATTGAGGGTGTCTTCAGCTGACAGCATCCAGTGGAAAGGACGCGTCCTCAGCGCTAAATGCCTTCCAATGGCACAGAAGCAGCTGCGTAGAGCCGGAGAGGAGAAGAAGAAGATGATGAAGATGATGATGATGATGGGGAGGAAGGTGGATTCAATGTGCTCTGTCATCACAAAGGAAGAGCTGCACAAGTATGTGAATATAACCCCTGGATATAACATTATTAAACCACGATGGGCGCAGATAACACGTGCCATCCCGCCCTTACCCCCCCAACACAGGAGCAATCTGGAGGAATAAACCGATTAGGGCCTACTGCCTCGCAAGGTTGCGGTCACGGCAAACGAGACACCTAACAAGACAACCTTCCTTCTCCCCTGCATTATGCATCAGATTTAAACTCAGCCGAACCTTTAAACCCGACGCAGAGGTGAAAACCCAACTGAGCGGTTCTGATCAGACAGGAGCTTCTGGCCGCATCAGTTTGTCGCAGTATATAGAGAGAGCTGGGCAAAACACAGTTCCGCATTAGAGTCAATGTCACTCAGACACAGAGGCTGCACAGGATATCCAAAACGATATCACGGCTCAGTTATTTCACAATATGCCAGTAAAGAAGGTAAGAGACCACCCCTCGGTTTTCAGGCCACTTCGACTGGGCTACAACGCAATTAAGAAAGTTGGAAATGGCGTGTCTTACCCCCATGTTGGCGCAATTCTTCTTCTTCTTCTCTCAGGTGATGCACCGCTTGAGAGGTGTCAGCCCCTCACGTTGAATTAGTCAGTGTATGAATGCCTCGCCTTGAAAAGCAGAACAGTGTAAGCGCAGTTGTTTAGCTTTAAACACACAGTAGAGAGGACAGCTGCAGTCTAGGCTGAACAGTTGGGATAAAGAGAGGCTCAAACCTTTTTTAAAAAAAGGTCAGGCTGCCCTCTTTCTCCCGTAAGACGTCTTTCTTTCTTTTTTTTTCAGATGAAATGTCGCGGTCTCAAGCGGAGCATCACGCGTGGAACCTCTGCTCTCTGATACTTGCGGTGAAAAGGACCCGGCAAGAAAAAAACCTGCTACCTCCCCAGGACTCGATGCTCCTCCGCGGTTCTGCCGGCTGCCGCAGTACTCCCCGTTCTTCCAGCTTGCACCACTCCGCCGGGGGAAGAAGCGCCTCCTTGAGCGAATGGGCGAAGCGAAAGGGGTCGATTGGACCCGCCCACCGCCGGCGAAGGCGACCAATCAGAATTCCGAGCGTCTCATCGATGCGGGCCAATCAGAAAGCTAAGCTGCCCCTCCTGCTTTACTGCAGAATCCCGCAGCTCGCATCCAGCAGCATCGCGAGTCTCTAGGTTGATTTTTTTTTTCCATTTAAAAACATTAAAAAAAAAAAAAAAATGGACGCACAAGGTTAGAATCCAAGTCGTCGTGGCTGTAATTGTTTCATATGTTCTGTGCTTATGTAACACCCGAAATAGAGGATTTGTGTTTTGCTATATCGCATGTGATGATGAACACACCTAAATGTCTCTTCAGTCATCCTACCACGAGCATCTCTAGCACACCTCCAGTGACCTGCAGGTGTAACTGGAGGTGTGCGTGGTGGGTTGTTCAAAATGTAAGGAAGAATGCAATGAGGGCTGGAGTCACAGATTTGTAATCAATGTGTTAATGTTCATGTCTGCAGACATCAGCAAGCAGCCATTACTGCTCATATCAGCACATGCACAGTTCTGCCAATGCACAGTCAGCACTTTATGCCAAAAAGTGAAGGTAGGTGGAAGAAAACCAACTCTCTATTTAAAGAACTGGCATTATTTAGTTGTTTTTGTTTTTTTTTAACAAATCAAACATCTCTAAAAAGTTTTTGCATCTACCAGGACCTTTTTAAATCATGAGATGTGAGGAATTTGAAGGATGTTGCCTCCTATTAGCAGCATGTTAAGGGCGTGGAAAGATATTGCGTGAACACAGGACAAAAAAAACAGACGTATTTCTGTGACAGTGCCAAAGAGTTCAAAGACAGACACACAGAGGACGTTCTCCTCACCGAGGCTGGCCTATTTGCAGCTGTGAGTCCACAATGCTGCAGTGAGCGCTCACACACACACACACGCACACGCACACACACACACACACACACACACACACACACGCACACACACACACACACATACATATGGAGTCAGGAGAGTAGCATACACATGCATGTACAGCGATGCCTGATTAAAGATGTCAGAGTCACTTGTGTTGTCCCTGCAGTGTATTGCAGCCATGCCTCGCTGCGTTCCTTGCTGAGGGCCAGAGTGATGACCGTGCAGTACCACTGGTCCTCAGAGCACCGGTCTGGGGTTTGCTCAGGGGTTAAAGGACACTCTGCTGCAGCGCTCCTCAAAAACATGCTGTCGTGATGCAGTTGAGTTGTTATTTGAGTCTAAATGCACATAGACTTCATTCTGCTGGAGGTTTTTGTGGTGTTTTGGTGTAAATCTGTAGAAATAAGGTGGATACAAGCAAAATGGTTTTAATTTCTATTAAGCAAAAATCTGAAAAGTGTGGATAATTGTCACACTTCTCTCACATCTCCAGTTGAGAATCACATCAGATTCTCAATTGGATTTAGGTCTGCTGCTTTCTAACATTATGCTTTAATTCAAGTCATTCCTCTGTACTCTGTCAGTTGTAGATTTAGGGTTTTGCTGGAAGATTAACCTCAGTTCCAAGTGTTTTGCATGTTTTCTACTAATGTTCTGTATTCATTTCTATGTTATTTTATATTTTGTAATACTTGAATTTGGAATGGAAGAATTTGGATTAAAACTGATTTTCATTTTTATCTCTCAGGTCAGTAAGGTTCGTGTTCGTGTTGGGATAAATTAAATTATAGTAACAGTGACACTGAATAACTAAAATTAATATGTATAAGCTCACGGTCATAATGATAAGAGAAAATCACAGTATTCAAAATCATTATTTTCCTGGAACCAAGTGAAGAAGCTGTTTTGGAAACAAATTAGTCTTTCAAGCAATAATTAAAACCTCCAGTGTCTTTAGAGTTAAGGTTAATTGTGGATTCTGTTATTGAAACATTTTTTTTTTTGTTCATGAGAGTCTTGAGCTTCCCGTTTGTGATAATGATTTTTGATTTTTTTTTGTCTTGGGCTCTTTGCATCAAAAGCTGTTTAATTATTTATACTAGTCAGACAATTTACACAGATTATTGGACACTAATTTAATCGTGATGCAGAGTGCTGCTCGTCGATGTTATGTTAGAGTGCTGTTAATAAAGCTCTTTCAATCTCATTTAAAACCAAAATGGCTGCCTGCATTACCACGTCCTACCCTCTGTCACGCCTTCATGCTGTACCCCCTCTGATCAGCCTCTCATCCCCCCTGCTGGGAAAAGCTCACCGTCCTCTTAGTACCAGCATGGAGGGGAGAAAAATCACCTAATTCTCCTGCTACACAGCAACAGCAACCAGATGACCTTGCCTCTGACTTGTTCTGCTGAGTCAGGTATTGAGGAGGTTGGGGAAGGAGGGGGATGCAGGGAGACAAGGAAAGGAACAAGGAGGGAGAAGAGAGACAGAGGGAGGGGTAAAATATCAGGGGGGTTATTGCTCCTGTAACTGATTTAACGATAGGAAACTGGTTTCATGTTGGTGACAATGTTTTGTGCTAATCATTATAGTGCTGATTTGTGTGACTTATAAAGCGGCTCAGCACAGGACTGGTTTCAGGATGAAACCTCACACACATGTGTGGCAGTAAGCATGAGAATACCCATGGTGTGCGACACTGGGAAGCATGATGGCACCGTCCGGTTCCTCGTTTCTGTGAGTCAGAGCTGTGGATGAGTCGCATGTCACAAGGTTCGAGAGTCAGTGCGTCTGTGTAGGTTTGAGGAGAACATGCCTCTGTTAGACTAAAATAGAACAGCATGTGTCAGTGAATCCTCCAGCCAAAAATAGTCTGGACGCTATTGCACTGAATCCATGGAGGATTTTTCTGCTGAGGACGCATTATACAGCAAATAGGGTTATTAATTTCTCCAGAACAAAAGAAATCAGAACCTCCTGGGTGGCGTTTTAAGAGATTTGTCACTAAAGAGATTTACTCCCACAAAGGCATTAGTGAAGTCAGGTGATGCTGGGAAAGAAGACCTGGCCGGGAGACAATTTTGGGAGATTTATAGTCCGCAAATCACCTCCTATCTGAACCTCCAGCTACAAGAACTGCTTTTTTTTGTTCAAAATACAGCAGTTCTAAAAATTGTACATATGCATGTGAAAATTTAAACTAATTTTGTTGAAGTACCTTTTGATTTAACATTAGCACTTAGTCTTTTGGCTTCACACTCTCCAGCAAAAATAGTAAATCTGATATCCCAGATAGTTGCTAGCATTGTTTGTCTTAGGTTAGGATGGAGAGGATCAAAATATTTTCACTCTCATTTGATAGCATTGGAAATAATCCGCAATTAGGTAACTTAAAATCTTAGGTAAACTTTGAATATAAACCTGTCATTCAATATAATGATGACATGTTTAAAGTCTTTAATGTGAAAACAGCTTGAATCATGATACAGTATCTCATCAACAATAACACTTTGTTGATATTTTTAGTTTCTCTCTGGTCTAAAGAATTGTGTTTCACTTTTTCCTCAGCTGTTCAGCAAAACAAAACAATCACATCCCTGATTGGTCGATCAGGCCCCGGTGAGCGCTCCTCCTCCAGAAGAACGATGCTGTTCTCATAGAAACCAGAAACCACAGTGAAGCATTTCCCAACCAGGTCAATATCAGAACTGATCACTCTGTCAGATTTACTTGTAATAAACTTTCCTTTTTTTAATAGTATGCTTTGTTTCAATATTTTAAACTCAAACGAAGTCATCTGGCATTAATTAGCTCAACTGGTAATTTGAACATTAAGTTCACAAACTCTAAACTCCCCATTCAGCTGTGCTATTAGATTATACAGTAGATTTAGCATGAGTATCTTTAGATCTGCCTGCTTGTTTCTTTCTTTTTTACTCAATTAAGTCATGATTAGTAACCAACTACTATGGGTTTTTTTCTAATTAAGGTGTAATTATTGTTTAAACATTTTAATCTGAGAAATGTGCAGAATATATTTGCTTCTTAAAATTTGTAATCAAGATTATTCAGTGAGATGGAAATAATTCTCAAAGCAGATTTTTAGTCAATTATATGACTTTGTTAGGGACATTATTGTAGTTTCAAGTAACATCCATGCAGTTTTATGAAATAACTGGAAAGACTTTACAACACATTGATGCAAATTACTCAAACACATTACCCACTAAACCTAAGGTCATTACCTAAATAAAGACTAAACAAGTTTTTGATTTTTTTTTCCCCCATTAAAATAAATGACCCTTGCAGTCCAAAGCCATTATGAGCACCTAAAGAAAACCTATAAACAGCTACAATAGAGGTTTATAAATAGGGATGCATGGAGTCATTAGTCTTTGTGCACGCGTGTTCATGTGCGCGTGCCTGCCTGAAGGTGATCCTGGCTAATCCGGTTTTATAAACGTCTGACATAATCTGTGTTCCACTCACAAAGTCCAGAACAGGGAGATGCGAGGAAAAGAGACAGAGAGAGAGGAAAAGAGGGGAGGGAAGGAAAAAGACGAGAGAGCTGACATGGCAGGGGAGAGATGATTGAAAGGCAGATGGGTTTAAAGAGGATGACAGAAACGTAGCATGTGAGGAGAGGTGGAGGAAAAGGACGAGGGGAGAGAGTAAGAAATAAGTAAGACAAAGATGAAGGAGGACAGAGAGGGGCGGGTGGTGGAAAATTCCTCTGGGATTTAGTGAAACGGGACTGTTAGTGATGGCTTGGTTATCAGAAGAGCAAAAGGGTCGTAGGGTTGAAGCTTTATTAGGAGGCTGGGAAGGGAAGACAAGCCGTTAGTCTTTATAATAAAATGTAACTTTGTCTAAGAGCCAATTCTCAATTTTTTTTTTTTCAGTTAGGGAAATAAATTGTAGAAAGATTACACAAATAAAAACTATGCTATTTATCTTTCTGATTGTACAGTCATGCACTTTCACATCAACCGTTTCAAGAGCCTGCTGTAGGTCCAGAGATGATCTGTGAGGAGTTTTAGAAACCTTTTGTATTTTTTTGCGCTCTCATCTAGTATCTGAGAGTGCTGGTCGTTGTTTTGAACGTCCTCTAGTTCAGTAGCATTGTTACATTTAATTTATTGTCCAAATAAACAAGGCTTTATTTGTAGCCTTGTTTTAATGCCACTTAAAGTCTATTGTCTTTGTCTAAGAGGAATGCACTGAAAAATACAGAGTTGCTGGTTATTCCTGTTGTTCTGGGTGGGGCGTCACAAAGCCTTTGTGCTCCAGGCACCCAAATATCGGGTGGAGTCGATTGTTCTTGCAATGAATTTAAGTGCATGGATGATGTAATGAAATTGTTAACACTCTGCGTAGATTACATAGATTACAGAGTTTCCAAAAACGTTGGCAGCAATGCTGACATGCCACATTTTTAGCCGAAGTGACTGGATAGATGGGAGGAAAAAAATAAAGTTTATATAACTGCAAAGATTTAAGAAAACCTGATTAGCTTCCCCTGGCTATGTGAAAATGTTCAATACAGAAAGCATGAAAAAGAGGAAGAGCTTTATTCAGACGAAGCCAGCACGAGGAAACAGAATCTCACAGAAAACGCAGAGAGCTGCTGGTTCATTCAGATGTTTCTTAGGAGTGAAATCTACACAGACCTCACTCTATCCAATGTTCAACTCATGCACAATAAATTATTCTAAGTCGCCTCCTCTGTCACTCCACCTGTCCATCCAGTCTGAAAGCACAACCTCTCCCCCTGCTCTCTCCTCTCTCGGCTCCCCTTCTTCCTCTGAAGGCTGTTTTTTTCCTCAGTGCATCTCAGCCGCCGCCGCAGCAAAGCTCTGCTTCATTTCACTCAGCCAGAACACACTCTCAGGAAAAAGGTCAGAAGAACACGATGTTCTTCATGAAAAGTTACCTCTGATCTGAACACTTTGTGGAGAAGCCATCGGTATTAAAGAATCTATAACTTTATAAATAGAGACAGGAATGAAGCAATATTCGAACATTAAAAGCTGCCTTTGAAAGTTTGAAAGGCCATTAGAAGGCAAGTATATGTCCTCCTTTAAGTCAATAAGCACATAAAGCACATGATAATGTCCTTTAAACCATTAATCCCAATATGAAATGTGCACTTAAAGCTTCTATAACTTCTATTAAGTAAGATAGCTAGAGAGTTATGTGGAAACCCTTATGACAAAATTTAATTGGTAGAGTGATTTATGACCCTAATCATTAATTCCCCCCCACACCTGTTATTCTAAATAAAAATAAACATTTCCATCTTTGGTAAACTTTTTTCCACCTCATCAGCAATAAAACGTTTTTTCTCTGGTAAGCGCAATTTAAACCCAGCCAGGACATCTGTTAATATATAAAAATAAACATTTCCATCTTTGGTAAACTTTTTCCTGCCTCTATGAAGTAACCAATAAAGACAGGTATCGGCACCTGTTAATTTAAAAATACATAAGTGCATACATAAGCATTCCTTTCACACCTGTTAACTAAAAATAAACATTTCCATCTTTGGTCAACTTTTTCCCACATCATCAGCAATAAAACGTTTTTCTTTGGTAAGCGTAATTTAAACCCAGCCAGGGCATCTGTTAATATATAAAAATAAACATTTCCATCTTTGGTAAACTTTTTTCCGCATCATCAGCAATAAAACGTTTTTCTCTGGTAAGCGTAATTTAAACCCAGCCAGGACATCCGTTAATATATAAATATAGACATTTCCATCTTTGGTAAACTTTTTCCCGCCACCTCTTTGAACTAGCCAATAGAAACAGAGACGGGTAACAGCAATCAAACATTTCTCTGTGGTAGGTACAATTTAAACCCAGCACAGGACATCTGTTTGTGAATGATTTAATTAAGCAGAATGTTTTATTTTACAGTGAGGAAGGCCGGAGTCTAGCTTTAGCAGGCGGCTGGAGGCATCTGACCCGCGCTTCAAACTCAGTACCTGTTTGCTCTCAGGCAAAAATTTGGTAAGATTAAATTTAGTCGACTAAAGAAAGTCAGACGGTTCGTTCTCCAATGTGTGAAATCCCTTGAGGTAGTCAAGTTTCTTGTTTGTTCGGATCTTGCTAGTCATTTCCATAGTATGATTACTAATTAACAGTTGATTCTTTTGTGTCTAGATGCAATCTAATCATTCAGTTCACAATTGAAGTTTTATTATCGGGATTCTGCAATGTACAAATGAGGAACAAAATAAAATATTTTCATAGTATATTTCAATCATTATTTTCATACAGTCTAAGCTCCCTGAAAAGGATACATTATCTTTCTGAGAACTATATTTTTTATTCCTTTGAGTATCATATTTTACTTAATCTGACTGATGTGATCTTCTTGAACGCATACTGATGCATCACATGGATCATTTGTAAGCTTATCAGTTACTGTTTTAGAATAACAGGTGTGGGCAGTGGGAGGGAGGCAATTAATGATTAGGGTCATAAATCACTATCGATTAAATTTCGTCATAAGGGGGTCCATATAACTCTCTATAGCTCCTTCCATCCACTCAGGACTGGTGTCTATCTCCAGCAGTCATTGGGTCAGATGGCTAACCTCCAGGTTACCAGTCCGTCCGGAAAACACAGAAACACACAGCACAAACAATCTGCACGCACTCACACACGCCTAAGGGCAATTTAGAGGAACCAGCCAGGCGTGTTTTTAGACAATGGGAAGGAGCCAGAGTATCTGAATGCCGGTTTCTCTGGCCAGAATTTGAACACAAACCTTTTTGCTGCAAGGCAACAGTGATACCAGCTGCACCTTCAATGTAAGGGGTTGTACTAGATATAAATGTATTAGATATGTTTCAGTTTTTTTTTTTTTTTTCAGAGCAATACTTTTCAAATGTTTACAATTCTAATGTCAACTTGCTCAGCAATCACAAATTTAGTTCACATATTTCATTTAAATCTTGGGAGTTTCTTCATGTTTCTCTTTTTGAAAAAATTGTTTCAGGGTTTATTTCACTTTTAATTGAACTGAGAACCAGACTGTTCTCAAGTTTGCTTTGTTCACTTCCCTCTGTGATTGCAAACTGTACTACCTCTTGCAAGAAAGTAATGAATTCAGTCCCATTTGTTTGTTTGTATTGTTTTTCTTTATCATTATTGAATAGAGCCCACAAAGGCAGCTTTTATTGGCCTGAATGGGGAAGGTGTGGGCTAAGATGCAAGATAATCATAGAATCTTCCAGTTTTTGGTGTTTGCACCGCAGGAATCGTAGGTAGAAACGCAATAAAGGCTGAATCCTTGCCGCTACAACCTTCACCTCCAAAAAGCCTAAGATGTCTCAGAGATGCACGCAGCGGCACAAACGGTATTAGGAAACACAAATGAGTTTATTCCATTTGCTGCTTTCAAGAACCACTCTTCTCATTATCTGATGTGCTGTGCGCCGCGATGGCTTTCACATGTTCTCTGATGAGTTCGATTTTCTCTCTTTTCGAGTATAAACCGCCAGAGGAGCTGCTGCTGGCATTTATTAGTTTCATTGCTTGTTCAGAGGAATAGAAAAAAGTGGGACTGAGAGAGAAATTGCATAAAAAAACTAAATTAAAGTGTTATTGTGCTGTTACATTAAAACATTTGAGGTATTTATTTAGGTAAGTTTTGAATGTGCATGACAATGGATTTCCAATACCTTGAGGATTTCAGGGAATTTAATTTCTGATATTTATCTTAGAACAAATCTGAACACAACAAAAAGCATACCAGATAAAAACTGAATATAATTTGAAGTCCATCGTGTGCAACACCTTCACATGGAGGGAATTGGAAAATTTTGGAACTTTTTAAACGTTTTTGTAACTCTGAAATGATTTGTTGGTGTAAATTGGACAATTAATGGTCAACCCTGTATATTAGACTTTATAAGACATCATAAACCATTTGAAGTCATAAAAAAAAAAAACTCATTTTGGCAGCTTGTTATAGGAATAGACTAATTCCTGTAACTTTGTCTGCAATACAATTTCAGGCAGAAAATAAGCAACTAATCTGTTTAAAATGATTAATTAAAATATTTAAGAAATATTTAATAAAAAATCGTCTTTTTTCCCCAGTCTTTAGAAAAAGAGTAAGATGAAGTCCCAAGTTAAACAATACCAAAGGTTTATGCCATAGAAATATATAGAAATGGCAAATTATCATGTACGGCGGTAGGGGGGGATGTGTGATGCTGAGGGCTTGCTTCTCTATTGGACGTCATGGGAACCTGGTCAGAGTTCATGGTATCTTGAACTATTTAAAAAATCTAGACATTTAAAGTAATACTTTCGTGGGGTGATTCAGGAAAAAAAAAAAATATGGATGCTGGTGTGAATCTCCAGAGGTTACTGGGTGGGAGGTGAGGTCACCAGTTCATCACATGACCAGTAGGATAATAATCCTATTAATTGATTAAAACTGAAGAATTGTTCTGAAATTAGATTAATTTGACAGCATCAGATAATCCTACTGCAAAATGAGATTAATTCATGTTGGATTTTATTTTCATTAAATATGAAGGTCATTACATCTAAAATGGTTAATGACCACAAGTCTGAGTTATTAAAATGTCCAACTAATGCTTTCTTCCAGTTGGTTACGTGATGAGACAAAATGCTTGGATCAGTTTGCACCATATGCCTCACTGTGACGTTGTAAATGAGGCCCTCAGGATGAAGGGAAAATGGCTTTTGGATGTGATTATAACTCAGCAGATTAGCAGAGAAGCTTTTCACTGAACATGTGCACTCTGGAAAACCTATTAAAAGGTGCACCAACTTTTTTTTTTTTCCCTGAATCCTTTCATTACTGTTCTCTTATTATGTTTTACCAGCCACCCTGAAATCCTCTTCCAGCCCAGACAGCACATTTTACTCAGCCTGTGCTGTGATGTGACCACTTCGCTGACTGTCTGGGTCCTTTTGTGTGTGCAGAAGCTTGTAGTGCGCAAATTATTCTAAAGAGATATTTGCTTACTTTAGTCAGTGCTAGTTCTCTGTCAGCATGAGCCAAGTGTTTTTTTTTTTTCCTGCCAGTGCACACTGGGGTATTTGCAGCCCAGCGTCTTTTATCATTGTGATAAGTAACCTGTCATACGGAGCGAGGAAGCATCCCCAACCTGATTTAGGAAACTAGATTGCGAGCATGTAAGAAATATTGTCAGCTTCCTGTGCTCCCTGTGGCGTTGCATGAACTGATAGCTGCATGCGAGTCAGTTTGTAGGTGTGTGTGTGTGTGTGAAGGGAGTACAGTAAGTAGCCTCAGGAGTGATGGCAACGATGACAGTGTTGTGGCAGAGCTGAAGAGGAGCCATGTGCGCCACGGGGGAACCGGCCCTTTAATGCCCGTCGGCCAATCAGGCAGGGGGATGCTGGGAGCAGACCGTCCTTGGGAACGACCTTGCAGGGGGGCCGAGGGATGGAGAGAGTGCAGCGAGGCGAGAACACTCAGAGGAGTCGAGTAAAAGGGTGGAAATGAAGAGCTGGTACAGAGAGTACTGGAAGGTGGGAGGAAATCTGAGAGGGAAAAAAACTCAGCAAGATGTCAGCTGTATTCATCTGAACCACAAAAGCAATTTACTACTACAAGAAACGGACACATGGACGAAATAATGAGGCGATGCAGACAGACAGCAGACAGATGAATGAGATATTTCATTTTAGTTGCCTAAGAGGATTTAAAGTTCAGCTTGTTCTGCCAAACTCCACCTCTCTGCCTCTTTCTCTCCGACTCGGTGACACACATGCAGACGTCACCCCGTTCAGATTAAATTGACAGCATGTCACTTTACTGCATTGCATAAGAAGTGCTTTGCAAAAGATGAGAGACTGGAGAATTAAGACTTAAGATTCAAGATCCAGTTTTAATTTAGGAGGGGAAAATGGAGGTAAAAGTTAGACGAAAGCGATTCGTTTCCTTTCTCCACTTCACACAGAAAAAGGAAGATGATGGCTTAATAATAGGAGGAAAGATCACGTCTCTGAAACCTACAGTACCTTGTAAAAGCACCCACACACCTTTTACTTCTCCAAATTTCACCAAATTATAATTAATAAGTATTTTACTGGGATATAGAAATCCATAGTTGTGAGTTGGAAGGAAAACATTACACATTTTTGTAATTATTTGGCAAATTAATGTCTAGAAAATTTGGTTTTGTTTCAAAATTATGTTAAGAATATATTAAATACGTTAACTTTAATGCATTTTACACTATAATTAATATATGGTATAGAATACAGACTTCAATGGTTTGGAAGACAAAAGTATTTGGAAATGTCCAAGGTTTTTAAAAAAAAGTTTGTGAATATATCACAAAAGACAGAGTAAAAAGACAGATAATTTCAGTTTTGGGTTAACAAAATATTGGTAAATTTGACATAAAAAACTTAAATTATGGAAAATATTTTGATGGAAATTATGAAAAAAAATACAGAAAATGTCCTGGCCAGGATATTTTCAGTTTTTATTTTCTTATTTTATTTTTTTACAGAATTTCCGTCAGAAGTTTCCTGTAATTTAACAGTATTTTATTTCAAATTTTTTCATAAAAAAAACAAGGAAATGTCCTGGTAATTTTCTACCAATACATTTTCTGTTTTTTTTACAGAATTTCCAGCAGAATTTTTCCGTAATTTAACCATTTTCCCCCTCGTAATTTAACATATACACACTGTTAAATTATGGCCCACCACCACTTCAGGCGACATTTCCCATATTCTCAAACTCAAAGCTTGACATGGGGCAACATGAGATTTCATCTATTAAACTGACTGAAGATGAATACATAAACTAAAAGCTGGATCACAGACATTTTTATTAAGTGTATTTGTGAGCCTGCCTCTTTTTATTAAATTAAAAATAATTTCAGATTTTTGGATAACTTTTCTTCAGGTTAACTTAGAAAGCGAGCTGTTATTATTACAGGTTAGTTTTCTAAACTACAAAAAAGTAACTGTTAGGTAAGCTCAAAAATGAAAAATTGGACTGATATTGATATCCGATAGTAATGCTGCTGTTATGCCAGATTTATTAAATACTTAGCCCTAATTATATAAATAAAATGGCATTTATAGGGGGACTTGGGGGATCAACGTCTCTCCTTCGCCCCCCTCCTTCTACAGCAAGCCCTCCTCCCCCTTCTTGCAATATGTCGTCCGTCCGGCCCCCCCAGCACTCAACGGTACACTATACCGGCCCCACCCTCTTCGATCCCTCACACTTATAATGGTACACTAGGCTCCCCTCAATAACTCTCCATTGCTCCCTCCTTCTTCGCTTCCCCCACACCCCCACCCCTCTAATGATACGTCAGCCCCCCACCTTCGCTCCTTCTTCGAACCCCTTCTAATTATACTCTAGCCCCCCCAGTCCGCAGATTAACGTCTCTCCTTCACCCCCCTCCTTCTACAGCCAGACCTCCTCCCCCTTCTTGCAATACGCAGTCCGTCCGGCCCCCCCAGCACTCAACGGTATGCTAGACCGGCCCCACTCTCTTCAACCCCTCACACTCCTAATGGTACACTATGCCCCCCTCAATGTCTCTCCTTCGCTCACTCCTTCTTCGCTTCCCCCAGCCCCCCACCCTTCTAACGATACGTCAGCCCCCCACCTTCTCTCCTTCTTCTTCAAACCCCTTCTAATTATACTCTAGCCCCCCATTCCGCCACCGTTCCCTCGGCCCCCCATTCTGACTCTTCGGTATACTCTACCCACCTTGCTCTGACTGTAACAGCGTATGACTAAAGGTTTTCTGTATTCTAAGATTGAAAACTTGTAAGCACTCTTAAGGCCATAATCATCCACACCCGTAAGTTTTGACACTTCTGACAAGGTGTCACTCGGTTGGTGAGAACAAAATCCTGAAAACACCTTTAGGCATGAGGACTCAGAGGTCTGTCCTGAGTCGGAGGCAGGTCCTCTCTCAGAGGTCTGTCCAGACTCGGAGGCAGGTCCTGTCTCAGAGGTCTGTCCAGACTCGGAGGCAGGTCCTGTCTCAGAGGTCTGTCCAGACTCAGAGGCAGGTCCTGTCTGAGAGGTCTGTCCAGACTCGGAGGCAGGTCCTGTCTCAGAGGTCAGTCCTGACTCGGAGGCAGGTTCTGTCTCAAAGGTCTGTCCTGACTCAGAGGCAGGTTCTTACTCGGAGGTAGGTCCAGACACGGAGGCAAATCCAGACTCGGAGGCGGGTCCCGACTCGGAGGCGGTTCCTGTCTGTGAGGCGGGTCCTGTCTCGGAGGCGGGTACCGTCTCGGAGGCGGGTCCCGACTCTGAGGCGGGTACCGTCTCGGAGGCGGGTCCCGTCTCGGAGGCGGGTCCCGACTCTGAGGCGGGTACTGTCTCCGAGGCGGGTCCCGACTCTGAGGCGGTTCCTGTCTGTGAGGCGGGTCCCGTCTCGGAGGCGGTTCCAGACTTGGAGGCGGGTCCTGTCTGTGAGGCCGGTCCTGTCCGTGAGGTGGGTCCCGACTTGGAGGCGGTTCCTGTCTCGGAGGCGGATCCTGTCTCGGAGGCGGATCCTGTCTCGGAGGCGGATCCAGACTCGGAGGCGGGTCCCGACTCGGAGGTGGGTCCAGACTCAGAGGCGGGTCCCGTCTCGGAGGCGGGTCCCGTCTCGGAGGCGGGTCCTGTCTCGGACGCAATTCCTGTCTCGGAGGCGGGTCCAGACTCGGAAGCGGGTCCAGACTCGGAAGCGGGTCCTGTCTCGGACGCAATTCCTGTCTCGGCGGCGGGTCCCATCTCGGAGTCGGGTCCCATATCAGAGTCGGGGCACGTCTCGGAGGCGGGTCCTATCTCGGAGGCGGGTCCCATCTCGGAGGCGGGTCCCATCTCGGAGGCGGGTCCTGTCTCGGACGCAATTCCTGTCTCGGCGGCAGGTCCCATCTCGGAGTTGGGTCCCATATCGGAGTCGGGGCACGTCTCGGAGGCGGGTCCCATCTCGGAGGCGGGTCCCGTCTCGGAGGCATTTCCTGTCTCGGAGGCGGGTTCTGTCTCGGAGGCGGGTCCCGTCTCAGAGGCGGGTCCCATCTCAGAGGCAGGTCCTGACTTGGAGACCGGCCCTGAGTCCTCCGAGTCAGTACCAACCTCTGAGCAGACCACACATAGAGCCTCAGCTAAGCGTGGACTAAACACAACGTTTGGTGCACTCTTGGTGGGTTCTTTCCTCTCTTCTTCGTCTGAAGCATCTCCACAACAAGCAGCCTGTTTGATCAGCCCCCATGCCTTTTGAAGAAAGGTGTCTCTGAGAATGATTTTCCGCGGTCATGCCAGGGTTCTTCTGAAGCACTGCACAACCTTGTAAATCACTATTGGGTTGTCGCTTTTCATCATCTTGAAGAGCAGTTCTCTAACTGCATCTTCATTGCCCCAGAGAAGTTGCAAGATGTCTCAGCAGAGTTTTTTTTCCATTTTCTCAAAAAAGACAAAATCTATGTCCTTTACGTCTTTCCAGATTTTTGGAGCAAGCTTTCTCTGGACCGGTTCGGTGTGCTTCATTTTGTAATACCCATAGCTAGATCTGTTACTAGACTTATTCTCCAAAGAATATTTTCCACCATAACTCTCCTTTCATCTTCGGTTCCTTGTCTGAAACCCATCCTGTTTGCGTCCCTCAAAAATTGTTCATGGTCCATGGTTTTCTGAGTTTAATCATCACTCAGGCAGTTTTCATCTGCGTACAAGTCCTCATTAGGAAAAAAGGTCTCTCTGAACTTTCTTTTTTTAGACGCTAACATTTTCTTTTTAGGAACAGGATTCTCCAGGTGCTTTTTGAATTTTTCCACTATAACTTGGTGTCCTTCAGGGTAATCAAGTAGTGCGATTAAATGCAGTCCACTTGCATTAAATGCATTATTCCCACAAGTTTGAACTGGCAGTGATTTGCGCAGCTTAACAGGAGGGGCCAGGGAACCATTGGCCCCTCCACTTTACCGCCCTACCCATTTTTATTTGTTATTTGGGTTCCATCTCCTAACAGGCATAGGGCAAAGTGTCAATGGAACCGTTACTACAACTCTGCTACGTGGCTTCTTAGTTCCATGTCCTCCCCTGCCAGTTGGATTTCTTTCAAAATAAATGCCACTAGTGGCAAAAATAAGTGAAGTTCATGCTGTAAGGACAGGAGACAAGATGTTTCCATCCCTGAAATTATGATGCATAGAATCAAATATCTAAGTCTAAACTATGTTACAGAGTAAACACAATAAAAACATGCTTTTTCTGGCATTGTTCATTAAAATGGCACATTACTGAGGTATTAAAATTAAATTTAGCAATTAGGTATTAACCAGAAAGTACTTTTACTTTGAATACTTAAGTATTTTTAAAAGCCAGTATTTTTTTTACTTTTATTTAAGTAAAATGTTAATCAATCAATCAAATTGTATTTGTATAGCACATTTCAGCAGCAAGGCATTTCAAAGTGCTTTACATAATTAAAATAAAAACAGCATGTAATAAGCAGTGAGAAAGGGAGAAAGTAATGTGGTACTTTTACATGAGTACATTTTTGTCTGTGTATTTGTACTTTTACTTAAGTACATTTTTGGGGTACTTTCTCCACCATTGCAAATAACCCTAAACAGACTATACAACTAAAAATCCCCAATGAACAGTTGACGGAGATTAACGTTAATAGCTAAAATGTACTGCTGAAGATTACAATTAAAAACATAAACAAAACATGCCAAAATTACACATGAAACTCTGAGCCTGTATACAATTCAATTTGTCTAAAATATAAAATACAATACTTGCTAAGAAAACACGGAGCTGATCCGGAGCTTAATGCACACCATGTCTTTAGAAGGCAACAGAAAAAAAGGGACAAACCGACAGTTACTGGTTGCTACGGTAACCACCAACTGTCAAGAGCAACGTAGTACAACTGTTATGACAGCCTGTCAGGAGACTTAACTTTCTGACGAAACAAAATGAACGAATTTGAATAATTAAGCATTTTTGACAAGTTTCACATGTATAATATTGCTAAAATAAAACCCTACATGTTTAATTATTTTTCAAGGTGCAAGAGGAACGCAGGAACACTGAGCTGGAGCCCATTTTTTAACAAAAAAAAAAACAAAAAACTGTTTCATATTTGAAGTGATCCAGACCAAGCATGTAGTATACTCCTCCTCTGCCCATAAATCATTTCTCCATTGAGTTTGACAAAACGTACGGAATAGACGTAGAGCAGAAGAATGGCACAGTCCATCTTAATATGTTGTTACTTGCGCACATCAGCATTTTTGCGCCTGGAACGTGACCCAGTTTGTGCGTGCAACTGAGCCCGGCTCTTGCTGTACCCAATAAGTCAGAGTGATGGAGTGCCAGCATGGCGTTGTGATAATCAGGCAACCTCAGCAATGTTTCACCTCAAACAATGGCCCACCTCGCCCCGGCAGCTCCGGCTCCTCCTCTTCCAGACTACTTACGCATGCACAGCTTGAAATTTTGAAGATTGCAGAGAAAAAAAAAAAGAATGTGCCTCTGCACTGTGTGGGCTAATTTTAGAAGATTATTTGTCTTGTTTGTGTCAAGTGCAGCTTCGGCGTGCCTGTGTGCGTGTCTCTGTATCGTCCGGCCCCTGGGCCTGTCCACTGGATGTGCATTCGTGTCCTTATCTTGAGCGCCGCTCTGGCAGAAAGGGGCTGCTCTGTGCTCATTACTGACTCCCTCAGACTGTGTTCCTCTGGTAGGACTGAGTGTTTACTTGGAAACGGGTTCTTCACTATATATTGTTTTTTTTTCCTCCCCTCTGAATTAATTTGTTGGAGTTTAAACAACAAATTCAGGCACGCTCAAAAGCAAGCACACTCGATACTGCACGTGAGTCTCATTATTCCACAAATACACCAGGTGAAAGGTTAATCACTTATGGGAATGATTAGGAATGACAGATGTAAGCTATTTTTATTAATCAACCCCAAACAATAGGTCATCCCAGCATTTCTCATCTTGTTACTCAATTCAGTAAATTCTCCCATACATAACGCTCTATAACAAAACGAGTCCTTCAAAGAACACCTGGATTTATACTGAGATTAAATCACTCACAGCCAGACTCTATTCACTAATTAAGAACACCTGAAGGTCAGTAGATTGCACATGGATGTAATTTTAGAGTGTCATGGTAAAAGGGGTTGAAAGCAAATGGATCCTGAATTTTTATACGACAATCTTTGAAAAGCATGCATCTGAGGGGTTTGTCCTCATGTCGCTGTAAGGCTGGATCATGGCGCTGTGCTGCGGGTTAGGCCTCCTGCCAGGTTTCTCCAGCCTGCATTGTGCTAACTAATGAGAGATGCAACACCACAACCACCAATTTCCCATGCAAACTGCGCTGGAGATAAATCATTGTCAGGGGAGGAGTTCGGACTGCTTTTCCAGATCAGTGTACTGTGTCTGCAGAAACGCACCTGCCACACATCCTCCCAGAGGCCATTTCTCAACGCAGTGAATCGTTTCCACGACGCAGCCATTTTATCTGATGATATTTTGAGCACCAAGATGCTTTAGCTTATGAGATTAGCTCTATCTGATGTTACGCATCGCAAGAAGCAAAACACAGAAACACTTTAGGATTTGGAAGAGGAAACCATTGGCATTTATATAAATGCAGGAAATATGACAGTATTTTCTGCTTTGCGAGATAATTCTCATCTTTTGTGCATTTTCACGTATGTCATAAATATAGCTTATTTTATCGGGATGTTACGTGATGGAAAAAGATGGCAGGTATTTCTACTCAGGGTCCATTAAGAAAAATCCATTGCCACTATATAAGTAGTTTCCTAATTATTAGACATATCATCTTTGTGTAAGTTATTCTCAGTATAAATCCAGCTGTTCTGTGAAGGCCTCAGAGGTTTGTCTGAGAACATTAAATCATGAAAACCAAGAAATAAGAGAGAAAAAGATATGGGGAAGTTTAAAACAGGGTTGGGTTATAAAGCATGGGGTACTGCTCCATCCATCATCCAAAAATAGAAAGAGTAAAAACATGTGGCCAAAGTTACAGTGAAAAAGTTTAGATAAAAGTATATCCATGTGTTCAAAAGGTCCAGTCAAAGTCCAGAATTAAATCAAACTGGAAACTCGAGTGAGATTTTTAGTCTTCTTAAAATCTGACTGAGTTTGAGCTACTTTGGCAAGAATAATAGGAAAAGAACTTGAAGGTGTAGATGTGCAAAGCTAGTAGAGATGTGCTCCAAAAGACTTGCAGCTGTAATTGCATCAAAATGTGATTCTATAAGGAGCTGATTCAGCTGGATTGCATAAATACTCGCCGGTTTTCCAGAAGATTCATCACAATTCCACATCACAATGTGTTGATCTGTCTGGACTTGCTCCACATCATTTTGTTCAAAAGCTGTAAAGATCTCATTAAAGCTTTTAAATATAAAGATTAACATTCTAGCGCTTTTTTCTCTTTGTTTCATGCTCATTTTGATATTTTTATGTTCTCGTTTCTTAATTTTCTAAAGATTTAAAACGTTTCATTTAGGAAAATGTTTTTTTTTGGTCTTATAAAAGTTTCATCTTTGTCTTTAATCTAAAAGCTAAAATTATAAAATTGTGTTGTGTTTTTTTTAATCAAATTGACAGTGATAAACTTGCTTTATATTTGAAGGGCCATGTAGATTCTTCTGCTCCAACTTTTATTAATTAAGAGCAAAATGGCAAATGGCTGTTTTCTGGTCTGTAACATAAAATCCTAAGAAACACAGATGGTAAGTAATATTCAAAATGTGTCAGACGAATGTAAACTTTTACAAAACACTGTGGTTGTTCTTTTCATCAATTTGTTTTCCTCCCTTATTTCATACAGCTTTCTGCTTTAAATGAAAGTTGATATGGTATTTTTGGAAAATTAGCGTAGCATTATAAATAAGCACAGAAACAGATGTATGAAAATAAACGTATGCCAATGCAAAACATATAAATAACATTACCCAATTCAAAGCATAATTCCCAATTATTGTTTTGGTTTTCCTATATTTAGCATTTTTTTGGGATTCGTTTTATTTCTACTTACTGGGCTGGCAATGTTTAAAAATATATAAATATGATTTTTTTTTTTTTTACCATTTACATTTCCAATTTTTGTTTGTCACACAAAACACCACCAACACTGAGACGAAGTGACTTAAATATTTAAAGAGCAGAACAGACTCCAGCAGCATAACATCTATTTAAAGATCAGGCGGCATGCAGGAGTTTTGTTCTGCTGAAAACCATTTGCATTTCCTTCCTTTTGTTTAAAATTTAAATAGCATTCATGTACATTTTTACTTGGCACATCTTGAGCAGATATGTGTCCGTGCAGACGGAGTAACGTGGCGAGGAGAGACGTTGTGACCCCGACAGCCTTTCTGGTTAAATTCCCCAGTGCTCTAATGTATTCCACGATGCTAAAGGAAGGATTTCTCCTGAGGTCATGCAGCTTGCAAAACATGAACACAGAAACAACTGAGGTTCTTGGCTGATCCTGAAGCAATATCGCGTTTCCTTTTAAACTGCTGTGTTATAAGAGAAAATCACAAAAGCACAAAGTGGCCAAAGTAAAGGCAAGCTGCTGAATGTGCAGAAATATTTCATCAGACAGATTAAACGAGTGCTTGAATATAACAAATGTTCTTTCTGACATCTGTCAACCGTATTTGTGGATTTGATGGGCTGATTTTAAAGCTGCAAAGCTGTTTCCATGAGAACGGTGGATACGGCTGCACGCTTCATCAAACTAACGAGAGCATCTGGACACATCCTAGCAGACTCACAAGTGGAGATTTTAATGCGAACCATAAAAACAGACACGACTCGGCGACTTGAGTAGCCGTACAACGTCTGGCTAAAATGTGGCGTTATTGGTCAAAGTTCATTCAGCTGTTTTATCGTGTGGATATCTAGCAGATGAACATTAAATTGAGTGAAAACAAACTGGCTAAAATAGTTAAATATGTTAGTTTTGGATATTTTTCTGATTAAGCAGGAGAAAACAAATCAATCATCGTAATTCGCATGAGGCAAGCATGACATTTGTCGCCTCTCTTGCAGCGTTACTGCCATGACGTCCGCCCTCATGTGGAAGGAGCGCAAACCTCAGACAGACAGTGTTCAAACGGCGGAGGTAGTGGAACTCCATGCGTTACCCCACACCTTTTTTTTTTAGTCATCTTTGTCTTATCAGCCAACACTGAGGCAAAAACGACAGGCAAGAAAGTACGGTTATTTTGGGGAAACAACGGAGAAATCAAAGTTAAAGCTTAAGTCTTTCACAGCCAGAGGAAGAACAAGGAGCATCTTAAGACAGCTTTACAAGAACAAATATCTTTCCAAGATCTGCAAAGCTGTGTTTCAATATAACACCTTTAAACTCTGAATTGTTTTCTCACTATTTATAAAACCAGGAGCTGCAGTGCCCAATACATTAATTTAGACTCCTATGTGTAAGAAACCATATAGTAAAATAATCCTCATTTACTGGAGAGGTTTACCATCAACTATAACGTTTCATGAGAGCAAAGCAGGACTCTTTTTCTCTCATGCTTTCTTCCAGTCAGCTCTGTCCACAGGTTTTCCCACAGTGTTTAAGTCGGTGGAGGGAGATATCCACAGCAGAAGGTTGATTTTGTGTCTAGCCAACCATTTCTAGGCCGTGTGTTTGGATTATCATCCTGCTGGAAGACCCGGCGCTGACCCATTTTCAGTTTTCTGGCAGAGTCCACCATATTCTTATCTAAAGCCTCTTAGCATTTCAAAGTTCATGATGCCATGCATTCTAACAAGTTTCCCAGGAGTATTTGGAGGAGAAGCAGGCCCAGAGCATCACAGATCCTCCACCGTTCTCATGAAGGGCCTTTTTTTTAATGTCCTGTCTAGATTGGAGTGTTTGCATCGTTCCTTGTTCGGTTACTCTCTCTATTGCCCTGTGATAAAGTGGCAGCCTGCCCATCGACTGCTGGAGACCCTGCAAGGACAAGCAGGTGAAGAAAATAGAGGGATGCTGTCTGGATGTCCTCTGCTGTCTGGGTCATGGCAACACTGGTTCAATATGTACAACAGCTAAGCTGGTTTATGTGAAATTAGCACAATTTAAGATATATTCACATTTGTTAAGGTTCTTCATCCTTATTATTCAACTAAATTAATGGAAAAGTTGCTGAAAGTGTCTTAGGACTCTGATCTCCTCAGTGGTTTCTAGCATTTTAGCTTCATTTTAACTTAACAGCAGAAGAGACTTAAAAACAATTTTACTGCAAAAGTAAACACATAAAAAAAAAAAAAAACGCAAGATAAATAGCCTTGAGACCGTTTTTGTTTGACAATGTTTTTGACATTTTGGGCTTTAACCTTTTTCATATCTGAGCAATATGCTGTTGCCTTTTTAAGATCAACAGTACATCCAGAAAGTATTGACATCGATTCGCTTTTTGGCCATTTGCTATGTTCCAGCCTTATTCACACTTTTGAATATGATGACTGTAATTGCGGCCAAAGGATCAAAAAATATTAAGCAAAGAAGACCATGAATACTTGCATAGATCTGGTTTCTTGGTTTTCTACAAAAATCTCTAAAACTTTAAAATTTAGCATAAGAAATGTGGAAAAGCTGAAGCACAGTGAATACTTTCAGGAGGCGCTGTACAATAGGTCCTAGAAATCAGCTGACTCAAGTGCATTTTTGCTCTACTGTAGCACATTTCGAAGGTGTAGATGTCTGCTGACTAAAGCCAACAGCATCTCTCTGTCTGTCTGCTTCTTCTTGTCCAGGTGGAGCTCATCTTCAGCAGGGTGAAGAGACCAAGCAATGTGTGCATGCTTGCCACATGATTTAATAAAAGAGGGGACGAGACTTGGTCTTATTGCAAAATGGGATTCTGGGAATTAATTTAGCTGACGCAAGCACATAAAGCAAAAAATAAGATAAAAATAAAAAATTGCACGATTGAGGGACATTTGATTTCAAAGCCACCTGTTTGCGTCTGGTTTCTTATCGGCTCACACACTCAACACCTCAGCACAAGAAAGATGCCGCCATGTCTCAGCAAACGGCTCCCCGCTGATAATAACTCAGGAAACGGTTATGATTACGGATAACTTCATTTGTGGGAAAGCCGGCAATACTTCACAAGATGTTTAAAGGCCACGACAGGCATCCCCGTCTGGTTAAACGAGAGAGAGAGTCACTCAGAAGAAAAGATCCAGCCTGAGCTGATAAGCACTGACTATTAAAAAGCAGTCAGCATCACCACTTTCCAGAATTAAATGTCACTCAAACTAGCCCACAAAGTTGGACGCATGTGAACACGGCTGCTGTTTACCTTCCAAGGATGTGAGTGCACTGGATTTAATAAAGACTTTAATTTGAATCTGTCTTGCAGCAAAAATTTCCCAGTTGCGTTTTAGCTCTGAAAGCTGCAAAACTACGGTAACTAACAACGCTCGCAGACGCAGTGAAGAGTAATAAAATAAATAAATGAATAGATGCAGCTACATCTCAGTAAATTAGAATATGCCTCCCAGCGAAGCTCATTGTCAGAGTAAATGTGCCATTTAAAAATAACAACCTTAAAGCAGGCATTGAGCTTACATTTCTGTATTAAAAATATTTTCTTTATTGGTTTAATGTGTTATTCTAACCTTAAATGACAATAATCATTATTAACAGAAAGAAAGGCCTGGAAATATTACTCTGAGTATAATTAACCTATATAAATAATGTTTGAGTCACTGAAATAATAATATTCCAATTTACCGAGATGCATAAATAGATAAACTAATTCAAGCAGAGCAGATCCAACTGTGATTGAGAAGCTGCCCAGTTTGATTTGGGAGTTGAGGGACAGAAAACATACAAGAGACCCCCACGCCAAACAACGACAAATTCATATAAGCAAATAGTCAGAGGTGTGTTTTCTCTTCAACAGCTGCATATTCATAAAAACAGCAGCAGGATCAACAAGATCAGACATTTTGTGAATATAAATAAGACTTGACAAAACAAAGCAGTGTGACCCTCTGTCAGGGCATAAACAATGACATTAAATGGTAGGAAAAGTGATAAACAGTGAAGATCATCAGAATATCTAAACTCAGTACCAGCAGAGCCAGTTTGGACAGTTTCTAACATGGACTCTGGAGCATTTCTCATTCAATAGAACATTTCTCTTGGGCTGTTTTATGATTGCTGTGCTTCGTTATCCTACGTAAATATTCTGCTGGCATCACTAGAACCACTTGCATGCCAGCACAAGTCTTACAAATGACCTGAGTTGGAGGATGTGGCTCCGTGCCCAGGGAGGCATCTGTTGGGGAGCAGCACAAGCAGGTATCTGCCCAGAAAAGGTGGAAAGTAAAAAACATCGCCATACGTCACTGCTGACTAAAGCCGCTAATGATGATATCCGGGTCTGACGTTTCCAACTTTGCACTAAGCTATTATGCAGTACATATATTTTACAATTATACTTTTAAAAACAAACTACCTGACAGAAGGAGTGTAACTAATATTGAGCCTAATGTTCACACAGATCTGTGTCCACAAAACTTTCCATGAACAGACTCAATATTTATCTAACACATTTAAGTGTTAAGTAGAGAAGGCCCCCCCCTGACAGCTAACACCTTAAATAAAAGATTAATATATAAAAAAGTCATGTCAACTGAATATGAAAAGGAAAAAAACATACAATGCTTCACAGTAGAATAATGACATTTTGGTCTTTACTTTCAAACAGGATTAGTAGCTAATGCATTTGCTTCACTTCATGAATATACAAGAGATTATTATGAGCACACTTCAGTCGTTCTAGTGCTCGGCTTTAAATGAAGGGGAGCTTTAACATCAGATATCTCAGCTGAAGAGCGAGCGCTCATGTGGCTTAAAATAGCGACTGATTAAAGTTTTTTCCAGCTCATTTTTATTGGAGCCTAAATTCTGCTCCATCTCTTCATCAGTTTCACTCCACACTATTTAAAACTGCGCAGTCTTTCCAAATTGCATCAGATAACCAGGCTACATAGTCGTACACTTTGATACTGAAGACCGCCGACATCGCGGAAAATATTTACAAGACGTAAAATGGAAATCTGACACCAACTTCTTTGATTTCAGAGTTTCGCTTTGAAAACAAACAATAATCATGAACTGTCAGGTCTGTTATTGTTCTGAAGTTTTATGCAAGACCTGGTTTATTTCAGGGAAATATCTTGAAGTTGTATACCAAGCTTTAGACAGAAAGGGGGGCTTCAATCCATCAATCCAAGAAGGCTGCTTCAAACCCAGCTAAACCAACAGGAAACTATTAATAACTAATAGCCTCCATACATGCTGTTCCTCTATGTAAATACTTTGGGAAGGATACATTTCTATATTCCATCATTAGTATGTCAGAAGTTGCGTTTTCCTGCAAATGCATTCATTTCAAAAGACGTATAATTTTCGTGTTCCTGAACGCAGCCCGCGAGGAGCTTTAAAACACAACAGCTCCAGGTTGCCACATTTAGTGGGCAGTTGTCTGCTGTGATGTGTGAAACAGCAACATGTGCCAAGCTGATAGTTCAGTCTCTCAACATTGTAACACCAACATTCCTGCGGCTGATATTTTTAGACCGACTTTACTCTGTTGGACACAGCAAAGCGCATTGTCCAAATATAAACTCATTAACCCTTTAGAAAAACCGGCCGCTGATTATTCAGTTCCACATATTTCAGGTGGATCTGATTCATGAGGTCGTATCTATCCGAGCGGTTCAGTAAATCTGAACAGAGAGGAACAAACGGTTCACATTTCAAC
The DNA here is from genome assembly GCF_904066995.2 of Poecilia reticulata. Lineage (NCBI taxonomy): Eukaryota > Metazoa > Chordata > Actinopteri > Cyprinodontiformes > Poeciliidae > Poecilia > Poecilia reticulata. Next base: position 12,737,255 of record NC_088845.1, read on the forward strand.
CAATCTGATCTGATCCCGGCCTCCCCCAGCTGTCCACTGTCCTCCACCTTACGCTCCCCTTTAATCCCCGGAAGCTCCTCTGTCTTCCTCTACGCCGGGCCTCACCCACTCACTCCACCAGCATAGCTCCAGACCCACATGCCTCCGTCTCTGTGCCTGCGGCTTCACAGCGTCACTCACCATGGTGCCAGTGTTCGTGCCTCCCTCGTCCTCTTGCTCTTTCACACAGCGTGTCCTTCTGGCCTGATATTTACAGAAATGGTCACGATAAGTAACAATAATGTGTAGGGAAACAAGCTAGCGCTAAAAGAAATCCAGTACACGCTGAAGAATATGTCGGAGGTTTACGTTTTTACCGTTTCTACACGTCACAGGAGACAATATAATCTAATTTGGTCCCATTTCTGCAATATTCTGTTCATTTGTCTCAATTAAAACACTCTGGGGTGCAGTAATCCCCGTCAGGCTTGTGTTTGTAAAATCAGTGTGTGTTTTACTCACCAACCAAGCCATCAGCATACAGCCAAACAGGCTCATCATTGTCATACACATAACGAGTCTGGGCAGAGTTTGTCCATCGGGTCAAGTTGCTGGTGGCTTAGAAATGAGCAGCAGGGATCACTGAAGTCCCAAGCTGCCACACATTTGTTTCACTTGCAGACAAGGTCACTCGGTAAATCCCCGATCACCTACTTTGCTGCGAGTCAACTCAGACATTTACTCCTTCCCACAACTTTTCTGTCCACCCCGATTCTCTCAATCCCTTCTCTTCTGCCTCTATTTTTAACCGGCTTAGCAGCACTAGAGGCATGAGCGCTTTATTCTCTGCCTTATTCCTCACTCCTGGTTACCTGCCTGCCAATTCACAAGGTCTGCTAATCCTGTAATGGGGCAAGTACTGAGAACAGTTATATTAGTAACAGGGTACAGGCTGACGGTGTTCTCTTCAGAGAAATGTTCCTCAAACTTACGCATAAAAGCCTTTGATCCAGTTTACAGCGCATCCTCTTGAAGTCCCAGCATTTTACGGCACCTTGAAAAGAATTCACACACCTTTAACTGTTTGATTTTATAACCTCACTTTTCACAAACGGAGTGATTGTACGCTGGAAGAAAAAAATGTTTACGTTTTTGCAAATGAAAATACTGTAACAGGAGTAGTAATCTATTTGGACATGACTCTGAATTTTAAACGCCAATAGAATGTTTTGGTCCATTGTTTTGGACCAAAACATTCCAAATTGACACAAATTCTTAATTGGATTTAGGTCCGGACTTTGATTAGGCCATTGCAACACTTTCTGTTGAGGCCTCTGAGTTAGTCACAGGTGGATCTGTACAGTAAGCAAGCAAGATCACGTCTATTTAAGCAGAAGTTTGGACAGTTTCTCTGTTGTTAGCATGCAGCTGTGTGCTAGCACAACACCAAGAACGAGACATCAGGCGTGTTGGACGAGGGAGACGTCTAAGAGCTGCAGAACACCAACCCTGGAGGACTGGATTTGAAAACCTCTGCTGTCGTAACTGTGCATCAATGTGGGAATGGTTAGGAGACAATTTCCACATTTGAATCCATCATTCTAGAGTTGGACATTTCTGGGTTGATGTCATCTGGGCAGAAGAGACTAAACCATAGATTTTTGATCATAATGAATAATACAATGTTTGGAGTAAACTAAACACAGAACAATTATCTCTTTCTAATTGGCCAAAGCCTGGACATCATGTGGTCAATGATTCAACAGCGAACCTCATCAACATATCGACGTACTTTACAGTAAAACGTGAGGCCGTCTGCCTTAGAGGTAAAACTTGGCCAAAATTGGGGAACAAGACAACGATCCAGAACAGTTTTACAATGGCTCAGTTAAAGTCCAGACCTAAATCTGATAGAAAACAACCTGAGATCTTTGCTGCATGTCGTTTCTGTCCATTTAATTTTTGAAGAACACTAGTGGCACAAGATATTTAAAGAAGGAGTGAGAGAACAGAAGGAGAATCAAGAAGAGAGGGAGAATAGGAGATGGCAATTAAAGAAAGTACATGGAAGAAAGCAAAATGATTTGGATGCGGAAGGAAGGACACTAGGAAAGGAAATAAGGCATTCCAATGATGGAATGAAGAGGGAGGAAGAATACAGGGAAGATCTGATGGTTGTAAGGAAAGATGAGAGGAGGTAATGAATAAAGGACAAAAGGAATAATAGAAAAAGGTAAGAAAGATAAAAGACAAAATAAGACCAAGAATGCAAAAGAGAAAGGATGGAGGAGATACAGAAAAGTACAGTATGGAAGGAAAATGAAAAGGATCGAAGGAAGAACACAAAAGACAAAATGTCAAAAAAGAAGGCCAGATGTGTCAAAGGAATGAAGGACAGCTTTTAGATATTGGGACAGGGAATCATGTTTTGAAAGACGAGTATGTTTCTGTCTTCCATTTTTTGTCTCCATATTGATCCGTACCTAGAAAAAAAAAATCCAGTAATTTCCCCAGAATGCACCGGAACCCTGACTGGCCTTTAACTGCGAGAGACAGACATGATGTCAGCAATGGACCCATTAGACATTCAGTACTTCTGAGAAGCTTGTTGTTCATGTGTGACCAGAATACAGACACAGGGGTAACAGACTGCAGAGTCATGGTGTGCTGCTAGCCTTCATCTGCAGCAGCAGCAGCAGCAGCAGCTCAGGCTAATCTGCAAAGGCCCAGGCTCATTCAGGACACAGCGGCACACCGTACCAATTAATACTGATAAACTGCAACACACGAGCGGCGTACACACGAGTCACTGCTGCGGCAGAGATATCTGCATAATCCCCAAACTCTGCATCTGTAAAGGGAATTGTTTGCTGTGGTTAAAGTGCTCAAACTGGATCACCTTCATCTGTGGAAAAAAAAAAAAACCTTTATTCTGTGCTGCTGGAGTGTGATACAGAAGGAAATGCAGCCCAAGATAGAAAGTGGTGAGTCAGACAGGATGAGGGAAAGCACCAGAACGAGAGTCCGTATCAGTTGAGCCACTACCGCAGTCCTCCGATGCAGCGTGAGAACCGGAGCCTCGTCGGGCTCCTCATTCCACCATCATGTCCTGACAAACGGCACAAAGCGACGCTCATTAAGCAGCAAGACCACACCACACTCTAATGGGTGTTTTCTGTGTTGGTCATTAGCAGGTGTGGAGCTACTCCGCTCTGCTCGCTCACTCGGTAAATACTGCCCTCTGGTGGGGAAGGCGCGGAACTACAGCTGGGAGTGGAGGGAAATAACGCTGCAATGAATACAAACGGTGATTTCGGAAACATTAAAATTTGTTTATTGGAATCAACAAGGAATTTGAAAACTTAATTTACACATGAAATATGATTAAAACCTGAAGTTTTCCAGCATAAATTACCAGTTTATAGATTAAATAAAATATGAAACACCCTCATGGCACCAGCACAAAGAAAACCCTCTAAAATCATAAAGGAGGATCATTTAAATATTTCAGCCACTACTACTCTTAGTCGTCTCCGTGTCAACGCCATTTTGACCTCTTAAACCCCTAATCCTCCAGAAGAGATTCATTGCAACAGATTCATGGTTATAATCCAGATTTATCTTAATCCAACTGAACACACTGCCACATAAAGTAAATAATAATAATAATAACAGGTACAAAGTTTTTCAATGTTCAGACATGGCAACGTATTTGGCAACCGTGTCCTTCCTTCTGTGGCTTTAAGGACGGACAGAAGGATGCAAAACGTCTGCTGCTCAAATACAAAAATATGGCTCTCGGGCTGTGCGCCCAATCTTCATCAAAGAGTCTAATAGGAAACAGAAAAAGCTGCAGGAATATGTGCTAAAACATGATAAGACAGCAGTTTAAAAACCTAATGTCGTCACGGTCTGCGGCTCTCGTCTCGGCGCTGCCTGATTAACTGCAGCTAATGGCTTCACTGCAGGGCGCCTGTTTCACACCGACTTCATGCCAGCTGGGCTTGAAAACCAACAGATGCAGCTACCAGGATTTATTGGTCTTCTCCTAACCAAGTTACATCTATAACCACAGCAGGTAGGAGCATTTGATAATCTGTATAAACAGGCCGACATTATCAGTGTTCATCACATGGACACGTTTTGTAACTGTATAGTATGCTGGGATTTTTAACATCCAGCTACTTTACATTCTTGTGCGGTGGTGCACAGCAACAGTTTGCATCTGGCTCAACATCATAAAAGCGACATGTCTGAACGTTGTTATCTCACAATAAAGACTACCGGCAACATGGCAGAAAATATTCACATTCACAAAGTTATTACTCTAGGAAAGAGTGAAATTGTGTCCTTTTTATACAGGAATGCACCCAGTCACACACACAAACATCCATTTCGTTCGACGACCCTCAGACGATCATGGCGGATGATATAAAGCTGTCTCCGCGGCCGACAGGAAGGTTCCCGTTATTGTCCTGAAGATCACTGTTTGTGTGCATGTAAGGAGGCGGGACGTCGTTGTTCTTAAGGTCATTCCAACCTGAAGAGAAGTAATGCTCTCCATCGTGGGATCCAAGCTCGTCATCGACCTCATCCTCCTGGTGGCCATCGAGGTCCTGCCAACAACAATTTAAATGGTGAATGTTTACGTTTGTTCCTGTCATGACTGGAAGAAAACAGAACCAGAAAAACACATATTGCACCTAAAATCACTCAAACCCTGCTGGCTAAATTCTGACTTTAGTATTTGCAATAAAAAAAAACAGGGTTTGTTGCCTATTCAAATACATGGAAGAATGAGGGGAGGCACAAATGGCCCATTGCTGTCTCTCTTTATAAATCCCATATAATATAAGATTACATATGTTCTACAAATGCTGACACTTCACAGTTAATATATGTAATGAATGTGTGACATTTTTAATCTGAGCAGCCATGAATGCGCAGTAAAAATCTGCAGGGTGGGCCAGGAAGTACCATGACGCACTGATAGGGGGCAGTGCTGAGCCCTGTAGGCACAATAGGCAACAAGTGTCCTCCTTTTACACATTGAAAAGACTTTAAACCAGTGGTCCCCAAACTACGGCCCGCCGCCACATTTGGTCCGCCCCCCTGAATAATACCAGAGAGCATTCAGATTTTTTTTCATATATTGTATTTTCCGGTTTATATGTGGATTTTTCTTCAACCACCAGGGGGCTCTTTAGCAGGAAGTGTGTCCTGTAAACTATGGGTGTTTTGTTTTGCATGGCGCATTGCTGCCATCTGTTGGACTTTTAGGGAACTGCTTGACTTTTATGTTATTTAATCAGTACGGTTGTTTGCTAGCGGTAGAGCAGATGAACACACGTGTCTGTTATGAACACTGCATTCCAGGTTTCCCTCAATGAAATATATACTAGTCAGGCCCAGTGACCGTTTCACTAACGGGTTTTGCCCATGTGCTTTCTGGGTAATAATCGAGAAACGCGCCACGCCACCCCCCTATTCAACGATTTCCGGCAGCGCAGGTGATAAACGTGTAATACTTCTTCTGTTACAAACTGACTCCGGCCCCTCACCAGAGAAGGGAAAAGTTATGTGGCCCTCACAGGAAAAAGTTTGGGGACCACTGGTTTAAACAGTCAGAAAAAATACACTCGAAATAGAAACTATCCAGAATGATGGTCCGTCTTGCTGATCATCTCCATTGAAGCAGCCAAATTTTAAAAAATTAAGGCAAACAAAGTTTTTATTTACAACAGATGCAGATATTTGTGGAGAATGATTGGCACATAGACTTTATATACAACATATGCAAAGGTGAGATTGCACACATTTTTTAGTTTAAAGACAAAAAATGAAATTTCTTAAAAATCATTTTTTCACTGTCAGAGTTTGAATCTGAGTGAGTGAAAGCACAGTAAATGCTTTGGAGTCCTTGGACTTGAAAAAGCGTTCTATACATGCAAGCAATATAACATTTTCCCAATTTGACCACAGGTGACTATTTAATTTTCCTGCCGTCATAAGGCTAAATTAAAAATGTATAAAATAAAAATATTTCAGTCAAGATAAAAGATTGTACTTTTGTTCTATATTTTTGGCTCCATAGCAGTCATGAACCTCACCACACGTTTGAGGCTGCTTATGTTTCCAGTATAGTTCAAATAAATGGACACAGAATTCTGTAATCTAGTACAATCCCAGCTTTTTGTTTCATCTTTTATGGTTGTCATTTATATAAATATATTTTAAAGAAGTCATATCCTAGATTTTTACGTTTTGAGGTGTCCACTGTCTTGTATTATGTTGATTTTTAGTGATGCATGGAGACATGTTTCTTTAAATGTAGGGTGAGAGAAATTATTATGTCAATATTTATAGTTAAAGTCAGAGCTTTACAAAACCAAAACCCAAAACTGTAACTGGATTTCAGGAATCTTTTTATGCAATTTTAACACATGGTGGACAGGAAAACAGAGCTGTGAAATTGGTAAGCTTTGAACAAGAGAAAAATGGCAAAAATAATAAATAAACAAAGCTTATGTGCAGATGTATAAGGCTGCCGCTGCTATATCCAGGCCACCAAGAAAAATCCACCTGGTGGCGCCACCAGATGATGAGGGTTGTAGCGAAACTAACAGCAGGTTGTGTTTAAAGTTTTTTTTTCTTCCCCTTTAATAAAATATTATACATTGGTTTAGACAGTTTATGCTGACCTCACCATCTTGCTAAAGGGCAGCTAGCTAAAAACATTTAATAAATAAATCATAATGCTCTGGAGAAGAGTTGAGTAATGTGATGAATATTTGATAGGAGCTCACAGGGGCCTTCTCGGTGTTAGGAAGAGCTCAAATATTATCCAGCAAAGTTAAAATTAAAGTTGGATTCATTTATAGTCAGAAAGCGTTCTCACCGTGACGGGCTCTGGGGCTTGGGTGGAGTAATACTGAGTCTGCAGAGGTGCATCCTGGGTCACTGGGACATTACCCGGGATCAACGGCTGTGACTGCACACACACAAACACATCAATCAATACATTTCAGATGATCAAATCAAATCTGGGTTTCTATCTGACAACCTGACACAACTGTCTGGACGATAATCTTTGTCTTTACAGCGTTTGTGTGTGACTCACCCCTTTTTTAGAGCTGCTGGTCTTCTTGGGAGGAGGGGGCTTGTACTTGGGAGGACCCCTGAAACAAAAAACACACAGCTGTCACGTTTAGTGAGTCGCACAAATGTGAGGCACGCTGCATGCCGTGCCATCTGAAGGGAACAGATTTACACACAAAAAAAAGAAAGAAAAAGAGTGAAGTGAAGCGAAGTGAAGTGAAACGGAGTCGTCCACGCTCAGTCGGTCACAGATACTCACTCTGAATTGAGTTTGTTTTTGCGTTTGCGGTACATGGCTATGCCTGTTCCGATGGCGGCCAGGACCACAATGACCCCGATGATGGCGCCGATGATGCTGCCCGTGGCGGCACCCTTCTGCGGGAGGCGAGTAGCTGGGAAATAAAGAACGGCGTGAAATTTAAAAGTGTTTGACGAAACAGCAACTTCTTACTCTGTAGCTCTGATATGGGAGTGTTTCTGCAAAGGATAAATGGCACATCCTACAGTAGTTTAGCATTTCTTAAAGACATAAGTACTGCATTTATACTTTTGTATGATGTTTACTTACAAGTCAAGTATGAGGTGAAATTAGTTTTCATCCAAAATAAACTAGATTTTAAGCAGGAGTTTAAAGGGATAGAGTATGTTTTTTTTTTCTTTTTTCTTAAGGGGAGTTACGTAAGCTCTCCACCTTAAAAATAGATTTCTGTCTGAAATAACTCTGCTTAGGAAAATGAAAAGAGAAAAACACTAGTAAAGAACATTGATTACAGATTTTCTTTGGTCACACTGAAGCATTTGTAGTCAAATTTTAATAGCAGAGAAAAATGACCGTGGTAAAAGTTAATGTGTTGTTTTTATTGTTTATCCATTTATGTCAAACAGAAAATCAAGCCAAACTGTAAGGAAAAAGTAAGAACCCCTAAAACGTCCAACTGGTCATTAAGTCATTTCAGTAATTAGTGTTTTTCTCCACTATGAAGGACAAAAACTCTGGTGGCTGGATGTTCTCCATCAGGATTTTCTACTGGACAGCAGAAGTAATGGTTCCACCAAATACACCAGGTCTATCTGGGCTTTTAGCTTTATGCCAAATAAAAAAAGAGGCTCAATTTCTCTCTCACCAAGTTACAACATGATAACGGAAATAAACTTGATAGATCACATTGGAAATAAAGTGGCCTTGATGCTGTTCTATGTTAAATAAAAACCTGAAGATGTACATTTCTGTTAGTGATTTTTGTGTTATTGCCTGAATATTTGGTCATCACTCCACATGAATATATTCGAGTGTTGTAATCATTTTCATGGTTTTCATGGCCACAGATGTATTAAAGGCTTCCAGACTGCTTCTACAAACATTTGTGAAAGAATGGAGAGTTGAGCATGGTTCAATGATATCCACCGGGGAAGTGTCTTCTGTACTAAATATCCCACAGTTTTATACAAAAGTGAAAGTGGTTGGGTGCATGGATGATCAGGTGCATAGAGTTCAGGGGTCAAACTCTCTACAGAGTAAATACACAGCGTCATGTGTCCTTCAGGTTAGCATAAGAGGGAGTTTTATGAAAGAGGCTGTCATTTATCTGCAGTGAGCAGCTGAATGCAAGCCCCAACCTTAACCTGAAAAATTAATGTGCATTTTGGGATGAATTAACAGCCAGACCTTCAAGTACAACATCAGTGCCTGACCTCACAAATGCAACTCTGGATGAATGTGGAAATCTTCCCATAAACAAACTACTGGAAAGTCTTTCCAGAGGGATTCAAGCTGCTGCAGCTGCTAAGGATGGGCAGATATATTAAACCCTTACAGGATGTCACTTAAATTGTGTTTGGTGAGTGAATTTTTTTTTCTTTTGCAAAACTGCGTATCTTGAGAATCTTATGCTGCAAGTATTCAAGCTGCTACAAAGAAAGCACAAAATTACTAGAATTTGCTGTTTCTAACCGTTGTCAAGGTGAGGAAAAGAAAGCTAAATGATCAAATTAAAACACGGTAAACATCAGAGCTGCACACCTCTTTCTGTTTCAATAATCATATATTGGTTCCAATTATTTGCATGACCTTTTCAAAACTCCAGGCTGCTCAGGTTGGAAGGCACTGATTTAACAACCATTAGTATTAATGAAATGTCATGTAGCACAAGGCAGGAAGATAGACGATATTCACTTCTCTATGAGTAGCTTAATAATACGAGGGAATAAAGAAAACGCACTCAGTGACTGAGTCGGGTGAAGAAATGCGTGTGTGTGCGTGGGTGAACGTGTGCAACACTGCTGCTAAAGTACAAGAGGGGTCTTGATTAGAGTGTCGAGTCACAGGGGTGATTAAAAAGAACCAGAGGAATCACGCAGAGGCTCGACTAATGAACCATGTCCACGCTGAGCATCAGCCGCTTTCAGACAGACACACACACACACACGCACGCACACACACAGAGAGGAAGAGAGACGAGGCGTGTTTACTGAAGGTGCAGCTCGACTCATTATCTTTGGTATTCCTGGGGGATTATGCTAATGAGGGGGAGGTAAAGGGCAGAGAGGATCTGAGGCTCATCTGATGAGAACAAACTCCTCGTCTTAGTAATTGGAGGGGTCATGATTGAGTGTTGTTAGCCTTCTAATTACGATTCTTTTCCAACAATAGACTACTTTGAACATCTCCTAAAAATAATTTCCATTCTTTCACATGCACAGAAGCCGCTCTAATGATCCTGTCTTCTCGGAGTAGTCGTCTCGCTACATCACCTCCAAGACCGACCCAGCACGATCCCTGCTGCTCAGAACAAAGCTGTGGGTTTCCTCTCTCGTTCGGGCTTTATGTTCTAATTTACGACAGCTGCGTTCAGAGGGGTTCATGTGCACCATCAACACATCACACTTTCCAAAATTTATCATCGCAATCCCACCTCTTTTGGGGAGAAGTCACAAAAATAATCACGAAGCTCCACACGTATTAAATAAACCCGTCTCTACAATCGGAGCTGGTCTTTTGATGAGGTGAACTGAGTTAATTGTGTTTTCAGGGAAAACTCAACCTGCTCATTTCTCGTCACCAAACCCAACAAGTGTGTAGTTTTCCATCGTCAGAGTCACAAAGTGAGAATACACTCCATCACAAGAGGACGCCTTTTATCAGCCAAATCAAACACTTGTGTGATTCGCTTCAGATCTTCCAGAGCTCTTCTTTTTGATTCCTAATATTAGATTTAACAAATCTAATAAATTGCAGAATCACTTCTGCAAACATTTATCGTAATTAGAGGCTTAAATGGTCAGAAATTAAATGTGACCCTTGATCTAAACGTGTCCAAGCAGAAGCTGGAACATTAAAAAGAAGCTGTGGAAAAAAATTCTGTCCGACTTAAATCTAAAGATTTTGAATTTAAAACGGAATGGAATGAAAAAAATGAGGAGTGAGAATATAAAGATGTTCTTTTGGATTTGAATAGAGATTAACAGAGACTGATTTATTCAAAGAACAGAGAACGAAGCAGCTTAATGAGATTTTTAGTGATCCAACCTGAAGTCACGTCAAGTCGACCAGATTCCCCACCGTCAGAGTCTCGCTTTATTTTATTTTTCTCTTGTTACATCAGAAATCTGAAGAAATTAAAGACACGGGGGACCACTTCATCCAGACAGAGCCACCTTTGAGGCATGTTGGTGTAATTTTATCCAAATCCAGTCAAACACTTGATATTTGGAGGCCAAGAGTGTTTTTTAGATACAGCACCAATGATAAACATGAATCAGAAACCCTATCACTGCGTTCAGTGCAACAGCAAAGTCACAAAAACTGTTTCAAGTTAATTTATTAAGTGTGAAAAACACCATAAGTGACATATATTCACATATCACCTGATTGGCACCCATTCCTAGGAAATGTATCATGAAGCTTTGAAAAATACTTTTCACTTTTTAAGCACATCAGAGAATCTTTGATTAGTAATAAACTTCATATTGTTCCTGGATATGAATATGATCCAATGAAGAGGCCAGTTTCTCTTTTTAAAAATTAAAACCTAAAACTTGATGTGATATTAATATATATATATAAACAATCTAAAGAACATTTCAGGCGTTTTAGACATTGGTCCAAAAGTTAAGCGTGGGAAACCCAACAGTTGTGGGTTTTTGGGATCTTCTTACAAAATTATACAAGTAAAGCATGTTTGTGCTCCAATTATTAGCAAAAATAATCAGTAATATATTTTCAGTTTATGCTTTTTGTGTTGATTTAAGGTCTCAGGTCTTATTTTGAGATCTGGAAGAATTTAAGTTTGGAGGTCACCATTTTAAGACAGCCAGCAACTTCTTCTTTAATACTGTGAAACAGAACAACTTGTGATACAGAACAACTTATAAAGAACAACCCTGGTAAACTAAAACTTTTTCATCAGGACTTGTTAAAAACTGGAAAATATCCGATTATGACAAAGCTATAGTTTTTTAAAATTACTTTTACTTATTTTCTTGACACTTGTATGCCAAGAACTGATAATTCTGGGATCTAATACTGTATTAAATTGAGACAGGAATAATAGAAAGTTGACCACTCCAAAGTAAAAAATATAATGAATAAATAAATAAAAAACAACTTCCAATCCAGGGCGGGCAAAGGCCCCCCAATGCTCGCTGCACACAGATAATTCTTGTACGGAAAGAGCCTTGAATAATGAATAGATTTTGTTTTGTCTGCCAAACTGACGCAAAAATTTCAAATCTAAAAAGTAAGAAGTCCCTGAATCTGAGCTCAACATGCAGCGCATCCTTGCCTTGATGCAGTGACGGCCCTCGGCCTCTTGGTGGTGCTGTGTCTCTTCAGCAGAGCAGCCTCTGCTGGCCACACGGCATTTTAAATACCTGCCTTTCCCGTATAGCCTGTATAACCGCTTCCTCATTACAGCGCCGTCTCTGTTTATCATCACACCAACCTTCTCATTTTTCAGCTCCCAGCGTTTTTTCTGAAACGACACTGAAGCCCTCTCTTTCTCTCCCTTTTTTCTTTGCCTCTTATCTCGCAGCCGTCATTATCCAACCATGTCATTTCACTCAGCAGGTTTCAGGTAGAAAGTGATTCCTTCCTTTCAGATAACCTCTGATTGAGAATAAAAAAAAAATGCTGCAGGAAATAAGGCTCAGTTTAAAGGACTGAGGTGTGAGAGTGAAAGAAGTGACTTGTGATGGTGCCATTTGTGTTGGCCCTGTACACCAGCCATGTCTTTCTGTAATGAAATCTCAGAGGAAGAGTGTGTGTTCTGGGTGTGTTTAAACCTGTGCAGCTTCAGGCCAAGGACAAGACACGCGAGCACAGTTAAGACCCATCCAAACAGAGTAAACACAGTGTATGAACACCCGGCTCCGTATCCCGCTCTCATCGCTTCACTTGACTTATTTACACAAGAACTCTACTGCTTCGCTGCGTGCCCTTTGCCCTCCAGCCTCTGCCTTCCAGACAAGTGCAATTTACATAAATAATAAGAAAACTGATATAAAGAAAAAACAAAAAGCACACACAAAGCACCGTCCAATTTATTTGAGAGGAACGGAGCCCAAAGGCAGAGAGCAGTTTCTTTCAACCAAATCATGTTCTGTTTTATTTCTTTTTCTTTTTTTCCTTTTTTTTTTTTTTTTTTACAGTGAATGGGAAAATGGGCCAGAGATCAGATTTAGTTTTGAGGTCGCGTCTGCTCCTGTGAGCCAATCAACGTGAGAACAATCTGGTCTGAAAGGCATCTTTTTCCCCTTCCTGTGCAAGAGCCTTCCCTGCCTGACCAGCCAGTCAACCATGGACCACCGCGCTCCCACGAGGCACAGGAGAGAAGGAAAATAGGAGCTGGGGGAGGAGTGGGAGTGTCGGGAAAAGGAGATGAGGCTGAATGGTTGGCTGAAGATGTCTGAAATTACTGCAGACCTACTTCAGCAGGATGAAAATACCACCAGAATCTCTTGAGCTTAAGGATGCATGGATGAATCCTGGACACAGCTCCCTAACTGAGCATTTTTCTTTCCTCAGTTTTATCTCAATTTCTCTCCATTTCTGGCTAAAGGGGTTGTTCAGATGTCACAACTTTCTTATCTGGAGGGTTGCATTGGGTGTGTGGAAAAGTTAGGAAATGGTCAGAGCAGCAAAAGGCTAACAGTGACTCAGACAAACCACAAGTCTTAGCCGATTTTAGCTATTGCATAAGAACTGAAAGTCAAAATGTTTGGATCTACGGATAATCCATCCATCCACTGTCTTATGCTCATCAAAAATTGGATTGTCAGCCTAACAGGTTCAGGAGAATAATCCTGACATCCTCCTCTCTGGGTCATTCTGGGGGAATCCCAGTGTTTTCAGGTCAGAAGAGTTGCATAATCGCTCGTATCTGTTCTAGCCCGTCTCCCCTCACATGCCTGGAAAACCTACAAAGGTCTACTTTGAGCTTGGCCCAAAAGAAATACTTCCCCATCTTATGTCAAAGTTTGAGATCAACCCATCTCCAGCTGCATCCTACAAGACGTACATCCATCTGGACTCCTTTGCCTGAGGCAAAGGCTGACCCTTAACCCCGTACATTTTGCTGGTTGGTTTTGCTGCAGCTCATGACTTGAAGACCACCACAACAAGCCTATCCAACCCACACTGTGAAGAAGTTTGACCATGCGCTGAAAAATCTGGATGCTGCTCTTGTTTTTGTTATAAAACAACTGGATCACACTTAAAAAGCCTGCCTGGTATTTCACACTCCGGCAACACCCTTCAAAAAGAGCCTCAGCTTACTGTGTGTTAAGTTTTGTTTCCCTTTCTGAGTCAAACAATTTTCCGAAACTTCTTTGAAGTCAACCCAAATTCCTCTTACAAAGCCTCCCTAAATTCCTTCAGCAGTAAAGTCTCCTCTCATGCAGCCACACGCTACGCTAACGGAAATTAATCTTCTACGCTTTTTGGACAACACCGTTGTGAAGTGTCGTTTTCTCTGCCAACAAACTTCTGTACCTCTATAGTCACACTGACTGAGGCTGCCAGCTCTATCAATCTGCCTCATCAACTGCAACTCCTTAGACTGCTATATTAATCACATAAAACTTTTCAATTCAGCTGCAGGTTGTATTTTATGCAAAACCACTGAAGACAGACGATCCAAGGGTCTTCAGCTCCAGGTCTCAATGGTCGGTGTCCTACAAATTTTGGATGCGTCTCTGCTTCAACTTGAGTGAAATAACCAGGTTGTTAGCAGGACTCTGGAGAACTCGACTGCATGCTGAGGAGTTAAATTAACCATTTGATTCAGGTGTGTTGGACCAGGCACACATCTAAAAGCTTCAGGACACTGACTCTCAAGGCCTTGGAGTCTCCTTGACTGTCCCTTTTCTTTTCTAGTTGGGAAAAAAATTATCACAGCAGCAATCAGTTGACAAGGTTAACAACAAACAGTCTTCAGCATTGTTACTTTGGAGTAACAACACAGCTGTTCATCTGAAAAAGAAAAAAAAAACTTGTGGACGTGTAGACAAATATCTCCTAAACTGGTAAAAAATACAACTGGTGGCACTTGGGTTGTCTTTACCGGTACTGTCAGGTATAGTGAACCCCTGGTATTCAGAAAAGGTGGAGGGACAGAGACCACAATCGCCACTAAAATCTGTGAATACCTTCTCTGAAAGTGTTAGTTTTAATTGTTTAAATAGCAAGTATACCCTGCTATGAAAAGTGGGAACTGTTTTGACACTATTCTTCACTCGTGGGGTGACAAACCAATCAGTGAACAGGAAACCAAATGACGCTCCTTGATTGGCTGCTTTGCAAACACCAACAATAGCATGTCATTTAGCATTGTGACTAGATATTTCAGCTTCCCGTTTTCCTTTGAATATTTCAGATACGGATTTTTCACAAAAAGAATATCAAATTCCACCAAAAAATTCACAAATTGGTGAATCCTTGAAAACTGAATCATGAAGAGAGCACCAACAGCCAAAGAGAACAAAACTGTTCAAGTGCAATTTTCAGAAATATTCAGGAATTTCCTTCTAAAGACTGAAACATCAATTGCGGACTAGGAAAGATGCTGGTAGCTGCTTATGCTGGGATGTTAAATCTGGGACTGGGAGGTTTAACCGTGTCCCAGTGCCAAGGAAGAAAAACCAGTGGAAGCTGCTGGCTGATGTGTTCAGTGAACAGGATAACTGCTATTGGCAATGCACACAGCACACCCCAGATTTTAGATTTCCAAACACAATAGCAACATGTTATCTCAAAGTGTTGCATTGTGCTGCAATGCAAATCATCAAATATGCAAAAGTGGGCATCACCAAAGTTTAAATGCAAGACAACATTATTAATTCAGACTTTCAGTATTTCTCTTTTAATACGTGGTCAAAAATGGATGGAAATTTTAAACTGCATCCTTCTACTCATCATACAATGCCAACTAATAAAACAGTTAACACTTTTCATTGGTTCAGTGGATAAACTGACAAAACCCAAATTCTGCTGCCCTTCGGCTTCAATCGCCTGTCAGCTTGCCGACTCTCGGACAACTTAGAATTTCACAAAGTGGTACTTGTAAAAAAAAAAAAAAACTTTAAGAACCAGTAATGTAGATGGATAATAGCAGTTATTATCCCGTGGGTTTAAACATTTTCAGTTCAAGTGGTGCTAAATGGCTGGAATCAGATAAAACGATGGGGTTTGCCCGACTAGATTCAACAAACCTGCAGTAAAAAGATATCTTTCTACAAGAGATAAGGAAAGTATGAGTAATAACCCCACAGAACCATCCATTTAGAGCTCTTTTATGAGTATCAGGAGACAGATCAGCTCTTTCTAATGACTAGCAGAATGTGAGTCAGTGGTAAAGGAGCTAAACGTAGGTAAGAGTAGCAGGCAGAAGAGGATTCATTGCGTGATGAGTCAAACGGAGATTAGTCCAAACATCGGCGCTGTAGGAAGAAAGACATTTAGGAGAGATGAGGCTGGAGGAAAGGAGGCAGCAGGTACAGCCAGGAGAGATGAAGCCTGTGATTAAGAGGCTGGCTTTTGATAAGTACAGTGGGATTTCCCTGCTGCTGCCTTCGACTGGCTGATCACACACTGAGAGGGGATGAAGGAGAAAGCAGAAGACAAAGATCTCACATCCCTCTCTTTTCGACTCAATCCCTTGTTCTCTGCTGCTGCGTGTTTACGCCTCTCCCTGAAGGGATTAAAGTTAAACACGCTGGCCTATCCTCAACTTCACAGCACTGGGCTGCCGGCTTTTGCTGCATTTGTTTGCCCTCCTCTCCGTCACCCCCCCTCCCCCTTTCTGTCTCTCTGTCATCCTGCTTCGTCTCTGGTTCAATTTAGGATTCGCTTGCTTGGCTCCGTAATACGACAGCACAAATCTGTAGCGTCTCTGTCTGCATCTCTTATCTGCTGTGTGCCTAACGAGAGGAGATAAGCCTGTTTTTATTACCCCCACTGACCTGTTCGGCAAATCTGAACGACACACTCACTAACAAACAAGTTTTTAGAGCGCTGAAAGCATTTTTACGATCCTTAAAAAACCCCACAGCCACGTATACCCGTGGAAGAAAAGGAACAGATATGTGTGCGGTTGATCTTGGCTTAAAAGATTACAGTGCGACTGTTCATTGAAAAAACAATCCTGCTGCAGCCGACGATCAAATTTGTTTCTAATGGGTTAGCTGGAGTTTTATGAAGTGACAGCTGACAAAAAATATCCAAAGCTCGATGGCGGTTTGGCCACGAGATGCTGATGTTACGGGATTGCCTTCAATTTGTGCCGTCTCCCCCTCCTCTGACCCTGTCGCACTCCTTCAAATCACACCCCAATATGGCTTTTTTAAGCAAATTCAAACACGTTGTATAAATCCAACACACTTGATCATCCTGCAACCATTAAAATGTCTTTGACCGAGAAAACATTTTTGATTTAAAATTCTCTCCTCTGTGAGATTTACCGAGTTCTTTTTAAAACAAAAACACACATCAGCCGAAACTGGAGACTTCTGCAGAAGTTTGAGCTAAGCGGCGTTTCGAAACAAACCAGTTTCGGCTGAAATTCGACCTGAAACTGGTTGTAGAACAAACACAAAGCACAGAAAAACACAAGGCTATCACGGTCCCAGCAGAGTGCCTGGAGATGAGATTAGGACCGAATGAATTGATGGCCTCTGAAGGAGATTAAGATAAAGAACAGTGCGTGTAATCTCGTTGCTCACTAAGAGAAAAGAGAGACCCCTGGCCTTTAGATTGCGCGGGTAACTTCGTAAAAAAAACACACGCACAGTTCATCCATCTGGTGGGGCATTCGTTAAGGTTGAGGCTTTTATGCACTTGGTACATTGCCTCTCAAAGCTACTCAAAGGCTCTTGAACTTTCTCACATTTTGTTGTGCAACAGCAACAAGCTTTGGTGTATTTTACTGGGGTTGCATAATTGTGCTGTCCTGTGGAAGGAAAATGATACACAGCTGATGAATTGTCTCACTAATTAAAAGTCACTACTTTGCAGAACCACTTTAAATGTCAAAGTTTTGCCACAGATCCTCAATTGAACTTCCTGCTCTGGACGCTGACTGGGCTCCATGACACTTTGCTTTGAACTTCAGCTGCTCAGAATATCTTGGATGTAATACTTGGTAGAATATAAAGAGATTCTGCATGTGGATGCTTTTGATTTTTACTGCCTACATGATGATCGATTGTGGATTGTGGATTCATTGCTTTTGTTGTTGGTGTGTTTGTGTTTGTTTTCATCTTTAACAAAACTCTGAGATTTTCATAGCTTTGAATGTTTTATAAACTATTCCTGCTTTAGAGTTTTCCATAACTTTCTCCCTGACGTCTCCGTTTCTTGGTTTGTTCACAGATTCTCTCTAGCAAATCTCTGACCTTCAAATAACCTTTTTGTAAACTCCATTAGGGGACTTTTGAAGATGCACTGGATTTTATTTGCTAGTATACAGGAGGAAAGTAGGAGAACCATTCATCTCTTTCTTCTCTTAATTATGCACTAATCTATTGGTCACCTAAAAATCCCAATAAATTACATTGAAGTGTATACTTGTACATGCGAAAAATGTAAAAATATTCAGAGGTACGGGTACTTGTGGACTGCAGAGGAGAGAACAGAAAGACTAAGATCAGAAAAAGTGGATAAAATACTGTTGGCTGAACGATACAAGAGAGCTGAAGTCCAGAGCCTCCTTGAGTCTTCACTGTAGCCCCTCAACACGCACACACTCTTAAATTATTCACCATTAATGCAGGAGCTGCAGCTACCCCTCACTTTAATTTTACAACCCTCAATCGCAACTGTCATTTACTATTCTCTGCACGCACAACACCATTACCATCCATTTTACCGCTAAACAAATCAGATCAAATTGATTGTGCTTATTTGGACAAACACGACCGCCTGAACGGCTCTGAGAGGACATGCTGAGGCGATCTGGCTGAAGGAAAAAGCTGAACAACCTGGGGTTGTGTGTGTGTGTGAGAGACAGAGAGAGAGACAGAGAGAGAGAGAGATGGCTTAGTTAGGGTCTTTGGTCAGGGGAAATCACCAAGGCCGGTCCTGTCTAATCTTCCGTGATCCTAGAGATCAACATTATACATTTCAGCTGTCTGAGGATTAAATTAACGTCCCAGTACGCACCGTCTTGTGTAAGTGCACATGTGCGTTTTGGCATTTTAAAAAGCTCAGTGGTGGATACTGTGTGAACTCGGTGTGTGATGCTGCTCTTCCTCTCCCTCTCCGGGGAGACAGTGTGTTCCCTGCCACAGTGCATCAAAGCACATTTAGTTGCCTTGGGAAAAGGCAGGAGCTCTCCTCTTTTCCCCCCCTCCCTCCATCTCTTTCTCTGCGTGCCTCCATCATCATCATCATCGTTCCCCCCCTCCATCTCCAACTCTTTTCCTTCCCTTTCTGACAAGGTCGCTGCATCCCTCCCTCCCTGTCAATATTTACAGTCCACTTTACACTGGCAAGAGGGGGGTTGGCTGCAGCCAGCAGAGAAAAGCAGGGGTGCATTAGCCAAATGTGGCTGTCCACTCAGGACATGAATGATCTGTTGTACTACAAACACTCTGCTCCTCTGCAAACACATGCACCGTCGCAGAAGGGCGCCAGGTATAGCTGGAAAACGCACTTTACACGAGAGTGACAAGGGCTCTGAAAGCACCGGTCAGTTTGTCATAACAGTCGTAGGAGCACATTATGTTTTCTAAACAATTTTAGCACTCCAGTGCATTAAAGTAATAATACAGAGCTGTGATAT
Source organism: Poecilia reticulata (assembly GCF_904066995.2). Lineage (NCBI taxonomy): Eukaryota > Metazoa > Chordata > Actinopteri > Cyprinodontiformes > Poeciliidae > Poecilia > Poecilia reticulata. Next base: position 12,756,607 of record NC_088845.1, read on the forward strand.
ATCCAACAGTAAAGAAATACAACTGAACCGCACCATGTGGAGGTTTTAACAAGCTGGTGTTTCCCTGCATCCTTTTTACAAAGTTCCGGCATTTTACTGCACTATAAATCCTTCGTTCGGCTCGGATGCAATAATCTCATCCAAACATGCAAAACTGCAACAGAAAAATATCAAATAAAAGTTTATCTCACTACCGTTTTATTGTTAAATCTTTAGGAAACTGTTTTTTTTTTTTTTACATTTTATTTATTTATTTTTCTAGAGTATGCTGAAGAAACAACAGTTCCCTTTTTACGCAAGGAGTCGATGTTTAAAGTGTTGATGCTTCATAATCTCTTCGGTTCTCTTGAATTCTTGAAATCAACTTCTGGGCCAAATCCTGACAGATGGTCGCCCGCTCTTGGAACCGGATCAGTGTTTTTTGGCTCCTGCTTAGTTAACCACCATTTTAAAACAATTTTAAAAATTATTCACCACATGGTGGGGCTGAAATCTGGAGAGTTACCATGGACTCAAAATGTGCGTTTTGATCTTTGGACATCTTGATCCTTTTTCCCCCTCTGCTCTTTAAAGCTAGGAAAAAAATTCTGCCACTTTTGAATGCATGCCACGTCCAACACACCCGAATCACATGTAAAGTTAATGCAGGACTTGTTGATATGCCACAGAGGAAATTCAGCCTTTCAATATGGAATGATGCAAGCTGTTGCTCTTGGACTTTTTCTTCCAATTCTGGGCAACTATAATCCTTTCTTTTCCAAAAATGTTTGAAATAATTCAAATCATCAGGAAAATTAATATGATTTTGCTTAAATCCAATGTTTAGTCTTTGCACATCCTGCTGCCATTGTTGCCTGAGCTCTGCACTGGAGGCTGCTTGATTCTGACTTTGTGAAGGAGACACTCCTGGTGGCTGATTAAAGCTCTTCACTGCAACTAGATCACTAAACCTTTGATAGCTCAGATTTATTTTCCCTCTTCTTTTTTTTTTAAAGCAGAGCTCTCTGGAACGGTTGTACACCAGATGTCTTTAGAGAATTTGGAAATTAAGAATGAAGAATGTCATTTTGCCTTTTAGCACAAACCATTCACTGCAGTACCTATTTTAAGCAGCTGATATCTCTGCAGACAAAACCAGTACCTGGTAGCAGAAGAAGGAACTATGTCTCACACAACCTTATAAGTGTTGCATTTTAGCACCTTTAAAAAGTCAGTGAATTATTTTGCAGTAATCACCCCCACTTTATGCTTATATTCAACCAAATATAAGCTTGTAGAAAGAAAAATCAATACGCTTTCAGACTCTACTTTATTATATTTCTTGTTTGGTGAAAGCGATGGATGCTGTGTGCAGACTGCCACAGGAATGGGGTTATGCACAGCTTCCCGAAGCAACACAACGGGCTTCCTGCAGACGACGGCAGGTATAAACTAGGTGTAATACTTCCCTATCCGCTCTTTTAAAGGTTAGAGCTACCTATTAAATTCTTGATAATGAAGGTAATTATTATATGAGGTCTAATATGTCAGCTGTTCCCCTACAGATATGGTCACTTCCATGCAAAGCAGCGAAATCTACATGCTTCTGTTAGTCAAATGTGTATTAACAACACTTAAATACTTAGTATGTACTTTGCTTTACAAATTCATGAAACAAGACAACAACATTTTCCTTTGTTTGATGAAAAGCTAAAAAAAAAAAACACTAAACAAAATTTTTGATTGATTTTCCCCTTTCTGGGATAAAATATTAAAGTACATTTTCACAAGACAATTCTGAAAATTATTATTTTTTTTCCCATTTAATCATAATCTAACCCTAACCCTACCCTAACCCTTCAAGTGCCACCATTAGGTAACTTCTGGATGTTTCCCTGCTCCAACACACCTGAGTCAAATGATCTCCTAATGACAAAAGTTTCTGTAAAACCTGCCGTGATGCAAAGGAAGCAATTCGGGCTTTTGATGCATCCAAAAGCTGCAGGACAGGATTTGTAGACCCCTGTACTATAAAGTCATCTTTTATTTGCTAATAAAGCTCTTTGTAATCAGCTAATACACACCCGGTCACTGCACAGGAACCCAAACAATAAGAATAGTCGCATAAAGATCGAAAACAGCCGCAGGATTTTTGTGTCTCTGCCAAATTGTTTGACCATGACTGCACCGTGGAGGGCAGGGAGGCTGGTACAAACCTGGGCGAGGTTTGTACCAGCTTGTGTTCAAATGAACACAAGCTGCATTGTTATTCTGAAGGAGTCCACAGCTTAAGACTTTAGGGGTCATAATCTCCAACGATGTTTAGCTAGCTGGCAGGTGGCAGATTCACAAGCAAGAGCAAACATGGGTCTTTCCAACCACTTTGCACCGCTTTAAATTATCCGCTCTGTTAAACGTTTGTGATTTTGCAAAGACTGTCAGATTAAATTTTAAAGTAGCTCTTTGAGATTTTTTTCAGAATATACCGAGTTGGGAAATTTAAACACATTATGGATTAACTGGAAATCCAACAAGTTGTGGAGCTTGTGATTCGTCCTCATTTAGCAGAATCAGTGGGGGCCACAGTCCAGTTTAAACAGAGCTTCAAACGGCCTTGTTCGGGGCCAGAGCAATTATCGTGTTTTATGTAACGGCCATGTAGAGGAACATCACTCGGCGCTCGCACGTTTCATTGTGGGTCTCTCCAAAAGCACACAGATGAATTTTGATTAGCACCCCTTGATATCACTCCACAGAAAATGGAAAATGGAATGAAATGAGGTGAGGTGCCATTTGCATTTGCACATTTGTCCGTCTGTCTGTGATGGCAGACTGACGGCGGTTTTTATTTCATTACAATGCTAAAAAATAATCTATTACATTTCAATCTTCTGAATTTGTGAAAGATGAGAAAATATCAAATTTTCACTGCAGGATCAGGATGGAAATTTGAAATCAAAGCCATTCCAGGGAACTGGAAAGACTTTTTTTTTTTTGTATTCTTGCTGAGAGCAAAGCTCGATCTGTCAGTCTGAACTGTACACACGACTCTGTGTGGCGTCTCTGAAGAGGACTAATGAAGAGAAGGGGAAGAAATGCACGTGTGAGCCGCTTGACGCCGCAACCCTTCGCAGACGGAAACAGAAACTTCAAATCATCACCTGCTGGCAGCAATTTACACCTGTCCATGATTTACAGGAGATGAATCATCACAATTATTATTTCAACATGGAGAGGAAAACATTTTCTTCGATGTGCCAATTTGTTTTCATTTTTTATTTACGGCTTTCTCTTGTTCTTCATTACTAACGGCAACAGCAGCAATAATCACCGCAGCACTTTGAAAAACAAAAGTAGAAAGTGTTTCCATGAGGGGAGAACAGCAGATCGCCCTGCCTCATTATATAACATTGTGTTGAATCACGTTTTAAATTAAATATAACTTATTACTCTTTGTCTCTGCTTTGTTTAGGACTCTGGTAGAAGCGATGCTGCTAGATATTTCCATCTACCATCATAATTACCTCTGCTTGCATAAACAAACACCTAACCACACTGCAGCCTATGGACAACATTGTTACCACTCCTGGCTAAGTAGTTCACGCCGTAATTGACTTATTCACAATATTTAATTAAAACTAATGTGTTTGCATGCATCTTATTTCATTGCAGTTGGACTTGCACAGGGAATATGGAGACTGCAGGCATTAAAACTGTGGGTGTTCATATATTTTCATTTATATAAAAAAAAAAAGCCTAAAAATGGAAAAGGAAACTAAAGGGTTCTTCTATTAAAAAGGCAAGTATGTAAAAACAAAAATCAGGCAGTTCAGCAGTTTTTATTTTGGATAAGCCTGAATAAAAGAATGAAGCAATATCTGTGTTTGCAGACTTTATTTCCAATGCTATCAAATGATAAATCCATCCACCCATATCACAGAAAAATAAAAGAAAATCTGATGTTTTCACATAACATGTAGGAACCCTGAAACTAATTTAAACTAACTCCAGGCAGGTACTCCTCTCACCCTGAACAAATACTGTAACCTACAGTAAATGTTGCAATCTGAGAATATCCGGCAACCTATTTTAGCCCACCGTGCCCCCAGGCCTTCCATCCATCTTCCCAGCATGCTTTTCCTGCTCCCTTCGCCCCCTCAACACTCCCCCCTCCTGTGCCACTGTCACCGCGGCCTTGAGGCCAAGCAGTCAGGAGCAGCTGGTATGTTTACCTGCCCTGCTAACCGTGGCTAACCTCTGGCTAAAAGCTACTCTCACCTCATTGCCCACCACTCTGGAGCCTCACACATACACACACACGCACACACGCGCTCTGGGAAAAAAAAAAAAAAAAAGAAAAACTTTGATATCCTCTTAGATTTCTACCCTGCAGTCAAGAAGCTATACCCTCTCTTTCCTGCAGCCCACTGAGCAAAAATCCAACATATAATGAGAAGGGAGAAAAATAACGCAGAGGACTTGGCTTCCGCTCTCTTTCTTTCTGCGAGCATGAAGAGCCAGTTCGTTCGCTCCTTTTAACTCACACAGACTCGTGAGAGCGCTCGTCATGTCGCCCTCCCACCAAGTCGCTCACAAAGCCTGCCAGAAAAGAAACGAGGCACAGAGGACGAGCGAGATGGAGAAGGAGGGAAAGGAGTGTCAAACATATAGGAAGGAACAGAGAGAACTGACAGAAGAGGAGAGTCAGTCTGAAGAACGGAGGGGAGTGCGATGAAGACGTCTTGGAGGGAGAGGAGTTGAAGATGCGGCAAAGTGCCCGACTATTACTCTTCCTGATTGCCTACGTCGCTAATTATACATGTGCAGAATTACGAGTGTTTTTCTTTGAAACGGCCATTTCCCTTCCGGCTTTGTTTGTGTTGTTTGTACCTGCTGCACTGTTGACCTCAAACTAGGCAGACAAAAAAGAGCCTCACACAGAGTCCTGAGAGCGCCATCGCTGTAATAGGCCCCATCTCTCCCTCAAATGGCCTCTCATCAGCCGCTGATTAATGACACACAGAGCCGTAATGGCCCCGCGCACTCTCCACATTCATTTACTCTCCTCTTCATCCAACACCCCTGGAGAGAAACCACAACAATGCGAGCTGTCGAGACACCCGAAAACTGCGCTCTCGCTGAGCCCGAATTCAAACGCTCATTAAGAAAGACATTTTCCTCTATTGCCATTTAGTTATGCAGGGCAACTGGGAGCCGGTGTGGACACAAAAGCAAACAGCGGAGATGGGAAGGTGGAGAAGGAAGAATTTATAGGTTCAATTTATCTGTGTGGATACAAGGAAGGGTTTCATTATTGTTTAAATGTGTTTGATTGGCCTACTGTCAACGAGTGCTGGTGATTTATGCTCTGGGTTCCCATAATGTTGCAGGAAAACAACACTCATACAGACTTGCTTCCAAGCAAATCTAAACTGTATTTGCTTGGGGGAAAAAAGCAAAATGTCTCGGCTGTTTTGATTTCCGAGAACGCTGCGGATGTTTGAGCTCCCAGTGGTCATCGATGTGCGCCCGTCAACAATCCGGCTCATTACAGCGCTGCGACACTTCCGCCTCCTTCAAGTCCATATAACCTTTGAACAAAGTTTTATTTTATGGTAGAAATAAAAACAGGAAAAGTGTGGCGTTCATGTCCATCCTATTTGCTGCTGCAATTAAAGCCATTCTAGCACTAATTTGCTTTGATTCAACTTATTATGCTGTAGTTCTGGCTTTACGTTTAGGATCACTGCCACCCCCGTGTTTTACTGCGAGGATGGTTTGTTCCAGTTCCATTTTTTCAGCCGGCTAAAAGTTCTGTACTGTTTTGGCATCAGTGGACGAGAGCACCTTCCTCCATGTTTGCCATGTTTCCCCTACATGCTTTATTCTTTCAGTTCTTGTTCATCAGATTCTTTGCAAACTATTTTTGAAGCTCCATACCTCTCCTAGAATAAAAAATTTGGTCCCTTGATATCTTCTCTGCTAGATTAGCCAATGGATGTTTTGGTTGGGTTAATGTCACGGCGTACACTCACAGGGTGAACAGTGAATTTCACCCAGCTGTAAGCTTCTCCATAACTTCCTCCCTGCTCTCTCTGCTGAGGTCCTCAAGTCGTCATGTTTCCGTCTGTTCACTAATGTTTTCTAACAAACCTCTTAGAGAACAGCTGGATTTGCACTGGAGTTAGATTAATCACAGCAGGTCTATTTTGACCAATTTAGATCATTAAATGTAGATTTTATGTAGTTTTATTGAAAGAGAAAAAGGGACGGGATGTAACTCGGATTTTTAATCGCAAGAATGCTGAAAAATCTAAAAAGATGCAACTTTATTCTTCCACGTCACTGTTATTCATCATTTTGTTGCTTCATCACATAAAAGCCCAATGCATTACATGCTGAAGTGTAAAAAGTTCACTTTACAAGATATAGATAAACGTGCGGAGCATGGGTACCGTCCGCTCTCTTGCATCTCGAGGCCTTTCACAAAAAAACTACAACTGAATCAAGATGCAGTGATGCGCTTCCGGACGCATGAGCACAGATGCAAATGTTCCCGTAAACCCTCACACGTCAGGAATGAAAGACACTGAATTGCTCTACATACGTCAAATGACATTACGCTGAGTATCCGCCATTAAAACTCCCTGCAGCATCAATAATGAATAAATCTACATTACCATGCACTGAAGGCAACGCTGCTGATCTCATTGCTCCAAACTAAAAGTGGCTGGAGGCGCACGTTGGCTAATGGAAATGCTCCTTTATGCACCATTCATCTCAATGCTCAGACACAACCAAACTCCAGCCTCTTCCGCCTCTTGTTCTGGGCTCTTCAGATGCTGCCGCTCTCCCTCTCCCTCTCCCTCCCTCCTCGGCGAGGCTCGTCCGTTTATCACCGAGTGTGTACGTGCGTCTGTGTCCCTCCATCGACACTATTTATGCTCTTGCGTCTCGGCGTGTTTGTGTGGGGTAATCAATAGTGTTTCAGCGAAGGACACTTAGCGGCGGATCGGGGCCCAAATTCAAGACAGCATAAAAGACAACATGACAGAAACACTTGTGCTGGACCTGAAGGGGCTCAGTGTGACACAGACTGCAGAGACAGCGTTCAACACAAGGCGCGCACGCACACACACACACACACACACACACACACACTCCCTCACACACACTTTGGCATGCCTTTGAACTCTGAATCAGGGTCTTCGGTTACATTTAGAAGCGTTTACACACTACTGAATCAAAGCAGGCAAACTAATGAGTTATTGACCGATGAGCATGCACCCGTTCCACCAATAACAAACGTGACCAGCGTCCCCGTCACTACTAGAGTGGGCTGTAATGGGGGGAGTGCGCATGGAGGTGCGGGCGGCGGGGCTAACTGCGTGTACACAGGCCATTATTAAAGGTTTAGTGTGTGCTCACCAGTCAGTCAGGCTCCAGGCAGAGGAGTCAGCTTAAGGGCTCATAGCAGCTCCCTGAGGAGACACTAAATACCATCAGCCGTTTAAATCCATCCATGACCATTTTAAATATGCAGCACACAGTCGCTCCATTTTTAATAAGGGCTCTGAGCAAGACGCAGGGAGGAGAGAAAAGAAAGGGAGAATAACAGAGCGGCGGGCTGAGAAGTGAGAGCAAGGAATGTGAGGTGAGTCGAGTCTGTGGGGATGATTTTCTGGGTGTTGGAGATTCACCCGAAAAGTCAAAAAAAAAAAAAAAAAATGCGTCAAAGTCTGTGAGGCACACAGGAAGAGTGGCAACAAACACACGCATCCTGCACAGCCAGGTGTGCAGATAACATAAATAGAGACAGAAAAGCGACTCTGTGGGGTGGATATTGCAGAAGCACTCGTGAGTGAAAGCAGGAGATGATGCAAAGGGTTTTGATTCCTTCCACAGGAAAATCCAGGCATTTTTCTCCGAGTCAAAAATAAATACTATTACACACACCTGGATGAGCTGTAAATTTCTTCTTAATCCGTGGCTTAACTTAGCTCAAAACCCCGTCTGCTCTGCTCAGATTTCAAAGCACACCTGAGCGCGCGGCGGAGTGTGCGCCGCCAGAGAAACAGCGGGGGAAAGTCTGTTGTACATTTTGATCCGAGCGCGGATGAGATATTAGGATCAAAGTCGGGGAAAGTAAGGGGAGGAAATCAGCCCGATCTTGGCTCCGAATCCACCAGAAACACCCAGACAGACTACCTGATTAGCTAGGCAATTGTGGCCTATATCCAAGCAGGCGAAGCGAGGGGAATATTGATGGCAAAGCCTCAGGCGAAGTTGTACGTCAGGCCCTCTTGAAGCTCCAAATGACACAAATCAGTGGTAAAGTTTATAGGTTTACCTCTCACTGTAGTCGACTTTTTATGTAGCTCTGACTTTAACATGATAGTTGATAACGTGCTTAATGTGATTTATGTGTTAAGGTTTTGTTCCTTTCACCGGAACAAGACCGTTATTTGCCGCCGTTGAATTTTCTAGGTGCATAAAAGCTAAACATCCTCATCAAGTTGGATTTAAAAAAGAAAAAAAAAAACTTTAAACATGGCTTCACAAAGCTGCTGCTTAATTCTTTATTATCTAAGCTGAGGTCGTAGAGTTTCTCAGGTAAACTGCAGCCCATTATATTCAAGAAAATAAAAGTTCCCATCACATCCTCCAGTATGTAAATGTCAGATCTTCCCGTAACAAGTTGAAGTAATACAGAGTTCATGAAAGGTTTTCATTTAAAAGTCGACTTAAAGCTACTAGCCTGAGGTGTGTTTCCTGTTGACGTCAACCGCAATTAAAATAAAAACAAATCTGCTGGATGAATTCTGATTTTCAACGGTGGGATTTTGCGATTATGCCAATTTTTTTGTTGTTTTTTTTTTTTGAAAATGTGCAAGTGACCACACAGGTGGGAGAGAGGCGAGGTAAAACTAGGAGCATCAAATAAAAGAAAGGGGGGAAAAAAAGATTTGAGTTGATCAAAGTAAATACTGCGGTAGATCAGCAACCTTTTCAAATTCTTGGGCATTTCCATCTCTCTCTTTTTTCCCCTTAAATAAAACTCAAATGAAGAAAGTGTTAAGGATCAGTCAGTTGTAGACCAGGGCAGACAATATTTATGGGAAATGTTACTTTATTAGTGCATGAGCCCTTTCTCTTAAACATTAGATGTCATTGGACCATCAAATCTAGCTCCAAGGGTTCAGTATAAAATGCTGCACAATATTTGTAGCTTAAGCCAATTTGCAATGCCTCAGTACATAAAAACCCGACTGTTATTTAGTCTTTTAGTTTCCTTTCGTATGAATGTGTGCATGATTGTTATTGCGCAACACAGGCATTTAAAAATGAGTTTCAGGTACAGGATTTTAATAAAACATGGCAGTAAGGTGATGTGATAGTCTTCCTATCCAAGATCTTAATTGCCTAATTATACATCATCCTCAGTGGGTTAATTGTGCCAGAAATTGTATTTGTCATTTAATGGTTGGGTGGAAAGAAAATACTTAATGTGTAAAAACATTTGCAGCATGGAATAGTAGAGTAAGCTTAATTTGTTGACTGAAATTAATCAGAACCGGCCAGGAGGTCATTTTGTGACGGGTTTTTCATAACCCGACACGAAATGCCCTCCGTAGGTGGTTAATAATGGATCCGTCTCTTCCAGCCTGTCTTCACAAAGCTCTTGAATTTAAATCCATCAGTTTTCCACATATGGTTCAGATAGACTGCCTGACAAAAAACAAAAAAGAAAAAGCCACCTGGATTCAACTATGCAAATAGATTTGAGGCGCATATTGGATAATTACTGCATGGACAACTGTCTTCCAGCTGGCAACAAGTTATTTAATCCCATCTGATGCAATGAGCAACTTCTCATTTCTTCACCTTGTTGAAAGACCCATCATGTGACCGTGGAGGGGATTTGAAAATTGTCCATCACATTATCCATACTTGTCTGGAATCACCGTCTTTAAGGAAGAAATATGGGAAGAAGCAGTGAAGGAGCAGTTCAGAGAGCATCATTTACATCGGACATGGATCAGCCCTTCACCCCACTGAGGATATTTGTGGATCAGGTTTTGCACCTTGGTCAAACTCTCCCATCATCAAGTCAAGATCTTTGAGAAAAATGTATGCAACGCTGGATGATGATAAATCTTGTGACTGTGCAAAAGCTCATCGAAGAAATGCCACAGCAAATGTGCTACAATCAAAGTTAAAGGAGATCCAATTAAGCATTAGTGTGTGACCTTTTTACTTGGCCAGGCAGCGAGTTTCTTCTTGAAGCCGCATTTCTAAAAATGAGTCGACTCAACGCCGATCACAGAACCACGTTTGCTTATTAGAAAGGTAAATTTGCCACAAACCAAGAAAACTGACAGTGGACTTTCATTTTATCAACAATAAACTGCATCTTAAATGATATTTACAGCAAGATCTGGCAAACGCCAGTTAATTATTATTCTTAATTATTATTCTACATGTTACAGTAAACTAGATGCTCTGACTGTGCAAAGTAAGTGTCCACGATTTCTCACCATCTCATTTCTTAACTACGCTGCATCGTATTTTTACACGCTGTTGAATTACTGTAATGATAGAAGCGGCGCCTTTGACCTGCAGCTGTGTGCAAACCATTTACTAACACTCCACTAAAGCCTGTATGTCAACAGGATTCACTCAACAGGAATGATGTTGTTTCTCAGCGCGGTGGATCGCTGGCTCGCCCCTCACCGTTTTTTTTTTAGCTTTGGTAAAAAAAACAAAAGGAGAAAAGAGCACCGCCACGCAGGCCCGCCATTGTTTCTGCTTCAGGTGACAGGTGTGTCACACCAGAAACCTGCCGATCCTGCCTGGCGGAGCGAATGACCTGCTAGTCAACTTGTCTGGAACGGTGGGAGCTCACTCACTTGTCACGCTGGTTTTATTTTCTGGATTCAGGCCCATTGACAAAAAGAGAGAAGCCACCTTTGGCGTTTCTCAGAGACGTTCGCACACAAGACGTAGATTCAGCACGGTGTGTTTGTTACCCGTCGAGACCCGCGCTCATCCGGTTGTCAGCGAACACACAAAGCCAGAGTCGCCACTTTCTTTGACACACCAAGCTGGAATGTTAATGACTACAGAAACCCATTATCTTTACATCCTCTCGTTCCCTCCTTTAGCATGTAACCCTTCCTTTCAAGAAGAACCCGACAGTCATTGTTAGTTAATGGAGAGCACCGTTGTTTCACCGAGAGCGCATCTGGAGACACAGAGAGTGGAGGGCAGAAGATGGAGCGCGAGGCGGCAGCGAAAAGGGAGGCCGACTGGTGACATAAATTGGGGGACTCATAAAAAGTGTCATCCTGGAATTAATCTGTGGTGAACGAATAAAGTGAAGCACCTCCGGGACGCGTGAATCTGTGCAGGGAATCCGGCTGCATTCAGTCTGGGGAGAAGCATGACTTATAAAATCACTTGTAAAGCTTCATGACCTAGATTTAAAACAAAATGTGTGTGCATTTACTTCTATTAGTCAATAGAGATGCATGCTCAGTCTGTGAAGTTCTGTGTGTGTGTTTGTGCCTCAGCTGTCACATATTCCTCGTCTCTTTCTGCCGCAGCGCCTTCAGGAACTGCCACATACATCATGAATTTTATGCAAACTGAATGTCAACACTGATGCATAATATTTTTGAAATAAAACGCTAAATGTCACCAAATACCAGAGTCTGGTTCGACTGAGGGTGGGGGGGGGCAGGGTGCTGCATCACCGGAGGATGTGCCGCCGGGCTGCGGTCGCCAAGCCAGCCCCGTCACACCAGAGCTGAGAGGCTGCGGCTGAGCCGTGCACGGTTGTGGCAGCAGCAGCCGCAAAGTGGGCACAGATGTGAGGGACGAGGGGGAGAGAGACAAAAAAGTGGCAGACGACAGAAAAATAGAAGAATGCTTCTAAATATACATCCAAACAGGGTTCAGGCTTTCAAAACATTTTGCAAGAGAGAGGTCTCAACTCCTGCTTTTTTTTTTTAAACCAGTCTATATGATGTAAATCCATGCAATAAAACTTTAACTTGACATGGGAATCTAGAGTGACGCTTGTTATAAAAATAAAAAAAATAGTTTCAATAAAGCCCGGATGCACAGCTAACACAGCAAAGTGACAGATTCGATTTCCCACTGGATTTATAATTTTCCCAGGAGTCTCCATTTATGTCACACATTTCACTGGAGTTGGTCTCATTCTGCTCACGCTGCACTCTGATCTCAGAATGTCGATGAGTTGGGCGTGGCTGGCAGAGCAGGACAAGGAAAACATTGTTTCCTTAATTAGCTATTGTGAGAGCTGGATTAATATTAGTAGCTGTAATTAGAAGCTGCTGGTCATTTCCGCTCCTTGCAGAGTGTTTACTTCTTGGTCTGATCGTCTGCAGATGAGCTCCCTCTTTGCCTTTGGACCAGTACGAGTTCTGCATAAATTCATAGCAAAGGTTCATGACGACGATTCAGCTTAGTTGTGAGCAGAAAAATGCAAATTCACATTCAATTTACTGGAGCCGTTCCTACAAATATCAGGCTTTTAAGTATGAAAGTTGTGAGAATTAAGCCACTCTTGATGGCCCCCTGCTGGGCTGCAGGTCCTAGCATCTGCACAGTTTGGTTATGCCTCAGGCCAGCCCTGGAAATGGCAGTGCTTTGAACCCTGCATGCATCCATACATGGGTTTCACCATTTTAATCTGGCTTTTAAAACCTATTAAGTAACTTTAAAAAAAAATAAATTAAATCTTGTGAATGCATGTTTTGTGCTCCATGTCGGTTCTGTATCTGCATGCAAATGTAAAAAACTCAAATCTGACTTGTGGTCAAAATCATTCAGCCGTTAAAATCTGGCAGAGGAACCAAAAAAATGAATGGATTTACATTTGTGTTGTTCAAAATGTTCATTAATCTGAAGAAAATAAATAAATGAAAACGATAAAGCACTCAAACTACAAATGTTACCTCCACACACAATCTGAAGACATACATCTCTTCATTTAGACCACAAAGCATAAAAACTGTGTTCTTTAACCTTGAAGCACAAATGCTTCACGTTTGGTATTTGATCATTTAAAATGTCTTCATTATCTCCCCTTCTGCTCTTAACTTTTGGCACAAACTCAGTTAATAAGTGCTTTGTGAGGCTGCATGACTAACATTTCACCACTAAATCTAATTAGTTAATTTTTTAGGCTAAATGAGCAACTGAACTAAATTAAGAAATTCCCCCACGCAATTCCTGAGACACTGCATTTGAAAGAAATTGAACATGACGTCTTGCGCAAACGTAGCTGCATGATTAGTAATCAAATAAGGGGCAAATGCTTGAAAACAATGACGTGCTGACCCTTTTATCTTTTCAAATACTTTTTGGCTTCACTCGGATTATACTCATGACACCCAAAGGGAAGAAAAAATAAAAACGGCACACAAGCGGAGCGGAGGATGTGAGGACAGGAGGAGGAAGAAGGAGGAGGAAAAAAAAACACAGAATAAGTACCCAGTGAGGCAGACGTACAGCTTAAACTCTTCCTCCAAGGCAGGAGACCACCAGCTGAGCTCCTCAAATGAAAGGCTACACCATTAATATGTATGCAGAGTGCCTGCTTCAAGTATGTTCAAAAAACACGGCGACTTTCTGTCATGTGCGCACACACACACACACACCCGCACACCTACACACGCACACACACACACACATACACGTCCCCAATACCGGGCGGTCTGCGGCGGTCATGAAGAAATTTGATATTCTTGAGATTCAAAGTGCTGTGTTTGCGCTTCTGACCTTTAAGGTTGAAGGGGTGAGTAATGAGGAGCGGGGCCAGGCCTCTGCCTCTGAGGCTGCTGAATGATGGACAGAGATGGAGGGATGGGTGAGAGATTGAGACGGAGAAAGTAAAGAGAAAGAAATATGAAGGCGCCGTCATCACAATTCGTCCCCCCCTCTGGCTCGCCCAGCTGCTGTTTTCTTCTCCCCCCTTTCTTGATCACTTCTCATTGTCGCTCAGCTCCCTCCCATCACTCCTAACTACTTGTACAGCCGCTGCCCTCCCCTCCTCCTCCTCCTCCTCCTCCTCCTCTTCTCCTTCGTCTTTATTTTTTTCTTCTTCATCCACATAAATGACTCAGTGAAACAGGTCAAGTGTTACAAAATTCCCCCTGCAGCTCAACCTGCCTAATACAAAGCCCGGCTCATTGCACCAAGACAAGTAATACCCCCTCCACCCCCTTCACACACGCATGCACAGAGACCGACCACCAACACGGATCAACTAAAAAGCTCACAAAACGCAGCTGCATTTGCATATCCATTATCTCCATGTACGCCAACTCACACCACGCTCTTCCATCAGACATATTTACCATTCGAGCAATAAATTATAAGAGTACAGATGTCAGAAGAACACATTTCCAGCGAAAGGTATCAAAGTGATTCAATCTGTATGGAAAACCGAAAAAGGTTTTTTTTTTTGGTTTTTTTTCTTCCTGAAGAAAAACATCCCAATTTCAACAGATGAAAAGCTGGTTGATTAAACCATCTGAAGATGAAATCATTCCCAAATGTTTGCCTTTGTTAGTTTTGGATTGAAAGTGAGAAGTCTAAACACACCGCCTTTGGGGTTTTTGGGAAATTTAAATTTCTCTCCCTTTGATGGTTCACAGACAACCGAAAACTATGCTGCAGATTAATAAGCCGTGGAAGCCGTCAGTGTTATTGGTGCAGCAAACATTCCTGCTGTAAGCCAACGTAAACACACAGACAGACACTTCCTGAGCGCCTTTATGCAGCGTCTTGTAAAAAAAAAAAAATTCTAAAATAGCAACTACAAACTTCAGTGGATTGTAATGGAGATAGACAAAGCAATGCATAATTTTAAAAAAGGAAACAGTTTGCAAATTGTCTTAAACTAAAAAGAGTTTGCATTTAGCCCCTTTACTCCAATACACCTGAATAAAATAGCAGAGAAACAACCGAAAGCCCCCGGTAACCATGACAACTATTTGTCTTGCATCCTATGAATTCATTTTAAAGTCGGCATAAACATGAGAAGGTGCCTCAGATCAAAATCCATTTCAAGGGCTGCATGAGAGCAAGCAGGAGGAAAAGTAACTTCACTTCACTGGGAAAATGCCAACATGAAACTTCTTTTTTTCCAGGAAGGTTGATGGGAAGATGGATGGAGCTAAATGAAGAGCAATCCATGAAGAGCAATCCTGGAAGAAAATCTGTTAGTGACCGAAAAAGATTGAGAAACAAACAAGAGGTTCATCTTAGAACACAAAGAAGATCCTAAACATGCAGCTAGAGGCACAAAGAATAGTTTGGATCAAAGTATATTTGTGTGTTGTAATGGCCTAGTCAAACTCCAGACTAAATAAGTCCACTTAGTTGAAGCAAGATTTGAAAATGACCATTTCCCTCCAGGTTGGCGCTTAGCTTAAGCAATTTGGCAGAGAAAAACAGAAAAATTTGTGCAAAGACACTTAAAAAAGCACTTATTAAAAACTAATAATATAAATGGATGTCATGTGTTTCAGATTCTTATTCATAAACAAAACAAAAACTTCCACAACACAATTATGCACTCCTCTGAGCTGGTCTACCACATAAAAACAGCAAACTGTGAGATCAGGTATGAATGTTTTAGCAAAGCGCTGAACCTCTCTGGCCAATTCACGCTAATGAGGAGCAATGGAAGAGAGAAAACGCAGCACCATGAGAGCAAAAGCGCTATTAAGAGGAAGACAGCAGAGTTGAGGGCCTTAAAATAGGATAAATAACCAGGGGAAAAAAAAAATCAACACACACCTTTGCCCTTTATCACACACTCAGACACACACCATGACAAAACAGAGGCTCGACTGCAAAGCGAACGAGTGTGTTTCCTGTGCCGGCAGGAGGGCTGTGATATAGAAACGCAGCCGCTCCATATATCAGCTTGGTGGGGACCTACGGTAGATAAACGACCTGCGAGCGGTACCTGGACAGTGTGTGTAATACGCTGATAAATAACCCGGAGCTGGAGGCGATATGACGGCGTGAGGACTCCTAGAGGGAGAGAGGGCCATGCACAAACACGAGGCGATAAACAGACCGGAAGCGTGAAGATTGGGCCGGAGCAGGCACTTGTTTATGAGAGTTTTGTTTGTCTGGATCCACTGGGAATGATAACTCATTTGGGAGGGTAATGACTTAGGAAAACTGAAATGTACTGGAACATGAATTAATCAAAATGCAAGCCTCGTGCTCATGCTACCCCGAAAGTGCTCTGTGTGGTGCAGTTTTAAATTTTACACTGTGTTTTTATCTCCGAGCTAAAGTGCTCCATCCGTTAAACGCCAAACACAACAGAACCGAAATTCCAGGAGAAAGCCGGTCGCATCAGACGTCCGCAGCCGCGATGAACCTGTTTTTTCTGACAAGGCAGCAAAGATCAAATCCACAACGCCGAGGACGATAATCCTGTGTTTATAAACATTTCACGTAGAGCCCCTGTGATGCCAAATGCCACATTTGAATACCATTTAATTTCCTTCAGTAAGATAAGACCTTTTGTCCATTCAGGACTATTCCTCCTATCGCTGCCCAAAGCCGACAGTTAAAAAGAACCTGGGATGGCGCAGGGCGGCTGTGCTTTGCATGGCAATGCTCAGCCATTCTCTAAATAGCTCCATCTTCTGCACATTAAACTCTGAAGTGGCTCGCAAGAGTTACCCATAATGCCTTGGCTCTGGCGTTGAGTGAGTGCACGATGTGGCTGAAATCGCTTTGGCTCCCAGAGGAGAGGACGGGTTAATAAGGGGACAAAAACATACGGCGCAGTCCCTGGAGGAGTGGCACTCTGGTCAGCGCAGCGGCTCTTCATGGGGAAACAGGACATGTGCTGAAGAGATGATGTCTGGCAGCCACCAGAGCAACGCTTAACCCATGAGCAGCCAGACTCATCTGTCTTTTCAAGGTAATTAAGAGATAAAAGGCATAAACTAAACTTATCTCATCCACTCCACTGCCACTTCATTAGGCACACCTTGCTAACTCTAGGCTGGACTCTGCTTTGTCTTCAGAACCATCTCAAGGGTGACCTATAGGTCTAAGGTTACCCTCATGTTCATTAAATTTTTTTTTTTTTTACACAAAATCATTCTTGGATAATAACATTTCAGTCTGGTCAGTTCTGGCTATTTCGAGCTCCTTTCAAAACGATCCGCTTTAGTTCCTCTTGTCACTTTAAAGCCCAATAAGCATAAGGTAAACTCAATGTTTACCCTCGCACGTGAAAATGGCTGCAGCCAGATCGCAACTATACAACCGTACATCTTTGAAAAGCAGAAGTAAAGCTTTCTGCACAACCAGCAAGATTGCAGAAAGCGGTTTCTAAATGGTAAGTTAACAACAAAACACTCGACCTTTCCAGCCGCCATTATACAGAGTTGTTAGGGTTGCTAGGTAACGGTGACATGTCTGAATGTGACG
The DNA here is from genome assembly GCF_904066995.2 of Poecilia reticulata. Taxonomy (NCBI): domain Eukaryota; kingdom Metazoa; phylum Chordata; class Actinopteri; order Cyprinodontiformes; family Poeciliidae; genus Poecilia; species Poecilia reticulata. Next base: position 12,774,088 of record NC_088845.1, read on the forward strand.
TGAAGCTTTTGAAACAGTTCATTTTCAAGGCACCAAAATACATTAACTTATTGTCAAAAACCAGCTGGGTGGTTTTCTAAAGCACTTAGACTGTTTATAAAAGCAGTTTAGATCCAGACGGAAGTATAAAAATGTGCAAAATGTAAATTTTTACATTCCAGGTCCCCTTTTAACTTATTTGGTATTCCTTATGATGTTTGCTCATCAATGCTCTCCAACAACCCTATGAGGCCTTGAAAGAACAGATGGATTTCTACTAGAGATGTGCCGATCAGGTTTTTTCCTGCCGATACCGACCACCCATGAGGGCCAATCACCGATACCGATCACATAATTATTATTTTTTTTTATATCATCAGCACTACCGGTTACATTATGTGGAAAAAGCAACCATGAATTCACCTTAATTTAGACAAAAACTTGTTTTTAATAACTTTTTCGAAGAAGAAAACTAAACAAAACAGGCATTCTGCAAATTGTACTGCTATCGGTAATACTATCTTTAACAGACTGATAACATATGAAGGCTCTGAAGAGGCTAAATAATGCAAAGAGCCAAAATAAAACCTCTCAACATTGCCAAAAAATTCAAGTATAAAACTTAACATTCAAAGGCAAATACAGGTTCCATTACAATAAACAATCCAGAGTTACTGAATAAAAACTTCCTGATAGCATGGCGGCTAGCTGATTACTGCTAGTTCTGAGTGGCTGTTTCTGACTGAGCGGAGTAATTATGCAGAACAGGGAGGAGATCGATTATTTTTTTAGAGATTATCTGTCTCATGTTAGGACAGCAAAAGTTTTAGTACGTATGTAAAATGTATTTTTTTAGGTTAGATGCTGCAGCTTTAAACAGAGGTTCGGTGTGAGAGTCACTGCCAGATGGAGCAGAAGCGGCGCTCCGTCTGTGAAATATTACTACCTGTAGCGCGTAGCAGCGGTTCAACAGCGAGATCAGAACCAGCGTTTTACATCTCAGTTTAAAGACTTAAATAATTTTGCGGGTTATTTGTTTAGCTTTCTGACCGTCATGCTAATCCGGGTGAGCATTTGTAGCTGTGCGCTGCTTTACCTCCTATCTGATCCTCCATATGTCTTTTTTACTGCAGTGAGCCTCGATGTAGCCAAACTCCGTCAAGTATGGCATTGTTTTTATGTCGTATTCGCTTCGTCGTGTTGATGCATTTTGACGTGCTTCAGTTTTCCGCCGTAACTCGTAAACGTCCCCATTCACTCAGTATGTTATAGTTCCACATCGCTTAGGATTTGTTGCTGCGCGTTTGCGCAGTGTGAAGGAAAGAGGAGACCAGCTGCACAATGAGATGCAGGTGATCGGAATCGGCAACAAGAGCCAATGATCGCCGATCACCGATCATACACTTTTTCACGGAAATCGGCCGATTATGATCGGTGGCCGATCGATCGGCACACCTCTAATTTCTACCATTCCTCATGGCATAAACTCAACGACGACGAGTCAGAAACTTTCCTCAAGAGATCTGGGTGAATGGTGAGATGAGAGCCTTGCACATTTACTGCAGATATGAGCATCAATGAAGCCCATAAATGATGCCTAAAGCTTTTCTAATGGGTTGAGATGCGGTTGGCTTTTGAAGCCACTGGGGTAGAGTGAAGTCATCATCACGATCAAGTCGCCTTCGGATGATCGGACACTCTGGTCATTGAGAGATCGACCTGCTTAGCAACAGGACTTAAATATTCTGTGGTGTTTAATTGATGCTCCTCTGAAACTCAGAGGACAGAAAGCATCACAACACCATTATATCACCAACACAGAAGCATTCATACATTCATGTTGCACACTGAAAACTAACCCTACCTGGACCGCACATCTGAATGCTGTAGATAAAATCAGAGACTCACTTCTTGTCTGTGCTAATTTTGGCCTTGGCTTCTTTTTCTAGCTGACAGGAGCAGCACTCAGAACGGTCTCCTGCTGCTGTAGCCCAGCTGCTTTAAGGTCTGACATGCTGCACATTTGGAGAACAACATTCAGAATGTGTACAAGAAGAATTTATTATGACCATTCCCATCTGACAAGGTATTTTCATCCATGCAGGTGTCGTTACTGGGTATATTCTGTGTTTTTGACAATTCTCTGTAAACCCAAGAGATATTTGCGGCTGAAAATCTTAGTTCAGTATTTTCTGAAAAGTTCTGAGCATCCACTTTGAAGCCAACTATGCCACTTAAAAGTCACTTAAACCTTTTTTTTCTTGCTAATTCTGATGCTCAGTTTGAACTTCAGCAAGTCATTTTCACCACATCTACATATTGAAAACCCATCAAGTGAATGTCAGGTAAAACCTTAGATCACATTTTTTAAAGAGTTTCACAAACTAGTATCGGGTTGTGTAATCTCAATCAGCAACAACATTCTCTAAACAAAATCATCTTGAATTGCTTTTAGTTAGAACACAAACAAAACAGGTATTTGGGATTAATGTTCTACATTTATTCTGCCCCATTTTCATTCTAAGTCACGTTCTGCTTCACGCCTTGCTCCTTATTTTCTAATTTATCGCTTACCTTGGAACATTCCACTGTTTGACTTAATGATTTTTAATGCAAATTTAAACAATGGTTTCCAAATATGACAAATCCTCCGATTCAAAGCAAGGAAAGAAAATCCTCTCAATGTGTCGCGTTTCATAATTACAGGGTGTAATGTAGAAAGCATCAATAGGAAAAAACTTCAGTAAATCATTTCAAAACTATTTTTTAAAGCATTTCCTGTTGATTTATAATGACATTTTACCAGGTTATTTTAAATATTGATATATTCATTGGTATGCGCATTATAGCTTATATTTCCAGATAATTCACAGCATGTCATTAATTTCCTCTGTGCTGAATTGCATTTTCTGAACAAGATGTGTAAATGAAGCTTAAGAATGACGATTTAAATTCATGACCAGTTCTGTGTTTAATGTTAAAAGAAGACTAGAGACCGTAGGCCTGACTCGGGGTGACAAACGCTTGAGACCTGATCGGGGGAGTCAAAAGTTATTCTGCTCAACTTGGAACAAATGCTCATGAACATCTGTAATCTTATACCAGTTACAATAGTTTTTGATGTGTTTTTAATATTCAAAAACATAATGTGTGCCTGGATCTCACCGAGACATTTAACTACAAATTAAAAAAATGAAGGTAATCCAATATTTTCCTCTTTTAGTTTAGAGTCTAATTCCACTTGTTGAATTTAAATTTGTTCAAAAAATTGCTAGAGAAATATTACCTTTACAAAAGTGAGTATTTTTGTTGTGAATCACATGGATCTGTCACAGCTGCTGACCTGGCTCACTTTCATTTTGGAAAAGATGCTGATGACAAACATCACAACATCACATGCCTGCAGTGGGAGGATGAATGGATGTCATTTTGGGTTATTATGGTTTATAATTGATGATGAAGCGTAATGACACATTTTCCAAAGGAATTTGATGTTACATGCTTGTCATCGAGGTTTTCTTTTAGAGGTTGCAAAAATTCCTTTCCAGAAACGCCGCCTTCGACTAACGCAGCGCAGGGTGAGTCAGATCTGTTGGATAAATAAAACGTGCCGCAAGTCATTAAATATAAATGAGCAGAGATACAGAGTATACTGGTAGTCCAAAGGCAAACACAGCAACAGATTTCTTGCTTCAACATTTAGTCTGCAGGAGATAAGATAACCGAGGAAGCAGCCGGAGCAAAAGACTCGATTACAAGAAACGCAAAGTCTAGATAAGATGACGGATGAGTTCAGGGGGAAGTTTGTGGTTATGAAGGAGGTGCTGACACTTCCATATGTTTACACACAGACATGCACACATTCTGTGGAGCTCTCCCAGTCCTGTTTTCCGTAAGGGGGATATTTAATGTCAAACAAAGAAAGCAGAGAGGACGCGAACCCTGCATTGGGACTGGCTGGCCGATAACATCAGTGTGGACTCAGAGCTCAGAGTCCACGCCTTCACTTCACCATACTGTACTGTGCATACCAGCAGATGTACACAGAAAACCCACACACTGGATAAATACAGAACTTGCAGATGACTCAGACCCACAGCTGATCCTCACCGAGTGGGTGCTGTTTTTATAAACTGTAAATTATTGTACTGATGATTTGGGAAATTATACAGCGCTGTGCTTTTGCATAATAATTGAAAAAGCACATTTGTACAGTAACCTTAAATTATGAATATGCACATATGATCTCAAAAGGAAGGTTTTGTTGAGAAAACACTGAAAGATTTCTTGAATTTATCCCTTCGTAAATGCAGCTTTGGCGTTTAAACGCCTCATCTGCAGGCAATTTGTGCGTTTGACATTTAGGCAAGTTCCAACTTGTGGTTCCCAGTGTGGGCCGCGACTAAACGTATATAAAAAACCAAGATCTGATAAACAGCTGTTTGGGAATTTGGATTCAACTCCCTTCAGTTCAAAAGGTGATTTAAACCCTTTGAACTTTTGACAGGTTTATTGCTCTAACAAACCGCGGCACAGTTTGAGGTTTTATTCTACAGACTGACAAAATATAAGGCAAATGTAGTGAGAGGAAAATGATGCAATTAAAAATATAAGGAAGAAACACCTGTTCTTCCTTCGCTAACTCTTCAAGTTGTGTAAAACTCAGTGCAGAGTGTCTAATCACTGATTTTCAAGGTCTCAGATTTTTCATTCGATTTACGTCTGGACTTTGACTGGGCCACTAATCAATACCGGCTGGATGGTGAACTTCTTTATGATGACTCTGATACTGTTCAGCCTCCAAAAGGTTTTCTTCCAGTGTTTTTCCATGTCTGACACCAACTACTTTCCCTTTCTCTACTGAAAACAGCAGCATTGTTTTCTACAATACATAGTGTTACGCATGAAAAGGGGAAAGAAAAGTCAACCTTGATCTAATATTTCAGACATTTGCTTTGCAACCCATCTAGTTTACATCAAACCGCAGACAGGAATTTTTTTCAAGATAACTTATTTAAATATTTTCTTTAAAGTTGCTACTCGACTCAGTCAGGTTTTTCAGTCAGGTTTTGGTGCATTTGCAGTTGTGATACATCATTTACATTTCCAGATGATGGACTGAGCGGCGCTTTAAACAAGTTTCTCTCTGATCCGTCTGCTGTGCTCTTTGGTTTTCATGAAGCTGTTTGTTCACTAATGTTTTCTAGTAAACCTCTGAGGGCTTCACAGAACACCCAGTGTGTTCTTTTACTTTCTCTGCTAAAATCTTGTGCTACTTTGTGTTGCTCCTTCAAAAATAATAATAATTTTAAAAAAGCATTGAAGTTTGTGGTTATTAAGAGACAAAATATGGAAGTATAAATCCCCCAACACTGCATACAGAATTTTTGATAAACTTGAGCAAAAAATAAATAAATAAATAAATCTGCAAGCAAATTTTATGCCGTAAGTCATGGAAACAAGTGATCAGAAGTTAAAAGCAAAACTGAACATGAACCAAGTCATCCATCATTTTCTACCAATACTGCCATCCCCAGAAGATCGCGCTAAATCCCCAAGATCAAATATTTGCAGGCCTATTTTGTTTTTATCTTTAAAATTTATCTTTCTTTCCGAAGGTTTGCGTGTGTGTGTGCAGACGTGCATGTGCCAGCGCGGGCATGTTCTTTGTAAGAGCTGCCTGTTGAGACGGAGAATTAAACAGCGAGAGCATTTGATCTGCAAAACACTCCAGGGCAAATACACACACAAAAAAAAAAAGGAGACAACCCCACACACAAACACACACACACACACACACACACACACACACACACACACACACACACACACACACACACACACACAGGCTTGCATACAGAATCAAAATCATTTCCGTCACAGAAGCTATTCTTAGGAGCAGCAACAAACCATTCTTTCCCCTGATATAATCTTTTTATTCATACCCACACACAGACATGCACCTACACACACATGCACCCCTCAGACATGTTACCTTACTCACAATGATGCTCCCTGGTGGTCACGCTGCGTTCCCGTGATGCTTCTTATTTTTTAAGAAAAGGATTTGTTCCAGGTAAGTCGCAGCGTGACGACCTTTAGGGTCAAAATTTGCTCAGAGCAACAAAACGAGCTCATGATGCTTGTGGTTCTCATTGAGCAGCAGGGGCGGCGCGTGTTTGTGCAGGTGTGTGTAGGTCTGCAGACCCCGGGGCGGCCTTCTCTTCTCTGCCGTCTGAGATAGGCGGGCTTCCAGAAACATACACAAGCCGAGCTGCGAGAAGCTAAAATCAACACAGCTGCATCAGCTCAGCCATCTCCTCCATCTTTTTTCATGCGAGCCTCTCCCTTCACCCTGTTCTACTTTTTGCCCTTTTGCCCCCTCCCTCCTTGCAGACTCCCCCGGTCCTCCTTTTCATCTCTCCTCCCCATTTTGTTCAATCTTGTATTAGTCACTGCGAAATTCATACCGGCGAACTTTCCAGCTTTTTCTAAGGTCTTGGATATCCCCACTCCACACCATCCTGCCCTCTTTGCCCTCCTATAATACCACCTCGCACGATATATTCGGCTCCGTCTGCCCTTCCCTGCCCTCGGATTTGCCCCGAGGGAGATTCAGCCGCCCAACAATGAAGTCCAGCCACCGCTGCAGCTCCAGTCCTGTCAGCACGGGACAGAAAGAGTAAACGCCCAGAGCCTCCAGGGGAAACGAGACGACTTATTTCTCCCGTCTCTGTCTGCCCAGGGGTCTTTTCTGTGTGTGCAGAGGACATGCGTGTGGAAATAGAAAAACACTGACCAGAAGCAAAGGTTCATTTACAGCTGGAGGAAGACGAACAATACAATTTCCTGTTTCCTGTGATTATTTACAAATGACATCCTCTGCACTTTCCATTTACCTTGCTCGTAGCAACTCCACGCTGCTCAAGGCATTTCCTCCAAGATATAAAAATATAAAAAGAAAAAATGTATTTTTTTTTTTTGGACGAGCTTGAACAGCTTTAAAAAAATCATTTTAGAACCAGAAAGATAGAAAATCTTCTATTTATGAAGCGCGTAACTTAAAATCCCAATTTCTATGATTTTTACAGATAATAGGATAGATGATTTTAAAACTGCACTTTGTTGACAAACAAACTACCTTGTCAGTTGCCTTCTCAAAAACAGACACTCCTCATAGGGATCGTAACGCAGCATAGCATAAGTTTATGGATGCAACCTAAAACATAGATTTTTTTTCTTTGTTAAAAATGGTTCTGTTGAACGTATATTGTGGTTGAAAAAGGATGGAGTTAACAGTTTTTCTGTGTAAGGAATTTTGTTTATAACCATGAAGAGTAGCGTCATCTACGTGACTTTTTAAACCCCGACAACCTTTTGCGAGAACGCTACCTCTACTCCGAGTTACCAGACAAACTGCCTTGGTAACAGTTATGTCACAACAATGCTCCTCCATTAATCCATTTGCAAAAGTTCTTAGGCGTGTTGGACTGTAAAGTAGTTTGCATAAGTTCAGCAGACGCACAGCTCTAGCAAGCGTTTGCTAATCGCTGCTGCCACTTGTGCAGGAGGCGCGCTCTGTAGGGTGGAAGCTCGGCTGGAGACTTGGAAATGGGCAACACTCTGAACACAAGCGCGCTTAAATTCTTATAACATGAATGAAGGAATCAAATCAACAATCCAGGTACGTTTTTGATGATGGAATAACTTTATTTCATCATCAAATTTACATAACATTTAGTCTTAGAGGGCAAGTAACAAGGTAAGGTATTATCTAACAACAAAACTACCACTAGAAACTCAATATGATCAGAAAAATGAGATTGAAACATTTACTAAACTACTAGAAAAGCAGCTAAAATGCCGTTTACAATCTGCTGTAGTCACGCACAGAAATTACTCTCCCATTCTGACTCAAGCAATGAACAATCCTCAGATTTGTCACAAACTGACTCAGTGTGTGAAATTGGCAACGCCAGTGAAGAGTTCTGTTCTTATTTTTATAGCAGTGATTTAAATCCAATTAAACAGGCAATTCTGGCAAAAACTGATCCCACTATCAAGCGTAAAACACTGTGTAGGTGAAGTAAAGTGCACTCATGTAATAAAATCAGAGACAGCTACACAATGAGTCGAAATAAGACCTTTGAATAATTCCGCTCAGTCACGAAATGAAATGTCTATTAGTAGTTTGACAACTTGGCCTCAAATTGCATGGTTTGACCATGTTGGAGAAATCTATGTAGGAAAAACCTCCAGGTTGCTTCATTGGCCCAAAATAAAACACTCAACAGTTTTTAATGCTACATCACACTGTGCTTTTTTTTTTTTAAATAATGTTTAATACAGCAACAACCATTTTTTTAGGTTTCACTTCTGACAGTTCTTACATCTGTTTTTACATAAATATGGCAACAGAGCATAACAAGTCCCGTGTCAGACTGTAAACTCACCAAAAATGAGAAAAAAAAACCCATCTAAAATGGATAAACGGCAGTCTGCAATTAAAGGAAGTGTTTGGCCACATCCTGTGTGCTGATGCACATGGGTAACCAAGAATGCACATGCATAACAATCTCAACGAAAGCAGAAACTTAGTTTGTTGCTGTGCAGAAATGTGGTGCAAAAGTGAACAGATATGACCTTAAAGTAGCAGCTGATCCTGTTGATCTCCAGAGACTCAAGGGAATTTTTTTTAACATTGCCTTCTTCTGATGCTACCTTTCTGTAAAACTGCAGCAAAATGCAAGAACTACATCAAGGAACGTCATTTTAATTGCTGCGGAAGGTTCCTAAAAACTACAACAACAAAGCTGAGGTTTTAGAAAAGAGAAGTTTAAAGCAGAAGACGTCAAGGTGTTTTTGACGGATAAGGCCAAGAAACGAGAGACTGAAAACACCAAGAAGTGGCGGCATAATTCATGAGCACGGTGGTGGAGGGGTAATGACTTCTTCTTGTTTTGTAGTCATTTCAACTTTTGCACCTTAAACCACAATATGCTAAAGTCTGAGGTTTGTCTGACAGATGAAGCATCAACCACAGATTTACCAGGAAAAAAAACACAAAAGTACACCAAACAGGATTGCACAAAACAAATGCTGCTGCTACATGCCTATACCACGCCTATAAAAGATTTGGGGGGGAAAAATGAACCAAAATACTTTTATAACAATGAGAAAGACTATTCTGAAACTCCAGCAGACCAATATTTACAACTTCTTTCTGTGCACAGCTACTAAATGTTTAATCCGAGTCGTGTTGTGGATTCTGGCCTCAGCTGGTCACATTGTAAGACCTCGTCAGAGCCACTTTATGCTTTTCTATGAGCCCAGAGCTTCAAGTTCTCCTTTACTTTCACTGAAGCTGAAGTTATTAGACGTGATGTAAAAATACCACAGCCTGTGTTCCTAGAGAACTGCTTCGTTTGATTTGTGTGCGCACCATTAAAAGCCCCGGTTTTGTGTTGTGGCAGCCAGCCCAACAAAACATGTCATTCCTTACCAAGAAATTTGAAGTGGGCAAACTTCCAGACGTTCCTCCACTAAATAAACCATATCCCCGCTGTAAAAAGCCTCCCACAGAGAGGGGGATAAGACAGAGTCCACAGTGCAATGGTTTTCCTCAAGATCTGCAAGCGTCTTGAGCTTAGCTAGATTTAGATTGGTTTTGGCTTTGTTTACTTTGGAAGGAGATTCTGCTGCTCTAGTGACAGCCAGGGCACCCAGCAGTCATCTAATCTCAAATACAGATATGTTAAATGGGAAAACAGAAAACCTAACATTTATGTATTTATTCTGACTTCAAACCTGTTCTCAGATGGAAAAAAAAAACAAACAAAATATGCAACTCCAGCAAACCTTTGGAACTGTAGTGCAGGTTGACAGATTTGACTCTTAGCTGTAGTCTTACTGTAGAAATGAAAACACCGAATGGTACGTGAGGTTTATGTAGCTTGAAATTTTTATGTTTCCTTCTTCCAATCTAATCCCTGGCAGAGCTTGGCTGGACTCAGGCTGAGTTGTCGGCAGAGTTTATCTCAGAAGAATGACCCTATTTTTACAGATATCTGCTAGTTCAGGAAGGGCATTGCTACATATACTGCAATAATATAGCCATAAACATCGATTATGGAGTGAGATCCTCGCTCTACGATATTCTTTAGTATTAAGACCACAGTTACAGAAGATGAAAGCGTTTCCACAAATTTGAAACAAAAAATATAGAACAAATGTTTTTTATGACACATTTATTCCTACTACTACTAAAAACATAATATCTGTGGCATCTATTGTGATGCATAGAATATTAAAGTGTTTCCATACTGCTCTACTTCATGATACATAAGGCCGCAGATGGTAAACAGCTTACTTCAAGACGATTTGCTGCAAGCTCCCTACTTAGCATGAGACACACACCTGAAGATTTAAAAATTCACCTCAAGCAGAGAAAAAGACCATCACCTTAAAGCTAATAAAAATATGCAGAAACCTTTCATAATTGAGGTTAGAGGTAGACATGATTTAATCTCCGTGTTGACTCGGGTCACCACATCCATCGCTTAAGATATCCGTTCAACAGGCCCGGCCGTCCATCACCTTCTCTGGGATTTATTAGTCGGGTTCAGAGCCGGAAGGTGAGAGGTTAAACGAGGAGCATTGTGTTTGAAGTTATCAGCAGAGAGGGACCAGAGAGGGCCTTCGCTTATCCACACACACACGCGCACACGCGCACACACACACACACACACACCGTGACGATCAGACGTTTAATCAGCGCCGCGGATGTAGCCGTCGGAGCTGAAAGTCAAATATAAAGCCTTACACAAACATGCATGTGTCAAACAGTCACGTGCACTTCAATTAGCACACAAACATCCTGTCTGAAGTGATCACACACTCACAACTTGACACTCTCTAACGCACACGCACGTACACGCACGCAGTTCTGCATGCATTCATGCTGCAGCGCTTCAGCCAGAAGGCCCGACTGCTTTGGGGCACCACTCCACGTCTCCTGACTGTAAGCTAATGTTGATAGCAGTGTAGAGGCTGTCACTTTGGCTTCTGATTCAGGTTAATTGCCCTCAAGCTCAAATAAAATGGGTCTGGCACTATGCGGTCAGAGCTTTCACGTGAGCTGTATACCTATTCAGCTGAAAAGAGACACACAAAAAAAAAAAGCCAAGTGGCTGCATGGGCTTTTATAAAAAGCTGCAGCTTAAAAGCTTTACTGCTGCTGCACTCAAGTTTTTTTTTTTTTTTAAATATATTAAATTAAAAAAAATAAAAACGAAAGAGTACGTCTCTCTCTGTGTGCATGTCCTCTCCATCTCACCAGCCTCAAATCCAAAGCAATTAGAGTGGCCAGATGGTGGGCTGGACTCGCAGTAAATAGCTGCATTGACAGAAGAAGCTTGCAACAAAAATGAACTGTGACAAGAAGCCAGAACAACATGCAGATACACGACGGCATCAAAGCACCGGGCAAATATCGAGGACGCGCCACCATAACCGCCCATAACCAACTGTCACCCTCGCAGGGCCGTTACCAGCAGAATGTAATAGAGCTGCATTCAGTGGGGAGTGTGAGATAGAAGCTAAAACCAGATGAAGGGAAGGTGCAGGCATGCCAGCGCCGCCATGCAGACCTCTACACTGCTTTCCCTTCTGTTAAAATTTGACCAAACCAGTTTGGTTTAGTCAGGGTTCAAACAATGTAGCCTTTGAAAGGCGCCTTGTTCACAGAGCTTCAGCCTGGCCTGCACGCCCCCCTTCCCCCCCGTCTGATAACAGAAACCGCCTCCCTGCAGGAAAACCCACTGAAGCTCCACCAACACATTCCTCTCTCTTCTCGTCTCTTCTCAGGCCTGCAGTTTGTGGGTGAGATATGTTTGAGCTCCTGATGGGTGTACTAATATTTATTCCCGTTGAAAAGGAATACATGTGTCCTTTCGTAACAACCAGCATGGTGGGATGAGAATACTGGATGAAGACTCACAGATCAGGCCTTTCCTAACCAGTCGGTTCTGATTTTGCGTTTTATTCCAAGGTCTGTAGCACTAAAGTCAGAAAGTGCCTGCAGGTTTGTCGGTGGACGTGGTTTGAATCAGTTTTTATTCATGAAAAGCCTGCCGCACTTTCTGATTTTGAATAAACTCAAAGTGCATCAAAATATTTGCTGCTGGTTCACGGACTAGAAAATGGTGGAAAGTCTTTTACTGCATTTAATTAACATTCCTCATCTGACCTGCAGACCATCAATCTTGGGCGTTTTATTTTTGGTTCATCTCTGAAAAGCGCTCTATGAAAATAACTCCACCGTCTTGGACATTCAGTGTCTTGTGAAACTTTTCACACTCTGAACTTTTACCCTTTGTGTCACATTATGCAAACTCCTGTTCTTTTGGTTTGATAAGCACAAAGAGCAACTGAAGTGCAGGAAAGAGTCTACTTTATTTCCATATCAAATTGAGAAGTGAAAACTTATGTTCAGCCCATTTAAGTCTGGTACCCTGAAATAAAATCCAGTGAAACCAGTTGTCACCTAAATAAACTCCAGGTGTGTGTAGCTTTAACCTCAGTGTAACTGCAGCTGTTCTGTGAAGGAAGGCATCAGAGGTTTATTAGATATCACTGAATTAAAGGCATCATAAACACGGAGGAGTAAAGAGGGTTAATTCCTAAAAGGTGTGGAAGAGTTTAAATCAGGGTCAGGTTAAGAAACGATACCCTAAAGCTTTGAACAGAACTCCACAAGATGTCCAATCATGACCGTCGACCTAAACCGACAAGAGGAGCATTAATCAGAGAAACAGCCGGGAGGCTCATGGAAACGCAGCCGGAGCTGTAAGACGAGGGTTTAGATCCAGATCTGTGGCTTCCAGAAGAGAAAACGCAGTTCACACAGACTGAGCTTGCACTATGTCGCAAAAAGATTTCCTCAATGTGCAAAAGCTGGTAAAGACATAACCCAAAAGACTTTGCTGCATTAATTGCAGCAGAAGTTTTTACAAGTTGTTCATCCATGTGGACCGGGCAGAAATGCATACTGCACTTTTCAGATTAGTTTTCGCAAAAATCTACAAAAAATGTATATAAATCTTCTCTCCACTTACAAAATTCTGCACTACTTCTTGTTGTTCCATCACAAAATCTCCCAATAAAACATGAAAAAGGTATTTTTCACAGGCACTCTACATGAAACCAAGGCAGCATGTTTAGCTTAACCAGCCGGGACAGATGCGCAAAGCAGAGGGAGGGCTGGTGGGAGGTGGAGCTCGTCCACAGGACGAGATTTTTATTCTACAAAATTGTTTCCCTGACACTTGCGCTCAGTTTTTTTTCCCATAAGCCCGTTATCACACCTCCGTGGACTCGCACAGATTTATCGAAACTGAAACGAGACAAGCAGCCAGACCAGGAAATTGGAGTTAAAAATATCGAGGGCGGGTCTGGACTCTCAGGGCTGTGTGACATGAGACCGAGAGGCCACTTCATATCTCGATCAATTTATCTATAAATCTAATCAGCGGGAATCAATGAGTGGCGCTTCTTTTCAATCTGGGAGCCAACTCATCCTGCAACCCTCAGCTGTTAAAGTGACTGACACACCGAAACACACAAAGCAGCAACACAGGAACAGTTTAAAAATCAGGAGATCTTTAATATGAACCGAATACGAAAAAGAAACAAAAAAATATATAGAAAGACATGACAAAACAGTGACAACAATCCTAATTCAGACCAAAACAAAAAGCCAAAAATTAAAAAATACAAAAAGTTAAAACAACCTTCACACAGAGCAGTCGATAGTAATAAAAGCACATTTTGGGTTAAGACTGTTTTGTAGCGAGTGTGTGTGCGTGTGCAGTTCAGATTCACCAGATTTGGCAGCAATCACAGCGCAGCAGTCAAGAATAAAGCACTCAGAAAACATAAATTATAAAGCACTGCAAAATAACAGAAGAGAGAGAGGAGACTGTAATAGAAGAAAATAAATCCTTCATGCTTGCTGTCACTGAGTAATACACAAATGTGACACCATAAATTAGTAATTCTTTTTTCCTCTGCTACATATTTATATATTTATACTATGTACACAGGAAGGTTTCTTCATTTTTTTCTTTTTTTCGTCGGTGATGTGAGCGAGCTGGGAGATGTTAAGGCTTTGATTTGTCATCGGATGTCTGGAGCCAAACAAACAGGCGAGGGGGACGTCGCTTTTTTGGAACATGGGGGGGTGTTGGGGGAAAATATCTGATATTTAGACTGCATCACCTTGATGCTAGGCCCGAGCAAGAATTGCAGGGTTCACTAAAAGCATTTTGTCTGACAAGCGCTGCTTCAGTGAAGAGGTGGATGTCGCCGCGTTTGTGTCTGAGGTTGCAGAGGTACGAGAAGTCAGGCGGGCGAGGGGAGGGGACGAAGCGGATAGGGGAGTGTGACGAGTGACTTTTAAAAGCATTGAAAGGGAATCTGGGATGAACACGAGGTCAGCTGGGTGGCATTTTCATGAAAGCTATATATCCTAGGACATAAATGGATGCTCTTTGAAAAGTGAGATTTACATGCTCACAATTTGAGTGTAGCTTCTTCTCAACACGGCTTTCAAGCACGATGGAAACATCTCTGTATTAGTGCGATTGTGTTTGGGGTTGTGTTGCTTTTTTTTTTGTTCCCCCCCCTATTATTATTTTGTGCAGCTTTGTGTGGGCTCATGTCAGAAGATGGCAGACTTGTCAGGTATGAGGTGTCTGCTGCTCCACCAGTTTGGCTGTGGGAGTGAGCATAATGAAAGCGACTGAAGGGTGTTTGTGTGTGGGCGAATTGTTTCTCCTCGTTCTGCCGATGTACACGCATATAGCAGCTGTGTGTGCGCGCCAGCGAGCGCGAGCGAGCGAATGCACCTTTGAAATGCACAATATCTGCAGTTTGACACTTTTTAGCGGTGACTCAGGGCGGCCACTCGGGTTGCAGCTCCGGTCGTGAAAAGCGTCGCTGGAATACACACCGACTAAACGGAGAGCTGGCTCACGCGGGTTCACCTGCTGCTTGTGGGGTGAAGGTATCCCAGATAAACTGCGGTTTTCTTTATTTTTTTTATGCTGTGTGCAACGACACTAGAAATGGGATGCGGTTATGTGAAAATGTCGGTGATTCGAGGGAAAAAACACCAATATAAAATAAGTCTCAGGTTATATAAGGTTGGACAGTTCAGCATTGACCAAACTACATTCTGAAAGCCTGCGAGGACATTTGAACTGGAGGCCAACACAAACCTCCATACTCCTGGTGAAACTGGCTCCATCAATCCGATATTTACATTTCATAAATATGTACATTTTCACGAGAAAAATAAAGATGATTACATTTATAGTACACAGATACTTCACACCAAAATGTACATAAGTGTTTTTGTTTGTCCCTTGTTTTCTTCTTTTTTTAAATCTCCCCCGAACCCAAAGAAACCAAGTTTCACTCGGATATTGTTCATTGAAGATGTGACAAACACGAGTGCAAAAAAAGTAATACTTTTTTTTTTCTATTAAGTGGTTGTGACAAGTCAGCTGTGTTCAATAAATCTGTTATTCATCCATTTATGCATAAACTAAGGCCATTAGATGATAATCCCATTGAACACGCTGGCTTACAATCTGCCACACGGTGCTCAAATGCTAAATGCTGTCACCGTTTTTGTTATTTGCCTTCTGACTCTCTCTGCTTCTCTCTCTGCCAGCACGAAGGTTAACAATTAGAACAGCAAACAAATATTTCTACTTATTGAACGCAGGGTCTGTGGTAGGCATGGACCGGCTGCCGTTGTCAGGGAAATAAATCTGCAAAAATCTCCAATCGTACTGTTTTAATGGTTTAAAATCCTTTTAATGAAATTCCAAGGGCAGAGCCAGAGAGGCTGGAGTTTTCCCTTTGCTGCCTGGAGCGTACAGTAACGTGGCACTGCCCCTCCCCCACCTGCTGCTGGATGCTGTTAAGTCAAATAAAAAAAAAAAGAGCAACTCATCAAAATAATCACATTTAACTTGTTTTATGTTTTACTTAGCTCTATATAAAAAAAGAAATGCCAATGCTATGACTAATGCTCAGTATAATTCATTTTAAATTCAATTTCAAATAAAGTGACATTTTAAGTAAAAGTTTTCAAAAATTCACATTTAAGTTAAATATTTCAGTTTAATAAAAAATTACATTTTGAATTGTACTTTCTCTAAAGGGTAAAGTTTTAAAATTGTGGCAGTAGTAGGAATAACTTTTGCTTTAAACATTTTATTTCATCGTAATTTCTGCCAATATTTTTGACGCTGTCCTCAACCTGCTGTGAGAATCTGGTACCGGTCCATGCCGGGTCTGTGCTGTGGCGTTTCATGCTTAAAAAGCAGCCCATTACAGCCACCTACGCCCCGGCTGGCGGGTCAACCTGGTTTTGACCGGCGGATTCCTTCAGAAAGGCCAACCCAGAGCCCACCTGGCCTTAATGGCATCAATCAAGATTACACCTGCTGCTGGATGTCCTTCTGAGGAGGTCAAAGGGGAGTCAATAATCAGGGTGGGAAACTCATGAGTGGAACGAGCTTCTCACCACAATTATCCAAATGCATGCAGATGCACACGCCGAGCCTCAAAGACATCAGTGTACAGTAGCCACCGGGTCTAATTTCTAGAAAGGAGCTCATTAAAAAGGAAGAATTAACGGTTCGAAGACAATAAGCTCTGCACCTAAAGGGTCATTTCACCACATGTTGCCCATCAATACCAAACCTTTTTACGTCCTCCAATCAATTCGCAACATCTAACATCCGCTAATGGAAAGTAATATATGATCCTCACTGAAAATCTGTCTTGTCTAATGCCGCAGCACTATGGAGGCTCTGCTGCGTCCGGCCATTTGCTAAAGTGTGGAAGGAGGGGGTTGTGAATGTGGCCAATCCAGGTGAATTACTCCATCGGAGTGGAGTAAGTGGGGCTCCTGATGGATCAGGAGCGGTAAAATACTCCCCCTGCTCTAGGTGGCCGTGACCTGGACAGCGCCCCGGATAAATCAACACTTCCCATAAACACCGGAGAGAACGGGAAGAGAAGGGGCTGCAGAGATGGGAGGAGAGCCGGAGCGAGGAAACGCCACTTCATAAACGATAAGCGGCGGCAATCTGTTGGCCCCAGCTAGACGAGCAACTTCATGGCTCATTACCAGTCAAGCTCCTCCTGTTGGGAGGGATCCGGAGAGATGAGGGTGAGGAAAAAGAGGTGCTTATCTCTGTTCCTCCTGCATCTCTCTCTTCATCCCTCCGCCCTGTCACATCAGCAGCACTTCAACCAGAATCTAACCCTCCAGGCACAGAAAAAAAAAAAAACAAGCCCGCATGCCGAATTTCCTAAAAAAGTTGTTGCAAATGGTAACTTTCTCAACTTTTCTATTAGTAAAGAACTAAAAAAATAATAGACCAAAAACTTCTCTTCCAACCTTAAGAGTCCAGTGTTGCTGATGATCTGCAGAGCTGCGTGTTTAGAGTTGTCAGAGCAAGGCAGAGAGAGCAGAGTGAGCACGAGCAAATACATCATTCACATCTCTAATACACCCGATGGTTTGTATTTTTTTTTTTTTTTTTTACACACCAACACACCAGATGTTACAGCACAACACATTACCAAAACAAAAGGCTTCCCACAGGAGGACTGAGAGTCGCAGGCAACATGGAACTGCTTGACAACCACAGTATTTTTTATTTTTAAGTGAAGTTAGGAGTGAATATGCAAGTGAAATGCCTGTATAGCAAAGCTTGTATCATGATTCAATTTTCCTACTCCCACACTATGAATTTTCTCTTTTAGTCTGACAGTTGAAAGTCAAGAACCGAGCAATGGGGAGAGCATGAGCTGAAGCGGTGAGAGAGATGTTGCTCTTTTCTCAGTTTGATTTTCAGTTGATGCTTCTTAAGATGCTTTTCCTCATGCCCTCTTCCAGTCCTGCTCACTACGGGGCTGCTCTGTGATTAATAATTGGGCATATTTAAAATCAATTTGCAAAAATAAAAGTGGTATTTTTTTATTTTTTTTTCCCCCCTCAATGGGAATGGGACAAGACCCAACGCCAAACAATCCTCGAGAGGATTTCTTAAGCCTGCTTTTTATTTCTCTCCTCTTCCTCTTCTGTATGCTCCCCTCCTCTTCCTCTATACGTAAACTGCAGTCCGGGAGATGACCGAGCCGTCCCGCTGGGACTCCATGTCATCGTCCATGTAATCTCCAATCATGTCGTCCGGGTTGGGAGGGGGGCGCAGTTGCAGAATCGGGCCTCCTCCAGCGAAGTGGTCGTATCTCTCCTCGTCCTCCATCTCGTCAAACTTCCTCCTCTCGGCTTCGTCTAATTCATTGCTCAGCAGGATGTCCTGGGCGGTAGGTGTGCCGGTTACGACCTCAGGCCGGGCGCCCATGGTGAACGGCTGGTGGTGGTTGTTTTTCTCTCCCAGACCCTGGTTGGGCGAGCGATCGATGTAGACGGGTCCGTTGTTATTACCACCCGCAACGCCGCCGCTTCCCGTTCCTCCGCTTGTTCCGTTCTTGCTCGCCTTCTTGCCGCCACCGAATATGCGTGTCTTCATGTCGCTGCCGCCGTTGGCCCGGTAACCCTGCTGCTGCCTACGGCTACGGGTGACGAGCACGGTAACGAGGGCGGCGACCAAAAGGAGGGCCAGCAGGGAGCCTATAACTGCCCCTGCCACAACGCCGGCATTGGAGTCGGTCTTTGAAGGCTCTGTGGGAGGGAGGAGAGGCAGGAAAGGAGAAAATAGAAGAAAACGAAAAATTATTGGAGGAGGGGGGAGAAGTAGACACCAGAAAGAGGAAAAAAGAGATGGCATAAAAAGAGACCAGTAAGAAAAGAGGAAAGTGAGGGATGGGAGACGTCAGTGGTGGTGTGAACTTCAGTCAAGTGTGCAAGACTAATGAGGTGCAAGTACAGTTAATTGTGTTTAAATCCAAATATATATGCAGTGCAGTGAAAAAGTATTTGCTTGCTTACAGATTTATTCCCGTTTTTCCTTTTGAAACTCAAATGTTTGACACCAAACTGTTGCCCTCAAAACAGTTTCATTCAAATCAATCGGCCAGAAATGACACCGGTGTCATCATGACAGGCAAGGGGTTAAAAGTGCCAGAAAAGTGCCAGAAAAGTGCCAGAGCTTTAGGCTCTGCTGACCCTAAAGTACAAAAACCCCGTGTCACCAGCTTCCAAAAACATCCTTTTCATAAAGAAATCTGGAATATTTTTCCAAGTCTTTTGAAAAAATATTCTTCATACTGATGACAAAAACAAAACATTTCAGAAACATATTTAAAACTAGTCTAGTGTTGGTCTGTACCAACGAGTCCACCTCAAAATGGTTCAAACACCACAACAAAAAGGATTGGAAGTGGCCTAGTCCAAGTCTGAACTTACACCAGATTGAGCCTTGTGCAAAGACCCTCAACAGATTTAAACCAATTATGCATAAAACAGGGAAAAACTTTCTCTGGTGATGTTAAATAATGCTTGCTAGTTATCACAAACGCTTGATGGCAGCTGTTACCACAAAGAGTGGAAAGACCAGTTGAGTTTAGGGACCAATAATTATTTCACAAAACTTATTTTTTTTATTCAGAATTTAAAAGCTGCTTTTTGTGTTTGCTTAGGTAATTTTTTACATCAATTTGACGATTTTCACATTTAAGTGGGACAAAGTCAAAAAAAAAAAAGAAATCTGTAAGCAAGCAAATAGTTTTTAATAGCAGTCAGTGTGATGGTGTGTGTGATGGTGTGTGTGTGGAGCCTTCAGCTGCACTGACAGATCCTCCCCTCCCTTTAGGCTGTTCCTGTCCCCTTCACCACAGCCACGTCTTTACAACGTCTCAGCCACATTCCCCCGTGTGCTGCCCTTCGACAGCCAGGGTCTGTCCAAGGCTCATCACAAATCACAGAGCTTGGAGGGACGGGGGAAGGTTGGGGACTGGGAGTTGAACCACGCACACACACGCAAACACACGCATGCACACGCATGCTCAAATGTACACAGTTTCTGATGAGGTGGAGAGCGGCGGGTCAGGAAAACAAGTGGAGGCCATGCAGAGGAGGAGGAGGACTGTAACAATGAATGAAGGAAAGAAGAAGATGAAGAGATGGAGGAGGAGGAGGAGGAGGAGGAGGGGGGGTGAATGAGAGAGCGACGCAGCAGAATGACAACTCTTCCTTGAAGCGATTCATCAGCAGCGGGGGGACTGAATGGGTACCCCCCTCTGCTTTTGTAATTATTTGAGTTTAGATTAGTCCAATGTGAAGCCATTTCTATTCTAGCATCTCAAAGTCCCAGCAGCCTTGCTCCACATACATACATACATACATACACATAAAAAAGTGCATTTAATGGCTTTGTTAGAGTGCAAACTAACTTAAGGGGATACAAGCAAAAGTAGGGCTCTGCCAAATCCAACACATTGCTTTTGCAACATCTCTGCACGCAAAAACTCATGGGACGGAGCAGTCGAGTCTAAATCAGGGTTTGATGAGGTCCCACATGACTCGTCGGCTGCGCAGCTCTTACCGCTCCCCGGACACCCGTGTCCAGCGATATTATTGCTGTATTTTATCTCAACACGACCTTTTTAAAGCACATCTTTGTGCTAGAATGGATGTTATTGCTTCCACGAGCGAGGGAAGCGCTAATAAATACCAAAGCTGTGCTGGAAGTGTTCAGTATAATTCACTATATAGTAAAACAGCCAGTTTATGGTGCTACTCAAAATCCTTCCTTTTACTGCTCATTCAGTTTCCACACACTACACCGAGAGTTGTAAACAGGGGACAGTAGAAGGCATTAGCATTAGCATGCTCAGTCAACACTAGCTTTGTTTATGCTAACATCCAAAGCTCTCACTGCGATCTCCAAAGATTTTCCAAACATTGCAACTCCAGTCTTGGTAGTAAATGACAAATATCCTGAAACTGTTTTATTTTATTTCAACACTAAAAAACCACGTAAAGTCTTTGTTCTAGATTACAAACATGAAACAGTAGCTACATTTTTCACAGAGTGTTTATTTGAGATACGTTTGCAAAGAAGTTCAATTGAGCTTTTTGAGAAATATTAATTTATGGAAAGATGTATTGCAGCTCGTGCCTCTGTAACTCGATACAACAAAACAATAATCTCTAAAAATGAAATGTTATAATTTAAAGTCAGTGTTGTGAAGAAATGACAGTATTAGGCCAAAAATCACACTGTCCATCCAGCAGCCATTTATTTATCACATGCATAAATAAAAATACTCCATTTGCCATTGTCAAAGTTAAAAAAAAAATAAGTCAAGCAAAATGTTTTGTCTTCTGGAGAAACTTGATTTAACAAAGCGATTCCTCAGAAAGAGCTGGAGTGACAGGCGTTTTGCCGGCTTGTATGTAGCACAGAGAAATGCAACTATGCCCCTCCTCTACCTGTTGCTTTCAACTTCTAAAATACAGAAATTCAACCCTTCATAAATATTTGTTTGCACAAACGCTTCTGTCTTCATGTGTAAAATGAAAGGTGTGTGAACCAACAGTCTTATTGTTTTAAGTCCACATTGCCAAGCCAACCTGTTACAGAACCAGACAACCCAACTTAAGCAGCCAGCATCAGCGGAGTGTGGATAATGTTTAACACAAATTATACCAAATGTTCTGTCTTTTTTTTAAAATGTATCAATCATAATTATATATATATATACACAGTTTAACAACTAATGTTAAAGTATTCAAAAGTACCATGAATGGATGCTTTTCTGATTTATAAAGCCTTTTATTTTACATTTAAAAGTGCAGCTAATTTCATGGAACCATACTATTTAAAACCTTGTATATCAAATAAACCACTTTAGAACTTAAAACCTAAACATAGCACACCTAACATGTTTGAATCTTATATATGGTTAAAAAAACAAGCATAATAAAATAAAGATGCATTATGTCTTGCCGAAGTGCATGTAAATGTTAAGGCACAAAGAAAAAAAAAACCACACATTTTATCAAAGTTACACCAAATTATAATGTGTCCTACAAGAAAAAAGTTCATGATTAAGCTCTTTTATAATAAAGAAAACAGTAAAATCCCAACAAACTTGAGCTTTGCAAAGGCTTATTTAGGTCACAACTTCAGGATTTTAAATGCTTTCTGGGACTCTGACAACTCCCCATAAACAAAATCTGTGACCGTTTCCTCCCAGTGTGGTCATCATCTATAAACGAGAGGGTTGGGGATTTCTGGCAGTAGCACTGCTGGAATTAATGCTGTTTGCAGTCACAGTGGTGTGAAGCTGCTCGGAAGAAAAATGCCCTCCAACTAGCACCGGTTCTGCAGCGTGGCAATATGTAGACAACCTATCAGGAGATTTAACTCCAACAGAAAGGATGACTACATCAGAAAGACAGCCTAGATTTTATTTCATAAGCCGTTTCTACAGTAACACATAATCTTTGGAGATTTAAAGCGTAAGCCTACTTTTAGAAAGGAAATTGATTCTCTTTGTGAATATTTCCTACTTTCAACGAATTCGCAGCCTTCGTGTGATGCATGCTGTAAGATTTAATTGTATTTGACACGCTTTCATGTGATCTTCCAGCAGGTCGTGGATCATCAAGCAACGGAGCAACGTCTTCTTATGGGTCTGGTAATGAGAAGAAGACGACACAGAAGGCGACGCTGGATCCCAAAGTTGTTTATTTGAGTAGTTTCCATGATGCCAGCTTCACTCTTCACTGGGCTTTCTTAGTGTTTTCTTGAAAATGAGTGGCATTGCAGTCTTATATTACAAACCCAATGCTTTTCGACTCGGACGATATTCTACATGTGTCCAAGGATGCAGTTGATTGGTCACCTCATTAGTAAACACTGTCCATCTGTTCAGAACTTAATGTCAATATAAATTCAGATGTTCTGTGAAAACCTTAGAGGTTTGTTAGGAACATTAGTGAACAAACAACGACATGAGGACCAAGAACATGTTAGGAAGAAAGTATTAGAAACAACGTCTAAAGCAAGTTAGCGTGTAAAACAAATCCAAAGCCCTGTGCACCTCAGAGACCGTTCAATGCATATCCAGAAATTAAGATTTGCTTTCCATCTAAACTAACAGGCCGTATAAGGAGAGTATTAATTAAAGCAGCCAAGAGACCCAAGATAAGAGCTGCAGAAATCCAAAGTCAAGGTGGAAGAATCTGTTGACAGGACAAGTGAAAAAACTGGACTTACTGGTGAGAAGAAATCTACAGCTAAAAGAAAACCATGAGAAGTCTCATTTTCAGTTTGCCAAAAGTCATCTGAGCGCTGTGGTCAGAAGAGGCCGAAACTCATATTTTCAGTATGTGAAAAAGGTTGTGCACGGAAGAAACGCTGCGAATCCCCCTAAATGCACCTATAACAAAATATGGCTGCGTCATGCATGACTTCTTTTTGTTGGTCATAGAAAATCCCAATAAAAACATTTAAAGCAGGTACTTGAAACGTGCCAAAATGTAAAACTGTTCAAAAATATACATATTTTTTCCCAGCACTGCATCTTGGTTAATTTCCAATCTGCTTTGCTTCGGTTCAATCCATCCACCTGAATCTCTTGTCTGCCATTTTCCAAATAAGTTTGGATCTTTGCTGCTCTCGTTCAGATTAAATGCTGCCATCTCTCCATCGCTAATGGTCAGAACTCTCATTTGCACATTTCTTTGTGAAGACAGGTTACTCCTGGGCTCCCTTACGCCCATTTGTGCTAAAAGCAAAGAAACCGCTCTCTACAGATACAAGTAAACACGTTTGAAATCTTCATCTGTCACAAACGTATTCGTCCTCCCCTAAGGTTGGAGCTCTTCAGCTTATAAGCAAATAAAATTATGCCGTGCCCATAAATTTTTCATGCCAGTCCCTGGTTGAAAGTGATCAAGAAGCCTTTAGATGTGCTGAATATCATGTCTGCAGCTTTCCTCTCTGCACTTTCACCAGGCGCTGCAGAGGATTAACCGCAGGACGCTGCTGTTGGAATCCCTGCCGAAATTTGAAAGCAGCAAATCAGCCTAACTCTTATTGTCATTCCTATTGGAAACCCCAAAGAAGCCCGCCCTTCTCGTTAAGTGTACAGAAGGCTGACAGAATCACTCTTGTGGCACCGATTCTTGTCAAGAGAGAAAGTGGAAGTGTGCTGGCTTCTACACCTGTGCTCTTCTCCTCTTTCCTTTCCTCCGTCTCTCCCTCCACTCCACCAGCTGTCTCCTCCACGCATGCCGTCTGCGCTAAATCCATTTTCTCCATCATCGCTCCAATTTACATTTGTACTTCTGTTTTATGCTACATTTTTTGGACCCCTTTTCCTCCATCGCGAGCCCGAGGAAAGAATTAATAATGATGGATACACTTTTCTGCCGCTTTTGTTCGCTTTTCTCCCAAAGCACACCAACTCTCTTGCCTCGCAAGCTGCGCTAAACACTCCTATTCACACACACCAGAGAGCAAAAGCTAGAACTCTCTGTCCACTCGTAACAGGAACACAAGAAGTCCATTATCTCCTGCCCAGAGGAGCTCCGTCACATGCAGGAGAACTTTGGGCAGGATGCTGCGACACTTTTCCATCACATCAAAAGAAATTACACTTAAATTCAAATGCAAATTTTCCCCAAGCACTACTCATCCAATTATTTTTAATGCATCGCTCAAGTCGGGGTTTTTTCGGCATGCGCAGATAAATCCTTTTGTGGAGGATAATTCATGTTTTATTCTGCCGTTCTGACGATAACCCCTTAAAAGATTCACAAAATGAGACGTAAAAAGAGTCACCGCAGGCTGCCGGTGCAGGCCCAGACATCCAACAAGGAAGCCTTGAAGTTTGTTTAAGTGGGTAAAGGAGGAGACGTCTCCGAAACAAGCTGCTAGATGAGCCAGCGGAAAGCTTGCAATATGCAAGCTGTGTGGATAACGGCAGCGGGGAAAAAAAGCACAATACTGGTGGGTATTATGATGATGATGTGGAGTTGTGATGGATCAGTACATGCTGGCAAGCAGAGGGATTATATATTCTCTATAAAACCTTCTGATTCTGCCTTTGGACAAACATGACGGAGCCGAATTCAACGCAAACTCATAATATTGTGAAGTAATTAAACTAATTAGGATTTTCACAAATGATTGAAGCTTATGTAATTTTTGTTTCACATTTTCACGGTGGCTCAGAGGTAGAAGAGAGACCGTCTTTGCTGCTGCTGCTGCTCCGTGTTTGTGTGACGTGAGCAGCGTAATCTGCCTCTGATTCGAGTCCGACCATTCGAGAGATGTCACACCTGCACTAAACGTCTTCTAGTTCCAAGTTGGAAAACATGAGATTTGCTGTCTGTTATGGTGCCGACTATAACAGGGCTGCACAATGTAAGGAAAACATGCGCTAAAATAACTAGCAATTAATAAAACAAATATTAATCAAAAAGAGTATTTCTGCTTTACGTTCATTGCACACAGAAACAACAGGTAGCGAGTCTATTTGTCTAGTTGGAGGAGGGATAAAGTGATTAATCTCAAATTAATCTTATTAAAAATGTTTGAGTAAGCAACAACTTACTTATACTTTCTCAGCAACTTTAATATTTTGAAACAACAAATATTTAGGGTGGATTTAACCACCCATGTTACTTATACAGTTACAGCAGGTCAGCAAGTTCTTAGCAATACTGCGACTGACACCAAACAGTGCAGCAACAGTGAACTTAGGCCAACACAAAAATATATTGTTGCCTCTAAATCATTATTTACTCACACACTAAAAGAAGCCTATTCAGAAATGTATGTTTCACAGCATTATATGACAGACCGACTTAAAATGCGAAACATCACAACTTTTTATTCATTGTCATTTGTTCAGCTGCCATATTTAATATCCGAGTCCTGTAAGCTTTGGTTTCCCCAGTTGGAATTGAAAATAGGCTGACATTTCCTGGAAAATTTGAAAATCTTGCTTCAAATTAAAAGAAAACGTGCCGTTAGAAGATGAGAATTTTAGCTTCAAGAGATTATATTGTCATCGTCATTGTGATGAAGCACAGCCTGTTCTGATTCCCTTAGAAAACTGTTGTCAAATACTCCCATCAAACATCAGTCTGGTTATTTTTCAATAGAAGTATGAACATTTGTATGGCTTTTAGAAAAAAAAGTATAAAAGACAGACCTTTGATTTCTCTTTTACGAAAATATAACTTGGATTGGAAAACGTTTAATGGATTTAATTTAATCTTTACACTACCAAGAGTCACACGGCTTTGACTAAAGGTTTTAAACCAATTTACTGCAAAAGTCTAAATGTTGTTCTACTTTGAACTGCCTTATATACCAACCTTACACAAGAAAAAAAAATCAATTTCTATATCTATGTTATTTTCTGCCAGCTATGTCGAAGGGTGTGCCTTAATGCAGGGAGGAAAATAAAAAAAATATGATACAAAGGCACCAAAATCACTTCCATGAATGCATTTCCTTTTTAAATGAATCTAGCCAAGGAGCCCAAGGCCGACTGTACTTCATATCATTAGTATATTTTTGTTTTAGCTGTTAAGTTGGGGAAAATAGCCTAAACTGATTAAAAGCTTGTTGAGAAATGGTATTTGGGCTTAAAGGCTTTTTGTTTTGACAAAAAGTAACCGTAATAAGATCCCGTTCGTTATTTGACAGTAAAAAATAACTAAAAATATACTAATTTTGCCATCCTTACACTACAGCAAGCAATTCCTCCCCCCGCCCCAAACACAGAAAGCATATTGTGAATGCCAAAACACAGCCTGCTTCTTGTGAAGTCTTGTCCAAGAGGACTGTACGCTTCAAATGAGCGAGAGTAATGAGGGAGACGGAGCGCGAGTAAAAATTCACTGCAGCCTCGCAAATGCAGACGTGGTCGCAGCCTCGCTAGTCCTCCCACACCATTACGGTCTACGGCGATCTGACGTTGGGCTGGACTTCACGTAAAGCAGAGCTTGAAGTTATCGAACGGAGCCGTGTGTGGGTTTGGAGCGCCACCGTTTGTGCATGTGTGCACTAATTAGTGTCGGGAAGGGGGCCAGTCGCAAGCTGGAGGGGGAGACTTGGCTCCTGCAGACCTGAGCTCTGGCCGTTTCTCGCATGGCTTGACAGACACAGGCAGACGCGCGTGCACAGGAAAAACCCCTCACCCAGTGGAGGAAAAACAGCCAAGCCCCTTTGACCTTGAACCGTCTCCTCAGATGAGTTAGAAAATGGGAGAGATTGCACCGAATTGAAAGGAAATCTCTTTTCCGCCAAACTGAGGAGCCGCGCCGACCACATGGGAGATTCAATCCAGAACATTTAACTTTTTTTTTTCTTTTTTTTTTTGGACGTACAGCTGAGCGGCCCCCACTTTCTTCTTGGACTGACGAAATAAGATGGAGGGAATCTAGGTTATAGCCTCACAAGAGTCCCCCTGAGAGAAACCCAGAATGGAGGGATGGAAGGAGAAATGGAAACTACTAAGCTGTGATTAAGGAAGAGCTGCTGCTATTTAAGAGTTAAGCTGGAGAGGAGAAGGAGATTGCATGGACAGTGGAGGAGGAGAAGAACGCTGGAGGGGGAGGGGGGGAGTAAGAGCATCCTCTCCGAGCAGAGAGATCAGCAAGGATGCAGGCGGAGGCTGAACGACAACCTGAGAATGAGAGAAGTGGGAGAGAGCGTACGTTGAGCAAGAAGATGAAAGATGCAACAAAGAGCCAAGTGGAGCCAAGGAGATGACGAAGGAGAGATAAAAGGGAAAGAAAGAAGAGAAGAGGGTATGTTTGCATATGACTAAGCAACAGGATCAAAAATGAAAGGAGGAGAGGCAAGGAGAAGAGAGGACATCCATCCCTCTCTTTGCCTTGTGTACGCAGGGCACGGCTGAGGGCAGAGGACTCGAGTAACGCAGAGTCACAGAGTGGAGTGGATTCATGTTTTTGTGTGTCATGCAGCTGTGGGGTAAAAAAAAATAAAAAATAAAAAACACAAGGAGCGGGGGACCTGCCATGTAGCAGGTGCTGACCATTTCACGCCTGTCGGCCCCTCTTAGCCCTGTTTGTCTACAAAGATCCACATTAGTCTCTGCAGGTCTGAATCACACCCCCATCTGAAGTCATCTCTCTCCACCATAGGTTCCTCTTCCCACAATCATACTTCACTCTGACATTTGCTGCTCGCCTTAGTCACCTCTTAACTGCTGGCAGATTTAGCTCGCATCTTATCCTCCTCCTCCTCTGGAAATGAGTAACACTGGAGCAGGACGGAGGGAAGGAGGAAGGAAGGACCCGACTGGATGGATGAGCGATTTGTGGGTAGTTCAACATGCGACCGAAAATGATAATGGAGAGAGTAAGAGGTCAAAAAAAGATGAGAACGCAAAATAAAAAAGAAAAATAATTGCGGGAAGAAAGAGAGCAGAAGAGGAACGAATGAGTTGAGAAGAAAAGCGGTGAAGAGCTGAAGCAGCAAAGGGTGACTGATCCGCTCTGAGAGGCTTGAAGAGTGACAGAAACACACACTACGCTGAGCAACAGCGGAGGCCAATGGCTGTGCACATTGGACGCAGTGGCACAAGATTCCCACAGGAGTTTTAAATGCTGTCGGCATCGCTCCCGCTCCCTCCGTCCCTCATGTCTTTACCCTCTCAGACTAAAGAGTGCATGCTGGCACCGATTTATCTGGGCGCACACTCCCTGGCTTTGTAGTCTGAAATCAAGTCTCCATCTTCCTCCACCTGCTCGTGGGATCTTCCAGTCTTCCTCACTTGTAAAACACAGCAGGAGATGGAAAAATCCTTTGTGTTAAAAAGGCCAGTTACACTACTACTGCATGTAGCAGCAGAAAGTGGCCCCCGGGGGTTTACTGACGCATACTGTGGCACCATAAAAAGCCAAGAGACCTCGAAGATGAGGAAGTAGAGAGCGATAATCAGAACGAACAAGCAAAATATGAAGAGGGTGAAAAAAAGCTAAAAATTAGAGCATGAAGAGCCTGGGTGGCTTTTAAGACGCAGCCAGCAGAAAACATGTACTTTCTCCTCCATTATAGACACAGTTTACTCCTATGTCAGCAGAAAATAACTTCATATTAAGTGCAATCATGCCACAGAAGAGTGGAAGGAGATGCATATTGTATGAGGTGAAATGCAGGGATGAACTCTGCTGAAAGGTCCTGCTGAACTCTTGGAACAGAGCGGGGGCAGGGGGGGACTGCGTGGCCCCTTTTCCAGTCTTACTGACACCATTTTAGACATTTTTACTTCAAAGCACAGAAACGCCATCAGAGGCTCTTCCTCGCATGAATGCATGTCTGCATAGATGGATGATTTTCACAAATAAGAGTGGCCACACAAAAACATGTGCAACTCAACGGGTATTACCAGATCTTGCAATATTTAACGGGCTGATATCGCTTGGCAAAGTGAAGTCTGTTTTTCAAAAACATATCCCAGCATTCGATGTTATCCCCAGTAAAACTTTAAATATCTCCTCAATTTCTCACAGACTACACTTAACTGTGGGATTCGAATCAGAAATGATCATTTCTGATTTGAAACAGCAACAATGTTGACATTTATGTGAAATTTTAAAGGATGAGTAAACAGTGACTAAAGCTAGGCTCAATATTGCAGCTAGACGCGTTTACTTCAACATGGGTTAGCTTTTCTCCAAATCATTAACTTCTTGACTTTACATTTTTCATTGAAATTTAATAGAAGTGCGTCGATAAATTGGGCCAGACAATAAATCTTCCCCAATTTCCTTAATCAATGATCAACTGATACATGTGAAATCCATCTCCTTGATCGACCTTATCTACCTCGGCAAATATCTAAAAATCAACCACTGTCTCCTTTTGCTGTGTGGAGAAAAAGGTTCGACTGTCGGACTGGACCACCAGTTAATGTCTGCAGGTTCCCAATTAACGATCTGGGAACCAGCTGCTCTGGTTCTGGGCGGCTTTTGCCCGACTCTTGCCTGATCCACCAGCTTTGGCCTCAGCGATGCCAGATGCCATGATGCCGCCTGCTTGTTTTTTTGCTTATTTTGCTCAACAAAATCTCAATTATTTCTTGAAGTCCATATCTAAATCCGTTTTGCTCCAGCTGAACCAGCCGGGTCGTAACACCAGAAACACAAAATCTGTTTTAGTTCTTAGCAAAAGATAAAAAGTGCTGCTCCATGTCGTAGTTTTTAAAAACTTCTGGATATAAAATAAAAATAAATATGCAAAATTCTCTTCTTTTTTCAAACTATGTTTTTTTTCCCTATCAAAACGTCTTAAAATTAAGTTGAAATTCTTCATTTCGAAGAGGAATACGTGAAGTTATATCAATCCCTCTAATATGAAGGTTAGTGCTTTGAAGATGTACCTGTTGTACCTATTTAGTAGTTTTAAGACTCAAACATTGAAGTAAGAATGAAAGTACTTCTTGAGTTGCCACGCCGCGTTGACCGAGTCGGCTAATAAAAATTACTCATCAGGCTAGCTGACAACATTCGCCTACAGACGCAATAAAGAATAATCATCCTCCAGTGCCGAGAAATAATTTATCTCGAAGCATTTTGACAACTTGGTAGCAAAATTAACAATGAGAGTGGAAGAAGAGACACAAATGATTTGTTAGAACTGTGAGAAAACGGCTAACCATTATTTAGCCATCAGTTAGCATCCGCTCCTCTTTGGCACTAAGAGTTGCTTCAGTTGTTTAATGAGTCTGGAGAGGGATCGGACAAAAAGATTTAACATTTTAACCAAACCATTTTTAAGAAGCGACCAAATGTATTTTATCATCTTTTTGCCTCCAGTCGCAAACGGCTCTAGAAGTACAACCTATCCGTCATCAGAAGGACTTCTGCACTCCAAGCACTTCAATTGCATTTCTAAAGACTAAAAATAGTAGCATTGAATCAGACACAACCAGAGAATCTCTTAACGTTTTCACTGAATAGAGAAAAAAGGAATGTTCACACTGCAAACCTAAAAATCTTACATTTTTATCACTTGCAAACAAACAGAAGTTAGAAACATTACCACAGATCAACTAGTTAACATTTTTTCAGTGACAATTGCAAAATTGATATTCATCAAAATCCATTATTTCAAAATAGAATATTTTTTGAAGAGCTTAAATTTAAGGATATTCTTTAAACATCTCTTCTCACTCAAAAAAATGACTTTTTTGTCTCTTTTTTGTCAATAGAGTCGTTAGGATAAGAACTACAATTTTTTTTTTTGAAAAATCAAGTGTGATTTAGAATAAGACAAAGAAAATGTAATAAGTTTGTGAAAAAACTTCAGTTTTCTCAAAAATATCCCTACTCTTGTTGTGTTTTTGTGAACCTAAAATCCTGCATCAACTTGTGAGACGGATGCATCATTAACACATAGCAGGTTTCATACCAGCTTATAAAATCTACATCTATTCAAATCAAATACACCACTCACAGTTGTAGTCTGAAGTGTGATTATTGCTCATTTCCTTTGCTTTGGGTCCTCCATTTACATTAATGCATGTAAGTGCTTCTGAGGAGTCATAAAGTGCAAAAATGGCTTCAGGCTAAAGAGGCCTCAGTTGAAAAAAACAAAACAGAAAAAAACAACAGATCAAAAAAATGGAGGCCAAATGAAAAGAAAATGCAAAATTGCCTCTAGATGCACAAAAAAAACAAACACAGGGGACCTTGAACACTATTGCAGCATAAAAAGTATCAACGGCATGCAAAGAGACGTGGAAAAAGTGGCACGCACTCCTAACAGAAAGCAGAAAAGGAGAGGCATGATGTTGAAGGAAAGAATCCAAACGGATGCACACACTGACTCAGCATTTACATCCCTTCAGACACACACACCAAGGACAGAGCAGCTGGACCCACTAACCTTACACTAAACACCCAAGATCGACCTCAGCACAGAGGAAATGTGTGTGTGGGTGTCTGCAGTGTTTATGTGGCATGTGAGGAAAACAAGGTGTATCCCTGGGGAAGCAATAAGAGCATAAAACACGGGGAAACGTGTGGCTCTTGTGATGAAAGAGCAGTTGGTTCCAGCTCATCAGTTTTCAGGATATAAATATTTTCATACACAAGCCTGAGGTAAGTTTACGTAATGAATGAACAGCCAGCAGTGCATTTCGCTTTCACTCTGCTGGAATTCTCAAAGCTTTATTGATGCGTTAAATATGTACAATTCATCAGCATGTATGGACATTTGCAACTCGTGCAAATTACACCAAGCACTGCTTTTAATCTATTTAGAGCAGCAGATGAGTGGATTTGTGATGCCAATTCATTACGTAGCAGGGAAGTGCATGAAAAGGACACTTCAATTAATCATTTCCAGTGACGAATGCACACATGTGGCGCTCACATTTTGAATCAAACTCAAAAGATGTATGCACTGATTGTAAGAGTTAAACTAAAGTGCAGCTTGCTCAAGTCAGGATGCAGCTCACCTCTGACGTTGATCGTGATCTGTTCCCTGGTGGTCCCGATGCTGTTCTTGACCTCGCACACGAAGGTGGTGTTGACAGAATTGTCCACTTTCAACACCTTGAGCTCATTTTCTTTGGGATCCACGGTATCTGGCATCTGTCCTGTCATTCTGTGGGGAATCGAGCAAATCAGCGTAGGAAAGAAAAGGAAAAAGCAGTGAGGAGAGGCAGAAATGGAAATTTATATATGAGCAGAATGTGTTGCATTGTTCAGTCCCAGTAAATTCCACTAATCTTGACTGGCAGAAAATAACCAGTGTCCAGCTCTCCTAAAAATTAAATCCACTATTCAATATGGGGAAGAAGAAATCACATTTAGAATTATAATGACTATAGTTTTCCCCAGCTCCAATATTGTTGATAACTGGAGATGAACCAACCAGAATTTTGTGAATCTTTCACCAACCAGTCAACTTGGCTCAGTTTCTTTAAAGAACTACAACGTATAAAACAGGAAGGAAAAGAAAACCAATCTTAAATGCCGTCATTCTTCATTCATAGCATCAGCAGGAGTGGCGTAAAAGCACACATGGGAGACAACATCACTTTAAAACAGTTTTTGTTCCATGTCAAGAGGTTGAAAGCGAAAGAGGATTAAAAAAAACAGCAACTATGTTGTGGTTCATTCAACCTTCCTGTTATCTGCTTTAAGTTTCACTCTCTCTCTCTCTCCTTTGCAGCATAAAAGAACCAAACACACACGTCTCGACTTGTTTACTTTTAAACTGCGCTTTTCTAGCTTAATTTTTATACGCCTTACTGACACCAAAATAGCAAACATAAAGCTTATTTACCCAGTATCACCATCTGACCAGAGTCTGTGTGGTTATCACAAGCTGGCAGGCCGTACAAAAGGTTCCACTGATCAGGAAAAGACCAGATTTTAAAGCTCATAAGGCTGAAAATAATTTGATTCAGGTCAACAGTTGAACTGATTATCCATTTCTATGTGAAATAATTGATCGTCTGACTTTTATAGTAAGACAGTTATTAAAAATTAAATATCCAAGCTTAAAATGTCCAGATTTATTTCCTATATATTATTTCAGTAGTTCCTACAGCTTTACAAACGGCCACTAATTAAGGAAAACAAGAGTCATTGTGCTGCGTTTGTGGAAGAATTCAAATCCTATTATGAGAAATATCTCAATCATTTCACCGTTTTTCAGCCTCAATAATAAAAATTATGATTACAGTTGTACAACGCCTGCAGACTGAAGAGTAAACTACAGGAAGGAAAGGAAACCTTTAAACGGCAGAAAGACAAAACGATAAAGCCTCCAGAATGACCCAATACTCACGTTGTCCACTGCACAGAGTGAGGAACGGGGTTTGCGTGAGCCTTGCAGAGGAGCCCCACGTTCGTACGGCCCAAGTACCAATTGTTGTCATATCCGTCAATTTCAACCACAGGGGGGTCTGGCGCAGGACGAGTGAATGACAGGAGGGAAATTGGGGAAGGAAGGGAAATAAGTTTAATTATACACTGTGAGGTTTGAAATGTTCAAAGCCTATCACATTAGTGTGAGCGCCAGGGGAAATCATGAGAGCAGGGGCTCTGTGTGTGTGTGTGTGTGTGTGTGTGTGTGTGTGTGTAGGTGTGTGTGTGTGTGTGTGTGTGTGTGTGTGTGGGGAGGTGGCCTTACACCGAATGGCTAGCTTCAGTGGGATGCTCTCGTCTTTGAGCTGGGTCCTGTGGTTCACCAGACACGTCAGGTCCTTCGCGTTGTCCGAGGGCGTCGGCGCCAGGCGGTACTCGCTCGTCACTGTCACCGTGTTGTCGGCGCCCGTCTTAGACGTTTCTGTCCAGTTGCCTTTGGCTGTGGTCACCCATCGGATCTTTGCCGCCGGGCGGCCATCTTTGGACTCGCAGCGGGCCACCACAACCGGCTGAGTGCCGGCCACCTCCGCTACGGTGGCGGCGGAGTTCACGGGCTTGGCTGGTGGACGGGTCGAGGAAAAGATGCAAAGGGAGGCGGAACAAAGAAAGAGGATTAATGGATGTACTGAGAGATAAACAGAAAATAAGATGGCTGAGGGAAATGATAATGTGAGCAATTATCTTTTACTGATAAACAATTTAAGTCAGTCTGGCTGACAAATGCAAACATCCTCTGCCCTCCCAACCCCAATCAAACCCTCTCTGTCCAGTTAATCTTTTTTCTTTCTCCCTCTCCTGAGATTTCATTGACAAACAATTACAGGCAAGCCTGCGAAACTCGCAGATCCTGCCTCATTTCTTCATCCACTTCCTCTCTATAGCCCATCTTCACCCGACGCCGATAAGCCGCGTCCCCGACTGGCCCGCTGCATTTCCATACACCGTTTCTAAATGACGACATGATGTCAGTCATTTCACCCTCCGCGCCGCCTCCCTTCTCATTTGCCCTCTCTGATAGCTTTGCGGGATCAGAGGAGAGCAGGAAGACAGGAACTGACAGCAGGCATGACAAGCAGCCAGATCAATACGCCGCCTGAGGGGAAGCACAGAGGATCGGCGAGTTGGAGAGGCGAGGGGCCGCCGAGCCGCCGGGTGCTGAGCCTCGCCTGTCTTACATTAAGAAGAATAAAACTGGTGCCCCTTATAAAAGCAATAAGGCTCTGATGCTAAATCCTTTCAAACTCTATGTTTGAATTAAACAGCAGCACAAGATGCCTTGCATTTGTCCCCTAGGTAAGTATTTTCTAACCATAGCCAGATGGGTGACCACATTGCACAAAAAAATAATATATATATATAAAAAAAATTATAAATGCTTCACTTTCCCTTGGCTCAGATTCAGCAAGTCTGGAAAACTGAAAATGGCTGAACAGTTTTGGCAAGAAAAGTGAAATAAACTAAGGACAGCTGGCCAACTTCTTCTAGATTTTACCCTCACTAATCAATGTGTTGATGGTGTGTGAAAGTTGTAAAAACTCAAACTAAAAACCTGTGAAGTGGCACAGATCATCTTTGATCTGGGTTACATTGCACAGAACAATATCTTCATTCACTGACTATTAAATAAAAATAAAAGATTCAGGCAACAGATTTATAGGTTCAAATTTAAGTAGGATGAAGTTTATACATTTTTTACTTGAGTTTTTAAGTTTACAAATAACTTATAGGAATAGTACGTGTTTACGTCACTTTGAATTACATTTTTAACGTAAAAAATAACAATAAATTTGTTCTATTACTGCATTACAATGGCAGATTTTTACCAACTGAGACTTTCAGCACAGGAATGGGCCAATATCTGATATAAAGGGGAAAAAAAGTTTTTAAAAAAATATTATATTCGCCACACTGCTCCAAAAACTTACGATTTTTTTATAAAATACCAAGGAAAATGCTGATTCATACTGCAATGGTTATTAAAACGGTCGTTCTCCGTTTAATTTTAAGGTCTATTTAACTTGTAATATTAGATGTATTAAGCAATTTAATCCTCCGTGGGCCCAAATGGTTCTTTTTATCTACTTTCTTCTGAATAGTCAACATTTTTGCCCACATTAATCCTAATGGTGCAAAAATTAAGGGTTTGGATCAAAGTTACAATCTCTCTTTTCATATTACAACTCTTAAACTCTGACAGTTCAAGAGTTGCACAAACACAGACCAAACACTCAAAAAATTTTTTGGATGAGCTTTAATTTAGCCATTGATTTACTCAATTGGTAAACATAGATTTTTTAAAGAGATTACAAAAAAATTAATAAAAAAACAGAAACCTCTGGATGTTTTGCACTGGGTACAAATTTCTCAGACTATCAACGATATTAAAAGTAGGATTTAGAGTTCAATTTGGATTAAAAAAAACTTTTCATTTATTTACTG
This sequence comes from Poecilia reticulata, assembly GCF_904066995.2. Lineage (NCBI taxonomy): Eukaryota > Metazoa > Chordata > Actinopteri > Cyprinodontiformes > Poeciliidae > Poecilia > Poecilia reticulata. Next base: position 12,810,431 of record NC_088845.1, read on the forward strand.
CAAACTTGTGACTAACTTTTGCCAATTAACCCAATTTGTTGTTGCTGCACATTTTCAGATGCAGCTGCAATCTAACAGTTCCTACAAAGAGGCATCAGCCGCAGTGTGAGGCGTTGATCATCACCTTGTACAGCATAGCTGGATTAAAGCTGACACCATGAAAGCATGGAAACAGTGTTGCGGTTTCAAGCTTTTGGTTTCACTTTGAAACGTGTCAGCCTTATTTCACCGTAGAGTTTCAAAGAGAAAACGGCACCAGACAGGAAAAACAGCAGAGGTAAACATCAGACAATTTCCCAACTCTGTGTTGACATAGTTGGCTGATAAACTGGGAGCAGGCCCTGTTTATGTGCTGCAAATACCAGCTCGTATTCATTTAGACTAAACCGTCAGCAACACTTGTTGAGAACAGAGATTTACATTTAACTACTCTGGAGTAAAACTAGACTTTAAGTTCCTCCTGCTAACATCCAGTCACATCTTAAACTAAAATACCTTCTCATTTTAATATGCGATTCAAACTTGCAGCGAGATCCACGGGTGCGAAAATTAGTTTCTTCCATTCCTGGTTTTTGTTTGCGCGTTTGTCACACTTCAGTGTTTCAGAGCATCAGTCAAAATCAGCAAAAATAAAAACAAAAGTGAGTTTTTAAATGATGGTACAGTTCATTACTGAAGGAATAAAAAAAGCTACATGGCCAACCACTGTTACAAACTTAACAAGTGTGACAAACATGAAAAAAAAAAAAAAGGATCTCAGGAAGGAGGGAAACACCAAGTGTGAAAAGCATTATATATTAAACTGATTATGAAAAATTCAGTCATTTAGTATAATCCTCAAAAAATTATTGAAGTTCGTATCCATCTGTCAACTGGATCAAATAACAAAATTTTGTGGTGTTTAACGTTTTTGCTGAGATGCACCAAAATAAAATAAAAAATCTCCGTGCACCTCCATCCAAGCATCACAACCTGCATCAATGCAAAGCAGCATGAAATCAGAAAGAAGTTCTGCTGAGGTCTAATGGAGGCCCGGGTTCCCAGTCTGCCTCGTTGGGTCTGGGTCATGTAATCAAGTCTGGTCTCTGATGGTCATTAACCCTATGTAGTAGCTGCTCGCCGTGCGGCGTACAAGCATGCGACGCATTAATAAGGATTCGTAATAACAGACGGCATACCGAGTTTTCATTTCGACTCTGTTGGACAGCACGGACTTCAAACTTTATAAAAGTGGTGTTTTTATATTGGTTTTGTGGTTATTTACTTCAAAATAAAGCCAGAAATAATATCGATCATTTCCACCTCATTTTGTGGGGTCTAAATGTACCACATTTCGAAACAACCAATGAAAATGTGTTGATGGTCTGTTGCTAGGTAGACACGCGGAGACACGCGGAAAGAGACGAGGGGGGGGATTTGGATACGGCAAGAGACTAGGGTGCAGCGATGCTGTGGATTTTACTAAGAGTGTTTTGATGGGTTTTTTAGACTATAAGTGTGTTAGAGTTTGTGGTGTGTGTAGGGTTAGTAGTAGTTTTGCTAGCTATCACTACATGGCTTCATAGCGAGCACTGACGCACAGAGAAGAGAGACTGGGATGGCCATTTAGACCTCGACTGCAAAGGGTTAATGCAGTTATTGGTAGTTTAGAAAGTCCTGCTGAAAAGCTGCCAGAAACAATCATGAGGTGGTTAAAATGCAGCTGCTTTCACTCTGGACAGGGAACATCAGCAGATGATGTTACTGTTCCTTTCTTCATCAGCAGAGAGAACGATTATGAGTCTTGATTTAGAACTGAAATGCAAAATGTAACTTTTATTCAAACATATCTAACAAACTAACCAGTAATTCAGTTGTTTTTGCTCTTAGCCCAGGTACGGCCCTCTACATGTCCTCTCTGGTTAAAGAATGGCCTTACAGAAGAACCAACAATCGTGTTTGTTGACTTGCAACTCTGAATCCAGCTGCAGTCCAAATCTTACAAATCTCTTTCAGATTTGAACAGGTTTTGCTTCACTGTCTTCTCACAGCTTCAGTTTTTCTTTGGAGTTGTGCAGATGTTTAAAACATTTTTTCCTTCCACTGAATTTTTCTTTCAACAAGTTTAGAGTTGGCAATCTGAACAGTGAGCTTCTTTAGTGACTTCCACTCCACAGTCTCTGTACAAACCATAACAACTTTCCTATATTGTCTAATGGAATATTCTAAATTTCACAAAGAAATTTATTGAAACTTTAGAAATTATTTCTGTGTGTAATAGAGCTACACAATTTGAGTTTGACTTTGCAAAATTGAACTAATGAAGTAACTGAACTTTGATTATGTTCAGTTTTATTGCGATGCCCCTAAAGAAATTCATAAATTGCTCATTTATTAGCCACATTGCTCAACAAAGTGTCGCCTACAGACTCAGACACAAGTGGCTCTCAGATCTATTATACTATTAAAATGAATTTCTTGCTCATCAGAACCTTTACAAAAACATTCACATTGAGAGTAATTGAATCCAAAATCATTAAAACCAGCAGATTATGACTGTGACCTACCCAACATGACCAGCTGAGTGATGCCCTGCTCGTTGCCGTCAGGATACGTCGCGTATTCGCAGACGTACCGACCCTCGTCCGTCATCCTGACGTCACTGATCTCGATGGAAGGGCTGGACAGCTCTGGCGGACTGGGTTTGAAGGTGACTCTGCCCTTCATCTGGGACTCAGGGTAGTTGGGGCCAAAGGTGGGGTGGAACACAGCTATGTTCATCCTCTCTCCATCCTTCGGCTCGTATATCCAGGTAACCTGCAAGGGAGCACGTTTGGGGTCAGCATAAAGCAGCAGAGAAGAACTGCAAACCTCATTTATCACGGCATCGATAAGAAACACTGGAGAGCCTTTGAAGGCGTCCAGATTTAAATGTAAACTACACGGAGCAACACATGCAGAATTACAATCAGGTGAGTGCAGCAGGTATGAATATGGATGGGAATATTTCCAGGAGCAAAACTCTCAGCTGCTCTCTGGGAAGCTGCTAAAGTTGTGCACTTCCATTTCATTTAAATGCAACCAAGAAGTGGTTTCCATTACCATATTCAATCCCCTGAAGCAAAATGAAGCTTAGTGTTGTTTATTTAGAGTAATAAAACATTAAGCTCAAATGTGATAAAAACCTATCGGCTGCCTTAGAATGATTTCTGCAAGCAATCGTTTGTTAGATTAAGGTTTAATTTGGCTAATTAAAAACAAAAACGGCACATGAAGCTGAACTGAAGATCCTTTGAGTTCAGTGAATTGTTCTTCTCCAGCTGCACAAAAACTTCAAAATTTTGTCAAAATGTAACTGAATCATTTATTATAGCGGTCAAACTGCTGCACAGTTTCAGTAGATTAAGTTCAAGACTTTAAAGCTGCAGTAGAAAACTTATACAAATATTTTTTTACATATTTGTTCAAACTGTTGCTTTATTGTGATAGTGTAGTACTAGACAGATAATATAAAAACAAAAGAAAAAAACAAGCTCATCTACCTTCTCCCTGTGCAGAAATACACCATCAGTCAGAAACAACCAATCAGAGACAGGAGGCGGGTGTTGGTGCTGTCAATGATGTTTATGTAGGTGATGCCCACGCCCTTCCTGTTGCTCTCTGCTGTGCTACAGTTCCTCCTTCACACACAGCAGAGTCTGTTTTCCTGGAAAACTGTTTTCCTGGAATGTTGGGTTGTTTCTTTGCATTAGCAGCTTAGCTAATGTTTCTTTGCATTAGCAGCTTAGCTAATGTTTCTTTGCATTAGCAGCTTAGCTAATGTTTCTTCGCTATTTACTAAGCTGCAGAAAACCGCCGATATTGAGCTTGTACACGCTGTGCAGGGTAGCATGTGAGCAGCACCAAGACCCTCCTCCTGGCTTTGATTGGTCGTTTGACTTGGTGGTGTATTAATGCAAATGGCAGATTTTTTCAAAGATCATCTGTCTTGTACAGTTAGCGACAGTTTTAAAAAATGTGTAAAGACATTTTTATTAAACGTTGCCTACTGCAGCATTCATCACAACACTGTTACGATATGGCAACTTAAAAACAAACTCAATTTAAACACAAGGCACTTCTAGAGTGAAATTTACAAACATTTGATTTAAAGGCCTCATCACTATGAACTACTTAACATTTTGTGTATTTCTGACCAAACAATAAGATTTTGGAAGTAGTAAAGAGTCAGCGCCTTGGTTTTGAAGAGCAATGAACAAATATGATAGGAGAAGGGAAGAAGTCAAAAACCAAACAAGAGGAAGATCTCAGCTGTTTCTACCACAGTATAATGAGTTTCTGCTAAAAACTAAGCAATGAGGTGAACTACAGCCAAGATACGCCATGAATTGTAATTAGACATGTTTCCATACTGTTCTCTGGACATGATTGGTTGAACGACTGTAAGAACCACAAAACAGTGAAGACTGAACCGACAGCTGAATGACGCGCCCACACCTGGTGACCCAGACTGGGAATTTGTGTCAATTGTTGCCATTTTGGTTGCTATGCAGGACAAAATGAGTGTTTGGCAGCTGTTTGAGAGAAATACATTTTCTTTGGTGTCGGTATGTTTGAACACCTCATTATTAGATTTTCATTGATCAATTTCACCGGTGCTTACCAATTTAAACAACACAGCTACCCAGAGCAGGAGTGGCATTTACAGCTATTTACAGCTGAGAGTGATTATTGTCCGTCATTGTTTATCATAATAGGACTGAATGAAGTGGTTGTAAACAAAAATACCGGATATCAACCATTGAATTTAACAGATCATCAATTTATATGACAGTATATTTTAACATTGCCAAAAAACTTGGGTGCATTATATTTTGTCTCATCTCCAACTAAAAACTAGCAAGCAAGCTTAACCTGTGCAACATCAGTTTTATCATTACACCGTTTTCCTGCTTCTTTTTTTTTTTAAATATACTTATCTCTTTCCAAACTCAACACTGTGGATTTGTGATCATTTTATCTGCTCCTCTTCATTTATATTTGTTTTGTATGTAATGTGTATCCCTAGACTGCAGCATCAGAGGAAAACTCACTCGGCATCAAGGGGTTTAATCGACAAAAACTCACATCAGAAATGATTGCTGCTGGTGCCACTCTCAAGAAAATAAGATACACAAACAAATGGTAAACGGACTCAATTTCTATAGCACTTTTCCAGTAATTTTGGCACCTCAAAGCACTATTAAATGTATACAATACATTTATACACCCCTATTGCAGCTCGGTGGGCAACTTGGGGTTGAATGTCTACATTGAGATTTGAAAGGAGGAACCTGGAATCAAACCTACAACCTTCAGATTACAAGACAACCACTCTACCCACTGAGCCACAGCTGCCATGTATAAATGTAATATGATACTTAATGAAATTCAAAACCTCAACATATTTAAGACTTCTTAAAAGCCCTAAATGGAAAATAAATAAATTGGAGCCTCATGAGATTTTAAGGCCCTGCAGAAACCCTGTTTTATTTCCAAGCAATTTCACCAAATTACTGAGCCACAAGGCAGCAATATGCTGTAATGTTTGGGTGAAGAAAGCCAAAAGTGTACGGCAGATATGAGCACATCAGTGAACACAGATAATCAAATCCAGATTGAGGAAAAAAAGATAATTTCATTTTGGAAATGGGAGTCTGACCATTGTGAGCTGAATCCCCGTTGGGTCCGGGAAGGCGCAGCGTAGGTTGACCGTCTGGCCGGGATATGAAGCTAGTTCTGGTTCCACCTTCACCCGCTGACCCGATGTCCCTGCATGAAACAAAGAAGAGAGAGAAAAACATTAGCCACAGTCATTTCCTACGCCAGGGAAGGAAACGGAGAAAGGGAGCGCAGGAATCATGTCGGTAATAAGCCTGATGATAAATGGGGACTGTGTGGATCTGTCTGGTACAACAGAGGACAATATTAGTGAACCCAGGCAAGTAGGCCAAGAGGCTGGTATGTCTACATGACTGCTCATGTGGATGAAGTAGCTGAGAAAAAAAATTAAATAAAAAAATAGGGGGGCAAATGTGCAGCGGGAAAAAAAAAAAAAAAAGGCAAAAACCAGTCTTCTTTTGAACATAGGTCATAAATCATCAGGATGGGATATGCCTCTCTATAGCCTGCCATTTGCTGTGCCGACACATTCCTGTGTAACAGCAGAGTCAAAATAAATATGCTTTTCTCAGTGTGAGAAATACAGAGCGGGAGAGTTTTAGTCCGGCAGTCTGCTCCTCTTTCTGTGTGTGCGCCTGTTTGTGTGTGCAGGTCTCTGTGAAAATGTAATTACTTGTGTGAATAAGCCCACATTAGTTTATGTCAGCAAGATGGCACCAGTTTTAAGAAAGAATGGATTACCTGCAGTTACACAACTTCAAAATGTCTGCAGCCGGTGCTGTGGAGCGATTGCGTGTTTGCCAACAAGCTGCAGATATGCAGCGCAATTAGCTGCAAGACCAGCTCTACCAGTTTGGGCCGTGTCTGAGCCGCTGCACTGAAACTAATGTGAAACGCACAGCTGAGTCGAAGCTGAACACGCATGAAACGTGGAGTCGACTAGATAAGGGCAGCGCTGTCTCTCATTTGACAAGCAATGAACAGCACATCTCTCCATCTCAGGGGAGATATGAAATATCAATACAGAGGAGGAGATGAGGGCAGAAGGAATGAAAGACTGAGTGGGAAAGTGGAGGAAAACAAGACTTTCCTAGAATAACATCAGCTCTCACAGCGCCAGCCCAATTTGCAACCACAAAACAACCCCCTTCTAGCCAAAGAGAAACCTCTGGACAGCCGCTAACCAGCCGGTGGGAGCAGTGCTGATCCTTTTTGGGGTGAAACGCGGAACTTTTCTCCCCGTTTCCGGACACACAGAAACCGTGCAAGTCAACAACACCCTGCATATATGCGAGGACCCCCCAAGATATATTTTGCAATGCAATTTTTCTGATTTATCTACCTGAACTGGTCTAACAATACCTGGGTCAACTTGTGCGACTGGAGCAGCAAGAACACAATGAAGCAGAAAATGAGAAAACTGGATTAAAATTAAACCTTTTATTACACTGTGGTTTGGGTGTATTGGCAAAGTCTGCTAGACTTATCCAGAGTGGTTTTCTAATTGTCCTTTATTCAGCGTACGGTTTGCTAATTATAGGTTTCATAGAGCGGTTTGGACTTTCCAGCCCACACAGTATGCTAATGCTAGCGCGATTAAGCTAATAGTGTGTTAAAGAGATTATCTAAAGCTAATGGAATGCTAAGAGTTAGCATGCTAACACAGTTGCATTTATTCAGTTTGGCTGAAGTTTTTAGCCTTTAGCATGAAAACTGAATGGTGCTTCTCTGTTTTGTTCTGGAGATGCAGACCAGAACCAGAACCAAAACAGTCTGGAAGGTTGAAACAATGTCAGCAGGTCTTTACTGTATGATGGTGCTAAGTGGTTCAGTGGTTTATAAACTAACCGTACTTTAAAGATGATTCTCTGAGCTACAGGAAGCCGGTGTAAGGTTTTAAGAACTGGGGTGATTTGCTTCATCTTCCTGGTTTTAGTGAGAATGCGAGCAGCGTTCTGGATCATCTGAAGAAGTCTCATTCATTAGACAAACCTGTGAACAAACTGTCACAGTAATCTATGCGACTAAAGACAAACAAGGATGAGTCTCTATTTGATGTTTGTAGGTCTTTTTACATATGCTGTTGCTTTAATTTTGGTTAATTTTAGCACATTGGCTAAACATCTTTATATCTTTCTGATGTATTACCATCTATAAATGTTTATAGATGCTCTAATTTTAGTGTTTACATAAATATCTTTTTAAAGTACTTCTGCTCAACATCAAGTTGCGTCTCTTGATGGTTATATTTCCCTAACTCCTAATTTTGCTACTTTTATGAATGCAAACTGAAGTGCACAGATATTCCTACAACATTCGCCGCTTTGTTTAAAGCTTACGTTTGCAAAACAGAGAAAGTATTTTAGCATTTATGCTTTTATACAAGGAATATAATTGTACAGTTAAGGAGCCTTTAAAATACTTTTAAAAAACTGTTGCTACCCCTAGACCTGTGCAAAAGAAACAAATAAACATAACTGTGCAACAAGAAAAATACTCCAAGTTCAGGCATGTTTTTCCTGTTGTGCAAATACCAGTGTGCGCAATCGAGATGCACAAACAAAGCAACGTGGGGTCAAGATGGAGGGAGGTTCGCATCAGTCATTCAGTTGCAATGAGAGGAGACACAACACAGATCAGCTCCCGTCAGAGCGGAGATGAGAGACAGGCTGGCCTCAGACTCCTGCAGCCTCCGGAGAAATGAATATTACACAGCCTCAACCTTCATAACAGAGCCCCCCCTCCCACACACTCTAAAAAATAAATATAAAAACCCTGAAAACTTAAAGTGTCACTAAAGGGGGAGACACAGGAAGAGAAGTTCAAGAATGAATATGAAGATAAAACGCTCAGGAAAATGTCGGAGCAAGGACGCGTTTCAGAAGGCTAATTGAGAGTGTAAACATTGGGAAAGAAGTGGCCACAGTACAACAGAAGGCAGGGACCGGCAAAAAAAACTAAAGAGAACTGGAGAACAAAAGACAGTTCAAGGGTAAAACAGAGGAGGAGTAGAAAAAAAGGAGAGCAAGAAGATTGGGAGGGGAAGAGAGAAAATACCAGAAGCAGAGTGTCATTGCTGCTCTACTTTACAAAATCTCTGCTGGCTGCAGGTAAAATAAATGCCAACATGTAAAACCTGAAGCATCCCATCCAAAAACTGCACTCTTCAACCTTCTCAAGTAGTTGGATGTCAGTAACCCAAGTACTGTCACCTATCATTATGTCTTTAACACCCACATGATGTGCGTGCACACAGACTTTTTATGCTAATGGCGCTGTGACAGCCCTGCCATATTAACATAGTCCTCTCACTCTGATCTCCAGCCTGGTCACGCTGACATTTCCATATTTCCCACCGTTCATCTGCGGAGAGGAAAATGAGTCTGAGAGGGGCGTGTGCTGGAAGGATGGCGGGATAAAGTGATCAGACGAAGGGGGAGACAGCCTGGGAATGCGCAAGTGACGGAGGACGGATGCGAGGAAAGTGAGGATGAGAGGGTGTGAACAGAACGTTGGTGCCAGGAATAGAGGATGTAAAGAGGGAGCGACGAGTGAATGTGTTGAGGGAAGGAGGAGGCGTCGTGAGCGGTAAACAAGGTTAATAGGAGACAGTTGAGGGACAAAGACGTCTGGCAGAGAGGAAAAGAAAGAAGTGGAAAGGGCGACTAAAAATGGAGAGGTGACGGTTGATGAGGGTGGGAGAGAATCAGAGCACGGAAATTGATTCAGGGTGGACTCCACAAGCGAACAGAGACACATTTCCACCGTGTGACCACAACCGTTTTCCTCAGTCCCGTCACAATTCTACCCAGGCCACTTCTTGTGTGTGCTTAGACTGTGAGGTACGAAACAAGGTTGAATGGGGGTCACTCCTACTGAGCGACCACTCCGTTCGGGATTACAATCTGGCCTGCAATCATAACTTGTATTAATTTCATAATAGTTACACTCCAGAACAATTTTAAAGCCTAAAGATGTTTTAAATGTTCAGATCACTAAAGTATGTGCAACATGTCCCAGTGGGGAATTAACTGTGCTAACTTACTGATTGTTTAAATTTACCTTAGAAAGTTGTGAAGATGTATTTTCTAACATAACATCTCGATAAAATAGTTTGCAAGTGTATTTATGAATGCAGGGATTTTATTCATTTGATTTTTTTTTTACTGAAATTGATTATGGATAACTGGATTTAAATCAGTTTGCAAACAAAGATGTAATTTACTTATTTTGTACAGTTTAAAGTTATAGTAAAGGGATAGCATATCTAAAACATTAAACTAGGGAAGGATGAGAATATCCAACAAGTTAGCAATGTTAAAGCTAAACTGTAGCTCCAGAGCCATATTTCTGCCTTGCTTCTTTGACTTGGATCCTGAAAAGGTTTCTTGATTTCAGTCCCAGCAACTACACTTTATAACTTATGTACAGTCACCTTATGAACGCTGGATAGATCCGACCATCACCTGATTTGTTCCTTGTTCTTGCTGTGGAACAGATGAAACAATGGCTCCATAAAGCCACCCTGGCTTATGGAAAAGGCCCCTCCAGTGGAAACGCAGCGCTTATGGGAAACCACAGTGCATATAAAGGAACAGAGTGAAACTGTGAAAAAGCTACAAGAGGCAAGAGTGAGAAAAAGAGGGGGGAAAAAAAATCCCCACAAATCCTAATTTGCTCTGCAGCCCATTTGTGGCTTTTAAAACCAAACATGCGCTTATCAGTGTGTGTCCGTCTGCCTCGCTGCCTGGGAGACCGTCTCAGACGCCTAATGGCATTCACGTCCTCTGCCTGATTGCCGCAAAGCTGGAGAAAAGCAGCAACGTCAGGGAGGACAGGGAGTGCAGGCCATCAACTAAAATATCTAACAGCCTTCAGAGCTCAGTGAGTCTGCCATTTCATCAAGCTAGCGGCTTTGCGCTGCCAGGTGGGCTACAATGAAGCGTCCCCCTCCCGCTCTCCATGTTCTTGAAGATTGCTTCCTACCGGCCCATTGTGCGAGAGTGCGAGCGTGTCTAAGACGGAGCGCCGCAGAAAGAATGTGGGTGTGTTTTTCCCTTTGGCCTCTCCGGCACACAGCTGTCTCAGTAAGCATTCTGCACTTTTCATTATTCTCACAGGTCTGTGAGAATTTCTCCATTTCCATTATTTTCCTATTCCGCGGCGCTCACCCTCTGCTCTGCTGCAGAATGTTTTGATACAAGCCGTATGGAGAGCAGCTTAAGCAGGATCATTTATTCTCAAGGAAAAGTTTCCGAATAATGACTTGCAGCTTCTTGCAAACTTGTGAATATAGAGGAAATTACTTATTTACTACATAGTTAAAGAGTAAGCAGCAAACTGTGGACTCAATGCATCCTTGAACATGGAAGAAAAAGAAGCGCTGAGGAGAAGTGGCAAAGGCTGAGCCATTGGATCACTTTGCTTATCCATTGTTCAAGAGTCTGGGTTATATTTCAACTGAACAGCCTCCGTTTCTGCAGCCGCCTTGAATACATGTGGTTTCTGAACAGGAGCTCTGCCAAACACAGCTTTGAGACGCTCCCAATGAGCAATTTTGTGCTTTTCAACAAACTGGCACCAAGGCTCTGATTATGATCCAAGATTATTACAGAGGTTGTCTTTTTGTGTTGAGAGGCTTAAATTGTTTTGAAATGGTCTGAAATTAAGCACGAGTGCTTAAGGAGACATTCGTCTTATATTTAAGATCTTAATTAGATTAGGACGGGGATCATTTTGCATTCGGTACTTCAGCACAAATTACTTTTAACACTTGCAACTTTTAGCCAAGATGAATATCATTTGTTGGAGAACAAACTACAAAGATTCAGTCTTTTATTACTTCGCAGCAAGGTCGGCGTTTCTCAGTAAGTTAGGAGCTCAGACAGTAACGCAGCTGCTCGCCCTCCAACAGGAACAAATCAGTCTGTCTTCTTTGGCTTCTCACTCATTCCAGGATGGATTTTAAAACATTTTCAAAAGGTTTTAAGCCGACTTACTCATCCTCCCACAGAGGAATGCCCTGCTAAACCTGGTGCTTTTAGGTAATCTTTGGTATATCCAAAGAACAAAGATTTTCCCTGTCTGCTCCTGACTCTGCAGAGAATGGACCATTTATCTTTTACTTCCTCAGATTTGCAAAATCCTTTAAACATACAATGTTTTAGTACGACCTGGCCAACAAAGCCTTACTCCCATTTCATTCATCAGACAGATTTCCCCTCATCCCCTTTTCATTTTGATATTGCATACTTTTCCAGGCTAAACTTTATAGAGATGTCACTCCTTTCTAGCTTAAAGCATCAAAACAAAGGTTCAGCTTGAGTTTATGGCAGCAGTTTCTGTAGTTTCAGGCTTTAAAAAATAAACATGCTAAAAAATACAAACTGTCAGAACAGGATTTACATAGATTATCAAAAATTAGGACAAGTGGATGATGGACGAAAGGATGAATAGATTAACAGAAGAATGGAGTATTAAAAACATAGCAACAAGTGTGTAAGATCTGTTTGTTTCCCATCAAATGGTGCCACATTTGTAAGGAAAATGAATTTGGGGGTTGAGCAGTATGTGGGTTGCACCCATGGAAAACTTGCCAAACCCTCTGAGTCAATGACAAACAGCTCCTTTTGTTGCAGACTTATTGAATATATGACTGAAGTTTGAAGAAACAAGACGTTCTAGATGCATGAACAACAAAGTGGCATTTCACTCCTTAACCAGCACCTCCCACAAGCCAGCCAGTGTGGTTATATTTGCCACCGCAGCACAAACGGCACACCCAAACTGAACCCACAACGTAACCGTGTTAGCCGTATTATAAGAGCAGAGACATGGGATTCCCACTGGTTACCAATTCTTCTCAAAAAGCACAGTGGAAACCCCGTCTACCAGGGTTGACATTCACATTACCAAAACTTGCTTTAACTTGATTAAAAAGCAAAACAATTCTGAGACAAAGTTTCTGACTCAAAGCTAAAAGTCAGATATGAAGAGTTTTAATGTTGCAGTTCTGTACATCCACATTTTTGCCCTTTCTTTCCATCCGTTCCTCCGTTACTTGCCGACGTTCAACAATTGCAGTTTGCGTGTCTGTAATTTGGGGAGCTGGCTATTCATCCAAAAGCGCTACGAAAAGTCAAAACTGTCCAAAACTCTGACCACTAAAGCTGGTATAAGTGTGCTTTTTGACACTTTGGATAACAATGCCTCCCACCCAACACGGCTGCCTGTGTGACTGACTTCTGTGTGATGTTTGCGTTGTTATTAACCAAAGCAGATACTGCAACGTAATGCGTGTGTCATGTTGAAACTGCTGCTGGTGTGCAGATATCAGCAGGAGCCTTGAAATGCATCAGCCCGAACGCAGCCGCTCCGTCTGTCTGCCCACCACTCCCATCAGACATCACCACTTCCTGACTTTCACACACACACACAAATCGACAATGAATTAACTTGCATTCCTAGCCCGTGCGCGCTCACACACACACGCACACACACACGCACACCCACACACACACACATTTAGTTGCGGATAGTTTGATATGCAGAGAGCAGACTCTGGACGAAGCTTAGATTTGACAGTGGGGGGCAGCTTGACATGCCAAGAATAAAACCAGGAAATGAAGACTTGAGATGTGTCTCGTATTCTCATTGACCTTTCCAAAGGGCCTTTTCTAATCAATAACACATGGGAAGGCTACTTTTAGAAGTCGCATTATGGACTTCTCCAATGACATCCTATATTAATGCATTCATGCAATATGCTTTTTCTCTACAGAGCAGCAGAGTCAAAAGCCCCTTTGTTTGATAAAAGAGGCACACTTCAAAGACTTCAAGGCTACCACAGAAGATGGACATTAATATCACCACAGACACCCCACCGGTGAAGAAAAGCAATAGAGAAAAATGAGTATAAATAAAAGGTTTATGGTTACAGAGCGGCTGCACACAGAAGACAGGTGGAATAAAATCTTTGTGATGCAATAGGAGCTGGGGAGGGATGAAACAAAAACAAGTAAAACAAAAAGAAAAAAGTGCAACATGTCACTTTGTTCAGTGATGAAATATCTGATAACAGACTGAGTGCAAGTGTGAAGAGAGAGTGAAGAGGAGAGGAATTGGGCAGAAATAAGGAAAGGAAGCAGAAATGCATGAAATGTGACAGAAGGGGAGTGAAGGAGAAAGAGGGGATCAGGAGGAGGGACACTGGGAGACATGAACAGGCTTCAAAGTGCCAAGGAGAAATGAACAGCTGGAGGAGAGATCTGCACCAGGAGGTATGAGTGTGTGAGCTTAACGAGGGTGTGTGTGTGTGTGTCTGCACATATTCACATGCATCTGCACACTGCTGCATGCTCTTCGCTTAGCTGTTTATAACAAACATGCCCGAGGACTTGGGCGAACATCATTTGCAAAAATAAGCATTTGCCATTTCAATTAAGTGTATCAACATCAGGAGAGAGAGAGAGAGAGAGAGAGGGAGAGAGAGAGAGAGAGAGAGAGAGAGAGAGAGAGAGAGAGAGAGAGAGAGAGAGAGAGAGAGAGAAAGAGAGAAAGAGAGAGAGAGAGAGAGAGACTGGGGATATTTCTTCCTTTCAAAACTATGAAAAACTTCAACTCCACAGAACCCCAACATCCTACTCTACACTTCTCACAACACCGGATCGCAACACATTGTCTTTGACCCGCTTTCACAAATTTTGACATTGGAGGAAGAATCTGCGAAGCAAGAGTCAAAGCAACCATTTAGATTTGCTAAGACAGAAGAGCTTTCTTCTATTTGGCAACATAAATTTATCTGCAGTGATCAAATTGGAATATGATCAAATTGGAATATATGCAAGTGAGAGTGAATCGATTAAGTTGTTTCTCAATGTAAACCGAACTAAAGCTGCACAAATATTTCCTAATTTCAGTGTGCAATATTCATATTGCTGAGGACCATTTGGAGCACTAATCGATGGCTAAAACATTCCAAGTGTTATTAACTTATATTTCTAATGTTAATATAACATCCAACCAGGTTCACAGAGTCTCATGGCAGCAGATGATCACAACGGACACAAATGATGTCCAAAATGTAAAGGTCACAAAGTCATTGAAGCACAAAGAAAAGAAAACTGAACACTACCCAATATCATTTCAATATTTACCAATATTATCGACATAAGACTTTGTAGATTGTACAAGATTTTAGTTGTGAATCTGCGATTTATAATTAAACTAAATTGATGATGGAGAGATGGATGAACAAAGAAACCGATGACAGAATGATGCCTGCATAGACAGAAAGGGGTGGATAAATGGATCAATGAGGAATAAAAATATTGATAATGTATTGATGAAAGGATTAAAAGTGAACTGATAGAGGAAATAATTGATGAGCTGATGGATGAATGAATGGAACAACATAGAGAAAAAACAAAATGGATAAAAAGAAAGGGGGATGGATGAAAGGATGAATGCAAGGACACATTTAAAGATGGAGTTTAGACAATGAGACGGTGAATAAAATCTAAAACTATCAATGTTTCCCATCCTTATCCAGACCTGAAAAATATATGAAAGTCAAGTTTCACAATAGGAATCCTGCTAATTATATCTGGTATTGATAATTATTGTAATAAAATCGGGAACATTCCCAAAGCCTGAGGGAGTGAAAGAATAAAAACGAGACCTTCAAAACATTCAGCTGTGTGGGTCTTGACAAGACATTAAAAAAAGACTACAAGCTCCTCCAAACGGCTTCCTCTGTGGACTTCCCACTTACATCCTCCATCCATCGTCCGTAACAAATAAAATATTTCACACCAGACCAGCTGCTGGTCCAACTGGTCCAAAACAGAAATCCTAAGGCTGGAATTAAAAACCAGGAAAAATCAGGAGAGGCCCATCCAGCACAAACACCAGCAGTACGATGAATCCACAAGCCAGCCGCATTCGCAAGGCCCTAAATGATTTAGCACGGGCCAGGCCAGGAGGAACACAAATAAAACACCCGAGGGATTAAAGTGACTTGTGGTCACGCAGAGACAAAACACGTTTCCACACCAACAACTGCTGGGAAAGCAAAACCACATCTAGAGCGGCGCTCAGAGGAAACGCACGCATGGTGGAGAGGTTCTCCTCTCTCCACCAGGAGTGAATAATTTATTCGAGAGTAGGAACGAAAGCAGAGGTCTCCCCCTCCACCTCCCCTCACCTCTTCATTATTAATAAACACCAACATCCACACTGTACCTTAGACAGGAGGGGAGCGCTGAACGAGAGAGAGAGAAAGAGGGAGAGAAGGAGGGACGGAGGGGTGTTCAAGGAGACTTCCTGTCTGTGGTATATTAAAGCATGAAGCCACGAGGCTTTCATGACCATCATGTGATGCTTTCAAGCGTCAAGTCCTGCTTGTAACAAGTCGTCCAGTGTGGACAGAAAGGACACAACCCTCCTGTGACAAACAAATAACGTCTGCTTCTGTGCTGTCCTGCCATCGCCACGGCGACAGCGACAGCAGTGAACAAGTGACTGAATAACTTACTGGCTGACAGACACCCGGCTCCCCTGCGGGTCCCGGTTCTGCTTTGTCTGTTTTTGGGCCCGGCACATCATTCTACCTCCACGGATCCTGCCTCCCCCCCTTCGTCAGCGCTGTCCTCCTCTGTCCTGTCTTTTCATTTTGGAATAAATCCTTCTCATCCCTCTGGCTCATTCAGCTCTTCTCTGAATATATACATTGTTGTTGTTTTTATTCTTCTTTTACTCTACTAGTTCTGTTCCTGCCCAATTTCTTCAGCCTGGCTCTGTTCGCCATCACTCCTCATGGTAATTTTAGTGGGCATGTTATTTTAGCACTGCATGTAATATTGAGTTTGGAGCCGGGTGGTCATAGTGGCGGCTCCGCAGTTGCTGTGAAAATGCAAATCCAAAGATTTTAAAATGACTTTCCCATAAGTCTACAGTCAGTGTTATTGAAATATCTCGATCTGTTCCCCCTCTTGCATTCTGAAGCCTCCCACCTTCTTATAAATCGAAAAGACCCATCACACGGCTTTCCCCTCAATCGTCTTTTGAGTGCATCCTTTTGTGCGTTTGGTAGCTCATCCAGAGTCTGAAAGCATCTCGCCTCGAAAATAGCCGTGAATTAACAGATCAGGAGACGCTACAAGTGTCAGGTACTTCCACAAAAATCCCAAGATGACGGCGCCCGCGTGTGTATCTCCTCATCTTTTCAGCACGCACACACCCTTTTCTGCAGCACGTCAGTCAGCCACAAACATAATGTGATTATGCGTCCTATTTTCGCCTTCCTAACAACACTTCCCCTACCAAGGTGTCAGAGAGGATATTTTCAGGCGGGGTGTGATCATTTGCTCACTCCGAATTAAAAAACAACCAAGCCGTCTGTTGAGGCGAGAGGAATTCCTCTTCGACTTAATCCTCGAACCTAAACACAGCTGTGTTTTCCAGGTTTCTCTCTGCCCACGTTCACCTTTATTTCACCTTGGGTCTGCGCGGCCGCTTTGCCTCCAACTGAGGCAGGCGTCGGTCAACACCGACAAGTCCCAGCTCATTTGCAGCAGAGAGGGCGAGACGCCAGACTAATTTATGTCGCACATTAAAGGATTAAAAAAGCCGAGCCGTTATGGAGGGAGGCTGCTGTTCGCAGAGTCAGTCTGTCAGGAGGATCACGCAGCATGTTACCAAATGAATGGCAGCCATATGGGAGGCAGAAGGTCAGGCAGCCACCACAAGCAAACAAACAAGGAGGAGTGTGGCAATATTGTAATTAACCAATGACTCTGGCCGCTGTACGACAGAAACAACCAGCTGGAGTGCAGCGAGCTGCTCTCGGTGAGTTTTAGCTCAAAACAAAAAGATCCAACGGTGGAAATGGGCTGGTCACGAGTTTCAAGGTATTACAACAAGGTGCTTTAAATCCACTTAAATGTCTAACGTCTTTTCAAATGCAAGTCAAAACAGGTTGTAGAGCTTCAATAACTGTAACTCCTTACTCTCAGCGTCGAGCCCTGACCTGGTTCTGTGTGCTCCTGATCACGCCTCATCATGTTTTACTCATAATTTTAAAAAGCGGGCTGATTGGCACTGCCACCCATGACTCATGAAAAGGTTGTTCTGTTTCCAAACCGCAGTAAGAAAGAGTAAAAACTCTGAAAACTGAATTGAATCGGCCCGACTAAATCGTCAGGTGTTACCAGTTTGTCCCAGTATTGCGCTAAAAAAATATCAGAAGGACAAGAGAGGATGGAAATCTGTACAAGAAGCATGTTTGTTTGAAATCAGCTGCTGAAGTTGGAGTCTAAATCTCAAACTTTTAAATCAATTTGCCATTTCAGTTGACCACAACTTTAAACTGTAGCTCATCGCAGGATTTAATCCTTTATTTTTCTAAATATAAGTTTAAACTTTAGACTAATCATTCGGGTTCTCCTGCTCTGGTGTGTGTGTAATTGTTGCTTTTCTGTTTGAGAGGGAAGCAGTTGAACCACTTACTGCATTAGTAGTGAGCCAGAAAACTTAAAGACATGAAGTTGCTCAATTTAGAGCACAGTAACATCAGAACCCCCCTCCCCCAGAGTGTGTTACTGAGAAGTAAAAGGTCCAAACACTTCCATGAAATGTTGAGACAAGCCTGTTATTTATTCGGGTTGAGAAAGAGAGAGTTCAAGATTAATTAGCAGATAACAGGAAGGCTGAGATTGCTCAACATTTCTTATTGGAATAAGAAATGTTGGAAAAATCTTATAAATCTCACATTTAAAGTGAGGATCCACATTCTGTAAGGATTGCTAGTAGAATGATAATCTTAAAATTGCTAGTCCTGCAATTTGCACTATTGCTTATTCAAGAGTCTAAAGATGGATTAAAATATCAGCTCCAAGTCATTTAGTCTGTGCTTCAGAAAGTCGCTTTACATTGACTTTTTTTTCGCACACTGTGTGACATCACTTCCCATCACCGTGAATTTCTGCACATGGCAAAAAGGCCAGAAAAGATATTTCAGTAAGCAAGAATTTGTTGTTCCGTCAAAATTATACATAACCTGGAGATTGAAATAGGTTACAAAATCTCATACATGCAGTAACAGTGGAAACTTTCCATATTTGCATTTTTTTGCTTGAAACACTTAAATATTTTGATGCAATGCTTCTTGACATGCTATTTGATGTTGTTTGCAGTGCAGCCAATGCAGAAGCACCACTTGTTTTCCTTGGCACTGATTGGCTCAACCTAAGAGTGGAAGTAAGGAAGGCTGTTTATGTTTCCACTGTGAGTTTTAATGTATATTAAAGGTATATTGGGTGTTTAAACAATTAAAGCACTATTATAAGCGTAACTGTTATATATTATGGTTCCCAACCCTGCAAATAACAGGGATGAAACCATGTTTTACTCAGTGTGTCTCTCATAGTTTTTAAATAAGCACTGAAAGGTATAACCTACATCAGCGTTATTAGGATTCATCGTGATTGTGACTCATCTCAGCAGAGCTCTGCAGTTAATTGCTCAAACAGTAAAAAGGATGAATATCTAATTAGTCCACCTGCATTTTCAAAGCACAATGAGAACACACAACTCCCTCTGAATTACAAAAAAACAAGCAAAGCCACAATGAGGCAGGAAGATAGCAACAATTAGTAAACATCAGGCATGCATGATGCAGAACAAAAGGACATGAGTGAGTGACAAAAAGATAACCAAAGCAATTAAAAGTTAAAAAGGAGGCATTCTTTGTATATTAGCGCAGCTGCATTGTATGCGCCAGAGTTATCTGCCCGCAGGTCTGCAGTGAGCCGAGGGGGTTGGCAGGGAATGGCCTTTTGTCTTGAAGTCAGAAAAAACAGGCAGGTTGGATGAAACCAACACGCTCCACCTATCGGTGCCGGCATAAAGGAGGGAGGAGGAGGCGTTCCTGACGGAGGGAGGGAATGAAACTGAGGCGGAAAGGAAAAGAGAGGTTTCAGGCTTTATTAACACCACAAAGAAACATGATGAACTTGTGCTCAGGGTTGCTTGCCCGCTCTGCCTCCTTCTCCTCCCTTTGTACGTAATGTTTAGATCAACTTTGATTACTCTCTGATGAGCAGTCACTATGACAACTTGCCTCGGGAACATTGTGTATTGTTTTGAAGCTGATAGACGGCTGAATGAGCAACTGATAGACAAAAATGCAGCTCAAGGAGACGGATCAAACAAGACGGGAGCATAACCTGATATTTTCCCTGAAGCCACCATGTTAAACACAATTATACTGAAGAAAGTAAGGAGATGTGGCAGGATGGATGAATGGGGGACTTTTAAGGTGAAGTAAAACAGAGGGGGGCTTTGTGGAAATGTAAAAAAAAAGCAGAGAGAAAACTTCATTTATCCTAGGAAACTGTACAATTATTTAAATCTACGGAAAAGATGAAACGGGCGTAAAAACTAAAAAGAAAAAATATCCACGCAGTGACGCAACGCTCACATAATTAGTTTGCCGCAGAGGAATCTAATAAATGAATAAAGTTGAGAACAATACCGTTCAGTCTGTTTCTGTCGTGGCGTGATAAGCTATTAAACCTGCAGATAAAAAGGGACAAGGTCAAAAAGCCTTCATAAATTATTTCTAATAGTGGGAAAAGAATAACTGCACAAACTGGCAGCGCTTCTCCATTAAAGCTCCTTTCATCCCTCTATAAGTGATTGTTTAACTGGAATTAATTTTGGCCCAATTAGATCCCATTCACTGCAGTGACGTGTTCTCGTTAGACACACTGTAGACGTAGCGGGTTAACGTTCTGCCTAGTTAATTACATGAGCTTCTGCGACAAGCCAGCAGGATGTGGAAAAGTCGGAGACAAACTACAACCATAATGTGGCGGCGCAGAAACAATCTGAAATCACTTTAATGTCATTTACAGACGACGTTCTTTGACTGCAGCTCGGCGCTGGTCAATATATCCTGCAGCCAGGCTTACGCATAGATTTTTTTTCCCTTTAGCCTCGCTGATCAATAAATAGGAAATAAACCAGCAAGGATTGTGGAATGAGGTGATAATTTAGTTGATCAACAGTTACTGAGGCACTTTTTGTTTTCTCTGACATTTTCCTCCTTGGAAACTCGGAGTAAAATCTTCACGAAATGAAGGGGGGCTCGCAGTTGACTGATTTTCAAACATTTCCAGCGTGAAAGTAAAATAGATCTTCAATCCAAAACGCAATAAAAACCAAATTTTCTCAAGATATTGAGTGACTCTAAGCCTTTCAGTGAGCCATAAAGAACGACGATGTTATGAGACACAGCATTAGCTGAAAATTACACTATAGACCAAAAAACGAAAATGGGATTAACTGAAGAAGATTAAGCGCAAAAACTTTTGCTGACTGGCAGGGGAAAAAAACAAAAAAAGAAAGAAAACTAGTTACTTTTATCGGTAAATCTGTCCTTATAGAAAGACACGACACCATCATTCTTACTACACTTGGAGGAAAAATATCGGTTTCATGATGTTTATAGTAAAACAGAAAGTAATAATGAGACCTAATTGCTTAAATGTGAAAATCATTCTTACAACTGTCACAAGTCTAAGTGACAATACACACTATTGTCACTTAGACTCCGATACATTAGCAAAATTAGGAAATACGCATTCACAAAATATACTAGCAGCTTTCATGTTTGTTTATTTTATGGCAAAGAATAATACAACTGTATTACGTTCTTTACAGAGCAACTGATGGGCCGATACTAGATGGTTAGTTAATTTGTTTTTCATTTAGCCTGCAGTGTAGCAGACATGTTTGTGGTTTGCTAACTGTAGCTTTATAACAGGTGTTACCTTGTTAAAAGTGGTTGGTGCTCCTTTGGTTTTCATGCCTTCACTGTGAGTTCATCGTGTCTTTGTACAACAATCGTTTATGCATATTTTTTCAGATCTGCACCATTTGATTTGATTCCAGACATACTTTAAGGAACTGAGGAAGCAGTTTTTTCCATAAACATCTTGGGGAAACATCTGACTCTGCATGGTAATATAAATTATCTGCAATTAAACAACTGACTTTCATTGTTGATGTTTTAAACAGCCGCCATCGTTCTGCAGTGACATATGAGAGGGACAACAGAGGGAAAAACTGTGAAAACTACAATTTATAGACCAGTCAAATCTAGCCTGTCGTATCCTTTACAGATTAGTTTCTATAAAAAAAACGGAAGTCCTGTTTTCTGAACCAAATAGAAAAATATCTAGCAGTACACTTACATTAGGCACAGACAGTATGATGGAAAATGCTAGTGCTTCTAAAACTGCATCTTTTTAAAATCTTAAAATCTAATTTTCTGAATGTCTAGCTGCATGTTTAGCAAATTGCATCATTTATCCAAAGTGTCTGCAGCTCCACCCGTTTATGTGCCATTGTGTGAAATAAATCAGTTATGCGAATCTGGAACTTTTCATAAATACCACATCTGTTTACCGTACATTTTTCCCCCCAAGTACTTTCATCGGGTCCGACGCAGCAGGAGTAATTTTTGTCAAAGCAGGATCTCAGCCATCAACTCTGCTTGATTCTCTGGAGGGTTTGAATATACCTTTTCAATCCATTTCAGCTCAGAAGCTGAAATTTTCAGGTTTGAAGGAGGGAAAGTTTTTAAATTGTAGGTTTCTCACCAACACCAAGCTTGCAAAGCAAACTGACAGTTGTAGTTTGAAAGTGCTGATGGTTTAAATGACATTATTATTATTATTATTTTCAGATGCATACAATCTCCTTCAGAGCATTTCTTTGTACAGTTAAAATGCAGAAAATGTGTTTTATTAGACAGCAGGAAGCCTGGTCAGCGAGGTCAGTTAGAATCAGCTTTTATGGACCAAGATAGTGTGAACAAACAAGGAATTTGACTTCGGTTTAGTTTACGGAGATCGAGTATGAATGCATAAGCTTTAGATTAAATAAAAATAAAATAGGTGTGTGTATGCATGTTTTTTTCTAATAATTTCCCAGATCCAAATTCAACTCAGCACAGACGGGTACCACCACACACTCCCCGTTTAGTTTTCCACTGCTTGCATTTACTCTACAAATAATGACATTTTTCTCCCCAGGACAGACAGCCCGAGCTCTCGCCAGCAATACTTTTGTCTAACTTTTAGAGCCACATAATAAAGAGGGTTAAAATTTAGCCAGAAACTGCTTCGCAGACACACCGGGGCCAGACGTGACGTCCCCTGTGAAGGATCATAAAGAGAAGCACAACAAACAAACACTTGCAGGGACCGCCACTGGTGCTGGAGCGGTCTCCTGTCAGCTCGTTATTACACCAGGTTGAGGCTGCCTTTGTTTATGACCTGCCCCTTAAGGCGGAGTGACAGTCCGAGGATTGGGGGAGTGAGCGATAGATGTATGGAGGCACAAACAGAGAGATGGTCCTGCTATGCTCTAGCGTCTGGCTTCAAGGACAGATGAGCCCTTCAATATCACAGCCTCTGTGTAATTGGACCAGCGCAGTGTCACGCACCAAAGACTCTCTCCTTTTTGTGTTATATTAAACGCTGCATGGGCATCCCCCCCGCTGTGATTTGCTACGGAGACCAAGCCCAAAAGGGGGAGACTTGAACAGATTTAATTACATTCATAATTCAACCATCTTTAGCTGTAATCACCCGGGGTTAAGGAAATCCACTTTCCAGCAAGCCGCCCACATCCTCGCCGATGTGTTTTGTCTGGATTTTCAGGGGAATTTCACTCACAAGTCGAAACCTTGAAAACGAAAGTAAACACAGTTCATGGTATGCAGTGGTGAAACATTAACAGACTATCTCCCTTCATGAACTGCAGTATGAGTGTGTGTGTGTGTGTGTGTGTGTGTGCGTGTGTGTGTGTGTGTGTGTGTGTGTGTGTGTGTGTGTGTGTGCGTGCGCGTGTGTGTGTGTGTGTGTGTGCAGCTGTCTGATCCTGTGTCTCTGAGGCCGGCTGCTGCGTCTTCAAAAAAAATAAAAATTTGCCGCTGCATACATCTCCGTGCGTCTGTCTTTTAGTCTTCCTGCGTTTGCTGCACCTCACAGCCAAATCACAGCTTAGGCAGGCAGCCTTTTCGACAGAGAGGGGGAGACGAGCAGAGCAGATCAAACGCGAGCCAACTAATCACAGACGCCGGCTAATTAGCGCAGTCCTCAAAGGGGAACCGGGAATGAGCGATGATTCCCCCACTATGAAATTCCCACTGACGCCGTGCCGTATGCCACCGTGTGAAGAGAGAGACCAGAGAGGCTAAAGTGCAAAGAGAGACACCTCTGGCCTTGTAATCTTATCATCTGAAAGCACAGGGCAAAGTGGCGCTCAATATCCCTTATCAGCGTCTCAGTTGTGTGCCTATAACACACACACACACACACACGCACGCACACACACACATGCACGCACACACAAATTCACAACAATATTTTATCTCACAGTCCTTAAATTAGACTGCATGTAACGTTTTCCCATTAAGGGATTTCTGGAGCGATTAAATCCCTGGCGCAGCGATATTCCAGCCGCCACGGCGGAGCACAGGTTGACGTTCCCGCGTGTAAGCTCCGAGTGCTGATTAGCTGCCGGATCTGCCGCACTGATCCCAGATTTCCAGGAGATCAGAGCCAGCCAATTTACAGATGTGCCACATGCGCGCACGCCCTCAGATGTACCCAGACTGTCCAGAAGCAAATTCAGCCAGGCTGGAGTCATCACAGCACAGAGAATCCACCTCTCACCTTCTCAAATGACAGGAGCTTTTTCTTCCTTTTTCTCCCGGTGACATCAAACAAGAAAGCACCTGTCAGAGGATGCTCTGTTCAGCAGCCAGCTCTCAGACATGGACAGCTAATAAAGGTAATAAGGGCAGACTGCTGAGGGAATTTGGCTTTAATAAAATCCACCCCTTCAAACTTCATCTGTACAAGTTGGTTTTTTATCTCCATCATTAATATACGCATCAAACCACACCTGGAAATGGACTGGAGAGGCATAAAATACAGGATTCTGAGACCATTTTCTTCTGAGCTGCTTGGTCCTACGTTGATTAAGAGGGGAAAGAACATAAAAGCACTGCTGTGATTGACTATATTTATGTAATAAATACATCTCACGCCTCAGAGAGCGCCATCGCTGTAAAAACAGGTTCTTTATTTTTAAAAAACAGATAAATTGTTAGCAGAGGTGACATTTTTAACTGTCTACAGCATCTTGTATCAGTGATTAGCTGAGTTAGCAAGGCTAGCATTACGAAAACAGCAGCCTTCATGTGCATTCCCATGAGAACGTGGCTTTACGCCTCAACCGTCTTAAAATGTAACGTGTCCAAAAAGCTGCTGACATTTTCAAATTCAGTCTGACCCAAAACTTTCAACAAAAAAAACCAAAAAAAACAAGCAGCTCTGCAGTTCTTCATTTAGCCTTCCCGTTATCTACTTGAAGTCTCTCTTGTAGGCTAAATAAAATACACACTCACTGCAGTTTCATTTTATATTTATCTGCTTCCTCTGACTTCATAACCTCCCTGATACTAAAAATGGCCAACACAGCATCTTCTTCACTTAGTTACATCATCTACACCAGAGTGACCTTTCAGAGCTTTGTCCGATGAGTTTGCAGATCTTTCATTCAACCAAATATGTAACATGGCATCTACAAACAATTACAGTTGTTTGTACGAAAATGATAAAACATTAGACCAAGCATCTCACTATATGTGCTGAATTTAGGAGGATTTTGTGCAGCCTGTGACCAATTCAACAACAGTATAAACTGATAATTTTCTGTGAAATTAAAATACCAAAAATGAATCTTTAATTAGCCCAACACTGACCTTTGATTTTAGGTTTATTGTAAGTAGAATCAAGCATCAAGTACAAAGTTGAAGGTGCCAATTCACTGAACTCTACTAAATAAAACAAGGACTTTTAAAAGAGCAAACTTTTTGATTCCAAGAAATTGGGAAACAATCGACCCCGTAAAAACAAAAGTAAGTTTGTAATAAGTGAAAGTGCAAATCTCCATCCGCAAAAATCTAACTACTTTGTTCACTTCATTTAAATATTACAAGTGTGTGACGGGTAAATTTAGAACATAAAATCAAAATATACGTTTTTCAAGCAACAAAAGTCCATCCACAGAGCCATAAATAGTTTAGATTTTTCTAGCTAACAAAATATCAATCCATTTTCCACTCACTCACTGTATAATAGTTGTTTATTTCAGAAAATGTAGAAAGGTACGGTTTCCCCAATACTCTAGTCGCCATTCAAGGTCGTTCATGCAGAATAATTGGCCTATTCTGACCGGCAAATTTCTCAGTGAATCTCTAATCTTGACTCTCGCTCTGCTCTTCAACAGCGCTGTCACTATGGAGAATAAAGTCCCGATATTCAATATTTCTTTCATTTCACCAGGTTCACAGGGGAACAATGATCTTCGCTTCATGCTTTTGGAAACCATCACCAAGGGCTGACATTTGCGTCACACAATCACAAGGCGACAGCTGGCGTTCATGTAGAATACAAACAGATTCCCCGACTTATTGTCAGTGCAAAAATAAAAAATAAAAAAAATAGTTAAACCCTTTAAACATCAACAGCTGCATGAGGAAGCTCGAAAGTGGAATGAATTGATGGGGATGGTCAGAGGAAAACAAAAAGGCATCTGAAAATGAAATTAAACTCACCAATTTGCAGCTGTGCAGCGCAGGAAAACGAGGGAGGGGTGCAAACTGTGTTTAGATAAATAAGAGCATGAGAGTCATCTGAGGGGAGCGCTGCAAAGCAAACCAACAGCTGCTGAGCATCACATCTGCTCCGAGTGGAGTCATCAGCAAACAGACAGACTGGAACCGACCCACTGAGGCAAGCTCCAGGGGAACGAGAGAGGGATGGACGGAGGAGAAAGACTGGAAGCAAATGATAGGAGGGCAGAGGGATGGGGAGGAGGGGGGGATAATACAATTAAAGAGATGTAGGATGAGATTCAGAGAAGCAGTGCGGAAGAGCAGACAGCTCACAACAACCTGTTACTCCCCCCACCCAACGTTTGCTCGTACGAAGGTGGAGGAATCATGCTGGGGGGAGGCAGCTTGTCGGATTGTTCGGCATGCAACAGGAAACTCAAATCACTTGCTGTCTTTTACCTTCTCACCCTTTCCCTGACATCCTTCCTCCTGCTCCCTTCCTCCCTCCTACCCGTCTTTCCCTTCACCGAGACTGACAGAACAAGCGACGCCTGTGAGAGTAAAGATGAAAGGCCTGAGAGGGAGTTGGGGGTTGGGGGGAGGGGGGGGGGGGGTATAGAGTGCATTTTTTTTTTTTCCCTGAGTGTGAGGTGAATGAATGATCCCTCTTATGCCACAGCTCGAGATGTCCTGCCACGACACAATAGCGAAGGAAGAAGATATAAACCTCCACTCAGGGCACAGAGGTCACTGTGCATGTTCGCTTTGCCTGTGGGCTTCATCCACGCATTTGTGCTCCGATGTCCGAAAAACAGAAAACATAACTAACAAGGCAGTGGCTGCTGGAACAGCATATATAGTAAACAATATAGTACATCTGGGGCTCGCAGCGAAGACCCTCCCCGAGGTGAAGCAGAGACCCTGAGAAATACACATTGTTCATTCATGATACCAGCCTCTGGTAGTGAGGGCAACCCCGTAGCAGAGTAAGCAATGTCATTTGGCAGCAAATGAAGGGGAAGGAGAAAAGCAGTTTCTGCGTCTCTCTGCGCTCTCACAGCTAGCTCTAACATTTAGTGAGGCCGGTCGGCGGGACAAAGCTCGGTTTGTGCTCGCATCTCTGCGTGGCGAAATAAACAGAGCCGCTGCCCCACAGTTCCCCTCTAGCTCGCCATCTCCCATGCATCCTTCGCCTGAAAGAGCAATCTCCTGACACAGCTTGCCTTTCCAAAATATTTACTCACAGAATACAAAAGCCATTCTACCACCACCTCTGATGTCTTAAATTCAAACAAACCATGAATGCGCACACTTGTTGAGTCCATCTGCTCTGGATTGCACTTTCCTTCCTCCTCACTATGCGTTTGTTTACTGCTGAGATGCCTCCACTCATAACGTTTTATTCCTTTAGCAGCTGGGAATTTGGTAAAAAAATAAAAGCGGAGCAACAATGCTGACCACTCCTTCTAACCCAGGAGTCAAAAAGACATTGTTTCAGCACCTTTTCCTGTGCAGTTCATTTCCTTTTTTCCTTCGTTTCTCTCTTTTCCCTATCTCAGTCCAGCACCTTAACTTTTTCTTAACCTTTCACCTTACTGACCTCCTTTGCTGACCTGTGTTCACAAAAAGTCAGCAAAATAATCAATCATGCTCTGTTTTTAAGCAACTACCCCCAAAAGCTCACAACTCTGAATTTTTGAGTTTCTTTTGAAAGGTTATGTTGATATTCTGCAGTGAACTTAGACTTTCTTGGAATCATTTTGCATAAATTTAGAAAGGTCAGGGGCAGGAGACTAAAGCCAACGGCCAGTCCGAGACCCGCCTGGGGGAGTTTTCTGCATGCCCTCTCTGGGCATGTGTAGTTTTTCTCTGGGTACTCCAGCTTCCTCTCACAGTGTTGAAGCATCACTTAAGCATGTTTATGATTGACACATCTACACTCCACACAGAAAATAGACTTATAGAATCTGCTTGACAACTTTTGCAGAATTTCTACCCTGTGCAGCTCGTCCCCACTGTAGTTAATAATCTGTAGGACACGTTTAGCAAGCATAACATAAAACAGTTAGTAGCAACATGGCGACACGCATGAATGTAATGGTGATATTATTGTCTTTATGGACCAACTGACTTTCCAAACCTCCACTAGGAGGAGCTCTTGCAGGTCTGGCATGTTTGTTGCAGGAAAGCGTCTGTGTATTTACAAAAATACAGAAGTGCAGAAAATTTGGTTCGCCCCGACGCTGCACCGAGGGGTGTAGTTGCTGAAATGACGTCTTGGCGTGACCTTTCCTGTTTTACCCAGTTTTCACTCCACACTGTTTTTTTTTTTGTTTTTTTTAAACAGTTATGAAGCACAGTGGTGAAACAAACTGGTGCTGTGCAAGTTACTCAGCAAATCGTTGCTAGGTAACCACCAGTTACTATGCAGATTGTTGCTAGGTAACCAAAGAGTGAGTGAGTTTGTTGGTGCCACCAACCTTGCTTAGTTGGGCGTATACCCCCAGATTAGCCATCAACTTCAGTGTTTCTGTCCAGTTAATCTGGATTTATAATATATAAAAATATCAAGAAAACCGTAACATTAACTGAATACAAGCTCTCAACAAGGCCTCACTTGAAATATCTTTCCCATCTTTTTGAGAATCAAATGCTTTAATCAGTTCCAGTGCTGAAAAGTTTTGCTTTTGTTGGACACCATAATGATTTTTTTCATATAAGCTGAGCTGCTTTGGTGATTGTTGTTTTCCCACGTCTTCCACTTGTGATTTTTTTTTTTTCTGCACGCGCTTCAAATAGGAAGACGAAGACACTGTGCTCTGATTAATGGCACGTCTGGGCACCCCCTGTTTCAGCATGATTGTTCAAGTGGTCCTGTGGGTTTGCACATGCTAATAAGTAATCTTTTTCATCAAAGGGAAAGTCTCCCATCTTTCTCCTCTTGTATCTTTGACTTCTCTCGGAGCTTACCCCATTCTTTTCTGCCGGGGAGGCCTGGGTCCCTCTGGCTGCACCTGTGTCTCATTACCGTCACTGATGGTCCAGTAACCGGCTCCTCTCTTCCTTCCCCTCTACGCCATCATGACTTTCCAGCCTTTGGCTACTGCCATCATACATTTACCTCCAACTGCATAGCCTCCACACACCTTTTCTCCTTTTTGTGTCCACGGGAATCTCTGGAGCCCCTTTTCACCAGCCACTTCTGCCATTACAGACTCAGCACAAATGGGGTTTGTCAACTGTGAGGTGATCTAATGATTTTGTGCTAGGCTAGCCCATGACCTCAATTTATCAGCGAGCCCTCAAAGCAGCCTCTCACTCGCTCAAACATTTCCACCTTTGGCACAGTGGACTACACCTATATTATACTGATTAACTGATTCCAATACCTTCATTATGAAAACAAATTATAGCAGGGCTGCAACCGATTAATCTTTACAAACCTTTACCACCAACAGCTCAAAGCCAAAATATCCTCTTTTTACTTCATTTAAGACAGACTGACAACATTTCCATTAATGAAGCAGAATTTGTAACACCAGCATTTTTACATTCAGTTCTTATATGGGTATATCACTACAATAACTTATATCTAACTTTAAAAGGCTGCAGCACAGAGATCAAGACCAATAAACCAATACCTTGAGAAAATGTAACAAATGAAAAGAGCAGCAGTGAATGAATGAATGAATGAATGAATGAATGAATGAATGAATGAATGAATGCTCTTCTCAAAAAATCCTTGACACGATTTTTATCTAAACACAGATAAGATGCAGTGAGAAGTTGCCTAAAGACCTTAATTTGCCCATATTTAGCTTGATCAGCACTGACAGGTGATCAGAAACTCCAAAATCAAAACTTTTTAGAATTAAGAAAAACAATGTGCCCTTCAGTGTGGATGCTGTTAAAGAACATTAAAATATATTATATTTCAGTATCCGAGTATTCAAAGCTATCAGGATTTCTGAAAGGTATACGCTTTAAACTTCCCATGATGTCCAATAGGTGCTACTTACCAAATTTGCAACACTTAAATGTCATATGACAAAATCTTGCCAATTTTTGACCAAACTTGGAAAGGAAAGGTAGGTATAATTGCTCGTCTTGTGGATTCTCATGTTTTGAAAATCAACCGTCATTTTTTTTTTTAATCTTGTGAAGTAAATCAGGCATAAGTTGCTTTCAGG
Organism: Poecilia reticulata; assembly: GCF_904066995.2. Lineage (NCBI taxonomy): Eukaryota > Metazoa > Chordata > Actinopteri > Cyprinodontiformes > Poeciliidae > Poecilia > Poecilia reticulata. The sequence continues at coordinate 12,840,956 of NC_088845.1, forward strand.
CTCCAAAATACCTGAATGCATTCAGCAGTGCTTTAATGCAAATTAAAATGCTGCTAATTTGTGCATTCAGCAGCCTCTCGTTTCAATCTCATTCCTACTCCACATGAACCACAAAGTTAAAAACTCGCTAAATATCAATACTTCCGAGTATATTTAAATATTAAGGGAGATCTGTCAGGGAAAATCCTGGATTTGTCTAACCTGCTTTAAGGCGTAAGGCAGTCATGCAAACATTTGGCGCAATCAAAGGCAAGACTGACAAAAATAAACTAGTAGAAAAATAATCCTTTACAAATGGAGGAAACATGGTTTCCTATTCATGCCTAAAGTAAAATAAAAATCTTTCTGTAAACTTTGAGCTGGCTTCATTTAAAGATCAAGATGACCAAAACAACCGTGTGATGTCCATAACTTTGTTTTATCTCTAAACAAGCTTGTGTTGAATCTGGCTTTGAGAGCTCATTTGTTTCCACACCAATTGTTTCCAAAAAGCCTGTAAGCCTGCCCGGATGTCCTGACATACTTAAAAGTGTTGACTTCAGAGAAGAGGTTAGGTTTCAAACCTTTGACCTTAATTCAGACCCATTTTGTTTGGCACAATGTGTGACCTTCTCCTCCTGCAGCAGCTTCTTTGTAGCTGTCAAGGAATTGACCGCTACAATTCCTCTCAAGATAAAAATATGCCTTGGCTTTCCAAAACGCCCACACAGAGCCATTTCTTGTGCTAAAAGTTTATAGGCAGCTACAGTTTATCATAAAAACAAGCACTCTGTGTCTATATTCAGCATGAATCCAGATTACTTGGTCTGAAGGCAACAACAAGTCCAAGAAAAAAAAAATTGGATATGGACCTTAAGCAGCTCTAATTCAATCTGTCATCACATTTGCTTTGGGCTGTTATGTACAGAGAAGTTGATTACTTACTCTGGAGAGCACAACACCTTCCCAAGCAGAGAAACAACTCAACAGAAAATTTGGCATTTAAAAAAAAGAGAAAATACAGTTCACTTTAAAATAAACAGTTTTTTTATTTACACCACTTTAGTTTAATATCAATGACCCGTTGCATGATTGGTGACACACCGCCTCCAATTTACAGTGTGAACAACTTCCCCAATGTAAACATAACAGCTTGAAATGTATTAAAGCTTCACTCTCGTTAATCAATTGTTCTGAATCTAAACCAGATGAAGATCTTCATTTTAGTTATTTTCTGCAACTGTAAACTTTTTAGAGAACTTCGCTTCAAAAATCCAGATTTGTCATGACTCTGAATGACTAAAAATATAATTTTGAGACCTTCAGTTGAGTTTTTTTTTTCCATCAAAATTTTTAAATATCAAATTAAAATTCCTCATGAGAGCGATTTGACCGAAGTCATAAAGCAAGTAAAATCTCGACTTTGCACATTTTCCAACTGTACCACCACCTGTCTCTTAATCATATTTTAAACAAAAGCCAAATTCCCCAACTCTGTTGACTCATTGTCTTTCAATTAAAATCAAAAATCAAATTTTTTCCAAGGTTGCCTAAGCATTTGAACATTTTACAAGCAAAATCTAATTCTGCACAAGCTTACAGTTTCAGCGAGTGCATGGCTGTGTGATGATAAGCTGTATGATGTGTGATATCTCAAGCTACAAGACTCACTGTGCTGACCTGCATTTGATAAGAAATAAGACACAGAAGGCAGCTGCACTGCAGGACTCTGGCTCCAATCTGTCAACCGGAACGTTACTTCATCAGTGCAGAAACAGGATCAAAAATAGAAATAAGTTATTTTTCCTGAAGCACTCTTAGCATGTCAACTGTCTCAAAGGAGAAAAAAAAAACAAAAAAAAACACCCTATTAGCAGCTTTACAGATGATAACCGATCTTAATAGACAATGAATCTGATAACTGGGAAATTGGTACCCATTTTCTAGAATCTGATAAGAATTAAATGAGGTTTCTATATGCCTTTTTTTTTTTAAATCATCGAATCCTACATGCAGTATTTTAACTACGATATCATAGCCAATACTGCATCATATTTAAGGTCAATTAACCCCAGTGTCACTGATAATTATTCCTACAAAGATTTCACTTGGCAAATGAATAGGATGGCAAAACTACACAACTCCTAAAAATCAACTGCTGGGCACAAAGGCCAGCATGCATTAGCTCTGATGGCTGCTGAGATAACCAGCTCCAAAGTATGATGGCTTCTGAAGATGTGTGGAGGGGACTGAGAGGCTATAAGCATTAGAAGATCATGGACAGACTCCCTCCTTCGCTGTGCATATTAATTCTGCTAATGCAACTCCGCTCAGCTTGTCGCACCTTGACACTGCATAATTATGCCATCTTCAAGGGACAAGCTTTTTAAAGGGCAGGCGTGTAAGCGCAGCAGAGTGCCTCTGTCGATGGGGATGTTTGAAAATGCCAATACATGTCTGAAGAAAGCTTTACTCTTAGCAGATGGGAGAGCTTTCAGGCTGGAAATGGAAAAAAAGAACCAACCCTGTTAGATCTGAAAAGCCCAGCAAGGCATCTTCATAAAGCTGGCAAGGCTTCCACGGAGGAACCTTTTCACAGTAACGAAGCAGCCAATTCTGTAAGTATTATCCTGAGTGACAAGAGCGTCAATCAAACGCCCGGAGCATCTCACCCGTGGCCTCCCGTCATCTATCACTCCATCCTGACAGGCCCATACCTCCATCTCTCACTGGGTAAATAAACAAGATCAAAAGGGACAAATGGTGCAAAGAGCGGAGTGGAACTGAAGGTAGGGCATTTAAAGTGGATAAACTCTCAAGGTGTAGCTGCAGAGACAAAGGTCTTCATGGCCTTCAGCGGTTTGGATTGAGCATCGGTCTGCATCTGAGGCAGAGGAGTTCAAGTATCTAGAGTATTGTTCAAGAGCGTTGGAAGATTGAATGATCGGAGTCTCGTTTACAGTTATGTTGTCTGCTCCAGACCGTCATGGTGGAAAAAGAGCTGGACCATAACCGATGTTCTTAATTTACAAGTCCAAATCTATTCAACACATCTCAAACAAACAAGGTGGCTGAAATGAGCTTCCTTCCTATTGTGCTGGACTCAGCCTTCGATATAAAGAGGTAGACAGAGTTGGACTCAGCCTTCGATATAAAGAGGTGGACAGAGTTGGACTACTGCTCCTCCACAGTGAAAGGAGTTAGTTGAGTTAATCTGTCTGCGCAGATGTACTCTTGGCCAACTTCCTCTGGAGGTTTTTCCACATGAAACAAACCCATATGATGACCCAAAGTCAGTTTGGGAGAGGAGACAATACGTTCAGGGTGTGAAGTCGAAATACTATAATTTCCCAAGTTCTCCCATCCACACGGAGGCGATTTTAGGTATATCCAAGGTTTTGTTTTGTCTTATTGGCCTGAAACGACCATTTTTGAAACCGGGTCTTTTCTTAAGCAACATGTCGGAGCTCCATCTCCGCCACTCAAGAACCTCAACCAAACATGTAATTGTTCTTTGTTTTTATGTCCCTCTGTGGCGGTGTTACAGTGCCACCGACAGGCCTGGCATACCTACTACAGCATTTTCTGTGGTACTGGATCCTGCAAATTTTTTCTTACTTGTTAAAAAAAAAATTACTTTGCTCATCTCCATGTATGCATGGCTTTAGTAGGTTCTTGAGATTAGAAAAAACACTAGAGGAAGGATCAGTGTAGAAATGGACAAATATATCAACATATAGGTTGACAGACACAGGCAGACACAGGAAGAAATTGTTAAATGGGCGGATGGAGGGAGGAATACTTTAGATCGATGAATGGACACACTGACTTAACTACACACAGATTGATAAATGGATAAATCTTTTGTTTTAAAAATAAAAGACAATAGTTGGTTGGAGTAACTTATTTTAAAATGTCAGACATTCAGGAAATGGTGTGGAAATAAAAGTTTTGTTTTTTTATCAGAGATAACCTCGATGTCGAGAGACATGAGGTACACAGGACAAGTCAGTTTCAAGGAGACGAAAAAAAACTGATGCATGCAGTGTGAAAGAGGAGGAGGTGTAAGAGAGAGGCAGGAAGCGGAGACACAATGGGGTGAGGTGATGAAGAGCGGGAAAAGGAGGAAGAGTCATCTCAAAGGAATGAGGGGAGGGAAGATAAATTGGAAGAGAGGGGAACAGACTGGCACAGGGATGGCGGCCAAAAGAGCGGACAGACAACAAGGAGGTTTTGGGGAGGATAATGGGAAAAACGTCTACGGAGACATTAATAATCTATGCCAGATAAAGGATTTCAGTGTCAAAATCTCTGTGTAAGACGTTGGAAGGATGAAGCAGAAAATCGGCTAGAAAAGTTAGAAGTTGGTAGATGGAGCCCGAGGGACTTCTATTTAAAACCAGAACAATTGTGTTAGTTTACATGAGCATAGAAGTCACATCCTTTCCTCACCTCTCTCCTCCCTCCTCCCCTCTTCACTGTCCTCAGGCTGTATCTATTTAAATGTGTATTTAGGCGGCGAGTGCCACTGCTCTAATCACGGCTGGCATCGCAGCACATTCCCTCCCCGCTACCCTCACCTCCCTTCCAGCAATCAGACTTCTTCTGAAACTCCACACTCATGCATTGCGCCCTGCATGACTGTGTAACGCTGGAGAAAAATTCATGAATCACTAGAGCACGAATCAGCCACAGGGTTTTTGCAAGAAAAGAAAAAAAAAGATGGGAAGAAGGGTAAAGGACAGCGGGTAAAAGTGTTTCTTTTACAAAGCAGGAACATTGAGGAGATAGCTCAGCAACCCGAGGGTATTAGCAGACACATGCACTGGCTTTGTGTCACCCAAAAGATACTTCCTTTCCTCTACTCTTTACTTTGTAGGTGGAAAAAGTTTTAAGGAACTCCATGGCACAGAATAAATATTTATGCATCTTCTGCAGACAGTAAATATCAAATTTTCAGCACCAAAAAAAAAAAAAAAAAAGGCACTATGGTGGGGTAAAGAAAGCACAAAAGCGCCATCAGCCGCCATCTCCAATCATCTCTTGTTACTCAGCCACTTCTCCCTCAGGGTTACTTCTCAAAGACAGATCAGTGTGTTGTTACAGGTGTGGTGCGGAGCAGAGGGAGAGGCAGGGAACAGAGGACAATAGATGTCTTTTTCAGGGGCTGTGCTCGATTCACCTTGATTAGAGAGTATAGAAAGCAAAAACAATTTGCAGAGACGAGGAAGGAGGATGGCCCCAAAGCTTGACCACAGACAATAGTGCCTCTGTTTTGTAGCATTATGTCCAGCAGCAGGCAAAAGGAAAAAAAAACCATAAAGTTGTGAAAGTATTTTACTCTCTTCTATGACAGACTTATAGTTTAAGTGTATTGATTCTGGGTTTGAGACCTCTGACCCAGAGCAATGTGCTGTTTAATAGTACAGTGCATTTTTCCCATGAATCGACCAAACATAATATTTTATATCTTTAGTACGTCTATTAGATCTGTACTATCCGTTGTAGCATTAGTTTTAGCGTTAATGCTCAAATAAGTAATGGTAATCTTGGTGTCTGTTTAAATATTATTGATCAAAAAAATTCACAAATAATTACAATGCCAACATGACTCAAAAGTTTTTAAAAAATGGGATTTTATAAACAGTTTAGTGTCGTCAGTGTTGGCCTGGACTGTAGCAATAGCATTAGTTTTAGTAATATAAGCATTTGTATTGGCAGGCTTAGTGTTTGTATTGTTATTTTTATTGCAACAGATTTCTACTAACATCCACAATGTTTTAAAGATATAAATAAGTGCAAACACTTAATGTGCACTGCTGGGGACACAATAACTCCAATCTGGTGTTCAAACATTACCAATTATATTCCTTCGCAAGAAGAAATGTATAAATGAACATCGTAAATGTAGATCACATAATTGGTATTTGCATTGTGGTGAATTAGAGTAGTTAGTCATGTCGGCACGTAAAACCGAAAGCATTTCTTGTTGAATCCTGAATGACCATATTAGGTTTGTTTTGGCAAAGCAATCAGTCAGCGTGACATCAAAGCTGTAAACACAGCATTATGAGCTACCAGTAGGGGAAACCCGCATTAAAAAACTAGCATCATCATCGCTTCAAAACTAATTCTACAGGATGAGGAAATGACTCGCTCATTCATTTGAATCAGGAATATTTAGAGCCCTGCTGATAAGTACGGCCCAAACGTGAAGCACAGAAAGGTAGTGTCTTTGTTTAATAGCAAAATCTTAAAGAGAAAAGTGTTTGACAAATCCAATCACTTTACTTCTTCACCAAGTGAGAAGAGGGGAAAAAAATAGGTTATAAATAACTATCATGTGAAGGATTCAACTTCATGTTTTATTTTCAAGTTGATTAGGAATTATTACCACAACTTCTTGTTTTCCTTGGGTAAAAATATGACTTGATGAGGTTTCTCTTTACCACAGTTTAAAAACAGGAAAGACAAAAGACCATGCCTTTCTACCAAGGAAGGAATCATAAGTCAGGAAATGACTAAAAGAGGCCGTTTGCTTGACGTCCTGTTGACGTGCAGTTAGTAACTCTTCAAAATGCAAAAAATAAGAAAGCACGGCATTTAAATTAAGCACTTTGAGGCTGCAAGAATTCAACTATTCTTGCTTTATCTACTCAAGAGTAATAATGGACATGGATCAAAGTTTATCTCACCAGCAGGCAGTGAGGACAATAAAGTGAAAAAAAAAAAAGGAAAAAATAATCTAAGCTTGCTAGTAGGGAACAGCAGCAAACATTTCACACTGAGATTATACCACAGTAATAAAAAGTGGCTTTATTCAAAGGCTTTTAATACATTTTTTACCAGGAGTACCAATGAATGTGGAAAATATAGTAAAATATAGTCGTACAGATGAATGTAGACTTATTATTCCTTTCACTTTTTATTATCTCCCACCACAAAAGCTTCACAAAGCTTTTTTTTCCTGCTACAGTCCTTGTCAGCATTGCTGTTCACAGCAGGAATTAACTTTCACATGCAATTCCCGTTTCACCTTCAGAGTTAGATTCTTGTTAGATGAGTCAAGCTACCGGTTCAGCCACTGCCTGCAGCGGAAGAGCAGTGTGTGAATACGTCCAGCAGCAGGGGAGTGGACATCGTCAGCCTGATCCCAACACTGCGCGACAGGTCAGGTTTGCTGAAACTAAATAAATCCTGCTCCACTTCCATTTTCCTCTTCTCTTACTCTGCACACTCCATCACTTGGCTTTATTCCGTCACTTGAGCCTTCATTTCTCAAATGTTTCAGCCATTAAATCGATCCGACATCCTTAAGTGTTGCATGCAAACATGTGAAGTGCATGTTCCAGTTGCACTGGTGTGCAAGGAGGGGGCTGAAGTGGTGGATGTCGATCAGCAGGCTGAACCGTACGACAAAGGGAGCAAGCGAGACAGAGTGGAGGAGTCCAACGCTGTCAAAACAAGTTAACCTTTAAAAAAAAAAAAAAAAAAAAGCCCACCAAGTCAGAGCAGGAGGAGGTACTTTTGTCCATTAGGAAAGAAACTGAAAAAGGACAAGCATACAACACTGATTGATGAGTAGAGGAAAAAAGAAACAGAAAACCTCGTTAGGAAGGTACAGATGCCTGCAACACACGTCTGTAGGGAGGCTGGAGGCTGTTGAGGAGGCATTAACAACAGAAAGACAAAGAGAAAATGAGAGTAGGAGCCTGAAAGTAGCAAAGGCAGTTTGAATGGGCTTAAAGAGAAACTCTGGGACTGACATAGGTGGAAGAGACAACTGGGGAATTGGATAGTGGGACGGGGAGAAGAGGAAAGCTTCAGAGGGGAAGGAGAGGGAGATGGAGGGACGGAGAGGTACAGACATACCAATTACAGAGGCAGAACCAGGAATTGATGACTGAAACGCAAAGGGAAGAGGCAGAACAAAAAAAAATAAATAAGATACAGCAGTTTACCGAGCAGATGGATCAATTATGCGAACCAAATTAGAAAGAAGAGGAAGTTGGAGCATTGCGAGAGCACGTAAACAGAGGAAAAAAAGAAAAGCAGAAGTAAGGAAGGAATAAATTAAGATGAAGCACTGGAAGCTAAGACACAAATGTGACCGAGGGGAGAGTGGCAGAAGGGAACAAGTGGCCCATTAGTGAGCAGGCAATCAGTCGAGCAAATGAGACAAATCACTTCAACGGAGGGGAGCCTTCCCCTCCCCAAACAAACCGGGACACAAAATGTTGACAAAACACAGGGCTGATAACCGAATAAAACCTGCTGCCTGCGTTTGACCTTAATGGGCTGTTGGGGATTTAAACGCTGCTGCCAGTGAAGGCTCCGGGGACTAATGATGACTCTGCGACTTGTTTATCAGCTTCACAGCAGATTTTCAAACCAACAAGTTACACGGAGACCATCGGCGCCAAGGCTGAACTGTGGAATCATAGCAACACTGCTCGTCTTGTGAAACGCAAGAACACTCCCTGCATGCCTTTGTGATAAATAAGACCTGTTGTGCAATTGTGTAGTCGGGTTTCTTATCTCGGATATCTGCGGATTATACATTACTAGAGTGTAATTTTAGCCGCTTGGTCAAATCGAGTCCTGGGATAACAAGAAAAACGAACCTTATCGAAACCCGTCGGTGTGAACAAGGTCAAGGAAACGTACACATTTTCCAGCTACAAGCAACATTTTCACTTTGACACGTTGATACAAATCTTTACAGTAACTTGAGTTCATATTTTAACAATGTTTTGGGCTTAGTACTCAAGCATTAAAACTTGAAAAACTGTGGAAAGAAGCTCAACCTCAGCTAAATGATGTCGATGTGTTTCAGTCACCAATTTAAAAAAATGGAAATATCACACATGGATATTTTTATAAAATGTATACAGAGCATATATACATGAATATTATCAGCTAACAAACTGATTTTGTACTGAAATCAGCTGGATGTTTTAAGTCTCAGTTTGTCAAGGTCACAATGTCTGTTTTTTCCCATTACATTGAGATAAACAGCTTCTTTAACAGCGGAGTCTGTTTCATTATGTCAACACAAAGTTTCAAGTTACTGCAACGATAATTTCATAATTTAACAAACTGTCATCACATTGTCACGTCAACCCTGTTTAATAAAGCTGTCAGATTTTCTACAGTTAAGATTTAAAGCTTGTTTTTTTTCTGTAAATGGTTTCATTACATAATTAACCTGAGATAATGATACACTGAGCGTTTCCGCTGCATTTGAATCTCATCTCAAGATGATCAAGATCTTCAGCTTCGTTTTATAGTGAAATCAGTTTCATAATTTTATTCTTTCAAGATTTTAAGATATTTAATCACAGCATTTCAATATAATATCTCTTATTCCTTTCCATGTAAGAAAAGTTTTATTATCGCGACATAAGACCTCACACTCTTAATGGAAAAAAGTCTTTTTTTACCATCTTGGAATAATGACAATTTTATGTAGATATGCGAGTAAATCTTGAGCTTGTTAGTTAAACTTACATTTTATCCATCCAGCTTGTTTTTTCAGTGGTAAATAAGATTTTGAGCCAATTCATTGTAAAGATAATACCCCAGATTAATTTTATTGTAACATTTAGTTGAAATTCTCTAAATAATGGGTTAATTAATTTCACCTGCATAATCCAGGCTGTAATCTATTACAATGATTACTCAAACTAAAACAATCATCATAAATACTGGATAAAGGGGGAATTATTGTTCTATAAATCAAATTTGTATCATTTAAAGAGCAGCAGGGGTAAGTGTTTACATAAAACCTGTGTTTAATTTAAAGTCATAATGAGGATTTTTCACCAGCTCATGCTTAGTCATGAATGGTGATGGAAAAGCAATTCTGAGCAACGTAACTCGGCGTAAAGCATCAATGACTCATTTTTACACGGTAAGCCACCTGTTGCATAAAAAGAAAAACAAAACTGGAGTTCCTCAAAACGATGAGTAAATTATTTTTAACCCTTTCAGAGATTATCACAAATTAAATCAATGCTGGTACCAGATTTAGGCTTTTTATTTATAATCTTTTTTTTTTTTAATTACTTCAGTTTTAAAGAAGAGCAATTTTTTTTAGTTTGGGAGGAAAAAAATTCCCATCTTGATTTTTCCCTACATTTTTCTAGACTTGGAGAATGCAGAAAGCAGATTGCTTACTTCCACGTTTTTTTAAGACTGTGTGGGAAACATGGAGTTTTTTCTAAAGGGGGCACAGGGCTCAGTTTCCAGCTCCTTGAGCCCTGACAAGACCTGTCTCACCAAATTCAATTTCCTCCTGTAGCCAACCTGTCCAATACCCCAGATAAGTGTGAATTGGACATGACCTTGTCAAAGTCAGGTGTGAAGGAGATGCGGCGTAGCCGTGTTTGCCTGCATCTATGGTGCCATGCAAAGGTGTGTCGACAGGCAACGCAAAGGAGCAAAAACGTGTGAAAAGAGCCACAGGAGCTGGAGGGTGATGGCAAAAACGGCTGGACGTTTTCACAAACCGTGGGGGCAGAGAGGACGCAGGGAGGGATTAACAGAGGAGGAGGCAAATAGAGATGTTTTGTGCTGCCGTCATGAGCCCTAAATGTTTTCAATATCACATAAGGGCACTGCATCATCCACCATTCAATACCGGATCGATAAGGTAAACCACCTTCCACCTCGCAAACTACATTTAGATACATTAAGGTGACTGCTAATGAGCAGCTGTGTGCATGTGCGTGCAGAGACAAGCCGGCGAGGACACAGCCAAGGGCCTCCGCGCTCAAAGCTGCATCCAGATCTGCTGAGTGCTCTGAAGGGAGGATTTCAGAAATAAAAGAATGTGACAAAGACGGAAACAAGAAGAAGAAAGATGACAGAAAGAGGCTAAATGCCAGGTTACGGTCATAAGAAAAGAAAGGTTACAACAAGCAGTCCTTTACTGTCTCCACGAAAGGCTCTTTGGCAATTAAATATGTGTCTAAAGCTTTAAGAGCGAGAGAAAACGAGGGGTGGGGATGTGCGACCAAATTACAAATGAGCAGATAATTCCTGGCCTGCTCGGTTCACTCTCTCCTCGCAGTTCTCTGAAAACCTCCTCTTGCCTTTCCGCAGTGAGGAACTTGTAAATGTCGACATCCTCAACCCCACCCCGTCCCAAGACACCCACCGCCGATTCCCCTCCAGTGATTTCACTGCAGCGGAGGTCACGGAGACACCAATCTCTCCAAGTCTAGTTAATTAAGAGGATTTTATTTTAAAGAGTTTGGCCGCCTTTCAATGGATCTTCAATTGAAAATTAGCGCACATTCCCCACATTGGCTGAGCTGGAATGGCTTCGACCCGCGTCTGACCAAACTCCATTTAGGGTTAGCTAGTTAGACACGTGCAGATAGGAAAAATGCAGACTTGGCAGAAGGTTTCTCGACTAATGGTCTGGAAATGTCTCGGTGCTGAATAAAATAAAAAAACGGCCACATGCATAATAGCGCCACAAAGATGAGCTCTGGCATGCTGCACTAGCAAATATTGCAGTCTTAAAAACTCTCCATTATCTGCAAACATGTGGGTGGCTAGAGTACATTATAGAACGGTCTTTTGCAGTCAGCCTCCATCAGTGTGCGAGCGCACAGATTTGGTGGCGATCGCCGTTTAACCCCAAACCTCTGCCAAGAGACGCATCGACCCGAGCGCTGTTGCATTTTTTGGAAAGCCCTCAGCCGTCCCATCCATATTAATAACGTTTGGCAGTCATTCCAGGAGGAGGATATCTGTTCATTTCTCTTTTTTTAATCAGATGGGACCGGCTCCAGCGGTCAGGGAACCCTGGGAGTCAAACACAAGCATCCCAGAGGGGGGCTCTCAGTGCGACCTCAACACAGGTCACCATCCGCCCAGCATGTAACTACAGGCAGGGGGGAAAAGGGAGGCAGCAGGGGGGCGCCGATAAAGAAACAGATCCATTCCACAGTCTGCGGCTTGAGCTCCACTGTAGCAGGAAAGCCACTTTAATAAGGGGGGGAGCGAAGTTACAAAGACCTACTTTAAGAATCAGTTGAATGAGCAGATCTAATGATGTACTCTCTAAAAAAGAAACGCACAGTCGCCATCATCCTGCGATGCGACACCACCTCTCCATTACTGGAACGCCAGTCGACTTGCAGCGTGGCCTCAGGTTACTGCCCTTGTTCACCACCAGCTGCATGTGCAACTGTGTGTGCATGAATTGCATTTGTGCTTGAGTACGTGGCCCGAAATGCAAAAAGACGCAGTGACTCGTGCTCATCGACGCTCCCTCTTCTCAGATCCATCCACCCAGCCTCTAATAATATCTGCCAAGTCAACAATAAACTTGATGGATTGTTTGTGTTTCAACCCACTGGCACTGTTTACAGAGCAGAGTAACCACAATTAATTTATGGAAATATCTATATCTCTGTAGTTCTGCAACTTGCTGAGTATCAACAATATTTTAAACGTATAAAAAGGCTTTTAGCATTTGAAAGGTCTGCTTGTAAAATGTTTTCAACCCCTCAGCAACGCCTAATTGGCAAAGGAGGCATTTGTGTGTAAAATGGTGACAGTAAGTTGATTTAATTTTTTGAATTAAATATGTGGAGACCATCCAAAACACTGTCTGCTCAATATTTACTCAAAGTTCAGCTATTCCATATTCACCGAGAGCTGTTTAAGGTTCAGTTAAGTAAATATTAGTTGGGTTTTTTTCCCCAGAGTTTTCCAATGAGCTTCCTCACAGATTGATGCTGACAAAAGCTCACTCATATCTCCATTAAACCATAAACTCCCACACCTTTCATCTCTGAATCAACAGACTCTTAATCGTGGTCATAAGATGAAGCAGAAGGTCACTGAAGTGTCATTTTAACAGTAAAACTCCTTTAATACCTGCATGTACGTGTAGTGGGGGGTGCTACGTCCAGAACGAGCCTCTCTTCTAACACACGTTTGGACACACACTCCCGACCTTTTCAGAATCCTTCTGACATTTACAGACCCTGTGCGGAGAGGGATCGGACGGCTCATTTCCATAATGATAGGACTGAAACGTGACAGCCATTAACGCTAAAAACCAAACCAAGACCCCTCAGGGACTAATGAGACACTAAGGACTTTTTTTTTAAAGCAGGCAAAAGAAAAATAAGCTCCTTTCGTGATCCATCAATTAGATTCCTCTTAATGGACAGAGTACAGTGCTCCTTCTCTGCTGTGATGATGAATGGTCCTAGTCTTGGCAGTACTGCACTGTTCTCACCATGTAGAGGGAAGTAGTTACATCTAATAGTTTGAGCTATTGCACGCAAATGAGTGCCAAAAGAAGTAGAGTGTGTGTATGCATGTGTGTGGGAGGGCAGGTTATGCTGAAATACCTTGAAATGCTTGGAAATCCAGATCACTTATAAATACAATATCAGTGGGTTTGATTTTTCGATGGAAGAACAACTAAACATTAAATCCAAGACCAGGGTGAGGTCACGTGTGGTTTATTTTTCCTGCCTGTCTGCGGTGTGCGTTGTTCCTGTCATAAACAGGCCAGCCTCGAGTCCAGAGAGAAGAGCAGGGAGGGGCCGGGTGGGCTATTTGAATGACCCAATGTCTACCGTCTCTCAGACAAAAGCACTGGACAGGAAAGGACCGAAGATAAAGAGGCGGGAGAGAAGACGAGAACAAGGCCCCTATGTGCTCAGCGGCGGGGGGGAAGGGGTGACCGGGTTTGGCGGGAGAGAGAGGGTGGTTTGAAGAGGCGGGTGGGGGTCTCCTGTCTTAATCAGTTTCTGCCTGTTGAGTTTTCCAGCCAATCCACAAACTCGGCCTCTGCAACGCAAAGCAGCGCAACAGGGGGGCAGAAAACCCACCTGTTTCCTCGAAACTGATGAGGAGTCATTAGGAGCCAGCCTGCATATGAGGGCGCTCTGCAGCAGGTACGCAATGTAAAAAAAATAATCATCATGAAAAAAAAACAAACAAAAAAAAAAAAAAAACACTCCACCCCCGGCATGCCCGTCGGTTTCTCAGGCAGCTTGACATACCATGCAGCCATCCCCCCTGCACGCATCCAGCTTACTCAGCCATAAAGACAATGCTACCATGGCGTCACCCACAAGCCCACCCTTCTTCCAATAAAAACATCGCCATGGTAATGGGGCAAGCTTTTCTGACCCACATCTACAATTCCTCCAAATGTTCGGGAGTAAGGGGGAGGCAGTGGGCATTGCACAGTAATTTCAGAGCTTAAACTAGAAGCCCACCTGCCTGATTTGATTAAAGTATACGTTCCACATTCATATAAACAGAAATATTACAGAAGCCAACCTTAATTAAAAACCTATAAACTCCATATTGAAATTTTCATTAGAATCTGAGCCATATTAAACCACAAACTTGATTAAATAACTTCCCTCGCTTGCAGATTTAAGGTGGAAGGAAGTGGTTACTGTAAAAGCCTGAGCAGAAATGCAACGTAGGCTAGTGGAAAGTTTTTTTGTTTTATTTTTATTTCCACAGTTGTTGCAATTTAAGTTGCATAACTTCACTATAAAATATAAAAGGAGGTAAGAGGTTCACATAGAAACAATGAAATGTTTTCGGTGGAAAAAAAAGAAACTAAAAGCAGTCCCAGCAGAGCCCAGCATTCTTCTGTGCTCATAAATATGTAAAACCTTTTGTGTCGTATTTTACCATTTTTCTCCCTTCCTCTAAGAGCACTTCATGAGTTGTTAAATGAAATTGGACCAAGCAGGTCCACAGCACGAATACCTAAATAAATAAAAATAAAAAGTCATGGTGCCCATGAATCCTGATTAAAAAAACAACACCCTTAATCAACCACACGGCAGTCTACCCCGAAACAGAAAAATCTCAGTAGCTGTGCCAGGATGCGAGATCCAGTCCTACATTCTTGCCCCAATTACATCACAAAACAAATAGATGGCCTAGCAAAGCAAAGAAAAAAAAGGATGAACTGGTTTAATGCCACACACAAATATGCTAATGAAACTACATACCAGGAATACCACCCCACAAAACCACCCTGACTTACTTTTTTATTAGTAAACGGAACTGTGTTACCTGTACACTATAAAGCAGAGTCTTGGAGAGTAGTAAATATTAGCCATTGATTATTTAGATAAAAATGTCATACTAGGCTGTTAATTTAATGCTCAATAATGGTTGTATTCAAACATTAAACCGTAAAAGTTTGGATGTAAATTTTACATATTCAATGGCATTTATATAGATTGTATTATGAATACCTACATACATTTAGTATATAGTTTGTGTTGCATCAGTCCACACTCCAAACCAGTTGGTGGCGTTAAAACACATCTAAGGATTTTTGCCAAGTGCCAAAATATCCTTCAGAGAAAAATACGTTTCAAGATTCACTGCTGCCAACTCAGTGCCTTTCTCGTGATATTTATTGACTTTTCAGACGCCTTCACTTACTTTTTTTTTTTCCAAAACAGATACTAGTGACAGATCTAGCAACTTTTCCTGTGTTATTGGAGATTACATGAAAGTAACAATCGTACTGTATTTACAGGCAGATGTGGGTGTTGGCATGAACCCCTCCAAACTCATAGACACTTATAGATGGTCACTCCGACAGCTGATTTATGTGATGTAGGTTCAGGCAAACTCTTTGGATTATTGTGTCAAAGTCTGTCTGTAGCTCTAAATAGCTACAAATAAGAGTTTAGATTCTTTTACTGCCTGGAATTGACATAACCAATTATGCAGATTCAGCGATTAAGTCATGTAGTAACTTGTAGCCATTTTTAGCACCGCTAACAGCTACTGTCCTTGCTGAGTAGTTGGCAACAGTGTCTGTGTTTGCGCAAGAATGTAGGCTAGCTTCTAGTTTCAACTGGTTTTACTGGTGGTGCTAAGGTTGCTAGCTAGTTAACATTTTCCCTGACGACCAGAGCCAAGTTGTAAAGAGTTTGAAACCAGCTTTAATTAGTTAGCAACAGAACTAATGCTAATATCAGACATGTTAGCAAGGTAAGGCAATTGTTGCCATAAGATCATTACATCTTTGCAGTGACTGAAAATGATTTACATCTGATCTTGTTAGAGATGAGAATGTAAACATTTAATTTCAGTCAAAGTGTTATTTTTACCTTGATTACTTCTTGGAACAAAGGGTCTAGCAGAGGCGCCCATATTGGAGCGCATCCTCTGCAATCAAACTTGTTTGCACACACCAACAACAAATCTGAGCTGCAGGTTTTGAATATTAAGCAAGATGATCCTAGACGGATAAATATTTAATAACCAAAACAGAAGAATGTTTTGTAACATTGGAAAAAAATATTTGATGATCCAGAGAATCGTCCTCGCAACACAGCAACACAACAACAAAGTATCTTCAAACAGATCTGCTGTAAACCAAACCGCTACAAGACATCCTTCCTGCCTGAAGCTCCAACCATCTGCAATGCCTCTTTGAAGAAACTTGGATAATGAGAGCTACCACAATATCAAGCTTCCCTTCAGGATTAATCAAGTATTGATACATTAAATTATTCTGGAAGTGAAATGTTCACTGGGTGGATATTTTGTACATTTTTGCTTCTGATTTTAAGGTTCAAGTCAATATGCAACAGAATAGTTATAAGTTTAATTTCACTACATGTAGATCAGAAATATTTATAATTCACCAAATTGTGTAAGTACGTTTTAAAATTTGGTCAGGATTAAGGAAATGCATTTCATTTTTAACTCAGAAATATTTCTTAAATTCTAACAGTAGGGTTTCACCAGTGTAGCTGTGGGCTACCTGAGCTCAGGAGTGGAAAACACCTGAATTATTAATATAGCAGGAGTGGCCGAATCACTTTAAAGTAATAGTTACTCATTTACATTCACGTCCTCCCACCCACACACATAAACACATATCTCAGTGATACTGCTGATAACCTGCCGTATAAAATCTAGCACCTGGGATTGAAACGATTTGTCATCAAGTTTCAGCCGCAACTCCCTCCATGTTCAATTTGGAGCTCGTCTCCAAGTCCATTTTTACTCTACTGAACTGTAACTAATAAATGATAATGTGCTGAGAGAAGGGGGAGAGCAGCTGGAAAGACGAGGAAGCTACGCGCTAGGATGGAGCTCACTCCCCGAACACCTGTTTCACAGAAGAGCCACACCTTACAGGAAACCAAACATGGCGTTGAGTCACCACCGAAACTCGGGTCAAAGACCGGTGACCGAAAACTCTGGAACAATCAGGAAGTGTGGCTATCGATTGGATATGACGTATGTTTGTAGTGTATTTTTTTAGAAAGAAACTTTCCGGGAATAAAAAGTAATGAAAAAGACAAATGAATAAAAATCACAAAGCTTGGAATATCACCTGATTTCGTCCTGTTGCCACCCGGACAGGTGGTTTGCATGATTTAAATACGTGAAAAACGGAAAGCTTTTTTTAAAAACTGATAGTTTCTTACCGTGTCGGAGAAGTATCGACGCCGCAAAGAAGAGCAGCCCGATCATTTTTGCGGGCACATTTCGGGCGTCATGCCTCGCCATTATGATCCTCCGTAGAAGCGCACAGTCTCTCCGGAATAAATTCAAAACAACCGCAACACCTTTAGAAAATACTTAATGTCGACGTAAAGTCTTGGTCAAATAAAAAAAATAAAACTTTTAATTAGATGGCAGTCGTCTGGAGAGACTCCCTTTTCTCTGGGCTGGAATGAATTTTTAAAATCCTTGTTGAGTTCGTCACAGGTGAATATTTCCCCTCACAGCAGCAGCTGGTGCTCGGGATGTAATGAGGTGCTTCTTCGCGTCTCCGCTCGCGCAACTAGTACAGAGCGCACCGCGGAGTGCGCGTGTATGTGGGACTGACTGGGTGATGTCATCAGAGAGGCGTCACAGCCATCAGTCCCAAAAAAAAAAAGAAGAAATTTAGGTCTCAGTGACCGCAGGATCAAATTCAGGGAACTTGTTGAAATTGCCAAAAGCATTTCTCCCCCGCCCTAAACTTGGATGACACAGCTTCCACCTGCATTGGCACCTAAAACTGATCAGCAGGTGTTCAACCAAGTGGAGTTGCATTCATTTATACGGCTAAATTTGGTTTAGATTGGTCTCATGGGGGCTTTGCAATCTGTTCCGCGCACATCTGATGAGAAAGAAGTCAACACAACAAGAACAAATTGGAAAATCAATATATCTCGCACTGATTTAAATCCTTTTATTTTATTGATGTTGTCGTTTTTATTCCATGCAGGTTACTTTTTAACCAATCTTCCTTTACCCTTGAATGCAATTTATATAACTGTAATCAAACAGGAGAGAGAAAAAACACATCTATCCCCTTGCAGAAAGGACTTTGACTTTTATTCAATTCTTTGATGTGGAGGCTCGTTGAAACGGATGATTCTTGCGCCCCCTGCTGCTCGTTTCTTTACACAGACACCAATTTGCCCCACTGATTTCAAAGACAGCTGAGGAAAAAAGAAATCTATAAACATCCACGAATCTGGAAGACCCAAATCGGTAACACTTTATTTGAAGGGGTGCGCATAAGACTAACATGGCACTGTCATAAACATGACATAACATCTGTCATGAACATAAAGAAGTCTTTATGAATGTTTATGACAGCTGTCATGAAGTGTCATTCGGTAAATAATGACCCTTCTAATGCAACGTTGCTCTAAAAGTTGAATTAAAAGTCCATTAAAAGTGCCAACTTTGCATGATTTTGTAAATTATGATAATTTAATCCAGCAGCAGTAAAAAAATAAAAAAAATCCAATCAAAAGAAAACTAATTATTCTTTCTCTTCTTGCATCAATTTGCAGACTTCACAGTGACGAAACAAACTGTTCTAGTCAGAAGTTCAAATCAGAAGTTAAATTGATGTACTTTTAATCAATTTACTTTCTGTACTAAAGCTACATTTCAATAAATTATGTCATTGAAAAATCTTTTTATGTCACAAATTTAAATAGAATCTGCAGGAGTTTTCCGCAAATTTTGATTATTACAGTTTGCTAGTAATAAAAGTACATGGCCAGCGCTCCTTTTACACAAATTACTGCATCAGTGCGGCGTGGCATGGAGATGATCAGCCTGTTTCTCATCTTCCTCTTGACAGTTTTGATTCTCTGGCCAATCAAGCTCATTGACACCACTGGGATTGAACCAGGTATTGGTAATTTTGAATGTGCGGGTAAGTTGCAAGTTCTGCTGGAAAATGAAATCAGCATCTCGATGACGGCTCCACTGGCTTTGGACTTGATAAAACTGGACCAACTCCAGGAGATGACGTTCTAAATCTTCACTGATTGTAGAAGCATCACTCCAGATCTAAAGAAGCCTGAATGGTGTGGGTCGCTCCCGTTGTTCCCCTAATGCTGAGTCTGTTGGGTTGTGCACCACCTACTGTTTTCTTCCACTAAACTTTAGATTTTTAAACACTCTCTGAACAGCCTGCTTCTTTAGCAATGATCCTTTGTGACAGAATGTCCTTGTGGAGTATGTCTACTAGACGACTGTCAAGTAATCCTACTTATCCACGATTGTTAGAATATACCATAATATTTTATCAAAATCCCATTCTCGGAGGTCTACATTTCTGAAAGCTAAATCTTTGCTTTTGTCACTTTTATGCCATATGTACCTGTATAACAGCATTTATTTGAAAATTCTTAATCCAGGATCATGTATCCAAATATAAATTTAATAGCTACAAATTTACAATAGTTGACACCAGCTGTCAAACTATGATTGTGTCATTAGTGTGCACAAATAAGATTTATGAACCCAATGGATCCTCTCTACTATGATCCTCCTCTGGATCCTCCTCAGCAGTCGAATTATAACTAATAAATACCTTTCAGGACAGCAAAAAGAAAGCAAAAAATGACAACTGCCTCTGGATCAAGGAAACAAAAAGTTATTGAAATAGAAATCTTTAAGCCGTCTCTACAAAGGTGGCATGAAAAGCTTTCCGTGACAACCGCAGCTGAGATGTGTCATTCACCAGCAACAGCTGTCTCCAGGTTTAGAAGCTCAGCTTGCTGATATGTTTGAATTTAGCATCAGTGCCATCGCTAAACTAGCTAAACTTGGATGCAAACTTAAATTATTCCTCTAATGTGGAAACCTTTTCAACCAGAAGAGTTTTTAATGTGTATTAAGATGACAAGTTACTTCAAAAATATAACTGCCTAATGTCCATCATCACACACTTCAAGTATAAATGTTATGAATTATAAATAGCTATTTTTAGTAGGAGTTTTATTTTCTTAGTAACTAGAAAGAGACTCTTAAAATTTAAGCGATAAAATTGGTGCAACTATGTTTTCATTTGAATTACTTAATTTTACGTTGAAATTGTGTGAGTTTCACAACTGAAAGATTTGGAAATAAATGTCTTTAATTCAAGACAAGTGATTACTCAACTTCATCTTTAAATTTGATTTAACCAAATCAAACATGTAAATGTAATCTATTCTTACAAGGCAGAATGTAGTTTAAACACAAGTAAATGTACCCATTATTAACAAATACTGCTTCAAATGTCAAAGCATGCCTAGCAGGTTTTAGTTAAGCGTTAGTGCTGTTGCTAAACTTGTCAAAACAGAGTTATACATTTCTAAATTTATTATGTAAAGGTGGCATGTTAACCTTTTCCATTACATTCTCAGCTGAAGTGTGACGTTCGCTAGTAACTGCTTCACAGGACGTACATCTTGCTAATGGGATTGACTGTAGCAATATAATTGTTGGAAAACTATGAGCTGGATAGAAACATTTAAAATTTATATTAACAAGGTGGCATCTAAACAATTTTTCTGACAACTACAACTGAGATAAACTATTCATTGTTAACATTTCAGGGTTAGGAACCACGCTTCCTAGCAAGGTTGACGTTAGCATTAGCCATGCAGATTTTTAGCTTAGTATTAGTGCTGTCGCTAAATTAGTCAAAGCAGGGTATTCATTTTTAAATATATTATAAAACATTGGCATATCAACCTTTTTCTTTACATTCCCAGCCAAGGTGTGATGTTTTTTAGTGCCTCCTGCCCCAAAGGAAGTTCATCTTGCTAGCAGGTTTGACTAAATCTTAGTTAGGAAACTAGTTTAAGCTCAATACAAACTTTTAAATTAATCCTTATAAAAAGGGATACATTTTTCCCCAACAATCATGGCTAAGATAGACTATTAATTTGCAACAATCCAGGGTTAATAAGGACTGCTTGCTAGCATATTTCACTTTAGCATTAGCACCTTACACAGAACTAGTTAAAGATAGATACACGCTAAATATTTAGATACAAACTTTTACTAATTTGATATTTTCTTTCCTTATTCAATCCAAAATAAACATAGCTGTCTTATTGGGCCCCACATGATGAATCAGATTAGTTTACACTTAATTAAGCCATCGTCTGGTGTTAGATGCTAATCTAAATTACGCAGGATTAGCCTCCGAATGTATTCATTTTCAAATTTGTCAGTAATGAACACCTTATTCAACAAATTATTCACAACGTAAAATAGTTTTCCTCCTAATATTTACTACCTCACAAAATTCCTTTTTTGTAGTGTAGCATGACAAAAGCATTATCTGCTTTAGGTCTAATCCTTATACCCAAGTGTTTTACAGCCAATGTAATTACATCTCTGTAAGTCCTGCAGTTTGAACAGCTCTGTCTGCCTCCCTCTGTTCTGCTCCTTTTTCTCACTTCCTCTGCAGCTTATTTCCAGTGTGTTCCTGAGGTGCAAATTTGAAAAGAGTCTGATAATAATCAGAGGTCACCTAATGTTCTGCACACCAATACACCAATTTAGAGTTGATATTTTCTACTTCTACAGACTCGTGTGAGAAAAAGGAGCTAGAGTTGTGTTTGCTCAGCTCTCCTCGCCCACCCATGGAGTGTGAAGCAACTGTCATTCAGACAAACAGTTGTGTGTTTTAATTGGCAAAGACACTTTGCTTTGAGAATGATCAAATTTGCAGCATCCTTCTGGCACTGCAGCTTGCAGAGAACTCTCGCCACACTCCCCATTTCACCACTGCTCGTGCTAAATTGTATGTATTCGTGATAGAAAAAGGAGTTGGCCACCAAATGGAGGATTTCAATTCTTTTCCTCCGCACATTCATCCATTTTTCATACCCATACCAAATTGACCTTCACACTTTCTATTTTCCCACCACCCATTTTACTGTACGCCACGCACCCCCTCTCTGTCCCTTCATTCGCACTTCCTTCATTCCTCTCCTTCAACCCGTGTCATTCAATTTCCCCTGTCCATTCGTCCTTCACTTCCTCCTGCTGTTCACGCCGTCCTCCATCCTCATGCTCTCCGGGGGTCTGTAGCAGCGATAATGAAGCGCATAGTTAACAGATATTAGCTCATTGGTGGTGGATTCATTAGACAGAACCCAGGCTTATGGTGATTATTTACCCATATAGGAGGAGCAGGAGGAGGGGGCACCGGATCAGTACCCCGCTCTGACTCCTTTGAAGTCAAACTCGTCCCCTCAAACAACCTCTCACACTTTTCCTTTGCCCTCTGTTTCTCATTTTGCATCAGCACTCCTCCTCCTCCTCGCATGTATTTCCTTCCTCCTGCTCTTCCTTTTTTTTTGTCTCTTTCGCTGTCATTATACACCCACAATTCATATCTACTTTCCTTCATTTTCAATCTCTTCATACAGCCCCCACACCCCCAGTGGTAATTATGAAAAAATCTCTAATAGTGCTCAGAGGAGCTGATAGCACCTTTAGCTTAATTAAAGACATTTACGGGATGTAAAGACATGTTGCCCAGGGGGCGGCTGTGTACCCGTACCAGTCCAAACTCTTTCTGCCTCTGCTTTTTCATCTCTCAGCCTCTCACTCTCTGTTGCACTTATCGTCTCCCTTTCACACATGCTTTGTGATACACTCATGACATGCCTCTTGGCTTTTGTCAAACTCACTGATAGGGTCAAAAGTTTTGTAGGACTTTTGAGGCTTCACAGCGTTGTAAACATTGTAAACTGAGATCATGCAGATGTCAGAATCGGTTACATTAGCACTCATTGTTTATGCGAATATCTTTGCTATGTAAAGCTTGTAATGTCTGCCAGAGATGCTCTATTGGAGGCAAAGGATTTGTTCATGAAGCAGTTGAAATAGAAAAAGAAACTGTCATTTCTGCACACATGCATTCGGCTCATGTGTGAAGATTTCATGAACGTCATGCCAGTTTGGAGCTTTTGATGAGGATTTTTGAACTGTTTCCTATTTTCAAGGTGAAATGATTTTACATCATGCAACTTTACAGATTTTTAAAAACAAGAATTGTGTGCACAAGTTGGGATTCATTGTAAATATTCTCTAAACCACACATGGTCAAAATCGCATTTATGCACCATTTATATTTGACATTGAGGTTATCAGATATGGCTATAATGCGACTTTAATTTAAAACTGCATTAGTAACAATACAGACTTTATCAATGTAACCATTGAAACCAGTAATGACTTCATCTCTATCAGGGTCAATAAACCAGCCAGTTATGATATGACATTGTTGAGTGGTAACAAAAGCTTCTGGCTTCTCTACAACCTGCTAAAAGGTATTAATACAAATATTATTGGGGAGGTATGAATGTGTTTGATCCTGTTTATATAAATCTGAGTATGTTTGAATTAGTTTTAAAGATAACAACCATTCCCCCTTGAGAAAGGAGCTCCATAAAAAGCTGAAAATGAATATTCATGCTGATGAGTGAAAACTTTTGAATGAATCTACTGTATATCCAAAGTTTTTGTCTTCTCTCATATCCAAGTTTCTTAACTCCAGTTCCAAATGTGATTTTAGATAAAAGACTCTTCAGAAAGCATTTTTAATGGACGCGTCGACTCCAATAGAAAACTCAGTTACTTATTATTGTACATTCCCGACAGTCATCATTACACTCCCATCTGCATGCCATCTTTCACTGCACTGCCATCTGCACATCACTATTTTAATTGCACTACCATCTGCACATACAGTTGTCTAATTTTTCAGATTTTCTTTTTTCAACTTTTGGATAAAATAGTGTAAACTGCATTCATCAGTTGTTGCCTTTGCAACCAAAGCACCAGTTCAGATGTCCAAGAACAGGCAAAAGAACCACAAATTTGAAACTCCCCTAACAATAAGGAGTCATCCATGCAAACAGATGTTTAATAATCAGATAGGATAAATTTTGAGTTGGGGGATAAAGGTAAGAAATGAAACACCAAGAGAACTGTAGCTATTACTGAAGATGATCACAGTACAATCTGGGGCTGTTTTGCTGTTAGTGGAAGAAGGTTGGAAATGATTGACATTAAACGTTCTTCAGAGTTAGCAGATGAATGATTAATGGAATATTAAGCTTTTTTAATCGTCTTCTTGGGGCCCTGACCTGCAGCCAGTTGAAAATATTTGGTGTGTGAACCACCAAATGTGAGTAAACTCTATCACTAAAGCCTAAAAACATCAAGGTCATGGTGCAGCTTGCTAAAAAACACATCTTCAAATTCAATTATCTCCAAATCTACCACCAAATTATTGTTTTTCATCTTTGCTATCTTTTAAATATGGCTAAATGCCACGCAGCCCATCTGTCTGTTTATAGTGTTTGCATTTTTACATAACTGCAACTTTGCTTTATCAGTCTCCAACACAAAGACAAACGGCAGGAGCAGTGACGCTCTTTTCCTGCTGATTATGCCGGCGTTAGATGCCCCGTATCCTGTGGAGCCATAAGATTCTCAGTAAACTTGCTGCCATGTCAGTCAGGGATCCCAGTCTGACTGCAGGACCTTGAAAGATACTCTGTGTTCTGAGGGGAAACTAAGAAAGGTCGCAGTTTTGGAGAAAAGCAGCTGCAGCGAGACTTTTTCTTTCTTCTTTCTTCCAATGTGTGATGGAGTCTGGGTTTTTCTGCTTTATTCTCACTTCTTGCCTTGCAGTTTATTCTTCTTACACAGTCAGCTCACACACAGGTACGTTTCTGAAGATTTCTCAAACTTTTTTTGTTTTATATTTCAAACTTGAAACAAGTTTTACCAGAACTGGTTAAATCGAATGGGCGTGTCGTGAATGGAGAGGTCACGTCTTTGTGCCAGCGGATCGATGTTGTAACATTTTGATGAGTTACATGAGCTCAGCTCAGACGGGGCTCAAGGCCGGCTTTTTGAATTTGTATTTCATTGGGTCCAGTTTATTGTTTAAATCCCACATCGTCATGAAAGAATGTTCTTATGCTTACAGTGAAAAGGTATCATAGAAAAAGAGCAAAAATAAAAGAAAATAATTTGAATGTTTTAATGTATTTCAATTTTGACCAACTCAATGTGATGTTAATTGACAAACTGGAAGGTTCTTGGTGTAAAAAGATTAGTACAGCCAGCGTTTTATTGCCAAGCAACACATGAAAGGAAAAAGGGAGAGCGACCTTTTAAATTAATTTTGAAGTTTAATGGCGAAAATCTTGTTTTATCTTCAGCAAGTTTCTAGTTTGTACAATTTTTATCCTGAATATGGATTTTGTAGGACAATTTCACACAAACTGCAAAGTATCTCATAAGGATTTTAGATTAACACCATGTTAATGTTCTCAATTTTTTTAATTTTTGCCAACATTACATCTGAAAAGTGTGGTGTGCATTTGGAATCAGTTTCCCAGAGTTAATACGTTCCTGAACCACCAATAGCTGCAGCTGGAAGACTTATGACGGTTTGTCGCTTGTCGAACGTTTAGAGACTGAATTTCTTCCTAATGCTGTGTTGCTTTCCCTTAGCATGAAAAACCTGAAATTATATGAACAGATTATTCCAAATGAGTTGCATTAGATTTTATTTAGGAATTTGAAAGTAAAGGGGGTGAAATACAAATGCAAACCACATTTTCAATAAGAAAACGTCAGAAACAAAGTGCCCTTACTTTTTGACAATGTGCTACATTATAATGATCTTTCAACAAAATGCAAAAGGAGGTTGTTGTTGTAATCAGACAAAAATGTGAACGCTTCATGAATATGTTTAGAGGGTAAAACACCATAACTGTTTGTTTTGTTTGGGTTTTCTCTGTGTGAAACTCTTCCCTCTCCTCCTCAGAGTGGGATGAAGTTGTGATGGTTGAACAAAACACATCCGCCACCTTGGTCTGTACTGGTGCCAGACTCCGGGGCGACATATCCATTAACTGGAAGGTGAAGTCGGTGGACACGGATGAATGGAAACTGATTCTCTCAGCCAGCGAGAAGAAGAAGTTTTCTGGAGGTGCCTCGAAGCCATCCATGCGATTGACTGACGACAACTTTCGAAACACGGGGGATTTCTCGCTGGTTGTTTCACCCGAAGTGGCGGACGCAGGACTCTACTCATGCCTCATCCAGAAGCAGGAGAGGAAAGTGAAGGAGAGGATTTTCCTTTTGACAGTTCTCACAGGTAGAAAAATGACTCTGCTGTGAGCAAAAGAAACCGCATATTTTTTTCTAAATCATAGGTCTTCTCATTTAAAAAAAACACATACTGGTGTTAGTCCGTGAGGAAAAGTAAAATCACTCTTCTTTGAATGAACGTACACACGAAAAATCACATATTAAGGAAGCAAAGACGAGCCTTCAACTAGGAAAACGTTTCTAGCTCTTTCCAAATATTCAAAAGCAACCATCATTTAGTGAAATGAGAATTTCACAGAACGAGATCTTGTTTTGTTTGTACTTTACCATTTAAAAAAAACTGCTTATTATTATATGTGTAGAACTGATTATTTACTTTTTTAAATTAGTAAGAAGGTACAAGCACCCTTTGCTTCAAGTGCTACAATTTTCTATGTAACTACATTGTTGCAAAAGTATTGATTGCTTTGAACATTTTCACATTTTGTCCCATTGCAGCCTCAAACTTACAGGCATTTCATGTGAAAGGCCAACACAACGTAGTTGTGAAGAGGAAGAAAATTGATAGATGGTTTGCCAAAATGTTTTCCAAAAAAAAATCAGAAGAATGCAGCGGGCTTTGTGTTCAGCCTCTCCGAGTGGATACTTTCAAGAACCACATTTTGGTGTGATTACAGCTGCAGGTCTCTGTAAATCTACAGAGCTGCATTTCTGCTTGTTTTCAGATGCACATCAGTTTAATCTCAGTCAGATGAACACCGAGTTTTACCGCAGATTGTCAAATGAATTTTGATTTGACCATTCATTGATTTAACTCCTTCCAGCTTTTTAGAAAAAAATATCCGCTTTTTAGAGAAGTTTCACTGCACCATAGTTTTTACATGTATGCGAATAGTATTATAAAAAAATTCCCTTTACTTCACTGCAAGTAACTTCATTGACTGAATCATATTGTAGCCAAAATGTAGACACAGACACACACTAACAAGTTACTATAAATGTAAAAAGTGTCTTTTACCAGAGTTTGTTTTACTGTAGTTATTTATTTTCTTTTTCTTTAAGTCAAAATTTGTGCATAACTTTGTACTTTTGTCTGTCTGATGGCTCCATTTCTAAACATTAAATCAAATGTTGTGAATGGTTACTCCGTATTTGTGTCGCCTTGTTACAGAATATTTTTTTATTCTTCCCTAAGTCATTTCTGGGCGCGAGACGTTTAACGTTTTACTTGAGTGAAAATATGTTGAAGTAGTGCAACTTTTAACTGAGTACGGTTTGTCGGTACTCTGCCTCAAACTGTGAAGGCTGTGGGCTGAACTGGATTTTACTTATTAGAGTAAAGAGGTCTGAATACAATGCATCCCACTTTTCTAGAGTTTTACTTGATCTTTTTCCCCTTAGCTTAACTACTACTACTTTATCACAAAATCTTAAAGTCCATTGTTGTTGTGGTCCTGATTTGATCAAATGTGAAAACCTGGGATGTTAAGTTCTTGTCGACATTTTAGAGAACAACTGGGTAGCTGTAAGTTTTATTTACCGCAGTATTCCAGTTTAAAAAAAAAATTGATTCAGTGTTTCAGAGTTATTTGACCACAAATTCCTCCTTTTAAGATGCAGGAATCTAAATATTTTAAACCCAACTTCAGTGAACGGCGGGGCATTGGAAATACTCTTGCAGGAATACTTTTCTCAACTGATTTGTGGTTTCTTTTGGTGCTGGTGCTCATGTGCTTTTTACTCTAGTAGATTGGATCACACACACACACACACACACACACACACACACACACACACACACACACACACACACGCACACACACACACACACACACACACACACACAGTTCTGGTTGCTCTTTAGAAACTCTGACTTTATAAAACAACCAGAATTGATCTATCAATATTTCTGTACATCTCTGATGCAATGATTTCTACCACAGATATGCATGACTGTAAACTTTAGTACAATTTTATGATGACATATTGGGATAGTTGGGATTGGGATAGTTTAATCCGATTTTACTTCCCAAAGTCTTGTGATTTTGAGAAGCAACAGAGTTTTTCATTGTTTTTATAGCTCTTAACATTTTTGAAGGATAAATATTTTAAACTTATAACTAAGGTCAATGTAAAAATAAATTCTGAAAATACTTCAATCTAATTTTCTGGCATTAGAAAAAAAAGTACCATGTCACAGTATCGATGGCTAATCAGTAGATCATACATATATTAATTCATCTCTGAAAACTTTATAAATTATTAACAACTGTTTACTATACATTTATTTTGTATGAGAAAGAGACTGAATCTACTGGTTTCTTACCACATAGTGTCTGCTCATTATATTTTACATAGAGTTCTAATACTAAATATTTCAGATTATCATTTGTAAATGTAATATTTTAGCATATAGTCTCCTTCTCATTCGTAACTAATGCATAATATGGAATCAATTATTAATGATTAATAAGGTGTTTATAGATGAATGGATAACATATCTATAAACTATTTATTAGCCACCTATAAGGAGAGCCTTATTGTAAAATGGAACCAAATAAATAAATAGAAGGATTAAAAGTCAGCATGCTTTATTCTAATGTTAGCTTTCTGAATCCTTCCCTCTCTGCAGTTGGCTTCTTTCCCCCTCTGCCCGTCCGTCAGTACAGCACCCTGCGCCTGTTCGCCAAAGCCATTCCTGTCTTTTCTGTCTCTGAAATCACCTGGACGGCACCTGGCGGCCTTCCCATGAAGACAGAGAAGTGGCCAACCTCAGGCACGATGACTAAAGTGCCGCAGGTCCAGAACGCCGACAGCGGGGCTTACACCTGTACGGTTTACCCCCGGGGTAACTCCAGCGGCGTGCTGGCTGTGCGTGTGGACGTGAGCGTCGACGGTGAGCAGAAGCACTGAGCAAAATCACGCGATTGTTGTTTCTTTCATTGAAGATAAGCATCAAACCCGGAATCTGCAGGAGCAGAAGCATTATTTATTTAGGAATCCTGGACCTGAAGTTTTTCAAAGTATTTACTTCAATAAAAGGGTTTCGGGATTCGAAAGCATCCTGTAGATCTACACTGGATTTCAGCTTGATTTACTGTGAATATTAGAGCTGCTACGTTTATATATTATTCATCATTTGTTCTTCTCCTTTCCCATATTGCTCTTCTCTCCTCAGCCAGCAATGTGGCCTCGTTCACCAATATTTCACACCGTAAGTAACTCCAACAGAATCAGGCTGAAAGTCCTGAGTCAGCTGCTTGCTAATCAGGTGGAGCTGAAGGTCAGAGGTGACTCTCAGCCTATAAAAACTTAATCCTAATTGCTGGAGATTTTTTTTTCTCCCCCCATCATTTCATTACTCTTTGGCTATTCTGTTTATTCCCTGTCTTAACCTCTTTCCCTGTTATCTTTTTGCTCAGAATTGCTAATCAGCGCGTCTTTGTGTGCTGTAATGTTCTCGCCTCTGCTTCCATTCCTTCACCTGCAGGAAATGAGATCTCCACTGCCACTCAGGCTCTAAAATCCTTCCTCCTGGCCTGTCCCAGCAGCCAGGGCGACTACGTCCGGCTTCACTGGCTTCCCCCAGACACGAACGATTACAGCAAGATGAAGCTAGTGTACCACTACGACCGCTGGAGGAGTTTCACCTCCAACCACAACAACAAGCTCCAGCTGGCCGGTCCGCCGTACGACCCACAGGCTGGGAGCTTCTCCTTCCTACTCACGCCTGATTTGAAAGATGGAGGCCTCTACATTTGCGAAGTGTCTCTCAACGACGTCATTTTCAGCCAGAGGACAAAACTCAGCGTACTGAAAGGTAAGGAGGAGAGCGGTTGGAAACTGTTGAGCCAGGGGCGTGGCCACAGAGGTGGCTGAAATCCGATTGGTCACTGTGCCTGGCCCCGCCCATCAGAGCTGTCAATCAGCTTGTTCATAGCATATTGTACATAGATTCGCGTTTTGTCCGCACTCCATGTAAATAGATGACAGAAATGCTCCTTTTGTTGTTTTACAACTGTCATTAATAATTATTGTTGTTGTTGATTGTTTCAATTTTATTTTAGAAAAACAGAACTCAACTCATATTTACATGTAAATACGTGAGATTTTTGCTAAATGGCTAAAGTCCCATCGGCAGATTGACGGATAAGAAGAAAAAGCAGCCTCAGACTACGGCACAAAAAAACTTTTCATAAAGGAGAAAAGGAAGTAATTAAACAATTGTTTGCAATTTGTAGTCTACATTGTCTCAATAATTTGCATTTTAAGTTGATAAGTAAGCTGAATAGAGTCAGCATAATGGCACTAAAAATGGAGTCGTGTTCTGTTAAGCTATGCTAAGCTAAATAGGAACAATTAGCCTGTGTTCTACACGCCAAACAGATCCATGTGTGTGTTTGGTAAATAGATAGTTTTGTCATTCAAATCTCGGCCTGCTATTCATTGTAATCTAAGACTGCAGTGCATTTAGAATAAATTGCAATTTTAGTGTGCCACTTTTCTATAGTTTGTGTCTCTGAATGGAACCCATACAAAAAAACATCTAGAGCCTGTAACACACTATGTGTGGTGGAAAACTGACACATCACCTTGAAATCATCCATATGTTGAAACATGGTGGTGGCTGTATCATGTTGTGCAGTCACTTTTCATCAGCAGCGACATGGAAACTTGTGATTTGTTATCAGCTGGAGAACTTTATTTGTATTCCTCCAAAAGTTCTGGTTTCATCTGGTTCATAAACAACAAGCACTGAGTTGAATTTTAAGCATCAACGTCAACAAATTTCTTTCATTGCAAGTAAAAACATATAGAACCGTGTCATCTATTCATTCATTCATTCATTCGCTTCAGTGCACAAACATTTAAAAACAATCAATCACAGCCCACCAGTAAAAAACAATAAGTAACTTACACAACCTGCTCCTTCCTTATCTATAAAAATAACAACATGCATCCAGGCATCTCTGCTCAAACATTTCTTCACAAATTAAACCCAAAATCAGCTGCAAGCAGCCTCATCAACCGAGTAATATTATTCAATTAGTTCTTAAAGTCTGATCATTTGTTCTCATGGCATTTGTTCAATTACATCACTGTTCAAGTCATTACCCACATCATTTTATTCTTCTTTTCTATTACCAGACAAACAGCCATGCTATAATGTAATTTGTGCACTTTAAATCAATTTCTCTCGCATGATTCTTGCCATCAATTTGTATCTTAGATGAAGAAATAAACAAAGAATAAATCCTGCAACCTTTGTGGAAACTAATTTCCAGTCTAATAAAATATAGATATAAAATAAAGAATATTATAAAATAAATAAATAAGTATATGGATTACAAATTGCTGCTGAGTTTATGCAAAATATTTCTCATTTCTTAATCACAATTTATTTTTCCAAATTCCTAAACACTCATGTACAGAATAACTGGGGAAGAATGCAGAAAGGTTTTTGAATGAAAGTTTCATGATGAGTAAATTGGTGTCAAATATTTTCATCCAGAACTTCTCCGCAAAACTTCACCCTGCGAGTTTAGTGAATATTTTAAAGTTTTACAGATCAAACCAAGATCTATTTTGTTTTGTTTTACTTTTGTTGTTTTGTTGGTCTGAGTCAACGAAAAAGTGAGTGATAAATATCAAAGAATGAAAACATTAGTTTTGTGAAACTAAATGATGACTCTTTGCCTCAGGGGAAGCTAAATTATAAAATAATGGTGTCAGAAGAAGTTGATGACGGTTTACAAACTCAAGCTCATGAAGCATAAAGCAAGGACTTCTGCAGGTTGCCACATCATTAGTCACAGAAACGCTGAAATCTTCTGTAGTGTCTACATAAATATAAAACACAACGCTTTACGTCGGTTGTGGAAATATTCAAGGAAACAAAGGAAACTGGGGCCACAGTGAGTTTTCAACAAGAATCTGCTGTCTCTAAAAGCTCTTTCTCATCTCATTGTTCCTTTAAAAATGTGACTGGCAAGCCATAAATTAAGAGGAAAGTCTTTGTCAGCAGTTGGAGGAACAATAGAACAATGGCAGCAGAGATCTCGTGGGATGTCGTTTAAATTTTATTCAGATCAGTCTTTTATATGGTAAAGCATCTCACCTCCTTAAGCTGGCCTCATTCGACAGAGTATGTTTGATAATTACATGGCAAATACAGAGTCAGGGATTTATACAGGTCAGTTCTCCTTGATTCTGATGTAAAGCGCATAGTTATAGTTGTAACAGCTATATTATGCATGGTAGAAATTATGCATGCAACCCCATTGATATATATTTATAGATCCCTCAGCAAATGACCCATTAATCACATGCTTCCCTTAAGCATCTACAACCTGTTGGCTGGATATTTGATCATTCGTCAGGGCAGAATTGGTTGGTTTCCTGTCATTTAAGCAACATTTGCTAATCTTATCCAATGCACAAGTACCACTGGCAGTGAAACAGTTTCACAGCATGATGCTACCACCTACAGCTAGACAATTGGTGTATTGTTTTGAGATTTGAAAACCTCACCTTAACCTCTCCAAACTTACTCATCTGATTTATCTGTTGCTTTGGGCTTTGTGCAATGCATGAGGACCATGACAGTGAAACGAATCCATAGCAAAATGCTACATCCACCATGCTGGACATTATTCACAGGTTCGAATGCCTCATCTCGACTCTCCCAAACATAAATTTCTTCGTGGACAAATGGTTCAATCTTTGACTTCCCTGAACATAAAGCTTTTATTTGGAAGTCATTTTCTTGAGGGAACTACAAACTTCAGATGACTTTGACTTTGCTCATATTGAAGCAGAAACTTTACTATTTGTTGGTACCCTCTTAGTATATTGCAATCTAAAACCAGCTTCCTTGTGGGGAATCAACGCAGGTGTTTCTGGTTTACCCTTTAAGATCTTGACACCAGTTTCTTTACTTTCGTGTGACTGGTTGGGTCAGATGACAGAAAACTGGATATGTCTGGATTCTACAGCAGGAAAAAGATGAACATCACTCACCACAACTGGTGCTGGCCTGGAGTAAGTGCTTAAAAAACTCACCTACCAGGCCTTAATGACAAGAACAATGCTTGGAGGACTCAAACCAAAGAACACGGTGTCAACTGTCAAGCGTGGTGGTGGCAGAATCATGCTGTGTAGCTGTTTGTCTTCCTTGCATTGATTATTGTGTATTGTACAAACCTGGTGGGCTATGCTTGAAAGCAATGTTCAGCCTGGATTATGCAAGCAGCTTGGTGATGGTTATAAAAACGGTCTGCATTCAACTTACTGAGGGTAAATGATCCATGAACTCAAATCTTTTTAATCCCACTGAAACTGTTGATTTAATGCCACTGAAACTGTTAAAGGTCCCAAATTAATGTGACCTTCATCTCCACTGATCAGATTACGTCAGCGCCTCACAGCACCTGTATTTATCCACTCAGTGATTTTCTGCAAGAACGTGAAAGCAGAAATGTTAAACCATTCAGCAAGGCTGAAGAATGTGCAGAGCTGCTAAGCACCGAGGTAATATGTGTCAGTGTTTAGAGAGACAAGCCTCTAGCACCTGTCTCCTGAGGTGTTTCGGCAATCATGTGCCCCCGCTGAAGAGTCATTGAGTGAGACATTAAATTTGTACTGGTTTCAGCTCTTTATTCACTGACTCCGAATGAGGAAAACAAATAAAGAGGGAGTTTTCCGGAGCCATTAGCAGAGTGTCTCATTATTAAATGAAAACATTAACTATATTGCTCCGGAAAGAGAAATATGCTTAATTTATAAACGTAAAGACCAAGAAAAATTCTGCTAAGCACCTGTTGATTTTTTATGAGAGTGCCTGAGGGAGTTTTCCTCCCTTTTCTTCGCAGGAGCACCCACACATGCACAAATCCAACATGCACTCCTACTCTTACAACAGCCTGTCATGCTGGCCTTGGAAAGCTTTACTAATCACAGTCCCACCGGCATCCATCACAGCTGCCCAGACATGACCGGTCGATCCGTCACTGTCACTGTCACCCCGCTTCACAAATCTGCATCCGTTGCACACGTTCACACCTCCACCCACTCCCCAATCATGTGAGGCATATATTTTTACCCCTCCGTCGTTAGAAGCATCATTATGTGTGATTATACCTGCTGCCCTCCCACCGAGGCTGTGGGTGGCCCACGCTGATCACACTAATCAAGGCTGAAGTGTGTGTTTTTTAGGCTTGTGTGTGTGAGGTGGGGTTCTGCGGGGCTTGATTACGCCCAGATGGATTCTCATTACAGTTTGATGAGACACCAAGCATCAGTCACAGTCAACCAATGCATTAGCAGTAAATCACTTTAATGAATATATATTATTTTGACCCTTCCCTGAATTGTTCTGTGTTTCTCATACCACGGTCCCCCTTCGATCATCACTCCCTCTCTCCGTCCTTGCCCTTTTAAATATTCAGACAGAAACATTTTAACTCTTTCTCATTTCTCTTCCTTCCAGACATTTTTTTTCCCACCAACTCATCCTTCTTTCTGGTTTCTCTTTCCTCTCCCATCTCCTCTCATTCTTCTCTCTCTCCTCCAGTGAAAACCAGCCGTTATCCCTCGAAGCTGAATCTGCTGTGCCTGTACTCAGAGCGCTCCAACGTTCGGGGCGCGGTGTGGAAACATGACAATAAGAGCCGGCGGCTGCAGATATCAAGCAGCGGCCCTGGCAGCATCAGCACCACCCTGCCGCTGCCCATTACCCCTGATGTAGCCGGGAATTACACCTGCACCCTGCAGCTGAAAAACGGCCAGAGCATCCAGGCTGTCCAAGCTTTCACAGCGCCCCCAACAGGTGAGATGAGAGCGAATGCTTTGCAAGTTATTTCTTTCAGCTTTCTGATGTAGTATCTTTCTTAGATCAAGGGTATTATATCAGTATCACAGAGTCCTGGTGGACCTCCTGTCAGGTCTGCAGAGATAATGAAGCATGAGTGTGGAAAATTCTAGGATATGTGCTTCATGAAGCGTTCTGCTGTGGATTAGAGACAACCTCAGGTCAGTTCATCCTCCAGAAATCCTGCTGTTTGAAAAGCAGAATGCCTCTGACAGATACCATATGTTAAACTTTTAAAATTTACCTCGCAGGGTCAAAGGGGATAAAACTGTTTTTTCGGAGCATAACGTTGGTTGGATATGCAGCAGATTAACCATTTAAAGCCTCGCACCTTCAGATTTTTAAAATTTATCATTTATTAGATGTTTTAATAAAACAAAGTAGGTTTTTGGAAACTATGTTGGGGTTTTGTATGTATTATAATGGTACATTTCATTTAGTCACCTTCCTAAGATAATGAACAATGTCATTTATTGACAGAAGTGATTCTTTTTCTTTCTTTTTTTGCCTAAAATGTCTTTTGGAAAGAAAGAGGAGCTGATTTTTTTCCTGCAAAGTAACTCATTAAATAATTATTTTTAGAAAATTATGACATTCAGTATAACTTTTTGAGACTAAATGATATTTTTTCTATTCATTTTGCAGTTTGTTTGTTTTTAAACAGTGTGTACAAAGTATTTTGCCCCCTTGCAGATTTTTAGTTTTTTATTTGGTCACACTTAAATGTCATGTCAGAGATCATAAAACATATTTTAATTTTATGATAATATAACCTGTGTAAACTGAGCTGTTTTTAAACTGTGATTTAATTTATCACACTATTTAACCGAATCTTTGACTACGCCCCCTGGGAGGGAACAATTCCCACTGACACATGATTTTATTTTTACATAACTATGGAGGAATTTTGTCCCATTTGTCTTTGTCAAATTGTTTTAATTCAGACATATTTTTAACACAAGCATGCCAAAGCATCTCAACTATATTAAGTGTGGACTTTGACTAGGTCACTCCGAGACACTGATTTTAGTTTAACTCCTTTGTGTTTCTGTTTAGCTACTCAGTCCCACTGGTTTGCTTTAGATCATTGTCCTGCAGTATCATCCAGGTACGCTTGAATTTAAACTTAAAACTGATGGTCAGGTTTTCTTCTGCAGGATTTTATGCTTTCATCATTTATGGAAAAGTCAGTCGATAAGCAGCTCATCGCTCTACCACCACCACGATTGACTGAAAGACTGAGTTGGATTTTCTATCAGATGCATAGCTTTTACTTTTGTCACAAACTTTTGTTTTGGTATTTTGAAGATTTTATTTGTACTTTTTTGCAAAATGAGAAGAGTTTCTTATACTTTTTGATCAGCTGTGGTTTTCGCCTTGGAGCTTTCCCATGAAAATAGCTTTTGCTCGGGCTCTCTGTCTTATTGATCACAGACCTTAACTGAGGCGCATACTGCTTTAGGCACTGTTTTGGGTTCTTTTGTCAAATCCTGAATGAGTTGTTGATGAGTTGGAGTCATTTGGGAAGTTCAGACACTCCTGGGAATATTCACCCTCATCCCAGGTTTTCTCTGCTTGTGAATAATGGTTCTCTCTGTGGTTCACAAGACTTTGTAATCCTCTCCAGTCTTGTAGATTTCAACAACTTGAAAAATGAGCCTCTTTAAAAAGCTTTTTGGGATCATTTAGTCTACTTGATGTTGTCAGACGGGTTCCCTTCACAGAAGCTTTTTACATTAATTATATTAATACTCCTGGATGAGTCACACCAAAAACTGCATTTAAAAAAATATTCTGGTTATCTTTGTCTTTATGATAATATCGTAGCATTAAAATGTGACAAACAAGCAAAAAGAGAAAAAAAATCTCAATACAGGAAGTTTTGAAGAAAAGTCCATAGAGGACTTTTTCCAGTCTCATAAATTCTCATATCCAAAATAATATTCTTGGCTTGCATGGTTAAGTCATTCCACATGATTTCCTAATACTTTGTAAAATTCTGTGTGCAGATTCTTCTTCTATAAAACATAAAAGATATGAAGGCTTTTTTTTTTTTTTCATTACCCTTACCCGGTTAATATGTGACTATAATAAGACAGGACCTTGGGACATATCTCCTCACAAAAACTAAATTATTCAGGCTTATTGTATTGCTTGGCTGTGGGGAAGCACAGGAGGATGTGACAGTTAAATGGATCCCTTAGCACAGACTATTTACCTCTCCATATTCCTCTACATCACTTAGGCTAAGAGACTCAGATCTGATTATGGCTCCTACTAATCCTAAAGCTGTAACAAGACATTATAAAATGCATATCTCCTATAGGTGCAATTATTCTGAAGTAGAAGTGAGTTACATTTCAGGTTTGTGTCATGGGAAATTTCGACTGAGCAGACAAGAAAGTTCAAATAAGCTGAGTGCTGTTTGACCTACATAACGCTGTTTAAACTGTCAGGTTGCACAAAAACTGCAAATGTGCAAGGTGGCATAAAAATCCGAGGGTAATAATGAATAATGTAACAATAAGCGGTGACATTTACTGGTGTATAAATAGAATTTCTAGAAGGAAAAAAAAATTCACAAAGCTGTTTGATTGGAGAAAACTGAAGATACTATTGTGCTTCGAAAAGCATTCAACATTCAACACTGGTTAAAACATGTTTTATCACTGCATCCAAAAACTTTGGTGCTTTTTGGGATGTTATGTTGCCTAACATAAAGTCAGGAACTTTTCTGGGTTGTCCACTATTTTCAGTAATATTTTTCCCTGTTAGTTTATTCCTTTGTGCTTAGTCAATAAAACACATCGAATAAAAACATGGAAAAGCTCAAAAGCGTATGAATATTCTTGCAAGGCGCTGGGTTTATTTGTTTGGGAACATCTAATGCGCAAAACCTAAAATAAAGTGTGAATTCAGAACATTAAAAAAACAGCACCGAATAATAGAGAATTTCTTTTACCGATAGCACAGTACAAAGAAAACAAAATTGAAGCAATCATTGTGCTCTGCAGCACACAAAATACTTCAAATGTGAGGGATTTTCTTCCATATCCTCAATTTACTCATCCTTTGCGAAGCATTCAAGCAGTTCTTTGGTCTGCATCCTCTGCGCCACTCCACTCTACAATTACAGTGATATAAATCACACCCCACCTCATTTGAGATGAAACAGGCGAGGAGGAAAGAAAAATGCCAATCGCAGAGACGGCAGGATAGAAAGAGGAGCCGCGGAGGAGACTTGAGAAATGTACCGAGATAGACCTCACTTCACTGCGCTCCATTAACATAATGCATGCATTAAGGCTGGCCTGGGGCGCCGTGCTGGGCAGTCCTGGGGTCAGCTATCAGTACAGTATTCCATTAGCAACCTCTGCACATATTCTCCAATCAATTACACCTCGTGCAGCACATAATTGATGGATCGTTCTGAAGCCGGTTAAAAGCTGTGACACGGAGGTTGAGGTGAGACTCAGGGGTCAGTTTGTTATTCAAACAAAAATAATGATAAATTGATGTGTGAGTGGACTTTATATGCAGTGCCTTGATAAAAGTGTTCACACCCCACAAATGTTTTGACATTTTTGTGTCCAAAATAATGTCACCACTTTGATTTCACAAAGTTAATTGAGACTTCCGGAACAATGCACTGAAAAAGGAAAACAGGTGATCCAACTTACCTAACCCTAACTTAATACATGAAGTTATTAAGATAATTAAGTTGCCATGTTAAATAAATATAAATACAGTAAGTTTGGCAAACTTAATTTGATTATATGTGATAAATATACATTTTTTAACCCTTTCACACATGAATTATGATCCTTTGTGTCATGATTTTTTCCAATTTCTTTTTTATTTTCTTAAGGCATAAAAAGCGTAGGAAATAAACTTTTGTAAAAAAATTTTTTTTTTTTTTAAGGTGATCAATTGTAATTTTCTACAAATACAAAGTTGTTATTTGAAAAATACATCAGTAGTAATGTTCTTTAGGGGTTATCTGATGTCACAATATTTTTTTTACTTCCAAAGAGTCGTCTAGAAGGAGGGACCGGGTCGGTTGGCATGCTTTTTTGTCTGTCGGCCATATTGGATTTAACAAAAATAATTTATTGCATTTGCAGCTGATGGCCAGTAGTTGATGGTGTACTTTATGATTCATTAGTGTCCACTTCAGTGGTCTGTGTGCATTTATAACATAAAAATCCACAAGAGGCACAAGAAAATGGCTTTTAGACAGCTGTCCACTGTAGTGACCACTATGCATGAAAGGGTTAAGTTGGAAAAAGAGAGCAATCCAGTCTCTCTTTTTGAGTGTGGCTGAGATTTACCCTCTTCCCGTTGGATGGGCAAGTCAGGGTAAAAAGAAAGGCAGACTAAGTGATGCACTCATACTCTACAAGCTTTGGGAGTTGGTCCAATCCAAGTTCATCACGGTAATGTCCTCACAGAAGGAGATCCACTTAAGGATTCGGTTATTCAAAGAGTGAATTTCCTCCTAGTTGATGTCATGGGCTTTTACAAATTCTCCAAGATGACAACGTCAGGATTCATTTGACTCAAATTGTGAAAGAAAGGTTCAGGGAGCATGAGATTTCTTTTCACACATGGACTAGCTGCCACGGTCTGGACCTAAACCCAATTGATAACATTTGGGATGTGCTGGAGAAGGTTGCAGAGCGTTCAAACTCTTCTATCATCTGCACAAGAACTTGGCAAAGAGCTAACTCAGCTCTGAATGGATATAAATATTTTAACATGTCAGAAGCTTTCCAAAATAATCCTGCAGAGACTGAAAACCGCAATCAAAGCTAAAGATATTCCAACAAAATATGAGTGTGATTTTTATCTGTTTGTTTCACAAAGAAAGCAATACGTGGCTTCTGACATTTTTCACATGTACAAATCTAAAATTTGGTCTGGAGTGTCTGGAGCCCCCAATGCTCTGATTGCCTTTTTAATCAGAGTAGGCCAATTGCTTTAATTGCTAAGTCCATCTGAGACTATTTTGCAAACAAGAAGAGCCCTGCAGAAAAACCCCGCATCTATAACTGAGAAATTAATGTTTCCCTTCCACTTCACAGATATGGCCCACTTTATGTTGTTCTATCACATAAAATCCCAATAAACCACATTAAAGTTAGTGATTAAAAACCGCTCAAGGCGCGTGAACACTTTTTAAGCCACTGCAAAGGGCGCAGTGAGAAAACGACTTGCTCAAAAGCAATTTAGCATTTATTATACGTCCTTTCAGAACGACTGGCGGATATCTAATTGGTTTGTACTCCATGAACGCTGAGCAGACAGCTGCTCGACAATCCAGCTTCCCCGTGGCTCTGTTTTGCAACACTGATGTCATCCTCAATATGCAAACAGGTTTCTTCACAAACCTGCACTCTTCCCCATGAAATTTGAATTGTACAACCGTAAGATAATAGTGTGCTTATGTAACGTGTGCGGTGATCACTCTCTACCTCACCTGTTTTTCAAAGCTGCATTGATGGGCCTGGCTGTTTGTTTTTGTTTTGTTTGTTTGCCTGGAGGCAACAGCTCGATGCAGAAATCAAGTGGGAGGAAATGAAGAAGAAAAGAAAAAAAAAAAAAACCAGAAGGAAATATTTGGATTTTTATCATGTTTATGTTTTGGAAATATGATATGGAGTAATTAGAGGCTGTGAACTCCGCTCTGTATGGAAGCGGAGTGAACATTTGTTGACACCTGGTCTCCGAGAGACGCCTCCGCACTCCGTCCTTTCGTGTGAGTTTTATCTGATTGCTAGGCTTTGTGGTCCAGACTGGATGCGTGTCAGATCGATGTCTGCAAAGGATTTCCACAGGCTACTCTCTCTCTCTCTCTCTCTCTCTCTCTGCCTAAGAACGCCTCAGATTTCCTCGCCATCTTCCACAGCAATCATTGTCTCTGACTGACAGCAGCATGATGCAAATGCATGAAACATGTTCGCGGTGGAATCGCAACTGTAAAGTGTTCACATAACAAATTTGAAAAAAGAAAAAAAAATGGTCGCCCCCTCTTGACCCGCGCAGCAGAGTAGAAAGCAAACACAGATAAGTTCGAGGGCACTCACTCGCTGTTCTGAGAGTTTTACATTAGCGTCGCTCTGAGACGTTCATGTTTTTGTCCTTTTCTCCTCCTCTCCCCCTCCCACCCCCTCCGCCCCTCTGTTGCAGAGAGTGTCACCCCCTCCTTCCTGCACCCGTCCCTCTCTGCTTTATTACTCCTGGTGCCCCTGGTTTCAGCAGCTGTCGGCGTGTTGCTATGGAGACAGAAACACATTTCTGATCGCGGTGAGTCTTCCGGCGATTTATTTCTTGACAGCTTCTCCGTTGCTCCGTCCATCTCCGGGCCCCCTGTCGGCCCCTGCGTCTGAGTGATGTGGGCCGTGACATCCTCTGGGCTCGTTGTAATGAATGTGCCCCCACTTCATGAGAGTGCGTTCTGTCGCTTCTCTCTGCTCTCAGGTATTGAGCAGTCACTGTCTGTCCAGTCTGGTGAAGCGGAGAACATCTATGAGAATCCAGAGGATATCAGACAGGTGATGAATTCAGACATTTTCAAGAACTAAACGCCCTCTGATGAATTTCACTCCTTATATGCTTTCGTCTTTCTTTTTTTCGTCTTCTCTCTGAAGTGCAATTTTTATTCCTTTCCTCCTCTTTTCCCATTTCTCCCCTTTTTTCATCACTTGCTTTTCATTAAGCCTGTTTTCTGCTCTCTCCTCCTTCCCAACAGGCTCCTCCCCAGGGTTCAGTCTACATGGTAAGTTGATTAGTCGTCCCCAATACACACAAGCACAGTGCGACATCTCAATAAATTAGAAAAGCATTGACAAGTTAATTTATTTCAGCAATTCCATTCAAATAGATCTATTACATGCAGGAAACCCCAAATTCAACACCAGAATAAAACATATGACCAAGTAAAAAGTTCAGAAATACTGTATTGACCAACACATTCATGGGTAATTGACACCCTTCACGAGGAGGGCAAGAAAAAAAATCATAATTTGGTTGTTCATATATGTATCCAAGCATATTTAAGAAAAACTGAGTGGAAGGTAAAAATTCAATTGGAAAAAGTGTGCACAAGCAACAAGGGTAATCTGGACAGAACACTTTCATTCTATTGGCTGGAACGGTTGTCAGGCGACAGTACTTTTTTGTTTTGAGAGAGAGCAGAAAATAATTAGAGAGAGAGCAAACCAGAGCACAGAGATTCGAGAGAGCACAAAGAATACCTGAAAGGGGGCAGAAGTTTTGAGTGCAAATATTACAAGTTTTGAGAACAAAGAGATGAAATCCTGCTTTCAAACTGAAAATGTGTGCTCTTGATTTATGGCAGAAAAATTCCCCCATAGAAAAACCAGCCATGTGTTGGACAGGGAGCACAACTAAAAGTTACAGGACACCGGCCACCGAGGCCTGGAAGAGGAAGACACCAGATCCAAGAATGTAGACATGCTAAAGCTGCTATTAAAGCAACCTGGACTTCCTACACATCTCAACAGAACCACGGGTTGATCACCTCCATGCCATGCTGCATTGGTGCAGTAAATTC
This sequence comes from Poecilia reticulata, assembly GCF_904066995.2. Taxonomy (NCBI): domain Eukaryota; kingdom Metazoa; phylum Chordata; class Actinopteri; order Cyprinodontiformes; family Poeciliidae; genus Poecilia; species Poecilia reticulata. Next base: position 12,883,792 of record NC_088845.1, read on the forward strand.
ATACAAGAACCTGGGCTTCCTCTATACAGAAAACTGAATTTAATTGAATTCAAAAAAGAGCCCAGACCAAGTACTGAGTGTGTATTTCTGTAAAGTATATGGACATATTTTACATACAATCCTTGGAAATCAAGAAATTAGATAAAAGCTTGAAATATTTTTCTGTCTGTTGCGAAACTATAATATACAGTACAAATCGTACCATTTGAATTGAAATACTGGAATTAATTTAATTATCTCTCTTGCTTTTGCATTTTTTTCTAAGACAGCGTTTCCTTCCACTAAACTTCCCAGTAATATGTGGATGGCACATTTTGTGAACTACCAGCTTCTTTAACAGTGAACCTTTGTCATATAATATTTACATCATGGCTGTTTGCTGGAGATAATTGTGTAGGACCATGACAAAACCTGTCTGCATTAAAAATATATATATTTCCAATTAATTTTATGAAACATTCCAATTTCTTCAGAAATAAAATGTTTGTGGTTTCAGTTATAGCTGCAAGCCATGTGAATCAAAATGACCAGAAATAAACACTTGGACTGTGTCACTCTTTATATAACATGAATTACTTAAACAAATTGACCTTTTGAAGAGAATTCATTCTACTGAGCAGCACCTGGACATGTGAGGACTTGTATTACATGCATTAAAAAAACAGTCCCTGACACTCTTCCAGTTTCACCCTCTCTAAGCTGTCGGCAGATACGTCTTCCTTCACACTTGGAGTCCTCCAATCTGTCAGGACTCTTTCATATAAACCCGTCAACTTTCAGCAGCCTCCTTACATTAGTAGCTTTAAGGAATCAATCTCATTACACACCAGAGGGAAATGAATCTGGCCTCAGAATGTGTCTTTGTCCCCGTGTCACTGCTTTCTCTTTTCCTTTGTGCAAGGATTTGAAGCCAAGAGGAGACAATGACGTCTATAAGGAACTGGAGCGGTGAGCGAAAAATTCTTGCATCACCTGTGTGTGGAGTTGCTTGTGGACCGCTCGTCACACTCACCAATCAGACCGGCCTGAACATCACTCTGACACTGTGGCATGATATCACGCCATGTGCTGACAGGCAGCGCTCCTTCGCCTGTGTGTTGTTGTTGCGTGGGCTGCTTGTGTTTGTGTTTAAAGGGGGGGGGGGGAATGAAAGAGATTGGAGGACTGGGGTTTTTTTTCTTCTTTTTTTTTTGAGCGAGTTTGTCTTTGTTCTCTGTTTTCAGATACGAGCAGTGTCAGGGCTGATCACCTACCCACATCTCATCCCCATCCAGCTGTCACATCCTCTCTCTTCACAGCTGCAGCAAAAGGCCTTTTATAAACAGGAGTAACTACTCAATGTCAGAGTTGGGGACTTAAAGAAAACTTTTGAGCTTCACAGAAATGCTATTTAGGTTTTCCTTGACAAGCTATCGCTCTTTAGAAGTTATAGAAGCTCACAAACCTCTCCAGAATGGATGGTGGTTAATATTGCATTGTAAAATCTAAGCTTTCGTTTCCAGTGAAAAGGCTACAAATAAAAATAATAGTTTATGTTTATCACAAAGGCAATGTGTTATCAGTGTGTGATGTGGATCTCTGTCTTAGTTTATTTGATTTGCATGAGTGTAAAATGAATCTTTATGATTGTCTTACTGAGTGAAATGAAACAACTGCTTAAAAATACAGCTGTCCTAGTTTAATTAAAACATATTTTGATGCTTGATCATTTAATTACTTTGCTGTTCATTAAATTTTTTTATGGTGCAAACATTTAATTTTGCACTCATAATTATTGCTGTCTGTTTTAGGAAAAGTTTTCAAAATGTCAATAATTATTGCTGCTTAACAAGTAAATGCTCAAATGTATGTACAAATATTTATGCAAAATAAATTTACCGCATTTTTGCTGACAAAAAACAAGATTTTGTTCACTGGAATATAGCTCATTCAGCAGATATAGCAGCAGATTAAGCATAACTGGTAACAACTCCAGCCACTAGATTGCATCCAAGTGCTTTCAAAACCAATTTTTGATTAGTACTGAAAACGCATCACCAGCCATCTGTGGCTGCGTTTTGGTTATGCCACGAGAGTTGGTGACGAATTTCCGTTTGAATTTATGCCACATAGATTGGTTCCGGACCTGCTTGCTCCTATTGTTTTGGCCAAAGCTGCAAGATCTGTCCAATGAACAAGACGCAAAACTTAAAATATCTGCGAGCTACTGGTACAACAATCGAGTTTTGTGGTGTGCCGTTGTGTCCAGTAATTAGCCGGTACCATCCAGTGCTTAGTTTTTTCAATTTCCTGCTAATATCAAGGCGACAGCAGACTGTAGCCAAAACTTAGCCACTACAGCTAACACCCGGTTTGTAGCTATTTCAAAGCTCGAGGATGTTGAAGATCCAGCGTCAGAAATGGGAAGACGGAAGTTAAAAGTTAGCTGTACGTTCTTCGTTTACTGGAATAATTTGTTGGAGGAAAATAATGCCGGAGGAAATCCACTGCAACGGGAACAGGCGCAGAAGAGAGGCAGCGATTTGGCACAAGTTATGTCAATACGTGTGTGTTGATGTATGGGTTTGTGTTATACGGAGTATGAAATTATTTTTAGGCAACTCCTTAGCTTTTTTTTAATGTGACAATTATATAAAATACATTTAACATGCAGTCGGAGCGACGAGCCCCTCTGATACCGAGCACGGTAATTTAAGAACCGAGGGCAGCAACGCTTCAGCCCGATCCAAACCACACAAGTTGTCAGTCAAATTAAGGTCCAAAACCTTCGCTTTACAGCCGTTTAAGTGTCACCGATCCACATAAAAAACCCACAGAACAAATGGTACAAATCACGTATTTCCCGAATCCCGAAAATGACATTTACCTTTGCTGTTTCATAATTATTATCCACTTAGAGTGAATTTTTCCACTTGGCTGCTATAATCTGTTCTTGCGTTACACAAACGTAATTTGTGTAATCAAGTAATCAAGAAGATGTACATTTCCACCTCAATTGACCAGGTAAGCATTAAGGTAAAAATAAAAAAATAGAGCAAAATGGAAACAGGGCAACTGATAGAAATACTTTCTATATAAAGAAAAGCAGAAAAGTTAACAGCAGGAGAAAAGTTGTTGGCAACATTAGCTCAACCGATCTCTCCCTCCAGGAAGCCATCAAACAGAACCCCTGTCCAACTCCAACTATAATAAAGATAAAAAAAAGAAAGAAAACGGAAAGTTAAAATAACAAATAATGCCAATTTAATCATTCAGATCTAATGCGTTCTGGAATCTATTACTGACATTTTACAAATTTCACAAATCAATTAGAAGGTTTCACAAATGTTTTTATTTATTCTGCTGTTAGTACAGAATAATGTATAGGTTTGAAATGTCTATGTGTTGTTTTTAAAGTACTACACATTAAAAAAGCTCAAGATAGTTGCCCTTTAGCTATTTTCCGAATTAAATGCTACATTCGGAAGCTAACTTCAGCTTCGACTGATAGCTTGGGCACAATATAGACAGATCTATATATATATATATATATATATATATATATATATATATATATATATATATATATATATATATATATATATATATATATATATATATATATATATAAAGCATAGATATGTAGATTGCACACTGCACAGATAATCAAAACACTTAACATTTACATAGCACCTTTCTAAGCTTTTCCCTGTTAACTATGTCAGACATATAAGGCATTATGGTGAATACAAGCGATTTATTAACTTACCTTCGAAGTTATTGTGAAGTTTTGACACATCCAGCTTAAATCCTTTGTTGTTGTTGGAGCGTTTCAGGACGTCTGAATAATTCTATAAGCATCATTAATAGTCCTGCAGTGACCGAGGAGCCACTGTTAACATACTGTTGCCTGTACACCGGAACCATTCTATGTGGCAAAAAAATGCGGAAGTGCTAAAACGGAAGTCCGTGGCATATACCCCATTTATGACAGAAGTCTATATAGGGTTAAAGAAAGTAAATAAATACAGTTGCCAACTTATCCGTAAGAATAACGATTTCTTCTAGTGTATTAAAATAGGAATAAAATGAAAACTGTCGACAATTTACTTGCAAAGTTTCCCAACCATATTTAAATATCTTGAAATAAAAAAAATGTCAAGCACTTTCAGAAAAGTTTCAACTCTTTTTTTTGGCAGATTACACATGCAGGGTGTTAGTTTGTGCTTTCAAACTAACACCCTTTAAATTTTTTTAAGTAATGTTTATCCATTTGTATAGTAATTGGATCTGGGCTTCAAATTAACTTAATAATACTTTGGGCTTAAAAGTCCATTTCAAAATAATTTTGCCAGCTGAAATAACTTTATACAATAAAACAAATTGTAAAAGAAAAAAATTGAACCATTTGCTGAATATTCCAGTTAACTCTGCAACTGCTTTCAGGTCCAAAATGACCATTAAGTCTCCTTTAATGGCCTCAAGATTGAATCTTGGGGCCATGAAAACAATTTTATCAACATGATTGACCACCAAAGTCAAATGAACAATTGTTACTAATTCAATTCGTCTTGAAATATCAATAACTTGCAGTTGTTTTAAACTTGTTTTTTTTATTCATAATAACTACTCAGAGCATGACGCTTCACATTGAGGATAAAGAGTCAGATATAACTTTTCCCGTAATGTAAATAACACAAAATTAAGCTCCCTTATTTGCTTTATCGCCCTTTTAAAGTCATGATACCTTTACTTCGTTTAATTTGTATAATGTATGGTTGTTTTCCGGTTTCTGATTGTAGGCTTTTATTTTGATACAACTTCCGCTATATATGTTATAGAACGGCAGCTCAACGACTGATGACAAGTTGCAAAAACATTATTAAATGTATGTTGTTATTATCGGCCCCCTTTATAAAGGCAAAAGGTATGTTTATTTTGTAAATAAGGATATTTCTAATATTGAATGGTTGAAATTGTGAATTTGTTTTATTGTAATCAAACACTAAGGTATTTTTGAAATAGTTTATATTTTTAGTGGTGAACGTTATTTTTAGTTACAGACGTTGCGGTTGTAAGAGCCTGGTTTGTAGCTTACACCGTCTTTTGTGAGTGTGTTTATACATACAGCTCTGAAATGCAGTGCTTACTTCCAATAAACCTCACTGTTCATCAGTAAAGCCACAATCCTTCATTTGGGGGAAGGGGTGCTACAAGTAATGTTAATTTCATCTAGGAATAACATTTTAAAAATGTCAGCAGTGAAAGTATTCCTGAAGAGCTCCATGTCTTAAAAGTTTTGTCAGCAAAAGGTGATGTGAGGAACAGAGAGCAGGCTGGTATGAGAAGCCCCGAGGTCCCAGGATGGGATTTGTAGGGAATGGAGGTCAAATACGTGCTGAGAAGTAGTGATAAACACGTAAAAATTAATATCTGATGATGCACAACTTTAATCTAGGCTAAAATTGAATGTTATGTGTCGTGAGCAAAAAAATAAATAAATGCTAATTTTAAAATTGAATTAGTCTAATATTGAAAACAATCCACTCAAGCCATTTTGAAAATTACAATACTTTTTATTTTGCGAAGGAAAACAAATATTGTTTGTTTTTTATTCTTTTTCAGCGTTGGTTTTTTTTTTAATTAGAATATTTAGAAACATACACGAGTTCTTTATAAATATAGAGCGTATTGAATACAAATGTCTTATTAATGTGGTTGGGTTTCATTGTTTTTAATCGTCGAACTAGCCACTTCTTTCATTTTATGGCCAGTGCCGGCTGCCGTAGCCACCGCGGCGGAAGAATGGCAGCCTGGATGTTGTACCGCTGTGTTTTTGGGCCTCATCTGCAACGAATTCACCGATCACCGGAGCAGCCTCGACCTGAGGGCAGGTTTGCCAGGAGGGTAGGAAACGATGAGTTCAGAACCGTCTTACAGCCGCTGACTGCAGATCCAGACTTTTATTTATTTAAATCGCTGCTGTTGTTGCTGTCATTGCTCCGCGCAGCTCACAATGATAGTTGGGGATGAATGAACGTACAGAGAGTGAAAGATGTACTTTTATTAGTCTTTTTTAAATTAATTTATTTTTTTTACTGGTTTTCTGTTTCAACACCATAGTAACATTAGGTCTAACTTGATTTTGACTGTATGTTGTTCCTTTCTATTTTATGACGCTAATCTAGCTAGCTAACATTAAAATGATTGAAACCGCGGAGAGGAATAAACGACATAAACATAGAAAGAAATTAAGTAACGAGTAGCACCATTGTCCGTCGAATTTGATTCAGCGTAAAATGCATGTGTGAGGATAAATGATATATTTTATTGGATACGAATGTTACCAGCTATGCTAACATTAGCTCACTTAGCTTCTTCCTCTATTCTCTCTCAGCCATGGAACTACCAACCCAGAAGTCTGGAAAAACACACAGACAGCATTCTTGGCTGGGTCAGTATAATATTCTGCTTCATCTTCTGGGAGAAAGTATAAAATTATTAAATTAAAGTGTGATTATACTTCATGCCCTCCAGGCTTCAGCAATATGGTCGATATCCTACTACAGCTCCCCTCTTCTCCTCTGCTATCTGTACAGAAAAGGTAGGAGTAATGAACTACAGCTTTTGTCTGAAAATAATGTCAATATAATGATATATAAAGTGACAATGAAGCACTACATCAACTCTGCTTTTGCTGTTCTAGAGATTTCTTCAACAAGAGACAGATTTTGTCTGTATTGCATTCACATAAATTGAATATCTGTCGTATTATTATGTCAGTAACTCTGTTTTCAGTTTGTTTACAGGCCGAAAACCTAACATGTCAATCGATAAAATGATAATTGAAAAATGTTGGGGAACTTGTTTTCTATTTAAAGTCTTTGAGTGGAAGTACTGCGTCTTAATATTCAGGATTTAGAATATCTAAATCTGTCTAAAAATATCAGCTGGACAATTTTTAGCTGTTAGCAACATCAAAACATTAGCCAAGAATCTAATAGACAAGTTGTACAGAAAATAAAAATACAAACTTTTTGATGTCAAGTAATTCTGATCAATTGTCAGAGGAATGTTTATCAATCATTCAGTCAATATTTCTATATCGCTTTTCATAAAGATTTAGCACAACATGGTTTACAGAAACTAAACAATTGCAGGAATAGAAAAAAACAACTTCTCTTTGCCACCCAGTCAACCGTGTACATAAAAAAACACATGGAACCAGGAAACCAGCCGCACCTATTTGTAGTAAGGGCAAAATAAAATCATATGGTAAAAAAGAAAAACCCACCAATACAGAAGTTATTAAAATATCTTAACAGAAAATTAATGAATGTAAAACAAGGTCTCAAAGAAAGAAAAAGTATTAAATTATTGGATAATATTTATGTGAGTGAGCAATGATTTCCGTTTACCGACAGAGGTTGCAAGAACCATGGATGTTTGCAATCTGATTGCTAGATACACCGACGGAAATGAAGCTATTGTTTCATTCAGTTCGCATTCACAAAACCTGATCAAGGAAATGAGAGCTGGAGGGTGTGAGGCAATAAAAATAAATAAATCCACAGCATAGCTGTTTGTTTGTAAAAAACTGAAATCAGTCAAAAGCCGGTTCTTATCATTTTCACCAAACTTCAGTGTTTACCTCATTAGTTTGAAAGTGCTTTAAAATTTAGAATTTGTAAACCGTATATGTTGGGGTTTTTTTGCATTAAAATGTGGTTTTCATCAAACTAATAAAAATAATTATTATGAGATAAATGATTGGGTAGTTGGGGTTTAATGGACGCATTTTCCATTTTTGCTTGTGAATAAATAAACACATTCATGAAATGATCTGCTAAGTTTTTAATAATCGTTTGTATTTGCCAAATGGATTTCTGGGTAATCAGTGTGTCTGTTTTAAGATTTTTTGAAATAACCAGATATCAGTGTCCGTACTGCATTCTTCACTCAGTTTCTCCTTTGTGGAAAAAGCCTAAGGCTGAAGGTTATTTTGCTTCCCTCTGGGTAATTGCCTGTTTACTCCTATATATATATATATATGTATATAAAAAAAAACTGAAACTTTTTCCTCTCTGGCCATTTAGGTAACTGTCCAAAAATTTTTTCTTTCTTAATACAAATCCTCCTCCTGGGACCAAAAACTATTAATTGATGTGTCCTTGTACGTGGCTGATGTCCTACAAGTGGAATTAATACAAACGTAATCAACTGACTCATCTGGCGAGGCTCAGCATCGCTAGAAATTAATAGCTCAAGGTTGAGTGTCACTCCTTAAAGGACTATTGAGCTTCTAAAATGGATTTATGCACATGGCTGAAGGCTAGTTGTCAGACTGTTCATCGTTTTATTGGTGCTCGATGTTTAACCTCTTGTCTGCGTGTCCCGCTGCTCGTTCTCAGGCTACATCTGCAGCAGTAAGCTGGTTCCAGTGAGTCAGTACCTGGGAACCGTGCTCGTGTGTCTTCTAGGAGTTGCTTGTATTCGAGGTGAGACCGCTGACTTCTCTTTTAACCTCCCGCGAGGCAATAACTAATTCAGTCCATTCGTCTTTAGATATAGATAGCGGTTCTGCTCGCCAATAAGGTTTCATTACCATTGAGACTGTCGAATAAGGTTTCTGCCCACAAAGCATACTAAACACACCCTTGAGGTTTTTGCAACTATTTTTTTTTTTCTTTTGTTGTTTCACATAGAGACTTATCTCTCTTTGTCCCCTCTCTCACCCTCCCCGCTTTTCCCCAAGGATGGGGCAGATGGAGAAACACAGACTATGTTCACTTTATCTCAGTTCTGGAGGAAACCAAGAAGAATCACACACCAGAAAACAAGGTAAGGTTTCACTGACTTGAGGCAGGGGGTCAGAGTAAAATGTTTAAAATTGCGGGAATAAATCATGCCGCTGTTTTATGATTATCCGTTACGGGGAAGTTGTGATGCCGTTTTATGTATTTTCTGCTTTGCTTCTAGAAAAAGCTGAGGTGTTTTGACTTCGACTTCTCACACTGGCCTGCAGATTTCAGCTGGACAGAAGTCAGCAGTCCGTAAGTTGCTCATTTCCATTTAAAATGGCCGCTTGGTCAATGCATTTCTGCTCATATTAGGATCATATTGTAATATTTATATGATTACATCTTAGGTAGAGTAGCACTTGGTAAACAGATCTAATACATATAACCCTGCATGTGTATTCATTGTCATGTTTTTTGCATTTTGTGGCAAAAAAATGTGTTTTATTAGTGTTTAATCTGATAGACAAATACCAAGGAGAGGAGTACATAACGATAAAATATATTTATATTTTGGATAGTTTTCGAAATTTTTCACAAATAAAATTCCAACCTGCCGAGACTGGGCTCTACAAGTGGAAAAGTTCAAAGGGTGTCGATTAGAGATGTGCCGATCAGGTTTTTTTCTGCCGATACCGATCACCCATGAGGGCCGATCACCGATACCGATCACATAATTTATTTATTTATTTTTTATCATAAAAACTACCGGTTACATTATGTGGAAAAAGGAACCATGAATTCACCTTAATTTAGACAAAAACTTGTTTTTAATAACTTTTTCCAAGAAAAAAACTAAACAGGCATTCTGCAAATTGTACTGCTATCGGTAATACTATCTTTAACAGAATGATAACATATGAAGGCTCTGAAGAGGCTAAATAATGCAAAGAGTCAAAATAAAAACTCTCAACATTGCCAAAAAATTCAAGTATAAAACTTAACATTCAAAGGCAAATACAGGTTCCATTACAATAAACAATCCTGAGTTACTGAATGAAAACTTCCTGATAGCATGGCGGCTAGCTGATTACTGCTAGTTCTGAGTGGCTGTTTCTGACTGAGCGGAGTAATTATGCAGAACAGGGAGGAGATCGATTATTTTTTCAGAGATTATCTGTCTCATGTTAGGACAGCGAAAGTTTTAATACGTATGTAAAATGTATTTTTTTTAGGTTAGATGCTGCAGCTTTAAGCAGAGGTTTGGTGTGAGAGTCACTACCAGGTGGAGCAGAAGCGGCGCTCCGTCTGTGAAATATTACTACCTGTAGCGCGTAGCAGCGGTTCAACAGCGAGAGCAGAACCAGCGTTTTACATCGCAGCTCGAAGACTTAAATAATTTTGCGGGTTATTTGTTTAGCTTTCTGACCGTCATGCTAATCCGGGTGAGTGTTTGTAGCTGTGCGCTGCTTTACCTGCTATCTGATCCTCCATATGTCTTTTTTACTGCAGTGAGCCTCCATGTAGCCAAACTCCGTCACGTATGGCATTGTTTTTATGTCGTATTAGCTTCGTCGTGTTGATGCATTTTGACGTGCTTCAATTTTCCGCCGCAACACGCAAACTTCCCCATTCACTCAGAGCGTTATAGTTCCACATCGCTTAGAATTTGTTGCTGCTCGTTTGCGCAGTGTGAAGGAAAGAGGAGACCAGCTGCACAGGCAGACTGCGAAATGAGATGCAGGTGATCGGTTTGTGTGATCGGCAACAAGAGACCGTGATCGCCGATCACCGATCATATATTTTTCACGGAAATCGGCCAATTATGATCGGTGGCCGATCGATCGGCACACCTCTAGTGTCAATGCTTTTTCCACTGTGTTTATCTGCATTAATGTTTTCAATTATCCTGTGAAAGGAAACATCCCAAAGGAGGAGTTTCTCTGCTGAAGCCAGAGCCCAGACTGAGAGGGACAGCAGACAGTTTCCTCCACTCTGTCCGCACCTTACCATGCCACGTCATCGGGTATGTGTCCTTTGAGTGGATTTCAATCAGCTGAAGCTAAAGCTGTGCCATTTGAGGAGCTTTGGGTAAAATATATTTACAGACAAAGGTGTTTTTATCAAAAATGCTAAATGTATATATTTGTGAACTGTTTTGATCTAATTACAGTCCTGAATATGTTGTATTTTCAGCAAATGGCATTTTTTGACTGTGTACTCCAGTTAACAATTAATCAAACGCTAAAATGGTTGACGATTATTTCAATAATCGATTCATCGCGATTAATCGTTTCAGCCGCACCGCAGTGCAGTTATGTTTCTCCTCTTCCCTTTCAGGTTCCTCATTGCTCACTCCTTCGGCAGGCGGATGCTGTACCCCGGCTCTGTGGGTTTACTGCAGAAAGCCATGAGGCCGATGTTGCAGGGAGGCCTGGCTAAATTAATAGAAGAGGTAAAAGGAGCAAAGTCCTTGCTCCCATTGACAGTAAATGGATCAAACAACTGCCCCGCTCTGCCATTTCTTCCTCTTCCACTCTGTCACAGTACGACGGCGAACGGAACAAGCTGGTGGCGTGCGACGGGAACGAGATCGACACCATGTTTGTGGATCGAAGGAAAGATGGCGGGCCGAACGGCCGGACTCTGGTAAATGTCGAAAATGATTTGCTTTTTCGTTCCCCAGGCCCGGTCCTGCTTCCAACAAAACTCCCGTCATATAACTGATGGTTGCTGAAATGTGCCGCAGGTCATCTGCTGCGAGGGGAACGCTGGCTTTTATGAGGTGGGCTGCATGAACACGCCACTGGAGGGTGAGAAATATTCTGCTTAACAACAATTCAGGTTTTTTACGGGGCATCGCCTTGAAAAACATTCAAACCCTTTCAACGGTTTGTCTGTTTTGTAACCTTAAAACCACAAACTGGAATGTAAATCACTAAGTAGTGCATATGAACGAAGTGGAAGGAAAAATATACATTTCTTTTAAAATAATAACTGGTAAAGTGGTGTGTATTTGCATTTAGCCCCCTTTATTGTGATACCTCTTAATAAAATCCAGTTTAGTCAGCTTCAGAAGCTTCACGTTTAGTAAATGGAGACGACTGAAGGCCAAGAAACATTCAGACAAATCAGGGAGAAAACTGGACGAGTTTAAATCAGAGTCCAAGAGCATTGATTAGTCCGTAATCAGAAAATGGCACAGCAGCAAACCTCATTGTGAAATGGCCGCCCACCTGGACAAAGAGACCTGAGTTAACTCTGGAGGAGCTGCTGAGATGCACAACTCAGGTGGGGGGATCTGTCAACAGGAGAGCAACACGCTCTGGCGTTTATGGAGGATTAGCCAAAAGAACGCCGCCGTCGTTGAAGGACACGACACGCATGTGGATAATGCTGCTCTGGACAGATGAGAACAAAACTGAATGATTTGGACTTTAAGCAAAATATACGACAGAAAGCCAACACTGCGTATGACCCTAAACTCAGGACAGGTGATGAATACTTAAATGTTTTATCGTGATATTTTGTGGCACGACTGTAATAGCAATAAATGTGATAATAAGAACTATTAGTACTTCTTCTTTAGGTAACTGAATGGCTGTGACTGCAAGGCACACCGGTTTTTAATACGCTTCTTTAGCACACGAGTCTCATAAAGAAGTGTAATTTTATCATATTTTCAAATTTATTGATATTTTGAACAAACAGTTGAGAAAATTGCAAAAATGGCAATGCACAAATAAAACTGAAAAGGACCTGTGTTCAAGTACAGACCGAAGACTTTAAAATAAAATTTTCCCTCCGCTTTACAATCATGCACTACTCTGTCTGTAAACATCCCACTAAAGCACTTTGCTGTTTAGTACTAAAGAGTGAAGAAGTTTGAGCTGAATGAAGGTTCTGGTTCTGGGGTTAACGGTGGAATCTGTTTCAGGTGGTTACTCCGTTCTGGGCTGGAACCACCCTGGATTTGCAGGCAGCACGGTGAGCCGCGTCGCCCTGTTCTCAGCCATTGTTACAGATCGGTGAGCTCCTGTCTGACGCTCGCCGTGAGTCATCCGATCTAAACGGGCCGTGCAGCACAAAAGAACAGCATGTGGAAAGTCTGGTTTCAGTTCACCAGCGTTGCACAAGCAGCACAAACTCTCTCACGGCAGATTAAAATCGGAGGACGGGCTATGAATGATTCAGCGGCTTTTAATGTTTAAGGAACTGGATGTTTGCGTGATTAGGATTGTTTTATTAATGTATGGAAATTTCCTTCCTGGCAGGGAGTTCCTTTCCCCCAGAACGAGGCCAACGCCATGGACGTGGTGGTACAGTTTGCCGTTCACAAGCTGGGCTTCCAGCTGAGCGACATTGTGATTTATGCCTGGTCCATTGGAGGATTCACAGGTAGACGGAGACGCAAGCAAGTTATGCTCACCTTTGTGACGAGTGGGGAGTTCAAGTCTTTCCTTTGTTCCTCCTCTCTCAGCCAGCTGGGCGGTGATGTCATACCCAGAGATCCAGTCAGTTGTGCTGGACGCCTCCTTTGACGACCTTTTGCCCCTCGCCCTTAAAGTGATGCCTGAGAGCTGGAGTGAGTGCAGCCTGTAAAGCACCAGGCCTGCGACTAACCCATTTTATTGAATATTCTGATGATTAAGCGGATTAAAAAAAATTGGCAAATTCTACAGATTTTTATACATTAGAAATGCATTAAAATATCAAATATTCCGTTTTAAGTCCAGACTGAAAACACATTTATTGAAAATCGCTGCAGCTGTTGCTTAAGTATTGTTTTGGTTTTTATTCATTTTTATTAGCCTTTGGTAACTTTGCCAGTTTTATAATTGTCTTATTATTTTTTACTAAACTTAATCATTTATCTACCTCTGATGTGTCTTTTGTTGTTGCTGAGGCTGCTGTAAATGTACCACATATATAAGCTTTGAGTTTTAAATAAACAGTTAATTAATTAAACAGTTAAATTAATTAAATAATTCGTCTTAAATGAAGAAAACTAATATTTTATTACCTTAAATCCAATAACTTTGATTCCTTTAGTGAATTTGAACTAAGTGAAGCTAAATCTAAACCATTTGAGGAGTTTTGGCTAAAACAGGTTTGCAGACAACAATGTTTTTATCTTAAATGCAAAATGTTTATATTTTTTTTGTACTGTACAGTTTTGTCTTAATTGGTACTTTGAATATGTTTTTTTTTTTTTTTAATACTCCAGTCGATGATTAATCGGCTGTTAAATAAGTCACCGGTTATTTCAGTAAACGATTAACCCGATTAACCGTTTCAGCACTCATTAAACAGTTAATCTCCTCTATTCATTAAAACGTTGTCTTGTTTTTCAGGGCCTTTGGTGCAGCACACGGTGAGGCAATACATGAACCTCAACAACGCAGAGCAGCTCGTCAAGTGAGTCCGGCGGTCAGAGCACGGTGAAAATAATGGTGAAAGGTTAAAGCGTGAGTCACGGGTTTCACTGGTCGTGTAGCTGATCGTTGAATTCCTTCGACTCTTCCAGATATCAGGGACCAGTCCTGCTGGTCAGGAGGACCAGAGACGAAATCATCACTACGACGTAGGTTACCGACTCTTTTTTTTTTCTCATCACAGAACCATGAATATATGTTCTAGCAATTTGAAGTTTAATTATGAAGCATTTCAGCCGGTCTTTCTGTGCGAGTCTAAAAGACGAAATATAAAGTCTGACTCATTAAATGTCTCCTGCATGTCATTATAAACTTGTTGCTTGGAATCGATTCCTTTAATTAAGCTGAACGGAGGCCCTGTAAAAATCATTATGTGATGCAAATAAGTCATTTAAATAATATATCATTCGGTTTGATTGGCTTCCTCTTATCCAGTTTGATTAATTAATTTTCTCCTTCCAACCTTGAGGCTGGAAAACAGGAGGCACTTAAAAGGCTTTCTACCCTCATTTGTTAAATCGGACGGCTTTGCTGAAGTTTTTCTACCGCTTAGATTCTTTTTTCACATTGTAACCATAAACTTTATTGTGTTTTATTTCCGTTTTATGCGATAAAGTAACGCATGTTTGAGAGGTGAAAAGAAAAACCATTTAAATTGAGCAAAGCTGGTTTTATTTAGATTAAATTACAAATATGTGAGCTCTCTTAGGGTTGCTTACGTCAATGAGTGTTTTGCACTGGACTTTATCTAGTGGTATGAAATTATTACACTAAATGCAGGTATGTAAAAAAATCAGCGCCCACTGCTCTGAACCCCATTGAAAAGCTCCTGATTATTCCACCAAGTATTGATTCCTGAGTTAATCAATACTGTTGTTGTTTCTGAATGAACATGAACGTGTTTTCTTTGCATTATTTGAGGTGTGAAAGCTCTGCATCTTTTTCGTTATTCTGACCATTTCTCATTTTCTGAAAATAAATAGTAAACTTTTGCTTGTAACTTCAGACATGCTGGCAGTAGTTCATAGAATAAAAGAAACAAAGTTAATTTTACTCAAGCATGAACCTATAAAGAGTAAAATCAGAGAAATGTCTATCTTATTTTTTTTTCCAGAGCTGTGTATTTTTGTCTACAACAGTAAATTTATGAATGTATTTTTTCTTTAATTTTTCATTAATTTGGGGTCCGTTTTCTCAATGATCTCTGAACGTCAGTCCCTATAAAGCTGATTTTTCTCGCTAAATTTTTAAAGTAAATGTTCTTATTCTCACATTGGATGAGTAGAAGTAGCCTGGATTAAGTGTAAATGTCTTACAGACATGCAGATGACATAATGTCCAACAGAGGAAACAACCTATTGCTCAGACTGCTTCAGTTCAGGTCAGTTTTCACACACACACACACACACACACACACACACACACACACACACACACACACATCTCTGTATTACCACAGTATGGGGCGCCTCGTCTGTTCAGACCCGTTTGGTGACTCGTTAAATTCTTCTGTGCAGATACCCCAAAATAATGACGGATGAAGGGGTCAGGGTCGTGAGACAGTGGCTTGCAGCGTCTAGTCCAATAGAGGAAGGTAAGGAGACAAGATTCAGCATGAAAAGCTGTTTTATTTCTCCTTTTAAGAGCAGGGTTCACTTGGTGTGTGGGGGAAAAAATATATATATATATATTTTTTTTTTTTTGATAAATTTCCAAATCCATATAAGATGAGGAGAAACGGATGAATAAGTGTTTGACTTTCCAATCTTCAGATTTAACATATTTTTTCCCTATAAAAAGCTTGGAAATTTTTGTGAAAAAAAAAAAAAAACAAAACTTGGAAATTTCCAAGTTTCCAAAATTGAATTTTTTTTTTTACTTTGAAAACTCAGAAATTTCCAGATTTTTTTCCCCTAAAAATTGAATTAATTTTAACATTTTTTTTTTCTAGCAAATTGTCATCTTTCCAATCTCAGAAATGTCCTTTTTCTATAAAACTTCCTCTCCTTTTATTCTGTCCATTCCTTCTAGTCTTCCTTCTTTTGTTTTTTGTTTTTCTTGCCTTTGGCTGCATCTTTTTTCAGGTTGCTTTTGGTTGTATCCTTGCTTCTTTTCAGTCTTGTCCTTCCCTTCATTGTAATACCTCTTTCCTTCCAGGTTCCACATCTAAAGTATCTGCCAAAAACCTGACATGAACTTTATCAGATTAAATGCATGTACCAAAATAAAAAAATGAGCAGGAAATCTAATTTTAAGACATAAAAAGTGTAAATGTGACCCAAAAAAAGACGTGCAGGAAGCCTTTAGCTACTGGTGGTTTTTGTTGCTCTGCAGCGTCCGTGTACAGCGGCTACGAAGTGGACGACGACTGGTGCTTGTCGGTGCTGAAGTCCTACCAGACGGACAGAGACGTCTCGTTTCCATGGAGTGTCGGTGAGCCGCTGAGCTCCAATCAGAATTACCGACAGATGAGTTGAGTGTTGCCTCACTGCGTTGACGCTCTTTGTGTTAACAGGTGAAGACATGACGCTGGAGGGACGGCGTCAGCTCGCTCTTTTCTTGGTGAGGAATGAATCCGTCCTCTTGTTGTCTTTATTCTTTTTTTTTTTTTTTTACAATCCCATTTATTTTACTACAATAAAATAAAATAAACTCCCCCCCACTCTTTTTTATTTTTTATTTTTTGGGTTTGCTTGCCTTCCTTCCCTCGACCCCCTTACAAAGAAAACACACTCGGCTCCTCAGACATCATTACCGCTGAGGAACACTGTTCCGGTCGCCATAGTAACCGGCTCACCTGTGCTCTCAGGTTGACTGGTGTAATATATTTCAGCACGCTCCGGCTTATTGAAGTCATTTAACATCAAACAAGAGGAGTGCCATCCATTACAGCTAATGCTATGCTTCGTCTCCCCTGGTGACGCCGTCTAAATTAGGCTCCATTCACCTCCCGCGTAAAGCCCCTAAGAGATGGGAGAGATTTGTAAGGCACTGAGCCAGATAGAATGAACCTAATATAATCAAGCTTCTGCACTTTTATTTTATTTATTTTTTGTTCGTCGCCCTCCCACATATCTGATTCTCCATTCCTCCTCCAACCGCGCTGTCGTCTCTCTCCGTCTCTCTCTCTCTAAGGCTCGGAAGTACATGCGAAACTTTGAATCAACACATTGCACCCCTCTTCCTGCCGCCGAGTTTCACTCGCCCTGGAGACTTTAACAAAAAGAAGAAGAATCAGGATGGATGGATGATGGGAAGAAGAAAAACAAGAGGTCGATTGCCTGTGGTGAACTGTGTTCCTACTGCTTTAGTTTTTTTTTGGTTTCATTTCCCCTCCATACACCCATAAAAAAAACATAGAAATACGGTACATGTGTTCCTTCGTTAATTGTAAAGCCATTACTCGCTCCTCCCATTGTTCCCTCCCAGGCTGGGTTTGTAAAGCAAATGTAAATGAGACGTATATTGCTCTGATGCAAAGAATAAAAAATAATCTTAATGTCGTTTTAGAGGATTTCCATCTTGTTTAAACGCAGCCAGAGTATTTAAGCTTTCCAGGGTTTCTTTTTTTTTTTCTTCTTCTTCTTTTGTGGGAACTGTCTGTATAAATTAATCTGGAGTCTAAAATGATGCTCTTAAGTGTTTCATTAAATATGCTGAATAAAATTTTGAGATGATGGATTTATTTTCTTTTCTTCTGTGTGCATCCATCACATGAGTGCTTAACTGCAGGGTTCCCACTAAGCCCGGAAAAAAACTCATTTCATTTCAGCGTTTTTCAGGTTTCTGGGCATAAAGGAAGATATTTGTTCTTCCAAACTATAACTGACATGTTCATGCTTTTCCTTTCCTTTTGTCCCATTCTGAGTTTGTCCTCACACTTTCCTTTCCTTCACTGCAAAAGCACCAACAATTTTTTAGTATTTTTTTGCCCAGTGTTTGCCCATTAGTGCACCTTAAGGACAACTTACAATATTTTAGCAAGATGTAGAAGCTTGTTTTAATTCTTTGCAGCTGCACTATAACTTTTATAAAAAGCTTTTTCACATTGTGACAGTTTAATAGAACTGTGAAAAGATCGTTCACCTCATGTTCAAAGACAGGAGGTGGGTCTTAGCGCTGTTAATCATACTTGTGTACCTGCTTCCAAGTGTGCTGTTTATTTGCCAACGTTGGTAGCCATGTTAACTAATCTTAGCATTTGTAACGGTCTCTGCTGTCTGGAAGACACTAGCTGTGACTCCATTATAAATGTGTGCAAAACATTGTTTATATTCCACTAAAGTAAAAAAGGCAAAAAACATTTTTATGTGTGTTTCCAAGATGAGCTACTAACATCACTGGATAAGATGATAAAAACATGCTGTGACATTGTCCTCCCACCACTTCCTGTCGACTTCTTTGTTTTTTACGCCAGCGCCAACATGCAGTCATCGATCACGTGACCAAAGGAAGCGTTTTGCAAAATATATACATTTTGATACGACCCTAAAAAAAAACAAAACCGTCCTACCGCCAAAACTTTATATGGAAAAAACAATTTTTTTGAAACTGGTTTGTTTCCATCAAACAGCTTTACTTTCGAAATATCAAATTGGACAGTTTCAGAGGTTAATGCTGTAGTGCAGCAGAGAGAAAAAGGAGAGGACAAAGAGCACATACATGAGCTGATTGACAGCAATAAGACCCTCCTCCTGACTGTTTCTTCTTAGTGCTGGGAGGAGAGCGAGGAACTTCATTTCACAGATTATCTGTCTCATACTTTACTGACAACATTCTAGATAACTTTCATTCAATTTTAGCAAATATGTAAAAAATATATATTTTTATAGAAGTTACAAACTCCAACTTCAAAACTGGTGAAGTGCTAACTCCATTAGCAGATTTCACTCAATGAAACGTTAGAAATGAAACGGGGCTACCAACAGTGCAGACAAAAATATCTACTAAATCAGCTTTGAATATTTTTGCTTTAAAGTTTAAAATATAAATTGTTTTATTTTTTTAATTATCCCCGACATACAAATAAACCAGATTAAAAATAACCAGCCTATAGTTGAAGCCCATTGTGGTATTAAGAGCTTTATTTAGTCCCTTTCATACCAGAGTCTGCTTTGGGGGGAAAAAATAAAAAACACAATGACATGGAAAAAAAAAACTGAATCCTGATTCACACAATGAGGAAAGTTACATCATTTTCTTGAAATTTTCTATGGCCTCTGTCACTTTCTGGAGCTCGGTCTGGCTCTGGCGTAGCTGTGGAGGAAAGAGGAGGAAAGCAGACGTCATTTACCGGGGGATTCACGGGTCCTACAGCTTCAGGAGCCCGGCAAGTCAATTTCTTTTTGTCACCTTCTCCGCATCCTGCTCCTGCACCTTCGCCGGCACCTTCTCCTTGTAATCATTCTTCGCCATCTTCTCTCTCAGTTTCTCCATCTGTTTCTCCAAGTCACCTTTCTTTGTCATCAGTTTAGTCACTTCCTTCTCCACATCAATGAGACCCTGCGGTGGGGAGGCGGAGGACAACAGTTTTAAATCATCTGGTAATTTCAGCTCTGAAAGCGAGAGTAAAATACTGGAGCAGCGATCTGAGAATGTATGCCTTGATTAGCATACAGATGATGTGTGTTTATGCTTTTAGGGCCGAGTTAGTGCTGTCATGTAATTTGTCTGAGCTGAAATGGAGCATTCAGCTGATTAACAGCAGAAAAACATATGGAAAATGTCAGCCCATCTGTTGCATATTCAGCCTAATTTACACAAATACAACAAGAGGATGCGGCAAAACTAGACACACTTTGCCGACAGGTGAAGTTCAACTTGACTTGTAACTTTTAGAGGGATTTTTCACACTTTTCCAGGCAAAACATTATGACCACCTGCCTAACAGAGCCTCTGCTGTTACCACGACAGACCAAAGCTGTCAAGGAATGGATCATCTACAGAAGCAGCTTCAGAGCCAAAAAACTGAAGGTTTTAGAAAAGGTTGTTTCTGCTGTAGGGATGATTTTTCTGGAGGCTTAACATAAACTAATATTTGTATTATTTACATATCCATATAATCTAGTTTCCTTTTGGTATTAAGTTTTTTAACATAATAGATGTAATATAGTGTCTTCAGTCAGAGGCTTCTTCTGACGTGCTGTAAAACAAACTGCTGCAGCATCTACAATTACTTTTTTTTTTTTTTCAACAAACTTATTTCTGCACTGAATCGTCCATCAGAACTTCATGGTTTTTCCACCACATCTCAGAAATTCACTGAGATCCGGGGAAGCTGGCGGTAAAGTCAACACCTCAGACTATTTCATTCCCCTTGGGTATCAATAAAGTATTATATTTTAATTGCATTCCCACTTCCCGTATGCGGTAGGGAACATTATTGTGCCGAAAGAGGCCAGAGCACCAGATCTGACTCCTCAAACTAACCCAGATCTTTACATTTCTCCATTTTTTCTGCATCTCAATTTTCCCGCCCACCAGCAGGTGCCATAATTAGGAGGCTATGAGTGTTACTCACTTGCCTTATGTTGGGAACTCATAAAGAAGTGCACAAAAGCATGAACATAAATGGTTGCTATGGAGACTAGTCGACCCCTAGATACCACTCCTTGCTGTGGGTGTAGAAAGCCTTAAAAAGTTTCTTCTGCGGCTGCAGCAGCAGCAGCATCATCTCAGACAAACAGAAGCTGCTGCTGCTGTTGTTTCACAGCAGGTGTTGGTGATTTTCTTTCTCTACCTCACTACCGGATGAAGCCTAAATAAGAAAAAAAAGCTTATTATCGTATAGATTTCACCGATACGATCGGCTATTTTGCTAAAACAGAATTTAAATCGTTTAACAACTGTTCTCAAAACAGTTTTGTACGTTTTTCAGAAGCTTCTGCATTAAAAATTTATTTATTTTAAATATCTTTACTGTGGACAATTAAAACTGTGGAGGTCTTAGTCTATACAGAGAGGCGATTATTATCGACTCCAACGTCTCTCTGCTTTCTAACCATACAGTTTTAATCAGGAGCAGCAAAAGCAAATGAGGTGGATCAGCAGCTTGGCAACAACTGAGTGTCTCATCAAGGACATGTTACTGTGGAATATCATCTTCTGCCCAGAACCCGAGCTGTTAGCATGTCATACTGCCAGGCCTGTCACAATAAGGAATGCATCAATTAATTGCATGATAAATTAAAGCAAACTCAATCGTTTCCATTTGCATTATTTATCGTTTTTCTCTCTTTCTACCAAAAACTGAATGATAAAAGGGATGGTTGTGGCAAAATGTATCAATAAAACTACCAATTAAACAGCTAAAACATGAATAAAAGTGTCTGCATTCAACAGCTCCCCTTAAATTTGAAAAACACTTTTATTTTTTAATTTGGCAGAATACAGATTAAAAAAAGGTTTTGCGTCTATATATGGTGGGCCGGATTTGGCCCCCGGGCCTTTAGTTTGACACGAGGGGGGGAAAAAAGAAAGAAACAAAATAATGAGGCTGCATTGCTTTGCTTATCCTCCAACAATCCCATTCAGACTCAAGCTAAGCGTTAGTCAGTCACACCTGCTGCTCCAGGAGGATTTTTTACAACATTTACTTATTTGCATTTCACAACAAAAGCCACAATCTGAACCGAAGCCACCAGAGGAATCTCACTGGCACAGGAAACAGTCCGGAGATGGCTAAAAAATAATTTCCCAGGCTGGATATTCTGTGCAACACGGAGCAGACTGTCAGCATGTAGAGATAATACGGTCATCCCTTCAAAATTACTAATGAAAAGACCGGAAGAAAACCGGTGCGGTCGGCTGTCGAGAGGCCGACAGGAATGGAATCGATTATCTTCATGTTTCCCTCTGAAAGATTCTTCCTTGTATTTTCTGTTGGACGCTTTAAAACCCGTGAAAGGCAGAAAAGGCTCCTGAAATTCACCTTCTCCTCTTTTCTTTTTACACCACAAAAGCCCGGCATCTTAACATGGCTGTGCAGGCTTTTCAAACCCGCCGTCTGCCCCGTCAGACCTATTTACAAATTCGTCATTAGGGCTGCCTTTAAATGCACCGACTCGGATCACGGTGACGGTCTCTGCGGTCTCAATTTGGAGCACATTAAAGCACTTAAAAATCCAAGCGCGTTAACCCATTTCCAGCACAAAGGAGGAGTCGGATTACTGGGCTCTCACCTTGAGCATGAGGTTGACAGTACATCTGTCAGAAGCGATAGCCACAGCGCAGCCTTCTGGGACCGGCTGCTCGGCTGTCAGAGGGATGACGGCCTGAGAGTAAGACAAGGTCTGAATCTGCAGGCTGTATTTCTGCAGCAGAGACACGGTTGCAGCATCTATGCACTGCAGGTAGCCTGGAAGACGAAACACAGGGCA
This sequence comes from Poecilia reticulata, assembly GCF_904066995.2. Classification (NCBI taxonomy): domain Eukaryota; kingdom Metazoa; phylum Chordata; class Actinopteri; order Cyprinodontiformes; family Poeciliidae; genus Poecilia; species Poecilia reticulata. The sequence continues at coordinate 12,906,322 of NC_088845.1, forward strand.
GATTTTAGACAGCGAGTGACGTTGGGTTAAGCTTTAATGCAGCAATATGCACTCAAATTTTAAAGCTACATTTGTGTTAAAAATGTGTAGGAGTGAGAGAAATAAAGGAATATATAATCTAGAAGTAATAGTGCTAAGTGCCTCAACTTTATTTAAGTGCAGTACTTGAACTATGCAATTACTTCCCACCACCTCTATTCATGTCAGCGGAGGCTGAGAGAGCCACCCAGCAGGCTTCCAAAAAACCAACAAAAGAGATTGTGGATAAAAAGTGAAAGCCTCAAAAGTAAATTTGAAAGAAATGTAGATGTTTTAAGAGTCTCTGCTTCCTTACAGTCGGCTCTGGTCTTGGTCAGGTTGTAGTCGGCCCTCAGGGATCGGATCGTCTTGACCACCGTCATGGTGAACTCCATGTCGCGGTCGACCTCTTCGCTGTTCCAGCAAAACTACAGGAAGGGCGTTACAGGAACACTTTTGGCTCAAAAAGCAGAGAAGCAGATCGCTAGCAAACAAACTACATAATCTAAAGTCGAGATTAATTTAATTCCTCTGTGTTTTACCTCTGTGGTGTCTGGGTAGGACGTGACGCAGATGCTGGGTGGGTCAGTCTGAGGTTTCCGTCGAGGTAACCTCTGGTAGAGTTCCTCAGTGACGAACGGCATCAAGGGGGAAAGAAGCCGCAAACCCACGTCCAAACAGGTGTAAAGGGTCTGCCTGCACACTTCGGCCTGCCTCTGGGTGGCGCTGTCTTCGTCTGCCTTAATGAACACTGGCTTCACACTTTCCTGCAATGCAAAGAGTTTGTTACGGCCCATAACCGTCCACCCAGCGTCTACGCCCGCTTGTCCTTGCAGAGTCATCGTCTTCAAATCAAACGAAATTTGTGTCAAATGTTTGAGCAGCAAAAGTTTTTATTTGTGTCGCCGTCACTTTAAGAAGTCATCAAAGGTCAACAACCTCTCCCACATTTACAAAACCAAACCAATTTGGTGTCAATAATCATCCGTGCTACAAAGTTATTTTAGGTGCACAAAACCAGCACAATTCATTTATATCAGTTTCATTTGATTTTGTTAAAGTGTGTAATCTGTGGAGTGCAGGGGCAGGTTGATCTCTGAAGACATTTTTTTTTAAGTCTTAAAAATTATAAATAGTAGACTTATGTCCAATTACGCTGCAAAAATGTTTGTTTCTGACACTAATTTTGTTTTAATTGAAGAAGGTTGTGTCTCTTTTGAAAAAAGAACTACACGGACTGAACTGATCAGATTTCTTCTAGCGAAACTTTTTATTTTAATTTTAAGAATTTTTTTCTGATAAAATTGCATGTTATCACTACATTCTCACAATTAAGCAAACTTTCTCAAAACCTGGCCCTGATATTCTGTCATTCAACTCACAGAAGGGATAAATTAAATGAAAGCTGCTATTTGAAGACATTTCTGTCATTTGTTTTAAAAACTGTAATCGGATGTGGATAAAAAAAAAAAAAACTTGCAAGTTTTATTTTTAAGCCGTTTCGCCCAGCCCTAACGCCACTGCTGCCAAAGCTGGATTTTATTTTAACACTTTTCACACATCTCTACTATCTTTTCTGACACAAACTAGAAGTAGTGGCTCTTACCAAGTAGACGTCGCAGAGCTCATAGAGCCAGAAGTTGTAGACGGCGGTGGTGATGGCTGGGAAATCGTAGGCCTTGAAGCCAGCGTCACACAGAGCCACAGCCGCACTCAGCCTGGACAGGATCCACCTGTCTGCCACGCTCTCCTCTCCAGACAGCTGAACAAACGCACCGCTTACAATGTAGAAATCCAAATAAACAACGCAGAAGATCTACTGCTGCAGTAATAAACAACAAAACCTATTTGCATTCATCACCTGCCACCTGTCTTCGCTCCGTCTCATGATCTCACCTGGGCTTTTTCCGAGGGAACAAAGTTGTCTCCAAGTGTTTTCATTGCAAACTTCACAGCGTTCCACAGTTTGTTGCAGAAGTGACGGTACCCCAGGATGCGGTTGACATCCAGGTTGATGTCCCTTCCTGGGAGAAGGGAAAAAAAAAAGACGCACATGATGATTTAGTAAGGCAGGATTTTATAAATGTATCAGCCATTTATTCTAACAGCAGTGATGGTTCGTGTGTTTATTTATGGGTTTTTATGACAAACTGGGTGAGCGTCAAAGGGAGAATCAGAAACTCTGCGAGGGATTTCACCTTGGCTGGTGTAGGCGCACAACGCGAACCGGAGAGCGTCCGTCCCACACTCTGGGATGCCGTTTGGATAGTCTGACTTCTGGCCTTGCTTCGCCTTCTCCACCTCTACAGGATCCAAGTTGCTGTCCGTCAGCTGGGCGTGAAGACCCTGCAGGAAGAGGAGCAACGCATTTTAATAATATGAATCCAACTTCAGGGGCTCCAGGTCTGGAAATGCTAAACGGCAAATTGAAAAATGTTTTCCAGATTTCATTCTTTACGTGCAACGGATAAAAATCTAGATTTAAAAAGTGATATTTTAAAATATTTATATTTAACTGGCACCTTTAAACACTACTCGGGTTAGCACTTGAGTTACTGCAAAGCTGCAGATAAATACACAAATATCTCACAGATTTTTAAATCTCTTTTTAAGTAACTAATCTTTTATAAATTCCAAAACTGAAAAAAAATCTTAACTTTTCTGCAAACCAGAAAAACTGCTTAAAAAATAATGGTTTTTTTTTATCTTTTATCAAATGTTGAGTGACAGCACACTGCGATCAAAGCTGAAGGCGGTTTAAGGAAATGTTAGTGGGACTTTTTTTGCTCCAGCTGTGTATTTTATTTCTAATTTGTGGAAAATACAGTAATAATAATAAAACACAAATCTAAATCCCAACCTCTGCTCAGAGGGAATGTTTCACACTCAAGTGTTTCTAGGATGTTGTGAAAACTGCAAACTAAATAATGTGGAAAAGTTTTCGATTCCCTGACCTGGACGAGTAAACCTGTTATAAGGAAAAACATTACAGAGGGTAAAGTTCAGTTTACTGCAAGTGAAGCAGTGCCCCCTAGAGGACAGTTCTGCTCCGGCTGCTGAATAACTGCAGGAGAGATTGATGGCTTCAACAAAAGCCTGTTGGAAGCAGAAGGAGGTGGTTAATAAAGCTTTTTATAAGAATATGGGCTTCAGGGGGCCAAGGAGCTTGTAGTGAACATGTAAAAATAAAAAACCCAACTGGGAGACAAAGACAAGGAGTTTATCTCTGTGTGTTTGTGTCTGAGGGAATCTCTGCATGTCTTGTTTTTTTTTTTTATGGACAAAATTCCAGACTCAATTTTCCAGAGTTTCCAGTCCTTTTCAGCCGATTTCTACAGAATAAAAACCAAATTTAACTGAATTTATTGGCTGAGGTTTCAGTAGAGCTACAGCTTTAAATGTGAAACCTGCAGAAAAACAGAGTGAGGAAGGACGAGTGGAGGGAGGGATCATCTGATAGATAAACCAACAGATAGATAGATAGATAGATGGATGGATGGATGGATGGATGGATGGATGGATGGATGGATGGATGGATGGATGGATGGATGGATGGATGGATGGATGGATGGATGGATGGATGGATGGATGGATGGATGGATGGATGGATGGATGGATGGATGGATGGATGGATGGATGGATGGATGGATGGATGGATGGATGCCCACATGACCTGCTATAAATGTACATTTCCTGTCATTACTTATTTCTTTTATCTTCCTCGTCTGGTGATGGACGACCCGTCGCTTTAAGCAGAAACCTCATAGAGAACGCCTCCTGAAGCATTATGGGTAACGTCAGTAGCGACTCTGTTACCTCCAGGGAAATCCCGGTGATGACGTCCAGCGGGTCGATGACGTTCCCGAGGGATTTGCTCATCTTCCTCCCGTGAGCGTCCCGCACCACGGCGTGCAGATAAACCTGTCGATGAGAGACGCCGTCATTCGTCGTTCAGGCTGATCGTCTTCCTGCTAAAGGTCGCCAACGGTCGGCCGGCCTCACCTCTTTGAAGGGCAGCTTGCCCGTCAGTTTCAGGCCCATCATCACCATGCGGGCGACCCAGAAGAACAGGATGTCATGACCCGTCTCCAGCAGGGTGCCGGGGTAGAAGACGTTCAGGTCCTGGCTCTGAACCATGAGGGAAAACACTCTCAAAGTCACGTTTTACGAGACATGAACCCGTATATTATCTTCATAAAAGTTACAGGTGAACGCAGAATTGAGGTGAAGGCACTCCCGGTTTATAAGCTCCGCTTTACAGCTTCTTATCTTCTGCGGAGGAGGCTGCAGCCTTAGTGGCATTTGCATCGGTAGCGAGTCAGACGAGTCTTACCTCATTAGGCCATCCGAAAATAGAGAAGGGGAAAATGCCAGACGAGAACCAAGTGTCCAGAACATCCTCGTCTGAAACACGAGAGCAGAAGAAGGTTAGCTCGTCCGCTCAAATAGTTGGTTAAATTGATTTAATTAAGTGACTCTGCGTGGCTGCAGACCGGCTAACCGAGGTACTGAACGAGCTAAACGAGTAAATCTCACCCTGCCGGAGGGAAATCTTATCCACAGACACATTGAAGCGTTTTGCTGCTTTTTCTTTGGCCTCCTCCTCTGATCTGCCACTCACCCAGTAATGACCATCCATGTCCTAGAGATACAAAATAAAAATAAAAAACGCAAGATATGAGCAATGCTGATGTAAATCGCTTTTGCCTGTCGTCTAAAACCCTCCACAGCTGAAAGAAGCGATAGATGTCAGTTTACCTCGCCGGGCTTCACAGCGGGATCATTTACTGTGACGAAATAGGCAGGAATACGGTGACCCCACCACAGCTGCCGGGAGATGCACCAGTCTCTAAAAAAGAATGGAGGAGAATTTGAAATTGCTCTTAAATTATTGAAACAAGACGTCGACAATTTGTGAGAAATTGCTTCTGAAAAAAAAAATAAAAAATCAAAGTTTTGCAAAGATTTTCTGTGTCATAGTTACAGATTTTTGTTTTGTGCCAAATTAGATAAAGATGAAAACATGTTTAATACTGTTTCATGTCAAGAATTGAAATGCAGCATCAGCTGTTTGTTAAGAGGTAGTTTTACCAACACATTCTGCTACAAACGGACCTTTGAAGACATTCTTGGTCGTGATGTGGCCCAAAATGAAAATGATTTTGACACAGCAGGCTGAAGCTACATTTGCTAGATTCTTCTCATGCACATTAAACCTTTAATAATCGAGCGTCAAACTGAGATCTGGTTGTTCCACATGTAAACAACAGACTGCTGGTGTCGGTTTTGTTCCAAGAGTTTCCAAAATTAAAGTCCGAGGCAAATCCTCTCCTGCCAAACCAGTATGGCAACAAATTCCAGTCATGAGAATTTTCCATTTGCAAATCACAATGTGTAGTTGTGAACTGAGTTTTGTAACCTTGCAGAATAAAATGGTGGAGAATTTTATCTTTGTGCATCAATAGATAATAATTCATGTTTGTAAAAAATAAAACACACAAGCTATAATTATAGTTTTTTGTTACAGATACAAAACTACGTTTAAAACTTTACTTCTTTTGCTTACGTGTGAGTCCGAGTTTTAATAGTTTTGGGTTTTTCAATAGTTTAGTTTTATTTCGCTGTGACGTTTTGTCTGATTCAGTTTTAATTAGTTTTTATAGTGTGTTTACTAGTTTTATTAGTTTAGATTTTATTGGTTACAGTAGTAGTTTTAGTATTTTTCATATTTTGATTAATTTTTAGGTCAAATTATTGTATTGTGATTATGTATACATATTTCAAATTTCAAAACATATATTTAATTATTGTTGAACAACAATTAACTCTAGTGTTTTATCTCAACTTTGCCATCGCCATTTTGCAGACATCAGACTAACAGAGGTGCTACCAGGAGTTTAGAGCTTAATTTGCCAACAGCTTGTATAAAAAAACAAATCAATTTCACATCAGTTAAAAGGCTGATAAATAGATTCATCAACAAAAAACATAAACTATTATATCAATAATTTCAGTATGTTTTAGTTAGTTTAATAACCAGACGATACAGTTCTAGTACCGTATTTTCCGCACTATAAGGCGCACCTAAAAACCTTCAATTTCCTCAAAAGCCGACAGTGCGCCTTATAATCCGGTGCGCCTTATATATGGACCAATATTGAGCCACAACAGGTCTAGCAACTACGGTAAGCAGCTGCCGACTTCATTTCCCCCGTAGAAGAAGAAGTGAGCGGTGCATGCTGGAATAGTTGTCAGAATGCTGGTTTGTTAATAAAGTTTGATAATACATTTAGACGTCGGAGGGGTGGGTCGAGGGAAGAGAGACAGAGTCTGCGGCGGCAGCGTGTCGGTTGGTCTGTGTTACCCAGAAAGCAGTTGGGCACAATATTGCAACACCAACACCGTGAGTGAAACAATGACTGGGGCAGCCTATTATTTAAAGTACTCGGGGACCATTTCTTTACAAATGTGGATGTGTAATAATAGAGTACGGAACAAATTGACAACTCAAACTGAAGCGTCTATTCTATGCGCCTTATAATCCGGTGCGCCTTATAGTGCGGAAAATACGGTAAGTTACAGTTTTTCCCCATTAATTGCAGTTTTTACTTATTTCAGTTAATGTTCAGTTTTGATATAATGGCCTTGGTTTGAACGTGTAGGTACGAATCTTGACGAGGATTTTCTCCCTTTCGGCTGATTGGTCATGTAAATAACAGACCTACCTGATGTTGTCCATCCAGTTGAACCACGTCTTCAGGTGGTGATCAGGGATGATCTTCAGCTTCCCTTCCCTCACGACGTCTGCAGCCTGTTTGCCCATTTCTGTGCAGCTGACGTACCACTGAGGCTTCAGCAGCGGCTCCACGATGTCCTTCGAACGGCTGATTGAGAGGGAAAAGGGCAAAGGTTAGGAAATCATTCTAAATGGGAGACATAAATCTTTCAAACCGTCTGCGCTCTACCTGCAGACGGGCACAACCATGGGGTTGTCTTTGATCTCTTTAAACTGGCCTCTGTCCTTCAGCGCCTGCAGGACGGCTGTTCTGGCCTCGAATCGCTTCATGCCCTTTGGGACAAACAGAGGAGGTGAAAATGAGACTTCTGAGACGAAATGGCTTCCCTGAGCCAAGCTGACCGAGTGTCACAAAGAAAATGCCCTCGCTGCAGGAGGAACAGAGCTAATGAGACACTGTACCAGGAAGGGAGGAGGCACGTTAATGAGCAGCCCATTTTCATCCAAGATGTTGATGAAGGCCAGATTGTGTCTCTCTCCGACCTCGTAGTCATTATGGTCGTGAGCTGGGGTGATTTTGACAGCACCTGAACGCAGAGGGTGGAGAGGGACGGAAAAGGACAACTGTAATGAGCCAAAAGGCCCGGCTGAACAACTCTGTGATTACTTCTTCTCTTTTCCCTGTGATTGAAAACCTCACCCGTTCCAAAATTCATGTCCACAAAGTCGTCAAAGACTATCGGCATCTTGCGCTCGCAAAAGGGATGCAGCACAAATTTTCCCTTCAGGTGCTGGTACCTGGGGTCAGCCGGGTGGACGGCCACCGCCGTGTCTCCCAACATCGTCTCGATACGGGTCGTGGCCACGATCACTTCCTCATCTGAGGAACACCGAGTTCAGGGAATTTACTGACGGCGGGACACGGCGTCTTCGCTAAATTCATCTGTTCTGCTCCACTGTATATACCTGATCCATCCACCTTGTAAGCGAAGGACACCAAGACCCCGAACTCTACTTTCTCCTTGTAGCCGGGCACAGGGAGCAGAGTTCTGCCACTGAGCTCCTTTTTATCCACCTGGAAGACAAATATTAAAGGTTTATTGAGGAGGGAACACTGTGACCAGAGCCGGCAGAGGACGGGCTAGAATCAGGTTTCATTTTGTCTCTATCTGCACATTTACAGCTCTGGAAACAAATGTACATCCAGTCATCGCAGGCATGAAGGTCAGGATAACTTCTAATGGTGGATTAGAGTCGTTCTTTCCCACAACTTCACTTGATTTTTAAACTAGAATAAAGTGCACAAGTTCTCAAAGTGTTTAAAATGATAGAGTTCAATTAATTAGCTTCAAACACAGTTAATCATTTGAGATCAAGAATCATACAAATTTGTTCATGAGTTATTTACTAGTCAGAGTAAAATTATTACTTTTACAGATAAAATTTTCTTACAATGGAAAATGTTTAATTTGACATAAAGTATCTGTATTTTTATGACCGAGCTTTTATAATGAGTAGAGCCAAGTTTATCCAGAGACTTTTACTGAAAAGCCAAATTTGCTGCACCCAAATCAGCACTTATCTAATTTATTAAACTCGGCTAAATATAGGAAGCATTTTAAAAGAAAGTGACCTGAATTATGTTCTCATAGCTGAGAATAAATTAGTTCAACTGAGCCTGGAAGAATTTGAGAACCAGATGGCTTTCTTTTAATACAGCGAACGTACAAAATCCTTTTTATATTTTGAATATATGATGAATAACACTCCTTTCCTAAAAAAAACAAAAAAACAAAAGTCACATGACTTTATGTGATTGATTTCAGTACAGCAGGAAAAATATATGCTGATCTAATGTCAGACTATTCATGTTTTTAAGTCTTCTCTTAAAGCTAACTTTTTCTCATTGGTCTTTAACTCAGCTTGTTGGTTTTTACAGTTACTGTTAATGTATTTGCTGTGTTTTTATTTTTTGTTAAGCATACAACACTTTGGTCAACAGCACTGTATTTAAAGTGCTTTATAAATAAAGCTGGAACTGAATAAAAAGGTTATTTAACTTTTTATACGGTATATGTCAACATCACAAGCAGAGAGAAAGGAGGACAGGTTCAAACTGACCTCTATGTCAGAGATGGCGGAGTTCAGTGTGCAGGACCAGTTGACGAGCCTCTTGCTCCGGTAAATCACTCCTTCGTCATGCATGCGGATGAAGGCCTCCTGCACTGCGTAGGACAGCTTCTGGTCCATGGTGAAGCACGCCCTGTCCCAGTCCAGAGAGGAGCCCAGCTTCTTCAGCTGGTGGTAAATTCGGTCTCCCTTCCTTCAGAGGACAACGTTCATCTTCATTAGCTGTTTATTAAAAGTCGTTTTGGATCCATTTTTCGGCTGGTATTTAGACTCACTCATTCTTCCATTTCCAGACTTCCTGGATGAAGTTCTCCCTGCCCAGATCGTGGCGGCTCAGACCTTTCTCTCTCTTCAGCTTCTTCTCCACCACCACTTGCGTTGCGATGCCGGCGTGGTCGCAGCCCGGGTTCCACAGCGTGGTTTCCCCCCGCATCCTGTGCCTAAAGACGAACCTCATTAGCTCACTACAACTCTAAAAGTGACCTGTTACGCTTCCTTGAACTGGTTAGGATACGTCTGTATACTAAACATGTTCATGACGTCTTAGTGAGCTTCCTGCCCAGTTTTGCCTATTTTTAGGGGTCACTTTAAATCCAAGTAAGCTGCTGCTGGCCACGCCCCCAACTCAACGTTTTCACTCACATGGGGAAATGGCTGCAAACAGATGCGAAATTATGCAATCGTGCATCTTTGAAAAGAATAAATAGATTTAAAATACATTTTCATTAATAGACTGTAGTGCAATTTAAATTCTTCAAAAAAACAATTTTTTTAATAAAAAACATCTGTGGGAAAATTAAATTGAGAATTTATATTGAGCTTAAGAGAGAGTATCAAACTGGGTCCTATGAAAACTAAATTTATCCGGAAAGCAGCGGCTCCTTTGTGCCCAGATCAGAACTGGGCACAAAGTACCAACAAGTGGTTTCTGAATGGTAAGTCAACAATAAAACGCTTGTCTTTTCCAGCAGCCATTGCACAGCGCATATAGCAGTAAAACCAGCTTACCAAACGTGCTAGAATTCCATTTTGGTTGCTAGGTAACGGGCTGGTCTTTGCTGGGGTTGCAAGGTGATGGAAAGTGTCTGCTGATTTGTAACCTTACATTCAGAAAGTTTTTGAAACGTCTCATTTTCCAAACACCTAAAAACATGAACTTATTGCCAAAACAACAGCAGCTGGGTTTTTTAAATGGTGTGGGATGTTTTTAGAAGCAGTAGAAACCGAAATGGAAGTACAAAATTATGCAAAGTGTGAATTTTGCATAATTGGTGCCCTTTAAAATTCACAATTTCAGTGAAATACTCCTTTGATATTTCCAGTTACAAGGCAGTGAAGTATAAATTACCATCTGGTCAAACAATCCTGAATGGCGTTGGTGAGAGCGTGACCCAGGTGAAGAGATCCGGTCACGTTTGGAGGAGGAATGCACATCATGAAGATGCCACGAGGGTTCTGCTCACTGATGCTCTTCCTCTATAAAATGCAGGAGATTAGAGTTATTCCTTAAATGTTCTGATCCAGAGTTGGCACAAACAAAGAAGAGGGACACACTTACACCAAACTCAGGTTTGAAAAAGCCCTGCTTCTCCCACCATGGATACCAGGTAGCCTCCACGTACTGAGGGCTGTACGAGTCAGGAAGCGCACTGACGACGTCTAAAACCAGAGGTCACAGAGAAGCTTCATACTCTATAAACAATTCATATTATATGGTGAAAATAACCATTAGTCCTGCAAAACGGAGAGGAATAACATGTCAGGATAACACAAGCAGCCCTTATAATTAAAATTTTATCGGAATATACTCAATGGCAATTTGACTATCGAGTAAAAAGCTAAAAAGCATGGACTCCCTGCATCTTGCTAGGAGAATTTTATGTAAAGTTTAAAAAGGGTTTTGTGTACAAATTTAGAACATACAAAATGATTAAAGAAAGAAAGCGTTTTGTGTTCTTGTTGCAGGTTGTGAGAAGGTAAATCTTAATTTCCAGGATAGTTACCGACTCCTACTGCAAGAAAAATACTCAGAACAATTAATGAAGTTTGGTCTCGACTCTTCTGTGTTCCTGATTGTATTTCAATGCAAGCAGGAAAGTCTTGTAGCTACGATGTATTTCAGTTTTTCAATGTGTCAAATAAAAGTTAAAACGATGACGAGTAACCAGATCTGCGATGTTTGAACTACCTTTTTTCTCTCCGGGGTTTGTAGGAATGTCGTAGGTAATCACTCCAAGCTCTTTCTTTTCAGGTTTTGCCTTTTTCTGGAAGACAAAAGCAGCAAGGACCGAACACAAAGCATTTATCAAGTCATCTGTGTGATGTACATTTTGACGCTTTTTGAAATTACAAAAACACTCTTTCAAAGATTCATTATTTTCCATACCTCTGCTGCAGGTTGTGTCTTTTTCTTTGCCTCCATTTCCTTCTTTTGTTGAAACTTTTCCAGTTTTTCTTTCTTCTTTGCTTCCTTTTTCAGCTGCGCCTCCGTCTTTGGTGGACCTGCAGGTGAAAATTAATAAGCAAACTCAGAGATAAACATTGCTGCGAATCGCAAAATAGTCCTCTAATATTTACGAATGGAGGACTCGGTTTACCATTAGCAGCAGAACTGTTGGAGTCCACAGCAACATTAGCAGCTTTTCCAGCAGCGTTGGGTGTTGGTGTTACTGGTCCCACTTTCTCACAAAGAGCGATCTCTCCCAGCACCTTCAGGAACTGAGGCTGGTTGATGCAGGTTGTGAACCATCTGGTCACGTTGGTCACTGCCTTCCTGTCTGAAGGCTCCAACGCCTGAAAATAAAACATTAAACTAAAACAAGAAAAGACCAGGCAGGGGGAAGCTTTTATCATACGGCTGTGCTGCATACGTACATATTTGAACGGCAGAAGAACAGCTGTGGCAACGGCCATGTCAGCCAGAGTGAGGCTCTCTCCCACCAGGTACGTTCTCGGTGCCAAGGCCTGATCCAGAACCTTTAGAACCCGCATGAACTCCGCCCGCGAAGTCTGCTGCAGCTGAAAGTCAGAAAAGAGTTAAAGGAGATAATTCAGACAATCTAATCTCATCAGAGGTGGATAGAGTACCAAATACTGTATTCAAGTAAGAGTACAAGTGAAACTTCAACATATGTTTTTCCTCAAAAAAAGTGGTTTAAAGGCTAAACGAGTAACAGATAAATTAATCAATCATGAGATGAACCAAAATTCAAAGCTAACTGGATTATTTTTGTATTTTAAAGACCAAAATGAAAAAAATTTATATAAATAAAATAATTACAAAATAATATCAGGCAAAAAAAACAACAACAACATTTTCCCCAATCAATTTCTTTCAAAATAAAACTTGTGAAACTTTACCCAAACTTGTAGGAGTGTGTATGTGTCAGATTTATGACACTGGTGGGAGATACTTTATTTTGCACTTCATAAATCTGGCCTTTATTGAAGAGTGGAACAAAGAAAGGTAGTGTTAAAGGAAACCTGTTTGCAGTTTGCCAAAAGCCGTAAAGGGACAGAACAAACATGACGAACAAAAACTGAAACTATTAGCTAAACATAGAGCAGCCCTGGAAGACAATCTTTAAGAGAATCCAAAAGAGGCAGAGGGCCAGTAGGTCAACAACCATGAATATACAGCCACAGCTACAGTACAATGGTTTAGATCAAAGCATGTTCATGTGTTAAAATAAAACATCTAAATCCGACTGAGAATCTCCAATCGAGCTTAAATTTTTCTGGGTAAAGATGTACAAAGCTGTTAGAGCAGTGAGTTTTTTGGACATTTCTCTATCTGTGTCATATGATGGGTCTAGAAAGTAGAGCTGGACAACAAATCAATAACAATATATATAACAGTAGTTATATCAATATCAATAGAAAATACATTTGATAGATTGTTCAACACTTTCACTGAACTCCAATCCAGAACCGCACAGCATTCTGGGGGATGTAGGCAGAGGAAAGGCTTTAGCCACTCAACCTCTGACGTCACATTGGTGGCATCAACTCGTTAACTCTTTGGTTACCTGGCAACAACCTTTACCATAACTTGTGGTTACCTAGCAACAACCTTTACAGTAACTTGCACAACAGCAGTTTCAGGTTTTGCTACTGTGCTTCATAACTGCTTCAAAATAAACAACAGTGTGGAGAGAAAGGAGAAACTGACCAACAGCTCAAGAGGAAAGGTCACACCACCAGTTTGGCTGAATTTCAGAAATTTAAAAACAAAAAACGAATCAATAATTATCGACATCCACTGATATTAAACGCTTACATCGTGATAAGTTTTTCCGCCACATCGCCCAGTCCTTGTACCATAAAATGCGAAAATATTAAAGGGGAAAGAATACTGCATCTAAATTCACAACAAGCCTTTGCTTACCTTTTTATCTACGCCCATCACTCCCATCAGAGGGAAGACCACGGCACAGGAAACTGGGGTGAGCTCGTTGTCTGCAAAGCTGAGCCACTGCCACACTTGGCTCTGTTGCTTTGAATCCACCCCAGCCCTCTTCCCCTGAAAAGCCAAGTACCAGGCCACCGCACTGGCCCCGCTCAGGACAGAGTCCGCGTCTCCGGCAGCGGTCAGGGCCAGGGCGGGTCTGGAGCGGGCATTCAGGGAAGCTGGCGGATCCTCCGAGATGATCCGAGGACGAGATGATGGACAAAACTCAGCAGCGATGAGAGCCAGCAGACTCCTGAAGTCATCGGGGTGAGGGGACACGTAGAGGGTGGCCATCTCTGGAGGAGACACGGGAGAAACACGAGTTTGGCACAACACTGAAACACAAACATTTCCTGTAAAAGTTTCACAGCTGAGCAGCAACAAACTGGTTTATCCAGTCTAAAGAAAAATCATGACCATATTAATAAGACTTGTGAGGAAGTTAAAGTCGGTAATAAGTTTTAAATTTACTACTTTTGAAAAATATGGGTTATATACAATATCGCTCCGGTTGACAGCTGGAAAGCATGATGATTTTACCACCCTATATGTTCTGTTTTATTAGGTTTAAAAGCTGATCTCTGTCACCACCTGTCAACTCTGAAGTCCTGCCCGGCAGGCTAAGTTAGCCTTAGCTTCTCTGTCAAAGTAAAGCTTCACTTTTTTACTCTTACTCTGGGTTTTGTCCGCACTGCTGCAGCTTCTAACTCGCTGTCTTTAGGCAAAGTTGTAGCGCTTTCTGTTAAAAATAGCGCTTAGAGAAAAGCAATTCATACCATTGAATGGAGCAGAGAGATGTCAGCTTAGTTAGCATACACACAACCACATGAGTCCGCTCGGTCTTCTGCGCATGCGTCATCTGATGCAACGTAACAACAACTTCCGGTAAAAAATAAAAATAAAAAAATATTAAAAGAAAATGCGTTGTTTTGTTAAGTGTCTATCGATGCAGTATGATAAGAAAAAAAACTGAAAAATTATAATTATTACTAATATTATTTTGTTAGAAAAAATATTAGTTACGATGTTATGGAGGGGGAATAGATTATTTCAAACCGCTGAAATGCCCCTTTGGCAAATAAAGAGCAAATGTTCCCATATCTAAAAAAAAATGTTTTCTATGGTGACAGGAAAAATACAGTTAAGGACTTACAAATAAATTAATTAGTTCCCATGTTATGGAGGAGGGACAGATTATTGCAAACAGCTGAAATATTTGGTTCCCACCTCATACCTTTGGCAAATAAAGAGCAAACGTTCCCAAATCTACAAGATATTTTGTGCATAGCGAGAGGAATAAATACATTTAAACACAGGGAAATTATTTACTTCCCATGTTGTAAACGGGTAAAACATTATTTCAAATAAATATTTGGTTTCCCCATAACTTTGGCAAATTAATAGCAAATAATAAGGTATTATATGAATATATTTTATCCATTAATCTGTCATATTTTACATTAGAACGCGATTCGCCGGAAAGCATACTCTTTTTTCAGGTCCCGCCATCTAGCTTCCATCTTTTTACATCAAAAATAAAACATTATAAATGCACACAATGTGTTCAGAGACAGTGTTTGACGCCTGGTTGATAATCAGTGAGGCTTAAGAGAACATAACAATAGTTGGAAAAGGACACAAAAAATAAACAAAACAAAGAAGAAGCCCACAAAATGTTTATTTTATTTATTTTAGAGGGTTGTTTTGTTGGTTTTCTAACAGCAGCTGTCGATTAAATTAAAAGTTACGACCTTGACATGATTACGTGATTCGTTTTACCGAGAAATGGATCAGAAGCCAAAAAGGTCGGTTCCGCCTCTCTGGCTGCAATACGCGCTCCCGCCACAGGGTGGAGCAATACCTGATCTGTGATTTTTAATCACGGGTTTTTCAGTGTGGAGTTAGCATGTTTTTCCGTGGATGTGTGGATTCTCTCCAGGTCTTCCAGCTTCCCCCAAGCGTCTAAAATATGCATGTAGGTTTAGCTGGCCACACTATTCGTCTTTAATGTCTCTGTGCTGCAGTGTGATGGAATGGTGACCTGTCCAGTGTGTGCTCTCCTTCTCATCCAATGACACCTTGAAACCAACACCTCTCTGCACCCCCACGAGGACCAAGCAGCTATACAAAGTTGTATGGATTTGTGATTTTATGTATCAATAATAAAAACAAAAAAATAACAAAATAGAACATGCTAGGATTGTAAGCAAGCGTTATCCTTTATTTGACTTTACAGGTGCTAAAATCCGACACGGGAGTTGAGTTGAGCCTTTTGATCCCAAAGCACAGTGTGTGTTTTTGTAAATCAGACATCTCAAATGCAGCAGTTTATTTGGACAGCCAGCTTTCCACAGTGACCTGTAGCACATTGTGCAGCATTTCAACATTATTACATTAAGACAAAACCTGAAAACTCTTCTAAGGCATATCAAATGTCATCAAGTTTTAATTTTTCAGCTTCCCGGGTGCATAAGTAAAATCCAAAGCAAAACTGAATAAAGACACTTTATTTATGGCTTTGTCTAAACCTTTCACTCTTTTACTCTGACTCCTTCCCAAACGCCTCTCTAGCTGCACCAAAAACCACATCTATCATCCCCATGATAAAGTTTCCTCCCATCATGAACACGCTGCCCACTCCGCTCCCACCTCTCCAGGCCAGCCGGCCCAGTCCTCCGCCCACAGCCTGAGCTTGACCCCCCATTTCTGACACCACGGTACCCACGTAGCCTTCAGTCTGCTCCCACAGCCTCCCTCCAAAGAACTTGGTCAGCCACCAGCTATTATCCAGAACGCCACCAAAAATCCCCGCTGTGTCTCCGGCCAGGGTCCCCATGCCCGTCAGGCCGGTGTGGCAGCTGCTCAGCAGGGCCTCCGCCATTGACGAAGAACAGTAGTAAACACTGGAGAAGCAGGTCTCCCCAACACCGAGCAGCATTTCTCCAGCTGATCCCGTCCAGGATAGGAGGTCAGAGGTGAGGAGGTGGAACAGCGTGAAGGTGTCGCCAGGCAACGCGGACAGGACTCCCACATCTTCCTGGAGAACGTGAGTCACCTGAAGAAGAAATGGGTGTTAGAGGAGTGAAACCATGCAACTGTACCAAATGTGTTAACTAATACTATGTGGTACATTTCACCAAAAACCTGCATGTTTAAGACTTTTTCCACATCTTTACTAGCGGTGCCAATGAGCTTAGAGAGTTTTATCTAATAACAGAAGGCCTCTGTGGCTTAAAAACAGAAATGAAAGGCAGGATTTAATGCTCATGCTGCATCACCTGGGCAGGAAACTCTGTGATGGTGGAGAACACGGGGCGGAGAGGAGCTTTCAGGATGGACATGGTGGTGGACAGGGTGGTGGACAGGACGTAGAGCAGAGTGCTGGTGGAGTTTGAGTCGTCTTCAGGAACAGATTTGCTGTACTGCTGCACCCTGCTGCTGACAGAAACTACAGATTCTGCTGCGGTTTCCTCTGAAAGGTCAGAATCCTCCGATTTAGCATCAACACCAACCCTTTCCTCCGGCGATGAATCTTTGCTGCCCTGCTCTCTGCCTGCCTTTGCATGTGGGTCAACAGTTTCTGAATTCACATCTGATTGTGCGGCATTTGCATGAAGCGCGTCGGTGTGAAGCCCCTCTGCGGCTGCAGCTGTCTGCCTGTCTTCTCCCCCACAGCCTTCAGAGAACAGCTCCTCCACCCCTAACATCTCCTCCAGCTCCTTCATGCTCACTTGCCTCTCCGCTTCTTCTGTCTCTTTGATTAACCCCACGCTGAAGCCGCCCTTCCCCTCTGGAGGAGCGCAGCACGCTGCCGTCCACAGCGGCTTGGCCTGACACGCTTCGTCTCCATCCTCCGCTGCCCCGAGACGTCCTGCTCCTGTCAGAACGTAGACACCCCCTCCTAAAGCGGCGCACTTGGGAATGATGCTGGACTGGATCAGTGCCGCCACTGTCGAGTCCCACCGTTGAAGCGGAGAGTCAGACGGATCCTCTGTTGCGCCTCTAAGAAGAGCTGGAACGATGATGTGTTCTTCCTCTGTCTGCCAGGGAAAAAAAGAATCAAATTAATTATTACTTTTACAGTAGATCAAACTTTTTTTGTTGTTGTAAAAGCTCCAACCTGAGTATTTTTCCAGCATCGTGTACTATTTGAATTCAATACGTCTGTTAATATTTCAGTTTTCAGGCATGTAAAAAGTCTGCAAGGTCAACTTTTCTCCCTCCACACCCTCTTTATCTTCCCATGAATATCTCCATAATGCATTTCTAAAATCTGAGTCATGCCTCTGCCAACTGTTTACACTGGGACTGAAAACTTCACCTGCCAATAAAATACAGATTAGAAATTAACAGCAACATGCATTACCATTGGGATTTGTAAATTAACATCCTGGTGACTAGTTGAATTAGAAATCTGATAAAAGACACTTACTTATCAATTTCTGACTCTTTTCTCAACTTTGCAGACTGTTGTGTTAATAAACTGACCTAAATGATTATTCCTATGTTGGAAATGACATTTAGCTTCTTCAGCTCTTTGGACCTCGACGGCTCTGAGTAATCCTGACTTCAAATGATAAAGGATCAACTAATGTTTTAAATATAAATTCAATAACAAATTGTGGTTTGAGGCGTTGTTTTTTATGTAATAAATAGATTTTCCATGACAGAATGACACTAAATATACTAGTGACATTGTTTTACATCTTTTTTTTGTCATTCCAAAGAAGAAACAGCTAAATTTATGTTTTTCCTTATTGTAAAATCTAAAAACAGATTTGATATTGGGTTCTTTAACAATGATAATAAGTAGGTATTTACCAAAAATGCTAAGTTGTCTTCTTAAAGGTTATGTAACATTTGTGGATCTACATAAGTCTTATTTATCTGGACTGAGGGCAAATATGCCTCTTAGGACTTCAAAGGCTAAACAACAGTTAAGATTTTTGGGCTATAAATGTGATAAACATGGCTCCTTTTAATATTTTTCAATACTATATAATATTATTTTTCAATAAATAATACTGAAAAATAGAACTTATTTTTCAATATTATTTATTGAAACCTTAGCTCTCCAGCAGGTGTTTTTATCTAAATGTAAAATATTTTCTAAAGTTTTGGCTTAAATACTGACCTGAATACCTTGTTTCTTCAACAATATGACCTTTTTTGAGTCTGTAGACTCCAAGTAGCGATTAATTGATTCCTAAATTAGTTGATGGTTATTTCAATAATTGATTCGTCACAATCAATCTGATTAACTTTTTCTGTCAACTCTTCCATAAAGTCCAGATTGCTGGAGGACACGACACAGCTGATCCAGTCAGCTGGTTCTCTCAGCTGAGCTCTGGATCTGTGCAGCTCCTCCAGAGTTACCATCCTCTGTGCTTCACTGATAAGTGCTCTGCTTTCCTCAGTGAGATCAGGTGTCGCGTCCGGACAGGTCTGGAGCTGCGACACTCTTTCCATTTTCAGATGATGGATTGAATCTTTGTGAAATCTTCAAAACTTCTGGTATTATTCTATAACGTATCTCTGCTTCTTTATCCCTGACCTGTCTGCAGGTCTTTAGGATGCTGAGGCCTTCAAGGAACAGCTGGATTTATTACAACTGGGTGATCTTGAAGGCAGCCCAGCCCGGTTGCCCAGGATTTAGCTGAATTAGGCATTACTCTGTCTTGTTCTATCACATAAAACATTAATTTGATACACTGAAGTTTGTGGTTGACAAAACATCTTTGGAAGCAATACCCGAGTCCAAAGAAAAACTTGAAAAAGAGAAACAGACACTTCACAGAATGCTTTCAAAGTGCGGTGCCTAGAAGCTATTTATGAAGAAACGAGGAGGGATTAGACTTTTAAATAACACCGTTTCTGTTTTCATTTCATGTTATCAAAACTAGATTGTGACAAATGTATCCTTACCACAGGCTCCCCCTCCTGCAGCTCCTCCCTCCCCGTCCATCCGTGGCTGAGATGGAAGGCCGAGCAGACAGCCGTGTCACAGGCCGGCCTGGACAGAGCGGCGAACGCCCGTCCCCCCGGCAGTCTGTGGCAGTGTCGGTGCAGCGGCGGCTCAGCTGCGGCTCCCCGGGGAGGCGTCTGTCTGTAGAAGCAGCCGTCACAGAGGGCGAAGCCTGGCTCCGAGTCATGCTCAGCTGGAAGAGACAGGCCCGGGCCCAGCAGCGCCAGCAGCCACACCGCAGCAGCAGCACTCAGCAACATGGTGGTGAGCTCAGCTTATCTTCCCTCTCTCACACTCAGTGAGAAGGGAGAGGCTTATAAATTATCCAGTGGTTTCCTTGTGTAGATGAAGAAGATAAATAATGGCTGCTGATGGGCTTCTTGCTCACCCCCCCCCTCCTCACTGACTCCTCGCTCTGTCCTCCGGTTTATCTGCAGCCATCCCTGCCTTCCTCCCCTGCCAGCCGAGCTCAGACAGGACGAATCAGTGGTTGCAGGAGCAATCTTGCTTACTCCTTCATTTCCTTGTCCCCCCTGACAGCCTCTCCCCCCCTCTGTCAGTTCCACCCTCTGACTCTCCCTCCGGCTGTTTCTGCACCTCACCACTCCCTCCGCAGCTACACCTTTACCGCTCACTGCTGTAATGCACACAGCCTGAGCCAACACCTACTGATTACCTGTAAGTCTGCATTCCCAAAAATCGGTTTGAGCACAACCAGCAAACCTTTGAACTCTATTATTCTTGAGAGACCTAACTCGGTAAAAAAAAAAAAAGACCAAATGAGCTCTATAATTATCAGTCTGTTGATGAAATCCTCATTAAACTGTAATGCAGACAGCAACATGTTCACTCTGAACTCACATGCCCACTTCCATGCCCTGCAGATTAAAGCCGACTTTCCCCAAAATCAGCAACATTCCTGCTGAGGCACGATTCTGGCACGGGTGGATTCTTACAAAATCATTATGAGGCAAAGGCGGCGTAAACACATAATCTTCACAGAGCAAGTGTAAGAGTGAAGGAAAACATCTCAAGCACTTCAGACAACAACAAGAGGTGGAGCTCAGCCAGAATGCCTTCACATTGCTCAAGAGTTATGGGCAAATGGAGCCAAAAGGCACCCATGAGGTTCTGCAGAGTGGTGTCAGCGTTCCTCTGCAGAGGTCAAGCAAGGAGTAGATATTACTCAAAACATGGATTGAGGTGCCTTTGCAGAAAGAAAGAGCATGCTTACATGCCAACTTTAAAGAACGCAAACCTGGAACGAACATTTCTGGGTGTGATGTTCAGGGTGGGGCATGAAGCCATCGAGTGAGATATGTGCAACGCTTCAGACGAATGTTGCAACAAGGTCAGAAGTTTCTCTAGGGTTGCTTCTGTGCTATTTAAATAGCAAAGCTGGGAATATTTTAGTTGAAAACAAAATGTTTAGTGAGCTAAAATCGAAAAATGTCGATACACAAATTTACAAGTGCAAAAACAAAGTGTTTATGTATTTAAAAAAGGTTATTTTGACATTCTTAAAGACAAAAGCTGATACCTGGCACAGGTTAAATATACCAGAACTGTAACAAATAGACATTCATAACTCTAAGGTTACAAACGATGAACTGTGAGATGGTGGTTGATCCAAGCAAAGCAAAAACCAATCTCTGAAGAACAAATAAGGATGAATTCACTGGCTATCCAGAGGAAGCATAGAATCAGCCGTGGGATTGATCAAGTTGGCTAAATAGGTATTGATGCACCAATCAACCAGTCAGTGACTGAAGTCAGAGTTTTTCCTTGGACAGCTCTGTCTGATGATCAGCAAGTCAAATGTCACAGGAGGAAAAGGGCATTTTGGTGCAGAAAACTCAGAGCATGAGCAGTAGTTATGCAACGCTTGCAGCAGTCGAGCATTTATAATCTACAATAACAACTGGTCTGGTCATTTGTATCTTCAGGGCACCACCAGTCTTGGGGTTATTTTAATTAAAAAAATAAAAATACATGAATTCAATATATAATAAAATTAAATAATAATAAAATAAAAAAATGAGGCTTTGCGAAGTTAACTAATACTTTCATTACCTGGAGAACAAAGATGTCATATCATTGTGAGCTTGTTAGAAGTAAAAATACGTTTTTGGGGAACTTGAAGCTAACAGCTAACGCTAATAGCTAGTCAAATCTAAGCTGCCCATTTTAAACTAAACATGTTCATATCAATGGCAAAGAATAGTTTTAGCCGTTATAAACAGTTTACAATTTCACAACAAACTATGTAAAGTTGGTGCCATTTTGTGAAGTTGAACATAAACTCTGCTTCCATGTGGAAAAAAGCTGCTTGTATCAATCCACCGACTGATGTAAAAATGTTCAGATTGAGTCAGACGAGCCGTTAGCTTCCACCAAAGATTCATTTATAATTTCTTCTAGCTCATAAAAATACAACATCTTTCTACTACAGGGAAGGGAAATAAATATTACCTACCCATAATACTTCTACAGAACCACCGTTAGCCCTTTAATGCTGTGCAGGTTTTAGGCACCAACATGTCACAACAGAGTAGAAGCTTTCCAGTTAATCCTATTTTGGAAGTTGAAATGCAAAATCTCTGCTTAGGGCAAAATATCTGTTGCTGTTCAGAAAAACAGATAATGCATCTTTTTAATGGTCAATGTTTTTCACATTTAATTATCGGGAGAAGAAAAAAATATTTTACATTGTAAAACTGGCAGATTAAGACACAAAAAGAAATCAGTTCTGGTCGGGAAAACATAATCAGTGCACCTATACAACTAAGACTGAATTTAAGAAACTATCACTGTTTCACGGTTTTATTACTTCAACAACACATTTCTGCAGTTTTATTTTGCCTGCAATTAATCTCATATCCACCAGGGGGAGCTTGCCTTTCAGGACAAACATTCAAGTCCTCTCTTTCACCCCTTACAGACAGAAGCAGGCCCCCCCTCCTCCGTCTTGCCGTTAGATACATCTCCCAGTCGCTTTCACTCATTGGGGATGTCGATGACGAGCTCGGCCTCGTCTCCCTCCCCTCTGTCCTCGTCTCCCCTGTCGCTGTCCCCGTCGCTCTCACCTTCCTCGTCAGCCGCATCTCCGCTGAGCATTTGTTTGGGAACCCAGCTGAAGGGGCCGCTGGCTGTTTGAGGGGCACCAGAGGCTGACGTGTAGTTAGCCGCCATCGGACCAACAACCTGAGGAGCAGGAGGGTACAAATGATTTCAAAATCGTGACACAGGAAGGGACAAAATCCTCTTAAATAAAAGATGAGTGGCAATGGAAGGCTACGTCACAGATGTATAAATAAAAACAAGACAAAACATGTGTTATGTGTCTTAATTTAAGGAACTGTTGCATGAAAAGACACCATTTTGCATTATACTGAGTAAAATACTGAATAAAATAAGATAAAATCTGAAATAAACTAATAAGACCAAATATTTGCAATATGTTTTATGACTACTGCTCTCTGTAAATATCTCCAATCCCCCTCCTCTCACCTTCCCTGTGGCCTCTCGCTTGTTTTTTGGCGTCTTTGTTTTTCTCTCTTTCTTCACTCGCTCAGCTGGCGGTGCCAAATACTCTGGTGGGAAGGGCATCTGCCCCACACACATGCACACCCCGATTTTTCCAAATGACCACATGCACACATTCGTGAGGAGTTTACGACACACACATACACAGACCAAACACAAAAAGAACAAACACAGGAGAATGAACGGTACAGAGATGGTGAAGGCATTAAAAAAAAAACAAAAAAACGACAACAATAAAACAGGCATAAATAAAAAAATGCTCAATGAAAACAGGGATTATGCCTGCAGATGATAAGATGGTAATGGCTGCAGAGGAAGAGATGGAGAACTCACGGCGTTGAGGTAAGATCCGGCGCTGGACGACTGCAGGGGGTTTACTCCAGAACGGGACAGCAGAGAGAGATGAGGCGATGACGAAGAGGAGGAAAGACAGGCTCCAGGGCTGCTTTTTCGCCTGAATAAAAAGAAAGAAAGAGAAGGTGTCAAAAAGGATGGATATAATATATATGTAAAATGCCTGCACAGCTGAAAAGCTGCAACATGCTCCTAAGTTTGATTTCCTGACATCAAAAAGAAGATAATGCATTCTTTTTTCCAAAATCATTCTTAATGTAAATAGTACAATAATAAATTACTATTTTACTCAAAGTGCACTTTTCTAAGAATTCTAGAAAGTTGCAAAATCTTGAATAGCGACAAATACAAGTCTAATAACACAACATAGAAGTATTAGGATTTGATTTAATGGTTTTTAAAGTCATTGAAAGCTCTTTTTAAAGATACAGGTCTAGTTGGATCATTTTCCAGCTTATAAAAATTTGTAGCTTACTTCTTTGCGATTTCTCGTTCTCTTTCCCTCTCTCTTAGTCCTTCCCCTTCACTGTTTTCTGAAGAAACTGTTGCATCTGAATCTGAGAAAGAAGTAAGAAAACATGATTCAGTAAGAAAGTAAAATAGATCATATAGATTTATTTATGTTCCACCTACCAGAGGAGTCTTCATCAACCCTCTCATATTGGAGCAATCTGTCTAGAAGGAAGCTGGAAACCAGGGGAAGCTTCAGTTTACCACGATTTTATTTTTCAAACACCTGGATGTGTTCAAGCAAAATCAATCTCACCTTTTGTCTCGGGAAACCTTCAGAAGTTTTCTTTGTGCTCTTCTCAACTCCTCCTGAAAACATTCCTGTTCCTGTAAACCAGCAAAAGCAGCAGTAAAAACGAAGTAAAGCACGAATCCTGGGAAGAAAACACTTGTGATTAAAAAAAAGGAAAAATCACTCACATAAACAAGGAATTTTAATTTTCTTTTGAGATTTTTGTACTTCCGCTTGTAGTCGACCTCTACGTCTGTCTGACCGTTCATTTCTGAAAAATTAAGATGCAAAACGGTTAAAAATCAACCATCTGCAAGCTGTTTTGGCGCAGTGTAGGATGCATTTCAAACTGTGTGTTGAGAGCTCAGTTAGCTTAGTTAGCTGTAGCAACGCTGTTTTAATGCTACATTTGTCAACATGCAGGACACAAACACCGCTGAAAAAATACAATATCTTGAAAAAGTAAGAATACCACTGAAAATATCAAAACTCTTTGAAAATATAATTTGCTACCTCTAGCTTGGGTCGGTCTCTGCGACATCCTCTTGTTTACATGCGTCTTGCTCCGCAGCATTTCCGGTTAGGTAGATATATCACAGCTCAAT
Organism: Poecilia reticulata; assembly: GCF_904066995.2. Taxonomy (NCBI): domain Eukaryota; kingdom Metazoa; phylum Chordata; class Actinopteri; order Cyprinodontiformes; family Poeciliidae; genus Poecilia; species Poecilia reticulata. The sequence goes on from NC_088845.1 coordinate 12,930,868, forward strand.
GCTGCCCCCCGCAGGTTAGGAGGTTGTAGTTCACCATCTGCCTCAAAAAAACAGAGCATTACTCACCATGGCGTAGATTCATTGAATAAACTACGTTAATGTTGTTGATATTGATGTTTATAGTTTACACCAAATTTAAAAATTCCAAATTTAGCTTAGCATTAATGCAGAGTATAACACTGAAGCAATGAAATATAATGTCTGACACCAAAAAATATTTTATGAGGTACACAGTTGTGGGGAAGAAGGCTAAGGGGACATTAACTCCCTCAAAGTAAGTCACAAATTTTTAATGGTGAAGAAGCTGACTGCACGCAGAGCTACATCCAGGCACATTAATGGAAAGTTCTGTGGAAGGAAAAAGCATGGTAGAAAAGGTCCAAAAGCTGTTGCCTTTAGAAATTTCTGAAAGATATTATATTCACTGTCTGTATGAATTCACAATGTTTTAGTCATAACATCAACAGCCACTAAAACATACCCAGCATGCACTTGAGTGACAAGTTTCATTCCTTGTTTCATGAATCTCGTGGACCAGAAACTGAACTGAGGGGGGCGGGGGGGAACTGGTCAGTTACCCCACCGTTACATTTCCAGATAAAGTTTTGCCATTTTTCATTTGGAAATCAAAGGAGGCAGATTAAAGAGGCACATATTTAAATTTGATTGTGGGAGTCATGCCACCATGTTACTGTAGGTCTGCTGTGTTTGATCAAATCCAAGGTCAGTGCAACCATTGACTAGGAGATTAAAGAGTTCTCCATATTTTTCTCTACAAGCTTTTGTACATGTGATTTCATGGTGCAATAATTCATGCTAACTGAGCCCAGACTAAGTACTGAATGCCAATCCTGCAAAGTAATGAACTGAAATGACTTCAGACTTGTATAGCGCTTTTCAGGACCCTCAAAAACACGTTACAATGAAATCAGTCATTTTCATTCACACACACACTCTCTGATGACGGCAAGCTACTGGATTGTAGCCATAGCTGCCCCAAGGCAGATGCAGCTGTCTGACATTATCTAGCATTGCTGTATTACATATGGTTTTAATATTCTTATTTTCTCCAAAAATCCATTTTGGAGCCATAATTATCAAAATTAACAGAAATAAATACATAAAATGTTTCCCTCTGCATGCAATTAATGTATATAAAACATGAGCTTCCATTTTTTAAATGAATTATAGCATTTTCCAATTATCAACATACAAATGTATTTTCAATGTAAAGTCTTCAATTTTAGTACCCTAATATAAGATAGCTTTGTTGTTTGTTGTACTTTCTGATTGCAATTTAGATGCAGAAAAGGGCAACAATGTACAATATAAACAATATACCTTCTGATTTTTAAGTAGCATCTTAAAAATTTGCATCTTTTCCTTTCTCTTTGAAAATATACTCTACTTTGTGTGACTCTGTCACATAAATCTCACAATAAAATACTTCAAATTTGGTTCGCATTTTTAAAAAAGTGCATCACATAGTCCAATTCAATAAATAAATAATACATATGCAATGATTGAATATATTATGAAGTGTAAAAATCTTTCTGTGAGTCATAATTTGGAGCCAGTTCGACTCTCCCTCAGTGAAACTCTGATGCCGTCTTGCAGTAAGATTTCGTTCCTTACTCATCTCCCCCTGCAGGTGTCCTCTCCACCTGCAGCAGGTTGTACTGCACCAAGTTTGCAGCCTAACCTTAGCTCTCTACAGTCACTTGCCCGGGCCCAGAATCATGAATTATAGATGAAGAACATTTGCAGAGATGCTGCTTCAGTGCACATACCCCATAGCCTGTAGCCAGACCCTCTGTGTTTGTGTGGGATTCGTTGGGGGAGGGGAATAAAGAGATGTGGACCACAGCGCCTTGTTGGAGTACAGATAGCATTAACCTGGACATTTAGTTTGAGTTCCTCCCTCTCAAAGCAGAGTCCTTTCATGCACCTTCCCCAGCAGGGCGGTAACAGTGCATACAGCTGCAACCCAGGATCCCGCCACCCCTTCCAGAGACATCACAGAGCCACCTTTCAAAAATAAACATGGATCCTCTCCCTTCCAGGCACAGCAACTGATATGAAACACAATCTCTGACTGGCTGGCTGCCTCTCTTGTTGTTTTCCAAAGACACAGGCAGACAGAAATAGATTCATCTGTTTCTGCTTCCATAAATCGCTGCTGCCAACCTCTCCCTATCAGCCAACAATCCCTCCTGGCAGCTCCAGTCCTCTGCCCCTCCTCTTCCTCCCCTGCTTGTTTCTAATGGATCCATATATTCTCAAGTCAGGCTGTTGCTCCTGATTACCCGAGCCTGTCAATGCGTTTCGTCTTGTGAATTTTCTGCTTGGATGTACGTCCTTGTCTTGTCTGCTGTTTTCATCGTGTCAGCATGTGTGTTCCTGTCTTTTCCCCCCCATGTCTCCCCGTCTCCTTGATGTGTACTAATGTCCTTCACGTTGTCTCACACTCATAATGCCTTCCATCGCTTTTTTTTTATTATTTCAGCTTCTCTGAGGTCCTTTTGGTTCAGCGTTGCTCCTTATTCAGGAAACTGGAATGTACCAGAACCACACCAAAGACACAAACAACAACTGCAGCAAAAGCCTTCTCTGTGAGAACAAGGTAAGCTTCATGGTTTGTTGCTCTCTCTGTCTTCATAACATGCCCCTGTTTGTTGAAAGATGATCCTTTAAGCAAACAAATCCTGGGAAACTTTTCTACTCACTTTGCCTTTTCTCCAATAACCTGCCTCTTCTGTGTGTGTCTGTGTGAGTGTTACAGGCCAAGCTTGTTCAGTCTATTAAAAGAATCAAACATGAGGTAGACGAATGCAGAGAAGCAGAGAGAGACACGTACACAGACTCGGTGGAAGTAGAGGTATTTTTGCTGCATTCTTCACTCCAACACAAATACGCTCCTGTCAGACACAAAAGGTTCAGCTCCACACAGAATAATTATGATTGAAGCAGTATGAAAACACTGAGGTAAAAACATGCCTGACAAAAATAATCCTTGCAGAAGTAGTTCCCTTATGAAAAGGCCGTTATCTCTGGAGGAGCTACAGAGATTCACAACTCAGGTGGGATAATCAGGCAAAAAAAGACAATTATAAGAGGTCATGTTTGCATTTTTACCACAAGATGAGATTGCAAATGTGTGGAAGACGGTGATGCAAAAAAAAAAAGCTGAAAGTTACTACAAAACACTGATGTTAGAAAATTCAACCAAGTTACCACAGATACGCCACAACATGGCAGAGTTTGATCTATTTTGAAAATAAGAAGTGTCTTGGTCTGTAGTCAAGAAACCATATTTGTTTATGTTCTTCTGTCATTTTCATATTACAGATAACATGTGTCAAACTCGAGGCCCGTGGGCCAAATTTGGCCTGCCATACCATTTTATGTGGCCCTAGATTATAGACTAAACATTAATATTATGTTTTCAATCAAAGTAATGCAGTTTTTATTAATTTACTGCCAAATTATATCAATCAGTCCCTCCAGTTTCTTGAGAATTATTGTGGAAATTTATGCAAAATCAACAAATCCTCTCACTTTTTTGCGCTAATAATTGGGAATTTATTGCACATTTTTCTAAAAAATTTACAAAACTTTCTTACTTGTACTAAACATCTGCCTCACCCTTAATCAACGTCAGATTATATTCCATGAACTATACATAATAAAAAGTCGCATTTGCCGTCACAATTAAACACAAATATCACAAATATTTCCAAATTAGTGTCACAAACACTTTGATTTTTATTGCAAGAAATCACTAAAAGTATCATAAAGTGACTGGAGTGACTAAAAAGATGGTGAATAATATTATTCAATCTGAAGAATTCATTGATTTTTTTAACAGTTTGGTGAACAAGTTTTATCAATACATCCTGACACAACCGGCCCTTTAAGAGCATTTATGGTCTTGATTTGGCCCAAAACAAAAATGAGTTTGACACTCCTGTTATAGAGCTACTGCTACTAGAAGCTTCATACCTTCCAGGTATGAAGATTTGCTGCTACAGTTGCATTCTTCTTCAAAGAATCAACTACGATGGACTGACTGCGAAACTAACACGTCAGAGTTTAACTTGTAGAAAATGTCCAATTATTTTTCTTCCATTTCAAAATGATACGTTCTTTGATGTATCGCAGAAGATCTCCCCAAAACGCATTGAAGTTGTTGGTTGTAACATCACAACATGTTAAAAATTCAACGGGTGCAAACATTTTTACAAGGCATGAAGTTGTAGTCTCACAATATGTGTTAAAAGGACAGGCTCTGAAAAATATGTGTGAAAAAATATGCTCAAGATAACCATCCATCTACACCTCACTGCGAAATAAATCACTCACAACTCCTTTAATTAAAAAACAAATTCAACATAACCAAATCATTTCATTTAATCTACACATTAAATATGTAAAAAAAAAACTCTCTTTTTTCAGAACAGGTTTGATGAACTAGAACGAGAAGTCAGAGCCGAGTTTCAGAACCTCCATCGCTTCCTGGAGGAGGAGGAGTACCAGAACCTGGAAAGACTGAAGAGGGAGAGACAGAAACTTCTGAAGCAGCTGAAGGAGAGAGAGAAGAAGATAGGCGCACAAGGAAGGGACCTGGAGAGAGCAATAACGGTGCTGAACAGCAAGTTGGCCGAGGAGGACAGTCCTAACCTGTTCAAAGTGAGGAAAACATGGAGGACAGAAGATTACTGGTTTGGTTTATTATTGATGTCGTGTTGCAGCTACAGCAATAAGCTCTGATGTTTCAGCATGCAGGAAGAAAATTCATGAACACATCATACTTGTGATTCGTTGTGATTACGCCTTCAGACTCGGAGCTGCAGGAAGAAATTGTGCTGCAGGTTTGCATCGGAGTAAACCTGCAGAGCTGCATTTAATTCGTTCTGCTGCATCTTCTTGGCTCCCGATCAGTTATTGACGCTGATCAGCTAAATAGTTGACTTCTCTAATTTAGAAGTGCAAATCAATTTCTCATTTAAAACGTAAAGGACAGGAGACAGTTGGTGTGTTTGTCAGCACATAAAAAGATGAAACATTGCTTATGAGTCGAGTTGACTATGATCATGTTCTAAACTTTGTCTCACTGCAGGAAATCCAAGATCTTGTAAAAAGGTAGGTTTATTTTACGGCGTTCTTTCCATAAACGTATCACTTATGTCCTTCTGTGTGTTGATAATCTGTTTGTGGTCTGGTATTCTCTTTGCTGTGAGCTCCATTTTAACTTTTCTCCTCTCACTTTGCTTGTTTAGGTCTCAGGTCCACTTCATTCGTCCTGCAGAGGTGGACACAGAGGTCCCCTCAGGTTGGTTTGTGGGTCCCATCCAATACAGGATATGGAAACACATGAAAAGCTGCCTCTACCCAAGTATGTGTCTACGCTGCTTTGCAAAAGTCTTCATAAACATTTTCACATATTCTCACATTACAGCCACATCCTCAGTCTATCTTATCTGAATTTCATGTGCTGGACCAGCACACCACCTTAATAACCACAGCAGTTTGGGACACAGCAATAAATCAAAAAGATGTTTCTTATTATAATTTTCATCGTTATCACAACAGTACTGCAAAATAAAGTTCTAAGTCCATGTCATCCCTCCTTACTGTAAATGTGACGTCTTGATTTGTAGATTGTAAAACTAATGAGATCCTGAGTTATGGATCTGTGCAGCCTCCAGAGTTCCTCTTTGATTTGTCTCTCCTTGTTCAGCCTGTCCGTTTAGATGGATGACCAGGTCCTGGTAGGTTTCCAGTTGCATCGCACTGTTTCTGCTTTCAGATGATGGACTTTACAGAGCTCTCTGAGATGTTCAAAGCTTTGGGTTTTGTTTTGTTTTATAACCTGACCCCACTTTAAGATTATCCACACCTTCCTCCCTAACTTGTCTGGTCTGTTCATTGGTTTTCATGATGCTCTTTGTTCACTGATGTTTGCTAAAATAAAAAACCTCTGAAGCCTTCACAGAACAGCAGATTTACAGTCAAATGAAATCACACACAGATGATGAACATTACTAGGCGACATCTAAAGACATTTCATTACAGTGGACTTTATTTAGGGGCATAAAAATGGAAGAAAATCTAACAAAAATAAATAAATGTCCTGTTCCATTAACTTGCGCTCTGCACGTTCTGCTACATCGTCGAACATGGAGTTCAATTGATTTTTCACCCCTTGTTCTGGTTTATTTATTCTATTGTTTGTGTTTTGGATTTGTTTCATTAGATTAGTGTTTATTTGTGCTTACAGTTTAGATTCGGTTCAAGTTTCTTTTTCATTCTCTTTGCTTCCTCGTCTTCAGCCTGCTGCTTCCTTCTCCAGCTGCATTTACTCACCTTTGATTAGCTCTTCTGGTCCATTGGTCATTTCCACATTTCCTCTGTATATTTAAGCTCCTCAGTTCTCATTTTCCCCACTAGATTCTGTTATCTCTGTTTTATCCCGTTCCCTTGCTGTTTCGCTGTCTTCTAAGTTTTTCCGTATCTTCATTAAATTATGAATTCCACGACTTTCCCATCCTCGAGTTGGATAATATTTTGTTACATTTATTCAGTTACATTTACTTGAGTTTCATTTCGGGGAAAACTACTTTAAGGAGTGTTTTTACACTGTACTTCTTAGTTTTACTTGAGTAATTCTAATATGAAGTATCATTCCTCTTAGTTGAGTAAAATTTCTGTGAATAACTTCAGTGAATGGAGAACAAGCTTGTTTTAATCAAATAAATTCTCCAGACACACACCTGCAGTTTTTATTAAAGTTTCATAGGTTTCATATTGAAAGAAAATTATTTGGAAACATATCTTTTTCCTTGATTATTTTGTATTAATTATTTTTATTTTGGCCTTCAAATATCAATATTTAAACATAACTTTCTATTTTTAAATATTAAATTATGGTTTTGCTCAGTTACTCAATCCTCGATTTGCCTTTTTACCAAATACTTTTTTACTCTTATGTGAGAAATTTCTTGAACAGCAACTTTTTACTTTTACTTGAGTAAAAAATAAGCTGAAGTAGCTGCTACTCTAACTTGAATAAAGTTTTTGTGTTCTGTATTTTGCCAACTGATCACACATGACACCACATTGTGTTCGTCTATCACATAAAATCCATACAAATACAGCGGTGTGACGAAACGTGGAAACACTCCAAGGATGCAAGAACTTGTATTGAACATCTTTGACAGCAGTATAGATTCATTAAATCTCTCTGAACTGAAACCGTTTCTGCCTTCAGATATTACATCGGTGAGGTTTGACCCGGACACTGCCCACCCTAATCTATGCCTGTCTGAGTCCTGCACTTCCGTTTGGTTCGACGTAGAGAAAGACACTTCTGAGGTCCAGGCCAACCCGCGTCGCTTCCACTATTACTACTGTCTGCTGGGCCACCAGGGCTTCAGCACCGGCCGACACTACTGGGAGGTGGAGGTGGGCTACAAGACGGCGTGGAGGCTGGGCGTGGCGCGGGAGGATGTCCCCAGAGGAGAGATGACGGCGACGGGAACCTCAATCGGCCTCTGGACTTTGGCCTTCAAGGGCGGGTCTGTCCTGGCCTGCACGGATCCGAAACCCACCAAGATCACCGTGTCCGCCCAGCTGGTCCGCATCGGCGTGTTCCTGGACTGTGAGGGCGAGGAGGTGACTTTCTACAACGCTGTTACCATGGCGCCCATTTACACCTTCTCCATGGGAACCGTCATGGTTCCCCTGTTTCCCTTCTTCAACCCGTGTGACACAGACGACGGAAAGAACACGGCGCCAATCGCAATCTTTAACCCCTCGCTTTAGGACCTCAGCATCTGGATTGATGGACAAACTGAATCCTGGAAGAATCATTAAAATGTAATTTATTTCTCAGTTTGCTTGATGCCAAACAGGTTCAGTTTATTGTCTTGTTTATTTAAAGGGGCAGTACTATGAGTTCTCCAGCCACATAGTGTCATTTTATAAATGTACCTTCAGTTGTTATCAAAATGCTGTATAGATCAAATATGACCTAAAAGAAATTTGACTTTGTAATTTAACACCTTGAAATTCTTTAAGAAACTCTTGTTCTTTCTGACACTCGGACTTCAGGAAATCACGTTTTTACCAGATTTACACTGATAAGTAGCTCATGTAATGAGCTCATTAGAGTTTTATCAGGTGCTTGCTAATTGCTGCTGGCTAGTCTGAGGAGCTTCATCTCAAAGGCGGAGCTAGGTCCACCCAGGCGCTTTGCTCAGCTTGATATTTACCACAGGAGATTAAATGACTTCTCAAACATACAAGAAAGAATCAAAGCAACACTCCAGATGTGTTTTTGATGAGGGAATAACATTAAAGCATGATATGAAGGTCAAATAAGTACATTTTACACAACACTGCCCCTTTAATTTAAAACAGGAACAAAAAGAAATGCAAGCTATTACTAATAATTATTGTAAACAGAACAATTTATTTTCCAGACTGATTGTTTTCTATAATGCAGAATGAGCAGCCAAGTTACACAATGTCTGCATTTATTAAAATGATTTTAAGACTGGTCTTTTATTGACATGTAAAGTGGACTCTTATAAAATAGAAGCAAACAGCAGCAGGTGCAAAGAGCTTCATGACGTAACCTTTGGCCTGCATATAAATATCTCCGCTATGTTGCTGTGACTCCTCCCTGCAAGGTTATGGGAGCTCAGAAAATGGCGCCGATAATGAGAGGTGAGGGAATGGTGCTTGATATCCAAAATGTAATTATAGTTGACACTAAATGATTTATTAAACTGAGAATAGAAAGGCGAAGCTCCGGGATCAAACCGGCCCTCCTGCTGCGTGACAGACGAAGGCGAGAAGACAGAAGATGGCATAACCTTTTTGTTTATTCTTAGTATTCATTTAGGCATGAAATAAAGAAAAAATAGTGACCATTTGTCGATACAAAACATCCGTGTGAAGAATTGTGCAAAATGGAAGAACAGAGAGACCATGTGGGGACGCCACACCACAAACAGTCCATCACAGCAGCAGTGATCAGAGAGGACAGACACGACTGGCTTAGTGTAAGGAGGAGCTGTGGTGGCAACAGAGGTGGTTTCTCCTTTTGGGTTGTCAGAATGTTTCTGGAACCGGAACGATGTGATAACTCTGATCTAGTGAGATGAAGCCTTCGTTGGGTGCAAGAAAAGTAAAAAACAAAGGCTGGTCATGTCTTAACACAACAGCCCTGTGATTTAGAGACACTCCTCGAGTAAAAAGCCTAAAAATAAATAACATTTTTACTGCTGCAGCATAATCTTGTACTAGCTATTTATAGACAAGCATTTAGACAGGCAGCATGGAGGTGAATCAGAAGGTCCTTCCTGGTTGGTGATCTTTCTGCATCAGGTTTGCATGTTTAGCACGCTTTGGTTCTCTCTGGATATCATGAATGTTGGTTTGACTCTGAAATGGCTTTAGGTGTGGGACAGTGTGTGTCATTTTGGCGCCCTACGATGGACTTGTGAGGCATCCTGAACGAACCAGGCCCACAACTGGCAGGAGAGAAAGAAATCACGATGCCATCCACTTACAGGACAAAGTCTTACCAAGAATTTTTAATGTAGTTTCTACTGCAAATGTCTCAGTACCCTTGAAATAAGACAAAACTGATTTATAAGTAAGATGTCAGCAAGATGCAGGAGCTTATTTCAAGCCAATAATTCCTTAGTATTGATGAAAAAGTTCCAGTTCTAGTTATGCAATAAGATATTTTCTCCATATAACTTGACATGTGTGGCAGATTATTTCATTTATAGCTGATACTTTTGTCATCAATATTAAGGAATTGTTCACTTAAAACAAGCTACTCTATCTTACTGAAAAGCTACTTGTAAGTTAGTTGTGTCTTATTCCAAGTGAACTAAGATATTTGTATTAGAAAATAGACCAAAAAACTCTTTGTAAAATGTCGTGTTTTTGCAGAGTAAGCATGAACACAGCATCACAGAGCCTCCACTGTACTTCACAACAGGAAACAGATATTGTGTTTTGAACATCAGTCTTTTGTTTTCCACAAAACCCCAGTAATGTTAGTTTTCACAAGACTCAATCTGGATAAAGTTCACAGTTCCAGATAATGGCACAGGGTAGCAAACACCCCATGCTTTAATTTAATTTGATCAGAATAAATCTTATTATTTTCCTGCCATGCTTGCCACGTTTACAATGTCTGATGAATTTTATGGCAACTTGATGACACAAAAATGCCTCTAATCTTAAGTTCTGTCTTCAATGTGACCGGTACCGAGATAAACTTATCAGCTTTGTTTGTTAAATTTTATCCTTTTTTTTATTGTAGACATTGGCAACTTAAGGTACATAGCAATTTCTTTAAGACTTTTTCTAATTTGTAAAGACCATCACAAGCCTGCCTTTCTTGAATTGCATATCCTCTGATCCTTTCCATCAAGTGGTCAAGAAAAAGTAGGCCTACATAATATGTATAAAGGAAAACAGACAGTCATGGATCAATGGCTTAAACTATCTATATTCTTTGATCTACATAAACTTTTAAGTATGGATCAGTTTTGTTTGTGACCCTTGTTATTTTATTAAAACTTGCATTTTTTGTTTCTCTAACTAAATGTCAAGTTGGATTTTTCCAAATACTTAATGTGAGATTATGCTGCTGCAGTAGAATATTGCATTTATTAAAATGCTTTTTACACATCATCAATCATTGAAGATATTTTAATAATATTATTAATAACTATATTTTAGCCATCACTTATTGACTGAACAACCAACAGCAATTTTTCAAATGAATTTGCTGCTGTTGTTAATTCCTAAATAAACTCTCAGAGTCAAGCTAGTAAAATAAAGCATATTTAGCAATCTGCATGCTACACATCGTAAAATAAAGTTACATTTTCCTCTTTGCTTTCACTCACTCACTCACTCACAGAAGCTTGTTTTAGGTGAAGAAGCGGCGTTCAGGTGTGTAAAAACTGTCCTGTGAGAACATCCTGTTTGCCACCAGGAAGCGACTAAAGACAATCCAATAAACATCGTAGGCACTGAAACAAAAACAAAACGAGCTCAAATATCAATACTTTACTTTGTGTTTAGTTTTTTTTTTTTTTTTTTCTTTTTGTGGTTCTGAACACATCCACACTCTTGGCTTGAAACACAGTTTGAGCAGGCACATGGATACCAAACACACAGACAGTACATATTTCACTCTGTACAAACCGCCAGTGCATAGATTCAGCACACGCTTGATCATTTATACGTCCTAAACCAAACCGTAGGCACACAGACGCAACAGACGGGTCCCGGACACACAACAACTGCAACACTGATATATCACTTCGCACAGGTACGACTTTATGGATGATAAGAAGCTCAGAACATGTCTTGGGCATGCTGCGGTCGATGCGTAAAGTGACGTAGGCTAAGCATGTTTAATACAGTATAAGAGATATGTTTCACTGGTAACTGTGCTAAAAGGAGCTAATATCTGGGTTGTTACATTAGTTCAAGACATTAGTGAAGATTAGTACACATAGTATCTGTAAAAGCATTTATATATTAGATTTAAGGTTGGGGTGAAAATTTGAATTAGTTCAGGTTTTATTTGTTTAATGTGAGACAAGAAGTGCTTTATACATTAGGAACATTCAGCCACTGAAGGGTTAAACTGGCAAACATGCATTATTTACAGTGTGTGTTTTTTCATGTGTGTGTGTGTGTGTTTATATAAAGGTTATTGTCAGTATTGCCAAATGTGACAGTGGTTCCCACACAGATCCAGGCAAGTCCCATACAGTGATTTACATCACAAATTTTCATTCTGACTGTAGACGTTGGTTTGTACGACTCTGAGGCACATTTATACACGTACATAATTTCAATTTGTGTCGTCTTTGTATCAAATCTGACATCTTGTTTTATGGCTTTTTAAGAAATCATCATCATTTACGTCTAAGGATGAACTTTCAGGAAAAACTACAGAGGAAGGCCAGCTGAGTGATTTACTTTGAGTCATTTTGTGCTGCTTCCATGTTTCCAAAGTTTTTAGGTAATTCCAGGATATGAAACCTGCACCAGGGAAACACGAGGTAGAAAAATTAATTTCCTTAAATAAATAATTATGCACCTGTTTTTTATGGGGGGGAAACTTACAATGAAATTGTTTTGGTTGCATTAACCGCCGGACCCACTCAAACCAGTTTAAAAGAGACGGTGTGAAAGCACAAATAAAAACCTCACACCGAAGTCAAGTTAAAGATTACAGCTAATTAACATCCAACCTGCAGTAGATAACTCATTTGAATTCAGATTAGTTGGTGCCAAGACCAAAATGAACTTCTACTCCTTTAGAAAAAACACACTGGTTAATGTCATTACTTACCTAGAAATCTTTAAACCATTGTCACATTTTCACTGGTTATTTACTAAAATGATCATGTTTATATACATGGTAAAGTTTGGAGGCGGTGCACCACCAATAATCTTCCTCCGTGAAACGTGGACTCAGAATGAAACTTGTAAAGCGATTCTGGTCAGAGAAACTGTCTATTATAAAAGTAAGAAAGAGTAAAAATCAACAACATAGCACTAATACAAACCGATGCAGTACTTTTGCACTACGCAACACTTTATATGTGAGTTGCTCTGAGCTTGAACACTTTGGAGGTTGCTCTCTCAGTGCGTTTCACATTTGAAGGCTTGTGGTGGACCACAGAGCTCCATTTCCCAGATCAATAACAATTAGCTTCTGTTTAAATAACCATTTAATGCAATTGAAACTGGTTTAAACGTTTCTACACTTATTTGTTTTGGGACAGTAGAGGTTCAGTTTAATCTTGGCCCCTCTCGGACTAGCTGTTAATTTAAAATAATCTGTATTTAGGTGAAATAAAGACACCAAAGGACACTGAAGGTAAATGTTAACTCCTTCAGTTTTTCAAAAATCAGACCTCTCAAAACAGAGAGAGATTTTTGCTCTTTGTCACTGCCACCAAAACACATTAACATGTGCTGGGTCCGATTTGTCCTGTAAGAGGAATCCACTGGGATCTTCTACTTGTTGTGATGGTAACTACTATTAACAAACATATTCAATCCCATTTTCAACCAGCTAACACAATCGCATAAAGATTGCATGTGTGGGTTAATAAGATACAAACCTTTACTCCTGCAGAGTTGAGTAAGTTTTACATGTCTGGCAACCACATTGTACAGTGAACTTGACGTTGCCGATGGTCCAGCCAGAATTTCAGCTTTCCGTTGTATTTGATTCTATACAACTCAATTAGACTCTGTCTTCTGAATCATAATACAAAAGACTTTCTTTAATCTATGACTGTAACTATTTATTTTCAAACAATTGTACTTGTTCGTTTTCATAGTAATGACAAAACTATGCAGATCTCTCTGGTTAAAAGTGTAGGTGACATTGTTCTGATTGTTTTGTATTCGGCTTCTCATAAATTCAGACTTTCAAGTTTTAGTTGAATGTACTATCGAAGGAAAGATCTGGTTAAATGGCTTTAAAGTAAAAGAAAACAGACAAAAGAGGAAAATTAGCAAGGAAAAACAAATAAACATTTTCCTAGAGGAATCGCGTTCCACGTGTTTGGGATTTATGTCAGAATTTCCTCCTTGGAAAATCAAAACGAAGCAGAAACAGGAAGGAAGTGAAGGAAGTTTGGACAGTGAATTGTAATATGGCTGTAACTTAAACAAAGTCATTTATAAAACCACATAAGGGTTTGACCAAAACTACATCACCAGGACTTAGGGATTTTCTGCTAAAACACATTTCAACCATCTAAGGCGTTTTTTTGAATCCCTGCATAAAGTCCTATTAGTAGTGGTTAAGAAAAGGAATATATTATTTTATAATATTTGTGCTAAGTTTTTCTATTTGGTTAAATTTATGAAAATCTTGTTATTATGGACGCTTCAGTATCAATAATGTCAGCATTTAATGCGTCCATGCTTAGGCTGAAAAAGTTTCGTTTAGTGAGTTTTATCCACATGCTGTTAGAGGATCAGTCGTCTCAATGGAAACCAGCGGTTAGTTCAAGGTTAATACGAAATTTTTGCTACACTGATATGATAAAATGCCGTAAACCCTTTTTTTTTTTTTTTTTTTGTGGATATCCTATAAAACACTTCATGTGGAGTTAATATTTTAGTTGTAAACTCTGCAAATGTTTTAATTTGCAGTTTGGCAGTTTTTCCTGTAAAATCAATAGAAAATGAGGCGGCAAAACTGAAACGGTTAAAGATTAAAAGCCACTTTAGTTACTTAAACTGTGTGTCAGTCAGAAAGTCTCCCAGGTTAGAGTATCACTGTGGGTTTAGTGTCGCCATCGCCCCAGCTTGCTGTGGTTTCCTCACCATTTTGGTAGGGGGTGTTTGATTGTCTGCGGTGGTGGTAGACGGGGATCTGTGGGGGTTCCTCATGTTTTCGGAGCAGCGGTTTTCAGGTCGTAGTCGGACCCTCGGCTGCGGCGCCGTCTTTGCTGCCCTCTGGCACGACGCTGCTGGACTTCAGCTCCACTTCGTGGGTTTTAGTGGAAACCTCCTTTGGAGTTGGGTCTTTGATGATTTCTGCATGATCCGGACTTACTTTGGAATTGGGTCCCGGCTCTGGTGTGCCATTGGTGATGGGTTCTGCTGGGCTCGGTTTGGTGGGCTCAGGAGTTGAAGCTGCTGGACTCTTAGCGTCGGGTGTTGGAGTGGTGGCTGCAGGCGCAGAAATCTTCGGTTCTGGACTTGGAGTGGGTGCAGGCTTTGGATCAGCTGGACTTAGACTAATCTTGGGTTCTGGACTTGGACTAGCAGCAGGTTTTGGATCAGCTGGACTCAGTCCAGTCTTGGGTTCTGGACTTGGACTGGGTGCAGGTTTTGTTTCAGCTGGACTCAAACCAGACTTCGTGCTCGGGGTTGGGCTAAGTTTAGCATCTACTGGTTTGGGTGTGTCCAGCTTTGCTTCGACGGGCGGGTCCGGGGCTTTTTTCGTCTCAGGGACGGGGCTTGCTTTAGGTTCTGGTACCGGTGGAGCAGCTGGCTTAGACTTAGCAGCAGAAGGAGGGCTTGGTTTGATTTCAGGAGCAACAGAGATGCTTACAGCCTCAGAATCGGGGATTTGATCGGGGACATCGGTGTCAGTATCGAGCGGGAGAGCGGTGTTGAAGCCAACGCCGGAGTCACTGGTCTCCAGATTACCAACGCCAACCTCTTTAGAAGAAACCTCCAGACCCTGCATTCACACAGACAACCAGCGAACATTATTAGCTGCTCAAGTTGCAGAGTGCAGGTGAGACGTTTACGTACACTGATCATGGGTTTGAGTATCACACTAACTTAAGGCTTTCAAAGACACATTTAAACCAACTTCATTGAAAAACCAGAATTGGTTTCTCCAAACTACAGAGGCTCAAACTGATACAGGCTTTTATCCTCAAATTAGTGAGAGTATAATTTAGACCCTGTATGTGTTAGAGAAACTCCACAGTAAATTAAATCTCCAAACACCCTTTCCTATTGAAAACCCGTATCGTCACTTCACCCTGTAAGCAGAACCATTAAAATTAACCTTTGAAAGACTTAAATTAGCATCATATTCATGTCCACGACAAACTGGAGTCGAGTCCATCTGTTGCAGACAGAGCAGGAAAGGAAAGAAGGAAGGAGTAAGCTGAAATTGCAAAGAGAAGAGCTGGAAGAGCTCAGCTACAATGTGCCGGGCATGGGCTGGCTGCAGGCTTTGGATTGAGGTTGAAACATATTTAACTCAACAAAAGGCCGCGGCAAACAGAAACAGTTTCAGCCTTAACTTAGGAGAACTGAAGGTTAGGGCAGGCCTCGGGTTTTCTGGGAGTTTGTTGTGGTGCAGAAAATCTGCATGTTTACTTTAACCTTTTCAGGAAAATAAGATAACTCCCAGAAGACCCAAGAAGTCAGAACAGTTCATAAAACGTGAACGGATCAGAGACACATTTTGGCCCTAAATCATTCAACGCTTTTCTTCTTTGTTGCACAGGAAGCCACTGCAAGGAATCTGAGACCTGGACTGATGTGATCCACTTCCTTGATCTTAGTCAGGACTCTAGCAGTAGCGTTCTGAATAAGCTGCAACTGTCTAAACGGCAGAAAACAGCATAAAAAATATTCAGTCATTATTAAAACTTCTCTGTCTTAGCTCAAAGAACGGGGTGTGGTGTCTCCTTACCTTGATGTCCACCTCAGTGCTTTGAGATTTCTCTGTGTTGTCCGCTTGGGAATGCTTGGACTCCTCGCTGAGTTTAGTGATGTTCTTGACCACCTGTAACGATGCAGCACAAACACATGAAGGTTAGTAATTGCATTGGAGACACCTTCGTTGTCACATGTGATTGTGAATATACCAGACCTGTCTAAAGGCCTCGCCCTCGTCTTCTTTGCCAGCGTTCTGAGCCAGTTTCTCCAGTGCAGCGGCCCTCTTGGCCCTCTTCTTCACTTTGATCAGGCAGGACAGAAGGCAAACCAGCAGAAGGAAAGCCAGCAGGCCCAGCAGGGCAATGATGGCCACATAAAGGGACTCCATTTTGTAGGCTGTGGGGAGGCAGAGAGAAGTAGCATATTGAGTTATAGCAACTAAAGATAAATTCCTCCTTATCAAGAGAGAAGAAAAAAAAAACACACAACCCCATTTCTGTAAGATGTGTGTTGAAAGTACAGAGCGTAACATTTCTTTAGGAGGCAAAAACTGTCATGTTCAAACCTGCTTAGGTTATACAGTAGACCAATACCTAGCTTAACAATTCTGAAAAAGAGAAATAATTGAAAAGGCAGTTTAGCAACAAATTTACTTATTCTTAATAAAAAGAAGAAAAATCTTTAAAATCTTTAAAGATTTTAAAGATTGTGCTGGTAAAGTTTTTAAATACTTTACATTTAAACAAAGGGGCATCAAAAACGTATGTCTTCTGAAAAATGAGTGTAACGTATGGAGAGCCATGCGATGGAAACGGCTCTCCAGGCACCCAGCTTGAATTATGTAGCATCACAGTCTGTCTGTCATGTGAGCGCTGATGGTATCAGCCAGGCTGCTGACCAACGCTGGGAAAATGACACCAGTCTTCAAATCACTTTACTGGCTATTACTGGTCATCCTGGATGGTCTAGATCAGGATGTTAAACTCATTTTCATTTTAGGCAAATTAAAATCATGAATGCTCTTAAAGGGCCGGTTGTGTCAGAATGCATTGATAAAAACCTGTTCACAAACTGTTAGCATATCAATGAATTCTTCAAATTAACAGCTTTTCAGTCCCTCCAGGATTTTGTGATACTCTTTGTGATATTTTTTTTTTTTTGTTGCAAAAAATCATAAATCACAGTGTTTGTGGTACTATTTTGGAAATATTTACGATATTTGCTCTTATTTATGACGGTGGACAATAATATGACATCAGCTAAGACTGTTTAGTACAAGTAAGAAACTTTTTGAGAAATTTTGAAAAAATTCTGCAATAAACTCACAATTATGTATTTATGTGTGAATTTCCACGATAATTCTCAAGAAACTGGAGGGACTGATTGATATAATTTGTCAGTAAACAGATAAAAACTGCATTGATTTTATTGATAACTTAATGTTTAAGCACATTTGGTGTTTAGTCTAGAATCCAGAGGGCCACATAAAAAGCTATGGCGGGCCGGATTTGGCCCACGCGCCTTAAGTTTGACACGTGTGGTCTAGTGGATCACATCAGCCCAGGTCTCAGATTCCTTGCAGTGGGATCAACATTTCAGAGTTGTCAATTACGACTCATCAGAAATCTCTTCAGTCTTTTCTGTGTAGGTCAAATGTTTTTTAATCACTTTGTATAATTTATTAAGTTTTAAACCAAAAGTCATGACTTGTGGCACCAATCTATTCTCTATTCCCGGCTTACGTTTCAGTCCCAGATGGACGGTGGACACGGTGAATCCCTGCAGGTCTGTGATCTTAAAGAGTCCAGGATCTGAGCTCTTGATCTGATTTAGAAAGACCATCGAACCCTCCACAGAGAGGCGGTCCTTGAAACCAAGATCTGCTTGAGCCTGGAACGAAACAAGGCGTTTAATTAGAAAACATGAATAAGATGAGCCGACATCTTAGTGCATGTAATGGGATTAATAAATGTCCTACTGAAAAAAGAATGAAGAAACAGGTGATAAAAGTAGACAGAGATATTGTTTTGGGGTATTTAATATATAAGCTATTGTCATAGCTAACTCACCATATGGAGAAGTAATAAAACAAGATAAATAAATACTTTAAACTCTAATCCAATTACATTGCTTTATT
Source organism: Poecilia reticulata (assembly GCF_904066995.2). Taxonomy (NCBI): domain Eukaryota; kingdom Metazoa; phylum Chordata; class Actinopteri; order Cyprinodontiformes; family Poeciliidae; genus Poecilia; species Poecilia reticulata. The sequence goes on from NC_088845.1 coordinate 12,949,205, forward strand.
ATTTTGTCCCATTTTCTATTAGAGAATTCATTACTGTTTTCTGCTGTTTAGAAATCTAAGAAACAAGAAATGACTCAAGAGATTTCCACGTTTATTTCTCTAGTCAGTGAAATGAGCAACGATGGGCAACATTTTAACATTTATAGTTTGACCAAACAAGCTGAAACAAAATCAGTATAGAGATTTTATTGTCACGTTCCACAGGTGTTTGTGTTTAGATCATTTACTTGGTCATTTATGTTTGACATCTTGTCATATTTGTACTACATTTGTTAATATTGGTAAGTTGTTGCCACATTAGTTAATTTCTTGAAGTCTCTTTGTGTCCCTGCAGCTGCTGCGCATCTCCTCTTATTATGTCATCCAACCAAAAAGAACCTAGAATGGGTTGTTTTTTGCAACCCAACACAGCGGTTCTAATATCTTGCAATAACTTTGGAGAAAATAAGACTGTTTATAGTTACACTTGTGAACTCTCCCTTATCCATCAGCAGGACGGCTGAGGACTCCGAGTCTCGGGTGTAGTGGAGTTGGATCAGGGAGCTGTTCAGAATCAGGTTGATCTTCAGCCTCTCATCAAGAGGAAGGTTCACAAAGTTTGTGTGCTCTGCAAGAGACAATAGAGAAGGGAGGAAATCTGATAACTTCACAGTCTCTCTGTTTACAGACTGCAAGTGCATTAGCCTACCATTAAGATTTGAGTCTTTAAAAAGCCATTAAAGCATGCAGGGGGAGCATGAAACTGGAGCAACAACAACATCCTGAATGAAGACAGAATGCATGGGCAAAGATAAATATTCAGCCTTCATCTGCTGTCCTCACCTTTGACATTCAGGCACACTTTCTGTTTGATAACCCCCTTGTTGTCCCTGACGGTGTAGCTGCCCTCGTCGGCGCCTGTAACCGCGCTGACGGTGATGGATCGCTCGCCAACGGTGATGCGATCTCGGTAATGCTCGGTGGAGACCCCAGTGGCCGTCAGCACCACCATCGCCGGTCTGCAGGGCGAAAGTCGAAGACGGTGAACCTTCCTCAACCTTTTTCTCGATGCGTCTCAGACTTGTCTCAGCGCATGTGCGTCAAGGCTGAAAAATGTCAGTTCTGACTCTTGGGTTCAGAAAGTCAGTGCGATTGTGCCGACTCTACCTGGATGTCAGGTTGGCCTCCACTGAACTGGGTTTGTACTCCAGAGTGATGGGGGGGTTCACATTCAGCACTGGAATATGGAAGTTCCCGCCATATTTGCTGATTTGCTCGAGGGTGCAGTCTGGAAGGCAAAACAAGGGGATGAGCATTTTATCTACGAGTGAACGGGAGCAGCAAATTTAAATAGAGTTGACAGGAAAGTGCCTGACAATTTCACAAAGGCCAATGAGGCTGGATTATTTGTTTGAGCTGAAATAAGAAATGACAGGAAAACGGTACTGTGAAGGGAAGAGGAAGGAAAAACAGCTTGGCAGATGTAGAAAAAAAGGGACTAAATGCACAAAAGGAAAGGAGCAGTGACCCGAAAATATCAGGGTATAATGAGAATGATAGGGTACGAACAAAACTAAACAGAAGGAAAGACAGAAGAGACAAGATAAGGACAGGAAAACAGAGGGGACGGACGGAAATAGGGACGGGTAAAGAGCTGGATAATTGTTGCCTGACATCTCCAGCTTTGCTCTTACTGTCAAAAACCAAATGCACCTCTTCATTAGCTCACATTACACCCTTCATGTGGCTCTGCACTCAGTTACAACAGTCGCTTTCATCCACACTCTGAGTTTAAATTGTGATTCAGTCTCTTGTGTTTGCGCTGGATTTATCTGACTGGGAAAAGAAGTGATTGACGTGACAACACAGTGACTCTGACGCTGGCCTGGGGCCTAAAGTAGAAAACCATTCAGTGCCCTCCACTTTAATTATAACCTCTGGTTAAGATTTGAATAAATTAAATAAATTGAACCTTTTGTGGCAGTAGTGTAATCACACACTGCATAAAAGGTGCACATTTTTATTTAAGTAAACCCATTTTAGAGAGGAAAAAAATCCACATTAAAGCTTGGGTATGTAACTTTAATATAAAAAAAAATTGTGTTATACATGCTAAAACTATTTTAGTAACTACAAAAATAAACCGCTGGGTCAGAAACAACCAATCAGAGCCAGGAGGAGGGTCTTAGTGCTGTCAATTATTCTCATGTACACGCTGCTCAGACCCTCCCCCTTGTTCTTTACAGCTGGTTCATCACAACAGAGCCAGAAATTAATGTTTAGACTAGTTAGCATGACAGAAGATGGCGGATAAATGGTGTTCTTGTGTCTGTAAGTTTGTTTCCCACCATTAACACATTAAGCAACGTGTACACGAGCATGACTGACAGCGCTAACACCTTACTCTTGGCTCTGATTGGCTGCTTTTTACTGGGAGTGACGTATTTCCTCAGACAGCAAAGCAGCACTGCGAGAAAGCAAAGGAGCCAGATTTTTTCCTAGATTATCTGTCTCATATTATACGATCACATCATGGTGACAGTTTTAACAAATATTATAAAAGTTGCAAAGAATTACTGATTTATTCATTTTATGTGCAATGGCTCAGGAGGTGAACGTTTATCATGTAACCAGTGAGTTGCTGGTTTGAAATCTCACTCTGTCCATCTCTCCCAAAAGCCCAAAATCTCAAATTTTATATGAGTAAGGTATAAAAGAAGAACTTCTTGGCGATGGCAGAGCTGCAGTGGGCCTTTCAAAGTGTGGGGCGTGGGCCACCAGGGGGCACCAGAGCTCTTTAGAGGGACGCAACAAGAGGAAAAATATAAAGTAACAGACATTTAGCCAACTTCACAGCCATTCATCCAGCCACCAGCTGTGTTTCTGTCATTGTTATAATTTTGTCTGTAGGTAATTATATGTCCTTTTATTAATTTATTTGTTTATTTGCATTTTTGCAACGTAAATCAAATTTATTGTTTTGCCTGTTCATTCACCACAAACTCTTAGAGCCAATCGAATTCCTCCTCGAGTATAAGAAGAGCAGAAAGTTTACAGAAATACAAGCAACAATGTGGTTGGGAGTGGAGGGGGAGGCTAGCTCTCCACACACTTTGAAAACCTCTAAACTTTCTTTATTGTGTCAAAAATATAATTTACTTGTTGGTTCGTTAGCACAGTATATTGAACAGGCACATAAGTATAATTTTAATTTCAAATTTCTGATAATTACTGATTTGGTAAGTAATATATTTCAGCTTATATTTCATTAAATTGAGATAAAGAGTAGGTGTTCACTTCTTTCTACTCCTTTTCAAACAATAAAGTCGAGGTAAACAAAATCCTTTTTCTCTGTCTTACTGATTGCTTGTGTTGTTTGGAACCTGTTTGAAATAAATCAATCAAATCAAAGTGTGCTTCATGTTTCCAGTTTTCAGCAGATAAAGTTCACCCCTTCCAGCGCATCCTGAAAGTTCCCGATGTGTCGTGTTGCTCCGTACCTCGGACTATTAGTGAAATTTTCTTGATGACACTCGGGTCCTTTGAGTCCTTCAGGATGTACAGCCCCTCGTCCCCTTCACCCACTCCCTCTATGTTGATGTAGTTGGAGTCCAGGGTGGGTTTAACCCGAGTGCTGATTACTTTGCCGCCCCTCATCAGCACCGAGGTCTTCCGAGGGTCGGAACGGTTCTTGAATGTGACCTCCATGTCTTGTGACGGCAGCCGGATGTGGAAATCCTCTCCTTGGAATAGAGTTGCGGATTCCTCTGTTTCTGCATCGGAAAAAAAGAGAAAGTAAGTACAGTAAACATTTCCACTCAGAGGGAGAGGAGACCTCTTAAGTGATGCATCAGAATCATGCGATGTGGTGATAATAGGCACTTTTACCTTTTAGAGGGGCAGAGATAGCTGCAAGATCAAACAAAACAGCATAAAAAACTATTTGAAAACATTTGATCTCTTTTCAATCAGTCATTTCCTTTTCTAGCATAACAAACTAATTAATATTATTAGATATCACTTCCTTAAATAGACCGTCTCACACTCGCCAGTATAACATTAAATTTAAAATCAAAACATAAAATGAAGCTGTACAGTAAAAATTGTTTGAAATGTTTGTTAATGCATCAGAAACTTTGATTTTTACTCCACATACCTGCAGAGATAAGGAAACTGAGCATGATCACTGTGACTGGCGTCATTTTGGAAGATTCCCTCGTATCTGAAAAGGAACAAAATATACACAGATGTTTACAGTTTTAATACAAAAAGACTTGTTTTTAATTGTGCTCTTTGTAGATATGTATAAAACTAATTAAAACATATTTTTTTATTTTACTGCAGTGACTTAATCACACACACACACACACACCTCAAAATCTAGAAAATATAAAGTGTCCACATTCCTGATGAAATAGTTTTTATGGTGTAGAAAAATGAGGCCAACATAAATCTCTTTAAATCCTGTTCCACCTTTAATTTGGAAAATGTAATCTGACAAACAAGCAAATCTGTTAGAGCTGCAATAAGACAGTAGCATGAGTGTGACAAACTAACGTTTTGTAAAAACATTGTATAATTCAAATTCACATTCCACTAATTCAGTGCTTTTTCATAGCATCCCACATCTTATCTTTAATATTTGGTCAAACTTCTCAGATTGCGACACTGCTGCACCATTCCAAAAAAGCAGGGCCTTCCGATATTAAAGTAAAACAATGAGAGTTTTTTTTTTGTTTCAGTCAGGTAAGGAACAATACAAATAACAAAAAAAAAACTTTTTGTGTAATTATAACAAAAGAAATACAACCAGGTCACACTGTTAAGAAATAAAATCCCTCTTCATCCTCAGCTTTCTAGTAAAAATGACTAGAATTTACAACTTTTCATGAACAAATGTAACCTTGGATCATGAAAGTCTGTTATTTTTGTACCAAACTTGCACTTTGAATTAATGACCAAAAGTTTGAGTTTGTTTTTGTCAGACCACAAAACATATAAACTAGCCATGTACATAAACCAGATTTAAACATCTTATTGTTCATTAGAAGCAAAACTGTATAATTATACAGAATTATACAGTTTTGTATATATGATATGGTGTCTTTTTTTTGTTCTCTTGTCCTGACTGATACCTTTGTACAACATGATTATGCTGATGCTTTGCAATCAGTAAATTATAGCATTTACTAAAGAAAGCAAATCAGCAAATAATAGAAAACTTTATTCAAAATTCAAAAGGTTCTATATAAATATTGAGAAGTCTGTGATGGGTGTCAGATGCTCCCAAACACACATCGGGATAAACCAGCCTATATTCAACATTTATCGATTATTCTTAAAAGCTGCAGGCATGCCATAAAACCAGACAATTTAATTTAGTTGACGTCTTCCATTTCTCATTAGGACAGCGGTCAAATATCCTGACAGAATTACACCAGAATTCTGTTTTGGATCCAAACACTCCAAAACTTGTTTGGATTTTTTCTTAATCCCCAGTAAATTCAAACTTTTGCTGGGAAGTTTTATTTTTAAAATTTGTGTGTATAAACATTTCACCCTTGAGAAGAAATAATTGCAATAATTATTGCAATTATTTCAGTGTTAATTAAAAGAAATAATTAACACTGAAAATGTGTGTGAACTTCTGCCTGACACTGTAAATACAAAATGTATTCCACCAAATATTGATCTCTGGATTCTTCCTGAGTTAAAACATTAGTATTGTTGTCTCTAAATTAATATGAACTTGTTTTCTTTGCATTAAAGCTCTGCATCTTTTGGTTATTTTGACCATTTCTCTTTTTTTGCAAATAAATGCTAAATATTTGTTGGGAATTTCAGAGACATGTTGTCAGTAGCCCATAGATTAAAAGAACAATGTTCATTTTACTCAAACATAAACCTATAAAAAGTAAAATCAGAGAAACTGATAAGTTTAAGTTGCATCTTAACTTTTTCCAGATATGTGTGGTTCTGATTTCACAAGTTCAGGAGAGGAAAGAAAAAGCTGCAGTGATGAAAGACGAACGGTGCAGCATGAAAACAGCTGACAAAAAGAGTTGTTTACTGCAACAAGAATGGAAAAGAGAAATTTAAACCTTCTTTCTGTATGTCTTTGCTTCTCTCTTTGCTTCATTCCTTCCCTTCTTTCTATAATCCAACCTTTCTTTCCTTCTTTTTCATGCCATCTGATCTGTCTGCAGAGATTCTTGCAGCCTCTGCAAATTAAGCATATCTGACACTGTCTCCGGGTTACAGTTGGTCAACAGGGATAAGATCTCTCTGTATTGCCGATTCAGTTGAGAAAGCTGTTTGATTTCACAGCAAACCCTCCATTTAGTTAAGAATCTGCTGTGCTTTTGGCAAAGAAACAGTTTAAAGACCTTCCCAAAAGTCTCTCATGTCTTAAAAAGGTCATTACTTGGAGAAGGATGCGCATTTTCATGAGGGCCATCTGGCATTGTCATATACTGATGATTGCTCGGCCTAATTAAAACATAATAGTTCATAAATCTTGAGGCATGAAGTAATAGAGAGCAGAATAATGACTCGGCTGAATTTAAGTCAGGAAATGTGTAGAAGCAAAAAGGGTAGCGGGAAGTTTGTTTTCCTCAGAAGAATTACGCTGGAACACCGAAGGAGGAATTATGATGATGTTGCAGATATATCTGGGGGGGAAACATGATGAAGGTTTGTAGAGAAAAAGGTTT